>NC_069370.1:73247500-74497500 GCF_021730395.1 Mercenaria mercenaria | reverse complement strand
TTTGATTTCTTAAGATAGAAGTATTTTATAAAGGCTAATAAGAAGCTCTGTTTAACCTGTTCAGGTGCTTTAATATACCGGTATATAAAAGGACAACAGTAAAGCAGAAATTAAAGAATGCACATTTTCCCAGACTTTAGAAAGAAATTCTATGTATAGATGTGTACATGATAGACGTGCATACAGAAAGACATAGGCAAAGTAAAACATCGACAAACAAAAATATAAGGGAACAGAACTGGACAAGACTTTCAAAAGGTCAGTAGCTAAAGCACCATTGGGGAATTTTGAACTGCTTACTGTACCAAGGAGTGACGACTTGATAGAAGACATTTTGTCTAAAATCATTCGTCCTCCACCTCCGATTCATGCGGGGAAGTTGGCAGTTACTTGTGAGAACAGGTTTGTACTGGTACGGAATCCTGGAACACTGGTTAGGTTAACTGCCCGCCGTTACATAACTGAAATACCTTTGAAACAAGAGCTCGTACAACATGAACCCCCACCCCCCACTCCCCCACCCCTACCCTACCCCTACCCAACCCCCACCCCTTGATGCATTCAGTAATTGCACAAGGAACAGAAATTATATGGTCACTGTACAATAAAGTTCTATTGTTTTGGGTCAGTGTGACCTTGACCTATTGACTTCAAATTAATAGGGGTCATCTGCTGGTCATGATTAACCTCCCTATCAACTTTTAAGAACCTAGGCCCAAGCATTCTCAAGTTATCGTCCGGAAATGATTTAACTGTTCCGGGTCATTGTGACCTTGACCTCTGGTCTCAAAATCAGTAGGGGTCATTTGCTTGTCATGATCAATATCCCTATCAATTTTTATGATCCTAGGCCAAAGCGTTCTTGAGTTATCGTCTGGAAACCGTTTAACTGTTCCGGGTCACTGTGACCTTGACCTTTGACCTACTGACCTCAAAATCCATAGGGTCATCTGCCGGTCATGATAAAGCCCAAGCGTTCTTGAGTTATCATCCGGACTGACCTCAAAATCAATAGGGGTTATTTGCTGCTCATGACTAACCTCCCTATCAACTTTCATGATCTAGGCCTAAGCGTTCTTGAGTTATCATCCGGAAACCGTTTAACTGTTTCGGGTCACTGTGGCCTTGGCCTTTGACCTACCGATCTCAAAATCAGTTGGAGTCATCTGCTGGTTATGACCAATAAACCTATTAAATTTCATGATTCTAGGCCCAAGCGTTCTTCTGTTATTGGCTGTGACTAAAAACAGAGCTGGTGCGCCTGTGATATATTACAGACTCCGGTTTATACCTGATTAACTACATTTGAACGAAAAATATCTTAAATGTATATATATTGTAACCACGGTGTTACTAATCCCAACCTTTAGTCCGTATATTTTGCATATTATAGCAGAGCGTCGCATTACGGTCAAAAGTGAAAAAGAAAATGAATAAAACTGTGTATAGAATGAAAATTCGTGGTACTGTTTTGGAATCGGTGTTGTTCGGGTTTCTTCCAGTACACAATGCTCATAGTAATTTTCAGTAAGACGTCAGTAGACGCTTGCTGTTTACGGTTGACAAAAGTATTTCGCTCACTTATTTGAACGTTGAATAAAAATGTAAATGAGCGTCTGATAATAAGAATTTAGTGCTAAATACATTTTCAACGAAGAAAAAAAAAGATGAAATACAATATTTTCAGTGGGAAACGATTTTCGTCACGCTGCCATAACTGAAATTTATTATGTATACTTATATTTGTGATGATGACGTCATACTTCCACATTGGTGCAGTGGTTACCGAAGGTTGGGAGTTTGATCCTCACTGGAAGCCATTTTTTTTTTCTTTTTTATTTCAGTGTTTTGTTGTTGTTGTTTTTTTTTTTTTTTTTTTTTTTTTTTTAAATAAAGTCATTCATGTGAAATTTAACAAGTGTTTTGTTAGTGATGTCAGGTTCCAATGTACTGTCTGTAGATAAAACTTATTTTTTGAAAAGGTTTTGGGAACAAAATATACAGGCATTGAACTGTGAAAAGCACATAATGCTCTTCTCCCCGTTCACATATATTTCATCCACAAGCATAAAAATCACTGACCAGAGTTTATTAGGGCCTACTAGGAAAAAAACTATTGGCTATGAATTATCTATAAAAATCAAAAAGGCTCCTACTACCAATCTTATTCTATACCAGTAGTGCTAAAAGATTAACCATAAAAATGTCATATACTGCTATTCTGCTAACTTAGCAGTTCAGTAAATAAAACAGGAGTTTTCGAGAATTTCGGCAAACAGTTATTTTCTCTGGGTAAAATTCTCATCACTAACTTTTAAAGATGGCTAGTATTTTAGGTTTTAAATAAGCTTTGCACATGTAAATGATTTTTATTCCCCCATACCAGACGGCTATCATAGCAGTATTTTGCCTTAAAGTTGGACACATTTTTCCTTCTAAAAAGAACAGTAACTTTCTTTAGTTCGTATATAGCATATTTGTAGAGTTTTCGCATGTCAAGATTTTTGCTTTATGCATTCTAAGACATTCATTCAGAAATCATGAATTATCATCAATTCTTCAAATTTTAATAGATCTTAAAGAACATATTTCTTTTTAAAACGGATCCATAACTCCAGATAATTCCAGCAGCACTCCTTTAATTTTCAAGGGGCACTGGTGATTTTGCAAGAGAGCTCTGCCTTCTAGGTAGCACCTAATACTTAATGCGTGCGGACATGCAAACAATGCGTAATTTTTCCATGCGCGGCTAATTGACAATCATTCCGGGCATGCGTAGAACGGCTGTACCAGCTCTGTAATTATCCGGAAACGGATTGGTCTACATACCGACCGACAGACCGACCGACATCTGCAAAACAATATTTGTGTGTGTGTGGGGGGGGGGGGGGGGGGGGTAACGCATCGATACAAGTAAAGGTCATATGGCGACTTTCCAGCTTTGATAGTGGAGTTCAAAACAATATACCCCTCCTTCTTCGAAAAGGAGTACAGAAAGGCATTAAACCCAAAACAACATCAACAACTACTACTACTGTACCAAAATCCATCATAGTCTTAGGTTGCTGGAGTTATTCCATCAGGAATACACACGAAATAGAAACAAACGAAAACACAATTATAGAAAGCTGCAAAGATTTTAATGAAAATGTATGCAAAAATTAAATCAAGAGACATTAAGAGCTCGACGAAACAGGACAGATCAACTCAACCACAGACCTGTCTGCCATGAAGTCTACCACCATTCTTGTCGTATAAATTCATTTGAAAAGAAAAGCGCGTCCAACTGTACACGATGAACACCAAATACGCGAACACAATATCCATGACACAGAATCTCATAAAGTGTGTTGCGTTTATTCTTGTCGTAAAAGCGTCTTAATTGAATATTACATATGAAACCCAAGCTGAAAATTAATATAATATTTGCGCAGCCTATTAAATCGTATAGTCTAACAGGATATTTTAGTATTTTTTGTAAAGAAAATAAGGTTTTGGGAAAATAAATTATTGCACTTCTTTCAAAATTAAGTAGGTTAATTATTCTAATACAATGTGAATGTCTCTCAATAATCGTGTTTACTTTTGTACCTGTCGAACATGTCAGCAAGTTTATGCCACGTGATTTTATCATATTTTGATTAAATTGTATCTACAAAAAGAGACCGATATTTTGGGTTATACCATGTTCAAAACCGGACTTAAGTCGTAATAAACAGGCAGCTTCCGAAACAATAAAGAGATGTTGCACAAGCCTGTCTGGCATATCTTCTGTATGTAAACTGTATCTATATTTTACGTTCATTTATTATATAATAAGTCCTTAACATGACTACTCACTCTAGAAAATCTGATGATTATGTTTGTTTGTTTTCTTGGATTAACGTCGCAACGACACACTTTAGGATGATTAAGATCATACAACCAATACGATTTCACTGGTACATACGCCATGGAAAAACCAACATAGTGAGTTTGCAACCAGCATGGATCCAGATCCATGCTGTTAGCTATTAGTTTGTCTAATTCAATTAGGCTTTGAAAGCGAACAGCATGGATCCTGATCAGACTGCGGTCTGGATCCATGCTGGTCGCAAAGCCACTGTGTTGGTTTTCTCATGGCACGGCGCATATTATAAGATATTAAGATATGCCTTCTATACCTTTTTGGCTAAGAAAGAGGACAGTGTTATTATTATATAAACTAAAATGCGATTTTATGATATTGTGTGTCTATCATAATTGAATTAATAAAATGGTACATTCTAGTGTGAACAGTCGCACATCTTTCTAGATTAAAATTATTTAAGTGGCCCATAAAATATACTATACATTGTATCTTTACTATGTGAGAAATTTATACTTTAACGAATATAATAAAAATATCTTAACATTGGTTTTGTTTAGTAAAGTTATTAAGTCACAAAATACAGCGACTTTTCAGATTTTTGGTGGTAGAAGTGGGCAACTTTGTATCATAAACAAAAAAGTATTTTATCCAACGGGTCGAATTTATTTCCGTTCACAGATATAATATCCTCGATCATCACAATTTCTGTCGTGCCAAAGGAATGGTGGCCTACTATCTCTAAACATAGAAACGCAATCCTGGTCTTCACCGTGATGGTAATGGTCAGGTTCAGTGCTGCCCCAATTAGCCTCTGATTTTAGTAATGCATGACCATTCACCCATGAGAAATGGTTATTTTTCAAGAAGTCTTTTGCCCCTATCCAATAGAATTCGTGGTTGTATTCTGAAATTACAACGTATGTTATATCAACACGTATCCCTGAAAATAAATCAGTTATTTTAAATTAGTTGACTCGGGGTGTAATTTCGTCCTCACATCTCTTTTCCCTGTAGGAAAAGAACATGTTATTTAACTTCTGAGAAAATGCCTTAAGAATGTGTTGCAGTTGTTCGCATAAATATATTGCAAACAGCTCAATCTTGCAGTTCTCAAATACATGTGCTGCTTAAATGATAAGTCCAGTTAAGACAGGATTATTGTGTAATTATTTCTTATACCGCATGTATAAGGAATCAGTGCTGTTGCGTTTACAGATGAACTGCAGTCAACACTGCATACTGTGCTTCTTACATGTTTACAGCCTATTTAAAACATTGCTTTGGAACCATTGCCGTAATGTAATTAAAGGGAGAGGTGATCTAGTTCAAACTGTCCTTGTATCTATTAGATTGAAGAATAATCCAAAATGGCTAAATAATACGAAAAGTATGAACACTTGAAAAATCCAAAAAGATAACAGCCATTTGTTTTAATGACTATGTAAAGCTAAATGGGGGATTTTGTATCTGTTAGCCTAACGTGTAGACAGATAGATAGATTTATTTCAGAAAATTGCAGATTCGGTTTGATAGAAGTAATGGAAAATGCAACACTGTCTTCCCACACCCCCTACCACCGGCTTAAGCAGTATTCAATCTTCAAATCTAAATGAGTTGAAATCAATGATTCCGAAGGACCAGAAAATATAACAACACTGAGATGAAGTCGGGGCCACGTCACATATATCAAAACACAACGGATGAAACAAAAAGAGATAGAAGTCGTCTCTTATTTTCATTTTGGTCCTTGCATTATATTGGAACCCAACAGTCATAAAACCCATTTGTTCGGAGGAATGATAATTAATGTTTGTGTACGTGTGTGATAGTGACGTCGTAAACGCAAATATTGCTGTGGATACGATTTGCTATTTTATTTTCGAAACTTCGAACAGCCATAGCGTTTATATGAATATAGACCGTTTTGATATTATTCAGATCATATATATGGTACATCCATAAGGTAGCTGTTGCTCTTTTCAGTAAGATGTAGATGGAGAAATCTGAACGGTTTAAATGCTTTCAAACATTTTTGCAAGTGATTACAAAACATACTAGCCATATGACAATTTAATTTACTCACATATGCTCGCACGCATATTAATATAACGATTGTCCTTAAAGGTTATTTCCACATATGCAACCAATTACTTACATCCGTATTACACAACTCAACTGGTCTGTAACAGGTGTAAAAGTCCAGATTTCCCTCAGTCAGATGTTTCCCCTGACAACCTAGGGAAAAATCAACCGGTTGCTTTCTGCTCCCCCTTGTTGCTTTCCCCCTCAGTACAACCAATTCGTTTTTCTTCCCTATTACTCCTTCCCGCTTTTGCACACAAACTTGACAAAAAATGACCATTTTGTTTTTCTTCCCATTTTAATCCGCCACCCACCCCCATCCCTTAAAATAAGCCAGTTGATTTTTTTCATTCCCCGGTTAGTCTTTCCCCTTTAGTTTTTGTACATGATAAGGAAAATATGCTAACTAAACATCTCATCAGGCAGATTGACCTTCACAGAAAGATGAACTTACGGTAACACAGTTGCACTAAATGTACATCTGGAAATGAAAGAATTCACTTATCAGTTCCTTCTCCTTTTACTGTCTATTATTACTTAGGTGCGCATCCGCGTGCTGGGTTTGCGTTTGGGGAGGCTGCGTTTTTAGAATCTCACTGGTTAATGCACTATCTGCACACCCTCACCCCTCCCCCTTTCAAACCTTTTTCAAGTGATTACAAAAGATACTGCATATTTCGCAGAAAGTATCAACCAGTTGGGCTTTTCCCTGGGGAAAAAATCAAAATCAATCATTTTTTTCCAGGAGAAAACTGACCGTTATAGCGGAAATCACCCATATTTTATTTGTTTTACTCAATTTACTATATAGACGTTTATTTGTTACGACGTGTACTTGCTTCAGATTCGCTACAAATGTCTTAAAGAATGCAAAGGTTGATTTCTTTCTAGGCAGGTGATAATTACTTTATAGGCATATTTATATTTTAGAAAAAATATTAAAATCATCCTTTATTATTGTCGATAAATATGTGTTTAAACGATGCCCTGACATAGATCCTAGATCTGTCATACCATACTACAATGAAAACACATGTTTATAAACATTATGCTGCAAAACTGAGCTGTTCGATAGTATATGTTTTAAGTATACCTACTAGATTGACTTTCAAGTTCATGACTCAATAAAAGGGCTTTGTCACGGGTATCCAGGACCACAAGATTCCATCCTTGACTTTCGCATATTGTTTGGGCGCCATTCCAGGAATGTTTATGTTGAACGGCAATGTAGACACAGAGCTGCGCTTGCGCATTATGTAAATGAACAAAACCATTTCGAATATTGCATTGAAAGGTGTTGCTCAGATGTGTTTTACTTGTAGACATCTCTGTGTTTCCTAAAGAAAGAAAAACTCATTTTTAATGAATGACTTCTCTGTACTATGAATCGTAAATTGAAATAAATAACGACAAAACTCTGTCTAATGAATTGTAAAGTAAACTAACGACAAAACTTAGACCATTTTGCATATATTGTTGAAGAATAAGGAAAGGAGCGCTATAAGCTGTCGTGTGAATGTTGTGTCGTAGTGTTGATATACCTGGTAGCTGTGTTGATAATTACGATGTCTTTGTCTTACCATTTGTAGTGCCTGGTTGAGGTGTTGTCATGGGAAAATTCTGGGGGGTTCCACAATGGTCGTTACAAAAATCTGTATTGCAACACATGGGGGCACATCTGTGATTACTAAATGCATGTGCTATCGCATCGCATGCCTGAAAATAAGATATATTTTACATAGCGTGCATCATGTGTATTTGAACCACGTATTTCGGTGCGGTTGTTGGAATTTACAAAGGATTTATAAATGTTTTAGTTTATGCCGGTTTAAACCTGTATCTTCCACTTCCTCAAAATTGTTTTTGTGGAGTTTATTATGACACGTCACTGCAGGTACCCGCTTAGTTCGTTCTTGGTTGTGTTCCATGTTTCACATATTTTATCAACAATCACAACAATATTTTTCTTTTCAAGTGCCGTGTGGCGGCTGCAAAATCTTTTCTGTAACTAGGACTCAGTGTTGTTATAGTTTTGTCCTTTTGAATCATGAAGAACATTCAATTTTACTAGAATAAAATTTCGTTAAGCCGGTGCTCTCAGGTCGTGAGGGGTAGTGCACTTATCATTGCCTTTCAAGAAGAGAATCAATCCCACCGAGTCTGCTATTATGTTGCTTGGTTGCGTTCTATGGTTCCGGTATCAAATGATATTTTCACGGATTTTGTCTGAAATGTGTTTATATAAGTTATGCTGCACAACATATCAGAAGCTAAAACTGATATTGGATCCAGTCTACCTATTTCGTAAAACTGGTTGTCGTTAATTACTTATATAATACATGTATTAATTAAAAATCTATATATACTAGACCCAAAATTATCATTTCAAATGCTTAATAAATACATGCGTAGCTTAACAAAATATGAATGTGTACTGCCAGTAAAAAGTTTAAACAATCGACTGTTACTTCTTGAATATAACTCGTACATACACAATTAATTTATATAAATATTATTTAGTAAAGTTAATGAACATTTCCCACGTAAGACGTAAATATCTGAAGATAAAATATATTTTAGTGAAAGATGGGCAATAGATATTTTTAAGACTGTTTTAATTTCGTTTAATATATTTTTGTCATAGAATACTGAAAGGGATTGAGGGGTGGAGTATTTTTGTTATAATGAATTGCATTTTTCTACGCTTTCAAAAACTTGTAGTATAAAGTATTGATATGTAGAAATATACTCTTACTGCTCGTGTTTCACATTGACCTCTGTAAATAGTTTCAGGAAGGCCGTGGAACTCACCAGGATTGTACATGATGCAAAGCTGCAAATAAATAGTAAGAGAAAGATCTTTATCATTTAAGAAATAATTTATAGCAAAACGGTGCTTTAACACTTTATACACGATGGGCGGTTATACGCCGGGCGTAATAATTTCACGAGGGCGCAGCCCGAGTGAATTATTTCGAATGACGTATAAACCGCCTGAGTGTATAAATAGTGTTAAAACAACGTTTTGCTATAAATTATTTCGATTCTAATATGAATTTTTGTAAAATTTAGATCAAATATGACAGAATTGTTTTTTCGCGCAAGCATGGCGCCAACTGTTAGGTCGTCACGCTCCTTTGTTTATGCACGCCAGGATCGGAAATGGTAATACGACTTGCGGAAATGTTCAGTTTGGGCGCAAAAGATGGCGAATTATTCTGCAAAGCGAATAACCAACTTAAATTACTTAATACATGTGTTAATTAATCAAGACAGTTGTTCAATGTGACATTTTTTTTAAACATGCTATAAAGTAAAACTTTTGAACAAATTTGAATGCCCTATTTCTAGATGTATACATGGCGGTAAATATCACGTCGACGTGACGTCAACATTATATCGTTGTGATGACTGAAGCATTGTTAGTCATATTAGAATGTTTATTTAAGAAATGAAATGATTTTGTTCGGTGTTCATGCGAAATGAACGACAGAATAGGATCGGCAAATCTAGCGCGATTCATGTTTAATTTGCCGATCCTATTCTGTCGTTCATTTCGCATGAACACCGAAATAAATAGTTTCATTTCATATATTTACATTATATTTCCTTTCCATTTGTAAACAAGATAATATTATAAATTGCACATATTTTGTGGCATTTAACATTAAAATCAGTTTCCCGGGCATTCTGTTCAACACACGGAATAACTGCGACGTCATCTAAGGAACGTTCTCCCTGACTATACGCGGACGTCGTCAAAACAGCGGTCGGTTATCACTAATATGACAAACAATGCTTTAATCATCACAACGATATTATGTTGACGCCACGTCGACGTGATATTAAGCGCCATGTACGCGTCAAGAAATAACGCTTTCAAATTTCAAGAAATAGTCTACTTAATAACATGTTTTAAACGAAATGTCACATTGCACAAACGTGTTAATTAATTTACACACATACTGTGTTAGTTATACGCTTTGCTGAATAATTCGCAATAATTTTCGCCCAGATTGAACTCTGCCGCAAGACATATTACCATTTCCGGTGATGGCGTGTATAAACATAGACCTACTATTGGCGCCATGTTTTGCGCGAAGAAATAGTTCCATTACATTTGATATCAAGTTTACAATAAAGAACATATTAGAATCGAAAACAGTGTCTGAACAGTATTTATACACTCGAGCGGTTAAACGTCGTCCGAAATAATCTCACTCGGGCGCCCGACGTATAACCGTCCGTCGTGTATAAATAGTGTTAAAACACTGTTTTGCTATAAATCATTTCTGATTCTAACACGATCCGATTCATTATCCTATTAAACAAAGAAGGCAGAAAACAGTGAATTATTATACAACAAATCACTGTTGACGTCACAATTATACGTCATGAGTTTCAAACGCCATGGCGTCGCCTGGAAAAACGATTGAAACGGCAATATTAATGAATTCATCAAGAGTGTACTTAAAATCCTTGAACGTGTTTAGAATCGAAATATTGTCTTTAGTGATTTGTCTTGATAATCATGTTTGTCGTTCAATGGTTTACATATATCACTCGGCTGGCTCTGATATATTCCTTGCTGAATCCAACAATGATTATTCAGGACATGATGATATATTATTCTTAATTCTATCTACAACTTGTTTAATCTCACAACGAATTGTGCGTCATCAACCATGTACGCATAAAGAATAGCTTTCAATTCATAATTCTAATGCATGTTTTAAACGAAATGTCATTGCCAGTGTGTTAATTACAAACATACTGAGTTGTTATTCGCTTTGCTGAATAATCGCATATTTTTTCCCGAATAATTTGCCAAAGACGTATTACCATTCCGGTCAGGCGTGTGTAAATAATAGGATATATTGCGCATGCTTGGCGAAAAATAGTTCCATCATTGATATAAATGTTACAATAAAAACATATTAGAATCGTGCTGCGCCCTCGTGAAATTATTACGCCCGATGTATAACCGCACATCGTGTATAAATAGTGATAAAGCACTGTTTGGCTATAAATTATTTCTTAAATAAAGACATATGCATATGTATAAAATGAATTAATAATATCATATACACTTTGTAGTCAGCAATACAACCTTAAAGTAAAGAAAGTATCCACAATCTAAACATTGAAACACTATCTTCGTATATTTAGAGTTATTGCAGACTTGGAAAATAGGATAATTGAAGACATAATGTGATGACATAATAAAATGTGTAAACAGAGTCCTTTCTAGTATCTCTGTATAGATTTAACAAAGTAGTTAATATAAATAAGATATGTACTTCGTTTTTAGAACAAACGTCTACATCAGTGCAATCTTTGGGGTCTAGAGCATCACACGTGTAGCAATACGGACCACGTTGTTCAGCTGGAACTCCTGAAACATGCAATGTCGTTATCACACGTGTTTTGATAGTGCAGGTCTGCTCACTTCCAATATTCGAATTACTCTCCCCGTTATCATACGTGTTTTGATAGAGCAGGTCTGCCCACTTCCAATTACTTTCCCCGTTATCATACGTGTTTTGATAGAGCAGGTCTGCCCACTTCCAATTACTTTCCCCGTTATCATACGTGTTTTGATAGAGCAGGTCTGCCCACTTCCAATTACTTTCCCCGTTATCATACGTGTTTTGATAGAGCAGGTCTGCTCACTTCCAATTACTTTCCCCGTTATCATACGTGTTTTGATAGAGCAGGTTTGCTCACTTCCAATTACTTTCCCCGTTATCGTACGAATTTTGATAGAGCAGGTCTGCCCACTTCCAATTACTTTCCCCGTTATCATACGTGTTTTGATAGAGCAGGTTTGCTCACTTCCAATTACTTTCCCCGTTATCATACGTATTTTGATAGAGCAGGTCTGCCCACTTCCAATTACTTTCCCCGATCTAATCATTACTTCGTCATAGAATATATACTTTGTACAAAAGACCTTGTTCTTTTCTAAGAAATAATGAAATCAGATAGTCATTAAATATGCCAAGTTTATAGATAGGCCATATCATTATTGTTTGAAATAATCAAATTTAAAAACAAAGCATTTCAGAGAATCAGTTTGATAAGTAAGGTGTATCCCGCTTGCATGCGGATGTCAGGTAGTTCTACAAAGCTGGCAGCAATTCTGCAGCCACTGTAAGCTGAAAATATTTCCCCAAATTATATTTAAACAAAACATTTTGAAATATTTATTTCCCCCTAAAATGGTAATATCCGTTGTATATCTACATACTATATCTTGTCCTAAATCGTGAACACGTTTCTTTATGCAACGGTAATATATAGAGCCTCGGTCACGATTACATTAGAATGGCCACGACATAATCATATAAATGATAAAAGCAAGGTTCCAAAATAGAAATAAACTTTAAAACAATCTGCGGGATAACTGAGCATATTAAATGCAACCAACATCACATAATAAATCGATAATGAACTTGATGCCAGATAATATGCTATGGAAATGAATACGCGATTTTATTTCCAATCTGTATACACTACTAACAGTTACATTTAGGCTAAGTTTTGGAATGACACCACACTAATTATGTCTGTTTGTTTGTTTAATTAATATCATAATAAATGTTTTTGAGTTATGTGATCACGGATTTAGATTAAGGAGAATATAGGAATGTGCTAAGATATCGATTATTACATTAATAAACTCCTTTATCTTGCCTCCTACAAGTTTCTTGCATTTCTATTGGTCAATAGACGTCACGTGGAGACAGGATATATTCCATATCCTGCTAGTATATTTCAGATATGAATTTTGATCAAAACAAAATGGCTGCCACACTGCTGGCGTAATTGAATCAAGTCAGATTATATATTAGCTCCAACGAGAGTATCGTTTCCGAGAGTAAATTTAGTGTTTTCTTGCCGATTTCATTCTATATCTAAGTTGAGGCTCATGAAGTTTGGCAAAATTAGATGTAAAAGCGGAATAACTCTGTATGGGATAACGGACGTTGAAATCTTGTTTTGGAAGTTAAATAGTTAAATCATCGTGAAATTAAGGAATTGACATATTTGTTACTCAGCAGTTTGTTGTAGGATCATTTAATCTACGTGCAAGATAAATGATTTAACAGGAAACGGGATGAAAGCCGAAGTATCAAGACATTTATGACATCGTGATATCCGGTAACTTTCGAAGGGATGGGACAAGAAGTTTTTTAGTGTTTCTAATCTAAACCAGTTCATAACCTGTGTAAATGAGCTTTTGTGTTTTACGATTTAACCAAAACACAGGTCATTGTGCATTTTATGGCTGGTGTAAATCAACTAGTGATGACCCAACAAATGATTTGTAGGATTCCAGTCTGCACTGTAAGTAGCTTTGTTAATTTACAAAATGTGTTGATTATAGCATGTAAGTAAAGGGTAGTCGGCAAGATAAAATCGTTACACTGCTTGTTGGTGACAGGATACGGGATATACGCTGTCTCGAAAATCCATATCAGGCTCGAGCTTCGCTCTCGCCTGATATGGATTTCCTTGACAGCGTATGTCCCGTATCCTGTCACCAACAAGCAGTGTAACTAATAGGGGATGAAAATCCCCGAGACGGTAACGTCCGTATATAGATATTCGTATTTGCTGTTTGCATATACTGAGGCAATTTTTTCGATGTTTTCCGGTTCCGGTTTATGTAAAATCCGCTGACTGGTTGTCTTTATGAACATCCGAGCACCCCGAATCAGTCATAGAAACTCGTAAACCGCGCTAACATGATTATTTTACTTCTTTTTCGTAATGAAAACTGTACATGCAACTGAAAAACACTTTTAAAACAGTAAGGAAGTGTAAAGACCGTCAAGTTTCTGCATGGAGTGCAAACAAACAAAACAAAATTCTAAAAGCTAGTGCGAGAACGCTGAATGACGTCACCGGCATGGCTTCCGTAAATTTTGCAAAGTATGATATTCGCTGTAAGAGGTATGATGACACTAAATGTAAACTACAGTTTAGAGCAAAGTTTCACTTTCTTGAGTGTTGAATATTTGTTTCTAAGCGGATATATAAAAGATAAATCCCCAATGCTAGGCGGTGCCTTAATTCATATTAATATATACAGGAAATTGATAAGACTTCCAGTCTATATTTACCTTGCGTTCCACACCCCTTCATGTTGCAGAAGTCGTCTGTACAACATTCTGTGCACGTGACAAGGTCACTTGAACGTTTATCCACCATGTTTGTTATCGACCTTCTGCCAACAAGTGATGTCGCAACAGTAGAGCAACGCTGTTAGAAGTATGTGTTTATGTCTATTAAATATGACTCTCAGAAATGTAGTAAGTAAGTAAAGTAAGCACATTCTTTGTTTATAGAGGGTAACCCATTTAGCAAAGCTGATCTTACATGAGGCCCTCTTAGGACTAAAATGAACAGAAATGCTACCTATTCCAGTGAGATTCCTAACACGACTGAATCAATAGATATCGGGCGCATTCAAGATTATTTTTCCTGATAGCCAGAAACGAAAAAAATAATCCATTCTTCCCTGTTATGTGTAATAATCCCAGCTATTTGTCTTTTCTGTACAACGTGGACAAGAATAAACTACTATTGAGAAATAGTTCATAACAATCAAACACGATCGAAGTTTTTCTATTGTTGCATGCTTTGTAGAAAGAAAATTGTATTCACTGTATTCATTATTGAATTCAGTATTCACTGTATTCATTATTGAATTCAGGCTCGAACCCATATCGGTGAGGGACAAGTGATATTTACCCATTGATAGCTTGCCACTAAAAGCCTTGTAATGTGTGCGTTTTCATATAATTTGGGAAAATGCACAAGGTAGTTCGTATAATGACGGAAGAGAAAGCAAGTTTCCCTAACTGACATCTCTTTCATCTTTACATACGAATGTACTTTATCTGTCTTCATGTTGAATAGGATATTTTATTTAACATGACATTTATTTTTGTTTATTAATTTGATAGATACATTACTACATTGTTATTACTGTAATTGGCTAAATTGCTTGGCGTCTACTGGTAACTTTTTCAACAGTTTGGTATATACCGCACGGCAAGGGAGAGGTTCCATGATTTCCCCTATTTGAAGCAAACGCTTAACCACTGGACTACCTAAGCAGCAATTACAGTTTAATTGCATCAGGTTATTAAGGTAAAGTAATACGACATACTTTATGTCATGAGACTAAATTTTTTTTGGAATTTGGTTACTGGTGAAATATTAACGTGCTCGTTTGGAATTGGGCTATTAGTGCCGTGTTATCTATTAATGGTGCCTCTTTCAATCTGGGTATTCTGTGCCAAGTCACCCTAAGATATCCTGGTGTCCCCTTCGATTTGTGTTTATGGTGTCAAGTTACCCACAGATGTCCTGGTGCCATTTCAATTAATGCTTTTGGTGTCAAGTTACCGACAGATATTCTGAGGCCAGTTTTGGTTTGGGTTATTGGTGCCAGGATAACGGCAGATATCCTTGTTTCCGTTTGCATAGTTATCAACCACTATCTCGGTGACCGACCGTCTTAAAGTTTAAATTGTCTGTAGTTAACATTTTTTTTTATTAATCAACTATTTGTGACGGCTGTTAGTTATTGCTTAATAATTTTGAAAGAGGAAAATATTATCATAATGACCATATGTACTACAGTTCGATTGATACACTTTTTGATTATTTGTCAAGAAAATGTTCACAATTTAGAAATAACAATGTTCACAATTTAACGTATGACGTCATTTATTTAATTCAACTGGCGAATGTCTAAAGTGTGCAGTTTTAAGACAAAAGGTCAGTCTGTTATCACCACACTACATTAATCTCCAGACCAAACTTTTCACTGTAATCAGTTCAACAACTATCAAATGGAAAAAGTGCAGACACGAAATACTTAGCGCAGCAGTGACAACTCCATTAAAACTGTACACGCCACAGACTGGACGTAGTGGTCCAGTTGTAACACACTCACACTATGAAACCAGGGGCTGTGTGTTCGAGACTCAATCCTCCAACTAAACAAAAGCTAACACGGGGATAAGAGTCTATTCTATAGATGTTTTACACCTAGCACACTAAGGAAGCAGGGAAGCTGCTGGAATTGGAGTGTTTTCTATATCCTGCACTGTTCTTTCTCTAAAAATTACTAACAATCCTGTGAAGGAATCGCCAATACGGGCCACCAGTGGCGGCTATAAATAAACTTCCAAACAAACAAAAGTACCCAGAAAAGAAAGTGGAAACTCCACAACGCGACAAAAATGAAAATGTTGCAGGCTCGGTTTGATTGCGCATGTTCATGGACGGTAGCGGAAATGCATGCTGCTGTCTATGCCCTCTAGCTCCTGGTTGAGCAAAACTCAATATTACACATGCTACAAGTATAAAAACAAATTAGAAACATCTGCAGACGTGTTCATATCATAATTACATAATAATTGTAAACATACACACCAGATATGTTCAACATGTAATTACCACTAAGAAATTACAGTATGCGGAAGGATGGACGTATTGACAAACATCGCCTTGACATTATTGCCCTGTATTTTTTAAAAAAAGACATGTCTGTTGTTCATTTGCTACCTAACTAATATATAGTTCAATTGCAAAATAAGTGTTTACCGATTTGGAAAGGCAGCCAGAGTTATAAATAATATTTCCACTAGTTGTCACCACTTGCTCCGTGTAACATTGCTGGAACATAATAATACATACATGTATATAGATTGTGTAATATGATAGGTGAAATGTGAATCAAATTACATTCTGTATAGATGCTAAGAGGTTTTTTTATCTTTTTTCTCGTGTATTTTAACCCATATAGTATATATCTTTAGTGTTTGCATTACTTGTGTTACCTTTATCTTGACAACATTGTGTGTTAAATTTGTTTTAGAATTCTGGTCAGTTAAATTTGTAATAATTTATTTGGTTGGATGATGTGGACAAATTCCAGTATTTAATGGTTAAAAAAAGACGCCAAGAAACCCCCTGAACACCGCCGACCTTCCATAAGTCATGAAAAACTACAACCTAAGTAAGGTTTCGATTCCACAGCAATGAGGGACAAGCTATTCGGCCACTGAGGGCTCTGAACATAAGAATATAATATCTGACGAGTTGCATGAATGAATCCAAAACAAATAATTCAGTGTCAAATTGTTATGTAGCCACTGTATTTCATACGAAAGTCTGTTCTTACAACATTAGTATTTCCAACGTGAATTGAAATGCAAAAGTCTGTGTTAAGTAAGCTATTTCTAAATAAATTTACTGCATAATAATTGACTTACGGTTTTCTCGTAAATACCATATGTAAAGTGTACCATGATACATGAAAAGTGGACTCTGAAGAATGATATATGAACTGTGAAGTATAAATTATGGAGTGTTATGTATGAACTGGGTGCGTATTTCAGTAGCATCTAAGATTTGAAAATAATCTTAAGTTCATATTATTTCCTTAAGTTTTGATTATTTTTCCTTAAATCTAAGATTTTTTTTAAGTGTGATTTCAGAAATTTTTTATCTTAAGTAAAATCTTAAGATATGTATTTTTTGTCCTTAAATCTAAGGAAGCACCTCACCTTCCTTATCTTTCTAAGAAAATTCTTAGTTCACAAATATCAGTAAAAAGACAGGCATATATTTGCTGTATTTTTCTGCATTTTAAATATCTTATATTGGATTTTTTCAGGAAGACAGGTGAGCCATTTGTATTGTTTAGTAACCCGGTAAATTACGGCGCTGTCGTTTATTAGATGCTATTCGTTAGAAGAAAGACAACTCGGTTGGGATTGTACGAACGCTCACGGATGTAATAAAGGAACAACTGTAATTTTACACTTTAATGAATTTTTCTCAATTATGAATGGATAATTTGGATAAAACACAACCACTAAACTGGAAAATGGTCGTCCATATGCACTGGAAACAGATTATTGTGATATAAAGGACTGTCTTTTTTTTCAACTTCGTGATGCAATTCGGATAGGTACCCAATGTCGGATTCCCTGAGAATGCCTCATTACCACAGAGTTATTGCGTTTGAAAGTCTTTCCTTGATCATTAGTCGATGGATAGTGGGTCACAAGAAATGGATAAAACGGTATGTAGATATAATGTTTATTGATTCATGTAATTCAGCACTATATAAAATCATTACTTAATTTTTGAGATTGTTTATTGCGCAGTCTTTTTTTGTTGATTTCATTTGTAGATTACCTAAATATCTACTATCATGTTTTTTATATAACCTACTCTGTGATGAACTGTTAATTAAAAGTTACTGATGTTACATTTGACACTATAAGTTTGATACAGTGTTAACGAAGTATGTAACAGTTAATAAGTGAATTATGGGCATTTTTTTCAAGTCAAAATTCAGCTGAAAATAGATGTGTGTGTAAAAATGGTGGAAGGAATTTATAGCTTTTAACCAATATACCAAACTCTTCCTGTTACCAGTACGAAATAATAAATTTTTAAATTACATTTTTGTATGACTTTTCTTATTTTGACTGGGGCAGTTCTTTTTAAGAATTGTCAAACTGCTGCAGGAGTTGTTTCCTTTCAACTGGAGAAATCTCTACCTTAGGTAAGGGAGATCCATGCGTCGAGATGGAGAAAGAACTATTATTTTATTAGTCTGATTTCTTTATTCTAAAGCATCAACTTCAAACACTTATCGGCATTATTGTAATTTAACACATTTAAATGCACAGCAACCGAAAATTACTTTTATACAACATTCACCAAAACACACTATGTGCAGTAAGATGCGCAGATAAATGCCACTATTACAGAATGAATTTAAGAATAATTTTATAGCAAAAAGAGTGCTTTATTCACTATTTATGCACGATGGGTGGTTATAAGCTGGGTGTAATAATTTCACGAGGGCGCATCCCAAGTGAAATTATATTGAACGACGATTATCACCCAAGTGTAATAAATACTGTTAAAGCACACTTTTGCTATAAATTATTTCAATTCTTATATGCCCTTAATCTCAAACAATAGATAAATTATAGAATCGCTTTTTCTTGATCGCAATAAGAACTTTGACGTAATCGCATGTTAACGTGATGTCATTCCAGCACGAGTGTTTTAACAGAGACAAGCGTATTAGAATTTGAGTTAAAATTCATTTTCAGACTTAGTTGGTTCTTTCTGCAAATGATAACATTATATAAAGAATTAATAAAAATATCATTATTCTTTTTCAGACTGAATCTGGTAAAATAACCAGGTGACCAACATGACCAAGTGACTGCCAAGCTTTGAAAATACCTCTTTTTTAAATGCAGCAATTGACGTTCAAGTAACAGGATAACACCTGGTATATATGTAATTTCTTTTTTTTTTAAGGTATTTTATAAATAATGGATTATGATACTAAGAACAAGCAATTTATCTATTTACAATTTTAAGGTTAACCTGAGAAATTGTTGAAAGATGAATGATATGATGTCTTTTTTTCTTTTTTAGCTCATCTGATTTTTTGAAAAAAAATGATGAGTTATTGTCATTACTTGAGCGGTTGTCGGCGTCGGCGTTGCCTGGTTAAGTTTTATGTTTAGGTCACCTTTTCTCCTAAACTATCAAAGCTATTGCTTTGAAACTTGGAATACTTGTTCACCGTCATAAGCTGACCCTGTATAGCAAGAAACATAACTCTATCTTGCTTTTTGCAAGATTTATGGCCCCTTTTGTACTTAGAAAATATCAGATTTCTTGGTTAAGTTTTATGTTTAGGTCAACTTTTCTTCTAAACTATCAAAGCTATTGCTTTGAAACTTGGAATACTTGTTCACCATCATAAGCAGACCCTGTGCATCAAGAAACATAACTCCATCTTGCTTTTTGCAAGATTTATTGCCCCTTTTGGACTTAGAAAATCAGTTTTTTTGGGTTAAGTTTTATGTTTAGGTCAGCTTTTATCCTAAACTATCGAAGCTATTGCTTTATAACTTGCAACACTTGTTCACCATCATAAGTTGACCCTGTACAGCAAGAAACATAACTCCATCCTGCTTTTTGCAAGATTTATGGCCCCTTTTGGACTTAGAAAATATCAGATTTTTGTTAAGTTTTATGTTTAGGTCAACTTTTTCTCTTAAACTATCAAAGCTATTGCTTTGAAACTTGCAACACTTGTTCACCATCATAAGCTGACCCTGTACAGCAAGCAACAAAAACTCCATCCTGTTTTTGCAATAATTATTGCCCTTTTTGGACTTAGAAAATAATTTTCTTGGTTGAGTATTATGTTTAAGTCAATTTTTCTCATAAACTATCAAAGCTATTGCTTTAAAACTTGCAACAGTTTTTCACCATCATAAGTGGACACTGAACATCAAGAAACATAACTCTAACCTGCTTTTTGCAAGAATGATGGCCCTTTTTAGACTTAGAAAATCATGGGTAGGACAATATTTCTATTACACAAAAAAAATCAGATGAGCGTCAGCACCCGCAAGGCGGTGCTCTTGTTTTTAAATTGCAATGATGAGTCTTGAACTATTTCAGACTGCCGTATGTCTTAGTTCAAAGAAGCAGAATAAAATGGTTTAATTTGTAAATGCTAATGATGTAAAAACTACACTCAAGAGACAGACCTGGTGACAGTAATGCAGGTTCAGGTAATAAAATCATATTCACTGTAAATATTTAAAGATGCATGGTGCACCAATGATTTCATTATATATGTAGAGAGTAATATGTGCTGTGTGTCTGTTTTGTTTAGAGTAAGAACTTTACAAAAATTATTACCCATCTTATTTTAATTGTAACCATGATAATGATATAGTACGGACAGGCCTATTGGAAAGGGTTTGCTGGGCCACTGAATCAAGCTTTTTGGTTTATGCACCACTAGGTGTCTACTACGCCTTCTCAATGACACCATTAATGGTTTTTACGGGATGTATATTTGAGAGTTTACTGATTTACATGAGACAAATTTTTCAATATTGAGACCTTCATGACTGGTTAACTTGTAAAATATTTTGGTATGTGTCCAATTATATGAGCCGCGCCATGAGAAAATCAACACAGTGGCTTTACAGTCTGGTCAGGATCCATGCTGTTCGCTTTCAAAGCCTATTGCAATTAGATAAACTGTTAGCGAACAGCATGGATCCTGACCAGACTGCGCGGTGGTCATAAAGCCACTGTTTTGATTATCTCATGGCAAGGCTCAATTATATTATATCGTTCCATGTGAAATCTATGATTTGTTTTTTATGATGATATAAAATTTATGATTGTAGGAAGTTGTTCATACAGTTCAATATAAACCTCTTGAGGGAATCATTTGAGGAGACTAACCGTCCAGTGTGTTGGTTTATAACATGTTTAAACACAGATAATAATGAGATATTGGTACACTCAGGTAAATGTTTACACTTGTAATTTATCAGAATAAATTCCAAAAAGAAAAATTCTAATATGCTTGTCTCTGTTAAAACACTCTTATGCTAGAATGACGTCACGTTAACGTGTGGTGACGTCAAAGTTTTTGTTGCGACCAAGAAATAGCGCTTCTATATTTTATCTTGTGTTTGAGATTTAGGGCATATTAGAATCGGACTAATTTATAACACAAGCATGCTTTAACACTATTTATACATTCGGGTGGTAATACGTCGTTCAAATAATTTCACTCGGGATGCGCCCTCGTGAAATTATTACGCCAGAAGTATAACCACCCAACGTGCATAAATATTGTTAAACCACTCTTTTGCTATAAATTATATCTTAAATCACTGCATAGGTCAATTAATGTTTGTAATGTCAATGAGAGGCTTGTGTAGTTGATTTCAAAGAACTTCAAGTCCAACTGTCAAGTATGTATTGAACTTTACACATGCAGTTATAAATGATGCATTACGCAACAGTAATTGACTCACACTGTTATTGTTTTAGCCCGACTACAGAAGAAAAAGTAGAGCTATTGCACTTGCCTCGGCGTTGTCGGCGCCGTCGGTTAAAGTTGAGAAGGTGTATATTGTTTTGCAGATGTTGGTCGGTGTGTCAGTATTTATACCAATTGATAACATTTCCCTAATATTTGCCTAATTTAATATTTATTCCACTCACAATGTCCTTGTGTGACCTTATACAAATGTTGTTAATGAATTTCAGATTTTTCAAAAAGCATGGCCGCCAGAGGGCATGGGCATGGTCATTTTCCTTCTGTGATTTTTTAGATAACATATGCCAGAATCACTGAATGGATTTTGATGAAACTTTACAGAAATTTTACCCTAGGTAATCATCATATGAAGTTTGACGCGTGTAATGCCTAAAGGTCGCATTGATCAATAGTAAATTCTAACATGGCTCGATTTATTTACAGTCAAAAAGAAGGAAATTAAGTTCTGTATATTCTGTGATAAACAACAGTTGACACGCAGACTGGTAAAGAAGCATATGACATCAAATTGCCACATGATGTCCGATACATTACCTTCCGGTAAATTAGTTCCAGCAAAATATTATTTAAATACGTCAGTCATGGTCAGTGAGCATGTCAGAATGAAAACAATAAAGGGCCTTGTTGTGATTTATCTTTAATTTACCACAGTTCATCGTTATGCTTCAGTATTTGACCACTCAGGCTAGCGCCCTCTTGTTCAATTCCTACGCATCTGAACTCTGACCGTGGTATATTAGACGATAAACCACTCGAAGGCCTTGATTATTTGTTAATTAAACATTCTGACAGATTGAAGGGACAGGCAGCCCAACTAATATGCCTCCCCTTTGGTGGCCAGAAAAAGATATTAAGGCACTTCATAAGTAGGTGTGATTTCAGTTTGACAGTATAATTTATTTATGTCTTCAGAATCAACGTGGAAACTGTTGGTGAGATGTGTACATCATTCAGCTTTGGAATCCTGGAACTCATGAAGTGCAATGTTCAAATAGCACTCAGTTCAATGTTTGAAGAACCTTCAATGGTGTTTCTGTTTTGCTTGAACAGAACAGTACCGACTCCCATTACAGTTGTAGAATTAAGTGACGTGGAAGGCACTGTAGCTCAGCCTAATTATTAATTGTACAAGAATGTAGCCTGTACATATACATGTTGTATCAAGAGGAAGTGAAATTATTTATATGCATGTCCAGAAGTGGCTAGCTGTGTACATGGATGTCTTTGTAGAAAACTCATTATTGTTAAGTTTTAAACCTTTGCTTTAGTTGCTATAAAATTTTATTGTAAAACTGATGAAATAATCAGCATCTTTTAATATTCTTAAGGATCACTTATTCATATGATGGATTATTTCTATTGCAATGTAACTCACATTGTTGTCACTGTTATGATATGTCACTTAAGGTATTTCTGCACGTTTGAAAAACCGGAAGTGATTGCATAACGTCACTTATTTGGAAAACGTAGAATAATGCCCTTATTCGGCGTACGGAAACAAAAATCAGTTTATGAATTAAGGACAACCTGTGAATAAATATATTAAAATGGCACTGTTACTTTCTTTCTAAAGTTAAAATATGATATTAAAACATCTTACACGTTAAATAATCTAAAATAATGTCTTAAAATTAGCTTGAAATAGGCAGTTCACTTTAATCATAGCCAAATATCTCAAAAATAAGCATATGGACCTATACATTTTATTTCGTCGTATTATAGGCCGTATGTCTGTTTATGACTGAGAAGTTTCATTAAAATCTACATTGCAGAAATATTTCTATTTGCGAAAATGTTTTGAAAATTGCGTTTTTCCCATAGACTCCCATTATGAAAACTTGCGTTAGGTCTAAATTTTTCAAATCAGTCTAGCAAAAAAATCAAGCACACAACCCTATCTTTTTTATTTTCTGAATTTTCTTAGAATATTCCGAAGTTTTGAAAAATCAGAGTTTAATCAAATTCTACATTGTAGAAAAAATTTCCGGTCCTGAAGTGCAGAACTACCTTAACAGAATGCCATGCCATGTATTTATGATTTACTTCACATTTTTGTATTTCATCAATAAAACATTATTATCATTATAAATTTATAATATATAAATTGAGAGGAATAAATATGTTAGGAAACAGTAAAGATTTTGCTTACTAATTGTAATACATAGATTTTCCCTGTTTTCCTTGTATATAGGTACCAGTAATTGTACTGTGAACACAAAAATGGACAAAAATGTATGAGTAACCAGGCTAAATTGTAAGTTAAGACCACTTGAATACCACACCTGTTCGGACGAAAAATACCACAAACCCAAATGAAGGTCAGAGTTATGGGACTTGGTGCCATCAATTTGTTTTATAACCCCGAAGACACGTGAAATTTCAAATCAATATCTGCTTTAGTTTTGGAGATAGTAGCTTGCATGTAAAACTTTAACCAGATTTTTCTAAGTCCAAAAGGGGGCACAATTTGCTCAAAATACATGTCAGAGTTCTGGAACTTGACCCAGTGAGGTTGGTAATTGACCTAGAAAAAATAAGTTTCAAAGCTATATGCCTTTAAATGATAGCTGTATGTACTTGCATGCAAAAACTTAACCCAGGTGTTGATGCCGACACTGAGGCCAGGGTAAGTAGAATAGCTAGACTATTCTTCAAATAGCTATCTAATAAAATGGAATGTCTAAACACAGACAGAAATGGCAAGCTGCATGATACTTGTCAGGCATGATACATGTCAATACAGCATAAACAGGTATCAACATTTGATCACTGATAAAACTTATTAAAAATTGTTACTTTATTCATGATATATGAGCTGCGCAATGAGAAAACCAACATAATGGCATTGCGACCAACAGCCTGCCAATCCCGGCAGTCTGGTCAGGATCCATGCTGTTCGCTAACAGATTCTCTAATTGCAATAGGCAGAAAATGGCGCCAAAAAAGGTAGTAGCATAGAAAAATGGCGCAAAAAAATGGTAGTAGCATAATGGCGGAGAGAAATAGTTCTTAGTTGTTTTTGCTCTGTAGAGCTATTTTCCTTAGTTTCTTTGCATTTTATTTGCTAAAATCACATGACAGATCTATGCTTGACATGTAAGGTCACTATGTTGGTTTTCCCATGGCACAGCTCATATCATACTTTAGACTGTCTGTCAAAAGTTTCAACAAATGTTGACTTCACTTCAATTTTCCATAGATAGTGTCGGCTGCACAGAAAGATGTACATACAAAACTATAATACTTAATAAATAGTCCAAACGTTGAATGAAAATGGAGTTAGCCTTGTAATTCTCCTGTTCTCTGCATACAAAACTATAGGAATTCCCTTTAAAGACTATTTAAAAAATACATGAAATAAGTCTATTTAATTGTAGTTTTTCACTTTATTAGTCTCATTTATGTACAATACAATTGGCAAAAAACAGAAATAAAATACAGCTCTGTACATAGCCATACTCAGAATAGAACTAGAGCTGCTTTTGAGAAAAGGGTATGTGTCCCCACAACTGCCAATCATCTAGATAGTAAGTCGTATATATACATGTATATTGGTTACTTAGAGCACATAAAAGACCCAAAAGGACACCTATACATACTAGAGCGTATGTGCATTTTTTTCACTAAAAGTACCCCTATACTACTTTTTACAAGGCAGTCTGAAAGACAGCTAAATCCCCCGCACTGCTATGGATAGTGAAAGGGTAAAACCTTGATTTTAGCTGTGACCTTGACCTTGAACTGACACGGTGACTCATGAATTCGCACAACGTCTTGATGAGGTGATCATTTGACCAAAGTTTCATGAAAATCCTTCAAGGGGTTTAGGAGATACAGAGCTGAAACCTTTGACCTTCAGTTGTGACCTTGACCTTGAGTTGACATGGCTGACTCATGAGTTCTTGATGAGGTGATCATTTGACCAAAGTTTGATGAAAATCCTTCAAGGGGTTAAGGAGATACAGAGTGGACACCAAATGGAAGGCTCAAACCTTTGACCCTTAGTTGTGACCTTGACCTTGAGCTGGCATGGTTGACTCATAATTTCTGCACATCGTCTTGATGAGGTAATCATTTGACCCATGTTTTATAAAATTTCTTCAAGGGGTTTAGGAGATATAGAGTGGACACGAAATGGAAGGCTCAAACCTTTGACCTTCAGTTGTGACCTTGACCTTGAGCTGACATGGCTGACTCATAAGTTCTGCACATCGCCTTGATGAGGTGATCGTTTGACCCAAGTTTGATGAAAATCCTTCAAGGGGTTTATGAGATATAGAGCGGACACAAAATGGAAGGTTCAAACCTTTGACCCTAAGGTAAATTAAGGGCCTTAATTCCGAATTGCCTGGGCCGATTTGGCTAGTTATCGAACATGGCTGGGCACTTATTGGCAAACACATTTTGTTCAAGTTCGGTGAAGATCGGATGAGAAATGTTCGACAAAGAGTGTGAACAAGCTTTATGACACACAGACAGGAGTAAATCAATACGTCTCCTACACCACTGTGTAGTGGGAGACGTACATAAAAGAGACAACAAATAAATTCAAAAATAAACTTTTTCATTAAAATTGTACATACAGTGCAACCTCTGTAGAGAAACACCCTTGAGAGATACAAAAGTTGACTGTTATGTAAAGGTTGTTGTTCTAGAGAGGTAAATTTGATAGTATATTTCAGCTTTGGGAAATTTTGATGATGTTACTTTACAGAGGTTTTTGCTAAAGAGAGGGCCACTCTGGAGAGGTTGTACTGTTCTCTTAGTCTAAATCTTTATCTTTACAACTGCAAATTGAAATGTCATACTATTTCTTCTGATCACTAAAACACTGTACACATAAAGTGCGGTTAAAAACAATACATGTACTGAAAAAGGAATTTTTAAGATATTTCAACAGGCTTTTGCTACTAGTCTAATCATTTCTACATTTGCAAATGGGTAATAATGATAACAGGTTTATCAATCTCGCTGAGTATCCAAAAATACTGTTTACAATGTTAGTGTGTTCAAAACAATTACCTTGTTTCTTCTAAATAGGAAAGTACATGTGCTTAACATTTTATAGCTTTTGAACATAAAGGGCATACTATATCACAGTCAGGTATATTTTCATAATGACCATAACCTAATCAGTCTATTTAACAATACGGTCTTAAAGAATACATCTACGACAAATACGTAGTTACATTTGATTTTAACTTTAGAAAATTAACCATTATTAAAGACCTTTCTGTGGGTTTTTATATATGCCAAGAAGGAAAGTTTAAACTAGCCGAGAGAATTTTCATAAACTCTGCATGATCATAGAGCATCATATTATAAACAACTATATTTAAAAAAAAAAAAAAAAAAAAAAAAAAAAATGAGGGTCCCAGTGCTACTTTTGAGTTATCTCCATCTGAAGGTGGGATATGTTATAGTCAATAGGAAAGCCTCCACTTAGTAACTAATTATTAACGTTAAAGTTCTATGTGAAAGTTTTGCTGCATTTTACAGCCTGCAACCCACCTGCCTAACAAGTTTAATGAACATAAGCATATCTAAAAATGGTTTTGGAAAATAGGGATAACCTTTTTTTCTTTGGGAGGGGGTGGGGGGGGGGGGGGGCGTAATCATTGTTGGAGAATTATACTGACCACTATCAAGTTTGAGGGTATTTTTTTTTTTTTTGGTAAAATTTTCTTTGGAAAAAATGTTTGAATATTTTTAAGATGTTGTATCTTGACCTTAAGTCTGGTACACAGATCATTTCTTGAATGAAAAATTTTTTACATAATGTTAGATGTATTTCTTAGGTATGGCAGCGAGACCAAATATGTTGGACAACCTGACAGACCTTGAAATCATCCAGAGATACAGGTTTGACCGTAGAGGTATAGAGTACCTTGAGGACCTGTTGCGACCATACCTTCAGCCAAGAACAGCCAGACATCAAAGTCTCTCTGTGAGAGAGAAGATTTTAATTGCTTTGAGATATTTTGCAAAATGGGGGTGTGCAGTTGAATGATGGGGATATCCACCATGTTTCTCAATCAACCGTTCTAAAGCTGTGAACGAGGTGGTAACAGCTCTATGTACACCTGCTTTAAATTTAGCAGTTTGTTTCCTTCCCAACACAAGTGCAGACCTTGACAAGCAGGCCCAACAATTTACGGAACAGCAAGGTTTCCGAAGGTTGTTGGAGTAATTGACGGGACCCACATTAAGATACTGGCTCCATCAGAGGAGGAGGATATATTTGTGAACCGGAAGGGCTATCACAGCATAAATGTGCAGGTGGTGTTTGATGCCTTTGACAGGATCGAGGATATTGTTGCACGTTGGCCTGGTTCTACACATGACAGCAGGATACTTCACAACAGTGGGCTGAGACAGCTTTTTGAAAGAGGCATTGTCCATGGTGGTTATCATCTGTTGGGGGACAGTGGCTACCCGTGCCGTAGATGGCTGCTGACCCCCTACCTCAACCCTCAACCTGGGGCACAGAGTGCTTACAACAGGTAAATATATCAACTTCAATCTTGCATAACATACCCCAGTGTTACCAGTCAGGGTGTAAAATGTTTAAAGTTATCGCAGTTTTAACCCATTTGAGTTATTGCTGATACTTTTATAACTTGTTTCAGTTATCATAAAATTATTATAAAGCCCTCCTGTGCCAATTCCGTATTTTGAATGTGACTAATGCTATTATTACCTGAATCCTTGACGTTTTATCTTTCCAGCTCTGCAGTAAAAAAATTTACGCAAGGCTGATAAAGTTTTACGCAAGAGTTTTAAAGCTATAAAACTCTTAACATCCCATTATGCTTATCAGGTCATGATCAACTAAAAGAGAATTTGATTAACCACAGTTTTTCTACTAATTTCACTATAAAGGTCACTTTGTGAAGAGCAAAAAGACTTTTATTGAATAACTTACCCGAGTTAACAATATTTTATAACTAACACAGGTTATAAAATGCTTGAAAAGTAACTGAAATAGGTTACATGACTTAAAACAGTTACACCCCTGACTGGTTTACAACTAGTATAATTTCGACTTTGCAATGATTTCTCTGTTAAGTTAAAATCTTTATGTAGTAGTAAGTTCAAAAATTCATACAGAGGATTTCGAAATCAGTCAAACCAGTACACAGGAAAACTAAAAGTAGCTTATGATTAAAATATATGAGACTGTACAATTACAATTTTGAAAGCATAAAATAAAATAACTATACAGCATTCAAACTTGTTTTTGCATGTATAGAATAATCAAATCTTTTGCATGTTTTATCATCTGGTAAACAATAGATCAGCATTAACTCAAGCGGTTCGATATGTCAATCTTTGTGCTACTTGCAATACACTAAAGTTGAAGCACAAACCTGTGAGAGAACACTTTTATGTGAAATAGCACCCTGACGTCCTGTCAATGGCTACCAAGTTTAACAAATTTAACAACTTTTATCCTCAAGTTACAACAAACATGTTACAATCAGAATAGACCATGCCAATTTCAGGCTAATTGTCTGATTTATCAGGATTCAGTAGCCCAATGCTTAGATATTTAATAATCTGTGCTTACACTCCTGGATCAATTCCTACACCATCTAAACTGAGCTGTTGTACCTGTTGAAACTTAAACCACTAACGAAGTGATTATTTCATACGTATACGAAAAATGAACCATGTTAAACCAAAATGAGAAGGCTTAATTAGTGTTTTAATGTGCACTGAAATTTTAAGAATACATGTAATTACAGATTTCATCCATAGTAATTCCCTATTTCATATACTGATTATTAGAAACTAATTATTATAAGCCAAAAATATGTTTAGCAGATCTTGCAAGTCTAGATCTCAATAATACAAATTGTTTATATGCCGCATGTTTAATTTAATTGGGCTATGCCAAAGTGATATTGATCCAAACACGTATAATTTCTTCTCATTTGGTTTCAAATATTAAAACATGGGTCTGAAATGTATTACTTCTTATTATAACACGATCCGATTCATTTTCCTATTTTAAAAACAAAGAAGGCAGAAAACAGTGAATTATTATACAACAAATCACTGTTCTGACGTCACAATTATTTTGTCATTGCGTCAAATGGCATAGCGGCGCGCTAAAAAAGAAAACGATAGAAAACGGGCAAATATTTAATGAATGACGTCAAGGTTGTACTTAAAAATCCTTGGTAACGTGTTAGATTCGAAATAATATATCTCATTTAGTGATTTGCTCTTGAATAAATCATTGACGTTCAGATGCTTATTATTATGTCACTCCAGCTGCAACCTCGTGATATAATTCCTTCGCATCTGAACTCCAAACAATGATTTATTCAACGACAAATCACTGGATGAGATATATTATTTCTTAAATGAAAATGCAACATATGATTATAAAAATATACTATATAACAGAGCCCACAAAATCACAAGAAGTAAAGTTGAGAGAGGAATTGGGCAACTGAAGAGAAGGTTTGGGATATTGCATGGAGAAATTAGAATGAAACCAGAGAAAGCCTGCAGGTAGAGTAGTTAACTTTTTTCCCTTTTAAAACACTATTGTTCAAAGTTTAGTTACATCGGTCTTTCAATCTGTGTGAACATCATTCGGAAATTTTAAGAAATATTGAGTTATGCTAGTAACCGAACACTGTATGATAGCCAAGGGTATCACTATTTCAAGACTTGATTTATTTGAAACCGAAAGCAAAAATAATGGGCCATAACTCATAGAGAATTGTTCACACGACATGCATGTAAATTTTTTTGTTGCATCTAAATCTAAATTAAAGATGAATTATTAACTGCCTTTCATTTCATATCCTAAATGAATTAATAGTGAAAAAAGGTATATATTATTCAGAGTTATCACTGCATGCGCAGTACTGCACAACATTTGCAAGCAGAGAGACATTCCATTGCCTGATGTGGACAATGAGGACCAAGATGACCAGCCACAAAATGCAATTGACCCAAATGCTCCACAAGTGGGACTGAGATATAGAGATTACATTGCAAACACTTATTTTTGAACAATTAGGTAAATATCTATCAAATAATATTTCCGTTAGACATAAGGATAATGATGTTGAACAATTGTTTAAGTTTGAATCAGATCCATTCAGTAATAACAGAGATAGAGTGAAAGTGCATAAAACTTTAACCTGAAATTCTAAGTAAAAAGGGGAATAATTCATGACAAATTGTGCCAGAGTTATGCACCTTGTGTCATATGATGTGGGTGATGATACTGAACAACTATTTTAAGTTTGAATCAAATCCATTCAGTAATAACAGAGATAGAGTAAGTAAGTAAGTAAGTAAGTAAGTAAAGACTTTATTTAATGAGGCTACACATTTGGTTTCCCAATCTTCCATGTGGGCCTCAACATATATACATATAAACAACAGAGCATTACACAAAGTTACAATACAAAACAAATAAGAATGGTACATAAATAAAAGTTTTGTACAAACTGAATAAGAAATGTGGCATTGTTAACATAATTTAAAGATTGTCATACCAAATAATTAATATCAAGTTTAACACAAAGCAAAATATATTTTGTTGGAACATGTAGATTATAATTGCATATTCACATATGAGAAGAGAATTTCCACTTAACGTATGAAGCTTGGAATTCCTTAAGTGTTTCAGACTTTCGTATATTAAGTGGAATATCATCCATAGTTTGGGACCTGAGTACACCAATGATTTACGAAAGAGTTCTTTCTTCGGTTTTGGAATGACTATTTCAGAGTTATTTACAGATCTCAAGTTATGATGATGCCTTTGATTAATATTTTGAAATTTATCTTTCATATACTCAGGAAAGGAGTCAGCATTGATGGATTTGAACATCATTATTGCCTTTTTGTATTGAAGTCTCTCGTCAAATTTCATCCATTTTAATTCGCTAAATAAAGCATCAGATGGAGTATCATAGCTTTTATCTAGAATTATTCTTGCTGCTCTTTTTTGAAATTTGATTAGATTTGTGGTCAACTCATTGTTGCAGTTACCCCAAATTGTACAACAATAGTCCAAATGTGGTAAAATATAGGCATTATAGAATAACTTCCTTGTGTGAATTTCAAGATACTGTTTGATTCTCAGCAGTAAATATAATTGAGAGTTACATGTTTTAAGTACTTTTTCAACTTGAGTCTTCCAGTTTAGATTATCATCCACGTAAACACCTAACAATTTTTCAGTTTTAGAAAATTCAATGGCTTGATTTTCTAAATATAGATCTGAATTGCTAGTTGAGTCTGTGCTTCTTGAGGATATATACATTGCTTTAGTTTTTTTGCGCATTTAAAATCATCGCGTTTTGTTTGCACCATCTGTTTACATTGTCAAGGTCAGCTTGAAGGTTTTGGCATAATTCAGGAACACAGTATCCTGAGGCTGTTATTGTAGTGTCATCTGCAAACATATCTGTGGTAGAATTGTCTACATGAAATGGCAGGTCATTTATGTAAATGATGAACAGTAAAGGCCCTAAAACTGATCCCTGCGGTACCCCGGACAGAACCTCTTCAGGTTCTGAAAGGGTACCTGAAACACTGACTCTCTGTGTTCTATTGGAGAGGTATGATGTAATCCAGTTGATTGACTTTTGAGACAGATGATAAAAGTGGAGTTTTTCAAGAAGAACTCTGTGATTTACTAGGTCGAATGCCTTTGAGAGGTCAAGAAATATTGTCCCAACAAGTTTACCATCATTTATTGCATTGATCCAGTTGTCAGTTATATTAATCAAAGCTGTTTCACATGAGTGTTTAGTTCTAAAGCCAGATTGCCTGTTAAAGATCAATTTATGAGTTTCTAAAAATAGTTTCAAGTGATCTGATACATGTTTTTCAAATATCTTAGAGAGGACAGGCAATATTGATATAGGTCTATAATTGTTTTTTGTCAGATTTTTGGCCTTTTTTGAATATTGGTGTTACTTTAGACTGTTTCAGTGAGGATGGAAACTTTCCAGTTTGTATGCTCATATTAATAATTGCACACAATGGTTTGCATATCACAGAGGAACTAGTTTTAAGAAATTTAGCACTGATACAGTCAAGCCCTGTGGCCTTAGTTGTATCAAGGGAGTCTAGTGCTTTTTTTACAGAGTTTTCATCTATTTTAGGTATTTCAAATTGTGTTGTGTTGTTTTTTATTTTATGTTGCATGTTGTCTTTTAAGACAGATTTAGTTTCATAACTGAGAGTTGAGATTTTTCTGCCTTTTAAAGACATTTGAAAAGAATGCGTTGAATGAGTCAGCTGTTATTTTGTGTCAGTAATGGGGTTTCCTTGATCGTCATTTATATAGTTTGTCTGGTAAGTTTCTCTTTTGCCTGAAAGGTCTTTTAAATTTTTCCACAGTTTTTTGGATTTTTGTTGTTGGAATTTATCTCTTGGTTAAAAAAATCCCTTTGAGCTTTGTACGAAAGTTTTTTAACTTGTGACTTCCAGTATTTGAATTCTTCTGTTTGATGTTTTTTCTTAGCATAGTCCCTTTTATTTATAGCACTTGCAATTTCATCATTGAACCAATCCTTTTGATTTATTTGCTTTACACGTTTTTGCTTGTATGGTGCATGCGTATTTAGAACTTGTAAATATATTTTATTAAATGTATCTAGTGCATCATCTGGGTCGCTATACATGTCGATGAGTGACCATGGTTGATTTGATAGATCATCAATATAATTGTATGCATTGAATTGTTAAAGGTTTCTGTAATTAATTGTTATATGCAAAGGACCTTTTTTTAGCTTAGCATGTGTTTTCCTTGTGAAGCATATAGGATAGTGGTCACTCAAAGATAGTATAGGGACATCAGTGAAGATTATGTTTTGTGGCTGATTTGTATATAGGTGGTCAATGATAGTTGATGACAATTTCGTGACTCTAGTAGGCTTGGTAATAAGTTGTCTTAAATTGAAAGTGTAATTGATGTTATTCCATTTTGTATTTGTGGAGACTGATTGTTGAAAATTGTAGTTAAAGTCCCCAAAAATTATAATTTCTTTGTTTTCTGCATAGAGTTTTTCTAGTATTTCTTCAATTTTGTCATTCCATGTAGATGGGGATGATGGTGGCCTATAGATGTATCCTATTATGTAGGGCTTTTGCTTGTTGCTTTTCATTTCTAACCAGATAGCCTCAAGATCATTTGATTCGAGATCAGTTCTTTTTTCGCATGGTAAACTAGACTTAACATACAGGATAATTCCACCACCATTTGATTGCCTATCACGACGGAAAAGTTGATAGTTGTTCAAATGAAATTCATTGTCTGAAAATGCATCATTGAGAAAAGTTTCTCCTAATCCAAGTATATCAATATTTGGAAATTTATCTATCAAAAACTTGATTTCATTTAATTTTGGATACAGATAATGAATATTTAAATGCGTAAAATTCAAGCCATTAGTGTCAAATTTGATATCCTCCATAGAAACATCTAGTGAGGTATACTGGTCATCATTTTGGTTTACATTTATATTTTTGTCACTAGTTTCACTACTGGTTGTCATTATGCACTTGTAAGAGTCACACAATTTGTCAGATTTCCTGTTAGTACAGGTGGATACCTTCAGTTGTTTTTCTTGTGATAAAGATGAGGTGGAACCCAGGAGTGTCCCATCCGCACCCAGGCTAACGTCAATTTGGTAATTTTCAGTTTCTAGTATGGGTGTAATACCCATGGTGGGGGCATGGTCATCAGTTGTTGTCTGCCCCGGGCTTGAGGGGCATTCCAGTATCCCCTGGTTCTGTTTTGATTGAGTTTCTGTCGGTAGTTTTGGTGCTGATCTTTGTTTCCATAGTTCCTCATCCCCTTCAGGAGGCCGGCCCGAGAAAAATTTCCAGTCTGTTTTGTGACAATTGGGAAGTCAAGGCCTTCAAATATTTTTGACTTCAGGTTCCTTGCCAGCACAGAGCACCCTTTTGTTGTAAGATGTACTTCATCTCTGTAGAGAGATTTATTCACTGTTTCATTGTTCATGAAGCTGCTTGTGTGATCTACGAATGTATAGTTATTGTCAGAACAGAACTGTGTTAAGAGAGAGTTAGTCGCTTTGATGACAGTCAGCGAGAGTTTGTCAAACTTCTTACAGAGCAGTGATGAAATCATGATTTTCGCAGTTGGATTGTGTTTCTTAATTTCAGCAATGAGATCGCTATATTCCTTGAGAATGTCATTACTGCTGTCAGCACTGGAAACATTGTTGATTCCTACATGTATAACAAACATGTCATAGTTTGATAACTGCTGTTTTTCGTTTAGAAACAACACACTTTTTGTTATGTCCTTAACTTTTGCTCCAGGATGTGATTTTATTTTAACATCAAGGCTTTGGCCGGAGAATCTCTTTGGATCAAGAGCTCTTGTCACAGAGTCACCTAAAATGATAATCCTTGGTATTTCATGTTGTGTAGCATTAGTAGATGTCCCAGCAGCATTATCGGTTGTACCTGATGGTGATGCTGATAGATCAGCATCTGAAGTTGGCACTTGCCTGTTTGGCTTTTTTGGCTCAGCATGAATGGATGGACTCTCAGAGGCTGAAACTTGTTTAGTTGTATTGTCTCGTAACTTGACAATTTCTGTTCTTAGCTCTCTGTGTAGTGCAGATATTTCCTCTTTCTGTTGTCTTAGTTCACACTGCATTATAGAAATGTCAACATTGGATGGAACTGTCTGTAATTTCTGTTTCATGGATAGAACAGACTGCTTAATTTCTGAAATTTCTTCTTTAATGTTTGAGACTCCTGAGGTCAGCTCTGAAGTAATTTCTGTCGACAATCTCTCTTTTTGTAGTTTCTCTTTTAGTCCCTTGTTCTCAGTTTTTAAAGATTGATTTGTTTGTTTTAATTTCATCTGATCTTCTTCAAGAGTTAGAAGCTTTGAGGTGGTCTCTGAGAGTTTTGATTTACTAACTTTCAAGGATTCTTTTAAAGTTGATATTTGTTTGTTCATTTCTTGTGACCTGTTTTCTGCATGCTTATCAGTAACTTCACTGAGAGATTTTATTTGTTTAGCCTGTTCAACATTCCTTGAAACAAGTTCTTTGTTTTTGTTTTTCATATCTGCATGTTTTCCCTGTAACTCCTCAAGCTCTTTCTTTAAGTCTTTAAGTTTGTTTTCAAGTAAATGAATCTTGTCTTTAGATTCATTTAGTTTTTCAGCATTGTTGCTGCATATCATTTTCTCACAGTTACTTGATGAGACTGTCTTCAGACAGGTTTCGTCAGTTTCTTGAGACTCTGTCGTACGTTCATCCCAACTTATTGTGTCTGAGTTCCCATAAGGATTTTTTGTTTGAATGTTTTCAGTGCTTTGAGATTTATCTATTAGGATAACTGGTTCACTGTTTGAATTACTCGATTCGTTTTCTGTGTTTGTTTGTGGTTCTCCATTAGACCGTTTGTAGAAGGTTCTGTTCACAGGTGACGAAGGTGCTGATCTGGTGTGGAACTTCTTTTTGAAGGAGCTAAGCAAACTTTTTGATTTTTTCTTTGGGTCTGGTGTTATGAAATATGTGCCAGATTTATAGGACTTTAAGGAATCAGCTGGTGACAGTTGCTCAGATAGTTTTCTGAAGATAGAGTTGTGCCATTCTCTGTAGCCTAGGCCTTGTATCATTAGTTTCTTACTGTTAGGATACAATGAGATTTTAACTGCCTGACCGCTATATGTAACATCACTAGCAATCAGACCTGAACTGTTCCCATTCTGTACAAAGTTATATGTTTGCATAAGCATGTCTGCCATTTGATCATAAAGTTGTTTTGTGGAAAAAACAACAACACTGCAGTCCACTGCCACTGGAAATTTAACATTATAAAGAACACCATTGTTCTTGTCAACAAAGTCAGTGTTTAATTCTTCTATTGTGAAGCCATCTGTTGATGATAAGGAGTCTGTTGACATATTTTCAGCCATTGTTATATAATCCACTGTATAGTATTTGTAAAGTGCTTTTTCACACCTTTGCTGGCTAGGTTGGTGATTTTAATTAATCCCTTAAACACCATTGGAATGTTAGAAATCCCATGTTTATACACTGGTACTCTTAAATAATAAATAATCCTTTGTTTTATGAATAAAAATTAAATTTCTCAAATCTCACTGAATTAATTATAAATCCAATATCATTTTTGAAATCCTCACACTTTTCTTGATTTGCACATATAATTTTTTTCTGAATATTCCACTGTTTTCCTATTTAAATCTTAGTTTTTGTCAGAGCAAATTTTGTGTGTCTGCACAAGAGTTAGATAACTTGCTGCTGTCAAGAGTGAAAGTGCATCAAAACTTTAACCTGAAAATCTAAGTGAAAAGGTGGGATAATTCATGAAATATTGGTGCAAGAGTTATGGCCCTTATGTCAGATGATGTGGGTGATGATGAGGAATAAGTATTTCAAGTTTGAATCAAATCCATCAAGTAATTACAGAGATAAGTTGAAAAAAGAGAAAGTGTAAAAAAACTTTAACCGAGGTGGGGATGTGGAAAGACGCCGACGCCGGGTCGAGTAGGATAGCTCTCCTTATACTTCGTATAGTCAAGCTAAAAATGTCTAGTTTCTCTAGATGGTTTAGACGAGTGGATCCAATTAGATGGTCTGGACCAGTGGATCCAATCAGTAATTCAAGGGCCATAAATCAAAAGTGCCTTGGTGGATTTGGCTAGTTATCAAACTTGGCTAAGGTCTTATGGCCAAACACATTTTGTTCGACTTAAGAGTGCGGACAAGAGTAAAAAAGCTGATTCTGGTAATTCAAGAGCCATAACTCCAATATGCCTGGACCAATTTGGCTAGTTATCGAACTTGGCCGAGGTCTTATGGTCAAACACATTACGTTTAAGTTTGGTGAAAATCGGATGAGAAATGTTCGACTTAAGAGTGCGGACAAGCTTTGTGACAGACAGACACACATACAGAATTGAATAAATCAATATGTCTCCCACACCACTGTGTGGTGGGAGACATAATTAAAATCAAAGTTAAGGGGATTGTTACCACACTGGCTGATGAAGATGATAGAGATACATTTTCAGTTTCAAGCGAAAATTGCCAAAAAACTTTAAGTACAAAAGGGGCATAATTCTGTCAAAAACACAATTACAATGACCTTGTAACCACACAGGCAGATGATGATTATAAAGGAATATTTTCAATTTCAAGTCATTTTCCTTTAAAGTAACAAAGAGATGTCTATAATAAAAGCTTTCAAAAAACAAGAGGGCCATGAAGGCCCTGTATCAGTCACCTGACCTATAGACCTAAAGATCATCAAGATTAACATTCTGAACAAGCATCATTAAATCTATCTCGGGTTATTCTGCAATATCTCTGGTTAATTTGCAATAAACCACTTGCATACAATGAAGTCATCTGATCCAGGTGCGTAGCACAGTCGTAAAAAGTAGTTACCATTTTTTCTAACTGTCGTAAAAAGTAGTTAACATTTTTTCTAACACTGTTGATACTAGTATGTTGTTTTAGAATCGAAATAACAAGTTCCCAAGTATGATTTATTGTATAATAACCAGAGTTTTTTGTTCTTCTGTGAAACAATATATCACTCATGCCTACGGGCTTCGTGAAATATTCTTCCGCATAATAACTCAAAACACAGGTTATTCTACGATAAACCACGTTTGGGAACTTATTATTTCTTACATATATGTAATGGCTTTATTTCAGTGGCAGCGTCCAAAATCATTCTTCTCCCAGCTGTTTTTTCAAAAGTCTTATCTGTAGTCCCAACTTTTCCTCTTTCAGGATTTCTATCTTCCTATGACAGTTGCATCTGCAACAAACCACCTGAACTGAAGAGGATTGATTAGGAATTGCTCGAGCTGAAGCCGAATTTCTGAAATAGAAACACAATACATGTTGATTCAAGAAGATTTAGAGACCGATTGTTCATCTAATGGGGTTAATGATTCAACCATCTGTGTGAAAGAATACCGGCAATCATACATGAAGTATCACAATCAGACATGAAGTATCCTACAATTGCAAAGAAAAAATCAGTTATTCATGACAGCATGGTTCTTTCCTGAACCAGTTTTGAAATGAACCAGTACTTAATATTTCAATACATACTGGACAATATATTTTACAATGCCATCATACATTTACCATTGTTCAATAAAAATTAAATCTCAATTAATGATTTGTCAATGAATAAAACCAATGTCTGGAGTTCAAATGTGAAGGAATTATATCATGAGGGTGCAGCCTAAGAGATACAAAAATACACATCTGAACGACAAACAATGAATATATTAAAAAGGAATTCACTAAATGAGATTTATCACATGTTTGACGTCGCGGGAGTGTAATAAAGCCATTAAATAAAAATGATAATACACTAGTGTAATAAAGCTTTGACGTCCACGTCATTTACAGTATTGGAAACGTCAGTCAAATTGACTTGTTTTTATAGTAAAAGAAAGTAGATTTTTTGATGTTTCGACAGGAAAGTCTAATATGTGATAAAAAGAATATTACATTTGTGACTTTCCATATTTAATTTATTAAACTCGTTGAATAAAATTGATAAAATGCTTGGCAGAGCCTCGCATATTATTATTTTATTCAACTTGTTTAATAAATTCAATATGAAAAGACACTCATGTAATATCCTCTATATATTGTTTCTAAACTAAGACATTATCATGAACTTTAATGTACATAATTGATGACATCCATTTAAATTTTGATGATTTTGTAAGTTTCTTTTCCAGTGGCCCAGTGCTCTCCTTTGCCTCTTGACACAATAAGTGTGACTGAAGAGAAAATAAACTGTTGTATAATAACACAAAATTTTCACCAGGCTTTTATTAATATAAGAATCAGTTTGAGCTAAAATTAACCATCTTGTACATTTTTTTTTCAAAATCAAGCAGTTCTTTTGTTGTTCAATGCAAGTCAACTCATACCTGAATGATGTGTGATCCTCTTCAAGAGTATTTACTACGTCTGTATCAGGAACACTAACATGTGTAGTCCTGAAATTTTTTTATAGATTCTTGAGTACACATGTATCACAATTATTTCACATCAAAATGATTGCAGTAAAGCATTTGTCAGTGGCAAGTTGTTGATTTTGCCTTTGCGACAAGTGTAGATTATGATCAGCCTGCACATCCATGCAGTCTGATCATGATCTGCACTGCTTGCGATCAAGCCATAATCAGTTTTGTAAGCACCTTTTTTTACAGTCAATGGTAGTGTCTAAACTTAAAAGATGGACAATTTCATTATACAAATTTAGCAGGGTAAGGATTAACATGATCGTTTTATGCATTATATAAATTTCTATGAATGTTTTACATGTTACCCTTTCAGAAAGTATGAAGTTGTAAGTTGTTGTATACAATAGTTTAAATAACATATATATATGTTTTACCATCATTACCTACTGTCACAAGGCCTTGACAGCTCATCTTCCTCCATAGCTACTGCAGATGATATGCTGCCACTGAAATGCAACAAGAGCTGTATGCAGGATTGTTTGTGCTCATGCAACTATTTGAAATGCTGTACCAGAAGCAGAAAAGAAATGACACTATATTAATCGTTTTTATTATTATCTCCCCTTCCGCAAAGTCATTGTATTTACATTAGTCAAAATCAAAAATAAAAGTGTGAAGTTTCAATTCAACATTTGCCTGAGTTTCCGAGAAAATAAGTTGTATGAAAAAAAAAAATCAACCAATATTTTTCAATTGTCATTTTAGCACAAACCTTCTGTTTTTGTCCTTTTTCAGGGGTGTTTTAACAGAAGAGAAAACGTGAGTTAACTGAGAGATTCTAGCATTCACATGCTGTTATAACACATGTTTATCACATGTTTGACGTCGCGGGAGTGTACTAAAGCCATTACATAAATATGATAATATACTAGTGTAATAAAGCTTTGACGTCGACGTCGTTTATAGTATAGGAGACATTGGTCAAACTGACTTGTTTATATAGTAAAAGAAAGTACAATTTTATATATTTCGACAGAAAAATCTAACATGTGATAAAAAGAATATTACATTTGTGACTTTCCACATTGAATTTATTAAACTCATTGAATAAAATTGATAAAATGCTCGGCAGTGCCTCACATTTTATTATTTTATTCAATGAGTTTAATAAATTCAATATGAAAAGACACTTATGTAATATCCTCTATTTATATATGAGCGATCCGTGGAAAAGCGTAAACGTATTACGGGCCCAAAACGGATAATTAAAAAGGAAATGAAGTAAACTTGAAAAAACAACTTAGGCTTTACCCATCATTTCATGAAAATTTAATGACGTTGAGGGACAATATATTAATTTACCTGGGTTTTAGGCCCTTTAAGCTAGAATAACGTTAGCGCATGTTTCTTTCATGTTATAACATCATCAGAATCCCTCGGGAATCGTTGGTACCCTTGCCCTAATGGGCTCGGGTACCAACCAATCCTTCCAGATTCTGCAGATTTTATAACACAAAAAAAAACCATGTGTTATCCCTACATTTATATAATCAATATAATTATAGCAAAAGTATTTGTCAATGTAAATCAAGAGGCCTAAATAGACTTCAGTCATTCACATGTTTAGGACAATGATTGTTTTATATTGCAAGAGGCTAAATTACGTGATATATGCTGTTGGTGATTATTGTTAACAAAAATAGATTTAAAATGAAAATGGAAACTATAATTACTTGAAGTTATTAATTTGTAGTTGTGTTGTGTCCAGATCTGACCCAACAACTCCCTTGGTGTTGCAGGCATTTCTCCCTATCACTGCCATCACTGCTTCGGTTACCACGGACAGCTTTTTACAGGATGGCCCTCCTCCTGAATATTTAAATAAACAGTGTAAATATAATTACGTATATTGTTGGGAATAAAAGATGTTAAAACAAAATTATTAAGTTCAAGCAGTGTCATCCAAAATTATAAAATAATAAATCTACAATGTATTTGCTTGCATTGTATGGCAAAATGTACAATTTTGGCTTTAAAAAATGTGGAAAGCCTTCGCTTACCAAAAATAAGTGATAATTTATGCATTGTTATTATCTTTACGATTAGCATGTAAGCATAGCAGACAGAGAGGAGTTAAATCAGATTTTTCAATAAATAGAATCAATGTAAGTCAATGCTAGGCTTCTATTCTGACCAGAGATGCCAGGAACTTTTAGAATATCTTTACACCAATGTGTATAACACCTTAACCTAACACCTTGCATAACTGAAACTTCTGCATGATTAAGCTTTGCAATAACAGATATTAAAAAATTAAAGGAAATATTTCCAATAGATAGCCAATCAACAGGACTCTCACATATAAAGGCATAGATCTATACTTTGGTTCAATATTCAAATTACATATATATGGTTACATTTTACTGCTGTTACAAATGTAGGGAAAATGCATGTTTTTTCGTGTTATAACATCAATGAACATGCGCCGACGCTATTCCAGCATAAAACGCGTAAAAACTGATAAATGAATACAATGTCACTCAACGTCATTAATTTTCCACGCAATGCGCGGGAATTGCCGAGTTGTTTTTTTACGTTACGTCATTTTGTTTAGAATTTTCCGATTTGGGGCCGAATGACGTTTACGCTTTGCCACAGAAAGTGCATATATAAAAAGGTGTTATAACAGCACGCTAGCACGAGAATCTCTCCGTTAACACACGTTTTCTCTCCTGTTAAAACACACCCGAAAAGTGACAAGAACAGCAGTTTTATGCTAGAATACATGAAACATTGTTGTGAACAGATACATGTATACAGTTGCTAATTCACATTACAGTGCAACCTCTGTAGAGAAGCACCCATTGGGAGATACAAATATTGACTGTTATGTAGAGGTTGTTATTCTGGAGAAATTTCATAGTATATTTCAGACTAGGGAAATGCTGATGAAGTTCTTATATAGGGGTTTTTGCTTAAGAGAGGGCCGCTTTGTAGAGGTTGTACTGTACGTTTTATTACCTGTTAACTGCTGACTGTGCAAGTAGTCAGCATATTGTGACCTGTGGCTTTGGACAAGGTTATCCCACTTCTTCTTCAGCGCAGTCATTTCTCTAGGTTCGTCAGCCCTTGCATTGAAAGCCTGGACGACTCTCTTCCATGCCGCTGCTTTGCTACATGATGTTATGGCTGTTGAATAAAATAAAGTGTTTTTTTTTTTGTCATGTGAAATACGTTAAACATAATTATTCCAGGATCTGTGTTATGTTAATATTTGAAATAAGTGATAATTTTATTTGATTTAATGCTAACTGATGAAATACTAAAAGGAATGAATATCATATTGTTTTGTTTTACACACTTGTAAAACCAGAAACCGAAGTACACAAATCTGTTAACGGCTGGAAACGTAGTTATGTGTACGAGGTTTCGGGATTTACAAGTGTGTAAAACAAAACAATATGACATTTAGTACATTTGTTTCTTATTTATAGTCATTCTTACAAATGTAGATCTACAAATTATTTCAAATCTCTGTACTGGCAGTATAAACTGAAAAATGAAAAAAAATAGTACAACATTGGGAGCAGCTCAAAAGTTACTGGAATAATTTTGTTTTACACACTTGTAAAAAAATTCTTTTAGCCAATCAAATTGAAGGAAACGGTCAAAAAAAGATACAATTTGTTTTATTAGTGAGATATAGTCCATAGCACTCACCTTTGCCGATCTACTTGTACGTACATAGTGTATTTATTTTAAATTATGAAAAAAGTTAATTGCTTAGAATAGGATGAAAATTGTACTCGCTCTTAGTTCTTTATAGTACAATTCTCGTTTCAAATTACTTTACTGAATGAGAATTCAAATATGTTATGCAGGAAAACAATACTATAAGGAATGTAAAGTAACTCAGCTTCATACAGTGAAAAATGGAATCATGCAGTCTTAATTTTTTTGATTTATAGATGACACCAAAGATTGGTTTATTCCATGGATAGTTAATTAACAACAGCTTTCACATAGTTATCTTAACACAGATTCAACATATTTCAAATCCATGAATAAGACCATAAATGTTTGCAATTACTTACCACAAAGCAATATAACTACACTCATACAATTTCTTATTTTATGCTAACTGATGAGATACTGAACAATATCAGTGAGATATTTCTCCATATCACTCACAGTGTGCTGAACTTCATGAACTTTGTTTTTGTCACAGGCTGAGAAAAATTTGCAGTTAGTCCGGGGCTCAAACCGGGACCACTCCCTTACAGGGCGAGTGCTCTACTGACTGAGCTAACCGGCTGCCTGACACATCTTCTCCCCTATTGTGACCAAGTCCGTACCGTGACATTTTTTTCAGATAAAATTATCTTCCTTGAAATATATACTACAATTAACTCCCTTTGTTGTCTTTAAAAGTTTTGAATTACTGGTACCCTATGAATATCCTTTTCAAGCCATACAGGACAATACAGAACAAGCTAGCTATAATTCAGTTTGCAAAATAAATAATATGTTACCTTGGCTGCTAGGCCTTGCCATTCATGTAGCTAATAATTAAAGAGTTGAATAAAATAATATTATGCAAGGCTCTGCAGTGCATTTTATCAAGTTAAATAAATTCAATGTTGAAAGTCACAAATGTAATATTCTTTTTATTACATGTTATTTTTTTCTTGTCGAAACATCAAATTTCTACTTTCTTTTCATATATAAACAAGTCAATTTGACAATATACTATTAATTTTATGCTTATTGGTGAAATACTGGAAAATAGCAGTGAGATATAAATGGATATCACTCACAGTGCCGAACTTCCTTTTTTTCCAGATAAATTATCTCCCTTGAAATATATATTCTTTAATTACCTCCCTTTGCTGCCTTTAAAATTACTGGATTATACTAATACTCAAGCCATACACGAATCATGAACTGCTAGACAATCCTATATAGAACTAGCTATATAATTAAATTTGCAAAAGAAATAATGTTACCTTTGTCAGCTTGGTTGCTAGGCCTTGCCATAATTTCATAAAGCTACAGATATATATGTGTTTCCTCTACTTTTTTCCATTGGTTCACTATCGTGTTGTAGATTTTACTGGCGACAGCACATTTAGCTGGTTGTTGTCTTAGTTAATCATCACAAGACATCAACTCAACCTTACGTAATATGCCAGCATTTACTTTCCCACTCCAAGCCCAGCCAGTTGTGTTCCAACTTCCATCCATTTTGTTATGCTATGCAGCTCCTAGATCAATATTTCCTAGCTATTTCTATTGAATCCATGATGATATTTAATTCTGCAGCTTGATTTTCCAAGGACATACGCAAATATTTAAAACGTATGTCAGAATGTCTGTTTGGATGCCAGTAAAAAAATGATATGAAAATTTATACAATAATTCAAGTCTAAATATATATTTATCAATCTATCCTCTATACCCTAAAATCCGCTATACCCTAAAGCACTGTATGCTTCCATTAGTTTGGTCTTTCAAGTGTTTTACGCTAGTCCAGTAGTGCCTACTACTAGTGGGGCCATATTGCCCATACAGTATGAAAAAATTATCATAATATTTCCTAGGACTGCGTCAAATTGGACTACCGTTACCTATATGATTTCATTATCCATTCCAAATGTAGTCCTTAAGACCTGACATAATTCATATCACTTTATAAGCTCATTTCAATGGATATTTTACAGTTTTTATTTTCCATGTTAAATCGAATTTATGCTACACTACTTTCATACTTCCCGTTTAGCAGTTTAGACGTCAAAAAAGGCTTTGATATTAAAAATGCAAAATGTCAGAATATAAAATGTTGAAAGTAAAATGACAACATTTTCACGTCTAACTCTTTGGACTAGATCTATCCCAAATCATGCAATATTTCTTGATTTATGTGCAGAAAGCTTAAAATCCTATCACGCGTAATGTAGATGAGTCATTCAGCGTTTCCGTTATAAGGAAATGTTTGTGGAAATTGCAAGACGGTAGGCATACTACCCTATATCATAGAGGAGAATAAAGACTCGATATGATAAGGATACTTTTTCGTTAAAACTTACTATTTGTGAATTTATGCCTCTGCATGGAGTGGAAGGAGAGCCCCTCCACCCCGCTGTCTCCACCCATCACCTCACACAGCAATAACGCGTCTGACATAGAAAAATTTGGCGAGCGAACGGGCTTCTTGGATTCCTCCATTCCGTCTGCTTTGACAGGTGATATGCGCGCGGTGATTTGTCATATCCGTTTTGATACTTCCGTTACTATATTTAGGCGTGGGAATTTCCAAATATGCTTGACAACGGGTTAAGATTTTACTTAAGTTACTTTGTCAAACTTAAGATTTTCTTAGCTAAGAATTTCTTAAGTTCATTTTAGAATAGGACTTAAGTTTAAGATTACTTTTTATCTTACCTAAGGAAATAAAATTAAGATTTTCCTTATCTTAAATGTATTTTCTTAGATGCTACTGAAATACGGACCCAGGTCAGTTTTAAACTTTGTTCGAACAAGGTCACGTCAGATTGTGGGCACCCATTATAGAACATAATTTACCACATGGCTAGGTGTGTGTGAATTATACACTTATTGAATAACATGCAGGTCAAATGTCAAGCCGACCTGACTAAATATTTTTGACGTGGGAGCTGATCAGTATGTGTTTTATTACTTGGCATCAGAAATAAATGTTCACAGATCTTTTATCTTTACTTAAGCCCAGCTAACGTGTGCTGAAACAGACTGGTCTTATGATACAAATTATGGACAGGCGATTTTTATTTAGAATCTTAAAAAAACAAACAATACTTATTGAATATTCAAAACTGTAGCCCGCCAGTCCATAGTCAGGTAACAAGGACCGCCATTCTGTAGTCAAAACTATTGGCCAAGAACCAAAGAACCGATGGTCAATAGGTATGACTATTACCCAGTAAGAAAATCCCTGTGTTTCATTACATGCCATCAGAAATATATTTCGACACTTCTGTTGTTAAACTTCGACTCATTAGCCCAGCAAACCAGTAAGGACCGGTTTTTACTCTTATTCATAAAAAATGTGTACTTTTTAAACTTAACGCATCGTGTAAAGTATTTTAGTTTATGTTAAGTTTATTACTTAGGTACCCTTTAAATCTGTATAAATCATAGTAAGAAGAAAATGGCCCATTTATACAAATCAGTTTTTCGAAAATTTATTAGTTTATTATGTTCAAACTGCTAAACATAATTTGACTACATAATTTGACTTTCACGGGATGAAAGCTATTGTATAAAATAACATAAAGAAATTGTCATTACTAAGTTTTCGTCAATGTTGTATTAAGCCTTCCTAAACAAGCCGTGGTTATATTTTTTGCGGAAATTATTTTGTACAAAAGATCTGTGTATAAAACTGTTCATCAGTTTGCTCTTTGAGCCAAAAGGAAGATATTTTCAGCTCGGTAAAAATGAATTAATTCCATATTTTAACGCTTAAGAAGAAACCGACACTTTGAAAACAAGGAAGTTAGCCTTTTCATCTTATATGAGAAGCGTACGATATGACTGAGTCGTTTCTGTGTATTAGTAAACTTGACAATCTGCCATGTCAATATGCGTTAAAATGGAGCTTTTTCGAAAAAAAGTACGCAGTTATTATAATGTCCAAAATCCGAGGCGTTACGAAATGTTCAAATATAACATATAGAAATTCATTACTTTAAGATTTTATACTGTAAAATCATGCAATTTCGTATTTCTTTACTTTAAGATTTTATACTGTAAAATCATGCAATTTCGTGGGTACAATATTTCGTGATGTTGCCCAAAGCGGCTATTTTCTTTGAGCATCAATTAATGGGTTTCCGCTTATTAAGATAAAGGAATTGGAACTTTGCTTTCTCGCGGGATTTACAAAACTTGAGAAAATTAGTTTCTGTGAATATTTATGATTTCATAGTAGATAAAATACTTTAAATAGATACTTATGTTCATCTATAGCATGCATTGAATTCAGGAATCTTTTTTACGTTTTTTAATCTTTTTTCTTGAAAAAAAAGTTTCAGGATCTGTTTTAAAAATGCTGTCTTAACACTCTTCATAATTTTCTTGTTGTGCAGGAGATTCAAAGAAAAGCATTACATTAGAGTTCGACAATCTGTCGGAGAAAAAGTCTGACGGCAGTGCAGTTAAAGAATCTTCTCATGTGACAAACACTTTCGCCAACCAGCCGTTTACATTCAAGTAAGACAACTTTAGATATATATATTAATGGTCCTGTAATCCTTTGCCAATGCTAGATTTTAAATTATTTACAGAAGGAAAGAAATTGAGTCGTTCTTTGGATTTCAAAAACAAACTCTCAAAAAAAAGTGCGACACATCTGGTATAAATTATGTAGCTTTTGTTTATTTAACACCGAGTTTCCTGAAAGAAAAATATCTCACTGTTAAATGTTGACTATCATGAAAACTTCGACAATTTCTTTGTACTGTGAAATCGTTTAATTTCAAGTGTTTTTTTTTTCAAAATTATGGGACGCCCTGGCAGTGCAAAGCATAAAGCCCCTTCCTCCTGTTGAAATTTATTATACACGTTTCTATGATATATCTAAAAAAGTCATTTCATGTTTACAGGCCTATAGTAGAAGAGGAGTATCCGGGTACCAGCATCGGAGTTCAGCGTTTGACATTCGAGTCAGCCTTAAAGAACGGGGCTTCTCTTAAAGTCCACATGTATATATTCAAAGAAAGCGGAGATATTGTACAAGAGAATGAAACTGTTTCCGTGAAAGCTGGTATGTCATTGTGTAAATGCACTTAATATTTTAGATAAAGCTAGTTTGCTTATTGCAAAGTATTTATAAAATCAAATGTAAGGTTAACTTTAAAGTGTAAATTGAAGAAGTAGAAAAACATTAATACCAAATAAGGCCCCTTTACCTGACATTTGTTATACGTCACTCTACAGTTTGCACAAAATCTAATAAACAAGCAGTCTATATATATCTTATGTAGTGTATCTGAACAAGGTGTGTTTTGATTAGTTTGAATAATAAATTAACTAAACAGTTAATGTTTTTGCAGGAAATGTAAAAATCAATATTGATATTACCAGCTGGTCGTTTTGTGACGGTTCAAGTTCTTGCAAGCAGAATGAGATGGGAGAATACCTGGACTTTGACATCGTAATGAAGGGTAAAAGTGGCAGTGCGACAAGAGCTGACTCGGAGTCGGGAAATACGTATACACTAGGAGATAGTGGTAGCACAATGTTGTCGAGAAAGGTTTGTTATTCTTAGATATGTACCATGCCATGAATATACTATCACTTTAGATTCCCTACAGTTTGTTAACTCAGCGCCGGGTTATAGTAATGAGTACAGCCAGTCTACCCACCCCTCTGATCCGTGACATTCCGTGCAAAGCATAGCTGTAAATACCTGTACACTAGTGACTAGTGCACAATTTAAATCCACTAGAGCTAATGCGGCTTAATATATTATGTTATTATTAAGCATATATCTATTTCGTGAATTTTAACAAAAACATTTGATAATTTTAGGTTTTTATTTATTTATTAATAACCCCCTTACATCTTTAAACGATGTTTCAGCAAATAACATTTTTTTACACTACAGTAAGTTCTTTGATATTTATGCCCCCGAAGGTGGGCATATTAAAATCACACTGTCCGTCCGACTGTAACTTTGTAAATTCTTGTCCGGGCTGTAACTCTGCCATCCATGAAGGGATTTTAAAATAGCTTGGCATAAATGTTAATCATAATCAGAAAATGTGTCAGGCGCAAGACCCAGATCCCTATCTCCAAGGTCAAGGTCATACTTAGAAGTCAAAGGTTAATAGGATCTTTTTCGTGTCCGGTATATAACTCTGTCATCCATGAAGGAATTTTGAAACAACTTGGCATAAATGTTTACCATAATGAGAACATGTGTCACGCGCAAGACCCAGACCCCTAGCTCCAAGATCAAGGTCACACTTAGAAGTCAAGTCAAAGGTTAATAGGGTCTGTTTCATGTCCGGTTCGTAACTCTGCCATTCATCAAGGGATTTCAAAATTACGTGGCATAAATAATTCCCATAACGAGAAAACGTGTCATGCACAACAACCAGACCCCTAACTCTAAGGTCAAGGTCACATTTAGAGGTTAAAGATTAACATGCCCGTTACATAACTCTTCCATCGATGGAGAGATTTTAAAATTACTTGGCATAAACGTTCCCTATATTGAGATGACGTGTCAGACGCAAGACAAAGACCCCTAGCTTCAAGGTCAAGGTCACAGAAGTCAAAGGTTAACATTGTACGTTTCTTGTCCGGTCAATAACTCTGCCATCCATCAAGGGATGTTAAAATTACTTGTCACAATTGTTCCCTATAATGAGTTGGTGTGTCATGCTCAAGAACCAGACCCATAGCTCCAAGGTCAAGGTTACCTTTGGAGAACTTTTTGTCGAGCCCGCTTGCGGATGCGAAGACATAGTTGTCCAAATGGTGTTCGGTGTATGTGCGTGCGTCCGTGCGTCAGTGCGTGCGTCCGTCCGGATTTGTTTTTCCGGACCATAACTTTGACATGCATTGAACAATCTTGTTTATATTTAACATGAATGTTAACCTCAGTGAGACGGTGTGTCATGCGCAAACCTCAGGTTCCTATCTCAAAGGTCAAGTTGGAGGTCAAAGGTCATGTCAGATCTTGTCCAGCCCATAACTTTGACATGCATTGAGAAATTTTGTTTATATTTTGCATGAATGTTTAACTCAGTGAGACTGACTCTATCTCAACGGTCAAGATTACAGTTATGGGTCAAAGGGCGGGCTCGACATGTTGCCCGTGGGCATCTAGTTTTTTATCTGGTCACAAAATGATTCATACCTAAACTATTCTGGCATATTTTGCGCAGACAACTGTAGCATTCTTTGGCACACTTCGGGGGCGTTTGTCACTAACAGTGACAGCTCTTGTTTGAGGTTCAATTTTAAATACTTAGTAGTTACCTTAAAGACGCACCACAAAATAACTGTATTCTTTTGTAATTCCATGATGGTAATCATACATTTTTGCATGGAGTGGAGAAAATGAGAAATAGCAAGTATCTAGTTACAAATTGACAGTGACATAGATAAGGCTAAGACAATGTGTTTATTGATATACTTCTACTCGGATCAATAAGATCTGTTGAATTAATTATACCAATGAGCGGAATGTTTGTTTATAGCCTAGACATGGGTATAGATCTAGTATTTCTTCGAACAATCAGTTTTTGAAATAAACCATTTAGATGTTTGAAAATACAATGTGTATGAACAATTTTTTTAGATAGGGGGTCTAGTGATCGAAATTGCTTTAAACATAAATCACATTTTTATTACTGAAATAGCCTTTGGAAACTGCCAGTTTATTTAAAATTGGTTATTTACTACATTTCTGTTCCAAATATTATCATTAGCGGTCTGCTTATTGTTTCGATCGGTCGCAACAGGAAGAGGGGGAGTACAGTCGTTTATAGGGGTGATCATAGGAAACCATCACATTTCGTTAAAATGTCACATATCCATGCCAACTATTCCCATAAGAAATTATTATATTTCCCTACCAGTTATTCGCATGAAAAATGTCTTATATTTCCTTACTAAATACCATGGGAAACTGTCACATTTTTTTTTCTGTGGAAAATATATTAAATTTGAAGTGGAAATATTATCCCGCTTGAGTAGAGTAGACTACATTTCATTGAACGCACATTTAAAGAATTGTGTTTTATTCGTATCTGTATGATTTTGATACCAAGTAAGATTGACATGAACCCTTTCTAGACGGATATATGCAAATATGTCATTGTACTAACATGCTCTGTTTAATTATTCATACATGTGTACCACTTTTAGATAAAAGTTGACGGTGCAGCAGACCTTGTTGATATGGCAACAGATTATCCTAAGCTGATAACGCAGGGCAGCAAACAGATCTTCCGCTTCCGGTTCCCAAAGTTCACGACCAGCATCTTATATGATCCAACAATTTTTCTAAACCCAGACGGCACCAACAGTGCTGTGAAGGAAACTATTTCCGCTTTTATGCTAGCTGCAGTCGGTGTTTTATTCTATATGCTTTAATTATTGATATAACTTAAACTTCTTTCGAATGTTATGCGTACATTTTCCTAGGTATTTTACATGTCTACAAGTCCCGTGATGTATACAGCATTTTATTAGTTTGAATAAGTCTAGTTTTTTCATATATAATGCCATTTTAACTACTGTCCAATGATTGTGTCCAAAAGATTAAAAACGTTCATTAAAGTTTTTTTGTGATATTAATTGCAGTTTACGCTTTTTACATTTTTAAAACATTTAAAAAACATTGACACACATGATTATATTGAACATAGAAACAAAATGTATGTCAATGTAGTGAGGTGTGGGCTGAAAGAAGTACCAGTTATTTATTAAAGGGACAACAAAATGCAAGTGTTGTTTTTCGGTTAGCAATTAGATAGACTGATATCAACTACATGTAATATTTTGTCGATGTAGCTAGATATTTCTCATCAAGAAGTGTCGATTAAGGAAGGTATATCACATATTACACATGTTCTGTCTGAATGAACGAGTGTCAAACATTTGTAAAAACCATTGCATTTCATAGAATCTCGACCTTGTTGCTTCATTAATCTCTGTCTATTTTAGTCTAGCATAATAATATTATTTTAAATATAATTTTTAACCTTATTTACATTTTTTATTTCTCTTTATTCATTTATTTTCTTATTGTTCTTGCTACATATCACATGTTTCTGTCTGAATAAGTCGGTCACTTTTTTGACATGGCATGGATTTCTAGAATTGAATATTTACCGTTATTTGAAGTACATTTTTGTTTCTCAACCGTAGGTATTGTTCAACTATATTTTATCTGGTTATTTAACAAATACAAGGTACTTAATTTGAGATATTATGGTTGGTTTGTTTGTTTCAGATGCAAAGTGAAAATCAGTTTGCCGGTACATATAATAGGGTTATTATAACAGTAGCTCGTTCTGGGATGCTGTATTCGGCTCGAGTGGATTTTGCCAGTTCGGACCTCACGAGGCGCGCAAGCGCCCTTGCAAAGTCCACGAGAGCCGAATACAAAATCCCAGATCCAGCTACTGTTGTAATGACCCTTTTATTATATACCTCCACCTTTTCGTTTGTTTATTTGTAATCGAACAAAATCTTAAATATTTGTTGATGTTAAAATGAAATGAGTGATGTTTTAATGTGCGCTATTTATATAATTGTGTCAGTTCATGCATATTCAATGAAAGTAGTCCGGCAACATACAGTAGAAAAGGTACAATACGGATTTTTTTTCTGCCTGGTCATACTTACTTTTGAAATACAATCCGAATTTTTGACAGAATTTATGTAGGTATATAATAAAGATAATTACATTGTGATAACAAGACTTATAATGTTCCGAAAATAAATAGGGGCTATATGATACTTGATTTGTTTGTATACATATAGGTTCAATAAAAATGAAAACACTAAGATATTTATAACAGAAGAACATGAGATCGTGAATGCCTTTTCTTACACAATGGCATAAGAAATGTAGTACACCATATTTAAGACATTCCATTACGACAACACAAAACGTTTTTCGTCTCCTGATTGAAATTTGTACTAACTTTGTGGTTCTAAGATCGTGTACTATAAACGACTCCAACTGTATAACATAAGTTTCTAAAATTAAAGAAATTTTACCATGCAAATCTTGTAACTTCAAGTACGTCATGTTCTAGTTTTAGTTACGTTTTTTGGCTTTATTGTATTTATTACTGTTTACGAGCAGACAAGTGGACTGGCTTCAAATTTGTTTGGGATACTGTTCAGTGAGTTCACTTTACTAAACGTAAGTTTGACAAGTTCATTCTGATTACTTGTTACCTATTTAAGAAATAATTTATAGCAAAAGAGTGTTTTAACACTATCTATGCACAATGGGCGGTTATACGTCGGGCGTAATAATTTCGAGGGCGCAGCCCGAGTGAAATTATTTGTACGAGATATTACCGCCCGAGTGTATAAATAGTGTTAAAACACGGTTTTGTTATAAATTATTTCGATTCTAATATGCCTTTAATCTAAAACAGTAGATGTAGTTGCGCTCTTTCTTGGTCGCAACAAAAACTTTGACGTCACCGGACGTTAACGTGACGTCATTCTAGCATAAGCATGTTTTAACAGAGACAAGCATATTAGAATGAACATTATAACACAACTTTTGTGAGTAATCAAACCGTTGAAATTCCTTTTAGAGTAATAAAACCCCTTGTCGAGAGAGGGTTCACATAATTTAATTCAATGTTGTCGTCTGTAAATGTCGACAACTTCTAATACCAATGTATAACATAACATAATACTAATGTTTATTTCAAATTGTATATATCACACAATATCTGTGGGAGAGCACATAATATCTATGGGAGAAACATGAGTGATTAGTTGATATTAATAGAATAATTTCAGGCCCCTGGATCACAAAAGAATTTCAGTCGCAGCTTAGTTTGATAATGAAATTTTATTTATCACTTATATATCTAAATTGCATTTTCAAAACTAAATGTTAAGTTAATGACTGTTTTTAATTAAGTTCATGAGCATTATCGTGACGTAAGACCATGATGTTGTTTTGTTGTATATTGTATAAGTATTGTATTTTTGCTAAAATACCATGCAGTCTTAATTGGCCTTGTAAAGTTGTTGATGGGAAGTTATGTAAATCATGTGTCCAAGAGGAGTGATGTGCTGACTTGTTAGAGCAGCATCACGGTTGGGTTCGAGTATCGATCTTGCTGCATATTTTTTCTAACATTGACACATTAGTTCAAATTATTTTGTTTTTGGAAGAAGGTTCAAACATATATGCTTTGTAAATGTGTTGGTTATATTTCAAGGATTGTCGTCTGCGCACTTAATATAAGGTACATGAATAATTTCCTGTATTTTAAAATAGACTGACATTTATAGATACTTTGCATCCTGTATTGAAGTAGTTGATAACAATAGTGACACAAAATGTTTACTTGAAATTGTTTGATCAAGATTATAGTGTATCAGCAACACCGGACAAATATTACTCATTTCTTAACACACATTAATATCAAACTTGTTGTACTGACTCTTCATACAAATAAATGTATGAAACGATCAAATAACTTTTGGTTTTATTTCCTTTTCTTTATAAGCAGACATCAGAATTTTGTTATATGAACTTTTATGATCGTAAGTCAAATCCTGACAATGCAGGTGGTCTTGTGTGATCGTAAAATCCCTCGATGTCTTGCAATCAGTCGTGCTATCAATATGTTCCATGTCGCAGGCAAGCCAGGACACTGTGTGATCATAGAAAAAGACGACCAGACCAAGACCGCTCTATGTCGCACGACTGGGCATAGTCGCGGGTAATTGCAGCTCCAATGTAACTGGGTCATTGAGATCTCTGTGATAAAATTACAACGGAGGGATGGTCTTACGCTTGCAACGAAAGTACATGTATAACATGTGGGAACTTTTTTTGGTCAGTCTTATAGATTTATAGTATCAAAAAATGTTTTTGCCACATATTATAGAGTATTATAATCAATTTATTATCTTGCCTAAAATTCATAAAGATATTAACTCAGAACTACCACTTGGTTACCCGGGACGGCCAATTGTATCTGGGTATAACTCTGTTACTGAAGGCATATCTGAATACATTGATAATATCTTGAAGCCACACATGGAAGCCCTGCCCTCATATGTTAAAGACTCTACTGACTTCATTAAAAAGCTAGGGTCTATGCCTAATATCTCCCCTAATGCATTTTTGGTTACTATGGATGTTTCATCCTTATACACTAATATTCCGCATGATGACGGGATAGAGGCTTGCCGGGAATATTTGGACAAAGCTCATTCATACTTGTCACATCAGTCAGTCAATGATATTTGCCAGCTTATTGAACTAGTCTTGACTAAAAACCATTTTCAGTTCAATAATGAAAATTATGTTCAAATTTTAGGTACTGCTATGGGTACACGTATGGCTCCTACTTATGCTTCACATTTTATGGGTAAAGTGGAAAGCGATTTCCTAGCTAATACTACTGTTAACCCATCGCTTTGGTTACGTTTCCTCGATGACATTTTTTTTTATATGGGAACACAGTGAAGCAGACCTACTTAAATTTATTGACAGTTTAAACAATGTCCATCCCAATATAAAATTCACCCACAGTTATTCAAGAGATACAGCTACATTTCTTGATGTTAATATTGGTAGAACAGGAGATAGTAATTTTGATTTTTCTGTTCGTGAAAAAAGGAACCAATACATATCAATACATTGAATTTTCATCCTGTCACCCTCTTTCATGCAAGAAAGGGATCCCGTATAGCCAAGCTAAGCGATACAGGCGTCTCACTTCTAATGATGATTTGTTCACAAATGAATTGGAGAAATTGCGAACGTATTTCCAAAATCGTAATTATCCAAGTCATATCCTTGATGATGCTTTAGATAAAGCATCAGCATTGTCAACTGAAGAAGCCATGACCAATCACAGGCAGAACACAGATGATATTATCCCCTTTGTTTGCGTATACAACCCATCCCTACCAAACATTGGTCAGATCCTTAATAAATATTGGGGGATTTTTGAACTATCTGAGAAAAGCAGTGTACGCAACCTGGTTAAATGCAAACCAATTATTGCTTACAAGCGACCTACAAATCTTAGTGATATCTTGGTTCACAGTAGCCTGATGTCTTCGGATGTAAATGGTGGTGTTCTTAAATGTAATAGAACACGGTGTTCTCATTGCGCTAATATCACTGAATCTGTACAGTTTACAAGCTCTCAAACTTTAAAAACTTACGATGTTAAACAAAATCTTAACTGCATGTCTGAAAATGTTATCTATTTAATCACATGCAAAAAGTGTAAGTTACAATATGTGGGACAAACACATCAGAAATGTTCTCAAAGAATGAACAGCCATAAATTTGATATCAGACATTTTCCTGATACTCCTACAAATGTATCTGAACATTTCAATTCTGAAAATCACTCTGTTAGTGATTTTTCTTTCATGCCAATCGACTTGGTAAAAAATGACTGGTTTAGGCTCTTGAAAGAGACTCGTTGGATTCATACATTGAATACAGCCTGGCCTCATGGCATGAATGCTAAAATATTATTTTAGTCTTTCATTTTTTCACACAGATTCTTCCTAATGTATTTTTGCATATAAGTCAGTTTTCCTTGCCTGTATTAATATTATTTTTGCTTTGCAATTTTTGCAGGGAATAAGTATCTATTTTTGATCCTATACTATATGTGAATATTACGCCAAAATGGGTAACGTCTTTTGACGTCGTCATTGACGTCGTACTTTCCTGTGACGTCATACTATTTTGTTATTATACTCTGATGAAGTCCAATGGACGAAACATGTTAGTTTTGAAGTAAAAAGTATATTTCTGGAGTTAGTTCTTCGCTTTATCTATTTATTTCAATCAATTTATTACAAGTTTTTCAGTGAATTATTGAAATATTAGAGTGAAATATCTCTGGTATTTTCACAGAATAAATATCAAATATATTTTTCACTGGTAAGAATCTATAAAATGGGTAAATTTAGTCAAGAACATGAAATTAACAAGAGCTGTCACTATTGGTGACAAATGCCCTTGAAGTATACCCAAGGATGCCACAGTTGTATGCGCAAAAAGAAATCACATATCATTTTGTGACCTTGACCTAAGAGGCCTGGGTCATAAGCGTTACACACCTTCTCAATACGGTTAACATTTGTGTTATGGACCAGACAAGAACCACATTCGACTTCTAAGTGTGGTCTTGTCCTTAGAGCTAAGCGTCTTGCGCATGACACCTCATCTTATTATAGGGAACATTTATGCAAAGTAATTTCAAAATCCCTTTATGAATGGCAGAGTTATGGACCAGACACGAAACAGACAATGTTATCCTTCGACCTCTAAGTGTGACCTAGACCTTGGGGCTAGGGGTCCGGGACTTCCGCATGACACGTCGTCTCATTATGAGGAACATTTATGCCAAGTTATTTCAAAATCCCTTTATGTATGATTAAAGGGGAAGATGCACACCACATGCAATCCCTGTTCAACTTTTATAATCGGCAAATCGCTGGTTGTTTCGCTTCAACAGCAAATAAAATGCACTAAAATCAAGATCAATGCAGTCTCAACTAACATAGAAATTCTTGTAAAAGCTTGTTTTCGTAGAACACAGGGTATATATACATTTATGTATACTTTAAAATAGTGACTAGCATGACTATTCGAAGACTGCTCATGGCTATTGTTCTGATCCTGATGTCTACGGCGTCCTCGGGTTCGCTGCAAGATAGGTTTTTCGTTTTCGATTTGTTTATCTTTGTCAATTCGCATTGCTTTAAACATCAAAAATTAAAAAAAAAACTTATACTGACTACAATGGATACATCAAATGAAATATGTCCCATTTAAAACCCTGACGTGAACTTTATTGGATAATATTCAATAAGAGAGTTTTCTTGCCATGCCTGGTGTCTGCATTCGTATGGAAACACTCTTATTTTGTATCTCTATAGGAGCGACACAAGTAACTCCATCGGTGAGGGTGGCGCAGTGGATAGTTTTGCAGATTACGAAACCGGCGGAGCGGGTTGAATGCCCAGTCAGGGCCGGAATTTCCAGAGATATTGTGTCTCTCATCCACCCAGTTAAGACTTTATGTGTATCGGTGCGTTTTACCAAACCCGTAAACGAACGTATGAGTGTAAACTCGTATATGAGTCAGGGTATAATTTCAATTGAAATTAATGGGAAGAACCTTTGACTAGGGTGTCGAGGGACGCACGTCAGGACAGGGTGAAAACTACTCGTATCTGTTGGGATTTTCTTCTATCGGTGCTGTTTCGAGCTGGGAATATTATTGACATTTTTATCATCATTATCATCATCATAATAATATTCATCATCATCATCTTGGACTGGCCCGTTGTAGAATCAATTGAAAAATTAACTTCCCTTAACTGTATTACCTAAGTACTGTTGAAAACAGGCGCTGTGAATCCAACAAACAAACTTAATATTCATCAAAACCATTCTACAGGGTGCCAAACTTTGATACATTTGCAGTAATAGACTAGGTATATGATCACTACAGATTGTCAATAAATGGTGGTTATTTGTACCAAAGTATTTGGAAATCTGACTAAAGCGATTATGATCCGGACACAAATGTGTATATTACAACAAAATAACAAAACACATCTAAGTTCAAAGCTGTGAACTTGATCTTGAATATAGCAACATGGATCATGATCGCAACAAACCTTCTATCCATGCTGATCATGTGAACCAAATAACTCGAAAATCTGACTATGCATGGTCAAGTTATACCAAGAACATGAACCTATATATAACTGCACGAACACACAAACTCCGCTATTTCACGGCGGGATTATGATAAAAGAAGGCATATTACCTTACAAGCGGGCTCATTGGGATGAGGGTAATTAAAAACTAAAGTGTATTTTCTTAGAATCTCATAGATATTAGTCCGCAGCATGCACAAGGTCGAGCCCTCCTAGACCTAAGGCTAACGACTCCGTCCATGACAAGTTGTATATAATTTGTCCCTGGACATAGCAACTTCCTGTTTTTCACCCAACTTGAAACAGCTCTGGATAACGAAAGATAGCTACAAATGTATGTCGTCACCGGATTCGAACCAGTGACTTGAGCATGTGGGTCTACATTTCAGCTAGTCGAGGTAACAGTATAAGTAGCTGAAGTTGTAATCATATTATAGTGGTAGTGGCAGTGGATGCAGAAACGATAATAAAAATTGAGCCACGTCACAGGAAAATTGGCATTCGGACATTTTCGTGAATTTCCAGAAAGTCTGTATTTAGGCTGACCTGTGCATTTATGCATCTGCATTAGGGTCAGAAAATTTCATATTCAGGTAGAATTTCTTTGAAATAACAGCGAACGGTGTGGGTCATGATCAGACTGCGCGGATGTGCAGGCTGATCTGGGTCCACACTGGTTGCAAGGCCTCAAAGATTCCCGAAGGCCCATTTTTCTCATGATGGGGCTCAAAGAATTTTATGACCTCATCGACGACAACGACGATAACTTGTGATGGTGCTTATGGCAGTCATTTAATGATGTTGCGATAACTACCAACTGATTGAACATTTGCAGTATCTTCTTCTTCTTGTCGTTCGCATCTACACTTTCAGACCAGTAGCCTCGATGAAACTTGTGGTTTGCCTAAGATCCTCAATGCCTCCATACAGTTTCTGGTGGACTGAGGTATCTATTGGCCAAGTCGCAGCTCGCTCTTGGTCGTGCCTTTTACATCTCTGAAGTATATGCTCCGCAGTCTGATCTTCTTCACCACATGGACAAGTTGGCGATGATGTCAGTCTGTATTTCTTGTACATGTGAGCATTGAGTTTGTTGTGCCCTGAGCGGAGCCTGACCATCATCACTTGTTCAGACCGATCAAGGAGATGAAAAGCATCTTCCTCCATCCTTGGTCTCGTTAGTGCCTTGATGATGGTGACTTTCTCCTTGTAATTCACAGGTACTGTTGGTTGTTCTGACTGAGCTCCTAGCTTAGCCAGTTTGTCTGCCTTTTCATTGCCTGCAAGTCCACAATGGGATTGAATCCACTGAAGTGCTACTTTGCAGGTTATACTCAGGCTCTGCATTCTCCTGGCTAGCTGCGAAGCTTTATTGTTGATCAGAGCTTCCATGACAGACAGTGCATCTGTGAAAAAGACGACTGAGGAGCTTTCTTCTGCCGAGTCTTCAACCATTGAGACGGCCTTCATGAGTGCTTCAGTCTCTGCCTTATAGTTACTGCAGTGTTTTCCTGTGGCTGCATGTAGTGTTTCTCTCTTGCCAGATGGGTATTGAATGAAAACTCCTGCTCCTCCATCTTTGACGTTGCATGTGGCTGATCCGTCTGTATAGACATGAGTCCATAATTCCGGAGGATAGTCTTCATTGATCATAGCAAGTGTGAGGCTCTTCCGAATGCCTTCATCCTCTTGCTTCCCGCGGTCAAGACGAGGAACAGCAAGTCTCACAGTCACTGAGGACAGATCGTTCGCTAGTGGGTTTATGATGTCTTCCCTACCTAAGGGAGTCGTTGGAATGCTCAGCTCAGTTTTGAATTCTCGGTTGAGTTTCTTTGCCTCATGTACGAAGCTGCTACGTTTGAGCCGATTCTTTGTATAGCCATCTAGCTTGGCTTTCATGGGATGGTCTTGAAAAGACCTGAACTTCTCTGCTTGAAGCAGAACCTTTGCATGCCTTCTGTCTTATAACGGCTGTGTGCCTGTTAGCTTCTCCATGAAGGAGATTGGTGTAGACTTTGTAGCACCTGTCATGATCCGCAATGCTTGGTTCTGAACCTTGTCTAAAGCTTGTTGGTTAGTTTTGGCAGAAGTGGACCAGGCAGTTGAGCTATACTCTAAATGGGGTCTCACTGTTCCCTGATATACTGTCTTGAGTATTTGCTCATTTGCTCCCCACGTTGTTCCAGCAAGTTTGCGCATCATGGCAAGCTTTTTACGGGCCTTCCCTTCTGCTTGACTAATGTGGGGCTTCCAGGTTAGCCGTTTGTCAAAGGTTACCCCAAGGTATTTTGCCTCGTCTGCTTCAATCAGCGAAGTATTTCCCATCTTGATTTTACCCGCCCTCTGCTTTGACAACAGGGAGAATAGTGTGGTGGACGATTTCTCTGTATTGATCGATACACACCAATCTTCAGCCCAAGCTGAAAGCTTGTTGATGGCTTCTTGCATCCTGTATGTGGCTGTAGTGGCATGTTCTTCCTTACACCATAACACCAGATCGTCAGCGTAGAGAGAAACCTTAACTCCTTTCGGTAGTTCAGACACCAGATCATTGATGAAAAGTAAGAAGGGTGTAGGGGATAAGACTCCGCCTTGTGGGACACCATGACGCAGCAGGAACTTCCTACTGCTGGCATGTTCTAAACTGACTCTTGCTCTCCTGTTGTGGAGGTATGACTTAATCCACCTCAGCATGTGACCTCCTACTCCAGTCCTCATCAGCTTGACGAGGAGTCCATCAGTCCAGACTTTGTCAAACGCCCTCTGCAGATCAATCCATGCTGTAAGCATTACTTTCTGCTCTTGGAAGGCGTCCTCTATCTCTTGCGATAGATAAGTGGTCTGGTCCTCAGTGGAGCGGAATTGTCTGAAGCCAGCTTGTTGCGTTGCAAATAGGTTGTTAATCTCCATATACCACTTCAGGCGTGCATTCACAATCCTCTCCATGGTCTTTCCAACACAGCTGGGTAGGCTGATTGGGCGGTAGCTTGCAGCCTTCTTTGGATCCTTCCCTTTCTTGTGGATGGGGATCATGACTGCCTTTTTCCATATCTGTGGAAGCAGTCCTTGTGTCCTGCTGTAGTTGTAAATTTCCAGGAGCTTGCAAATTGCTTCAGTGCCTAGATGGGTCAGCATTTCATTTTTGACTCCATCTGGTCCAGGAGACTTCTTTGTCTTCAACTGCCTAAGAGCTGTCTGCAGCTCATGCAGTTTAAGACCCTGCTTCATGCATTCTGGTGTCACTTGGCTTGTCTGCCTTTCCCTTTTTTCTCTTCGGGCTTCCCTTTGCCGTTCTCTGTTGATGGGGATGTTGGAAACATCTTTGTTACCAGAGGCAAAAGTGTTCTCTTCCAAAGTTACTGAGCCTCTTCCTGTTTCTTCATCGTTCAGCTGTCTCGTCAATCTCCACAGCTTTTGGCCATCTCGCTCTAGGTTGAGCGAGACAGTTTTGTTTCTCCAGCTCTTCCTCTGTGCTTCCCGTTTGTGCCTGAGGAATTTGGCCTTGGCTTGCTGTAGAGAGAGGTTATTTTCTTATGAGGGATTGTTTTCTGCTTCCTCCCTGGCTTCTGATAACTTTGCCTGTAGATTCTCCAACTCATCACTCCAGTAGGGCTTATAGTCCTTTCTTGCTCCCCTTGGAATGGCGCTGTAAGCAGCCTTAAGTATACTGACGTTGAAGTCTTTGACAACCCGGTTGATGTCTCTACCTTCCACTCTGATGTCTTTACAGAGCTCATCACTCAGACTTTGGTAAAAAGTCCATCTGGCCTTCTTGTAGTTCCATCTGGGGATGTTAGATGAAGTAGAGGCTATACGGTCCATAGTGAGTTAGACTGGGCGATGGTCGCTACCTCCTAGTTGTTCATTGACTTCCCGCTTGACATTTGCAGTATAAAACTCAACATGATACATATGTGCTTCTCATGTCAACCCCCATGTTGGACAAACACATTCGTAACACATTTTTCCTGTTACGAATGCGATCGCATACGTACGAAATCTGTTACAAATGCGATCTGTTACGAATGTCGCCCTACAATGCTTTGCTTAATGTTTTGCATAAAACTTTATATCTCCAAGAAAACTGAAGGTATTTGGTTGAAACTTCGCATATGTCTTCGGGGTCAACAGTGTCTTAACATCAAGGCCCGTAACTCTGGCCAGCATTTGAATGACTGATCCCCTTTCTACATAGAAAAGCTGGTTAAGTTTTGCGTGCCACTTCATGTCTTCAGTACTGCTGAAGGTAATTCGTTGAAACGATTGAAGAGAAGACACATAACTGTGTCAGGCATGTTTACTGAATTATCCCCCTTTTTGCAGTTATAAAATATTTATCCGAGGTTTGCTTGCAGGTTCATATATTAAATACTACTGTTCAGTTGTGAACATATCAGATTCTTCGCAGGAGTCTGTGCCCAGGACAAAGCAAGGGTCTGTAGGACCTCATTCGTAACAGATCGCATTTGTAACAGATTTCGTACGTATGCGATCGCATTCGTAACAGGTAAAATGTGTTATGAATGTGTTTGTCCAACATGGGGGTTGACAATAGAAGCACATATGTATCATGTTGAGTTTTGTACTGCAAATGTTCAATCAGCTGATTGTCATGGCAACATCATTAAATGACTGCCATAAGCACCATCACAAGTTAACGTCGTCGTCGTCGACGCCAATAACGTCATAAAATTATTTGAGCCGCATCATGAGAAAATGGGCCTTCGGGAACTTTCGAGGCTTTGCAACCAGTGTGGGCCCAGATCAGCCTGTGCATCCACGCAGTCTGGTCATAGCCCACACCGTTCGCTGTTATTTCAATGAAGGCTCATTCTACCTGAATATGAAGTTTCCTGACCCTAATTCAGATGCATAAATGCACAGGTCAGCCTTAATATAGAGATTCCGGAAATTCACGGAATGTTCGAATGCCAATTTTCTCGTGACTTGGCTCCATATTTATTATCTTTTCTGCATCAACTGCCACTACCACTATAATATGATTACAAATTCAGCTTCTTCTACCGTTACCTCAACTAGCTGAAAGGTAGACCCAAATGGTCGGGTCACTGGTTCGAACCCGGTGGCGACATACATTTGTAGCTATCTTTCGTTATCCAGAGCTGTCTCAAGTAGGGTGACAAACAGGAAGATGCTATGTCCTGGGACAAATTATATACAACTTGTCATGGGCGGAGTCGTTAGCCTTAAGTCTAGGAGGGCACGACCTTGTGCATGCTGCGAATTTATGTCTATGAGATTTTAAGAAAATACACCTTAGTTTTTAATTACCCTCACCCCACTGAGCTCGCTTGTAAGGAAATAGGCCTTCGTTTATTATAATCCCGCCGTGAAATAGCAGAGTTTGTGCATTCATGCAGTTATATATAGGTTCTTGTCCTTGGTATAACTTGCCTATGCATTGTTAGATTTTTAAATTATTTGGTACAAATGATCAGCATAGATAGAAGGTTTGTTGCGATCATGATCCAGGTTGCTATATTCAAGATCAAGGTCACAGCTTTGAACTTAAATTTGTTTTGTTTTTTGCTGTAATATATACGTTTGTGTCCGGATCATAACTCGCTTTAGTCAGATTTCCAAATACTTTGGTACAAATAACCACCATTAATTTACAATCTGTTGTGATCATATTACACATATTAATGCAAACGAGTCAAATTTTGGCACCATGTAGCATGGTTTTGATGAATATTATGTTTGTTTGTTGGATTCAGAGCGCCTGTTTTCAACAGTATTTAGGTAAATACAGTTTAGGGCAGTTAATTTTACCATTGATCCTACAACGGACCAGTTCAAGATGATGATGATGATTTGATGATGATGATGATGATGATAAAAATGTCAAAAATATTAAAATCAGTACAACAGAATCTTTATGTTAGTAACAGACAACTTCCCAGCTGGAAACAGCACCGATAGGCAAAAATCGCAACAGATACGAATAGTTATCACCCAATCTCCAACGTGTATCCCTCGACACTCTAGTCGATGGTTAGTTCCTCCCATTAATATTAACTGAAATTATACCCCGGCTCATATACGAGTTTACACTCATACAATCGTTTACGGGTCTGGTAAAACGCACCGATACAAGTAAAGTCTTAACTGGGTGGATGAGAGACACAATAGCTCTGGAAATTCCGGCCCTGACTGGGAATTCAACAGGCTCTGCCGGTTTCGTAATCTGCAAAACTATCCACTGCACCACCCTCACCGATGGAGTTACTCGTGCCGCTCCTATAAAGATACAAAATAAGAGTATTTCCATACGAATGCAGACACCAGGCCAGGCAAGAATTCTCCTAGTAAATATAATCCAATAAAGTTCACGTCAGGGTTTTGAATAGGACATATTTCATTTGATGTATCTATTGTCTTCAGTATAATTTTTTTTCTTTTTTCTTTTTTTTAATTTTGATGTTCAAAGCAATGCGAATTGACAAAGATAAACAAAACAAAAACGAAAAACCTATCTTGCAGCGATCCCGCGCACGCCGACGACAGCAGGATCAGAACAGTAACATTGAGCAGTCTTCGAGTAGCCAAGCTAGTCACTATTTAAAAGTATACATAAATGTACCGGTGTTCTACGGAAACAAGCTTTACAAGACTTTCTATGTTAGTTGAGACTGCCTTGATCTTGTTTTAGTGCATTGACAGACCAGTCATGATAACGGTATTCTTTAATTGCCAGATACCAAGATATTAACCTGACCGGAAATATCCCTCTAATCAACAAGAGGATAGTCATGGCCCACTATCGCTAACATGAGTAATACTACATTAAACATGTTATTAAATCTGCGTTTTTTTTGCCATTTCAGGGGCCATAACTCTAAGACAAATAAAGTGATGTGGCTACTCTTCGAGGAAAAAAAACAAGATATTAATGATATATAATTCCAATGCAAGTTTGGTCAAAATCAAATAATAAATGTGATCTATGTCATGTTTACAATGCTTAAGTCAGCAAATTTTGTCATTTTAGGGACCATAACTCCAGGAAAAATGGTGTTATATAGCTGGTTTCCGCAAGGAACCGAGATGGTATAGATATATAACTTCTATACAAGTTTGGTCAAAATGAAAAAATAAATATGGTCTCTATTGTGTTCACAAGAATAAAATAAGCAAATTTTGCCATTTAAGCCATTATTCCGAGACAAATGGCGCGATATGGCTGTTTTTAAAGGAAGTGAGATCCTTTATAAGTTTAACAAGGCAGTCTGAAAGACAGCTAAATTCCCCGCCACTGGTATGCAAAGTGAAAGGGTAAACCTTTGACCTTGAGCCGTGACCTTGACCTTGAACTGACATGGCTGACCAATCATATTCTGCACATCGTCTAGATGAGGTGATCATTTGACCCAAGTTTCATGAAAATCCTTCAAGGGGTTTAGGAGATACAGAGCTCAAACCTTTGACCTTGAGTTGTGACCTTGACCTTGAGTTGACATGGCTGACTCATGAGTTCTTGATGAGGTGATCATTTGACCAAAGTTTAATATAAATCCTTCAAGGGGTTTAGGAGATACAGAGTGGACATAAAATGGTAGGCTCAAAACTTTGACCCTAATTGTGACTTTGACCTTGAGCCGGCATGGCTGACTCATCAGTTCTGCACGTCGTCTTGATGAGGTGATCATTTGACCCAAGTTTTATAAAATTCCTTCAAGGGGTTTAGGAGATATGGAGCGGCAAGAAATGGAAGGCTTAAAACTTTGATCTTGAGCTGTGAACTTGATCTTGAGCCGGCATGGCTGACTCATGAATTCTGCACATCGTCTTGGATAGGGGATCATTTGACCTAGGTTTCATATGAATCCTTCAAGGGGATTAAGAGATACAGAGGGGAAACAAAATGGAAGGCTCAAACCTTTGACCCGGCATTGTGACCTTGACCTTGAGCAAACATGGCTGACTCATAAGTTCTGCACATTGTCTTGATAAGGTGATCTTTTGACCCAAGTTTGATGAAAATCCTTCAAGGGATTTAGGAGATACAGAGCGGACACAAAATGGAAGGCTCAAACCTTTGACCTTGAGTTGTGACCTTGACCTTGAACCGACATGGCTGCCTCATGTGTTCTACACATCGTCTTGATACGGTGATCATTTAATCCAAGTTTCATAATTATCCTTCAAGAGGTTTAGGAGATACAGAGCGGACAAGAAATGGAAGGCTCAAACCTTTGACCTTGAGTTGTGACCTTGACCTTGAGACGACATGGGTTCTGCATGATGAGGTGATCATTTGACCCAAGTTTCATGATTATCCTTAAATGGGTTTAGGAGATACAGAGCGGACACGAAACGGAAGGCTCAAACCTTTGACAATGAGTTGTGACCTTGACCTTGAACCGACATGGCCGACTCATGGGTTCTGTACATCGTCTTGATGAGGTGATCATTTTAGCCAAGTTTCAAGAAAATCCTTCAAGAAGGGGTTTAGGAGATACAGAGCGGACACAAAATGTAACAGAAGGACGGAAGATGGAAGGACGGACGGAGATCATTCCTATAACCCCCTACCACTCGTGGCGGGGGATTAATAAAAATTAAATAATAAATGTAGTCTTTATTGTGTTGACAAGGATAAAATCAGCATGTTGTTTTTTTTGTTGTTGTTTTTTTGTTTGTTTAGGGGTTTTTTTTGCTAATTCAAGGGCCGTTACTCCAAGTAAAATGGTGCAATACGGTTGTTTTTGAAAGGAACCGAGAACATATAGATATATAAGTTGTGTGCAAGTTCAGTAAAAATAAACAAAACAATGTGGTCTCTGTCTCGTTCACAAGGCTAAAATCAGTAATGTTTGCCATCTCTGGGGCCATAACTTCAAGACGAATAACGTGATATGTCTGTTTTTTAAAGGAACCGAGATATCATAGATATATACACGTTCTGTGCAAGTTTTGTCAAAATCAAATAATAAATGTTGTCTCTATCGTATTCACAAGAAAAATGTGAATGTACGGACGGTCGGACGACGGACGACGTACAAAGGATGATCACAATAGCTTACTTTGTTACTTCTAACAAGTAAGCTAAAACATGTTACAAATGTGTTTCAGATGTAAAAATGCACTTTTTTGTTAATTTTTCCGGTTGAAAATGACATGTGACAAATGTGATCAGATGTCACATCAAAAATCGGCATCGATCACATTTGTCTCAAAAATTGTTACAAATGTGCTTGATTTCTGTTACATATGCGATCTCATTTGTAACACGTGTTACATATGCGATCGCATTTGTAACACCTGTTACAAATGCGATCTGTTACGAATGTGGTCCTACAAGGGTCTGTTTGCGTTAAAGATGTGGATTCTAGCAAAGTCATATTTTGGAAAGCAAGCTGCAATTATATCTTGATCTTCAACTGAACTCTCAATATCCTCAGACTCTTCCAACAATTTGTGAACATCTTTCACTGGTGTTTTTGGTTTTGGAGCTTTTTGATATCGCCAAAGTTTGTTGTCCGAAACTTGCAGTTTATGCAGCTGAATTCTTCCATTTTGCCTGAAAATAAACAAAAAATGCTTTAAATTATAAATTTCTTCTCCCAAGAAACGTACAGAATCTTTGAAAATACTCCCAACATATGGTACAGATTGATAGCGTAAACTCGCAAGTGAGGTTCAGAATCACCAGCAAGAAACGTACAGTAGGCCTATTTTGCACCCTGGCTTTAACCATAATACCTTTTGTTATTGATTAATTGCAACGGTACAAACTCAAAACTCCATGTTCAACCAATCTAAACTTGATAAAAACCAATTTTCTTTGTCTGTAGTGCTGATCTCGTTCTAGCCTGCGGCGAGTTTCATAAATGTAATTGTCTTATTAATAATGTTGATTTACTGCTGTTATATTTTGGCATTAGTCTTTGTCGGGATTTTAGCCGACGACAAGTCCGTGGCCGTCGGTGGTATCACGACAAACGTGAATGGCAAGCCGGGAAATATTTCAGTTTATAGAGACGCGGATGAAAGCGACGGGGTGATGATAACTTTTAATACTCTTAATGAAATTGATACCGATGGAGATGAAATTATTCGGCACTCCTTCTATGACTTTGCCCATCTTGATTTTACATTATCCGATCCTGAGGCTGGAACTTACAAAGATTCTAAAGTCAGTGTTACACACTTCAGATTGATGTCAGATATTGGAGACGGCAACAGAAACGTCAAGTTGACGTCATACGTATATATTTTCACATCGCTTGGTAATATCATCGTGGACGGGGAAAACGTAGACGTCAAAGCCGGAGATTTGAAGTTTGATGCAAGGATAGAGGACTGGCCGTTCTGTGAAAGATTTTTAACTGATATAAAAAGTGACATTACAGGGGAATATTTGGATTTCTCTGTTGAAATCAAAGCGAAAAATGTACGTTATGCTACAGACATTGACAGGTTTGACCTCTGTTATCACACCAAAACAGGTTAGTACCAGACTACATTACAAACTCCATTCCTTCTTATAGAAATATCAAAAATATGTTAGATACATTTTTTTTCAGCGATTGTTTAATCGTCCAGCTTTGTAAGTATTATTTTTCCTGGATTACAACAGCATGAATCAACATCGCGTAAATTGTTCAACACTCACAAGAATTTTTATTTTATTTTTTTGGGATTTAACGTCGCACCAACACAATTATAGGTCATATGGCGACTTTCCAGCTTTGACGGTGGAGGAAGACCCCAGGTGCCCCTCCGTGCATTATTTCATCACAAACGGGCACCTGGGTAGAACCATCGACCTTCCGTAAGCCAGCTGGATGGCTTCCTCACATGAAGAATTCAACGCCAACCAACATCGATGAAGGGAAAGTGATTTGAAGTCAGCGACCCTAACCACTCGGCCACGGAGGCCCCAGCATTACCTTACGAAGAACTGTATTTTACAATAAGACTGAAATGTTTTTGTCTTTCATTTATGAATCGTCTAATACTTCTTATGTGTTCCTCTTTGTGTGCATGTTTAGCGCACTAGAGCGATATGTTCTCAGGGCGGGGTATTATGGCCACTCGCTGTCCGCTCGCCCGTCGTCTGACCACATATATTTTCTCGATACCACAACTTCTCCGAAGTCATTCAGTGAAAGTTGGTGAAACTAATCATGATCCTCCACCAAAATTGCTCAAACGGTTTTGCTCGTTTGCAAAGAGAGGACGGTTTGCCACAGCTAATTAAAAAAAGTCAAACAGCATATCCTCTTGATCCACCAGCCAGATTTTATAATTCATGTAGTTTCGAAGAATTGTTCCTTGAGTACCTCTCACATTTTTAGATTTGTCATAAAAACATGACCGCTAGGGAACGTGGTTAATTTCTATATGTGTATATGTATAATAATGGGAATTTTTTACCCTCTTTCAAGATTATTAGAATTGTTCCAATTCGTCAAAACTCATGACCGCCAGGGGACATGGTAACTTCCCTACATGCATAAAAGAAGATCTAAAAATCTTCTAGTTAAAGACTTCTAGCCCTTTTTCCAAATAATTTCATTCAAATGTTCCTTGAAAAACTGTCTACAGAAAATACTTGTTTGAGCTATAAAACTCGGATGGATGATTTAGGATCATCTTTATTAAGGTTTATACGGTTAAATAAAAACTTCGTTCTAAATTATGCAGTATTACATTTTATTTGTTTATAGCAAAATTTCAATGAATATTTTTAAAAAATACAGATTTTAAATAGGACAGATACAACGATGTTTAGTACGACTGTAAAACGCATAATATAAGAAAAATGAAAGGAAATAATGTCATACCCTGAAACGATTTTAAACGAGCGAACCTATGACGGTTAATAATTATTGCTGAGTTCAATTAAATATGAATTTCATTTCATTTAGTTTATATTTTTTACCAATCGAATTAAAAACATAAAGTTTCTGATGAAAATAAATTAAATATTTATGGTCATATATTTGCCAATACCTTTGTAATGTAATGTTTCGTTCCGAAACGATGTTCAAAATGTTTCAAAATTTCGAATCATTTGTTTGGTCCCGCAAACTTGCACAAAAAAATGTGAGCTTCTAATTATCTTGCAGGTGTTATTTGATAACACGACAACGGAAGACATGCCTATAAGGTATCCGAAACTCGAAAAGTAAGGTGCAAGGCAATTTTTGATTTTTCGTTTCCGAAAATTCAGTAAGTCAGTCCTATACGGCATGGTGGTTTCCCTTGGTGCAGAGACCGGAAGTGACGATTACTACACTTATGCTTCTTATCCTTATGATTATCATAATTATTCTTATGATTATGATTCTGATGGTGATTATTATCATTATTGTGACTATACCACTGAGAAAGGAGTAGAAATGAAAGTGTCTGGAGTGTCTGTTAAGGTCGAAACAAAATCCGGGAAGATCACTTTAGAAAAGGCTGGATCTACAGGTAAGTAGTTTTTGTAAATAAGCACTTTTCAAGAGTCAAAAAAATTCATTTCCTTTTCCGATCCAATGTAATTGAATCCAACCGGTGAATAATATTGAAAACGGAATGAAATGATGTAAAAGAAAGAGAGACTGTTCATTACCTAAAATAGAAGTGCACATGTCTGTTGACCGAACCCCCCCCCCCCCCCAGCATCTCCCCAGTCTCCCCAATACGGACAAATAGAGATCCTTGGAACAATTTTGCCGTGTTCAATATTAATGATCTCATGTTGCACCTCTCGCTTTTGGAATAGCCAGACACCTAAAAACAAATAAAGGTTCTTTAGGCAATCTGACTAAAATATTTGATCTTCAGAACGAAGATCTGAGGATGACCTATTCACATTCATCTTTCTGTATATTTTGATTTCCGATATTGCTATTTTTATTTTGGCAAATCTATTTTTATTTGAACCAATCAGACGACTCGTTTCAACAAGCATTTGGCTGAACCATCAAAATAGCGTCGAATGTCGCAGGGTGAGAAAAATGCAGTCAGTCCGGGGCTCGAACCCAGGACCTCTCGCTTACAGGGTGAGGGCTCTACTGATTGAGCTGACCGGCTGCCTGACACATATTCTCTCCTTATGCGACCAAGTCCGTACCGTGACATATGATACCTCTCAAAACACAAGGGCGCAATCATGATGATTATAAACATGAAAAACCCAGGCTAAATATAGATTTTTAAAACTATTCTCTACTTTCACTTTCACTTTCAAAATGTTGAAAGCAAGGCTCTGAATGGCCAGCGGAAGGGTCGTCAGAACGAGTCTATCAATAGCATGTCTTCAGATCCAAAGCGTAGCATTAATTGGAGCTGCACTTTAGTCGGCCTAGATGTATAACATGGATTTTGACCTACATTCTATAGTATTCGGGGCACGGAACAGGTGCGCGCTGAAAAGATAACCATTTATTACTAAGTCTTAAATAACATTGAATATAAGAAAACACATATTAAAGAGAGAATATTTAGTAGTTTATTTTCCTAAAACTAAAATGATTTATTCGAATATCATCGCAGAGAAATCGAAAATAAACTTCTTTCCCCGGTGCGTACCTCTCTTACAGATGAATGTGTGGCTGGTTGTAAATGAGGAGTCGGTGTACCCGGTTTCACACATCCAGCAAATTTATGTTCGTGAAAATAAAGCAGAAAATTTAACAATTATTTGCTATTATTTCACGAAACTAAGTTATTCCTTACATAATTTGACACCAGGGGTCGTTCCCATTGGAGCCTCGCCCCGGTAAGAGCAGACGAAAACAATAACCACACGAATGGAGGGAAATGCCGTTTTAAAGGGCAGATAACTCTTTTTCAATACCGGTGACCTATGACTTTTATTGCATATCTTTCTTTCTTAGGTGATTGTCCTTCAATATCCAGTTTGAAAAAATTCTATTATTGGGAAAAATTTCGCCCATCTCATATAGAATTGTCTGGGTCACTTTTTTTGGTTTTCAGCTTCTTAGCCTTTTCTGCCTTTAGATGTAAAACAGGGTTTATGGACCTGGCTTTCACTTGAAGAATTGCTTTTAAATCTCGCTTTCAGGTGTTTTATTCCTTTCATATATTCCGCCTCCAGGATAAAATGCACAGACAGCGCAGTTAAGGACGATTTAGATGCAGCAGTTGCCAAAGTTAAAACTAATTGTATGCGGGGCGAGATATTGTGCTAAAGGGTTACTGAGGGATTCTGAACCAACACGAAATTATCCGCTATTAGTCTTGTTGTCGTGTTTTAAGTGTTGGCGGAGCGAAGGCACGATAGCATGACAGATTTTGCGGGAAAAACTCGAATTTCAAAGGGCGACTATTCGACGGACTTATTTGTGGAGCTGTCAAGATTCAAAGGAATTGTCGTGTTGGCACTACCTATTTATCGTGCTGTGCCTTATGCCAAAGTAATATACATATATCATACATGGTTGTATAGGTGTAAGTCCCGGCTATCGATTGAGACCATGTTTAAGTGACTAGGGTAGCCCTAGAGGTCAGGGCAGCTCATATATGGCTACAAAGTATGTCTCCAAAATAGAAAATACGGCTTTTTTACCTTGTCTGGAAGGCTTTGGACTCAGTTGATCCCTTTTGGCCAAAACATTTACCAGTTTATACATGGCCGGCTAGGTATGGGTCCTGTCTACAAAGTAAGACCATGTTCGAGTACCTGAGTTGATCATGGATATCAGGGGGGAGGGGGCGGGGTGGGAGGTAATATATGGAGGTACGGTGTTGTAATTTAAAGTGAATTTCAGTTGATATTGATACTATCTTAGATTTTGACCTTTGTTCGAGTCTCTACATACCGGATACCTACCTATACCATATATGGATATGTTGGTAGATGTCTAAGCTTTACATTTAAACTACTTACAAGTCCATTTAATGCCATCAGAGCTCAGGACAAGTCAGAATGTGACCAAACTTGTTTTATGCGGTAGGGTGCTGGCCAAGACTAAGCTGACTCGACCAGGAGAGCCGTGAGAATTGCTCCAATGGTGTCATATTTTGAGAATATTACCGGATTTTGACCTATGACCTTGACACCTAGCCGACCGTTTTGGAACCCGATTTGGCCTGCTTCCTCTAGCTTGCCCTTTGCAACAATGTATCATTTATTAAAATCGGACATTAGGTTATGAAAATATGACTCCTTCGACAAGGCCCATCCCTCTATTTTATATATGAAGAAGTATGCATATTTTCACGAAAAATGGTACATTTTGAGACGGTTCCCCCGACGAAACCGTCGGTGTTAAAATATACAAATTACATATCTGTCTAGACAATGTTTAGATTTAATTCATAAAAGTTATTTCATTAAAATATCTTGTGTTTTGAACATTCTACAATAATTTGAAGTTAATGTGTTTTTAAATTACGTACAGACGAACGAACAGATGGTGTCTTTTTTTGTCACAAACTTTCAGATATTGTAATGTTTTATAAAAACAAGTTTTTATTTGCAGTAATAAACGCAAAACAAATATTTTATAAGCACTTTTTCCTTATTTTACAGCTAATGTTTTAAGCCAAAAATGCCGAAACCCAGCATATAGTGTTCCCGGCGGCTTGTCCGTCAGGGAAAATTGATTTTCATGTTCGTTTAAATGATAGTTCCAACTACTTACTAAAAGAAATTTCGGTTTGAAATCTTGCTCCTAACGCTTTTTAAAATAAAATGAAATCGATGAAATTTTCGAAAATTACGACAAAAATTACCATTTCATATATGGTCCCTATAGCAAGTCTATAGATCATACAGACGGACATAACTTACCTAAAACTATTTATTTCTATAGAAATAATAGACTTACACCAAAGCGTGTTACTTTAGAGCCTTAGTTGTTGTAAAATATTTTTCTAGAGAAATAAGGTGCATTTTCGCGTACTTTTTACGTTTGGTCCTGGCACCCATGTTCGAGCCCGGTCGAAATAGTTCTTGGAAAGTTCTACAAATACATGTAACTTTTATTAAGATATCTTGTCAATGAGTACTTTTGTCGTAATATTTGATTGAAAATGACCTTTTTTTAAATTGATTTCAGGCCCGGGGCCCGAACCCCTCTAGAGACCGGTCTGACCCAACCAGGGGGTTCTGAATGTCTTTTGTTGTGTAGTATTTAACAATATCTAGCTAAAAATGTCAAACCCTACGAGAAAAATACAGGTTTTGACACTTTAACTTCGATTTCGAACGACCCCCGGACCCTAGGGGTGAGAGGAAAAATGTTCGAATCTGACCTTAATCTTTTGCATATCGACTGTGTAACCCCTGCGGGATTTTGCCTTGGTGCTGCCCAACAGTTTAAGACCTTTACAAAAAAGGAAACCCCTGATTTTTTTTTTGGAGGTTTTGAAAAAAAGGATTGGTGAAAAAATGAAAAATCAAAAAAAAAGTGCATTATTCTGGGAATTGGAATTTTCGACTTCCCTTTTTTTTTCCCCCGTTGTTTTTTTTTAGGTCGGGTTGGGGTGGGGGTCGGGCCCCAACCGTTTGGTATTTTGGGAAAAAGCAAGCCCGTCGGAAAACCCCGATCGGGCCCTTTTGTCGAAAAAGGACATCGCTTTGCCCCGTTTGAGTTTTGGGTTTTTTTCTTTGGTTATACTTTGTACTTTGATCGGTGTCTCATTTAAATTTTCAAAATTCTTAAAATTTTTTAAATTGGAACGGGCAGGGGGGACTTATTTTTTTTGTAAAAAAAATATTGTCGACCGGAAAAGGGAGCGTTTATTTTATTTTTTTCGTTTTCAGTTATTCGTTTTACTTAAAAGGGCCTTTTTAGCGAAAAGGAAAAAAATTTTAGCTTGTAAAAAAGTTGAAATGATAAAGTGTCTTCTTTTGCCCAAATCAAAACAAAAATTGAAAATAGGAAAAAAGAAGGTGTTTCTGTGCTCCGTTTTTGTTTCCCGTTTTCCTTAGAATTCTGACAACTAAGCAAATCTTCTGGTTGTTTTTTTTTTAAAATTTAAAACAATACCCGTCTGTGCCCCCAACAGTGTGATTTTGTGTTGTTTCATCGTAAAAAAGGGACGTTGATTGAACGTGGTTATAAAAACACGAAAAGTGGGGTTTGTTTTTTCCCGAGGAAATTTACGTACTTGCCCATAATCAGAAACAGTATGCTCAAAAAAAGACAAAATAATTACGGAATCCTGTTCGTGCCACTTAATTGTGCTTCCCCAAACGCGACAACGCGATAATTATCGCGTTGCGCCTTGTCCGAAAACTATTAATGCGAGTTTTTAACAATCCTCGGGGGTTAGAGGGCGACATTATCGTCTTAATTGTGCTTGTCCTTTTTAAACCTGCACGTAAAATTGAAATCCAATAGCTAGTTGCGAGAATTAGTAAAACCTGATTGTGCATTGTCGCACTGTCGTTTGGGGGATTATATTTCGGGGGAAAATTGATGATAAAAATCTTCTTGGGTTTTTTTATTTTACACCGAAAACAAATTTTTAATGCAGCTTGCTGGCTGAACCACAAATCCGACTTTTCTATATTTCACTTAAAAAAAAGTTTTCGACTTTTTTAAAAATTCAGTTTTCAGGATTTTCGTATTATAAAATCTGAAAGTTTGGAAAAAAAAGACATCTGTTCGTCCTTTTGTACTTTTAATTTTTAGGGTAAAAGCTTTTTATTTCGTACTTTCCAAGGGAAAAATAGTTCGTTTTTTTTCTTTAACTTCAAAAAATTGAGAATTTTAGAAAAAGCTTTTTTAAATTGAATATTTTTTATAAAAAATCTAAACAGGTCTAAACAGATATGAAATTTATGCTTTTAACCCCCAAAAGGTTTCGTGGGGGGGACTTTTAAAGTGTAAAAATTTTTGGTAAAAATATGCATTTTTCTTCATATACTAAATAGAGGGGTGGGCCTTGTCAGAGAGCATATCTTCATAACTTGATGTCTGATTTTAAAAATGCAAAGGAAAACCGAAAACCTCGGGGAAACAGGTCAAGTCGGTTTCGAACACGGTTTTCGGTTTTGGGGTAAAGTCATAGGTCAAAGTTCGGTATTTCTAAAAATATGAATTTTTTCGCAGAAACAAGGAGTCCAAAAACAAATAAATCTTCATAAGTCCAACAAACCCCTTTGGGACTTCTCTCGGCCCCCCCCGGCCGGGCCGGGCTTAGTTTTTGTCTCCCCCTACTGCATAAAAACAAGTTTGGAAATTTTTCTGATACGCCTGAGTTGTTGGCATATTTGCTTGAAAGTAGCTTAGACATTCCCAACTATCTATATATGGTTAGGGGGGACCGGATGTAGAGACTCGAACTCCCCAAAACCCAACGGCTTCGAGGTCTCGTACTGGCATCATCGATAGCCTGGATTTATCAAAAAACCTTTCCGCGTGGTAAAAATAGCAGATTTTAAAAAGTTAAAACCCGCTGGTGACCTTCTACAATTTTTCCCCTGACTCTTGGGGGTACACTAGGTCCCTAAAGTGGTTAAATTTTACTAGGATTCTTACACGAGATGTATAATATTGTACTATGTCTTGGTCAAGTGTTAAAACGGGCTAACGGGTAAGACATGTAAATTTGCCCGATTCCTATGTTTAACCTACCGGGACCTTTGGAATCCCTGATTTATGGTATGTCAAATATCAACTTGATTTATTCGATAAAAAGGACCTTTCCTTTTTTGATATAAATAGTAGTTATCCCCGGGCCCCAAGGCATAACCCGGGTAAAAAACCCCGCCCAATTTTGTAAAAATAATGCGTTTTGACTCAACTTTCTCCATAATTTTTTTATGCCCTGACCTCAGTGGATCCGTTCCCCAAATTGGATTTTTGACATGCTTGTCCATATAGTAGTTTTATGTTTTGGGATATGTGAGCCCAAGAGGTCGCCCCCAGGGTTAAATTTGTTCAGTTGGTTAAAACTGATGTTTCATTGTTTTTGCTGTGTTGTTTCCTTTTTTCTCTGTGACCTATGGGGTTACCCCTTTGCCCCTTCACCTCCCTTTAAAAAATGAGATTGTTTTATGGTAAATTTAAGTACAATTTTGTGAAAGGGGGGCTTTTTTGTTTCATCAGATGAAAACCCAATCAAATGGGCCCCTTTTTATAAAATATTTCCTTTAGGACATCCTTTTTTTCTTTTCCTTTTCCCATGTGGTGTGGTTATCACCCTAGAGTCTGGGGCATTTGGCCTATACTTATTTGCCCACTTATTAAGTCATGGCGTCGGATGTAAAAAAAACTTTGGTTTTGATCGGCCTCCCCGCTTTTATCTATGTTTAAATAAAAAATTTTTTTTGAAATTTAGGTTAGCTTGTGTCCAATGATAATGGGCCGCCCCCCCCCCTTTAGAATTCTTGGAGTGTTCTTTTTTTTTTTTTTTTTTTTTTTTTTTTTTACATTTGTTTTTTTTTACTGCAATATTGATTATTCACATATTATTTCGAAAATTTCAAGGGAAAATCTGTAATTAAAGAGTTTTAATTTATAAATTTTTTTATTTCACTTTACTTTCTTGTCCTTTGTTTATTAAGGGAAGTGTTTACCTTTTTTTTTAGGCATTGTTGTTTTTTCTGAGGAGGGGTTTGGGCGGGGGTTTGGGGGGTTGAGGGGGGGGGGGGGGGAAGGGGGTTGGGGGTTGGGTCATGGGGTGGGGGGGGTGGTTTTGGGTGGTTACACTGATTTTTTTAATTTTTTGTGGTTCTCTGTTTTTTTTTTGAAGTTTTTATAGTCCCCCACTGGTATCACTCAAAAAGACTTTTCAAAATGTTGCTGGGGGATAGTGAAGACATTTCCCTTTCCAAAATTATGTTAGGAAAATTTGCGTGTTTTAAAATTTTTTAATAATGCTAAAAATAATTTATCTTGGTGCACAATCGGGATTCTGAAAATCAAATTTGAGGAATACCTAATAAAAAAAATGAATGTAAATTGGGGCCCCCTTTAAATTTGTCGCACCCCCTTTAATCGTTAAATCTTTTAAAAAGGCATACTGTTCTGGAACTAAGTTTTGTTTTTCAATGGTGCTCACTATAATACGTTTTTGTTTAAATATTTAGGGTTGAGCCCCGGGGTTTTTGGCGACAGAACTTGAATTATTTAAGGTCTTATCGGGTTCTGTTCAGGTAATAGGACATTGGGTTTTGCACCCTCGTTGTAGATGAAGAGGGTTCTGAAAAAAAAGAAACCCTTGTATAATTTGAAAATATTTGGTTTTTCTTTTTAAAGGGGTGGTAGTTTAGGAACATTTTTAGATTAAGATCTCGACCCATTTCGACAAAAGTGTCGTGGCAGGGAGATATTATTTGTGCGTCGAAAAAAAGGATGTGTGCTCTCGGATAAACTTTTGTGCGATCGAATGATGTCCTCGGATCGTTTTGAGGCAGAGTAAGATGTATCGGCGTTCGAGATATATTTTTTGAAAACAAATGGTCATGATGGTCTTGTCGATCACGGGTTTCCCGTCGACAGTTTTTTCTACACCCATGTTCTGCAAGTCACGGCCCAGGGGGGATCCTTTTTACAATCATAGGTTCAACGTTTCCTAAAAATACTTTTTGTTTAAATTTGTTTTAAAAAGGCATTTAGAGAAAAAAAGTAAAAGCCCCCGTTTTCCATCGTGTGCAAAACATCGTTTATAAATTTGGCGGTCGATCGTTTTTCCGTAGGAACTAATTTACCCGTAAGCCCCTTGTTTAATTCCCGGCAAAGCCCCAAATTCTCACTGGTAGAAATACATTCACGTTCCCTTTAAGTTGGTTTCAAAAGCAGGCTTTGGGATCTTTAGCTCGTGATAATTGGCCCCGCTTTGAGCAAATGGAAAATTTATGATGAAACAATGACGTTACCTCGGGGCTACAATGTTTTTTGCGTTAATGCCCCAGAACGAAATGGAGAAAAAAGCCCCAAATTTAATTTTACAGTTGTTTTGTTTATATTTTTGTTTTTAAATAGTGCCCGAAAAGGGGGACATAAGTTAGATTAAAGGGGAAAAAGAAGAAAAATTTAAAGAAACATTTTTCGGGTGGTGTCAAGGGGTGTAGGAGGGGGTGGCGGAGTGTGTTATGTTCGGTTTTTTGGGGGTGGGGGTTTTTTGTACGGGGAGTTGATGGAGACTAAGGCACAAGAAAAAAAGTAATTGGTCAGGTGGGGATTTAATTTGTATGTTGGGGTTACGTGCATTGTTGCATGTTTAAATTTGAATCACAACCCCCCCTAGTCGGTAGTTGAACTGAACCTTTAAATAGGGTATATACAAGGTATTTTTGGTTTCCTGTTTTTTGACTTCAGTAAATGAGAATCACCGGGACATCTTTGGGGGAAAGCTTTTTATTTAAAAAATTCAAAATGGCCGCATGTAAAATGTCAATCTATTTCCCTTGAAAAAAAATATAAAAAATTTTGTAGGGGGGTTTTTTCAAAGTTCTGTGTTTTATGTTTTCTTAGATTGGGATTCACAGAATTTAAGCTGATTTCGTGGGAGCCCTTGGGATTTTCCTATTTTAGAAACATCAAAACCCTTTAAACACTACTGACGGGTTATTTTATGTATTTAGTTGTTTGTTTGTAATGATAAAGGTGTGTTGTTTTGCAATTATTTTCTTGTATAAAAAGCATTTGAAAAAATTTGTTAGAAAAAAAGAAAACAAATAATTGTAAACAAAGTAGGTACAGGGGAATCACCCAACAAAAACATTCTAAACTTAAAAATGAAAAAATATGAACAGACAAGGCATTTTGAATTTTTATTAACAAGAAACTTTTTTTAAAAACTGAAAAGTCTTGTTTTGACTTTTGTTACTCCGTAACAGAAAATAACTCGTACCAAAATTCAAATAAATGAATTTGCATTAACAGAATTGAAAAATTCGATGCCGCTTTGTGATGTTTTCGTTTTTAAAACATACTATAAGGAAGCAATAATATCCATTCTTTAGGAGAAAAGTCAAGAAAAATAAGGGGAAAATTTAAACATTTATTTGCCGTCCCTCCTGAAAATTTAAATGGTTACACGGTTGTTGAAACTGAATTGTGTTTCCCAAGATAAAGCTGTATTAAATCATCCCTCTTATGTTTTTCCCCAAATAAAATTAAAACCGCCCATAAAAAAACGTAATTGGGAATTCAAATTTAAGCACTTAGTACTTCTAAAATTTTTTGAAGAACTTCAAAACGGAAAGCCCCTCAGCACGTAATTTCAGCTCGGTCTGTCTGCAAACGATGGCACTGTACCTTTTAAATTTAAACTCTTTTGTCCTATTTCACTGTCCGTATAAAAAATTTAAACACATATAAACGGAGACTCACGACCCCAAAAAAGATAATTATAATACTGCCCTTATTTTGGCTTATAATGTTTTTCAGTTATGGTTACTTTGAATCAAAATGTGTAGTTTTGAAAATTTTTGTTTTAAAAAATATTTTTTAAGAAAAATATCTATGAAAATAAACGATTTGAATAGAGGTTGACTTTTTCCCTTTTTTTAAAAATTTTTAGTTTTGGGGACATTCATAGGTAAAAGCAGAACGACGCTGTACCATTTTCATTCCCCCTTATACCAAAAGCGTTTTGCATTTGATCATAATTTCAATGTTATGGACAATGACAAAAGAACTAAAAGCATATTTAGTGTTAATAAAGTCATTTTCAGTTTTACACAAATCAAGTCCTTTTAAACTTTTAACTCTCCCTTTTTTGACATCTGGATCAGTTAGTTTGGTAAGGTGAAGATGGGAGAAAAAAAACTAACACAGAAGTAAACAAGCTGTGACCCTTTTTGGGAAATTTCACATTTGTTTTTCGGTTGAAAATATTATAAAACATCTTCTTTTGCTATGTTTTAAATTTGGGAAATATTTTAAAAAATCCCCAAAAATGCTTCTTTGTTTAAAATTTTAAATTTGCAAATTTGAAAAACGTGTTTCTATATATTTTCCTTTGCAATTTCGTATAGAAAAAAAGTTATATTTAAAGATAATTTTCAGTCAATAAGTTAAGAAAGCATTTTTAAATGAGAGTTAATGTGGAAGGAGTAAAAAACCCCAAAAATTTCTAGATTACATGTAATGTTGTTCAGAAAATTTTGTTTTAGAATTTTCTTTTGTCTGCCAAACTTAAATTTGTAATGGATAAAAAAAAATCTTTGTATATTATTGCCTAATTGAAAAAAATTTAGATAAAATGGGGTTCCCGTTTTAAGTATAAAGGGGTTTATTCAAGATACCGGGGAAGTATTATTTTCAAGTTCTCTTTGAGGTTTTCTTGAAGTAAAACAAAAATTTTTTATGTAAAACCATTTGTATCGTTTGATTAATCACCAAATAATTATTGTTTGTGTTTTCTAATCGGATAGAAATATCCCCCGAGGGACCCCGATCGGGAGTAACAAAGGGTCCGAGTTACCGCCCCGAGGTCAGTTGTTTTATTTCGGTCGGCATAACTTCAAAAGTTCAAAATATTGACTTCAAAAATCTGCTATGAATAGGGGCGTGAGATGTGACAGGCCCCGAACAGATTGGTAGGGCAAAGTTCAATGTCACAAACCGTTCAAATGGAAAAATGTCCTTTGTATTTTTTTTCCCGATCAAATTCAAAAATATTTAAGGTATTGACTTTTTAAATTCGGATTGATAGGTTAAATAAGACGTTTGCGCGTGTGAAACCCACCCCTTCCTCAATATACATTTTAGTCCTTCCCCCCCACAAAACAAAAAACACCAGCACCCCCGCCACTCAAAAAACAAAAATTACATTCGCCTCTTGATCACCAACCCCCAAAAAGGGTCCCTTTGTGTTTGTGCCGGGAAAATTTTTGTAGTCCAGTGAAAAACAGAGAAAAAAAGATCGAAACCTTGCGTAGGGTATATCAGGGTTTTATTGCAGTTTTCTGTCTTATTGTGTAAATTGTCTAAACAAGCATTTTAAATGGGCATGAAGGATATAAAAAATGTAAGGAAAATATGGTGATTTTCTTTAGAACTCTTATTTGTATACAGAAGATTGGGGTAGTAAAATAAAGTTTTAGTAAAATCAAATACCTTGATAGTTTTCGTTGTTCCTTATAAATTTTCTCCCTTCAAAAATGTGCTTTTTCGGAAAAAAAAATAAAAGTCTTACTGAAAATGATAAAACTAAACGGAACATTGCGTTGTTTTCGTGTTTGTAACGCCCTGACGTACTTCCCGTTTTTTGGTAAAGTTCCAGCGCTTTGTTATCGTAATATAAAAAAAAAGTGCTTTAAAAATTTTCTGTTTGAATTTATTTTTATACGTTTGTTGGTGTAGGGGCAAAAAAAAAAATTCAACACTGGTGGTAGGTGAAAATAGAAAAATTTCCCGGTCTTAGGTAAATGATTAAGCGGTAAAACGGCAAGAGCCCCGTTATCACCAGAAAAATTTACCCCCGAGCCGATATTCCCCTCTGACTACTACCGTGGAAAGAATCTTATAAAATGAAACAAAAGGCAATGAATATGATTAAATAATAAAAAAAAAGAAAAATTAAGTTAGCAGTTAACTGTTAAAAGTGAAAGTTCATTGTTATTACCCCTCCCGTTTATTATTTTAAATTTTACCCTGTTTTAGTGCTGTTTTTAAATGTGTTTTAAAAAAAGCTCTGGCGGACGTTTCGGGGGACCGGATTTAAATTTTTTCGTAAAAGTTTTGGGAAAAGGGACCCATTATTATATCTTATCCTCGTTCATTTATATCATCCCTTTTTTTTTTCAAGCTAAAAATTTAAAACAGAGATTTTCTCTATATCCGCTATTATTTACGTTTTTCGAATTTGAAAAAAAAAAAAATTCACTATGATAAAAACGGTGGAAGTTTCTACCCGAGTGTTTTATTAATACGGTCAAAAACTAGATGGCGCTTGACCTTACGGTTCAACAAGTTGCGCGATGAGATTTTTAGTAACGTTAACTAAATTTAAAACTTTTAAATCCCCTTTGGCATTCAAACGTTGTTAAAATTTTATATGTTTGTTTTATTATTGTATGTTTGTTATTTTTATTCAATTCTTTTCTTCTTTTCTAAAAGTTTATTTTATTTATATTTCGTTATTTTTTGTATCTTTTAATTTTATTCAATATCGTGTCTTCAATTCGGGTTTACCCTTGTTTTTTTAAAGTCGTTATTCTTATTGTAGTTCGATATTTTTATGGAAAAGCCATTGGTGTTATTTTATTTGTTATTTTATTGTATTTTATATTTTTATTCAATGTCGTGTCATTATTTTAAAAATTCATTTTTATTGTATATTCTTATTCTTTTTGTTGTTCGATTTATTTTGACAAAAATCTCATTGTTGTTCAATATTGACGTTTCTATTTACAAAAGTTATTCTTATTTTTGTTTGTGTGATTTGTATAGGTCGCTGTGCTATTTATATCGCGGGAAATCGCCAACAAAAAAAGAAAATAAACTTTTAAAAACAAAAATGATATACAAAAACAATAAGTCTTTTACAATAAAAAGTAAAAGTTGTTAGTAATTTAATGTTTTCATGTTTTTTGCCTTTTGGCATAATGTTTGCTTCTTTTTTAGTTTTAGTCCCGTTTTTCCCAAGTACAGTGTTTTTTTAAATTTTTCATTACCCTTCCCTTTTTCCAAAATTTTGTATTTTATTTAATTACCCCCTTTTTAAATTTCTAGGATTTGGGAAAGAAGGGGTAAATTTAGGAGTCTGGCGGAACGCCCAAAAGTTACGCACGCAAAGTCGCGACATTTCGCTCTTTTAAAGTGTTGGAAAGAGCATGCGGAGGGCCCGGGAACGGACATTTTGTTTTTTATTCTCGGTGGATATTTTTGGTGTTAAACATTTTAGGTTTTGTATGTCAAGCTTTTTTTTATGACAAAGGGTACTTTAGAATTTTTTAAAGGCATTTTAAAATTTTTATATAAATTTGAAGGGCAGTGATGTGTATAAATTTTATTTTCATTTAGATTTTTTAAAATTTTCTGGTAACATACAACCTTGAAGTTTCAAGGCATTGTCATAAAAAAATGAAAATTATGAAAAATTTGTGTTTTTGTTTGTTTTTTATTGTAGGTAGTAATTATATATGCAATTTTTAATGTTATTTTTTCCCAAGTTCGGAACCCTACCGGGATAAACCCGCTCAAATTTGTTAGGCAAATCTCCAAGTAACAAAGCGGGTACTTCCCGTTGTCCCATGTTCAAAAACAAAAAAACTTTTGTCGGGGGTTGAATCTTTTGTAATCGTTGTTTGTTTGATGCAGTGTTTTTAAAATAAATTATAGCAACAAAATCTTGAAGCTTAAAGAGATCATGTGACACAAAATTTTTTGTATATTTCGACTACGTCAAGGGCCTAAAGGTTGCTGTGTGAGATCAAATTAAACATTTTTTTTACCTTCTTTTGTTACAAATGCTAAAATCCATTACCCCCGGGAAAAAATTTTTGACTACAAAACTTTTACCCCTTCCTTTTTGTATACAATGATAAATCCCATTTTCCCCGGAAAAAAATATTTTGATATCAAAAAAATTTTTAACCTTTTTGATACGTGACCAAGCGAAAGGACTCCAGGTCATTGGACCCCGCTGATATTAACCCCAGGGCAGAAAATATCCGAGGCGAAATTATAATATATCAAATGGAAGTGCTGATAAAAATCTGGGGGTTTGAGATCTTGGTCAATATTTTGGATTGCCGACACTAATTCAAATGACGGCAGACGGAGGGTGGGGTAGGGAACACTAATTGCCCCACCCCAAAAAACTGGATGGAAGGGGGGGGGGGGGGGGTGCACAAAAAAGAAAACATTTCAATTGTAAATTCTTTTTGCAAAAAAATCAGTTACCGCCGTTGACCTTAAATTATATTAATAAACATTTTTTTAAAAAGTCCTAACATTTTATGCGAGAGAAAAAAAATTACGGCTTTCTATTTACGCGGAATAGCCCCAAATTCAAGAAGTAACTTGAAAATTCCAATATATTCCGTGTAAAAACAACTATGAAAAATAAAGATTTGTAAAAACAAGTGAAGTATGTTTCAGAAAGTATTAGATTTTTTAAACGGTTGCTAAAAATCTATTTGCAAAAAGCATTCGCGTTTTATAATAAGACGTTTGCGAAAGTAGAAAAAAGCGGGAAAAAGCGAACGCCAAACGCCCTCCATATCGCCATTTGGCTTTATCATTTTTTTTTTTTTGAGATTGTAGTGCAATAAAATCAGTAGTCAAGGACTTTATTCGTTTTTGCTGAAAAAAAAGCCTTTTAAGTATTGGTATTTTTTTTTAACTTATGGACCTTCAATGATGCTCCCAATTTTAAAAAAGAACTCACTTCCGTCGAGTTAGATTTGGGAAAAAAATGCTAAGATTTTGGTCAACTTTTTTAATCAAAAGGGTCAGACCAAATTATCAGTTAACAAACGTGTGCAATCAAGCCGGGGTATGGGCTAAAATATTTCTGGTAAAAAAGGGATTTTATTGATTTGTCAAAAAGATTTTCTTTGTTTTTTATGTCAGAAAAATGCAAGAAAAAAAGGGGGTAGGGGAAATTTTTTGCAAAATGCAAAAACGAATCGGTGACCCCTATTTTTTGTTTGCTCATTTTACGTAAAAAAATTTGTAGATATTATTTTGTTTTCGACGTCATTTTCGTAAAAAGTGGCTTTGACCTTTTCAATAATATTGTACATCGGGTGAAGACAATTTTGTTTATTTAGTTGTTATCGAACAGATTTTTATTTTTAAACACAGATTACAAAACATACATTTTGTAATAACATGTGAAAAATATACATATATATATACACATAGGTGGATACAGATCAACGTGGATGTGGGGATGGTGATCACACATTTTAAATCAACAGAATGATTTATCTATGTTAATTCAATTTAGAAGTCCTTTAGTAATACATAATTTTCTTAAGATATTAATGGGTCAGTGCACTTACTTTTCAGCTACTATTTATAATTTTTGTTACAGGTAGGCAAAAAGCGAACTTTCCTTGAAACAGATCAGATCAAAATAAATTTCAATTTGTTATTCCTCATCGTCATTAATCAACTAAAAAAACTTTTTGTTTCTTAAGACTATGTACAATATTTTAAATGAGATATGATCTTGGACTGAATAAGTAAATGAATAGTGAATGAAGTACTAGTGTTACATCATAACACTAGGCTACTACTAGAGGACAGCATAATATCTATAGCAAAAAGTAAATACAACAACAAAAAAAGAAATCAACAACAATAACAGCTGTGTTTCGTATTTCAAAATGTTAGTAACATACATTGTCAATTTACCGTATTTGCATAATATTGGTAGCCCGCCTTTCTGATTGATTGACACATCACGTGACCAATTTCGCGGTTTCAGTTGACTGGCTACTCTGACCTAGAGTAACCCGTCAATGAATTTACAAACAAAATACGCGTGGCTTGTTGGAATGAGGTTAATCCGGTTAATTGCAAGGTTAGTTAATACTTTTGCATAATAATATCTAATAATGAATGAGAGAATTTTAATACTTCGAGAACAATAATTGTTAATTCACATTATATTTAGTCTATTTAACTGGACTTCGCCGAATTATTGTAAATCTAATTATTATGTTTGATATGTCAAAATGGTGACGTATTTGTGTAAAGTATCTTGTACTTGCTAGAGTGGTCATTTACATTATATTTTATGTACAGTATTTTATACGTTTATGTAAAATGATTCATCTAATGGATGTGACTCAAATGAAATACAATGTATTAATAATATTACATCCGCCACTTGTGTTTTTCATGGCCATATTTAACCAATTAACTCATTATTTTACATATAAAGTAGAAGCTTACATGACAATAACAGTAAAAACGATTCTGTAAAAATATCAAGTCATAAATAAAATTTAGGTTCTTGAGAACCGGCGAATAATTTTTTTCACAAAAATACTCAATCTGGTCAGGAGCTGCGTTGTCGGTAGTTGACAGTAGTTCTCTAAATTTAATAATATTTGGCCTACGGTAATATTTCAGTGGTATATATTTTTTCTTTCTTCATTAAAGGACGGACATATCAGGAGATAATGCAGCTCATCACCCAGGTCATTCGAGGGGCAGAGCGGGCACTTCTTTCGTTGTGTGGACATGACTTTGCGACATCTTCCAACCTCAATAGGGAACCTATGATTGCCAGTTCGGAAATGGAATAATGATAAGCGCTGGGTAGGTATTAGGATCTTGAGGTAGCTTTCCAGCTAATATTGTCCTTGAAGAGGCTATACATTTGACCTTTAGAGGGAGGAGTCTAGATTTGACCTCCAGTTTTGTATGAATGGTCAATGGGCGTCTGCCTTACAAGTTTATGAACGTTTACATTAAAATATGGCTGGTTTACCATACATACGAATAACCGGTGGAATCCAGTATTGCTTTAATATGTTTTAACCATTTAAAATTTTGATTTGGGACTGATACATGTTTTGATAGCAGAGAAAGGATATTTTTGATGCGTTTGGCGTAAGGGTTAGTTTACTCCAAAATTTGACCATACGTGACTTTATAATGATTTCAAAAGGGGTAGCGACCAGTTCGGCGTATAGCATATAACGTGGGGTACTTTTCTAGATTTTGTTATTATCCTTAAAAAGTCACAGTGTACCTGTTCTATGATATCAGATTTTCATAACCAAATACCTCGGAACCATATGTTAGATGGGTAAGACAGTATTATCAAACAGCTTTAGCTGTAGGTCAATTGGGAGAGCTAGATTACTAATTTTTACCAGGAGCTGGTGCATTGCTTTTCTGGCTTGAGTAACTAAATGCTTTCTACATGAAAGGAAGCTACCTGAAGAAGAGAAATACACTCCAAGGTACTTGTAGGTTTTAACTGTTTCAATTAGTTGGCCGTGTATACTAAACGAATATTTATCTGGTCGATTTGTACAAAAACTATAAACCTTTGTTTTGGAGTAATTAATTTTCAACTTCCAAGTTTCACAGTAGGTATAAAATCATCAAGGCAATTCTGAAAATTGACTTCACTATCTGAAAAAATTAACCGTATCATCAGCATATAGTAACACTAACAATTTTAAATAGATTAAGGTATCTTGATTACTTATATTTAAATGAATACCATTATTGTTTGTCAAGAGGAACTGTTCTAAGTCATTTAAGTACATGGAAAATAAATCGGTGACAAGTTTTCTCTTGTCTAACACCACACCCACTAGAAAAAATGCAGAAGTTTCTCCATTGAGAGAAACACATGACTTTATGTCAGCATACATATTTTTAATAACAGTCAAAATTCTACTTGTATTCCTAAATTAAAAATTTTGCTCCAGAGACCTGCCCGCCATATTGAGTCAAATGCTGCAGAAAAATCTATAATGAGCAAAACACTTTCTTTTTTTCTTTCTTAATTTCTCAATCAAAAATTTAAACTAAAAATATGATCAGTAGTGGAATAATTTGCCTAAAACCGGCCTGATTCTCCTTAAAAAGGGTATTTTCACATAAAAATACATTTATCGATCATTCCAATATAGATGTAAATATTTTACCCAGACAACTTTATATGGTTATTGGTCTGTAATTAGCCGGATCTGTAAGGGAACCTTTGTTTTTGTAAATTGGTTTAATTGTACCTATTAACCAGGCTTCCGGTATCACCCCGTACTCGAGAATATAGTTAAAAAGTGACATATATAGCGGTGACATAACCTGTTTAGTACACTTAAGGTATTCATTTATAATATCATCTGTTCTGAGGGCGCTTTTCCACTGTTCGAGTTGGAAATTGCCTTTTCAATTTCTTGCAGGGCGATTGGCCTATTTAGAGTATCGGTTGTATGTACATGGGGAACAGAATCATTATATTCTGGGGCAATGTTCTCATGGGATTCAGCATTAATTTTTTAAAGTATTCAAAAAAATCGGATAAAGTGGGGGTGACCTTGTTCTTTTTACTACTAGGTGTTTAGATAACGCCAATAATCTTTTGGCCTTTGCGAACTCATGGACCGTAACTTCCTTCAGTATTGAATTTATGCTTATTTAACCAGGTGTTATTGTTGTTTATAGAAGCGACTTGCTCTATTTAACGCTAATCTATTTTGGTCAGTTTTGTGTAATTGATAATTTTTACGAGCGACATTTATATAAGTTTCTTGCTTTTTTACATTGAGGCCCGAACCAGGGTTTTAGAGTTAGTTTGACGTATATTATTAAAGTTTTTTGATAGGTCTAGAGAAAGGTAGTTTCGGCACAAGTAGAAAAGAGAAGGGCAATTTTGCTCGTTATGTCGTTAATATACAGGCTGTTGACTTGATCGGGTGGGTTATGAAGACAAGCTCTAATTTCATTAATCATTTGTGGGTCTAGGTTAGCTACGAATTCAGATTTTCTGTTATCTTTCCACCTAGGGGTACCTTTAGGTGCATTATTACCTGAAAGAATTTGTTCACTATCAGTATATGCAAAATTAATGGAAGTGACAGCAGGCAGTGGCCATCTGAAAAAGCGGATCCAACTCAATTACTTCAAAATTTTCAATTCGTCTTAAACAATTTACAGACGCCAGAGAATAGTCTATAACAGATAGGTTTCGAAATGTCAGTTTTCCTAAAAGCTTATCATCACCAAGTCTGCCATTAACAATAAATAGATTATTAAACTTACATAGCTCTAACAATTTTCGCCCATGGTTATTGACTTTAGTACATTGTGATTTTCTGACAACTGGTATGTTTAGGTGGGGTTACATATTAAAAGAGTTAAGTGAACGTAAAGTATCATCATCCAGATTGAACTCTTTTGACAAAAAGTCATCAAATTCAGCGTAATCAGGTAAACTTGAGGTGTGCCCATTTGCATCACCTGTAATATACACATTTTCAAATTGGTTACATTTAACAGGGTACTTCATTTACAAATTGAAAATATTATCTTCGTTGTAAAAAACGAGATGTTCAGGTGGGATGTACATCCCTCCGATAACAATAATTCTCTGATGACAGTCAACAATTTTTAGCCAATATATGTATTCACAATTTGATTCCAGTATAGAGGTGCTGTCAATTAGCGATTTATGGACAAAAACCCAATGCCTCCCGACTTCCGCTTGAATTTATCACTTCTCGGTTTAGAGAAAAACGTATAGTCCGGTACATTAAGAACGTCGTATTTATCAACTTTGCTTTCAACCACACAAATATGAATACTGTTGAATTAGTGAAGTAAACTCTGGGATATTTAGTCGCGACTTAAGGCCACACACGTTTAAAGCTCCTACTGTTATTTGTTTATTATTACCATCATTTTTATGTAAATTTTTCATAATCGGTATAGATGGTGTTTCATTAACGTTTCTGTCCAAGCTACTTGTAGATAATTCAGATTCCGAACACACAGGTTGAGGAGAATGATCTTTACTGTTAGCATATGTAGGTTGTACGTTTATGACGTCATTTTTAATAGTTTTATTTATATTTTCAGGAACATGAATACAGCGAGTTGTTTTAGATGTACTAGGCAACAGGAAACATTTATCACACAGGAACACTATCCCCGGCTGCTCCTAGCACGAGGATACGTCTGGGGAGATTGGACAGCCAGTTGAGTGCGGGGTACCAGAATTACCTGCGGAGCCAGCGATGCAACTTGTTTTTGAAAATCCCGCTCATTACACCTTCTTCATCTTAATTGAGTCTTTTTGGCAGTATCCAGAATTGATTTTCAAAATCTTAGTAAATGCTTTCAAGTATCCAAATTTTATTTCTTTTATATGTCGAGCAAAACAATATTATCTCCCGCTTTTAAATGGCACGGTATCTGTTTCTGCCTGCTCCAGTTATGTGCGTGTACACAGGGATATTCTTGGGAGGCATTTTACGCGTTCATGTGTTTGCTGCGACGTCTTTTTACGACATTTCCGTATTTTGTTGTTTTGACGTTACATCATTGTATTATTTAAGAAATGGAATGATTTTTTTCGGTGTTCATGCGATATGAACGGCATAATAGGATCGGCAAATCCATGTTTAATTTGCCGATCTTATTCTGTCGTTCATTTCGTATGAACACCGAAAAAAGTAGTTTCATTTCTTATATTTACATTATATTTCATTTCCATTTGTAGACAAGATAATATTATAAATTGCACATATTTTGTGGCATTTAACATTAAAATCAGCTTCCCGGCCATTCTGTTCACCAGACGGAACAACCGCGACGTCATCTATGGAACGTTCTCCCTGACTATACGCGGACTACGATAACGAAAACACGATGATGATAACGCGATACTACGATAACGAAAATGGTGAAAACGCGACGGTACGATGGTGAAAACGCGATATCACCATCGTAGTATCGTATTATCGCGTTATCATCATCGTGTTGTCGCGTTTTCGTTTATCGTAGTTTGGTGATTTCGCGTTTTCAACATCGTTCTACCAAGTATCGCATTTTCAGATCAACAAATTCAAAGGCGATGGCCCTAACGGAATTCCATATTTATTAAGTAAGCGATTCGCGTGGCTTATTGTACGATTTACTAAGGTTCAGAATTCAAATTGCTTGAGCGCTAGGCTTTAAAAGTTTTATTCATTCATACCGATTTGAACATTAATACTGCATTAAACATCGGATATGGCGATTCATTCGATGACAGATTGAGCAACGCTGTGCGATAAACAGCCGTGCAGTCTGATTTAAGTCTATGTTTGCTTATATATCTCTGACGTGCTAATGACTTCAATAAGTGTACAAAATAATGTATAGGCTGCTAGGCCGCCAACTTCACGCTGCTATGCCGCCGGGCTGCTAGACCGCCAACTTCACTAGCAGCTGCTAACTTATTTCCTGTGACCTCATTTTGTGTTATGTTCTTATTTTGTGGCTACGACATTTATCCACATTATGTTGTAATTATAATGATATGTCTGCAGCACTGGACTTAAAAAATATAAAACCCGACCAGAATTTGATTTTTCCCATTGATTTTTGTATATATTCATCAGGTCAAGGTCACTTCGTTGAGGGTCCAAATTTATTCATCACTCATTTGTTTTAAAGTGTGTGCCTACCCATCACTAATAATATTTTTTATTAAAACCAAACATTATTTTTTTCGCATTTTTTCAAAGGTTTTTTTTAAATACCCACCCCAAAAAACATTACCATCCCCCCCACCTCCCCAGAATATTAGTTTAGGGTAAGATATTTTATTTTTGAAGGCAGTTCCGTCGATGAAATAGATTAAACTCGTTTTCTTGCAAGAAAAAAAAGAACAACAACAAAAATCGGAGACAAAAATATTTTTTTCGACAATATTCAACAAGGTACACTTAATATAAAAAAAATTGTCTCCGATTTTTTTGCCAGGAAATCAAGTTTAATCCATTGATTGAGACCATGTTAAAGTACTTGGGTGAGCCATATGTGTCAGGGGAGGTAGTACATGGAGGTACGGTATTGTTATAATGACACTAAGTTAGACTTTGACCGCTGTTCGAGACTCTTAATCCCGGGTATCTACCTATACCTTATATGAATATGTTGGTAGGTATCTAAGCTTTACATTTAAGCTACTTACAAGTCCATATAATGCCATCAGAGCTCAGGACAGGTATCAGTAAATGACCAAACTTGTTATATGCGGTAGGGTGCTGACAAAGACTAAGCTGGTCCAACCGGGAGGCCGTGAGAATTGCTCCAATGCTGTCGTTGGACTCAGAGAAGATAGTGCCTGCCTTGACTGCTCTAAAAAGTTCATATTTTGAGAATATTACCGAACTTTAACCTACGACCTTGACACCTAGCCGACCGGATTTGAACCAAACTTGGTCTGTTTTCTCTAGGTACTGGCTTGCCCTTTGCATTAAGGTATCATTTATTTATTAAAATAGGACAACAGGTTATGAAGATATGACTCCTCTGACAAGGCCAATCCCTATATTTAATATATGAAGAAGTATGCATATTTTCACGAAAAATGGTACATGTTTAGACTGTCCCACGACGAAACCGTAGTTTGTCAAAATATACAAATTACATGTCTGTTTAAACAATATTTACATTTAATTTATAGAAGTTATTTCATAAAAATATCTCGTGTTTGGACTTTTTTAGAATTATTTGAAGTTAACACTTTCCCTGCTAAATTTTATAATGAACTTGTCCATCCTTCAAATTGGACAGTACCATAATGTTACAAAGGGTGCTATTCAAAAAGATACTTACTGAATGGCGAACAGTGCAGATCATGATCAAACTGCACGGATATGCAGGCTGATCATGATCTACACTGATCGTAATGGCAGAATCAATCTTGTTCAGCAGATTAAAGGTTATTGAAAAACACGGACTTTTTCCGCACGGAAAAGTACGGAAATACAGCTGATATCCTAAATTACGTACAGACGAAGGAACAGATAATATTGTCTTTTTGACACAGACTTTCAGATAGTGTCATTTTCTATAAAAAAAGTTTTATTTGCAGTTACTTACCCCAAATAAATATTTCATAAGCACTTTTTCCTTATTGTACGGCTAATATTTTAAGCAAAAATTGCAAAGTTCAGCAAATTTTTCCGATGGCGTATAGAAAATTGTTTTCATACTCGTTTTTAGTCAATATTTCGTCGGCATTCAATGGGACACTAACCGGATTCCGTAGTTTCCCTTTGTCAACGGTGTAGCAGAAAATTTCACCAACGGTGCTGTAGTAAGAAATAATCCCTATCACCGGGCGACAAAGCGACAATGCGACAATGCGAGATTTTACTAATTCTCGCAACTATGTCTGTTGGATTTCAATTTCACGATGCGAGGTTTAAAAAAGACAAGCGACAATTAAGACGATAATTGTCGCCCTCTTAACCTCGCGAGGATTGTTAAATCTCGCATGTAAGTATGTTTTCGGACAAGGCGACAACGCGATAATTATCGCGTTGTCGCGTGTTGGCGAGGCGACAATTTAAGTGGCACGAACAGGATTCCGTACATAATGTATGGCAAATCACGCTACAAGTACAGAGTATAAACATCTCAGCGTTATCCAAAGCAAAACTCGTAAAACACCCACTAGCGTAGACAATGTACGCCAAGTCGCTAGAGGTACTTTTAATTGTATACATACATACGGGGTCAATCCAATCACATCTGCGCGACTGTACACGTCAACAGTTCTTCCGAAAGACCAGCAGAAACTGAATTTCCTCGGATCACTTTGTAGAATGAAATCCACAGGCATTGTATCAAAATTGTTAATAAACAGATTATTTCAATATCGTAATAACTGTTCGTTGAAACATACTGGTTTTGTGCCAGATATCATTCGTATCCTGTCCAAATACAACTTAGAACACTATTTGATTGAATTTGAACATTCAATGTGCTTCCCGTCGAAATTATCTTGGAAAAAAACCTGCTAACATTCACTGATTTCGTATGAACAATCGAAATGGATGGAGCGTATGAGAATATGTTCAGATTTCAGCAGATTCCGAGAAGTGCATTCTGAACTGACACCTTCAAACATTTGGCGGGTCGCGCTTATAAAAACCAGACAGTATCGAACTCATGACATTCCTGGCAAAATTATGTTGTACACCGGTTACAAATATAGAAACTACTTGTTTTGTTTGTGATACAGCATATAAGGACTATATCTCTCATATAGTGTTTCATTGTCAAAGTTCTGGTCTTATAGCAATACGTGATTCATTTTTAAGACAAATTTCAGTTCTTTCTGAAGAATTTCATAAATAGTTCGCAGATAATATAACCAGATCGTTTCAATTACAGCATCTACTTGGATATATCGACAATAGACTGACAAATGTTGTTACTCCTGAGAAATACGCAGATATCATGTGTGCTGTAGCATCATTTTTAACACATTTATTTAATACGTATACTGTTCTACAGTCATGAATCTGTATGACTGACAATATAAGCAAAATAGCTAAAACATGTGAGGTAATAATCCTGTATCATAGCTTCGCTTTCGTCCCTATTTCGCTCTCTTTGAAGCTAATGTCAATGGGTTTATTGCTTTACTGTAGTTAACGAAGAATGTGCAATAGTATTTAGCCTTAAAATGTGTGTATTTTAAGGAGATGCTATGAAACATATATATTTTGGTGTATGATATGATAACCACGTTAAATAATTTTGTAAATAACACAGAGGCTCTTTACTCTGTCTTTATAAATTGATTTGCTCTCCCTTTATACATGCAATAACAGTTCCTCTGTATTTATACTGATATTTGTATATTTGTATTATTATATGTGATTCTTCATTGATTTGGAGGAAATAAAGTTGTATGGCATACAAACAGCCATGGTTTGCAATTGTTAGATCTATGTAAATCAACTGAACTGAGAATTTGTAACTCTCGTCTAGAACCCACGGGAACTTATACCTTTTGTGGGATCAACGGATCATCCGTTATAGTTATTTGTTAGCAGGAGAATGTGATTTTGACTATATATCGTCTTTTGAAATTTTACCGTTAACAGAATTTTTGATCATACTCCTTTATTGTTCATGTTGAAAACTCACACTTTGAATAATAATGTTAATACATATGTTACAGAAAGTGTCTTTGTCCGATAGCATGATGAAAGATGTTACCAGTTTAGAACAAAAATTATCTCATTGTTACCTGATTTAAATGCATTGCTTGTCAAAAAGACAACTTGAGTATAAAGAAAATGTTAAAGGCCTGCTCCAGTCCTACCTTTTAACCTTAAATTGTCACTGAAAAGGCATGAAAATCCTGACTATGAACAGTTACGCCTGTCAAAATAGAGTCTAATTCATATAAAATTCTATATAAAATATCTGTGGTTTTGCGTGCGAAAGTGTGGCACGTGGCCGTTAACTGTTACCTATTTTAACCATGGGTTGCATACACACAATAGAATTTGAATAGCCGCGGAGCAGGGCTTTAACAGGTGTATTGATAATTTTGTATATTTAGTGAATAGCGCTGCAAATAATTTATTTACTAAATCATACAAACAGTATTCAAAAACTTCTTTCAATGTTAAATCTGTTATCAAGAATGCAGAATGGTTTGATCATGATTGCTATAATATGAAAACGTCGTATTTAGATGCATTAGACTCTTACAACAATGTAAAAAAAAAACGCTGCTAATTGGCAGTTTTTGTTTGAAAAGAGAAACTGTGTAAAAAAATTATTCGCAAGAAGAAGCGAAAGTACTATGTTAAGAAAATGAACGATATTGAGAATCTTAAAAAGAAACGACCAAAAGACTTTAGGAAGTTCTTTTCAAGTGCAAAGAGTAAAAAGGGAGACAATGTTAGTGTAGAGCAGTTTTATAATTATTTCAAAAGTCTGTCTGAGGAAATAGGTGCCACAACTAATGATGACGCTGAATCGTTCTGTGAAAGGGATGTTGAATCAGATGATCCTATTTTCCAAGAACTAAACTCTGATATTACTTTGGAAGAAGTCCAGAAGTGCATAAGATCATTAAAGCGAAACAAAGCATGTGGTGCAGATAGTTTATTAAACGAATACTTGATGCACACAAGCGACACATTGACTTATTCAATATGATCTTTAGAAGTGGCTATTTCCCGAATGAATGGGGGGAAGGTATAATTATACCTCGAGACCAGAACGATGAGAACAATTATCGCGGGATAACGCTGATAAGCTGTCTTGCAAAACTTTTTACATCTGTAATAAATGCAAGGTTGTCGAGCTGGAGTGAAAAGTACAATATTATTTCTGTGCTCAGTTTGGATTTCGCAAATGCCTGTCTACAGTGGACGCGATATTTGTGCTGCATTCCTTGATTGAGCATTGTCGTAATAATGGCAAACGATTATACTGTGGTCTAATTGATATGAAAAAATGTTTTGATTCAGTGTATAGAAACGCTATTTGGTACAAAATGTACAATCTTGGTATAAAGGGTAGAATGTTAAAAATAATTCGAGCGATGTATGAACAGGTCAAATGCAAAGTGAGACATTGTCAAAACTATTCAGACTTTATAGAGATCTCGGTCGGTTTGAAGCAAGGTGAGATTTGCTCGCCTCTTCTATACTCCCTGTTCGTCGAGGACCTTGAGCTGTACTTAGAGAACCGTCCGGACAGTGGCTTAACACTCTTATCTTGCTGTTGTATGCCGATGGCATTGCATTATTGGCAGAAACACCAGCCGACTTGCAACGAAGTTTTCACACGCTTAAGTTGTACTGTGATAAACGGGACTTAAGTGTTAACACTGATAAGACAAAAATTATAGTGTTCAAAAAAAGGGGTCAGTTAAAGAGAGATGAACAATGGACTTACGACGGAAAATCTTTTGAAATAGTGACAGAATTCAATTACCTATAGCTGTAGTATTCAGTGCATCAGGGTCATTCAATTATAATCAAATAATGTTGTCTGGTAAAGCATTAAAGGCAATGAATGTGTTGTTAAATAAAATTAAGAATTTTAGTTTCTCACTGAAAAGATATTGTCAATTATTTGATGCTTTTGTGTCGTCGATTTTATCGCATGCAAGCGAAGTTTGGGGGAATAGTAAATCTAAAGAACTAGAACGAATTCACTTAAGGTTTGTAAAAGAATTTTAGGTGTAAAACTGTCTACTAGTAACGCAGGTGTTTATGGTGAACTTGGGCGTTACCCATTGTATATAAACAGATATGTTAAAGTGTTGAACTTTTGGTTTCATGTTTGCATATAACAGTGTATGATGTATCCTTAGATGATTGTACAAATGATAGAACAAATTTGGCACGTGGTGTAAAACTCTTACTGCACAGATATGGTTTGGATATGTGTGGGAAAATCCCAAAAGTGTTAATGACAAGAATGGCATGAAAACCTTCAAATAAATAATTGTTTGACAGTGTACAAAGTTTTGTTCTGTTCTATGTTCATATTTTAACACTTAAGAAGAAACCGACACTTTGAAACCAAGGAAGTTAGCCTTTTCATCTGATATGAAAAGCGTACGATATGAATGGGTCCTTTCAGTGTATATGATTAGCAAACTTGACAAACTGCCATGTAAATATGCGTAAAAATGGATCTTTTCGAAAAAAAGTACGCAGTAATGATCATGTCCAAAATCAGAGGCGATACGAAATGTTCAAATATAGCATATAGAAATTCATTACTTTAAGATTTTATACTGTAAAATCATGCAATTTCGTGGGTACAATACTTTGTGATGTTCCCCATAGCGGCTATTTTCTTTGATCATCAATTAATGGGTTTCCGCTTATCAAGATAAAGGAATTGGAATTCTGCTTTTTTGTGGTGATTTACAAAACTTGAGAAAATTCTTTTATTTTTTTATTTTTTTTATGATATATGAAATATTTATGATTTCATAGTAGAAAGAAAATACTTAGAATATATACTTATGTTCATCTCTAGCATACATTGTATTCATGAATTCATTAAACGTTTTCATGAACTTTTTTTCGTGAGAAAAATTTAGGGATCTGTTTTAAAAATGCTGTCTTAACACTCTTCATAATTTTCTTGTTGTGCAGGAGATTCAAAGAAAAGCATTACAGAACAGAACAGAACAGAACAGAACAGAATTTTATTTCACTTGAACTAAAAGTTCCTCGTGATAAATACATTTACAAGCATATTTGCATGGCATGAAAATACAGATGACATTCAAACAATTATAACGGATTTTGACATTAATCATATACATATATTTATGAATTATTTGTAAGATATTTCAGGATTTGGATGGACGGATTAACATTTAAATAGCATACAAGTACTATACAGTTAATTATATAATATTCAATGTCGCACCTATGCGCCGCAGGTCAATTAATTACGCTACACAAAAAGTAGTTCGGAACTGTTTAACATCAGTTTCTTAACTAAAAAACAACAACAAGAGCTTACAGTGCAGATGAGTAAACGAATTACACTACACAAAAAAGTAGTTCGGGACTGTTTAACATCAGTATTTAACTAAAAACAACAACAACTAGAGTTTACAATGAAATTAGTAAGATACAAGCCGAGTGGCGCATAGGTTCAACAAAACCATACATGTCGGTAAAATGTCCATGTTATGCAACGTTGTAGATAGATGTGACCTCTATGCTTACATAGCATTTATCTCATTTTTGGAATCTTTATGTCTGATTCATGTATAGTTAACTAAGGTACTGACTTTTATAATGTAGCGATACGTAAAATGGACACATTACAAAAACATGTTGCGTTACAATATTACGCAGTTTTGAAACACGATATAATGACGTTTATGCTTTAATAACAACAATAAACGGCTAAAGTCTATAGAACACAAAAAGTAGTTCGGAACAGTTTAACTTCAGTTTGTATGAACATAATTCCACATATACATGTATTACATTTATTGGACTAACTATTCATGATCTGGTATCGCAGTTCCACTGCTTCATAAATAAATTTGCATAACATTTCATTAGAGTTCGACAATCTGTCGGAGAAAAAGTCTGACGGCAGTGCAGTTAAAGAATCTTCTCATGTGACAAACACTTTCGCCAACCAGCCGTTTACATTCAAGTAAGACAACTTTAGATATATATATCCTGTAATCCTTTGCCAATGCTATCCTTTGCCAATGCTAGTTTTTAAATTATTTACAGAAGGAAAGAAACTGAGTCGTTCTATGAATTTCAAAAACAAAATCTCAGAAACAGTTTGACACATCTGATATAATTATGTAGCTTTTGTTTCTACTGTAGAACCTTGGTCAGCGAGTTCCCTGAAAGAGAAACATTGTTTACAATAAAAACTTCGACAATATCTATGTAATAAGAATTTATTGACTTTCGTATTTTTTTGTTTCCAAAATTATGGGACGCCCTGGCAGTACAAAGCGTAAAGCCCCTTCCTCATGTTGAAATTGATGATGAACGCTTCTACTGTGTATTATTTCTTGAACCAAAGAAAAATGTAATATTTTCGATTTAAAGCGATGTAATTAAAGCGATGTAATTCCATGATGAACGGAAATGATACTATCTAAAAAAAGTCATTTCATGTTTTACAGGCCTATAGTAGACGAGGAGTATCCGGGTACCAGCATCGGATTTCAGCGTTTGACATTCGAGTCAGCCTTAAAGAACGGAGCTTCTCTTAAAGTCCACATGTATATATTCAAAGAAAGCGGAGATATTGTACAGGAGAATGAAACAGTTTCTGTGAAAGCTGGTATGTCATTGTATCACTGCACTCAGTACTTTTGTTAAAGCTAGTTTGCTATTAGAATTAAAAGTAACGGTAAGTTAAAAGTGTGAATTAAAAAAGGTAGAAAAAAAGAAGAAAAGCGAAGCTATCAAAATTATCGGTTTAAAAATCTCAGGGTGTCAATAGTCATCGTTTAACTTGATACAAAATAAAGCCCCTTTACCTGACATTTGTTAGACGTCTACGATTTGCACAACAAGTAATAAACAAGCATTCTGTTCTTGCCTAGTTTCGAACTACCTAGTTTCGAATTGCCTAGTCCTCTTTGATATATATAATGATTAATTACATACTCGTTTCTATTCCCCGTTAAGTTACACTGGTACCGGAAACGTCAATATTTTTCCATACACTGACGCCTGAATTTCATATCGGGTGCGTGACGTAATTCAGTGTGTGCTGTTTCACTATTTTTTTCTATTTAGTTTAGTATTGTCAATCCTATTCAGGCTATTGAACAAATTTATGATATTAACATTATATTTATACGTGTAGATGAGTATGTAATAAAAAGGTTATTATCTTTGCATCGGGAAATATGCACTCGTTCTTCAGCGGAAGAATATTGCGCTCCTAAAGTCGCGCAATATTTTCCGATACAAAGCTAATAACCTATAAATGTACCTCAGGACGGTGTGTTTCGAGCGTCACAGTGTTATTTAAATTCTTTTAAACTAATAGTTTTGAGTTAAATCAGCAATGAATTATTAAAACCAAAATACCTGTAATGGCACAGAAACAAAGCTTGATAAAATGATTTATCAGCAAGCACACAGCAACAAGCCTTCTTGGCGCTAACCATAAGAAGTGTATTTCAAGTGCGCATGCGTGCCGGTAAAGCCGGGTAATTTAGAAGGAAAGGGGCCCGTCTTCCAATTATTAGTTGTTAGAAAAAATGAAAATGATATTTATAGGCGAGTTGATTAAATAGGTCTCACCGATATTCAGTATATTGAAATTTCGCCGTGTTGAATGTATTTTTTCTGTTTTTCGTCAAACCATAATATATATGTATGCGTATCTATGTGGTGTTTGTACTAGGAAACAATTATATGGAGGTACCTGCGAACTTATAATAAGGTATACGACATTTATAGATATTTATATACCAAGTGTTGTACCTCAACAATGTTACGTCAGTCATTTCAATTAATTATTGATTTAATCATTTAATGTCAAATGTTACAAGTTATTTGGCAGCCATCCGAAGACTGACCGTGATATCGAAGAAGTTTGAGAGCTGCATAGGAATGTAATCTGTCGGCCGAATTGAATCTCGCACGGGATGATTTAAGACGGTGCAAATAAACTGTTCTGTATATTCTTTAGGAGGGAAGAGGCAAATTGCCGTTTGATTACTTAAGGTTCATTTTATTTAATGGGTAGGCCTATGCTCTTTAGGACATAATGCTAGATTGTTTAGAACAAGAAGGAGAGACTATTTAGAAAGGCTGCTGTGTTTTGGACTATATTTGCCTGACTTATCGTGTACGAAGTATAACATTGCAAAATGAAACGGATTAAACTTCAATGGAAGCAATATAAATAACATCTTGGATTTTGAAGTAGGTGAACGACATGAAATACATGTAGATCAATAACATCCTGTTTTCAAGTTCGTGATAACATTATTGACACAACTTGTTTATTTAAAATTGTTTGAGTTTACATCAATAATAGCACTCTAAAGCCGATGTCATGTTGTATAGAAAAACTCATCATTCTATTATTTGTATCATTATACTATAGATAGATCCATGACCTCCATTTTCTGTATCATCCAGTCCAGATCATCACTCTGTTATCTATACCATCCAGTATAGATAGCCATGGCTCATTGCCTAATTGTTTGCGTCGTCTAGTATATATATATCGTCTTTATCATCAAGTATACATGATATAGATAGATTCGTCGTTCTATATTGTCTGTAAAATGTAATTATCATAGACGTAGCCCCTATTGCTTGTATCATCCAGAATAGATAGAATGATTGTGCTACAGAGTCTGTTTATATACTCATTACTCTATTCTCCCTATCATCCAGTATAGACAGGCACATCTCTCTATTATCTATATCATACAGTATAGGCATACAGACACTAAATAGAAAAATGGCGCGAAAAAAATGGTAGTCGCATAATGGCGGACACAAATAGTCCTCAGTTTTTTTGCTCTGTAGAGCTATTTTCCTTATTTTCTTAGCAACTTTTTTGCTAAAATCACATGACAGATCTATGCTTGACATGTAGGTAGCATTTTCATAATGAAATAACAACATGACAAAATTTTTCATGGAAACTTAGATCATACACCACCAGTATAATTTGGGGTCTCATTTTTTAGCTGATTTTGCAGTTTGTGTGTTTGACTGAAATTATTTTTCTTGCATCAAACATGAGCCCCACTTTTCTTTTGATTTTCAGTTAGCACTGACAATATTCTCGAAGAAAATGTAAGTTACAGAAATTTAAAATGGGTCCTGATGTGTGCTGCGGTCATTGGAAATAGGTCAATTTTATATAGAATAAAGAACAACAACTATTTAGTGTGTTATAACCTATAGACAGACTCATCACTCTATTGTCTATACCATACAGTAGATAGACTCATCATCCTATTGTCTGTACCATACAGAAGTTAGACTCATCACTCTATTGTCTATACCATACAGTAGATAGGCTCATTACTCTATTGTCTATACCATACCATTGCTTTATTGTCAGTATCATCCAGTATAGATAGACCCATCACTCTTTTGTCTATATCATACAGTAGATAGTCTCATCACTCTATTGTCTATACCATACAGTAGATAGACTCATCACTCTATTGTCTATACCATACAGTAGATAGACTCATCACTCTGTTGTCTATACCATACAGCAGATAGACTCTTCACTCTATTATCTAGATCATACAGTAGATAGGCTCATCACTCTATTATCTATACCATACAGCAGATAGGCTCATCACTCTATTATCTATACCGTACAGTAGATAGACGCATCACTCTATTGTCTATACTATACAGTAGATAGACTCATCACTCTATTGTCTATATCATACAGTAGATAGACTCATCACTTTATTATCTATACCATACAGTATAGATAGGTTCATAGCTATTTTGTCGTCGATTTCTGTTTGTTTGTATCAGACTCGTCTCCCTATTGTCTGTATCATCAAGTATATAGACACATTCGTGGCTCATTAATTGCATTATCGGGTATAGATGAACTCGTCGCTGTAATATCCGTTTCATCTAGTAAAGGTTGACTCGTCGCCCTATTGTCTGTATTATACTGTATAGACAGACGCATTGCCCTATTGTCTGTATTATACTGTATAGACAGACGCAATGCCCTATTGTCTGTGTGTCTGTATCATACTGTATAGACAGACGCATTGCCCTATTGTCTGTATTATACTGTATAGACAGACGCAATGCCCTATTGTCTGTGTGTCTGTATCATACTGTATAGACGTGTACTAGTTCAATAGTATGATATAGATATGAACTTTCATACATCCTTTCAAAACTCGACACCATTTTATTGATACATATTGCGTTTCAAAGGAACAATTCCCAATTACATGCAAAATATGTAGCCCATAAAAGATTTAATGTGACGTATGTATGCAGGTGCCTTTCACATTTCATCTTGCCTCCGCTTCATTTTGTGAATTCTTTTTCTGATACAAATAATCCCTCTTGAAGTTGTTATATATGTAGTTTTAATAAACAACATTTCCTCATTAATTAGTGGATCGCCATGGCCGAGTGGTTAAGGTCGCTGACTTTGAATGATTTGCCACCATCTGAAAACCATCTGTTAACAACCTACTTATCCGTAGGTCGTTTCTAACTACATTTTGTACTTAATTTGCTTCAATTCGTCTGCTTCTATACAGATAATAAGACCCAGATTCAATGACTAAAGCTGAAATTCCAGATCTGCACACCAGTACATTTCTAGCTATACTGCAAAATCTTTTGAAAAGAAAAAAAAATCTATATAAGTGAATATCAAGGTGGTTGGTCCTGTCAATTTTATTTCACTTTTTTAATTTTTAAGCTTTTTGGAATTTTTACTACACGAAACCTGGCTTTGACTTGCACTCATTCAGTAAACAATGATAAAATTTACATTAAGGAAAATAAACAAGTTTAAAGTCACAATGCAGCAAAATCCTTAGTCAGCTTTCAACATTATCAGAAAAGAGACACGACTACGACAGGCTGGGTTTTGTTAAATTCCAAAGATGTTAGACATCTATATTTATGAGCCTCACCGTGTAGAACTGGTGTCACAAGGGTCCGGTTATATACACCACTTGGTATATTGCACCGCCACGATAAAAAATCTTTCTATAGTGGACAATGGTTTTTATTAAAGTTCAATAACCTCCGGACCTCATCGTCAGCAGTGCTGAAGACAATTACTGTATTCGAGGTTGACGTAGCCTTAAATAGTAGACATTTTAGCTCGTCTGGATATTGAAAAAAACTTTGCACACTTGTTATTATCATTAGATGAGTAAGTAGACCAAGAACCATAACTCTAAACTGCATTTTGTTAGAATTATGGCCCTTTTTGTACTTAGAAAATCAGTATTTCTTAGTTGTTTTTTTTTTTAGTTCACTTTCCTTGAATACTTACTATAGCTTTGAGTAGGAAGGCCAATAACGAAAACTCTTTTATTACATATTGTCCAGCACTTGCAGACAAGCGATGGCACCCGCAGACGGTGCTCTTGTTTAAGTTTATTGCTACATTTAGGACAGATGTTAGGGTTGAAACATTTACCAATCTTTAATCGTAGTATTCACTTTTGCCATTCGCTGTTAGTTACGACTAAACATTTACGGCAAGAATGTAACTAATACCATTTTGTTGTTAAGGTTTGGATTAAATGTGTAGCATTTACGGAAAGGCTTCAATTATTGTCCGGTAATTCTGTAACTTTTACCAGTTACTGTTACATCTTAAACTGTAACATTTACAGTCAGCTGATAAAAATAGTTGCGGTGTAACAGATAGCGTTGTCACAAACGTTTACCTTGTGAGATCATACAGAACTGTTGCTACGATCAAATGAACACATCCACATCACTTTAAGTTCTTGAAGTCAAAATGGAAACAGAAATAATACTTTGAGAATCCATTGTCTGATATTATTACATAAACTCTTATACATTATGTATATATTGTGCAAGGGGACGCGGGAAAATCCTGTTAAGTATTTCATAGTTAGGTAGATTTTTCTGAAACTGCTGCCAGGAAAAAAGTAAAAAAGACACTGTAAATTAAATAACTTAATCGTATTGTTAGAACGCATTAAAGAAAAGAAATATTTATAAATGGTACAGTTGATTTTCAGAAGAAAATGCAACCGCTGCTAACTTACCGGGTATGGTCTGCGAAAGACGACAATGACCACAAACATAATCCACATGATATCTGTCTTCGAATACTGACACAAAAGCTACTGACACAAAAGCTAAAAACATGACAGTGGATTCTGAAGAACCTATTCGATGAACAGAAGAGAACTCGCGTTCGTGCCGTGAAACACTTGAGCAATTTGGATCCAAAGGTAACCGCTTCAAACGAAACCGAGTCTTCTACAGTGTAAAAAAATGACATCACCATCCTCTCCACAAAGGACAGAGATGTGCCGATCACATAAAAGTAGATGTTTATCGTGTTTTATGACATAGAGAAACAACAAGAAATGGCGTCGCATAGTGAAATCTGGTGTTACTCACCTTGTTACTACGGTTAAACAAATATCCTTATTTTTATAATGCATTTATATTAACTTTAAATTTAACATTAGGTAATTACATATGCCAATGTAGGTATAACGCATGTTTTTCGTGCTATAGCATCTTCAGACTCCCGGAGGATTGGTTGGTGCCCGAGCTCTGTAGGGCGAGGGTACCTATGTATTCCGAGGGATTCTGCTGATGTAACAAAATGAAACAAACGTTTGCTAATCCGTACATCTGCGCTCACCCTAATTGAGGTTATCGAGCAGGTTAGAGGTGGGGAGAGGGAGAGGATATATACTAAGCATAAAAGGTGTGAAAAGCTAAAAAAGGAATAAAGTGTCCATCAATTTCATAAAATGTTCTTGTATTTCTTTTTGAATAATTCGTTATATGGCTGTAATACGTTTACCCATGGCCACGAAACGCGCATACGTAAAAAGGTGTGTTAACAGCACGTGAGCGCGAGATTATCACTGTTATACATGTTTACTCAATTGTTAAAACACTCTCTTAATACGAGCGTTTTCCACGTAACTTTGGATCACCTCTCGTATATGCATACGTCCTCAATACAGCTGACAATCATTAAAATGAAACAAACAGAATTAGCCATTTTTTGTTGTTGTTTTTTCCGAACTGATCTTAAAAAATTGGACCTCGAAGAATTTCGCCTTAGGAGTCTAAGGGGAAATCACAGATGACACATTCGCGTACAAAAATACTACAGGATTCCTTATTAAGATTCACGTTTTCACATAACTAATACGTTATCAGTTATTATTTATTAAGCTATTTAATGATCGGAATACTCTGTTAAATAACTTGCAATATATCATTTATTGGACAATGACATATAAGCTTTTTAGGTCCAACACGCCTATATTTTCTGTATAAAATGGACAATATTCACAGACCTGCCACACATAGCTAGACCCATTGCAGAGTACAAATCATTACCTCCTTGTGAAGAATTATCCTAAAACTGACATAAAATGAACAGAAGAGTACGGATCATATATCTTCTAAGGGATATTTTTCCCTGTCACATTATCAAAACCAAAAACCTTGTATTACTATTCGCACTAAAACTGAGTTTTACTTCACCCGATTCAACCTTCTCTCTCATTTTTTCTACTTAAATGTCGAAAATACATCCACAATTAAATTTAAGCAAAGCAAGCCTTAATTATACCGTTGGGGCCAGCCCAAGTGAAAATTTAGTGTTACAATAAACTGTCCATCATTATGCCAGACCAGACTCAGTTGACATTTGGATACCGTACACACGGAAAAAACGTCCCGATTAGGTAAAAAATTGCCTGTATTTTCCTTCTAGCTTGACGGATTTGCATAAGATAAGGTGAGTCGAGGACAGCAGATTGTGTGCTTTCTTCCGCACAAAGCGTCTGCCATCAGTTCTCAGTATTTTTCTCAAACATTTCGCCAAATCTGGTGTACGGCAGACCCTGGCCACCCTGCAGATGGCTCATGCGCTTGTTCCCTTAGTGTAGTTAGGCCTTTTAAAAATGAATGGTTTTCGCGCGCAGCGTTTGACTGAGTGCACTTATATTACAACGAGTGAGGATCAGTGGAAAGTCAATACTTCTAAACATCTTCAAAGTCAATGTAGTTCAACTTGAAATGCACCTTGACTTAAAGCTATCGGATGTTTGTTTATCTCAAACTGAACGCTTTATTTATGTCACGATTTCGTTTATCCTATCCCACACAGTGAAAAGGTGACCTTGCACAGGTTAGATAACAGTAGCAGTATTACAGTATAAATACACCTGAAACCAAAACTTAACAATAATTTACCCGAGGAAATTTAGTTTACAATAATTGAAAACAAAAATGTTGAAATTAGCGGCGTTTTTGGCGTTTGTTGTCTGCAGCCGGGCAATGATTCAGTGCCCACACAACGCCTGTGATGCCATAGACTGTGCCCCTATGGACGACTGTAATGGAAGAGTAAATGAAAAAGGAGGTTGGTGCGGTTGCTGCGATATTTGTCTGACACAACTAGGTAAGAATTCAAACTGTACCAATAATTTTTCATCACTAATAACTACGTCTTTTAATTATCATATCCATTTTGTTTTTTTCTTGACCTCCCGTGTGTATGTGTGGTCGATGTAAATAAATATATGACAAATATTAAATACATAATGGTGTTTATCTCATTCTTGTTAAAACATGGTACAATTGAAATACTTAATTCTGCGTATCCGCATTACTTTTATTTCTAAAATCCCTGTCAGTTTTTTTTTTCTTTTATGACTATAAGCCCAATTATCATATTGGATCAGGAGACAATACTGCTGAGTTGTAATTTTCTGTTCCCCTTGGTTAATATCGTCCCGCTAATTCTTATCATCCTCACCAACAGGACCATCATTATCATTATCTGTATCCATACTAATGTCATCTTCCTCAACAGCAACAATTACAGCATCAACAGCAATAATAAAATCCTCTGAACCATAAACATTTATTTTCATTAACATTGTATCAACACCGCTCAAATCAAAATGTCATAACATTTGTTTCATCGTCATCGTCATCATCATCATCATCATCATCATCAACAACAACAACAACATCATCATCCTTGTCAATCAACCGACCAATCGATGTATATTACAGCTGAGGGTGACAACTGCATGGGAACGATGCTGCTTGGCGTTCCCTCGACGGTAGAATGTGCCGGCGGACTGGAATGTAACGTACATACAATGACGTGTACCAAAGTTGGTGAGTTGTCGAATCTACGAATCTTTCAGAATTCAGAGAAAAATGAGTGAATGAAATAACTAATATGTGTTTATGTAAAATTACATGTATACACTTCGCGTACATCCAAGCTTTAAGCGAATGTTAGTAAGGCAAACACATTGCCTCATTTTGAAAATGATGATGTCAAATTAAAAACGGGCTACGAAACATTAATGCTATGTCTTGTTTGGATCTTTTTAACAGTAGTTTATTCAAAAATGATAGTGTGTATCCCACTTTCTTTACATAAAAACTTTAAAGTTTGCGAAATTGCAAAAAAAAAGGAATAGTGAAGCATTAAATGTTTATTGAAGTTGTATTGATTATTGCAGGTGTCCAGCAAGCAGCGGATACCGCAGGTAAAACATGTTATATTTCTACATCAGTTTTGTCGGACCAAAAATAATTTTTAGTGAAGCAGAACTGCAAAATGATGTACTTAATTTGGCGCCAAAATATGCGTCGTAATTATTCAATGAGGAATTTCCACCCCACTCCCATCTCGCACACCCATACGAAAAAGTGTGTCTACACATTGATTAAGACGAAGCTGTTCCCCAGGTTCCGAGTCTCTAGAGTCTGTTCAAAACTACCAATTACTGTATGTAGTTTTTACCTAGTTAGTTGGTTTTTGTTTCTTTGGTAATGTTAATTCCTCGGTTTCATTGAGTATTTTTATTAGAGTAGCCATAAAAACAATGCAGTCTGTTTAATTTTATTTTCAGCCAATACTCCTTGCTTGAGGAAAAAAGAAGAGATTAGAAAATCACAAGAAAATGGGCTTCCCCTGATCGGTGTTACCGAGCCTCAATGTGATGAGAACGGAGAGTACGCCCCTGTTCAGTGCGAGGGATCCGTGTAAGTGCCTTACTGTATGATTGCTCTGTTTTATAACACAATATGGTACATTACCGAAAGCATCTTAACAGTGTTTAGTTAGTTCAGTTTCTTGCTTTAATTTAACCTGTAACTTGAACATTACAGCTGCTTCTGTGTGGATGATATGGGAACTGCCATTGAGGGTTACAAAGCTGGCATTGGTGAACTAGCCAATATGAATTGTCGTAAGTGAAAATAGTTTCTGTTAAAAAATATAATGGTTTTCTGATGCCTTTACTGGACACAGTTATTTACTTGCAAACCTTTTTTGTTGTTGTGTCAATTAGAGCAGTAAATGACTCAACATTCCTTTTTATCATAGCTGTAAACTTGTTGATGAATTAATTTCTTAATTTATGTGAAAGAAGCACATCGGTAGGCATCCATTGAAATATCTGAAATGTTCTGCACAAGACAAAAGTTTACATCCAAATATTTACATGCAATACGAGACTGTTGTTATGGTGCACTTACACATATTTTATGGACAGAATGTGCGAGGGATTTGGCTGCTTACATGAAAACTGGATTGATTGGCAAACTGTTCTTCTGTGACGATAATGGCAACTACAAGGCTGGCCAGGGCCCAGCTGCTACTACAACACAAAAGCCAATGATGTCCGGGGCTCAGACCGGAAGCGGAAGTGGAAGTCTACTAGCCGGTGTATTGTCAGGAACTAACGTTACAATGCCATCAGGTAAGTCTCAAAGAGTACGCAGATTTGCAAAAAATACAAGCACCTGTTACATGAATATGAAAAAGACAAAACCTCAAAGCGAGCTCCAGTTTACTATAAATAAGCTTCTGTTTTTCTTTCGAATTTAAGTTAGAGCAATCACATTTCACTTCCGCATAAAGCATAACGTGAAACGAACGAAATAACTATACTTCGCCAAGATTACGAATGTTCATCATATCTTGAAATACACATGTTACCGTAAAGCTCGCCTCTCGGCCTAGCTAATATCATATATTTTTAAAAAGTTTGACAATTTTCAAAGTTGTATATCTGAATAGTCACGATGCGCACAAAGACTGAAAGGCCGATATCACAAGAAACTGTTGATCTAACTGTGCTTGAAACCCTATTTAGACCAGATACCGGTATTTATTTTGCAGGCCAATGAAAATGCATTTGGATGTAAAATCTACACCCGCGTATAACCTTACATAAACGAAGAACGACAAGCAACGACTCTTTAGAGCAAGACCCTCCTTATTTCAACTTGATGACTTAGTTTTATGAAAATAAAAGATGTAAAATTTTATCTTAGAAACCAGAAGAAGGACCAGAAGCAGACGATTTGTTTGTTATTTATTGTCGGAAACGTAATCAGAATTTTTATGACTAAATACAAAAGTACAACCGTATAAACAACAATGTACATCAAAGTGAACATTTCCTATGGTTAACAAAACTGAGTTAGTTTGTAGATCCATGTCAAAACTCTAGCTACTGATTTGCTGACAAGGCCGACCAGTATCTATTTCAATAACGTTATATATTGTTTGTAGGCGCATGCTCAAAGGAATTGTTGTCAGCCCAGGGCAGTAACTTGTTAGGCACATTTGTACCAGAATGTGACGCAGACGGCAAATATATTCCAAGACAGTGTCAGGGTTCAGAGTAAGTAATTTGTCTACATTGATCTGCCAGTGTAGTGAAGTTTATTTTCCCAAGTTCAATTCAAGGTTACAAAACTGAGTTTGGAGAAAAGTATGATAATGCATATTTGCCATCGGTCTAATTCATTCAAGATTATTCAAGAGAGATGACTAATAAAATCCTCCAATTCTAGACTGGTCTCCAAATTTAATCTTATAAATATAAAACTCAGTACTCGAGACCAGTTTAGAATCGAATTTTGGTGAATTTCAAAAATTGTGCTCAGAAAGTCCTTAGAACAAATCAGATCCTTATAAAAATTGTGCTCAGAAAGAACAAATCAGATCCTCGTATTTTGACTGGTGTTCAAACAAAGCTTTATAGTCTCCTGTCTATGGTATGCCATGTTGTGAAATGTAACTTGACTGCCAAGCTGTGTACAAAACCTCGGCTTCTTTTGAAGATGTCGTGCGTAGTTGTAGGTTGTAAGATAATATATTAAGTGGTAATGAAGGGCAATGTAAGGGAATGCTGGACACTATGAAGAGCAATTTACGATAATTTATCATTTTATTCTTTCTCGTTCAAATGTACATGTAAATGTGTTATCGAATTTCGTTTTGATAGCGTTCAATGTTAGGTAATGGACACGTAAAGGCAATCGGCAAAGACCGTTTTCTTCATATGCGATTTCGGCTTTCTCCGTTCTTTTACGGAAAGTCATGTGATCTACGTCCAAAGAATGCCGAACTGCCGAACAAGAATACGTAAATATCGTGCACGTAATCACAGTCATTGCCCTACATTATTATATCTTTAATCGTTTGCTTACAGATGTTACTGTGTCAGAAAGGATGGTACCAAAATTGAAGGTTACTCCTCACCTATTGCCATGAAGGATCACGTGACATGTCGTAAGTTTATTTAGTTAAATAAATATTTCCGATATCTTCGAGCAAAGGAATTTTATATGCAGTATTTATGTATTATAAAAACACTTTCTCAACTGGCGCAACTGTTTGGAGATGTGTTTCATATACGGTCAACTTAATGTCGTTGCCCACAAAAGTGGGGCTGAACATTTCTATAATGGTTTCTCTTGTCACAGTGTTGAATAATAGAAATCCAATTTTACATACGCATATGGTCATTTTATGTTATTCAATGCAAATTCAATTTATTAGACGTCGATGAAATATCTTTTATAATATTCAAACAAGGAAGCTCTTTGGTATCAATACCTTATCAAATTGCTTCAAGATCAGTCTATGTGGAAACATTTGTGGAAACGTAGACTGATATATTTAACAAACGTGTATATATTTTATAGAATGCGCACGTGATAAGGATATGTATGCGACTATGGGAATTTTGGGTCGTATTCACACTTGCAGAGCAAATGGCAACTACCAGCAATACCAGTGTCTGGGCTCAGTCTGCTACTGCACTGATGATACAGGAACCAGACTAGGGGACCAGTCCGTATCCATTGGAAACATAAATGATCTGAAGTGTTAGGTAGGGACTAGTCCAGCCCGTATCCACTGGAATCAAGTTATTTAAAATGTTAGGCAAGGACAAGTCCAAATGCATTGAAAAGAAATGATCTGAAATGTTAAGTTGGGGCCAGTCCAGCCCGTGTCCATAGGAAACATAAATTATTTGAAATGTTAGATAGGGACCAGTCCAGCCCGTATCCATCGGAAACATAAGTTATTTGAATTGTTAGGTGGGGACCATGGAAACATACGTTATTTGAAATGTTAGGTGGGGACCGGTCCAGCCCGTATCCATCGGAAACATAAGTTATCTGAATTGTTAGGTAGGGACCAGTCCAGCCCGTATCCATCGGAAACATAAATTATTTGAAATGTTAGGTAGGGACCAGTCTAGCGAGTATCCATCGGAGGCATAAGTTATTTGAATTGTTAGGTAGGGACCAGTCCAGTCCGTATACACCTGAAACATAAATTATTTGAAATGTCAGATAGGGATCAGTCCAGCAAGTATCCATCGGAAACATAAATTATTTGAAATGTTAGGTAGGGACCAGTCCAGTCCGTATCCATCTGAAACATGAATTATTTGAAATGTCAGGTAGGGACCAGTCCAGCCCGTATCCTTTTGAAACAAAGTTTTTGAAATGTCAGGTAGGGACCATTCCGTGTCTTCGAAACAAATGATCTGAATTGGAAACATAAATATGCTTACATAAATGATGTGCTTTGTTAAACAGGGACAAAGCCTTATCTATTGGAAGCATATGTGATCTAAATTTTTGAATGACCTCAAAATGTCAACGTTAGGACAGTTCACTATCTTGTCGTCGCTTGATCAAGAACCATTTCAAGTGACAGCAGAAACAAGTTTTTAAAATATAGAAGATTAAACAACTATCAATTAAGCTACATGTTCATGTATACTAATGACTTTGAAATTCACATTATTTCCTCTTTTGAAGCTCGCGTTTAATTTTGTTGAACAGCTACACTAATTTTTTCTTGGGTAGTATGGTACGAGAAGAAAATCAATAAGTACTTTTTGTCAACAACATAAAAGAAAACATGTGAAATATACATGATATTTGTAATCATTCGAAACTTATGTTGTATAATTGTTTCCATTCCAGTCACTACTAAAGGGACGGCAACCATACAACAACGTTCAGATCTCCAGTTCATTGTTATCTGTTTTTGTACCTATTTTATACTAGACGTTTTTGTATTGTAATATATAGATTAAACAACTTACGGGTTATACAGTTTTTTCTTCTGTAATAAATGCCAGCCAGTTACATGCGGAGAGCTCTATGTTTATACAACGGTAGAAGATCAAACATCAATTCATTGATCGATCCGGGCTTGCAGAATACATAAAACAATCAGGGCAACGATATAAACTTCAAAGACCCGTTAAAAGGTTTGTCTAAGTGCATTCACACAAAATGCAAATGTATCAAGTATTGTCTTCAGTTTACGATGCTGGTATCCTTATCTTACACTATGTTCGTTGGAAGCTTCCTAAGTGGTTAGGGCCGCTGATTAGGAATAACTTGCCTCTACAACATCGTAGGTTCTAGTTTTACTATTTTCTTAGAGCATCAAGGTAATAAGCCATCCAGTTGACTAACGGAAGATCGATTGTTTTATCCGGTCCTTGGGCAAACATCCTTTTTTTCGATGTTATAAAACGTCCTGGTTCCGATGTTATAAAACGTTGTGGTTCTCAGGTAATAAAACTGAGATTTGAAGCCAGTTTCATGTTGGTTGTTTATGAGGGCAATTTCGAAATCGACTGGTCACATGACTGCATACTGAGACAGGTCTCCCAACCTAACCGTTGTTAGTTTGAAATTTAAACTTCTTTTTGAATGCTTGAAATATTTATATCTAATTGTATAAAAGCAAATCGGCAAAATTACATCAGTCTAGACGCATTATAAACTCAATTACAGCAAACTGATAAATTTCTCATTTGGATCAGGACGCCGCCATTCAGTACTGTAGACTGGTAGTTTTTGCTCAGACTTTGTCTGTTTAACGACTCATGGTTAACAGCCTTATTTACGGTACGTGTTATTTCCAAAACGTGAGTGTTTTAGTTTTACATGGTGTGGATTAATATGATCAAATATTTCTGAAGTCATGAGAGGTATTATTCACGAATATCAACATAAATAAAACCAACGCCAATATTACCATGTCTACAGTGGTGTATCAATAGTAAGGTTGTGCCTTACTTTCACCATGACCGTTATAGCCGGTTTCTTTACGAAATATAACTACTGGTCATCAAATTATCTTGTTGAACAACCTCTAAGAAATTCTGTCAAGATCTTGAATAAACAATAAAAAGCTTTATTTTTTATTATAATTGCAAACAATGAATTGCATGTATCCCTGTAGAAAACAAAGTATCGCTCACCCGACTCTGTCCTTACCCTAGATAACCTTGTTTCTACCTTGGCTAATTTCCACTGAAACAAACATTCTGACTACGTTTTTTTGAAATCAGGTATATCGAATTTCAATGATCTGACCAAGTAACCTAGTTTTTACCCAAGTGACCCAGTTACAAATTTAAACAAACACATATTCTGACCAAGTGTCACGAAAATAAGATAGAAAATGTGTCATCTCGAGTGTTAACAGCAGTTTTCTGTTATTTGACCTAGTGACTTAGCTTTTGACCTTGGATAATCTAGTTTCACTGATTTGGATTTCACAGAGGCAAACATTTTGACAAAGTTTTACGAAGATCAGTTATAAAATTAGGTCTCTATGGTATTAACAAGAATTTTCAATGATTTGACACAGTGGCCTAGTTTAAGGTATCCGATACACAAATAGGTAAAATTTCGATGTCTGGTAACCCCAAGTTTTTTTTGTGGGGGAGGGGGGTGGGGTTTGGTATCATTTGAAAGAGCTGTGTCTGCTGAACAAGAATTGATAAATAAGATGACCATATATAATATGCAAGAATCATTAAAGTCATGTTTTTGACTTCGAAATGATAAATTTTACACTGTTTTTACACTGTAATAACTGGATTTCTATTGAAGTATCATTGGAGACTGTAAAGTAAAAAATAATTCTATATCATATTTTATCATGTAATTTATATTTTCTTTTTCAGCAGACAATACACATTCTTATGATACCAAAATTATATGAGCTTACCAGGCAGCAGAATTTTATATATTTCAATAGTACTGTTATACAGAACTTGCCTATTTGTGGATCGGATACGTGAAGTCTCGGGTAACCCAGTCTTAAACCTTACGTAGATTTCATTTGAGAAAAACAGTTTGGTAAAGCTTATAAAGATCGAACAGATATTATGGACACGAATTTGTAGACACACATCCTGATGCAGTTTTATAAATATCGGATAGAAAGTCTAGCACCTAGAGTGTTATCTACAGTTTTTTCTATCATAAAACCTTGTGACCTAACTTTTGACCTTAGATGACCCACTTTCATCATACCTGATGTAGATTTCACATAGATACCTATTCTGACAAAGTTTTATAAATGTCAGACAGAAAATGTGGCATTTATTGTGTTACCAAGGCTTTTCTATTAATTGACCTATTAACCTAGATTTTGACCAGGTTAAAGTCAGACGGCATAGATTTCACAGAGGCACACCTTCTGACAAAGTTTTATAAAGATCGAGAAGGAAATCCGGCCTCTACTGTGTTCCTATGGTTTTTCTATTAATATGACCTAGTAACCAAGATTTTGACATTCGTTTCAAGCTTGAACTCGTATTCAAAGAGAAAAACATTCTGACAAAGTCTTATAAACATCAGGTAGAAAATGTGGTCTCTACAGTGTTATCAAGGATTTTCTATGACTTGAACTAATGACCTAGTTTTGACCCCAGATAACGCAACAATGACCTCACCCGGAACTGTATTGAGGGTAACATTCTGACAATAACTCTAGAGTGTTAATTGTCAAATCGCTGACGACGGCGACGGACGACGGTGGATCACAAAAGCATACATAGAGCATTTTGTGCTAAGGTGTGCTAAACATCCGTCTAAAATGCATTACCTACAACAGAAACAACAAATACAGTTTGTTTGTTTTTTAACATAAATACCGGCACTTTAAAACGAAAAGGTACGTATGTATATATCACAGCTATCTTTAAGTGAACACATTTTTCATATATTAATTTCCCCCTCTTATTATTCACTGTAATTAACTTCCATATCCTAAACTTAAACGCCGCTCGTGTCGAATTTAATCTTCCGTTCCTCTGGCATGACCCAAAGTGTTTCGATTCCTTTATCACACATGCTTCGAATAGCCGACAGTGTTTATCTACTTCTACATCTAAATAGAAAGCACTAGCAGTTTCTATATGAAACTGTCGTAATCTTGTATCTGTTTAATTTGGAACCATTGATGAGAATTTTACTTTTTCTTCTTTTTGCCGGACTTCTTTCCAGATTTTGCTCGTGAACTTTTTGCACTCTTTGATCTGCTAGATTTAGCGGATGACTTTGCACTGCGCGTTCTAGATGACGACGATCCGCGTGTCTTAGCAGCCTTTGGATCCACCTCATCCTTTGGTCGAGGAACATACTCTACTCGGTTTCCTTGACACTTTTTCTGAAGAAAAAAACACCTTAGTAATTAGAATGCCACAAGATAGTGGTGAACCTCACAGAACTTGAAAATATTTTGTGGATGTCGTCAAGGATGTAATCCTTTATAACGTGTTAGGATTGAATTAATGATTTTCTCTTGAATAAAATCATTTTCTTTTATCTTTCAGGCGCGTGTTAATATAACGCAAGGACCGCATTTGAATGCCAAACAACGACTTCATTCAACGGTTAAATCAGTTTGGGATATTTTGCATGAATAAGTTCGGAAACAGCATTCTAATATGCTTTTCTCTGTTAAAACAATCTTATGTTAGAATGACGTCACGTTAACGTGCGGTGACGTCAATGTTTTTGTTGCGACCAAGAAAGAGCGCTAAGCCTACTATATTCTGTCTACTGTTTTAGATTAAGGGCATATTAGAATCGAGATAATTTATACCAAAACCGTATTTTAACACTATTTATACACTCGGACGGTAATACGTCGTACAAATGATTTCACTCGGGCTGCGCCCTCGTGAAATTATTACGCCCGACGTATAACCGCCCATCGTGCATAAACAGTGTTAAAACACCCTTCTGTTATAAATTATTTCTTAAATTAATCTATTTGCTGACGACTCTCGTTTGTCGCGGCCTGAGAATTTAACATGTTTATAAAAGCTAGTACATATTTTGTATAGGTTGTCCGTGTAATGCACATGCATTTAAACGAATGTCATTAAATTATGTGAAATCTATAATGGTTATGTTTTCCAACTATTCTTCCGTGTCAGAAAAAGTAATTTTCCCAAACAAAGGGACAAGTACCGCTGAATCAACAAACAAATCGGAAACAGAAAATCAAGTTATTTTGAAGTACTGTGAAGAATACCAACTTATTTTGAACGTTTTGCTGATCATTGATTTTAGCAGGTTTATGACATCTGATTTTATCTTTGAAAGGACCTAGTTCGTCCATATACTAGATAACCTTCTCATTATTGTACGATTAAGCAAAGAGAATTGTTAACAGTCTGAAAACAATACACACACTATCGTCTGATTTGGGTTAGCGGGTTATCATCGATATGTTCAAGTAATTCTGCCAGTTCGGATAATTTTTTTCTACAATGTAGAATTTGATTAAACCTGTTGGGGTTTTTTTGTTTGTTTTTCTTTCGAAACCTAAAAGTCAAAAAGATATGGTCGCTTAATTGCTTGATGTTTTGTAAGACTGATTTGAAGAATTTGAATTTTTCCACAATGCAGATTTTACTGAAACCTTTTACAGTTTTAAATCAACATGGTTGTCTATTAGAGCTATATGGTGAAATAAAATGTAAAAGTACGTTTGCTTATAAATTATTTTTGAGATATTTGTCCATGACGTCAGAGATCCGCGCTGGTTTTAAGGCATCATTTGGAATACATTGTTGTTATCGTTTTTTGATACCTAGAAAGAAATACAGATGCCGTATTTATTTATGTACTCCTGGGATGACATTAAAGAGTTTGAGATTTCAACCTTCGACTTCCCCTTCAACGTCTCTTGCGAAGTTAACGTATGAAGTTGAAGTTCGATTAAAATTCCTTGAGATTTCAAACATTAGAATGAACCTTACTTCTTTTAATCCGCCCATTCAATTCATCCGTAATTATGATCGTTTTTTTCGTGCATTTTGATACTAATTGTCCGAAAGGGCAGGAATTTTACAAGAGGTTTTAAAAATGAAAAGAATGAAAATTAAATGAAAAAAAAAACATTTCAATTAATATAATCATCGCATGGATATTAGAGCGATTACCTAAAAAAAAAAAAAAAAAAAAAAAAAAAAAAAAAAAAAAAAAAAAAAAAAAAACAAAAAAAAAAAACACACGATAAAACAATGTGAACAATGTAAAAACTCGTTAGTGTTGCTCCAAACATTTAGGTTTTATATAAAATTATGTCAGTATAGTCAGTATACAATGCACGATTGTAAATCATACACGAGAGGAAATAAAAATGATTATTACATACCTAAAATTATTTTCCATTGGGTTTCAATGGACCGCGATCGTGCAATATTTTTCCATATCATGACGTTGAACGCTTTCATATCGGACTAGTCCCAATCCGTGACTCTAGTTACCTCCCCTGACGGTCCGTCCATTGCGAATCTCGTTTCTTTAGATTTTTGTTGCTATTGTGTATTTGTTTAATTTGTAATTTATGCAACATTTTGTTTACTTTTACACTTTGATAGGGTAGGGGTAGGGTAGCGTCACACCGAGTTTCAAGACTGACGTTCTTTGTAAAATGTAAGAATCAAAGGGGGAATTAACCCACAATGTCTCTCTGCCAGGCTCTGGTTCCATGCATTTAAAAAATGGAGTTATCCCATACGGCTAACAGGAAAAGTCTCTCATCATGATATCATAAATCTGAAATTGTCTGATACTTCAAAAGAATTTTCCGTCTTACTAGTACCATTTTATGTTTATAATTAAAACGCAATTGTCGTATTAAGTGTCCGACAGAAACAGATTGATTTTATTTGGATGTGAAAATAAAATGTTCCACCAAATGATAATCGCGCGTAATTATTTATTTTTCAAGTAAAATGACTGTCATGCCATGTGCCTCCATCCAGATTTCAGTCTTTGATGCCGAGTATGTGGATAGAGTAGATGTAAAAAGAATGAAGTTTCGACTTTCGTGATATCACATCTTCGGACGTTCAAAACTTCACTTCATACGACAAAAAGGCCCATCTGGTATAATCGATACCGCCTGGGGACACAAATATGCCGTAGAAGTTAAAGTTTGAACAAAATCTCAAAGTTTCTCAAAATCAGTTGATAACTTTATACTTCCAGGTTCAATTCAATGTGTTTAGTTAAAATCATTAGCCATACAAAACTTCATTATTCTTATACCTATTGATAGTGTTTCGCATCAAATTTAGTCTAATTATAAATATGGATAATCAAATAACTTAATAAGCAGAAATCCTGAAACTAAGCTTTTTATTTCGCATAGTAATAAAGCGAAGTCTTAGGCTTACGTGATATTACATGGAAAACTTTAGTAGCAACGTGTGATTTAAATAAAATACACGCATATCGGTGACGTTTTACCCAAAATATATATGAGAGACGTTGAAGGGGAAGGCGAAGTTTGAAATCTCAAACTCTCTATTCATAAGCAACACGTTTCTTCCGTATGCCATCTTTATTTTATGTTATCCGGATAAATTACGTAACGTAAGGAAATGTGCACAATTACGTTAAACATGCGTCAAATAAAACATTTCATTGAAACATGGTTAGTGTTGTGTTATTTCAATAATGACTTACATAAAATTGTATGTCGCAATTACCTGTAGTTGTATGGGTACGCGTACGACTATGAATTTTATTAAATATTTCAATAAACGCATACGATGTCTAAATCCAGAACCAAACGTGCACTTGCACAAAAAAAAACTAATTTTAATCTATTTGTGAGACAAATTTTAAAAATGCATCAAAAGTAACGTTACTCGTGCTCTGTTGATGAAAACAGATACTAGTTGCTACTGCTAAAATGCTTTTGCAAATGACTCAATATTTATAATACCTGATTGCAGATCCGACACTGTGTTGCTTCGGTCATTAATCCGACAAAGTCTCCGTGCAAACACTCCCGACAATATCGTGTCCCACACCATTTACACATGTATGTCTGAAACGAGAGTATAAGAGTATGTATAATAAGCAGTTGTTTGAAATATACTAGAGAGAAACCGAATTCAATTATTATCTGAACGTTATTTTTTCAGTTTACTTTCGTTTCTTTAGAGGATGGGTTGCGGGGTGGGAATGGTTATAGTAACTGTACATCTATTTGTAAGTTACTAGGGTCTTACTCTGACCATGTCAGACAATGAATTTTTGCATTATACCCCAGCTGTATATAATACTGTAACAGTACTTGATTCATTGTGCCATGCTGTGTTTCCCATTATAGCATATTCACCAGAAAACAGTTTATATACAGTGCTACATTGACATTACCAGGCTTTAACTTATAATAATTCATTTTATGAAAGATTGAAGCTTATCGAGTTCGCTCCTGGCAAAACCAGCACTGGTGTGATAGAAGGCATGGTCGCGAGTCCAGGGGGACTAGTACCCACGACCTACGGGTTGAGTGGCTAACACTTTAATCAGGCTTTAATGATGCTAGAAGATACCATGTACGTTCCTCTATAAATTATTTCATGCAAGAGCCAGGACCTGTGTAGAACATCCGGCATTCCGCCTCTGAGGATTATCACACCTACAGCAACGTTTTATTATACCCAGAGGGCATTTGGTACATGGGCCATGCCCTACACAAGGGTAATATCAAAACTTCTTATATGGAAAAGAACTTGAGAAGCAGATCACATTCAGACAGTCGCCTGTTTTCTCTTATAAGTATATATTACGGTTTAATTAAATACCGAGTGGAAGATTTAATTGAATGACATTGCGCAGTTTTACCTTGGTTTATTTAGTAACGCCGCATTAATTAACAATAAGGCTAGTTTCGTTCACAAAAGTATCATGTAGCTTAAAACAAAAGAAAATTTAAATCACTAACCGTATTAGTTGTAGTACAGCCCCACCTACACATCTTGTTTCAATCCGTTTCAGTACGATACACATAAATCACAAGTTGTTAAACTTTCATATAAACCATTTAATTTATTGAATTCATTCATATTCCAAAAGTTTATTTGCATTCATATTTAATATTATGTACACAATATTTGTCAAACAAATACTAATGCAATACGGTCGATCTTATTGTTAAAGGTTTAAGATCGACGAGAGCTGACATATTTCACTTAACAACGACATGTAAACAATCGTTTCCAACTAACTTCAACTGACGAGCGTATTACTGTCTTCTGTTACATTGATTTTCGATTTTTCAAGTGTAGAGTGTCATCAACGTTCTTTAATAAAACCGAAAATAAGATAAACGACTTAACAAGTGAAGTGAAATTCAATGGATTTTTAATAATAAATAATTTAACAGATATACAGCAACAATAGGAAGATGAGAAATACAATCATTGTCGATCGGATAGAAAGCTTAAACGTGTGCGCGGATTATTGATTTTAATAGAATTTAATAATATTTTGGGTTTGAAAGTCTTATCAAAATGGTAATCATGTATACATTTCAAATATATTCTTAATTTCATCAAATATATTAAGGTTTGTTAACTGGGTACATGTAAAAAAGTAATTCGAATATAAAATTTGTTAATTTCATTTAGAACACAAAAGCTGCTTATTCCGACATAAATCAAACTTGTACTAAAGACCAAAGCTGAAAACACTACTGTGAATAGTAATTTATATTAAGTAAAAAAAGACTCAACTTTCGTCTTGTCAGTATTTCACTACATAAAAAAACTTTCAAAACATGTTGGATAACAAACAGTGCAGCGAAAATTCCTTTGTATAAATCTGTTGAAAGCAACGGATTGACTTTTTGCTAATTGTATTGCATCCATTAAAACTTATGTTAATCCCTAATGTAGAAAAATGTTTGACATGTGAGCTTAACTTCGACACGTTTAACTTGCATAAGCCAGCGAACCTCAATTTAAAAGATTTAGTTTTAAGGCACAACGACAAAATAAAGGTCGTGTCTTTTCAAAGGCCGTAACACATTAAAGAAATATAAAGATGTTGATACTTCCGTGCTACCGTATATAATACAGTTAGATATTAGACTTAGTCTAAGGCACTAACGCACATACACAGAACAGCCATTTTGACGCCCGCAAGCGGGCTCGACAAAGTAGCTTTAGCACGAAACTAAACGTAAATGACAGTTTAGCGTAATTGCCCGACGGTCCACCAGTATCTGCACTTTGATGATCTTTCAGTCCTGTTATGTTGGTCATTAGCGTAATGAACGGGCCGCTGGCTTTTACAAAAAGCTAACCTTGTGATATATATACGGCTACAAGACCTCCGCAATATATGCCTGAAGTTCTAGATCAGAGGAGGAAGTAAACTTTAAAATTTGTTTGGAGTATGTGTGTTGCAGTTGGGAGTGTAATGTGGCGGTGTGTGGGATTGAGGGTGCTTTTTGCGGCGATGGTGACGGAACACTAAGGCCCAAGAAACTAACTGAAATGAGGGTAATGTGGATTGTTTCACTGCTAAAAATGTCTAATCACCACGCTCCTGTATTCAAAGTTAGAAGTCATATTTATTCGAGAGTAGGTGTCGGAGGTGGGGTTCAATGTGGCAGTGCGTGGGGATTGGGGTGATGATAATGTGGCCGCGGTGCTGGAATACTAAGGCATAATAAACCATTGGGGGTGGGGGGAGCAGTTTATGTGGTTGTTTGGGAAGGTTAAACTGTCATCCTACCATCACAATTCTACTACCCTACAATATCGTCATACGACTATCGCCGTTCTAATATCCAACCATCCTACTGCTGTGCTACATAATCGGGCGATTGGCGATGGTAGGAGAATCCGAAGATAGCAGATAATATTATGTATATGCACATTCTTTATTTACTAAGGTTATCATCAGGTGCGCGAGACAAGTTACTTTTTAACTGAAATTTATATCTGTGTCCTGTATTTTCTTATTTTAAAAACTTTCCTTCATTTGAAATATTTTATTTGGTAAAACAATTATGCATATCCCTATATTTCATTCTACAGCTCCACAAGTGCAATTCATTGCCGTTCTCGACCACAGTCTAATCAACGTCGGCATTGGACAGACAATCATTTACAACAAAGTACTGCATAACGATGGCAATGCCTACAGACTTCATACAGGTGTGTTCACTGTTCCGTACAATGGGGTTTACATATTTACAAATTTTGTTAGTGAAAGTTTACTTCAAAGTTGTGGTAAACGGGCAAAATGAAGAGGACACAGAAGGAGAATCCCTAGCGATAATGATCAAGGCATTAATTCAAAAAGCAGGCAATGCTGAGTTATGGTTCTTGTACACCTGCCCTTTTTCAACTGTTTTGGAGCTATGACGCGGGAAAATATGTTAAGAGCTCACGGACGGACAAATTAACACACAGAGGCACGCACGAACGGAGACCATTACTACATCCGCTTCGCCTTTCGGCAGGGGAAAGTTAGCATAATGTTAGGAATATTAAACACAACTGATATAACATAAATAAATTTTCACAACAAGGCCCAGTTGGTGCAGGTGAAAACTGGAAACTAATGAACAGGTACGATAACTACTTAATATAAATCTCACATATTCTTTTATGTATCATCGTCAAGATTTATGTTACTCTTGAAACTAACAGAAAAGTTATGTGAATAATACAGTTTAAAAGAAAAAGCGAGTTCCTACAAGCAAATGTACGAATATTGAACTTTCAACCTCTCCAAACAGCAAATCTAAGTTCACTTAGTAGAAGTACTAGTATTAACCGTTAACACTACTTATAAAGATAGCAAGAGTCCGGTATTAGTCTAAGTAGCTCATTCGCATACTAAAAATAGCATTCGTATAAATTCCTTTTCTCGCAAACTTTTTTTTAAAGTAATGTTATCTTCTAACAACTTATGTACCAATGACAGTCCAAAGTCTGGCCGCAACGTGACACTGGTGTGAACAGCTTGACACAGAAGCTCAGGAAACAATATGATTGTGTAGAATATTTTGTGTCGTAGTCTTTCACGTGTTAAGCAGCATTTTTCAAAACTATCAAAATAAGACCTGATTTATAAGCACCTTGGGTGGCGATGACAGAATTTTAGATCTAGCGTTTTATTAAGATATTTCATGTAAAATATGATGATTTTCAGGGACGTCATCTGAATCTTAAATCTGAGGAAGGATGGACGACGGGTACACCTTGTCCACACTTTAGCTCAAGTGAAAAGCGCCAATACAAAGCCTACACAAGATGCATCTCCCATTTTTACCGAATTTCTAAGCATAATATTACTACCATTGGTTTTGATAGAACAAGTATGTTGTCAAAACTCTCGGGAGTGCAACAGGTGATACAAACCGAACAATTACAAGTACGATTGTCGAAACAAAAACTTCTCTTCTTGCTGAAAAAACTCACAGTCTATAATGATAAAATGACTAACCATCGCTTACTTAAAATAATCAGATTTACAAGATTTCAAATAAAAGATTGATATTTTAAATGCTTATTTACCCTTGACAATGTCTACAGAAAGAATTCCAGACAGTCGAATTAAAGAAGCTAAGGAGACTTTTTAAGGCGACATAATTGTACGCAGTTAAATACAACAATGTGTTTACAGGTTTGGGTCTTTAGTCATCCAAAATTAAATGTAATTAATCTGAAAATAGCGAACACTATGGTATTCTTATTGAATGCTTTTCGGTTAATAGTCAAAATTATTGACCGAGACCATGCAACGTTTCTTTACGTGACAGAACAAAAGAAAATTTTAACATTTTGCAGTTTAAGTCTAGATTGCATAATTATGTGGACTGTATGTATATAGACTGTATGTATACAGTATAGTAACAAAAAACAAAGTCCCATAACTATGCAGAATATTTATCTAAAAGAATGCAACATGCACCATGCACAACTAGGGTTGGTACTGATCACTTGTGTGAAGTTTCATTAAATTGTGTGTAAGGGTTTGGTAGATTAGGCACGCACAAGATTGCATATGCAGACTGTATGTACATAGTATGTTAACAAGAAACAAAGTCCCATAACTCTGCAATTTTTGTCGCTGAAAGAACCTAACATGCCCCATGCACAACTACTGTTGTTACTGATCACTTGTGTGAAGTTTCATTAAACTGTGTCAAGGGGATGAGGAGAGATGGTGCGCACAAGATTGTGTCTATGTATACAGTATAGTAACAAAAAAACAAAGTCCCATAACTCTGCAAATTTTTTTCTGAAAGAACCTAACATGCCCCATGCACAACTACTGTTGTTACTGATCACTTGTGTGAAGTTCCATTAAATTGTGTCAAGGGGATGAGGAGAGATGGTGCGCACAAGATTGTGTCTATGTATATAGTATAGTAACGAAATAACAAAGTCCCATAACTCTGCAAAAAAAATTTCTAAAAGAACCTAGCATGCCCCATGCACAACTACTGTTGCTACTGATCACTTGTGTGAAGTTTCATTAAATTGTGTCAAGGGGATGAGGAGAGATGGTGCGCACAAGATTGTGTCTATGTATATAGTATAGTAACAAAAAACAAAGTCCCATAACTCTGCAAATTTTCTTTCTAAAAGAACCTAACATGCCCCATGCACAACTACTGTTGGTACTGATCACTTGTGTGAAGTTTCATTAAATTCTGTCAAGAGGATAAGGAGAGATGGTGCGCACAAGATTGCGTCTACGGACAGACGGCCAGACGGACAGACAGACAACCTGAAACCAGTATACCCACCCTTACAACTTTGTTGTCGGTGGTACAATAACATTCAAATCATCGTATATGATAGAAGAATTATCTTGTTAAAACATACTCGAGTTGGTACAAGAGGTGATAACAAGCGAACAGCTATAAGCACGACTGTCGCAGCAGAAACAAATACATTTGTCGTTTTCGGGTTTACATGACAACTTACAACACTTCGAATGACAAATGTATGTTTGCCCTTTGTGGTGTCTGCACAACTGTCGCTACTGAACATTGAAGTACACTTTTTCAGGCATCATAATTGTACGCTGTGATATAGAACATTATTACGTGTTTTTCAATGAATTATCTAACTGTTTGAGAGAAATATATCTGATATTTTCACAGTGAAAAATATCAAATATATTTTTCACTGGTGAGAAACTACGAAATGGGTAAATTTAGTCAAAATGTGAGATAAAAAGAAAATAAGTTTGCTTAATATGTAACATCAAAATCTCCTTCACTCATGAACATCATATCTTACATTACTCGTGGCTATGCCACTCGTGAAAATATTGCATCTAATGTTCACTCGTGTACTGACACATATTGCACATGCAACTTGCCCTATGTAAAATAGGCGTCATGTTTGAATCAGTACAAGCCTGAATTTTCGAAACAAGTTTGATCACAAACGCGTGTGAGTAAATCTGTTTGTTAACCACAATATGGCGAGTATTGAATACTCTCACAACGTAAAAATGCAAAGTTTATATATTAAGACACCAAAACAAAAAAGAAATAATTGAAACATACACAATTTGCTTTCACTGCATACACTTCTTTGTCCACGCCAATAAATCCTCTTTGTCCAAGTCGATTAATCAAGTTAACCCTCCCTTGCCCACGGCAATTACTCAAGTGACCTTTCCTTGCCTTGGCCTATAAATCGAGCATTTTTAGAGATTTAAGGCGATAAAATGAAAGAAAATCGAAAATTATGTTCGATTTCTTTCAACAGTTATATGTTTTTATGGACTAGGGGTATTTTATGACAAAGTGCTAAGGAATATAATCACTGCTGGCAGTTTGCCCTTGTTCGCACCCCGCTGTCCATGCTAATTAATCAAGTTACACCGGTAAATGAAGTAGCATTCCCTTATCCACGCTGATTAATACAGTAATCCTTCCTTGTTCACGACAATTAATCAAGTACCCATCTCTTCTCATCGCTGATTAACTTCAAGTTTACCCTCCCTTGTCAAACTTAACATCGCTTAAAACAAATATCTTGACAACAACTTAATTGCATGCTATGCTCGTGCATTATATAAATTAAATGTATATGTTTGATTCTACAAAAAAAAAACCGATGGAGACGAAAGCTTTAATAGTAACTAACATGCGTCTTTGTTGTCGCTTCATCACATCACATCTGTGAAGGTTACTCGAAGCCTAAAATCAAACAAGACAGAAGAACATGCATTTTCGAAAGTTTTGTGTAGTTTTTGTGTCTGTGATTTACTGTGTGTCTGCGAAACCACCGAGGAATCTTAGCCAGCAACTTGAGGCGTTCGAAAAGCGGCTTTCAAGACTTGAAAATAAGTGGGAACAACTGAAAAAGTTCCAAAGTAGTTTTGAAGTTTCAAGAGCGAAGCGTTTGGCAATGGGTATGATTTTTTCTCGTTTTTTAAAATTATATTCGAACCTACAAACTATTAGCTTATAGTATTTAATTATCTATTTATTTCTCAATGATTCCTTTTTGAAAATAAACAAAATTAGAGCTACCAAATACCCCTAGACGCTATTTCTATACAGAGAAAGTAAATTGGTAAAATCAAGATCAAACTTCAATCTTCAAATGAGACTAAGTTCCAAGGCAGGTCAGAAGTTTGGAAAGCAAAAAGTTAAGAAGTTTGTATGTGCTTTAATTACAAATGAATATCAAAGTAAACTACAACTGGAATATTTGTCTACTTAGAGAAACTCATGTATTTTATCAAAATCGTGAACTGATTGGTTTTATCAGAAATGATGCACTACTATTAACAACATTGTGAAAGTACTTAAAGATATCGTTAGACACTCACAAATACGTAAATATTTCTTGCTACTTTAGAATCTTCCATACTTCAGCTTTGAAAATACTGATCTAAAAGACTCAAACGTTTCTTTCGTATATTTCTTTCATATGTAAAAGGGAAAATGTATCATTCCTTCTTTACAACATACAAATGGGACAAATCATCATTTATAACAAAGTACTTCATAACGATGGCAACGCCTACAACAATCATACCGGTGTGTTCACTGTTCCGTACAATGGAGTCTATATATTTACAAATTTTGTTGGCGAACTTCACGAAAAGGAAGTTTATCTCAAACTGGTGGTAAACGGACAAAATGAAGTGGATTCAGTTGCAGAAGGAGTAACTCCCAGCCATAATGATCAAGGCGGTAATGCGGTCATTCTGAAATTAATAGCATGGATGTCAGTTTGGATTAAAACCTACGATGTTGGCAATACAGAAATAGATGGTGGAGCTAATTTTCTCTATAATTCTTTTTCAGGAGCTTTACTTTACGGCGAGTAAGACTGGACCTTGCAGAAACTAACATTTACAAATTTAGCAGTTATCTTTAGGACAACTAAATAAACAAATTTATCGGTGACAACTTTATGCATGCACAAGACTTTATGTAACTTTACCGCCTTCGAAATAGCTGATAAAGGTGTATTTATGTTCATTATGTTGCTTGTCTTTGCTATCATTTTAATGCAGCTTTGCTTACTGAATGACACTCTGTGTACGTTACCGAGCGAGCAAACAGAGCGAACCGAGCGCAGAAAATGAACTGTTAGGATATGCCATTCTTTAGCGTGGGTAACTTTCATCACAAAAAAAAATGTCTTTGGCAACTATACATGCAACAAAATATACACCTGGCATAGGGCAAATTTACTACTGGGTTTTTAAGTTAAACACAGCAATTTCTACAAACGGTTTATGCAACTATTAGTAGCCTCTATGACTTTTACATTTTGTCCATCAAATTATGACAGTGTGCTATATGCACAAGGAAGGCTAGTATCTAAAAGGTCATCAGCACACTCAGCCGTCAAGTTGTCAACATTACCTGCATATACTTCAAATAATTAATCTGAATAACTTTACACTTGCTTAATTTAGGTTATCAGTAGTGGAAAGTTTTACGATCATGCAAGAGTAAGACAGTGGTTTCCAAAAGATGTCGTCCAAGGAATTAGTATAATTAATATTTTAAAAGACCCTTGACAGACGGCAGTATTATAGGGACTAGATCCTTTAAAACTTTAATCACACAGACCTTGAAGCAAGGAAGCTAGCGCGAGTCACATGGTATTGTGTTATGGTGACCTTTACCCGACCTTCCTGCCCCTCGAGTAATTCAAAAATCTTTCGATGAAAAGGCAGTCTTATTCTACAAGCTAAGCATAGCTGGACCCCTATGAACCACTGATGCCCGCGGTTCCACACTGACACTTGAGCTAATGGGTCAGGATCTTACGTGCGACATATCGTCTTCTTATGATGAACAGTAATGCCATTTTGCTTCAAATTCGCTTAAGGAGCAACCGTGGTTAAAGTCACAGACTTCAAATTAATTGATCCTCATCGCCGTCGGTTCGAACTTCCTCACGGGATATAAAAATCTTTCACGTGAGAAAGCAATCTAGTTCAGGTTTACGGAAGGCCGATGGTTCTATCCAGGTGCCGACCAATGCCTGGAATAAAAGACGTTTTTAACTTAAAAGATCTATATCACAAGCGGGTTTTCGGACCCAGGTGATGGAGGGCAAGTAATTCGAAATCAGCGACCTAAACCACTCAGCCACAGAGGCTCCTTCAACCGGTTTTGTTTTTGTTTGGTTTAACGTCACACCGACACAGGTATAGGTCATATGGCGGCTTACCAGCTGATGGTAGAGGAAGACCTCAGGTGCCCCTCCATGCATTATTCAATCAAAAGCGGGCACCTGGGTAGAACCACCAACCTTCCATAAGCCAGCTGCATGGCTTCCTCACATGAAGAATTCAACGCCCCGATTAAGACTCAAACTTACATTGGTGAGGGGCAAGTGATTCTAAGTCAGCGGCCATAACCACTTGGCCACGGAAGCCCCCACACTTCAACCAGTAGGGGACTAGAAAATGACAAGAAACAGTCAGAATAAGCTTGAGAGTCTGTGTATCATCTACAGTTGGTAGCAGAATTCCTGTTTCCGTGATACAATATCGTAGGTTTAGCATTATCAAATGTAACTATCAACCTATGCCATGTAGAGTTTTTTATTACTTTTAATTATGTCCTGCAGAAACTTAGATTTATCTAACTTATCTTGCTCAACTCAACTCAAATAGTTTATTGCATTAAACATACAATTATATGCTTATAGCAAAAACATATATATAGACTGAATTGAATTCAGTTCACCTCATAAATTTTACTACCTTGTGATCAAATCATCAAAATGGCATGAATTATCCACAACTGTTTAGTTGAAAAATCAATACCAGGGAAAATATTTTAACATATTTGGTGAAATAAATATATAACGAACGATTCTATATTAGCAAAATCTATGTTAATCTCAAAACCAGGTGTGTAGTGAACTGGATCCATTGTGCAAAACTGTACATTTTGTTATTAAAACAGCAGTATGTCGAGGTAAAACAATGAAACAAACTTTGTATGCAAATATTATTTTGTATTAATTTTTATCAATACAAATGTACTTTATTGTTGGAAATATACTGCTAAACCAAGCTTCAAGTATTCTATCACTGTGTTTGAGATACTGACAATACAAACTCTGAAAATATTACAATTATATTCTCCAAAATAAATGCATACCATTAAGGAGTTCTAAATAAACGTGTTGTGCTTTTACGTGTACTTATCATACATTTAGCAAACTTTTCAAGACCTTCATAAATACTATTAAATATCTTACATTATAATGTGCTTCCCTCCTATTTTCTCTTTTTAATAAAGACAATAAACATCATATAAGAAAGTATACTTCTATTACGTACCAAAATAGTTTAAAGGTATGTTAGAACATTTAAAAATCACAGTATCTATAGCAGAACCGTCCATTTAATACTGCAATATGCTGACCACTGGTGTACTAAAGTCCATAAAGTAACGCCCCGGAGAACGAGGTATACCAATAACTTGCTCCACCATCAATGTGAACGTTTGACGTGTCATATGCCTCAATCAAAACCCTATCCCCTGCAGTAAGTTTCAATATAACTACATTTCCACCTTGATCATTGTGTCGGTCCTGCAAACCTTCAGCCACAGCATCCACTTTGTTTTGGCCATTAACTACAAGTCGTAATACAATTTGATCGTTATTTATTTCCGCGACGAAGTATGAAAACAGGTAAACGCCATCCACTGGTACAGTAAAAACCCCAGTGTTTTCGTTGTATGCACTTCCGTCATTTAGGAACACTTTATTGAAAAGAATGGTTTGTCCAATAACAATGTTATATAATGCGTCATCAAGAACTGCAGAAAACGATAAAGCTGGATCAACAGATGCTGAAAAGAACAAAATGCATTACAATATGACACATTTGGTTCGAGGAATATTAGAAAACAAGTACAAATTTTTGATGCAGAGCATCATGTCGCCGGAGAACTTAAGTGTTTTGATGGATCCCATAATTTGCCCTCCTTTCTTCACAGCTACCCTTCATTTGTCTTTTAATGTCTTGTCCTTTGGAAAATGGAATCCTCCAAACCCATTACAAAGTGGTACACAACATTAATTAACCATATTGTTTCTTGGAAATAAATGTAAAAATGTTACTGATACTTGATCTATAAACTGTTAACCTAATTACTTCTAAACAAAGATAAGGTCAGTTTATTCAATACACACTTCACATAATCTTCCATTGAAAGTGCACTGTAAATGATTTCTCAGGGGCAGTGAAGAGATAACTCTATCTGGATTAAGTTGAAACTGACCCATTTAATGATAATCATACAGAGAAACGTTCTTTATACAGTTTTCCTATTTTCCTAAAAAGTTATCTTTTGAAATAATAAAAATCGTATGCAATTTTCAGCCCCTTATTACTTTATGTACGCCTTCATTAACTGCCATATTTTTCTTTTATTTACAATATCATTTTTGATTGTCACATATTAATAACTTCTCCTACCAGCTGAAGAATCCTAAAGTGTATCAAATATAGTCGCCGGTTTCTACCGGCGACTAATCATTCGAAAGCATAACGCATAACAAAGCAAAACAACAGGACACTCAAACACATTCTATTACACATGAACAAAGAATGAGGAAACGTTTAACAAAACCTGAAAACCTCAGATCCCTTTTCTAAATTCCAGTTTGTTTATTTCTGCTTACGCCGCTTTTCATGGAATTATAAATTAGTGTAATTCAATGAATGTTCCTTGTGCTCCGTCATCCGTTCAACACGACAAAAAAGAAAATGTTGCAGGCTCGGTTTGATTGAGCCTGTTCATGGACAGTAGTGGAAATGCATGCTGGAGCCTGCATATCACAGGAACTTTCAAAAGACAAAATTAAAAAGCAGGCACCATTTCCAAGGGGTGATTATACAATACCCAAGGCTGTGAAAGCGGGAGTATTGGAACCACCCAGGCCGAAACAGTCGTGCCGAGAAACTAAACAGTACCAATAACACGACATAAAAGTCGTGCTGAACGATCTGAGAAGATCGAAATATAACAGCCCTTATTGAACACCTCAGCGGAAGTCTCTTAATTGTTTTTGGTACTTGTAACATGTGATAATGTTGTCTGCTAAACAACCTTTTAGATTTAATGTATGAGAAACATAAATGTTTGTGTAACTTGAAAGATGTTGCCAAAAATATCGAGGAGCATTACAAGTTTAGTTTAGTTTCATAAAAACACTGAATTCGAAGCAATTCATCCATACCTCGCTTACTTTTTGCCACTAAAGTAATTTCCTGTACTGTTTTCGTCAGCTTTTCTACTGTTAATTCAAGTTCCTTCAAACGTTCAGACTGTAGTTTAGGTGAATTTTGAATTGGAATCGAATATACAGCACAAACAGCTACTATCGAAAGTACCACAATGCGGTTCATAATGAATATTCTATAATATGTACTTGCAGTCCAAAATAATACACGTAAATGTGACTTCACTTTAATGTATCATTATATCATAAGCCAAATTTATGTGTAATCAAGCAACATTATTTATCTTTCATTTGATTTATGACGTCATGCATTTTTCTGATGCCCCAGTTCTTAGCTACTCAAAACCGTAACTTCTTTAAATAGAATACAGATAAGTTATGTTAATTTTCATCAACATTTAATTAAGTTCAGTTTTACAATGGCATGTATTGCATTTATATCATGATAGATTACAGTATGCATCCGAGGTGCAAGGATGATAAAAAATATATAAAATATTAAGCTCGAATCCTGGCTTTATTGAATTAGTCAGCTAGTCCAAAGAAGAGTGCTAAAATAAGCAGGCACTATGGTATACAATGTATCTATCTTTTACTGTGTTACTGTACTTTGCAAAATCACGGTAGCAATCATTGGTATTTAATCATGTTTTCACACTCAAGTAACCTGGAATATATGGCTATTGCTAGATTTCAGTCATAAAAAGTCAAAAGAAAACTAACATTTCTTGTACAAAAGTTTTTTAACAAGAGCTATCTCATGACAGCATGCTTGACAATTCGAAAGTTTGTCAGTAAAATAGATTTTCTATCGAAGAGTAGGTATAGTGTCCAAATTCATATGGATTATGGGCCTTGATGAAATCATCTTACACCAAACATCTGTGTGAGGGTTTAGCCAAATAGTTGCATTAGTTTTTGAGAGAGTAATGTCCATGCAAAACTTAAATCTGCATTTCCCCAAGTCCAAAATGGGGCATAATATGCAAAAATACAATTCACACTCATGGGACATGCACCTTTCATTATTATCCATCTCAATAACTTGTATAAATTATTTTCAATATCAGCATTGACTCCGGGGAAAGCAATCTGCATGCAAAACTTCAACCTATTTTCCAAGTCAAAGAACCTAGTGATAACAAACATATGAACAAGTTTTAAAACTATAGCTCTTCTATTCCAATTTTCTAAGTACATAGTAGGTCATACTTCTAAACAAATGCATGTCAGAGTTATGGTTCTTTTTCCACTGCTCTAAGTACTGGCCTAATGATGATTCACACTTGTACAAAGTTTTAAAGGTAACACACTAATTATTGCAATTATAAGGAGAAAATATTGCCTCTACCAGTTTGCAAAATCTTTTTATTATATGATATTTAGCGACCTAGTTTCTAGTATTTTCAGATAACCAAATTTGAAGTTGTCCTAAATGTCACTGTGATAAATATTCTGACAATTTGTTTTACCAAGATCGAGTAGAAAATGTGGTGTGTAGAGAATTAACAAGGTGTTTCTTTGGTTTGAACTAATGACCTTGTTTTTTAACTTTATCTTCCAGTTTCAAACTTGATCTACCATAGATAGATTACACTAAAATAAAAACATTGTAGCAAAGTTTTGTGTCGATCAAACAGAAAATGTGGCCTAGTTCCCTACTTTTTTACCAAAGGTTATCAAGTTTCAGAATCCCCCTGCATTTAATTCAGGAACACATTCTGCATGCTGAACAGGTACAAAACGTGTCCTCTAAGTGTTTATAAAGTTTTTCTATGATCTGACTTAATGACCTAGCTTTTGACCTCAGAAAATCTACTCTAGACCCTCACCATAATTTGCTACATATAAACAATCTAACAAATTATGATAATCAAGCAGAAAATGGGGTATACGGTATGTGAACATTGTTTTTTTCCATGATCTGGCCTAGTGCTATAGCTTTTTAATCTTACAAATCAGAATTTGGAACCTTTCCTAAATTTCATATAAACAAACATTACCGCAACTATTACGAAGATCAATGTGAAAATGTGACCACCATTGTTACATTTAAAATTAAATGACCTAGTGACCTAATCAGTAATATTTAACCCCCAGTGACCCAGTTTCGAAGGGTATCATCCTCAAGATTCTTAAGGATTTAGCTAAAATTATGACCTCTAGAATATTAACCGTATGCATTGTATCTGCTGAAGACAGACAACAACCAACAATAACAACAGAAAGAGAAAGATCACAATAGCATATAGTCATATACTGAGGTAAGCTAAAAGCTTAACCAAAATTTTCTAAGTTGAAAAAGGGGCATAACTCTGTAAAAAAGACAAGTATAGTTATGTAATCTGTGCAATGCACTTAAGTTAACAGGTGTGTGAAGTTTCAATCCATTTCCACCATGTGTAATGTAGATACAAGCTTACATATAGAAATCTTGCAAGTGTTATTTTGCAAGTTTGTATCAAATCAAACCATAAATGAAGTCTCTATATGGCTGCAAAAGCCAAAATAGCAAATTTTGGCCCTTTAAGGGGCCATAACTCTGCAACCCATGATGGGATCTGGCCAGTTTTCGAAAGGAACTGAGATATTATGCCAATACAAATTGTGTGCAAGCTTGATTAAAGTTTATTGCAAAATGTTGTCTCTATCTTGTTCACAAGCCAAAAATAGCAAATTTGGCCCTTTAAGGAGCCATAACTCTGCAACCCATGATGGGATCTGGCCAGTTTTGGAAAAGAACTGAGATATTATGCCAATACAAGTTGTGTGCAAGTTTGATTAAAGTTGATTGCAAAATGTAGTCTCTTTCGTGTTCACAATCAAAAATAGCAAATTTTGGCCCTTTAAGGGGCCATAACTCTGCAACCCATGATGGGATCTGGCCAGTTTTCGAAAGGAACCGAGATATTGTGCCCATACAAGTTGTGTGCATGTTTGATTAAAGTTGATTGCAAAATGTGGTCTCTATCGTGTTCACAAGCCAAAAATGGCAAATTTTGACCCTTTAAGGGGCCATAACCCTGGACTCATGATGGGATCTGGCCAGTTTTCGAAAGGAACTGAAATATTATGCCCATAGAAGTTGTGTGCAAGTTTGATTGAAATCAAATACCAAAATGTGGTCTATATCATGTTCACAAGGAAATTATGGAAGGACGGACGATGGACGAAGGGCGATCACAAAAGCTCACCGTGTCACTATGTGACAGGTGAGATAAAAATGCAAAACAGAGTTATTGAACCTGTGCACTGCATATAAGATCATCAAAGTAAACAAGTGTGGAAAGTTTCAACCATTCCCATTGGTGGGTACTGAGATATTAGCTTACATAAATTTGAGTGACTGTTTAACCACTCAGGAAAATAGCATTTGATGTCCACTCTGTGAAAGGCATTACTATAAACATTTTCTATATTACCCACTACAGCTTTGTAGATATTCTTCTCAGTCCTCTTCATACAATTCCTCCACAGAAGCAATCAAATTAATCAAAACTGTTGGGTTATACTTCATCAGGTGAGAGTCTGTCAATTTTTCCAGTTTCATCCTTGTCCTTATCAGCATACCCATAACTGTGTCAAGTACACTTTCACCTGCAACACTATCGGCTGCATCCATGTCTAGATCTCCTACTTTTTTATCATCAATTGTATGTCTTTCCTTAAAATGACACAGGATTTTATCATTGTTTTCTGAAGACCCTGTGTTATACTCTCTGCTCCTTTTGGTATTATCAGAAATGTTATCATTCTCTTCACAAGAAATATCTATATCCTGTTCAATTAATGCTCTTTTTCCTAGGTCTGATTCAATAACTGGTTTACTTTTGCCAGAATATGGTTTTATGTTATCTGCATTAATTTCATTGCCAATAACTGTATTCATCTCCATCTTCAATCCTCCTTCTTCAACAGTTTCATAATCATTGTCATCATCATCCTCATCATATGCATCAGATATCAACATTAAACTTGAAGAAGCCAGTAATTGCTTTCTGTAGACATTATCGCTGACTAAATTCCCTTTACCTAAACGACTGCATGACATCCCATTTGTAACTGTTACATTTTGGTATTCACTTTCACAAGATTTAGCACTGGTAATATTTTCTTGTATTACATCTGACTTCTCATTTAAACTGCTTTTTTGAGAGGAATCTTTATCACTAACTTGTATGTCTTTTGTCCTATCAGTTACAGTATCTTTATCAGCTGTTGCAACATCTGTACAGTCACCAAGTACAAGATTTTGTTTCAAATATTTGCTGGCTATAGTTTTAAAATATTCCCAGGTTGCAAGTAAATACTTGAAGTATTTTAGCAGGTACATCAAACAGTTGGTTTCAGGTGATGTTAAAAGGTCAATAAGCACAAGATGATCATATCCCAACATTTCCACAAACTGCAGGAAGTGCAAGTGATGCTGGCTCCACACATCCTCTCTGAGCATACTAAATGGAAAGAACAATAATTAATATAGAAGTTATTGCAAGAAAAAGATATATGGATTGGAAAAGGGAAATCTATATGCCTGATCCCTTTATGAGGCACTTATAGAGGATAATTTGGAGAACAGTAAAATGATACTAATAATACATGTACTTTTAACATAATGATAATACTTGAATATATTAACGAACACTTCAACATAATAATGAGAAAAAAAGTTTGCTTTTTTATTCCAACAGTTTTTAAGCATGGGAAACAAAAGGGCTATGGTGGCCACTAGACCACTCATCTGAGTTTCACAGCTGGACAGAACATTTGTGTGAAATTATTTCTAACTCAGGCCAGAAGTTTGAAATTTTCCATAACTAGGCAGCCAAATTTTAAGACAAATCACTATAACTTGAGAGAACATTCAAGGACCATTGCTGCAAAAACATTGTGAAATCAAGCCAGTGGTTTCAGAATAGAATATTTTCAGTTTTCAATATAGCCATATAGGGAGAAGAAGTGAATGAAGTATCGCCATGCAATAAAACGTCCCCTATTTGAAGGCGACTAGTCTAAATATCTCAACTGCAGTATAAACTACTGATCTGATATCTGTCAAAGATGTATATACAGCATGTTATAACACACAACATTTGGATTAAACTTTAGTATATATAAAAATCTAGTTGTTTATTAGTTACAACATCTTTAAAAGTTAGTTAATTTTAATAGCATTTTATTTTTGAATTGCAGGGAAAATGTGAGAAAGAAGATAATACGCCAACAAGATAATACACCAACATTTTTTTTGAATTGGTCAATATGACACATGAGCTTTATCTTAAATTAGTTTACTGACTGGACAGGTAAAGATCAATGTTGCCCTCCCACTTTGCTGCAGGTTAGTTTTCATGGCTCCCTTTATTTTGACTGCCAGAATCCTAAGCGGTACATGATTGTGTTTTCCTGCTTATAGGGGTGCGTTTGTGACCTTGTGAGTCTAAAGTGGTGCCCTACTGTGTTCTTTATCTTACATGTTTGTTTTTCTATGTTAGTCAGTTGGGTGTGTTTGTGTATTTACGTTGTAGTGTAACTGTGATTAAGGAACGTAGCATTCCCTTTGTATATTCATCCTTGTTCTACTTTCCCCTTCAACTTCCTCCCCCACCCCCACTCCTGCATTTTACCCCTTACCACTCCCCAACCCTCTCTATCTATATTTGGCATAAATTTATATATACTTGTAAGATTTTTGAAGCAACTCGTCTGTAACGTTTTTCCATTACAGCTTCTTTTTGTTGTGGGCCTACTTTGCAAATGCGTGGCTCAGAGGCTGTGTTTTTGGTGCTCTGTGCTTCCGAGAAATCTACCCTTATCTTCTGATCTTCAACTGAGACCTTGACCTTTAAACTATTGCGCACAAGTTACCGTATAAGTACTTTTTTCTGCAGGAACTTTTTTTCTGCATTTTCTGCGGAAGACAATAAGACCGCAGATTTAAAATCCGCATAAAATTTTGTCCTGACATGCCGAGATATGACAATATAAGCTGCCATTATAGTCGGGTTATGTATAAGACAATGTCCGATAGCGTTATAGGCATGCTGCCAAAGGCTGACGAAGCAAGTTGAAAATTTAGTTGTAACGGTTATATAATAGAACCATTTTATTATTGTTTTGCTGCTGAATAAACCATAATAAAAAACATTGAATTTGTTTTGATTTTTGTTCACCATTGAGCAGTCAGCTGTCAGTTTTCCTACATTATGTGTACAATCCATTGTATTCTTTGTGTCAATTGTTAAACGATCCGTCTGGCAATGGTCATATTTACTGTTATTTGTATAGGGCTTTAAAAAGGCGTGATTAACAAAAATTATCATACCATTACAATGCACAGATGAGCATTTTTCGTGTCTGTTTGGAATGACCGTATTAATAAAACAAGAGCTGTCCGTAAGACAGCCAAGCTCGACTATTCAAAATATTGTCCCAGAAGCAGGAAAATATTACCCAAAATGTTAAAATATCAACAAGAGTTTTTTAAGTTCAAAAGAGGACATAATTTGACCAAAATGCATATCAGAGTTATGGGACTTGATGCTATCAACTAGTTTTATAACCCCAAAGACACACGTGAAGTTTCAATTCAATATCTGCATTAATTCTGAAGATAGTAACTTGCATGTAAAACTTTAACCAGAATTTTCTAAGTCCAAAAGAGGGCATAATTTGCCCAAAATACATGTCAGAGTTATGGGACTTGACCCAGTGAGGTTGGTAATTGATCTAGAAAAAGAAAAAATAAGTTTCAAATCTATACGCCTTTTAGTAATAGGTGTATGTACTTGCACTCAAAACTTTAACCAGGATTTTCTAAGTCCAGAAGGGGGCATAATTTGGCTAAAATGCAGGTCAGAGTTATGGGACTTGATGCTATCAACTAGTTTTATAACCCCGAAGACACGTGTGAAGTTTCAATTCAATATCTGCATTAGTTTTGGAGATAGTATCTTGCATGTAAAACTTTAACCAGGATTTTCTAAGTCCAAAAAGGGGCATAATTTGCTAAAAATACATGTCAGAGTTATAGAACTTGACCCAGTGAAGTTGGTAATTGACCTAAAAAAAGAAAAAATAAGTTTCAAAGCTATATGCCTTTAAATGATAGCTGTATGTACTTGTATGCAAAACTTTAACCAAGGTGTGACGCCGACGCCAGGGTGAGTAGAAAAGCTAGACTATTCTTCGAATAGTCGAGCTAATGACTGCTTCACCTTGCTTTTAACACTCAATATTATGTGGTGATGACGATGTTACATCAGCATTCGTCAACTTCTATTTTCAAACTGGAAGCCAATATAACTGTCAAAATAACAACAAAATATGTACCTGTATATTTGAAATTAATGAAACAACCAGTGATTACAGACCCGCAGAAATAAATCCCATCAATGTGAGAAGGAAGTCACCGCAGAAATAAGGTACGCAGAAATTTAATACCACCTTAGTTTTGAAAAACTTGCAGAACATTAAGCCCGCAGAAATAAGTAATTATACGGTATCTAATTATGGAGGAATGCTTTGTCAAGCTATATTAAAATCCCTTGATGGATGACAGAGTTATAGACTGGACAGGAAAAAAATCTCTATTGACCTTTGACTTCACCTTTGAGCTAGGGATCTAAGTCACAGTTGTGTATGACATATTGTCTCATTATGGAGAACTTCTGTGTCAAGTAATATGAAAAGAACCTATTGTCCTTTTACCTCCAAGTGGTGACAATGACCTATGAGCTAGGGGTACGGTTTTTCATGTGATATGTCATCTGATTATGGGTAACATTGTGCCAAGTATATTGTAATCCCTTAATGGATGGCAGAGTTGTGGACTGGACTCCAAGTCGCAGAAAGACAAACTGAATGACTGTATGACAGGTCTAAAGGCGTAATCTTTTAGTGCCAAAAAAACAGTTTTCAACCAGTACAGGACTAACAAGCAAATTCGATGAATTGGAATCCCCCGCCGAAAGGGTCAGAGTTGAGGAACGGCAAAAAAATATATCCAGCAAAAAGTTAAGAATGTTACCAAGAAGCAAATAATTTCATTAGTCAAAATCAAATTAAAAGAAAATGAATGGTTTGTTTGGGTGGGGTGAGGATACAACAGTTTACATGTTGATTACAAATATTGATAGAAAACGAAAAATGAAAAAAAAAAAAAAAAAAAAATTGGAGGGGGGGGGGGGGGGGGGGGGGGGGGGGGGAGGGTGAGGGGTAACCAAGGTAAGGTGGTGATCAGGTGTAGGTACACAACATCACATGTTTATAATAAATGTTCATGGAAAAGAATGAAAGAAGTTTAATGAAATTCTTCCAATTGGTTGGTTTGTTATGTACAGATCTGTGGATTTTTAAACAATTAAAGGGCAATAACTCTATGGAAAATTGACCAATCGACAAAAAACTTGAAGGGCATCGTCGCAATATCTTGGTTCATGTCTATTTCAAGTTTGATGAAATTCTACCTGCTAGTTACTGAGAAATGGCTGCAGATGGACATTTTTCATTAAATCAAGGGCAATAACTCTGAGGGAAATTGACCAATCAAAAAAAAAACTTGACGGGCATCATCGCAGTATGTTGGTTCATGTTTATTTCAAGTTTCATGAAATTCTACCAAGTAGTTACTGAGAAATGGCTGCGGACGGACGGATGGACGGATGGACTGACAACGCCATTTCAATACCCACCTCCCGATTTCATCGGCGGGGGATAACTAGCACATTCATGAAGTAACTTGTATAACTATAAACTGATCAATCATTAAAATATCTTTTATACCTTTCTTTTATAAGTTGTTCTTTCCTTAGGGGAAATATTTCCATTAACAGTATCATAGCGTCAATCCACATATCATCTTGGTCTCCAAATATATCTGGTAACCATAGAAACAGTGACGATGTCTGTTTGTCTAATAACTCCTTCGCACAATCATCCAACCTCAATAGAAATACCACTGCTTTGTCTCTGTAATCTAAATGATAATTAAATGAATACCTAAATAACACCTATGGTACATTACAAAACCAAACAACGGTCAGAATAAATAATATTTCTAATTGAAATTGTTAATACAACTCAATCATTCTTATCCCTCAGAGACTTGCCATAGTTCCAGAGACTAAAATAAATATTATTTTTTAACTAGAGATTGTTTTTCATGAAAAAGTATGTCTCCCACCACTTACCACACAGACACTGTAAAATTCTACAAATTAAGGGCCGGAACTTCAATGAAAACCACTAAACCATAACATTCCAATGATACACAACAAGGCTTGGTACTGATCACTCCTGTAAAGTTTGGTGTAATTCCAACCAGTGGTATAGAAGAAGTAGCACAGACATCATAGAATTTGACAAATCATTATTCATAACTCTGCTGAAAATCATTGAACTGTTACATGTTGATGATATGCACAACTACACTTCACACTGATCAATTAGTGATGGCAAGTAGTGTAAACACTGTAAAATATGAAAAATCCAGGGCCATAACTCCACTGAAAATCACTGAGCTGGAACATGCTGAAGACATGCATAACTACATGTAGGCTTGGCACTGATAATCTGTAAGTTTTGGGGTAAGAGAAGTAATCAAAACAACATAAAATTTGACAAATAAAGGGCCATAACTCCACTGAAATTCAATGAACCACAATATGCCCATAATATGCTCATGACATTAATAACTAAACTTGGCAATGATTACTTTTGTGAAGTTTGATGTAATTCCTCCAGGTGGTATTGGAGCAGTTGCGCCAACAAGGTAAACTACGACAAATCAAGGGCCATAACTCCACTGAAAATCATCGAACTGGAGCATGCCAATTATATGCACTATTAGACTAGGCAATGACCACTTTTGTAAAGTTTGGTGTGTACCTGCGCTATGGTGTCAGAGAAATTGCGTGGACAAACTTTGTGACATACAGACTGACAGCACTGAATCAGTATGTCTCCCCCACCACATGTCGGAGACATAATTATTTTTTATTTAATTCCCTATTTAAATCACAATATTTTATGTTCTTTAGGGGTTGTATCTCACACCAACATAATTATCATATGGAAACTTTGCAGCTTTTTGTGGTGGAGGAAGCCCCAAAGTGAATATCTGGCCATTATTTTAGGTACAGGCAGGCATGTGGCTAGAACCACCAATCTTCAGTAAGCCAGCTTCGTACAGGCAGGCACGTGGCTAGAACCACCAACCTTCAGTAAGCCAGCTTGGTACAGGCAGATACGTGGCTGGAACTGCCAACCTTCAGTAAGCCAGCTTGGTACAGGCAGGCACGTGGCTAGAACCGCCAACCTGCAGTAAGCCAACTTGGTACAGGCAGCATGTGGCTAGAACCGCCAACCTGCAGTAAGCCAGCTTGGTACAGGCAGGCACATGGCTGGAACCACCAACCTTCAGTAAGCCAACTTGGTACAGGCAGGCACGTGGCTAGAACCGCCAACCTGCAGTAAGCCAACTTGGTACAGGCAGGCACGTGGCTAGAACCGCCAACCTTCAGTAAGCCAACTTGGTACAGGCAGCACATGGCTAGAACCACCAACCATCAGTAAGCCAGCTTGGTACAGACAGGCATGTGGCTAGAACCACCAACCTTCAGTAAGCCAGCTTGGTACAGGCAGACACGTGGCTAGAACCACCGACCTTCAGTAAGCCATCTTGGTACAGGCAGGCACGTGGCTAGAACCACCAACCTTCAGTAAGCCATCTTGGTACAGGCAGGCACTTGTCTAGAACCATCAACCTTCAGTAAGCCAACTTGGTAACTACCTTACACAAAGGAATTCTATATCCCAAGCGGTTTCGAACCCACAGTGGTGATGGTTAATGTTGCATGTGATTCAAATTCTTTAACCACTTGACTACCAAGAACTCTAATTTAATACTGTTTGTGATTGTAACCTTTACCATCAGTGGATTGTAGCTTTCCAAAGGAGACAGTTTTTTTCCAAAAATAGATAAAAGTTGTTACATAAAATTTGATGACACATACCTTGCTGCAAAACCAAACAGGAGGATATACAAAGACACAGGAAGGTCCAGCCTCTCATGTGGATAGTATCATAGGATAAACTGTCATCTGATACACCTAAATCACTTGAAGAATTCCCTATAAATGTGGTCTTTCCATTCCTTCTCAAGATACTTATAATATCACTTGACCAAAGTCTGTTAAATATAGAAACTGAAACTCCGAAAATTTCGGAATGTAACACTTTAATATCTGACAAATTACACGGTCTAAGAATAAAACACAAGAAGAATTTTAATTTCTTTTTCACATATTGCTTAATAGAACTGTCAAATAAAATTTTGTTAAGATTTTCACCATGGTTCAGTATCTGTTGTAAAATGATCACAGATTCTCCAGCCTCAGCATTAGACCAAACAATTTTAGCAAGTTTGATACATACAGAAAAATATTCCAACAGGCACTGATTATAAGTCACACTGGTTCTACTCTCTTTAGACAGTATTTGCCAAGCTTTGGTAACAGAACTCCCTAGTTGCGAAACCATAAACTCATGATCCAAATTTTTTCTTGAGAATAATTCCTTACATATTTGTAGTCCAGTACATATCAATTCTAAATGGTCATCCCAATTAAGAATATTCTGCAGTAATGTAATTCCATCCTGAAAAAGAATGGAAACAAGTACTGCAATGCATTTACAAACTATCAATGTAAAGAGCAGAAACAAGACTTCTATGCTAATTATATCAAGATATTACAAATAAAATTTAAAAAATAGGCCAAACAGTCAATTCACATTTCCTGAAAACTCTGGAGTGAAAAATATGAATATTTATCTAAGATCATGCCATATGTTACATTTGGTTTTGGTTTAGCGCCATTTTCAACATTTTTTCAGTAATGTAACAGTGGGCTGTTAACCGAACCAGTGTAAATATCAGTACTAACCTATTCCCCACAAACGACTGTCAACTTCTCCACATCAATCAGAGGAGTAGTAAACAATTTCAGACAAAATGTCTTATCAAATTGTCACAGACAACATACACTTTGTCCAAGTGCCGAACTCACAACCATGTGATTCCTAGATCTATGTTCAACCTGTTGAATTAAGCAGACGGGCTTGCTCATAAGTGGGTTTAAAATAACTTAAAATGCTATTCTGCCCAATAAGCTCCAGTTAACAGTTTAGAATCTAAATGTATAAATTAACAAGAGCTGTGTCATGACAGCATTCCCAACTGTTTGAAGGCTTGTCAGTACAATGAATTTCTAGATCTAAAAATAGGTTTACTTTCCAAATTCATCTAAGAGTTATGGGACTTGATGCTGTGACCTTGCTTAATTGCACCCAGCATCTGTGTGAAGTTTCAACCAAGTATCTGCATTAGTTTTGGGTATAACATCAACTTAGATTTTCAAAGTCCAAGAACAGGGATAATTTTGTTAAAATTCTTGTAAGACTACTGAGACTTGATGCAGTAACTTGTATCTGCAATGGTTAAAAACATGACATCGTACTCTGACAAACTTTAACCACAATTTCTAAGTTACAAAGGGGCATAACTCTATAAAGAGTGCCAGTAGAGATACACATCTTGTCACACTAGTGTACACTGTCATTATAAGCACGTATAGCAAGTTTAAATTGACTGTCTTACGTCATGAAGAAGATAATGGACTTAATATTAAAAACATTAAACAAAATGGGGCATAATTCTTGAAATATTGCAGGTAGAGTTACACAACCTTTCACAATAATGAGCAATTTGTCACAATGAGCAAATTCAGCATAAATGACAAATTTCCTTGACAGATTTTTTCTTTTTGTTGGTTTTCATCAGATTTGCATATTTGTGAAATTCTCTTTAAAAATTTCAAAGAATTGGAAAGTTAATTTCAAAAACTACTGATACCCTATCAATTTTCAAGGTTGTTCTGTTTTAGGCTGAACATTTTGGGATGTATGTTTGCTTTTTAGCATGACCAGGGATTTTTTTACCGTTTCAAACCTGGGGCCCGGGGCCCATTCAATTGGGAATCAAAGTACTGAAAGTACAGAAAGGCTGGCTACCACAAAACACTGGTACATTATTACGGGTACGTCAATTCTCCTAACCATCGTATAGGGAAGGAACGTGACTAAACAATACTCATTAACAGTCCGGTTTATAGCCGGGTTCGAGCCCAAAATTTCCCTCATACCAACAAGAAAATCGCCGCATCTGATCAGTGTTCATACATTCATACATAATGTGTGTGTGTGTGTGTGGGATTGCCTATCGAAATATAGATGCGGAGTTTGTTACCTTTATATTTGATCTGATATAATGTCCCTCAATGTTTATTATCGCTTCTTTAGAAACATATATAAACGGTTATGGCACGCCAATTGTTCAATAATAACGTGAACCCAGGTTCACGGTCAAAAAACTAGGATTAACAATAGATAAACTAGGGTTTTCGAATGTAAAACCAGGTTTTTCTAACACATACCAATATTTTCGAGCAAAAACACGCCCGTGAACCCATGTTTCAACTAGGTTTTTCAATTGAACTTTGAATTTCGGCCGTTATTCTAAGTTCACGAGCGTTGACCTATGTTTACGGGAGTAAACCAGGGTTCACGAGTGTAAACCATAGTTTACGAACGTGAACATATGTTAACGATCGAGAACTTACGTTTACGACCGTGAACATGGGTTTACAACTGTAAACATAGGTTTACGCTCGTGAACATAGAATAATGACCAAAAATCATAGTTTTGTTCGAGAAACCAAGTTTTTCGAACGTAAACCTAGGTTCAAGTTCGTAACCTATGGTTCACGCTCGTAAACCCAAGTTCATGGCCGTAAACATAGGTTCACATCCGTAAACAATGGTTCTCGGCAATCAAATTATCAAATAATTACATTCTTGGTCGAAAAACTAGAATTATCGAATACTAACATAAATTTTCGAGCGAACACACAGGATAACGGGCGTAAACTATAGTTTACTCTCTTGAACCCATGTTTACGTCTGATAAACTAGGTTTCTCGATTGAACTTCTACTTTGATGCACAAGTTAATCAAGATGGTTCATCACAACAATACTCTATGCTCGCCTTAGTTTGATATGGAAAACCTATAATATCTAAGATTTTGCAAACATCTTTCCCGCACAATTTTCATTCAGTGTTTTGTGGTAGCCAGCCTTGCTGTACTTTCAGTACAAAGATTCGATCATGAATCTGGGTTCACGTTATAATTGGGCAATTGGCGTGCCATAACCGTTTATATATGTTTATAAAGAAGCAATAATAAACATTGAGGGACATAATATCAGATAAAGTATAAAGGTAGCAAACACAACATCTATACTTCGATATACAACCCCCTCCCCACCCACACACATACACAAACACATTTATGAAAGTATGAGCATTGATCAGATGGGGTGATTTTCTTGTCGGTATGAGGGAATACCACTATAAACCGGACTTTTAATGATTATGGTCTAGTCCTGTTCCTTCCCTAATACGATAATTGGGAAAATTGCCGGACCCGTAATAGTGTACCTCCTTTTTGGTTGCGGGTTTATCCCGCTACCAAAGTTAAGTGTATTTCTGGCAATCATGTAGCATCTTTATTTGATTCCAAATCACATCCAAAGGAATTTGTTCATGTGCTACACAAAGTAGTCCCATTCATGAACAATGCAGATGAATTATCAATGATCAAGCAGTTCTTATTCATCCTCTGTCCATTCACACTGGCCATTTAGATTATATAAGATCTGTCAATGATTAGGTATTCCAGCCCATGGTTACATCACTGACTTCCAGCTGTTCATGTAAGGTCAGGCAGAGTTTATCTTAGATATGAGGCACATTAGTATTTTTTTGAAAAGTATTCCATTCCTACCATAGGCTGCTTTGACTAATTTTTCAGGAAGGCATAGGTTCAAGCCCCACTAGGACCAATCTTTGTTCATTATATTTCTTCTTTCTAGTAAGAAAAAATGTTGTTTTTTTACAATACTTATTATCATTGATTTGTCGTACAAAAGCAGACATTTTTCATTTGATTAGCCATTTCTTGCTGTTTAAATTGAATTTAACCTGAAGGGTGAATGTTTAGACATCTTTGAAAATACATTGTTACATTTTGCATAAGTTCTTGATTTTGCATCTATTCTTTAGTTTACAAAGTTTGGAAGAAATGTAGGTAGGTCTTACTTCTGCCCTATGGTTCTTTTTGAATGCAGAAAGCAAGGCTATAATTCTTAAGAGTTGCAGCTTAATTTCTGTCAGATTAAATTCTCTTACTCGAGGCTCCCAAGAAAAATTGTTATCGACAATTTTATTTTGTGTTTTATAATTGTAACGCAATACTTTGAGGTTTCATTTAGAAAAATATGAGGTAAAATGACGTCTCTGCGATCGTTTTGCGCAATGCCTATCACTCTGAAACTTGTCTCTGTTTCAGCTGGAGGAAAAAACATAATTTATACAAGATTTACAAATAAAAAAAAAACAATCAAACAACAACGACACAGTAAAAGTCGTTTAAAGATGCAACACAGTGCGAAACAGTGTTAACTTCAGGACTGTATCAATTAATTCATTTGTTACACATTACCGTTACGGGTCCACTATCTTAAAATAACCTGAAATACAGCTGAAAACGTGTGTTTAAACAAAAATCGCTTACATCTACGCCCTTTAAACAAAATGGTGACGAGGCACTTTTTGCAATATATCTTTCAGCATTCGCCAGAATGTTTCTAAAATGAATTTAGTATAGAAATAGCAAAAAAGAAAAAAAGAAAGAAAGAAAAAAAGAATATATAGCATGGTCACTCTTTAGACATACAACTCGTAGAAAGTGGTCATTTGTTTCTTCTCACGTTACTGTGGCGATTCCACGCAGCGATTACGTCCCTTAGTACCTATAGCAAATGATCTGAAAGAATAGATTCTTACAACTTTAGCCCTAAATATAAGACCTGACATAACTCGTATCACTATAAGTTCGTTTTAATTGATATTTCATATTTCTCATTTTCCATGTTATGTCAGGTCGTCGAATAATGCGCAGTGTAACTCAAATCGACAATTGTTTCTCGGAACCAGCGTTTATTTAATTAGCTATTTACAGACCGGGGTCATAATCTATAACGAAACGGTCAACAGTGTTGAGTTATGAAAAAGTTCCATTCATACAGACATTTCATTCATAGGGGCGAATTAATTTACCATCATTATGTAATATTTTCTAATACTATCTTCCTAGTATTTACCGTTAGAAAAATAAAACATTAATATAACATGTTAAAGCAAATAGATTTACTGAAACAGGTAAGTTTAACAATCTTTATACAACTCTGTGGCAAAACTGATAAACGTGGCGAACTATTTGAATTGCGCATGAAATGGTTTTGTGTTGTCAGTCTCAGCACCTTTGAACTTTTGTTGAACTTTGCAGAATTTCGATTTATGGTTATAATAGTCTGGCGAATAAATTCGCCAGCCTAAAAATGACGCGTAAAACCTGAAAATTGGGAAATTCAAAAAATAACATTTAGCATCATACAACCTTTATTTCAGCATTGTTATGGTTATATGTCACATTACAAATTTTTGTTTGAGTTTTTTTGTCTTTTGAAAGTGTCTACTAAATTTTCTAGTATCTCTTCAGTCAGAGACTCTCAGACACTCAACGGTCAGTAAAACCTTCACTTATGTACAGTGTTTTATCAAAAGTTTTATCACAGGTATGATCCGAGGATGTGTTTAATTCGTCATCAGCGTTCGCTGATCTTACCAAATCCTGAGACGCTATCGTGGTAGCCTGTTTCTCTGCACTTGTTTTATTGAAAAGCCAAAGCTAGACAGCTTTTGGTTGTCAGCAGCATACTTTTCAGTGATTTTCTTTGTATAATATTTATTTATAATTTTTCAGCATATTTTAATTTCCGAAGAAAATTGGCGAGCTTGATTAAATGTGATCTATACAGGCATGGTTATTCAATTAACACAGGAACAGCGTTAACTCGTTTAAATATAAGGAATAAGAATCAAAACAGAAACTTATCAAGCTAGTATTGGAAACCTGAAAATTGAGACTATCACAAAATTGTTATTTTTTGGCAGATTGTTCGGAAATTTAAACCTCAGAATTGGGAAAATAAGCAAATTTTTGCAATTGGGATGTGGCCCAAATTCGGCCCTAAAATCAGCCTTAAAAAATCCATGATGACTGTTTGTAAAAATATTAAAGATGTTACAGCTGTTTGTGATATAAAGTTTGTACAAGGGGCAGTTATTTAAATTCAATTCCCAGACTCTTGTCTTTCAAACAAAACTATTAAGCATATGTTAAAGAACCTTTGCATGTATACTTAGCTTCATCTGCATACTGTAAAAGCACATATTTTCGCTGGGTCAAATTTTAGCAAATTTTAGCTATTGAGTATGTTTGTGAGGATTTATATTCACGAGATCTCAAAACAAGAGGGCCTAGATGGCCCTAGTTCGCTCACCTGAGAAACAAACCATAACAGTGTAAACATGTTTTACCTAGTGATTTCATGGAAACAAATATTCTGACCAATTTTCATTAAGATTGGACCAAAAATGTGGTCTCTTAAGTGTAAACAAGTATTTTCTTCAACTTGACCTAGTGACCTAGTTTTTGAGCCAAGATGACCTACATTCGAACCTGACCTAGATTTGATCAAGGCAATCATTCTGACCAAATTTCATCAACCTCAATTGAAAAATACAGCCTCTATCGTGTATAAAACGTTTTTTCTTTGATTTGTCCTAGCGACCTAGTTTTTGACCCCAGATGATCCATATTCAAACTTGACCTTAATTTCATCAACGCTATCATTCTGACCAAATTTCATGAAGATCAATTGAAAAATACAGCCTCTATGACATACACAAGGTTTCTCTTTGATTTGACCTAGTGGCCCCAGATCACCCATTTTCAAACTCGACCTATACTTCATCAAGGTAATCATTCTGACCAAATTTCATGAAATCAGCTAAAAAATACAGCCTCTATCGCATACACAAGGTTTTTCTTTGATTTGACCTTGTGACCTAGTTTTTGCCCCAGATGACCCAGTTTCAAACTCGGCTTAGATTTCATCAAGGTAATCATTCTGACCAAAATTCATGAAGATCAATTGAAAAATACAGCCTCTATCGCATACACAAGGTTTTTCTTTGATTTGACCTAGTGACCTAGTTTTTTACCCCAGATGACCCATTTTCGAACTCTGCCTAGATTTTATCAAGGTGAAATTTCATGAAGATCAGTTAAAAAATACAGCCTCTATCGCATACACAAGCTAAATGTTGACAGACAGACAGACAGACGCCGGACAAGATTATCCTGCTTGTTTGGACTGAATCCGTAAAGGATACACATCATAAAGCATTACTTATAGTCTTATAGACAGGTATGTTTTAAATGTGTACCATAAAGATTGATGGCTATGTTTTAACACCTCTAATAGCCTGTAAACCTTGGCAACTTTATACCTGTGATAAACACGGCTTTACCTGTAAATTACATCCAGCGGCAGAGATCTAATTTAAAATATTTGTTTAACTGAACAAACTGGTAACATAAAAGTTATTGTATCAGTTCTAACTTTAAATTAAACATTAATGTGGTTTGTTCTATTTATCTTAAAGTTATACTATCCTATAGTAGTCAAGAAAACACAGAACATACTCTATTTTTGTCAATGTGGCCATTTTGATTAGATATGCTGAGGAAGGTTTGTGTAAGAAAGAGATTTTGTTGATTTGCATTATACTAATGGTTAAATTTACACAAGAATCAAAATTTGCGAGGTGACATCCCATCATATGTTGAAGCGTAAAGTTCTTGAACTTACTGACTGCCCCTGGTATGAAGATAAAAGATGTAAATATATCACTAACCTCAGACTTGTACACCTTGATAAGAGATGTGATCACTTTTCTGGCTGTATATATTACATATCTATTCTGGTCAACTGTTAAGCAGGATTTCTGCAAAATATATAAAACAAGCGAAAATTTAAAGATACACAGTACCACCTCTGTTTAGTAACACCACTAAAAGGACTCAAAATTGTTTTTTAAACTTAGGTTATTGTTCTGGAGAGGTTAATTTACTTTGAGGTTAAATTTACTTTGAAACATTCCAAATGGTTTACTTTTCAAACTAAAATAAAAATCACTCAGAAAGTGACTAAAATTATTCCCAATAATTTGATTCTCAAGAGTCCTGTTACAGAGTTATCTTTATAGATGCATCATGAAAATTCTAGATCTACAGGCAATGTCTAATATCCACGTCCAGTTACATTTTTATGCTAGGACATGCGCCATGAAAAGTTGTTGGGAATAGATTATTACAATGTACCAGTTTAATGGGAGATAGCGCAAACTGTCATGTACTGATGTTAAGTCTGTCACTTTTTTAAAGTCGTTTTAGCACAAGAAAATCCACAAAAACTGGCTGTTTTACAAGCAGTTAACTTTATGAATTTATTCATTTGAAATGTTTTATGATGAGGTTCTTCAAATTTACTTCAGAAAAAAAGAAGAAAATGTCAACAATGTATTTTACACAGCGAGTACTGAGATACCAGCTTACATATAAAACCTTAACCCAAAATTTCTAAGTCCAAAAAGGGGCATAATTTTGTAAAAAAAGCAAAATATAGCTATGGAACCTCATGTGCAATGTAAGTCACTTTATCACAGTAAATGAGTGTATGAAGTTTGAATCAATTCCCACAAGTGGTTACTGAGATACCAGCTTACTAGTCTAAATAATGATACCTCGGGTAGACCGATTTTACATTCTAATATTTCACGTTGCCTACCTAGGGGGGTGGGGGGGGGTAGGGGGATATCAACCAGTCAAAAAATATAACGATATTTAACTCTTGAGTACAATTATTTTGACTACCAGCTTACATAAACAAGAGGGCCATGAAGGCCCTGTATCGCTCACCTGACCTATTGACCTAAAGATCATCAAGATTAGCATTCTGACCAAGTTTCATTAAGATATGGTCATAAATGTGGCCTCTAGAGTGTTAACTAGTTTTTCCTTTAATTTATAATTTACTGATGAAATTCTAGAGCAAATAGCATCTAACTCAGTGGATAAGTTCTTTTGTTCATAGGTGGAGCACCTGAAGGACATATTCAAAGATATGAGGGTATAAATTATTTTCAGTTTGGATACATATCTTTTCCGCAAAATGCGCACAAAAATTGACTAGTTTTCATGGTGAGTTTCAGAATATTTGATTTTATAATTAAATGCATTTTTACAATTGTTTATGTGTGTTTTAAATGATTAAAATGCATTTTTAGACCTCTGTAGCAGCAAATCGTCAATACGAGTAAATAATGTGACCAACCCTAATTTCGTGACGCCATTTTGGTTGTCCCCGAGTCCCTGTCAAGTTACCTTAATCTAAAAATAAAGTTACCCCTTCTAACTTTCAATTTTGAAGACATTTTTAAACTACTCTTGTTATACGGACCGCTAAAGCGCTAGTGCTCCTACCATTCTCACCAGAAAGTTGAACACACAGCTCCTCCAAGTTTCCTTTTTCAATACTCCAAAAGAACTTGCACAGGAATCAAACGCAGACATCCATCCAGACAGGACTTTTAATTTAGCATCGGATTCGGTAGACTCACTGAGTGACATTAATTGTTCATTCGACAAACTAATACAAAAATTATCTAAAAGTGATTTCGACTCCTGTAAATCATTCATCACTTTGATATTGCAGATTTACTGCACAAATTGCCAAAATCTTGTCTCCTGTTTGTTTTTGTTGCAAGAGTGATTTCCCTTGGAATATACTTGATTCTTTATTAAAATAAATCTACAGAAACTCAATCGAATATTTTTACACAAGGACAAAAGTTGGACAATTATTTTACAAACTTGTGAATAAACAAAGAAAAACAGTTAATGACAATGTGCAAATGCTAAATGTGGATGGTAAAGAAATCATTGGAACTGAAAATATCCTGGAAGAGTGGAAAAATCATTTTGAAAAGTTGGCGACCCCAGATTCAGAACAATATAACAAAAATGACAAAGTACGACTAGCAGAAGAACAAAACATTATTATTGAAAGAAATATTAGAGACAATTATATACCTTTAGAACCAGTGTCACAACCCGATGTACTGAAAGCAATTGAATCCTTAAACTCAGGAAAAGCAGCAGATGTTAATGGTATTAATCGCACCACCAAGAAAGCCAACAACATGCTGGACTTCCTAAGACGAAATTTGCACAAAGCAACAGAAGACACCAAGACAAGTGCCTACAATGCCATGGTCCGTTCACATCTGGACTACTGCTGCTCAATCTGGAGTCCATACCAGAAGGACTTGTTCCATAAGGTAGAAATGGTTCAACGCAGAGCAGCACGATTTGTCACCAATCGCTATCGAAATACCAGCAGTGTATTAGATATGCTACAACACTTGCAGTGGGAGTCCCTCCAGACAAGGAGAGACAAGGCACAGCTCATCATGCTTTATAAGATCGTGCATGACCTAGTGGATATTCCAGCCTCCACATATCTTACACCTGTCACCTCTAGAACAAGAGCAGCACATAAAAACCAGTTCCATCAGTACTCTACATCAACCGACTACTACAAATACAGTTTCTTCCCTAGGACCATCCCGATGTGGAACAGACTTCCAGCCAGTGTTGCTGAGGCTCCCTCTTTGGCATCTTTCAAGAGAGAGCTGTCTTCCCAGCCATTCTAAGGGATCAGTATGCCTTTCTGGTACACCTCAAGTGACGAGGGAGCACTGCCGGCGGGACCTTGGGTCCTGGTAGCGCCACGCAAGCCGGACTGGTCACTCAGATGGGATGTATTAGAAGGCACTTCTCATGCTTTTATCTCCTTACTTTACTTTTTGCAACACACCCTTGACCGTTTCTATTTTCTTACTGTATTATATTCTACTTCATGTTTCTTATTTCTTAACTGTTGTCTTTTATTGCGCACCGTCAAGTCATGGTCAATGTTGACAGTTTGACGTACAATGTAGATGTAGATTTCAAGTGAACATTACAAACTAGCAAAATATGAAATAGTGCCTTCATTAACTGAAATAATTAATATGATTTTTGAAGAACTTGATCTTCCTCCTTCCTTGAAATGTGGAATATTAACACCAATACATAAAAAAGGAAAAGATAAATTTTTAACAAATAACTATAGAGGTATTGTAGTCTCTGATATCCTTGCTAAAATATTGGAATCTATTCTGAAGAAAAGACTAGATGCTATCTTTGATAGTCTGCAAAATCCATTACAACGTGGTTTTACTGAACAGAGTTCTTCTATGAATGCAGCTTTTCTCGTTACTGAAGCATTTGAGTATCACAGGGAAGTGAACAAACCACTACTCTTTGTAACACTTGATGCTCAAAAGGCATTTGACAGAGTCAATCATGAGATTTTATTCAATAAACTTTTTTATATCGGTGTTCAAGGATCTTTCTGGTTACTCTTAAGAAATTTGTACAGACATTCAACAGTGAAAATTAAATGGGAAAGCCAGCTGTCTGAAGACTTTGAATTGAAACAAGGTACAAAACAAGGGGCCCAACTGTCCACAACACTATACAAAATATATCATAATCATTTGCTCAACACGATACAAGACAGTGGATTAGGTGCATTCATTGGGAGTGTAAAAGTAGCAGCTCCTACATGTGCAGATGACACAGCATTACTGTCAAACACCACTGCAGATTTACAGTCCATGCTCGATATTGTAGATTTTAATACAAAAAGAGAATTAGTCAAGATAAATCCTGAGAAATCAGAAATACTCGCTGTTCGTGGAAATCAGTCACCAAATGTCACACTTAACGGTCAATCAGTTTCTTGTGTATCAAATATTAAACATTTAGTACTAAACAGAAACAACAAGAACTTAGTAGATACAGACAAGGTGATAAATACAGCACAGAAGACAGTATATTCGCTTCTGGGCCCGGGTCTACATGCACGTCAAGGAATGTCGCCAAAAGCAACTTACAAAATATGGAGGACATATGTTACACCTAGATTTTTATTTGGTATTGAAGTACAAACTTTAACAAAAACAAATCTTCAGAAATTAGAACCTTATCAAAGAAAAATTTATCGTCAACTACAGGGGTTACCAGATAGAACATCAAATGCTGCTGTGTACACACTGCTTGGAGGTGAACCGGTTGAACTGACTATAGACAGGAACACATTAGCACTTTTTCTAAATATAGCGAGATTACCTGAGTCTGCTGAATATAAAGTTTTGAAAAGACAACTTGCAATGTCAGATAGTAACAGATATTCATTTTCCTCAAATGTCAGAAACATTTTCGTAAAATACGGTCTACCTTCACCAGAAGAATTACTTCGTGATGTTCCAACTAAGGATAACTGGAAATCTACATTCAGAACAGCAACAAATACATACTGGGGAAATATATGGAAAGAGGAACTTGCACTTAAGTCATCTACAAAATATCTTCAGATACAAAAGGATCCTGTCAGTAGTCCGCACAACCTATGGAAAGTCACAAAATCTAGACCACATGAAATTAGACGAGCAGAGATCAAAGCTAGACTGCTTACTGGAACATACATATTACAGAGTAACACTGCTAGATTTAACCAGAATGCTGTCCCTGCAACCTGCAAATTATGCAATGAGGAGGATGAAACTAGAGAACACCTTTTGGCTCGTTGTAATTATTTTCAAAGCATTAGGAAGAATTATCTTGGAAAACTGAAAGACATTCTAAATGATGAAACCTGGTTTAAGGTAATCAGAAACGATGAAAACATCCTTATTCAGACTATTTTAGACTGTACACATGTTTCTCTAACAGATCATTTTCACTTACAGACGAAGCAGATATGTGACATAGAACGCTGGTCCCAGGCTTATATCCAGCATCTGATCCAGTTGAGAGTCCAGACCACCTGTAGTAGTAGTGGGCATCTAGCATATACACGCCCAAATAATAAAATGAACGGTCCTCCAACTTAATTAATGGGCATTTTGTATCTGACCTAGTTCTAAATTGATAGCCGACATAAGGGTATAAGTGTGTATATATATTAATAATGATATTAGTTGTATAAGTTAAATAGTCAGAGATAGAGACTGTGAAATTGTATAAAATAAAAAACTTATTCATTCTCGGAAAGGGAAGTGCGCCGAAGAAGAACGGCGGAACCTACAAGACAACAACAACAACTTGATGATTTTATTCCAAGATTAGAAGGGGGTTCGGAGGTGTCGGTATACTATATAAAAAATCTTTAGAAACCCATGTAGACATTATAGACATAGAAAATTGTAGACTCAATGTAGTGAAAATTAATGCAGAAGACGCACCAATTATACTGGTAAACTCCTATATGTCAGCAAGTGTAGAGAAAGATGATGAAAAATACAAATGTATGTTAGATCAGATAGCAGAAATCTATGAAAAATACAAGAATACAAATAGGATTCTTATCGCTGGAGACATGAACGCTTCAGTTCACAGAAATAGACCTATAGAGATATTACTTTTCAAAACTTTCTCACTGATCACCAAATGAATGTAAATAACGAAAACAAGAATACCTTCTACCATCATAATGGAAATACTCATCACAGATTGACTACTTTATTACAGACAGTAACACAGAGAAAATAGTAAGAAACTATAGAACCACTGAAATGCACGCACTTAATACATCGGACCATAGTTTAATATGGGTCTGCATAGAAGCAAAGACAAAAAGGAAATTGAAAGGGAAAAAAGATGAAAATAATGAGCAAACCAAATTGGAATAAGTGTGATAAAGACTCTTATAAAAGTGAACTCAGCACCAGATTAAATTTTAATGATAAACAGTCAACTAGTGAGCAAATCAAAAAACTGAAAAATACTCTACATCAAGCAGGATCAAAAGCGATACATAATTATAGGAAGCTAAAAAGCCTGAGGTCAGTAGGTAGGGGTATTTGGAATCGCAATATAAGTAATTCTTCAAAGAGGTGTAAATTACTATTTAAAAAATGGAAAGACTCTAATAAAAAATGTGAACAGTGTAAACTTGAAATGAAACATGAAAAAAAGAAATTAAAAAGACTACAGAGAAGAGCACATGCATAATCTAAAATGAATCATATAAATAAGCTTATGGAGTGTTCTGAAAGGGATCAAAAGACTTTCTACAAAATGATTAAAGCACAAAGAAACACTGAGTGTAGTGAAAACTGCATATCTTTAATAGTAAATGGTGTTGAGAAATCACAACCTGAAGAAATCTTAGAATCATGGAAGAACCATTTCGAAAACTTGGCTACACCTCCAGAAAGACAGGATGAAAATGATATTATTGTTCTTCAAAATAAATTAATATTTGAAAAAGAGACTGAAAGTGGAACACCTATTGAAAAGGTCACACATCAGGAAGTAGATAGTGCAATAAAGAATATGAACAATGGGAAAGCTCCTGATAAGGATGGAATCTCTGCGGAACACTTCAAGCATGCAAGAGAAGAGCTAGTTCCAGTTGTAACTAAAATAATTAATAGAATATTCACAGAATTAGATGTTCCAAATGATCTCAAAGAAGGTATCTTAACACCAGTTCATAAAAAAGGAAAGAATAAGTGTATGCCCGGAAATTACAGAGGAATAGTGGTAACTAACTGCCTAATGAAAATACTTGAAAATATCCTCGAAACAAGAGTAGATAGAATTTTTGATAAACAACAGAATCCATTACAAAGAGGCTTTACGGCAAACAGTTCAGCTATATATGCAGCCTTTATCATATCAGAGACAATTTTTAATGTAGGGAGTAGAGATCAGTTAATAATGGCTAGTCTAGACGCACAAAAGGCGTTTGATACAGTGGATCATGAAGTTCTATTTAATAAACTATACCATCAAGGCATAACTGGACATTTATGGTTACTACTCAGGAATTTATACAAAAACGCAACAGTGAAAGTAAAACGGAATGGAGAACTATCGGATAAATTCTTACTTCGACAAGGGACCAAACAAGACGCAACCCTCTCAACAACACTATACAAGGCGTACCACAACATCACACCAGACTGCTTATCAGTAAGTGAGTTGGGAGCAAATCTCGGTGAGGTCTCGGTGGCTGCACCAACCTGTGCAGATGACACAGCATTATTAGCCACTTCAAATGAGAATCTACAAGCAATGGTACAAATTGTTGAATACTGTACAATGAAAGATAAAGTTACAATAAATACGGACAAGTCTGAAATTTTGAATATAAAAAACAAACAACCTGAAAAGATATTCATGAATGATAAAGAATTACAGCAATCAAAGGAAATAAAACATCTTGGTTTAGTAAGAACATCTCAAAATAAAGTGAATACTGATGATAGACTGAAATCTGCAAGACAAGCAATATATGGTATGTTGGGACCTGGGCTACATGCTCGTAGAGGCTTATCCCCCTTGGTAGCGCGCAAGCTTTGGAAAACTTATGCCTTGCCCAGAGCCTTATATGGCATTGAAGTGTTAAAAGTTTCAAATACTGACAAAGAAAAACTGGAAAGACAGCAACGTTTTATGATAAAACATTTCCAGGGACTACCGGAAAGAACAGCAACTGCAGGAGTCCACGTCCTTCTTGGTATAGAACAAATATAATCAGTAATAGATAAGCGAAGATTCTCAACATTTCTAAATATTGCTAGGCTGAAAGGTTCTGTGGAGTATAGCATCCTGTCAAGACAATTAATCGTGAAAGCCGGTCATGGAAACTCCCTGGCAAACACAGTGACTGAATCTTTACAAAAGTACAGTCTACCAGAGGCAAAAATTCTTTTTGATAATCCACCAAAAAAGGAACGTTGGAATTCAATGGTGAATACCGCAATTGACAAGTACTGGTATGATAAATGGGATCAGCAACTTGCTCAGAAAATAACTCTTAAGTTTCTCCAAATACAAGATAGACCCACCCAGAAACCACACAATATATGGAAATCCATCAAACCTGTTGACCACGAAGTACGACAGGCGGAATTGAAATCAAGATTGGCGACAGGCACCTACACTCTTCAAACAAATTCAGCAAAATTTAATAAGACAGAACTATCCGGCATATGCATCCTGTGTAATCAAGAAGATGAAACAAATGAACACTTCTTAACTAGTTGTCCAAGCATTGATACTGCCAGAACCAAAGGAATTGATCTACTACAGGAAATTCTGCAAGAAATGCATCCAGACAAGGTCTCATTACTTCATGATACCAGAATATTAACACAAATGTTAGTGGGCTGTACACATAGAGGCCTTAAGGCCAAGATAAGGATTGAACGTGCAAGTCAGAGTGCAATCCATTACCTCCATACACCCAAAGTGCAAAATATGCTTACAGCTAGCCCACTTTTTAAACCCCTATCATTAAAACAGACCACTATAAAATAAACTAAGATAAAAATAAACAAAGACATTTCTTGAAAAAAACTATACTACTCTCGCACGGTATTTGTAACAATAACATGTTAAATGTTACTATTGAGAAAAGGGGAATCGGGTAGTGAAACCATTATCCGTGACAAAATAGTTGTACTAATTTTGAATAGTATTAACTATAAAGAAAACCCTGACTTACCATGAAATAAACCTGAATTACCAATAAAGACATAATCGACTTTTCCGATAATGTTTTCGTTATCGTTCTCTATTTATACATTCCGAAGGATTATTGACATATAGGTCAGGGTAAAATCTGTGTACATAAATTAGTGTAATAAAGGCATGAGCATGAAGTATTGATGTTTTAACATTATATTCTGTTGGATCTTTATTCAAATTGGATATAACTCTCTTGAAGAGAGGTGCTTCAATCAATATTGAAGGAATTTACCTGTGCAGAAGAAGAAGAAGAAGAAGAAGAAGAAGAACGCAGCAAAAGAGACAGCGTTGCTCAACTAAATGTAGCAAAAATTAAAAACACAGAGCTATAGTTGGTACTGATGGATAGTCTGTCTGATTTAAAGGCCACTACTATAAAGCCTTCTTATAGAGCCACTATTTTTCTTCCCGTTTAACCAAAACAGTGAATTTACCTGTGTTGAGAGACCACCTTTGATCAAAGACAACTTTGTCATTTCCCAAGTAGATTTGACAATAAACGTCGATCAGGGTATTACCGGACATGGGGGTATTATCGGTCAAGATAATAAACATCGTGTTTGGGGCAGTTGTAATGTTTAGATTGTATAATAAACCAGTCATGTGTTTTTAAAAGTTTGTTTTTTCTGGCTGTTTACAAAGTATATCAAATCAGCAACAACAAATGTTATAAAAGTCACCCAAGACAAATCGCATATACTTTACTATTTCACTTTCGGTTGCAAATAATAAAGTTCCAATGAAATATTTATTCATTTTTTAGATTAAACCGAAGTACAATGGTGTAGGCCTACTTGAAATAATTATGTTCGTATGTTGTTTTTAAAACTTGTAAAACGGTACGACATTATTCTCCAGGTGTTCAAAATGGGGATATTCTCGGACAGGATTTCTGAATGAAATGGCTACATATCCGATCCTAGATATACCCACACCATCATGGTTACATTCTACCAATTCAGTTCCTTCTTTATTTCATATAAACTATAAAATATTCAGACCTCATTTTCAGCACTTTAGAGCAATTCAATGATATGAAAACCATATATGGTCATTTAGTATGACATGTCTTCATATCAAAAATAGAAAAATATTGACATGTTATGTTACATATAAGAAAAATAATCTGTTCTGAGAAACATCAGCCTCAAAAAATGCCCCCATGAAAATAGCCGTTTAGCAATTACGCATATGTAGACATTTTCTCAAAGAATAAAACATATTCCAGGAAATTCACAATGAAAATGGTCTAGATCTTTTCTCAATACAATTAGCAATAAAACTAAGCCAAAAATATAACTGTCACATCCTCATATGACTCATTATATCAGATTTCATCCATAGCATGGAACTACATTTTGGACTACTTCAAATGTAACACTGAGTAGTCACTTCCTGTTTGGTGTAATCCGTCCTCAAGCTACATATCTGGTACCCGTTATTGTTGTTGAAGACTAGATGATTTAGTGGTTGATATGTAGGGTAACAGATGAGAAATAACAGATGATACATTTCTGACAATGTCATTTGTGTAAATTGACATAAATTTCCCAGATTTTCGAAAGGAAACGTCACAGAAACAAAATTTTTACAATGGTACGTTGTTTAATAAATCTCAGTTCTAATATGCAGATCTTTATTTGTCGTGCGGAAGTGAGAAGAACATTTGAAAATGCTTTGCCACAGGAAAAATGCCAACTGGACATGTATAAATTAGGTTGGTGACAATTTTGACTCGGAGTATTTGTATCATCCGATAATATCCTGGCATGACAGAAACTTTGGAGGTCCTTATTTGATCTGGCTTGTCAGAAGTAATCATGATATAATATGGACCAAGATATGTTTTTCAAATGACAAGTATATTTGGGACTTTAGACTGGAAGTGGGTTTTCAAGAACTTTGTACATCTAGTCTTTTGAAACAATCATTTTAAGATTTTTGTGCAAGAATACCCCGATCATCTTAAGGTATTGCACAACTGAAAGGGGTGATAAACAGGATATGTTGTTTTACATATTATCATATACGAGGGCTGTTATAACGTAGATTTTGTCTCTAGCTCTAATATGCTTTAATGAAGCAAAACAAGAAATACACCATCATATTACTCTTTCCACTAATTTGACCGGATACATGGTATTTGATGTAACTAATGTTATAGATCTAAATCTACTGTCAGAAGTTATATTTTCTCGAAAACAGTCGGCGCATGTTGATCATATTGTAACGAGGTTCTCGAGGTCGTGGCTTCAGCAGTATGACCATTAATTTTACATAATGTGCATTATAAACAACAATATATAAGTTTAAACATTATTTCCTCCCTTCTCAAACATCCGAATAACGGCATACTTTCGGTGCATGTTACTTGGATGTCTAACTGTATTGAGAATATTAGCACGCGAATTCAAACCACCTCGTTCAAAATTTGATTATGTCGTAGTGTGGGATCAGGACGGTACCATAATACTTACAAAAACATTCATATGAAGAGTAGAGAGATAAAAATACTTTTGACAGTTTCTGAAAACTAATGACAAAATCTGACAGGTGTAAGATGACTCATGTTTAATTAAAAGTTTGCTGTAAATTCTACCTTTGAGTTCGATTTGCTTAAAATGTTCTTGTATAGTGTAGCTTACAACTCATAAACTGAAATAATAAAAGAACACTATCGTATTATCTATCCATTTCGCCGAAGAATTCCCATTATTTCATTCACCTGGCACTTACTAGCGACATTCACAACGCTGGAATTAGCTGAAACAGTTCCCTTATTTTCAAATATGTATTAAGAATGTATCTAAAGAGCACATTTATTTAAGTTATGAATTTTTAATACCTATTGCATATTACAATTATTCTAAACACATCTAAACCGTGACGCGTCCTTAATTCTAATTTCCATACGCCTACCCTTTAATACGGAAATATTACAGTTTGCCGCAACACTTGTTGCGATCATGCCGCAAATATCAGGCGAACATGCCGCGAACACTTTTGATACAACTGATACAATGTTCGCGGGATGTTCGTTTGGTTTTAGATTTGCCGCGAACTAGTTGCTGCAATCTTCCCGCGAACTAGCTGAAAACCATGACTACCAAGCAAAGCCTTGATAGAGATTGCCTACAAAATAGCATGCACAGAAAAAGTAAAGTGCAAAAACAAATAAATTAGTAGGAATCAGGGAAATAAAATTAGTTATTTCCTAATTCGCTACGCTCAATCGTAAATAAATCATTCAGTATCCTATAATCAAAGTAAATCAAGAAAAAAAAGGAAAACAAATACATAAATTCATATTTAGGATTTGTTATCTGCATTGTCATGTATCTACATTGTTAACATATTTTCCAGCTTTAACACCAACACATCGTGCATGTACATCAATACATTTCAAAGTAAACGAAAACTGCACATATTTATACTGTAAAGCAAAAAATAACTGCAAACCATCTTTATAGTTATATTCTGTTCAACTCAGCTTCAGTCATATAAACTATCAACTTTCTTTAATTCCTACGAGGAAAACAAACATTATATGAATATACTTTCCCGGTCAGTGTGCTGCGAGGTGTACTACGTCGTGGGAGAGAGGAGTAGAAAGATACCAAGTCTCAAGACCAGCTACCATCTTCTGGTGGCCTGACATCCCCTTCCCCGCAATTTTTTGCCGAAAAAATTTATCCTCAGTGAAGATAATATAATCCATAGAAGTTCATTTGTTATCCAAAACATGTACATTCATCAAATATATGTCTTCCAAATATATCATTTTATTAAGATAGTCATTTGAATTTTTACAATGCATTTATATCTTAATGAGACTATGATAAGAATCAGTTTTGCACTTTTTGTAAAATACTGTCTTCTGTCTATCTATCTTACAAGAAAATGTAACTTTCTATTTCTATTCTTACAATAAAATATAACTTTCTATTTCTAAAAGAAATGTAAACGAGGCAAATATATCGTCCTTTGTACTTCACTTCGTTATAGAACAGTTCTCTATATGCATCGATATATAAAATCATATCCATTCCGTAGAAATCTAGGCGACAATGTGTCAAGAAGAACTCCTCAATTCTTGGAGTAATCTGTAAAATATAAACTAACTTGTATTATCATAAACATCCTCTTAAAAACTGTCAACAAGATAAGTACTAATTATACTTAAATCAGCTCTTGCAATTAAGCAGACAAATGCAAGTTAAGCAAACATTTGTCCATAGAGTAATTCATAAATTCATATTATCTCCCTTTGTTAGGCAAAATGATATCAATAGAAAAGAATAAAATATACTCTTTCGTCATAATACAATATTCAAATGTTGTGCACCATCACTGCATGTATAAAGAAACTTTATTTATCCTGACAAAACATCATTTTCATATACGATATTTACAAAATCCTTGTTAAAAACAAAGAAAAATATCAAACAGGGAATGCCACGCACCAAAAGCGAAGCCTCCTCAAAACGAACCCCCCAGCACGCAAACGCGTGCACCACACACACACACACACACACACACACACACACTCAAAGCTTACACATCAGGACAAAACGAACAACACACACACACACTCAAAGCCAACACATAAGGACAAGACGACCAATAAGCATACACACACGCGCGCACACAAAGTCAACACACAAGGACAAAACGAACAAACAAAGGAACACAGTGGGGCACCGCCTTGGAACGGTCAGTGGCAAAAACACCACTGGGGAGCTTAAACCGGTTTATGGTGCGCACCCAACCTCACTCTTACCCCCACCATGTTCCAAAGACATGGGACAGTGTAAATAAAAGTAATCCCCTCCAGGTGAATCTCTAACACACGTAATGGAAACAAAAAGGCATGGCATGTAAAACACAAAAATGCTCGTGTATAAATATATAAAAAGCAAACCTTAAGAACCAAAAACGTATGTACTCAATGCCTTTTCAGAAGACAGAGCAACAAGAGAAACACCCTTAAGGGCCCGACGAAACAGGCCAGAAGACAAATATCAAAACAGTTCAGTCCTGGTAGGATTTAAAAACTGCTCATCATAGAGTCCTCCCCCTCTTCCGTCAGACGCAATCAAAGAGGGAAGCGTAGTATCCAACTGTAAACGGGTTGAACACTAAACATGCGGTATGTCTCAAAACAGTTGGGTCGTAACCTCTTTTAATAAAACGTTTGATAATCTTTCCAAATACATTTGGAAAATTACCATGACCCAAGATATTACGAAGTTTGTAAACCACACACTTATATAACAAACAAATCCTTGACTGATGACATCTACTTATAAGGTTTTATCATACCTTATAATACATGGGGAAAATTCCCATGCCGTGCTCTAGACAGACGCTAAGTATATTATAATGTTGATATTCAGAATAACGTTAAAGGCTTATAATACATTTCGACACTTGTATTAACATAAAACATATAAAACAATTGTCAATTCCTATTTTCTTTCTTTGATAACTGTTTTATTCAATATTTGTATATTTGTCAGGGGTTTGGTCATTGATAAATGTACAAATTCAATCGAAAGTATTATTGAATCTATTAGTTCTGATTACCTCCCTTTAAGATTATTGTATAATATTATTTGAAATATTGAAATAAGTGCCATTCCAACCATGTACCAAATGCAAAACATTTTTCATTTGTTTTAACTTTAAATCCTTTGGGACTTTAAAATCTTACTGAAATTTAAAGATATTGCAATGTTTAAATTTTCAATGAGTGGGCGAGATGGGACGTAGTTTGTATACATGTAAGTAGTGTGTGTTGTGTTAGCAATGCAGACTTAAATGACTGTTCAACTCGGCTATATACCATTGAAAATAGCACGAAATAATCGTGCATTCAACACTTCAATAACTTTTCAATACAGTAAAACCTCGATTTCTTTAAACCTAGGATAAATACATATAAACTTCAGCACTGCGGTTGTAACAAATTCAAACTGTCTATGCCTGAACTTTTTTTCATATCAAGAACTACTTCCTAGGATACAACGACCCGGAAGTACTTCAATACCGTGGTGACACCAGAAGCGAATACTTCCTGCGAATATGTATGTTCGCAGCATGTTCGCGGCATGTTCGCATCTTTTTGACCATTTCGTAAGGGTAGTACCTCTACGCCGTTTAACTTTTTAAACATATTTCTTGTTCGTCTTATTGATAACGAAATGAAATGACATGCGTAAACTTCTTATTATCTGTTATCCACGTTTCATGAAGATTTGTCAGGATAAAACATACCTAATTACAGAAATTTAAAACAATAAAGAGACAGAAATATTAAATGTATTATTTATTAACAGCTATTCAATGACCATTGCGATATCTATTGAAGGTTTTATTGAAACTGATTATGCTCTTTTGAAAAATATACAAATGTTTCTTTCAATACATTTAATAACTGACTATTGTCATAATACTAATGATCTGCACCGGGACCCCAAAAGTATCCGAACATGTCATAATGCATTCATCCAAAAAAAAGGATTTACATGTGTAATAATTACACAGAATGAATTATGGTCTTTCGTTCCTTGTCTTTAATGTAAAATATCTATTGAACAAATTGTTTTGTAAACATATTTCTTTCCGATAAGTAAAACAAGACAGATAAGTTTCTATATTTAAAAAGTAGGTTATTTCCTTTCAAAATAAACATTTAAAGTATATATTCGCTGACGGACCAGGAAGTTATCATTTAAAATGTATGATAGGATGCAATGCGAGGATAATGTTTTATAAGATGTTTTTTAGATTGTGTGTTATTCTGTACTTTGGTAAGTCCAGTTTCGCTATAACATTCACATTATAACTTAAAGATCGTGGGTACGTTCATCTGTATTTTGTATAAGTTATCATAAGGCAATGTTGCAACCTCCGATGGAATCCTTGAACTTTGAAACATTGTGCTGATTTTAGAATTAGGTTTTTTTTGTTCCGTATGTAAAATGTTTCCGGGTGGAATTGTTACTACACCTAGAAAATGCCAGACTTAAATATATATTACAGTATCCTAAAACCTAGAAAAAAAAAGTATTATGTAAGTGGATGAATCTATACATTATAGTTCTCTTCATCGTTTTCATTTTTAGCAAGGGTCTCATCAGAGACACTTGCTTTAGTTAGGCTAAATCCGAAGACACTCGATGAAAGCCTTCGGATTTGAACCGTCAAATGCACATGAAGAAAGTAGTACTTGGTTAACAAAAGGAAAGCAACGTTAAGCATTTACGATATCAGCTAGAAAATGGATTTGAAGTAATATTACCTATACAATAGAAATCACCGTAGAGAAATTCGCTGTTAAAATATTGTAATTATGGAATTAAAAAAAAAAATCCTACGCGAAAGCGACCTTTAACGAATGGAATCGTGCCTATCACACTTGAACTGTATGGGACAATGATAGAATATTCGTGTGGAAACAGCTTATCGATTCATCAAATGGAATAAGACCAGTCTGTTAGAACCGAAGCCAAGTATAAAACAAGTCGAAAGATTTCCTGCGGCCAGAAGTTATACAGACCAGAAATTGTTAAGGATGTAAATGTGTGACCACTCAGCCTAAAAAGTAACTTATGGGTGAATAACGTGCTTGTTTTTTTTTTATTATTATACCATTACGCTTTAATGTAGGAAATATTACTCCCTTGTACATGATTTACAAGTAGATCTATGAAATATGTATTTCTTAATTCTGAAATATATTGTTTAGAGCAAAAATAACTATATTTCCCTTTCATGTATAACTTTTAGCTCAACTGGTCACATTCCTTGACTATTGAAATACTTTACTACATCTTTATTATTATTATTATATACCACATTTATATAGCACTCTTTTCATATAAAAATACGTTCAAAAGTGCTTTACATAAAAACATTTATATAATGTTCAATAAAAAATGGGAATTGAACTATTATAGAAGAAATTAAAATTACATTACGGTAATAAGATACCAAGCATTTTAAATTGGAAGGTAGGCAGATCAAAACATGAAACAAAAATACAATATCATAAAACATTAACTGACCTATCAAAGACACTGGTCAGAGCAGAATAGAACAGAAGATATCTTACATTTTGAACAGACAGAATTAAACGGTATGATGTCTGCGAAATGCATCACAGCATGCAAACCGTCCCGGATGATTGGGTCAATCCCTACCTAAACGGTCCGGAGAACATCCATGATACATCCCACAGAAAAAAACACCGCCAACATTATTCTGTCACACTGGAGTTCTTAATTAAAGTAATTAATTGGCGGCAAAGTACCTACATTATAGATCAGGTAATCAGTGAGATGTTAGTTGCCAAAGAATTGTATGAAATAATGCGTCTTTAGCGCTTTTTTGAAACTTTGCACGGTCTTGCACTCTCTTATGCCAGATGGGAGGGCATTCCATAACCTCGCAGCAGCTGTCTGAAAGCTCCTGTCACCAAATCGTATTGTTCGACATTTGGGCACCACTAGTTTTAATGCATTATTCTGCGATCTCAGATTTCTGGATGGTGTATATATTTCTAGCATGTTCGCTACATAAGCTGGTGATTGATCTTTGAGTGCCTTATATGTATGTGTTATAATTTTGTATTCTACCCTACATTGCACAGGAAGCCAATGGAGTTCACGCAGAACAGGCGTTATATGGTCGTATTTGGATGTTCGGGTTTTACGATTCTAGCTGCCGTGTTTTGGACATATTGCAGTTTGTTCATTGACCGTTTTGGAATTCCATATAGAGAGAGTTGCAATAATCCAAACGTGATGTAACAAGAGAGTTGATTAGAGATTTGGTTGCGTTTGCGGTTTATATATTGTCTGATGTGACTAATTTGCCGCAACTGTGCATAGGAATTCCTACACACACTATTCACATGTTGCTCCATCCTCATGTTCGAATCCAGGAAAGCACCGAGGTTCCTGACACTGCCTGATTGTTTGATTTCAGAGCCGTCCACTTTCACAGATATGTTTGAAACAGATTGTGTCTTGTGTTCAGATGAAAATATGATTAATTCTGTTTTTTCAGCATTGAGTTTCAACATGTTAGTATTCATCCAACTTACTATATCCTTTAAACAACTTTCAACGCGAAAGAATGGTCTCTTCAATAGACATTTTATTTATTGGTTTGAAGGATTGATATAACTGCGAATCGTCCGCATAGAAATGATGTTCAGTCCGTGCTTTCTGCAGATAGCTCCGACTGGTTTTGTACATTGTGTAGTTCTTTGGCCCCAGGACAGACCCTTGGGGTACACTGTACTTCATTAGCACTGGTTGTGATAGCTCGCCATCTATGCATACGGTCTGGTAGCGGTCACTAAGGTATGACATCATCCATGCGAGTGGCTTGCCTGTAACACCAAAGTGACGTTCAAGGCGATGAATCAACGTCCCGTGGTCAATAGTGTCAAATGCTGCAGAGAGATCAAGCATCACAAGAATAGTCACATTGTTCTTATCCAACGATTGAAGAATGTCATTTTGAACTTTTAATAGGGCGGTTTCGGTTGAGTGGAATTTTTTATAAGCAGATTGATTAACTTCATGAAGTTCGTTGTTCCTCAGATGATTTTTCAATTCGAACATCTACCACTTTTTCTAAGATTTTAGACAGAAACGGCAAGTTTGACACAGGTCTATAGTTTTTTAGGACATTAGAGTCTAGCTTGGCTTTTTTAGAAGAGGTCTTATTCGTGAATGTTTGAACGCTTTGGGCACATACGCAGCATCTAGAGATGCATTCATAATTGTTGTTATCACTGGTGTTAGTTCGTCAAGACATTCTTTTAATAACCATGTTGGGATAGGATCTAGTTCGCATGATTTGTTCGCTGACTTTTTGATAATTGATTTCACTTCGTCTTCTGAGGCTTGAGTAAACTCTACATAATTGACACCTGTGTATTCAGTTTCTATGTCATCTAAATCAGATACAGATTGTGTTTGCGATGCTATATCGTTTCTGATTGTTTCGATCTTTCCAATAAAGAAGTCACTGAAATCTTGTGCGAGATGCTGTGGAGATGATTGTGATGGTAAAATCACCTGATTTGTATCGCCAAGAAGATTTTTGGTAATCTTTGATAAACTCTTATGATCACTGCCACATGAGTCAATTTTGCCTGTATAGTATTCAACACGAGCTTGTTTTAGCATCTTATTCACTTCAGCACACTGTGTTCGGTAAATTTGGTGATCGATTGTGAGCTTACTTTCACGCCATTTCCGTTCTAATTTTCGTTTCTGATGTTTTGCTTTGTGGAGTTGCTCGGTATACCAAGGACATGAAGGTCTTAACACAATAGTCTTGGTAGTCAAAGGGGCGTGTTTGTCTACTATAGAAATTAACTGATTTGAATATTCCTCCACAGCTTTCACAAATATGATTCATGCCTTCACCTGGACTTCGTTGACAACACAGGACCATAATCCAGGAAATTGAAGAGCAATTAACACAAAAACGTATGCACAGCTAGGTATCAATATTGATCATTGCTGAAAGTTTGAATAAATTATATGAAATAATAAATGAGGAATTCAGGTCACAAACATTTCTCTGTATATCATATAGACCATATATACCATGTGCTACACTACTTGTTGCATTCCAATATACCTGCGGCCTCAGGTAATTAAAGAACGATAGCAATCACTTATATGCTGAGTGTATATATCGATGTAAACGTCACGCGGAGCTTCCTTTTATTTTTAGATCTTTTTTGTCGGCAGCTACAGTAGGAGTTTTCTGTAAAAAAAACGAAGTGTGCATTGTTTTGAATTAATAAAGAATGAAACACAACCAGTACAGTTGCCTTAAACCCAAACAAGTTGAATGTGTCAGAAAAAATAATAATACACAAATTAGTTATACATGCAGTTGATTACAATGCTACTATCGTGGTCTAGAAAGAGAATGATTTATAGTAAGTTACCAGTAGATCTATACTTATTTTACACAGAGCCGATATGAACAATAGATGACTGGCATCGTGTGGCATTTTCAGCCTGCCGATTCAGTTGTTAAGTAAAACTCCGGTTTCAGGACACTAAATTTTAAGGCAAAAAAAATGGCCAAAAATGCACACCTGTCCAGACCGGTACCGCATTAACCTAAAACATATGTATATTTTTAAAGCATGTGACCAGACGAAAATAATGGTGTGGAGAAAAGCGTCTCGTAACCGTGTACATTTTCCGCAAATTTGTTCCGTACGGATGGATGACCGTTTCCATATTCCGTCTGACTTCCGATACCTCAGGTAAGATTTTAGACTCGGCCGCCTACACACGCCTGGTAAACTACAGAGCTACCTCTTTAAGAGGTATACGATAAAATGCTCTGTCGCAACTTCCGAGGTAGTGCACGTCGCGATAAAAGAACATCAACAAAGATGAGTGTCATCATATTTTTTGCATTTTTACAAGCAGTGTATCAAATATCAAAAATCGGGGAATTGTACGCGATGTAGATATGAGAACTTTAAGTTTGCTAATTCATTCTTAATTTGTTGTCGTGGTGCTGTTTACCAACAAGCTGATTTAGCAGTAAATTTGGCCATTTCGTCATGAAAGCACTTTCATTGTCGAATATTTACATTTTAACTAATATTAAGAAGCAAACCGATAGTCTGCCAATATCTGAGGAAAATGTGACTTCTGATGGCATTTTTTGTTAATGCTCGGATATTATTATAAAACTGTTCCTTAGTATCAAACATGAAATTTAAAAGGGGCTGTCGCCTTCTAGGATTCCTCCTTACCGTATAATGGGGTCAAAGGTCAAATGAGTGCATTTACGAATAAACTACACCGTTGTGCACTCGTTTTGTTTTCAAATTTATTATAGACATCTAAATTGGTTTAAATATTGTTTTTCAACGCCCTTTAGTATTTTTGTAAATAAAACTGATGATAACATTAAAAATATATATATTATAAATATTATATTATATAGAATAATATATATCTGGGAAAAGTGGCATACGATGGCAAAGTGTGTTATACTTGACATATTTGCCAATCTATATATCATATAAGTTGGATCAACTGCAAAAATATTTTTGGTATCGTCGTATCCAAGGGTTATTTTAATGTAATTTCAAGGTCACAGACATGTCAAGGTCAAAAATGAACTTTTAAAAATGACTTCTAAGGTACTACAGGAATCAAAATGGTGCGTTTATTAATAATATACTCAACAACTTTTCTTTTTTTTTTCTTTTATCGCCAAATTTTGACAGATTTGGATGAATGTTCTACACAATGTTTAATGATTATTTTATTATAATAAAACATAAAAACGATCATAGCCTGATATATTTTCATTAACCGTATGGGTAAAAATAAGGTAACCCTTAAATTAAATGCCACATAATTAGTAAATTCATCACAGCAGAAATTCAAAGTACCATATTCTGAATGTTCAACTATGTTTAGTTGAAATGGAACATCCGTCAATATTTTAAATATGAACATGTTAATTTTATATCAGGTTTTGGACGTCATTAATGACACCAATTAATGACAAAATTGTTTAATACTGCAGATGGCAGTACTTGCCACATAGAGACCAGCACCAAGTTGCATCCATTCTGTGACGTTTAATTTTTAGGTTACCCTATTTGAACTGTCATGGCTCAGTGAATGTACCCGCAGTTAATATCGCTGTTATGTTTATCTAATTAAACTGGTCATTAAGCAATGTGTCCAATTTTCATTCAAACTTTGGCAGAGATAAAAACAAAAGTGAGGTAGCAATAAAATTTGAATTTAAGCTTTGAACTGACTATCAAAGGATTATTTACATATTGTACACCTTTTGATAAATGTGTGCGAAAGAGAAAATATGGTTGGTTTTGAGGAGGGAGACTACAACGAAAATGAATTACATATAAATAATATTATATAAAAATTCTCACATAAACAGTTAAAATCACTTTACTGTCATGTATACAACCAAGTATTTTAGCTCAATAAGGGGAGCGCAGATCTAAGGATCGCGGGATCGTGAGTTCGATCCCCGGGAGAGGTGTATGTTCTCCATGATGATTTGATAATAGACATTGTCAGGAGTAATTTCGTCCTCTACTTCTGAATCATTTGGAGAAGTTGGCAGTTACTTGCGGGGAAACGGCTAGTACTTGTAGAGACTGCAGAAACACTGATTAGGTTAATTGAACGCCGTTACATGACTGAAATACTGTTGGAAGTAACATTTACATATATTGAATGCTTCTCCATCTCCTCAAGAAATGATTTCAATACTGGTGATAATTCATTATATAATATAGATTTATGTTAATTTGCCCACGAGGTGATGGTTAAATAGGACCATTTTAGAGGAATAAGTGAAATATTGGTCACATTATAGGTGTACACAATACATGTACGGTAATAAGCAAAACAGAACAGATCTGTAGGAATTTAACTGAATACTCTATACACCATGTCTTTGATTTGCTGTAATTTCTTTCCTTTTTTTCTACTATCGGTCAGACATTTATCATCATATTTTATGTATTTGTAATTAAGTAGAACATTTCAAGAACTATCACCGAAGCTCTTTATGCGATATTTGCATTATTTTATTTGGTTTCAGACAGGATGTCCTTGATTACATTGTGAAAAGAAAGCTAGTATCTTGGAACTGAAACATTAGTCATTCAGATGTTTTACAAATTAAAATGTAAAAATAAAGATATAAAAACATCAGAAAGGTTGCTTTAGATTTTTATAATAGTAACATTAAGTCACATTCAGTAAACTATTAAAATATACCTTTCTATATCTTCATGATTACTAACAGATGATGGTTCAGCTAATCAAAATGATGAAATATGGTGTTTCGATAGTAATTAAGAGATATACAATGTGTAAAAATAACCTCCTACATGATGAGAAGAGCATGAAGAAGAGATTCGAAATTCAAAACGATGGATTTATAATAAACAAATACTGTCGATTGAATATAGGCTAAGACGTCTATAGCTTGTGAAGTAGGACTATTATTCCATTATATGGGGTTTAATCATTTTTTATACAAGGGTAAGACGTTATTTTTATATAAGGGTAGTTCATTCTAGCATTCCGCACTGAATTTAATTAACAATATATCTAATTTTACACATTTAAAGCTAAAATAGCATTGGCTCACATTTGTTTCATTTCATAACATTAGATTCCTTCGCGATACATTGGTACGTTTGCTCTACCCGGTCCTATCACCAGCCAAATACTCGGAAATCTAAAGGCGTTGTAACAGGAAAACAAACATGCTTTCCCCTATATTCACAGTCATAAAGATAATACTAATAATATTCGATATACTTTCAAATTCACTGACAATTATTAAGCCTTTTTGAAGTTATGACATTTATAGAACCAGTATAAACAAATACCGGTAGTTACAAAATTGTAGATATTGAAAACACTTGAAGAACGGTTACCAGTTCTTATAATAGCATAACGTTAATGTGCAAAGTAATATGTTTTAGCTGATTCAGAAATATGAAGAGTATCATTTTCATGCTAATGGAATGAAAATAAAAACAACATAACATTTGCGGTTATCTAATATCTATATTTAAACTTTGATATCGCTTAATTTTTGTACATAGATGGTATTTCTCAACACCCACACATTCCTGAAATTAATACAGCACATGCATAAACCACTGGAATTGATTTTTAATTGACAGCATAGACCATTTTAGATAATGCTTGAGAGAATTTGCACATTTCATACTATCTCACAAACAGACTTAATCAAACTGACTTTGCTATTTTACGCCCTTGAGTTCTATGCTACCGAAGGAATCTTTAGACCTGTCAACAGTTAGTACAGTCAAACTTTATGTTCGCTAGAGCTCGACGGGACAAGCAAAATGTGTTCGAGATATCAGTAGGACAAGCCAACGTGAAGTACACATTATATAGAACTGACGATGAGTTCGAGCCAGTACTAAGCGAATAATCCAAATTCGAGCAAACGAAGTTTAACTGTACCAGTCTTATAATACGCGCCAAAGACTTTTTCTACCTTTACTGTTCATACAGACAATCATACAGGCAATCAACTAGCCTTTTTTTAAAAGTGTTAGGCTGTAAACGGAAGTTTTAGAATATCAAACATGAAAAAGATAGCTTTTATAAATGAACAGAAAATCAGAGCGTACGAAAAATTAAGCTCATTCTATAGAAATAACTTTAGTCGTTTTGAATTTTGCCAGTCTCAAATGCAATAAATATACACGAAGTAATTTATTTTACTTCTCAAATTCATAATTATCACCGAAAAATTACAAGTTTGTATTAAAAGGTAGCAAAAGTGGCGAAAATCTGACGTTTATAACAAAAATGCACTTATTGACCTTTGACCTTGTGCTGTGACCTTACTATGACCCTTAGAAGGCGACAGCCCCTCTGAAACTTTTCCAATTTTTATAAAGTTTACAATGAACATGGCTGTCGGGCATTAACAAAAAATGCCATCAAAGGCAATTTCTAGGCCACTTTTCTGGATATATAGGCAGACTACGAGTAGGCGTGAGGTAGCTGTAAAATATATAATGCATTTGGAAATAAAATATGTACCGAAAATGGTTCGGGAGTAAAATTATTATTTTTTATTGTGAGAGATAGCTCTGTCGTGAAGGAGCTAGTCATGTCGCTAAGGAGATAGCTCTGTGTTGCATGAACAGAGCTCTGTGTTCATATAATTTAAACGTTCTAATATTTGCTTTGGATTGACCTCACTTGAAATAATATAAAGTTACTGTTCCATTTGATATACATATGTATGAATTTTCAGTGTATTGTTTTATAAAAGGTTTTTCATGAGGTTATTATTGTAAATTTTGAATAGTTGTACATTCTGTTAACCTTTTTGCTTAGGTGAGTTATTGTGATCGCTCGATGTCCGTCGTCAGTCGTCTGTCTGTCTCTCTGTCAATATTTAGCTTGTGTATGCAATAGAGGCTGTATTTTTCAATTGATCTTCATGAAATTTAGTCAAAATGGTTGTCTTGTTTAAGTCTAGATCAAGGAAAAAATGTATCATCTGAGGTCAAAAACTAGGTCACTAGGTCAAATTAAAGAAATACCTTATCTATGCAATAGGAACTGCATTTTACACTCTATCTTTATGAAATATGATGAGAATGTTTGTCTGGCTAAAATCTAGGGTAAATTTGAACATTGGTTAACTGGAATAAAAACTAGGTTACCTGGTTAAATCAAAGGAAAGCTTTGAATATGTGACAGAGGCTGAAGTTTTTCAATTGATTTTCATGAAATTTGGTCAGAATGATTGCCTTGATGAAATTTAGGTCAACTTTTAATATGGGTTATCTTGGATAAAAAACTAGGCTACTAGGAAAACTAAAAGAAACAAATGTGTTTGCAACTTTAATCAGAATGTTTGTCTGGATGAAATATTGGTAAAATTGAAATATGAGTCAGATAAAAAACAAGGTCACCTGGTCATTTGAAAGAAAAACATGAATAGTCCAGTAAAAATATGAAATTTAGGGGAAAAAATTGCACAGAAATGATTTTTGGAATGTGTGATCTATAACATATCAGGAATGACATATCAAAAATCTACCAAAATCCGATGATGCAAATACCCTATTTTTGGGGTAAAATGTTGAAAAAATGAAACGAAAGTGCGAATTTTTGGAATTCCTTTATAGCTTCATATAAACTTATCTAAACATGTCAAAATTTTAAAGGATATAAGCAGAGTCTATTACCAGTCGCCGAAAAATATATTTGAAAACAGTATTTATCCAATATGGCTGCCAAATCCAATATGGCCGCCATAACTTAAGGGAATATCTGGAATTGATTCATAGTATGTTTTATACTGCATTTGAGTGTGTCAAACATTCATATGACAACAGAAAAGTAAAACAACGTTCATTAGACATAATTCCTACAGCATTTTAATCCAAAGTTACATCATATATCCAATATGACTGCCTTATTTCCAATATGGCCGCCTAAAACAACATGATAACCGACAATTTTAGCATTATCTTTACGAAATAGGTAACAAGTACCCTTATAGAAACAAAGGTATCGGCTAGCAAGCCAAGCTGCTACCTAGTCACTTCTATTTTTGATATCAAGAACTAGTAGCAGGAAAGAAGCAGGTGGCAGCAAGTATTTGCTATGTACCTGCTATCTACTCACTACTAGTAGAGACCCCCCACTTTCGGTATCAGGAACCTGCTAGCACAGATATAAGGTAGCGACAAAGCGATTTTGGTGGCACATTAAGTCTAATATGACAGCAGCTACCTGCTACCATAGCAATAAAGTAGCACTTAATATGATGTCATTGTGTAGGCCCCCTAACATATATCATGATATCACAATGTCTGTAGGTGGAAATGAAATGTTCAGTGCTTGGGACATGTGCTGTAGTTGCCCGATTCAAATGTATAAAATGGTATATATTCTAATTTACTCAAGAGGGTGATTTTTTTTCACGCAAGTAAGAGTCGCTCTGAGTCTCTCTCTCTCTCTCTCTCTCTCTCTCTCTCTCTCTCTCTCTCTCTTAGTTTTTTTATAAGAATGTCCGAAAGTCAAAAAAACATTGTCAAAGTTGAATTCAAGATGGCGCTGCTTTGTTGTTTCATCCAGATATTCCGGGAGCTGATGTATTTTCAAATCCGTAAAATATAAATTTAGTTATTTTTTGCTTCAGAATTCAATTTTACAAAACAAGAGATGAGGGCATATGTTATTCTAGTTAGGTTGAGTGATTTACATGATAAATAGAAAAACAAAAACTGTCTTTTGATACAAATGTTATCAGGTCTCGGCAGCGCATATCAGCCTCGACCTGATAACATTAATATCAAATGACAGTTGACTGTTATTTTTATCATCGATACTTGCCATTTGATATATCAATACAAACTTTTCTAACAATGACAGCTCTATGAAATAAAATCTTGATCTAGTCATAATTATGTCTCAAAATATACCAATTAATGGTTTATATTTTGTTAATTTTTACTTCTGTTGATTTTAGGTCTGTATTTTGAGCCAGTCTTTTTAACTTCTACATTTATTTAGCTAACCAATATCTCGGTGTGATCAGATGAGCTTTTGAGACCACATTTGTCCGTAATCTGTCAGCCTGTCATCTGATCATAGGCATAGACGATTTCCTTGTGGACACTCTAGAGGCCAAATTTTTTTTTGCAATCTTCATGAGTCTTAGTCATGATATCTAGGACAACCTTTTCAGTTTTGAACACTTTCGAGGTAGTACATTAATTAATTTTGTGGTCCAATCTTCATGATACTTTACTATGTTTACCCTGGGTGGATTAGATGACATCCACGAAATATTCTACAATAATTTCAAAGGTAGCAGCTCGGTAGCATGAAAAGGTAGCAGCTAGGTAGCGGCTACCAGTATAGCAAGAAAACTAATATGCATACAAAACACTACCAATAGAAGCTATGTAGCAGGAAAAGGTAGCAGCTAGCCGCTACTATAGAAACAGGTAACAAGTAGCAGCAATTAAGGTAGCAGGAAAAAGTAGCAGCTAGCCACTACAAGTAGCAGGAAAACTAATTTGCAAACGAAACACCACCAATAGCAGCTAGCGGCTACTGGTAGCAGTGTGATAGCAGCTACTTAACTGCTAGATCTGCCTAGCTTCTATTGGTAGGGTAATAACTAAAATTCACAAAAATTATATTTTAAGAAGTTATCACACTGTATAGCTTTACTTAAATGCTTGTGGTACTGTAATAGCTAGTATCTCTACCAATACATTATCAATGCAAATAATCAAACAAGTCCTGATTTCTGAGCTTATATTTTTTGTAGATGTAGAGAACTTTAGATTATCAAGTCCTCTGCATGTAAACTACATTCCAAACCTAATTTTCTGCAACTACATGCTAATGTTTTACACCTCGTTACCTGGACCCAGTTGTTTGAAACTTTAACGGGCGATTAAGCTAATGGTTAATTAACATTTAGAGTTATATTTCAACATTTTAGAAGACTTAGTAAATCAAAGTTATAGATTAAGGAATATGAACAATTAAATGTCCTTACCATAAAATCAAAACATCATACATTTCCACATTAACTAATATTTTGGATGAAAATTTAACCGGCGGTTAGTTCAACAGCCCGTTAAATTTTCGAACAGCTGGACCCTGACTGGCAAGTACAGCAAACAACTTTCATGACAACTGTTCCGCCTGTTCAACGTGCATAGGACTTAGTTGTGATAAATCGTTTGTACCGGAGTTTAGTGCTGGCAAAATCTTTAACAATCTAAAGTTCTGTAGTGGGAATTCAGTTAAGGTTTAATTAAATCACTGTAAGAGGTCACAGAAAAAACAGCCAATCAGAGAGGAGGATCCCAATCACCTGGCCAAGAGGACCAATCATCGACGAGCAGCATCGCTTTTCTGTATCACCAACTGAAACTATTCTGTATCACAAACTGAAATCCAAGGCCATCTTGGGTAGTAAGTGACTGCATTGTATTTATATCTGTCTGTTTAATCTCTTCCGTCCCTAATAGGAGTATCGGACCCGGTATAACGATGCCCATTTTCGCTATATTGGTGTCAGAAGTGGAATGAATGCAGCATCCATGTTGTCTATAGCACACATGGAACTAGGAGAAAAGTAAGATACATAGTATCTGCATTATTGTACAGAACACATTGAGTGCTAGAAACGGGGTGACTACAGTATCCATTCTTTCTAGGGCATCCAAAGAAAGGGTAAGTAAGGTATCTGATTTATGGCATAAGTCACATGGGTGCTAGACTTGAGGGTTACTACGGTATCCACATTGTCTAAATTGCACGTGGCTTGGGCAGAATGGTAGATACAGTATTTGTTTTACTGGCCAGATTGCTTTGGATGTTGGAATTAAGGGTTGATACGGTTGCCGTATTTTCTGAAGTGTAAGGGGCGTTCCAAGAAAGGTTAAGTCAATATCTGCACTAACACATATAGTGCTAAGATTATGAGTGGAAACAGTCTCTTAATGATCTCCTGTACTAATTAACTAGTTGGGATTACTAAGCAACCTACCTACTAGCAAGTGTCAGCAATATTACTCCCACCATCATACATATAGATACTGATACAGTCATCAAGCTGGTTACGGGTCAATGTACTGCATCTCTGCGGATACTCATCACTGATTTCCTCAAGACTAAAGTCTGGACACAGTAGAGAACTAACAGCCCCAGAGCTATTTGCCTGCGGTCCCCAAGGTTTCGGACATTCGCCCAGCACGAGAGCACTACTCTCATTCACCCCCACTCACCCCCCATTTCACTACATCTACAAAAAATAATAGCTCAGAAATCAGGAAGTGTTTGATTATTTCTGAAGAAATAAAGGGTAACATATCTGTAGAAATCTCTGGTGAGTAGGTCGGTAGACTAATTCAGAAATATCTGTTTTGCTGAGAGACAGAGTTAGACATGGAAATCAAATAAAAGTATGCATTCATATCCGCATGCGTACTTGCCTAAGTGTGTATATCAGGGCCGTAGGAACAGTCGAGGCGGGGTCCCTCCAATAATTTGACTAATTATGAAAATTATCTTAGCAAATATTTTGAGAGCGGGTCAATTTGTACGCAATAGGGGCTGTATGTTACACTGAATATTAATAAAATTTAGATTGATGACCTCGATAAAATCTAGGTCAAGTTCGAATATTAGTGATCTTGAGTCACAAACCAGGTCGCTAGGTCAAATCCAAGAAAAGTAGGGACTGCATTTTACAGTGGATGATATATGAAATTCAACCACAATGTCTGTCTGGATGAAATCTAGGTCAAGTTCGAATATGGGTCATTTAGGGTGAAAAACAAGGTTGTCTGATAAAATCTTTATAAAAATCTTTTTATGCAATAGGGGCTAAATTTTATACTGGATATTTATGGAATTGAATCAGAATGTTTCTCCTGATGAACTCTAGAAGGAGTACTAATAGGGGTCATCTGAGCTTCAAAACTAGGTCATCCAGTAAAATCAAAGAAAAACTTTCTGAATGCAGTAGGGGCTACATTTTATGCAGAATGTTCATGAAATTTGATCAAAGTGTTTACTTTGATCAAATCTACGTCAAGTTAAAATAATGATTCGGTTTGCTTCTTAATATTAGTTAAAATGTAAATATTTGACAATGAAAGTGCTTTCATGACGAAATGGCCAAATTTACTGCTAAATCAGCTTGTTGGTAAACAGCACCACGACCACAAATTAAGATTGAATTAGCAAACTTAAAGTTCTCTGTAAAGTTAAATCATATCTACATCGCGTACCATTCCCCGATTTTTGATATTCGATACACTGCTTGTAAAAATGAAAAAAAATATGATGACACTCACCTTTGTTGATGTTCTTTTATCGCGACGTGCACTACCTCGGAAGTTGCGACAGAGCAGTTTACCGTATACCCCTTTAAGAGGTAGCTCTGTAGTTTACCAGGCGTGCTACACGGAGCTTGGAAAATCGATTCAAGCATATATTTATTTTACTCAATAATTACTCGTACGCAAGAATCCTTAGTTCCATAAACATCATACATAAGCAGTTGAATATAAATGCCTTTAAAGTGTATATATATAATATATATATATATATATATATATATATATATATATATATATTATACGTACGAGACGCTTTTGGAGGAGAGAGAGAGAGAGAGAGAGAGAGAGAGAGAGAGAGAGATAAAAATGCAAAAGTTTGTACCGGATCAAGTATATTATAAAGAAAAAATAAACAACATTACATGAGTAACATTATATTTGCCCTGATGAGTATAAACGAAACCGGTAGGCAAATATAATGTTACTCATGTAATGTTGTTTATTTTTTCTTTTTATATATATATATATATATAATAGAAAATATTAAAAGTTACTCCTGGACAAGTATATAATAAATAAAAAAGAAAAACATCCAATGGGTTTCCTCTATCTGTATTTCTGTCCACCTACCGGTTTCATATCATAATCATCAGGGCAGACACATTAAAATGTTTTTAATGTGTCTGCCCTGATGATTATGATATGAAACCGGTAGGTGGACAGAAATACAGATAGAGGAAACCAATTGGATGTTTTTCTTTTTTATTTATATATATATATATATAACGTACGAGACGCTTTTCGAGGATTAAGACAATTTTCTATGAGCACTCAATACCAAGGTTTATATTGCGCTACATATCTCTTTGGGAAAGCCTGGCTATTTTATCATGGTATTGTTAAATGTAATTTGGTTTGTTACTGACTGTATTGCTAAGACTGATCAGTGGAACAGACTACAAATGGAATCAGTTTTAATTCCGACTTAGAAAAATATTTATAATCTTATCCCTAGTGATAGAATAAATACCAAAATACCGTCTGCAAATCTAGATCCTGCAGTTACTCAAAAAGTATTCAAGCTAGGTTCATGAAACTCGGTTTGTGAATAGAGGACAATTTGTAAATCATGCACGTACATGACCTATGCTTGTAGGTCAAAGGTCAAGGTCACTATTGAAGATCAAGTAAAACTTGTTTCCACTTCATAACTTTTATGTACATTGATGGATTATCTTAGTGCTACACAGAAACGTTCCCTATGATGAGGCAATGTGTCAATACATGATCTATGCTTTTAGGTCAAGGTCACTGTTTAAAGTCATGTAAGAATTTGTTTCCACTCCATAACATTTATATGCATTGAATTATTTTCTTACCAGTACTAGCAAATGTTCTTCGTGGCCAGACAATATGTCGCATACATAACCCATGCTTGGTGGTCAAAGGTCACTATTGAAATTAAAGTAAAAATATTTTTTGCTCAATAACTTTTAATTACATTAAAGGGTTTTTTATTACTACACAGAAATGTTCCCCATAATTAGACTATGTGTCGCGCACATGACCCATGGTTGTCGGACAAAGGTCAGGATCACTATTGAAGGTCAAGTAAAATTGTTTCCGCTCTATATCTTGTATGTGCATCGATGGATTTTCTTAGAACTGCACACAAATATTCCCAATGATGAGACAATGTGTCGCATACTTGATCTATGCTTGTAGGTCGAGGTCACAATTGAAATTTAAGTAAAAATAGTTTTTGTTTCTTAGCTCCTAAATGCCTTTAATCATTTTTTGTCCCCTACCGACAGAACAATGGAGTGGACAATAGGAATGCCCTCCGTCCATCTGTCTTTTCATCCGTCCACCTGTCCGTCCGCAAATCTGGATCCTGCAATTATTCAAACAGTATTTCTTGCCAACAACTACAAGGGACGAACAGTAACAAAGTTTTCTACCAGTAGGTGACTTCTGTATTGCCACTGCAATACTCGGTCACACTACTCGTTCACTTGTTAAACTAGGTTTATAATAGTAAACTCATCCTGTATTACATTACATAGCTCAAAAATGTAAAAAAGGTCAATTTTCAATCTGTTGTTTAAAGATTTTGTTATTTTTTACAATCTGTCTGGTAATTTGGTATATCTAACATTTAAGGTTTCCTTCGCTGCGCCTGTATTATTTTCAGATCGGTTTCTTTATACTGTATCTTGGTATCTACATCCCTTACCCCATACATATCCCTCACCCAGCCCTGTACATTTTTACTGCCCTGTATGCTTTTGAAACAGACGTATTATGCCCCGTAAATGGAGCTCGTGTTTAACTTTACATCAGAACATTGTGTACGCAGCTCCTATCCAATTGAAATGAAACTTGGCATATGTCACTAAGCATATTTTTGGGACTTTCATGTCCGTATATTTTTACTGGAGTTATGGCCCATTTTGGACATTTAAATACTATAACTACATAAGCACATCGTGTACTCCTCACCTCATACAGTTTCCATCCAAATGAACTGCAACCTGGTATACATTATCAACATGGAATTGATATTATATTGTTATGCGTATCAGAACATTGTGCGCTCAATACCTTCTACATCTTTCCGACAAATTGAAAGAAACTTGAATGAAGTGGACATGTGCATGATGTCGGATATTTATATTAAAGTTTTATTTCTGGAGTTATGGCCCTTATTTGGACGATAAAATATTACAACTGTATCAGAACAAATCATGCCCACGAAGTCAAAACTTGCTCCGCTTAGAGAATCACTTGTTTCACATAGACTTACATATGAAATAATTTAAAAATCTTCTTGTCTAGACATTCAACATATAGCATTGTGCAAGTGTGTCCAAATCATGAATTTGGGGTCAAATATTGGCCCTTTCCCTGGGATTCTTTTGTTTTACATAGGCGTATATCAGAAAAACTTGAAATATTCTTTTTATCCAGACCTTAAGCCCTTGAGCATTAAGTTTTGGGTAGTGATCATTTACCAAGTTTGTAAAATTTATGCCTCTGGGGTTAAAACTGTTCCCGCCAAGTTTTACATAGGCTAACATAAGAAAAACATTAAAATCCTCTTGTCTGAAGCTGCAAGAACAAGAACTAAAACAATTGGTATGAAGCATCGTCTACTGGTCGTCTACCAAGTTTGTTCAAATCATACGTATTGAGATCACTTTTTTTACATAAACTTACATAGGAAAAAAATAAAAATTCTTCTTGTCTAAAACCTCACTGTCTAGAGCTTAGATATTTAGCATATAGCATTTTGTGAAGTTCTCTGTTAAGATGTGTCAGGTGATCCACATACGACCAGTTCGGTAACCTATTACAATTAAACAAGAAAAACGTACTACTATCATGACAATCTCATGTTGTTTTGTCGAACAGTATAAAAAAATAGGTGGTATAGATTTTATCATAAAAACCAATTTGCTGGTAGTGGGTCAATTCGTTTCACACTTGCGGCGTATGCCGTTTCGCCGCTGGCGTAGGTATTTTATTTTTTTTTTTTTTTACTTGCAGCACACGTGGCCGGCGTATGCTGGATCGTTCGTTTCTTACGTGACCTGCGTTTCCCGGGTTTGGTATAACAAATTTGCCCAATTATTATAAATATGTCACAGTTGGCCGAAAATTTTGCCGCATGCCCGCAGAATAGGGTTGCCTGCCAAACTTCAACGCAGTGGACTTTTATTACTTTATATCTAATAGTATAGATCTCTACTCGTTAATGATTAGATAATAGATATACAGTACACTGGTTAATCTTTTTAACATATTTATCCAATCTACATCCCAAATATAAACCGCGTCCAACGAAAATTGACAAATGTGCTACACGTCAACGAAATGGAGTTTTATTTTCTGATTTGTGGCTTTAATATCAATGATAGATGGAGAAGATGTGTTTATATTATCATTACAATGTCATATAAACAATGGCACGAGCGCTAAGAAATTCAAAGGCAGAAAACGAAATATCTTTAATACCGTTTAAGATGTTAAAATCAAATGCAGTTATTATATAGGTATATCATTTTGTAAAATAGCAATAAATCTATTCCTATCGATTAAATATTTAAAAAAAAAATTTCAGTATGGTACTGTGTCAGTACATGACTTTTTGGAGGTCTGTAGGTTACAGTAATCTTGAGGCTCCACATTGTTTCATGATTTATTTTACATTTTAGGAATGCAATATTCAACTTCTGCTGTGGTCATTTATGCCAATGAGAGAAGTAATATAACATTATCATGTAGTTCCAGTAGGAATTACCCGAGTTGGACTGGACCAGAAGGACTTTACAATTACGCAAATACTGCAAATATTTCAAACTTTAATCCTGCTCTCGGTGAGAAATTGAACCGACTGTCATGGGGTCAAAATAAAATGGATCTTGTGATAAGCAATGTTGTGAGGAATGACAGAGGACAATACTCATGTTATGCTTCAGCAATGAATCTTACTGTGAGAGGTAAATGTAATATAGGGTTACCATGTCTCTCTTGCCTTCAATTACAATTATGTCTGTCCATTTGCGGGGAGTTATATTGATTCTGTGTTGTCTGTTTGTCTGTGCATCTGACTGTTTGCCTGCCACAAAAGACGGCCCCTTTGAAACTACTGGTGGGATTTCAGCCGAACTTTAGAAAAGTCCAGTACCAATGACATTTTTGTATATTGTCAGTATTTTCCGGTTGAATAATCATGTTATAGTTAAAACTTGATTATACTATTGATTAGACTTGAAAGAAATTTCATAGGATCGATCCGTACGAAGACCTGTTAATTTTTCAGATTTTTGGATTGAATGATTTTTGGCTGAGTTATGGATCTCTGAATTATAAAATACTATATTTCATTTTGTTTACACTGTAGCATCTTGATTTATTCACCAGTCTTAATCTTATTTACATATAAAATCTTGTTTCAGGCCGATTATGGTTGAGATCGGTAATTAGGTAATGCTTAAGTGCATTTGATTCTCCTATCAATTTTCTTACACGTGTTGCTACTTCAAAAAGTGTCAAACTATACACCGGATTGACGGTTAATGATCTTTGCCTTATCTTATTGCGATTTATTTTGCCTCGGACTTGCCATGGCAGTATTTTGCCAAGGTCCTGCTAGTGATTTATAGTTATAATAGCACCACTGTCCTTTGACCAGCAATAACATTATAACAACGTTATACAGCAGTCTACCAATAAAATAATCTCATAGTGTTAAATATAATAGAACTCACCTTGGTCATATTATCCTTCTTCTGTCACCCACATCAAAGTTTATACAATATCATGGTCCAAAAAAATAATACAGTGATCGTCAGTGATCATAAAATATAACACTTTCTTTGCTCTGACTAATTACACCCTTCGAGCATCACTTGTAGCGCTGAATTCTTCATGTGAGGAAGCCATCCAGCTGGCTTGTGGAAGATCGGTGCTTCTACCCAGGTTCTCGTTCGTGATGAAATAGTGCACGGAGGGGCACCTGGAGTCTTCCTCTACTCAAAGCTGGAAAGTCGCCGTATGACCTATAATGGTTTCGGTGCGACGTTAAACCTAACACAAACAAAAGAAAACTGATTACCTATAATACATGGATCACCAGTGATGTTAGCACCACTTTTCTATGTCCCGTTTCAGAGGTAGTAACAATACCAATAACACAAAAACAAAGAAAAATATCAAACAGGGAATGCCACGCACCAAAAGCGCAGCCTCCTCAAAACGAACCCCCCATATCAATATAATACAGTGACCGCCGTGGTGATAGCACCTCTAGTCTTCTCTGATTCATGACAAAGTTGATGTCATTTTTAGTTTATATATATCACTTTTTATGTATAAGAAAGACTGATTAGTAAACTCCCATTTTGAGTTATTCCCGTTGATATGTGTGTTTTTCAAACTGTGAAAACATGAATTTTAATAAAAATAACCAAAAACATAACACAACCGTAATTTAGTGGAAACTATTCATGGATCGACCTGCAATGATAATAAGTACAGGCGTTTTTATGATAGATGGCAGTAAAGAAAACATTACTGCCATTTTATATTGTCTGTTCATATGTCCATTCATCTGCATGTCGAAAACTATTCATTCCAAATTATTTTATACACCGGTGCCTATCTACCAAGGCTCTTCAAGCTAGATTTTGGGTTGTCAAAGTGATATTAATTTGTAGGAGGAAACCGTTAAAATATGAAGGAAGTTTAAAAAAGAAATTTTACATTTTGGCGTTTTTTTCATTGGCTTTTAAGCCATTGCCATTCAAATTAATCATTATTCTCTGCTCGCATTCTAACACTAATCTTCTTTTACGTCATTGTTTTTCTTATTTTTCAGTTCCACCATCTGCACCAACAGTGCTGGAGACCGAGTACAAAGACGATGTAGGTTTAATTGTTAGGGGCTCTGAGGGTGTTGCCTTGACACTTACCTGTCGTTCATCCGGTGGCTTTCCAGCCTCAGATATGGTTTGGATGAAAGGAAGTACACACTTGCAGACCAGTAAGAACGAAACATACATAAATTCAAGTGAAACATATAACATTATTGGAAGTCATACATTCATGCCTTCATCATCAGATGACGGAGTCCAGTTTATATGTAAGACATTATTTGAAATAGGTCCAGACAATGCACAACAGACGGAAGTTACCCTGTTTTTGAGTTGTAAGTATAACTTAATATTTTGTGTCTGAAATTATATACAGATTTATGAGTACATTCATTTTAGCTCACTTGCATGAACCTCCATTAGTGGAAAGTCTAGTGAGGCAGCATTATACAGTTGAGCATTGTTCTCACTGCTACATGATTGTGTCATCATTCCATACATTCCTTCCTCTTCTAAACTGTTGAAGCATGCTGTGAAACTCAGGCGAGTGGTATAATAAATACCCAGAATACTTTAACTTTTCTCCAGAATTAGCTTAAGCAGTACATGTATTTGTATTTAAGTTTTAAATGTTGAGTTCTGCTCAACCCGTGGCTAGAGGACGTGGACGGTAGCTTGCATTTCCACTACCGTCCATGAACAGACTCAATCAAACCGAGCCTGCAACATTTTCATTTATGTCGTGTTTGTACGGTGTTCCGTTAGGACAAGCGCCTGCTCCCTGTAAACGCGAAGCGAACGTATGACGGTACGATGGCAAAGCGCGACAGTACGATGGTAATAACATGACAGTACGATGGCGAAGCACGACAGTACGATGGTGAAGCACGAAAGTACGATGGTGACAGTCCGTCGTACTGTCGCGCATGGCCATCGTAGTGTCGCGCTTCACCATCGCACTGTCGTGCTTCACCATCGTAGTGTCACCATCATACTGTCGCGCTTCGCCATCCTAGTGTCGTGCTTCGCCATCGCACTGTCGCGCTTTACCATCATAGTGTCACCATCGTACTGTCGCGCTTCGCCATCGTACTGTCGCGCTTCACCATCGTACTGTCGCGCTTCGCTATCGTACTGTCGCGCTTCGCCATCGCACCTTCGCGCTTCACCATCGTAATGTCGCCTTCCTGACTGACAAGTATGCGCATAACGTCAGACGGAGGGACGTGCTTTGGATTTTACGGTGTTCCGTTAGGGCCAGTGCCTGCTCCCAGTGAACGCGAAGCGCGAAGGTACGACGGTACGATGGTGAAGTGCGACAGTACGATGGTGATAACACGAAAGGACGATGGCAAAGCGCGACAGTATGATGGCGAAGCGCGATAGTACGATGGCGAAGCGCGACAGTACGATAGTGAAAGTCCGTCGTACTGTCGCGCTTTGCCATCGTACTGTCGCGCTTCACCATCGTATGGTCACGCTTCGCCATCGCACTGTCATGCTTCACCATCGTAGTGTTACCATCGTACTGTCGCGCTTCGCCATCGTAGTGACGCGCTTCGCCATCGCACTATCGTGCTTCACCATCGTACTGTCACCAGCGTACTGTCGCGCTTCGCCATCGTACTGTCGCGCTTCACCATCGTACTGTCGCACTTCGCCATCGCACTGTCGCGTTTTACCATCGTTGTGTCACCATCGTACTGTCGCGCTTCGCCATCGTACTGTCGCTCTTCACCATCTTTTCTCTGTTTACTTAATGACCGACTTTAATTAAACTCTGTATTGTATAGTATTGTCAACTCTGTCCAATGATCAAATAATAAGAACCCTTTTCGGCACGGGTATTTTTGAAATGAATATTTACAGACCTGATGTTATTTAAATGAATATCACCCGGCAGCTGTTATTCAAACGAATATCACCCGGGTGTTATTCAAATGCAAGTTTCCCGGCAGAGTGTCACTCAAATGAATATCATCTGGCATGATGATATTAAAAACATATCATATCTTAATATTGTTTGAAATGAACTATTCAAAAATAGTCTCCGTTGGTCTATGGCTATTTTATATTGTTTACTTGAGGGGTAATAAAAATGAATATCAACCGGTAGGGTGTTGTTTAAACGAATATCACCCGACCGAGTGTTATTTATGACCAAAATATCATTGTATTCAAAATTAGCCTCTCTGTGGAAAAATAAACGATAATGTATTTACATGTAATTAATTGTTTTGTGAGAAAATGTTGTTTAATCAGCTCTTATATTTCAAGCCATGAAACATTAAAAGTATATATTGTCAGCTAAAATAATAAAAATACACTCTTGTATAAATTTTGCTTATAAAGCTTTTGGGTAAATTTTATATAAAAGTGTTAATTAGGTCTAGAATACAGTTGTTTGTTTCCGCTTACTCAACGTTAACCGACCCTACCATTGACACTAAAGCTTTAATTTGAGAAAAATACATTTATGTTAAACAAGATTATTAGTAAGTAAATCGAAAGCACCTCCCTCCTTCTGACGTTATGCAGACTAAGTGAATTCTTTTGCGCATGCTTGACAGGAAGGCGACAGTACGATGGTGAAGCGCGAAGGTGCGATGGCGAAGCGCGACAGTACGATGGTGAAGTGCGACAGTACGATGGCGAAGCGCGATAATACGATGGCGACACGATGATGGTGAAGCGCGACAGTACGATGGTGAAGCACGAAGGTGCGACGGTGAAGCGCGACAGTACGATGGTGAAGTGTGACAGTACGATGGCGAAGCGCGATAATACGATGGTGACACGATGATGGTGACGCGCGACAGTACGATGGTGAAGTGCGACAGTACGATGGCGAAGCGCGATAATACGATGGCGACACGATGATGGTGAAGTGCGACAGTACGATGGTGAAGCACGAAGGTGCGATGGCGAAGCGCGACAGTACGATGGTGAAGTGCGACAGCACGATGGCGAAGCGCTGACGATGGCGACACGTTGATGGTGAAGCGCGACAGCACGACAGTACGATGGTAACACTATGATGGTGAAGCGCGACAGTGCGATGGCGAAGTGCGACAGTACGATTTAAAGCGCGACAGTACGGTGGCAAAGCGTGGCAGTACGACGGACTGTCACTATCGTACTGTCGCGTCTCGCCATTGTACTGTCATTTTATCACCATCGTATTGTTGCGCTTCGCCATCGTACCATCATACCTTCGCGCTTCGCGTTTACAGGGAGCGGGTGCTGGCCCTAACGGAACACCGTATGTTTGGCGACCTGTTGATTTCCAGCATATACCGGGACGTATTAATCATTTAGGAAAGTTTGGCAGGTTAGCAGTTCGATATGAACACGTTTACCAGTATTATTTAATATATCGAGAAAATGTTTACATTTTATTTACCGACAGATCATTGTAGGAAAGATACATGAGCGCAATATGATCGAATGCTTATAGTACTGTCCCAACTAGGGATGTGTATCGGTTGGAATGATCGGTTCGCTGTTTGTATCGATGCAAAATAATTGATTTTGATACATGATATTATGATAATTTTATGTGACAGAAGTACTGCTAGTAGAGCATATATTCTGGGGGTTGTCACAAAATAAGAAGTAATAGGTTGGGTTCTTTGTTATTCTTTATGTAATTACAAAAAAATTGCAATTCCAGTATTGTGAGAAAGTAGAATGCAGGGTGTCCAGCAAACATACAAAGACAAGCATAAGCTATAGCAACATAAACAAAATAAAAGCAAATAAACGCAGATTCAAGCAGTTAATTAGCAAAGAAAGCTAAGCTACATGTCTATGAAATTAGGATTTTCCAATAAGAACAATTGAGACTGGAAAAAAAAACAGCTGAAAAGTCATTATTCATGAAAATTGGACTAAAAGGAATTTAACCAAACAATTTATGAACAAGGGACAGGACAATGGACAACATGGGATTTACCTGAGCTGTAATTAGATGTAAAAAAAGAAAAAAAATCAAGTTTGTAGTTGGAAAAACTACAAGACTGTTCTCCTTTACAAATTATCGTGACAGCTACCTAGCTATATCGTGGCAGAAATATGCCACCATACAATTACTCATCTACTTTTTCGTATATGTTTAAAAAGAGCATATCCCAATCAGTTACGATTCAGATGATTTCAGCACTTTTTATTACAAATTATCATGATAGCTACCTAGCTATCTCGTGGCAGAAATATGCCACCATACAATTAAGCTCATCTACTTTTTCGTATATGTTTAAAAAGAGCATATCCCAATCAATGACGATTCAAATGATTTTAGCACCTATTTTTCTTAAAGTCAGCTAGCATCTCTTTCGAAACACGGGATTGTTTTCCTTAATGATTGCAGACAAACGTTCATGATTATGTGTATGGCACTTACTTCAGTCAAAAGTACATTTACTATCACGGGATACCAACAGTTGAGTTCTGCTTGCGTAAATACACTTAAACAACACCGGAAAAAAGTTACAAAAATGTACTGTTTTGGTTCTTCATAATTATTTAATAGCTATTTGATATTTTCACAGATACGACAACATTCGATACGATGTATCAATCAAACCTATAATACCGGTATTTGATTTATATCTTGGACCCGTGCACACCCCTATTCCCAACACTTGGGAATGAAAAATACCCTGAGAAAATACATGTCCAAAAAATAAAGGACAAGAAAAGTAATTATTTTTGCAGATTTTATGGTGTTGGGGAAAATATTGTATAACACACAATATATCTTGCACATGGATCACAACTAATCTTCATCGGCGCAGTCGGTAGAAAAGAAAATCATACTGCAGAAAAAGCATTAGTGTCCCACACATACCTCAAGAATTGTTCGGCCTGGGTTCATAAAACTTTAAAAGAATATTTTTCAGCATGTAGACTAGTGCACCTGGGGGTTTGTTTTGATTGTAATCTGTCAAAAGACAGATATGGTCCTTGCTTTAATCAAACATATTCGTAAAGGGTCTTGAAGTTTATGTCCAATCTGTCTCAAAAAGTACTTGATCGACATCCATTGTGCCATTATGTGTTGTGCACCTGGGATTTTATTCGGGATTCCACTAAGCCAACCAGAGTCATGACCATTGACTTAGTCAAAATTATGCGTATTATGCGCGACATGACGATGGTGACACTACGATTGTGAAGCGTGACAGTGCGATGGCGAAGCGCGACAGTACGATGGTGAATCGCGACAGTACGATGGCGAAGCATGGCAGCACGATGGCGAAGTGTGACAGTACGATTGTGACACTACGATGCTGAAGCGCGACAGTGCGATGGCGAAGCGTGACACTACGATGGTGAAGTGACCATTGACTTAGTCAAAATTTTGCATAAAGGGCCTAATAGTTTGTGTCAGCTGTATTGAAAAAGGTATGAAATAGAGTTATAAAACCTTTTAAGAATATTACTCAGCATGTGAAGTTGTGTACGTGGCTTTTTGTTTTATTTTACCCAACCAGAGCAGAGTTATGGCCCCCCTTGACTAGATAAAAATATGCAAAAAGGGCTGAAAAGATAGTGTCGAACGTATGTCAATTAGTATTATACCTAGAATCACGAAACACTGAAACACTGGAAATGTGAAGTTGTGCACTATGGGTTCTGGTTGGAATTTCACTTAGCCAGTCCGGACTTGGTAAAGATATGCATAGATGGCTAAAACGGTTGTATGGCATAATATTTTTCTAAACGTATTTGACCTAGAGTCATGAAACCATAGAGGAACATTATTCAGCACGTGATGTGTTGTGAACCTGGAATTTTGATTGGAATTTCGCTATATGGCCCTTGACATAGTAAAAATATGCGTTAAAGACCTAAATGTTTATGTCAAATGTATCTCAAGAAGTAGGTAACCTGGAGTCATGAAGCTTTATATGAATGTTGTTCAGCATGCGAATTTGTGCACTTGAGTTTGTTTAGTATTTATCGCCCCAACTCTTCAAAATTATTATTTTACTCTTTCAGATTCGTTTATATCGAGATACACGATATATAACTGTAGAGTGACAGAAAGTGGGATCATCAGTATACATGTCTGGTTTTCATTTTGGTAAAGACTAATTACCCAACACTCCCGCAAATATTACTTGTATCCACATTAGAGACACTACAGACACTGTCTGTATTTCTCTTTCAGTAAAGCCCAGCAAACCAAAAGTCACTCAGACATCATCTGTATCAATCGGAGGCACTGTAGAGGTCAGGTGTACAACAACGGGTTGTAGACCTGCTGCAAATATTTCTTGGTCTTACCAAGGGTCAACAGCAACAGGTGAAGTGACTGCTACACTTGATGCTACTACAGAAACGTATACAGTTGTGTCATTATTTAGACGACGGGTGACTGCTGCAGACAATGGGCGTACTGTACAATGTATAGTTACACATCAAACCCTGATCAGTCCGTCAGAGAAAACTGCATCAGTTAACCTTAATATTCACTGTAAGTTGATCTTTGGAAAAAAAAAAAAAAAAAAAAAAAAAAACATAATTCCTGATCAAAACTGTTTCTGGCTGTTAATGTATATCTGACAGCATTAAATAAAAATTAATTTTATTTGTTTTGAAGGTTTTTTTTTTAAATCACTATTGGTTTTGCTGAGTATTCAGACAGAAGAAATGAACTTAGGCTGTTTATTATAACATCTATTTAATTAGAAAATGATATAAAGCAATCCGCAAGTACATGCTTTCAGTTAATGAATTATAGAATCATGAAACACTGATGTACATTATGTGTAGAGTGACGTGAATATATTCCTTATATGATGAACTTCTTTTTTATATTTCATATCTTATTACAACAAAGTAAGAAAAGATGCCTTTTTGATTAGACAGATGTTGAGCTATACCATAAATATCCACTATTTTAACTATTCAAAACATATTGTTCATACTGCAGTCTATTTTTTTTTTATATACAGTAAATGGTTATATGCATAAGTAGTACTCGGGTTAATTATATTGCTATTTTGACCAGTTAAAACCACTTAACTAAATTTGATTCGTATGAGTTTTAGTATTAGTAGATTTGGCAGCTTTCAATATCAGAATAAATCATGTTTCAGTCGGACCCTCTACAACACGTATTACTGGTAACAAAGAAATAATTGCTACAGGGCAAACATCATTAACATTGACGTGTACCACAGGTTCCTCTAATCCAGCCTCTGATATCACATGGAAAAATGGTTCTGAAACATTATCTAGTAGTCGTCCATACTCGGAAACTACTGGAGACAATAATGGATTTGTAATATCACAGCAACTGATATTGTACCCAACACGGTATATGGACGGTGATGTTATTGTATGTTCAGTGTCAAATACAGTGTCACAATCTGATGTTGTGGATACCATTACACTCAATTTGAAATGTAAGTTGTTTTGACTATAAACAGTGACTTCTAATTTTCATGAATGTCAATTTAAAGACACCGTGCAACTAAATCAAGCACTAATTACAAAACGGGTCGTAATTCTTACAAAGTGCATGAGATGGCTATGCTTCTTAATCTTACTCACCTTATGATAATACACATGTGTACAAAGTTTCAAGGCTACAGGTCTTATAGTATTAAAGTACAGTTGACGTGAACAAAAAATATTATTGTAAGTAATTGTCAACATGTGCGAGTACAAAACAATTCAAATTAAGCAATTAAACGACATTGATACGTAATTATTTTTATTCCCGGATATATATAATGGTTAAGAAAAACGTGTAAGTATCTTAATGGTTTGCTTATTAAAGTTACATGTTGCAAATTGGCTGCCATTAATGTACTTTACATTTTTATTTTCCACAATTTACTTGTTAAGATACAAGGTTACTAAGTCCTAATTATTTTAGTGCCACTCTTATCCATCCTTCATACAGTATATAGCAAAATTTTGTGTTTGTAACTGATAATCAATGATTATTAAAATGCCCACTGAAACTGAAAATCCTCTATTGATTTTAGGAATCTTAAGGCATTCTACCTATTATCAAAAAGCCTAGAAATGGCCCAAATTTCCGGTTTACTCCAACATTTAGTAAGGTGACTTGACTATGATCAAAAGGTTCTCTTTCTAATTACAACAATAAAAACAAATCGCCACCACTGAGGATTGAACCGCTACCCTTCAGAATTTTAACATTTTATAGACCTACACCTTAGATAACTGCACCACAGTGGATTTTAGTCAGTCTCGTAGTTTGATTGGAATAGCACATTTTCATTGTAACCGATCTGCTTTGCTATTTATTTAAGAATATTTTAAAACCATTTATCAAGATGCATACCTCTACCCATGGCCACATAGTTTGTAAACTACTGTTAATTGTTTTAGGTATCATTGTAATGTTTTCATTTGTCGGCCGTCCATGTACGCTCGCCTCTGAAAATCAGACAGGTTCTTGATTTTAAACTGCAAGGTATACTTCATGGTCTCAAATTATACACACAGTCAAGTCATTCAAATATTCATGAAATACGCAAATTAAAGCGGTATCGGCATTGTAGCGACCAGTGATGGTAAACTTGGACAAGATGAACATAACATATTTCATTATGCGTTCAGTGTCTAAACTTATGTTGTAGCAAGTAGTATAGAATAAACTTAAATTTAAAATCAAACTGTATCTTGATTGTATTGTCATTTTATTCGTATATTGCATGCATATCTAAATATGTGACATCATTTATGCCAATATTTTCTTGTGAAATGAAATATAGACAGACTTAGATGTCTAGTTTAATGCTTGCTGCACATATCTGTGTATTCTTTCAAATTGTTTCAATTTGTTGTTTTTAGATTCTCCACTCGTTACAATCCAAGGACAGGAACAGAATACACTAACAGAAGGCGAAAGTAAACAACTATTTTGTAAAGTAGACAGTAAACCACCAGCTACTATAAAATGGTACTATGGCAGCACTTTAATATCTCAAGGAACACCTATCAGCAATGTACTCAATTACAGTTTAACACCAATCAACAGAACACACTATGGAAATTATATCTGTAGGGCAGACAATGGAATAGGCTCGGAACATCAGGAGCAAATCTCTATTACTGTTAGATGTACGTTTTTTGCCTGCATGTTTTATATTCTTACATATAATATTTCATTTAAGCTTATTGGTTGATATGTTAAGATAAATCAGATAATGAGGTTAAAGTAATCCTCTATTGAAAATAACAAAGCTGTTTTGTAATATGATTTTATAGACTTCAACACTATTTTGAATGTTTACTTATAATACATTTTCTTCAGTAAGCTGTATTTGAATGAGCATAATTGCATTTTATTGCAGTTAAACCTCTTACAACAACAATAACAGGAAACAGCAATGTTATTGCTAATGGAAAAAATACATTGCCACTACTGTGTATATCTGGAAGTTCAAACCCGGTATCTGACATAACATGGAGAATAAACAGTGTCATCAGACCAAGTAACGGAAGTCTGTCTGACCAGAGTGGGGAATATGGCGGTATGAAACGTCGGCGGAGACTTACATTGACCCCAACACGTGACAATCATGGTGACAGTATTTCATGTGAAGCTTACAATAGTATAGGGACATCTGAAATAAATACAGTGACACTGGATCTAAGATGTAGGTTTTCTAATAGATTTTAAAACTAGCACAAATAATGTTTGTCTACAATGGTATTGTATTGTAATTTATTTTAATGGTTGCTTTATTCAATTTCCTACTACAGTTTTATTTCGCTTGTCTGTTAGTACATCTTACGCACACTTAAATTTACGGATGAAGTGCTATTTGCAGTTATGGTCCTTTGAAGCTTTAACATAATGATAAATGTCCATGAGAGAAACGCACAGCACAAAACTTAATAAGTTACAAATTTATAGATTTATTTTTTCTTCTGTATTTAATTTCTTAAAGTTTGTCCGTAAAATAACTTTGAAGTTTAAAACGAATTAAACTAAACATATTACTGAAATAGTAATGAAAGGAAGTACGAAAATACTCCATACGAAATATTGATTATTAATTATGTATTTCCCCTTATATGCTTTTTAGCCAGTGCTTTAGCAACTGGCTATAGCTCTCTAAATCAACTACCAGATTCTTCCTTTTGTTTCTATGTGGCCGCATCACACAAATATTCTGGACGTGTAAAAATAGTCCCATATTTATTTTTTATAATCTTGGTATAGTGTGAGTGCGAGCAATTGAGGACTACTGTTTTGAACACACAAAAAAAAACAAGCAGCAACGGATTCTAGAATAATTATGAACTTTTTATTCACATTCGAAATATTCGGAATCACTCCGCTCTAGGGTTGGGGTAAGGGTTAGGGTTTAGGGTTAGGGTTGAAATTGGCCCACTCTGAGGCAAACTTAGTTTTACATAGAGTTGTATAGGGAAAACCTTAAAAAGCTTCTTGTCTTGAACCAAAGTGCACAGAGCTTAGATATTTGGCATGAGGTTTACCAACTTGGTAAGATCTTGGGTCATGGTAATTTTCCAAATGTATTTGGTAAAATTATAAAACGTTTTATTAAAAGAGGTTACGACCCAACTGTTTTGAGACATACCGCATGTTTAGTGTTCAACCCGTTTACAGTTGGACACTACGCTTCCCTCTTTGATTGTGTCTGACGGAAGAGGGGGAGGACTCTATGATAAGCAGTTTTTAAATCCTACCAGGACTGAACTGTTTTGATATCTGTCTTCTGGCCTGTTTCGTCGGGCCCTTAAGGGTGTTTCTCTTGTTGCTCTGTCTTCTAAAAAGGCATTGAGTACATACGTTTTTGGTTCTAAAGGTTTGCTTTTTATATATTTATACACAAGTATTTTTGTGTTTTACATGCCATGCCTTTTTGTTTCCATAACGTGTGTTAGAGATTCACATGGAGGGGATTACTTTTATTTACACTGTCCCGTGTCTTTGGAACATGGTGGGGGTAAGAGTGAGGTTGGGTGCGCACCATAAACCGGTTTAAGCTCCCCAGTGGTGTTTTTGCCACTGACCGTTCCAAGTCGTTTCGTTTTGGGGAGGCTGCGTTTTTGGTACGTGGCATTCCCTGTTTGATATTTGTCTTTGTTTTTTTATGTAGCATGTCTAGTGGACATCTACCAACATTGTTCAAATCATGACAGGTTTATGCAAAATGAAATGCTGATTCTTCAGGTGTATCGGTTGAAATATCGCTCAATTAGCACTGGCTATTAGTCCTTTCAGAACTTTGATTGATATATGAAACCGGTCTAACAAAATGATAGATGCGATGTATGAAACGTACAAGTAAACAGTCACAATATTACTTCCTATGATATTTTAAACTGCTCACTTTTTGTCAGTAAGATAGATGTGCAAAAATAAATTTAATACATGATTATGCATCTTATTGTACTGGCTGATGGTGATAAGATGGACAAAATTTTGTCTTCAGTAATTAATTATTTATGTCCACAGTCGAGAGTATTTCTTTATCTTGAACTGCTCTGGAAATCTGTTTATAAATGGCTATGTCACACGAACGTTGGCGTCATGTTGTTATATTTTCTGGTTCTTTTGGGTCATGAAGGCCACTTACTCTTCCACTTAAGCCGATGGCAAGAAACGCGAGGGATGTATTACATTTTATTATTTCTCATGAATAAATTCGATCAAATTCTGTTTATCATTTGATTAGTTGCATTCTACGCTTCCAAAGAATCCTCAAATACATGTTGTTGAAATTGAAAAGTTTCTGTATGAACACTAAACCATTTCTTCTATCTAGATTCATAGCTTTTGATAGAACGGGTTATTGAAACCTTAATATTTATTCCAAATAAGTTGTGAAGGTAGTTCTACACGTTCGGATGATTTTTTAACTTCAGAATATACTAATAAATTCCGCAAATAAAAAAGATAGGGTCGTATGCTTGTACTCTACGTTTTCCGGATAAATGACTTTACGCAATTACTTTATAAAACGTACAGAACTACCCTAACGATGTCTGTCTATCCCTGTTTAACATACTTCATATTGGCTGTAATATTTGCTGGGAAACGTTCTGTTAACCATACATTTTTATTTAGCAATGATTTAACATTTAAAATTTTGAAACTTTGTTTTAATAATCATCAGAAATGTGAGTATTCCGCTTGCAGAACACTACTCATTCAACATTGTGAGACTCATTAGCTAGGTTCATGATGTTCTATATTTTTTTTTTATAAAATCAGATCGTCCATTAATCCAACCAATGGCAGAAATTATCGCTGTGGAAGGAAACACTACTGGTCTCACGTGTATTGCTTCTAGTAAACCTGCATCTACATTCAAATGGTACCGAGAAGGACATAGTGGAATTCTCCATCAAGGAACTGGAACACTTGCCAGTAACAAATTGACATACACAATAAGATACGTACGGAGAACAGATGCTGCAATATACAGATGTAATGCTAACAATGGTATTGAAACGGCAGATAATAAAAACGTTCTTCTTTCTGTATATTGTAAGTACTAATACTAGTATGTTTTAATGTGAAATGTACCCTGGCTGATGCAGCTTTTTTTTTTTTTTTTTTTTTTTTTTTTTTTTTTTTTTTTTTTTTAAATATAATTATATTACTCAGCATTAAAAAATAAAATAACGAAGAGTTGTAATTTAAACATCACAAAATACAATCACAGAAGAGTAAAATCCTATCACTTATTATCTCTACTTCAAAACAACCAACATTGAAAATCAAATGTACTTTTATTAAATTATCAGTACTGGTTGGGAACCATTTTCCGGACACATGTAATATCCACTTTATTTCGTTGTTATTCATGTAATTGTTTCATCTAGAAGAGATGAATGATAAAGAAATGTGTAGAACTAGTTTAATTATTTCTTTTGATATCAAATTAACATTCTAACACGATCCGATTCATTAAACAAAGAAGGCAGAAAACAGTGAATTATACTACAACAAATCACTGTTCTGACGTCACAATTATTACGTCATGGCGTCAAACGGCATAGCGGTGCGCTGGAAAAGAAACCGATTGAAAACGGGCAAATTTTTAATGAATGTCGTCAAAGATACACATAAAAATCCTTGGTAACGTGTTAGAATCGAAATAATATATCTCATTTAGTGATTTGCTCTTGAATAAATCATTGTTTGGAGTTCAGATGCGTATTATTATATCACTCGGGCTGCGCCCTCGTGATATAATTCCTTCGCATCTGAACTCCAAACAATAATTTATTCAACGACAAATCACTGGATGAGATATATTATTTCTTAAACAAAACACCGTCAAAATATTTGTCCGGATACTGGTTTACCTGACGGGAAAAATAACTTATTTTAGTGACCCCATTTGAGGCCCCATGGAACCCATATTTTACGTCACAACGCGATGCTGATTACAACATCGGATGTGGAAGGAGTTGAAGTCTGTGCAGTGTGGGCTTCATTTATGTCAAATATTTTTTAGGGAATAATGGAGCCGAAATATGAAAATGTGTCAGGAAAATGGTTCCCAACCAGTATATTTTGAGAAGAAATTTTAAAGTAATCAAAACTGAGAAAATGTGACATGTAGTGTCAGGTTAGCCCATAAAGTCTTGCGACTTAATTCCAATGGAGTCCTTTATACTACTAAAGAAAAAGGATAGAATGATCAGAAATATAATCAAAGCAACTAAAACACTTTCCTGAATCTATAATACTTCAGATTATCTAAAAATACTTATAAGAAAAATATGTCATGAATACTTGGAGGATGCAAACGTCAAAATTAAAAGTAACTTTGATTATAATGTGCTAAACAAGTATTACTCTATCATCTACAGTGCGCTCCATATTCGACTTGATGTCATAAATTCTCAGTCAGATAATCGTTCAGAATATGGTAGTTTGATACGTTAACTTAATTTCTTTTTTATTAAATCAATATGGTGGCCAAAACTCATAATAACCACCACATGGCCAGCGATATTTCTGAAAATTACTTTTATTAAAAAGAAAGGAACTAGAATGTAAAATATGAGGCTATGTTATTTTTGATATTAATTATAGGCGGCCCTAATGTCTAGTTGTAACACGCTTGACTAAATTCAGAGATTCGAGGTTTGAATCCCGGTCCAGGCACAAGAAATTTCTGCTGATATACTACGGAGTGTCTTCTACCTGTCTGAGAGGCCGGTATTGGTTACTCCCAGAAAGATGGCTTTGCGTGTATCGGTTCTAAACACTGGACATGTTAAAGAACCGGACTATCTATTCACAAAGAACTAGGCTAATTTAGCTGGATATGCCTTTATCTAAAAGATTCTCTATCTCTGTTCTCGCTCTGTTCCACTTGTCAGAACCGCCCTTTGCCTGTACTGGTAGAGGATGAATTTGGTGCCCTTAGTGCCTTTGAACGTGTTTTATTAAAAGGGCGCTATAATAATCCGGTGTAGTATATATTGATATTGTAAACATGTTCGACTCATCAACTAAATATTAGGGTTTATACACTTAGTAGCAATATTCAATAAAGTATGTGCCTTAACACGCGAACAATGAAGAGAAAGCAAAATAATAGCAAACTCGGTTTGAATTGAATCTGTTCATGAGAGGTAATGGAAAGTGCATGACCCCAAAGGACCTGAAAATATATCAACCTTGAACCATTTGCACCTCACCACCATGGGTTCTAAACTGAGCTTTGAGTGTGGAAGTCTTTTTTGAGGAAGCAATTCAGCTGGTTTGAGGAGGGTGGTTTGTTCTACCAAGGTTCTTGCACCCGCCTGAAATAATCCTCAGAGGGCGCCTGGGGTCTTCCTCTACAATGAAAACTTGGGGAAGTCTCCATATTAACTACAATTGTGTCGGTGTGACGTTAAACCCCACACAATCACTTGTATTGCTTTATCTAAGTGAATTACTACCAATTTATTTAGTACAAATAAACATACTTTTTTATTACATGATAAATACATGGCTTTTAAATAGGTCACCTTTACTCTGGGTTTATTTTTAACAATATATAGGAAAATAATTGAATTATTGTTATCACTATACTGGTGCTGATTTTAAACAACTAGTAAAAAGAAAAAGTTTCAAAAATACAATGCACGTGTTATGTTACTTTTGCATTTTAAATAACTATGCATTTTGTAAAAATATAAATGAAACGTATTACTACCATTTGTAAGTCTTATCATCATCAATCTATATATGCAGTCATTCAGGCAGGTACTAAAATGTATATAAAGAATTTCTCTGAATTTCAGAAATAGATGCAGTATCATATACGTATTAATAAATAATTGTTTTTGTCCCATATAGTAAACATATAGTTATCGTCCAGTCAGTCAGTACGTTAAAATTTTTGTCTGTCCGTTCAAAACACTCAGGCTTAACGTCTGATAAATTCAAGGGATCATAGTGGTTAAGCATGAATAGATACAAAACGCATACGATACATGACTGTGCTTCCAATGTCAAGGTTATATTGGGCACCGTAAACTTAAACAATAACTCTAATACACAAGCAATTACCTTACTTGTGAATCTCTTGCTAGATTTTAAGGAATTTTTCAGGAATGTGATATAAATTTAGGGGTAGAATTAATAAGGTTGGAAATATATGTTAGATTGAAAACATTTAACTAGAGAATATAAATTAATGGGTTTGAAACATTTTTTAAAACACTGCAGACACTACATTATCTATAATAAGTATTGTAACATTCCTGCATATATTGGCATATTTTGAGAATACTCCGAGACAAACCTTTTGTTAATACGTAGCGCATTTTAAATTGTATACGCTGCATTCCAATTCATACAAATTAATCTAAGATATTATTTGAATAACATTGAAACATTTTGAAAAACAATACTTTCTAGCATTCAGACGTTCTTCTGACAGTCTTCTGAACGATATCAGAATCGGCTGAAAACTATCTGATTTATGAAAATATAAATCTTAAAACGTATCGAACATTTCTAAAAGATTAAAAATGTATAATTTAAGGCTGCATTGGTACAAAATGTAGATTCACAAATGTATGGAACATACTTTAACAAACGAAACACTTTTAATCTGATAATTTAAAAAAATAAGAAGATATTCTTCTTAAAGCATAGAATGCAACCAAGCGATCTAATAAAAGACACAGTTTGATTGTGTCTGCTTATGAGAGGTATTGAAATGTACATGTGCCACATCCCTCGTGTCTTAGCATAGGGATTATCTTAATAGATTTTTATTATCTTAATAAAATATAACCACGATTGCAATTTGTGCCTATGGGTGCTGACCGCTGTGTGGCAAGTATTGCCATACGCAAGACATAACGATTTTGAGGCAAACCCCACATTCTTCTGCAGTTGTACATATATTTTACGTCAATTCCACGCCCTCATAGTGAACTGAAGTCACATGGTCAATGGTGTTTTACACTGATTATGTGACTTTTGATCCTAGGTTTACCGTATTGTAACTGTTAAGGCTCAAATGATTTACATTTAAGGGGCAGCTAGAGCTAAAAATAGAAATACTTTTAAAAGTGTTTTTTAATTTAGATTTTTTTTTTTAATTTTAATTCTTTTTTTAAATTTAAAACTTTGTCACAAGCAAGATCTAATTAGGTCAAAGTCGGTCTCAGATGAACGACTTAGGCCCACTTGGGCCTCTTGTTATTAAATTAAATCAATAAAATGAGAAACAGAAGATGATATTAGCGAAACACTTTTAAAAACTATTTGGTAATCTACATTGTTGGACATCTTGAAATGTAGCTGCACTTATGAATATATTCTTTTACAATTTGTATTTTAATATTTAATAATAAATTTTATATCATAAAAATCCATTTTGCACTTATTCCATAAACATTTTAGTATTGTAATTGTTTCAATAAATTCTTATAAATTTAGCTACCATCTTGGCGGTCATCTTGTGTTTCAACTGTTATATTCATTTTAAGGTTTGAAAGTTGAAAGATTCACCGTGCAAAGTGTTTCTCTTGTAGAATTATCTTCACAATGTTTTGCTTTTAAAGTTACTAATTATTAGCATGCTTTTAATTAAAACAACCTTAATGTTATCTTATAAGCTTGTGTTATTTGAAAACTAAGGGGTTCATGGCACTGTTACATATTTTCTAGATCCACCAGATGTCACAGCAACAACAACAAATACCACAGTTAAGGCTAAAACTGTCGTGATAATGTGTAATGCTAGAGGGGTACCGAACAGTAACTACAGGTATGGTAAATGGACACAGACCTGGCCTGGATATAATTTTCCAGTCTCAGAGAAACCCGGAAGTGAGAAACTTGTATTGACAGACGTCACATATGAGCACTCTGGTGTTTATACGTGTTCTGCGAGTAATGGAATTAAAGTTTTTGGTACAAACAAGGAATTCATGGAAGGATCGGTACAATTAATATTGCAATGTAAGTATACAATGTTACATGTAGCTATTTATGTTAGTTATTAAATATTCAAACTAATTAAGTCATAATGTAGTGGTTGACTGGTTTGTTTTCTGTACTGAATGTCTTGTTTATATTTTTCAGCGTTCCCGATATTTACTAACGTTAGTAAGAAAATTCCAGCCGAATTAAACGGAAATACGACTGTAGAAGCTCATTATTACTCAAATATAGCAGGCTCTAGTGTGAAAATCTACAGAAATAGAAATGGTGCCCGCCAAGAAGGAGTTATCTATACTGTATCAGAGACTCGTGTAGAAATAAACCTGCCGGTGTTTAAACATATCATCAAAACTGGTGGAACTAGAGCTAGAATCTTCATTCAGATACTTTCAATGGACGACCTAGGACTTTATGATGTTGTTGTGTCAAATGAAATAGACTCTGATACACGATCATTTGAAATAGTTCTGAAAGGTAAGTTTGAAATTTGTTTTAATTAAACGCATACTTGATAGAAGAATTAACTGCTTTACTTACAATATTCGACTCAGAAGGTTGTAAACACTCCCATCTTAAAAATGTCGTAAATCAAAAGAGCTTGACTGAATGGAATATTGCTAAAGGGGTAAATTCAGCAGAAAGCGATGGAAGATTTTTAGGGTAATGTTCATGTAAGAGCAGAAATTTTTTGATGATATGAGATCACTAGCATTAAAACATTTCATTGTGATGTAAAGAATTGTCAAAATCAATGCAAGTATACCAGATTTCTGTTGCAATTGTCCTGGCATACTTGTAATATTTGATTGCCTCACCGTATCTGTACTATATCAGATCATTGTATCCACTGTCACAGAGAGAATAAATAGCTTCTGTGGTCCTTAATCACTTAAAAGACTATGTATGGAGCAGCACTGAAACTACCTTTATTCGGGTTAGAGGGGGTGTTGTGGACTATGCACTGTTGGTTGTATTGTTTGTCGTAATTGGCCTGGTATCTTGTAATAGTGGTGGTATGTTGTTACAAATTATATCAGTCCAATTTCATTTGCTCGAGGAGCCTATGGATATTTTGTCTAGCCATCGACTGTCAGATACTTTGGTCGAAAGTTGGTCGAAGAAAAATGCATGCCCATTTAGATTATCTGCGCATCATACTAAAAGTTACTCTCTATAAACTGAAACAATTAATATTTGTGACGTTTACGGAGAAAGTAAAGTTTTTGAATTTTCATCCAAATACTTTTTATCGTAGTCGAGATTGCACATTCGGTCAAAATCGGTTCAGAAACCATTCAGAGGAATGAGATGTGCGTATTACATTTTTATGCCACATTTCGAGAAATGAAAATAATCTAGTGACAATGATAAAAATTGGCAATACTTATAATCCAGACATCTAGAAGCTTTATTTCATGTTCTTACCGTTCCTACATCGTCGCTGAATACCATAAGTTCATTTTTGGTTTTCTGAGAATATCGAATTTTAAGTTTTGAAGTTTTAAATGTCAAAACATTTGGCTTTTCTGAACCGTATCACAAGCTGGTTTTTAACAGTTATAAGAGTTACTATACCCCCCCCCCCCCCCCCCACCCCCGAAAAAAAAGCAACTGTACAGCTTTCTACCAATTTGACCCGTATTAATAACTATGGATGCGACAATTCTGTTTATACACATGTAACGTAAGAAGATTAATTATATGAATTAATGTTTATTTTAACAATTGCATTCTACGCATCTAGTAAACAATATATTTAGGTATAGTGCGCTTACCGAATATCAGTTTAACCTGTCCTAAATTACCACTTTCACGAGGTTTTAAAATATATTGCAGAAAGAAACTGTTTTGTCATTTGATGTTTCTCCAATATAGTCTTTGGAACATCTGATAAATAACATTTTGTATTTCACAAGAACCGGAAAATTTCATTTTAAATTGTCGACCATGTCTCTTGTATAGGACACATTTCTTCTTTCCATACTTCTTTATTCATGGCTTTCCGGTTGATTCCGTAAATTTCATTGCAATTACTGATATTATTATTACTTAACCCCGCCGCAAAGTCACCATTCACAATAAACGGTTTAATATCGTAATTTTCTTTCTTTGTTTAGGTCCTCCAAGCAAGCCGTCTGATGTCAGAGTAGACATGATACAGTATGATAAAGCCCGTTTGTCCTGGATACGGGGATACCATGGAGGATTTGCACAAACATTTGTCATACAGCTTAGTACTGACCTAAGTAACTGGAGAAATGTCACTGTTTACGGCGGAAATGATGAGAGTAGCGAACCAGTTTCTCATGTTTTGTCAGGTCTTCATGATTCAACAACATATTATGTGCGAATGTATGCCTTTAACAAAGAGGAAAATAGCTCTCTTACAGAGAACCTAAATTACACTACGCCTCCAATCAAAGGTAGGAAATAATAATGACTTTCGGTAGATATGCCTTAACAGTCAAAACTTTGACAAATGCCGGCAAAAGTCTGTTATTAAAATCAGTCATGCATTCAAATATATTTGGGTAAACAGAGATGGACTGTCATATACGTGTTTGTCTAATATAGTGCTATGAAGTCCGTAAAACAAGGCATTACAATAGTCTTAATTGTGAGGTAACCAGGCAATTCATAAGGGAGATGGTTGCATGACTAGTTAGGTACCGTCTGTTCTGACCAATTATGCGTAGTTACGGACTTACAAATTGTTTTGTCTTTGATAGGGTTAGTCTTTAGGTCATATGGCGACTTTTCCAGCTTTTGATGGTTGAAGAAAACTCCAGTTGCCCCTCCAGGCATTATTTCATCACGGGCGGGCACCTGGGTTGAACCACCGACATTACGTAAACGATGGCGCGGATATGTAGACCTTCACAAAGAGTTGAACTGTTTTACATGTGCATCAAAATCCAAATATCACTTTCCATAATATTAAGTCACGCAGATCTTTCTTAAAAATTTTAAAATGGCCGACAAGTCGGCCGTCTTGGATATTACAGCAACTTCCATTCGCATTCCTTTTCAGATAGAACCCATTAACGTTTGTGTCATTAAAAGTTTGAAGTTTTTTTCCCCACAAATAGCATGATTTTATGAAATTGATGCACAATAACTATAGCTGCACCAAAACAAATATTTCCCCTTTGGATCCTTAGTTCAGTATGTCAGAGGTCAGGGTTACGGTTACCGATCTAACATACTTTCGTTAGACTTCCTTATCATTATATAATGCTTCAAATTTGAGACGATAAATGATCGCTATTGATTTTTAGATCAGTAGATCAACGGTCAATTTCACAATGACATTAAGACTAAAACGGTTTGAGAATGACTAGACAAACAAATGGTAAATATCAAAGAAATCAGTAGTTATAACCTTGCAATTTATTTTAGTTAGTAGGTGAGATGTGAAGGGCATAGCAGCATTAAGCCATTAAATAATCCCAGATGATAATCAGTAACTGCGGAACTCGTGGCATGGATAATATTCCTATTATTGTATTTGTTTCCAGTGCATGCTAATAGTGATCTTGAGTCTTAAAACGATTTCCACATTAAGTTTAGAATCCTTACAGTGACCCCTATGTTCTTTGAGGTAGGTACTTAAGTTAGTCTGGCTATCGACTAGATAATCTTCTCTTTTTTTGAAAAAAAACATCCGTTATATATTCTGACTTCATCAGTCTTGGCTCTGATTATCTCAAGTGTCTTGAGAAGAAAAGGGATATAATTATACAAAATTTGAACGTCTAAGTAGCCTTGAGACAAGAACCGATTTCCGAACAGGGTAGTAGAGTACCGAATGATAGTTTCTGCATTATGATCAATTAGGTCTTGGTCAAAACCAGTCTGCTTCACTTTGAATAATAGTAACATCTTGTAGGCTATTATGCTGTTATACATTACGATCATATTTTATTTCTTTGTCTATAATATTTTTTTGTTTTATTGCCTGTCTCGAAGATTCGGTATAACGATAGGATTTTTAAAACAACAAAAAAGACCAAAGCCATAGAATCTCATCGAGACGTTTTTTATTTTGCATTCTGTACGAGCAATTGCAATTGCACTAGCAAGCTGAGACCAGTGTCGTTAGAGATGCCGGAAACTTCATCATTGTGACTTCCGAATCCTGCGTCAATGACTGGTTAATAATCCTGTTATTGACTTTTTCTTTTCTGATGAAGATATCATGAATTTCGTACAATTTTTTCAAATTAAAAATATTTTAATGTAATTAAAAACGTCCAATATGTTTTCTGAAAATCCTCTCAAATTTCGACATAATTTCAGTTAACTATGAATACAGAATGTAATTTGAACGAAAAATGTTCTGTATTTAGAAGACGTGATCTGACCAAAGAAAAAATATAGGATGAACAAATCTGACTAGATTAATACTGAAATTACATAAATAAACTTATCAAAATCTAATGCATTAAGACCAATAGATTTAAACTACATGTATGTAGATAAAACAGAGCAGGCGTAACAAAACGAGATCTAGTTGATTTTAAAGGAATAAAGCAGTTTAGTTCTCCATATTGTACCGTTTTTAATGAAACAATAAAGTCGTCTAAAGGTTATAACACACTAAATAGTTCTTGTTCTTTATTCTATATAAAATTGGCCTATTTCCAATGACCGCAGCACACATCAGGACCCATTTTAAATGTCTGTAACTTACATTTTCTTGAAGAATATTGTCAGTGCTAACTAAAAATCAAAAGAAAAGTGGGGGTCATTTTTGATGCAAGAAAATTAATTTCAGTCCAACACACAAACTGCAAAATCAGCTAAAAAATGAGACCCCAAATTATACTGGTGGTGTATGGTCTAAGTTTCCATGAAAAATTTTGTCATGTTATTTCATTATGAAAATGCTACCTACATGTCAAGCATAGATCTGTCATGTGGTTTTAGCAAAAAAAAAATGCAAAGAAAATAAGGAAAATAGCTCTACAGAGCAAAAAACTGAGGACTATTTGTATCCGCCATTATGCGACTACCATTTTTTTTCGCGCCATTTTTCTATTTAGTGTCTGTATGCCTAAATTGCAAGTGCATTGGTAAGCTGAGAACCAGCTATTGCAAAATATAAACCCAAAGAGACTGTTTCTAAATGAAAGTTGTTTCCATTTTGTGTAACTGCAGACCATAATAAACGGGCCGCTGTCTAGCTTAAAATTACAGATTGCTAACCTTATTAATATTTACATACATTTTCCATAATGCATTCGATTTCTTGTAGAAAAAGAATGTGGTCATACAGGGGACAGTTCTGTCCTAATTGTGGGACTAGTTTTAGGACTAGTTATAGTTGTCGTCGTCACATATGCAATCTACATCACAGTTCAACAGAGAAGAAAACAAGTATTTATTCAGAAGGAAGGTAAGAGAAGAGAAACCTTAAGTACTATAAGTATATATAGTTTTGCCGTACAGTTATATATGACCTTACCAAAGTTAGTATTAACTATTCTCAGTGTTGTTTTAACATTTTATCAATATTGTGAAATAAATATACACTAAAATGCCTATTTTTGAACAGGACATGTAAGCAATATGGCTACTTCATTAGCATTCTGCAACATAGACAAGGTTGATAGTACTTCCAACTTGAAATGTATGGATTGATTTCTTTGTTTACTGGATTGAATGCATGATCTAAACTTTGTAAAAGAATGGACATATTTTCGGTACCGCGGGATACATCAAAATAATTGTACCATATACGAGGGTTTTCCCTATAAATCGTACATGCTGAGAATGAATCAGTCTTTCTGACATACGATTGCAAATTTTTTTAACACACTTTGTCTAATTTCGAGAAGTTAGAAATTCTTTTTTAAAGATGAGTTAATAAAATGTTTTTGACTTTTTATTGAGGTCCGATATATATTAACGGCGCAACCCATACGGCGCACCAATATAGAATATACGATCAGTCTTCAAACTTGTTATAAAACGCATAACATTTCAACATTTTAGCTTAATGTACACGTTACGTTAGCGTAAAGCATTCTGACGTTACGCTAAGTACTTTCAAGCAGGTGGCATCCTTAGTTGTTGAACATTGCTCGTTGCATGCATGAGTGATGAGACCCATCTTATAAAATGGTGACGTTGGAAGACGTCGAGGCACACCGGAAGTTATCAGATTCCATATGGAACATTGAATGGCTCCTACAGATAGCCTGAAGAAGTTGCGAAGTGTTGGGAGGTAAAAGAATTTTCGCGGTACAAGGACGACCGAAAAGAAACGCCGATAGCAATATGTGGAAAACTCAAGAGATCGTAAACACCAACAGGATGCAACTGCGACACTGAACAACGACTAGTTGTTACGTGTTATGGATATTGAGCATATATGAAAGTATTCTGAGACAGATTGGACGTTACAATGCATGTGTTTAATGGTTCTGATGAGCTTCACTTTAACTTGATGTAAAATCATAATTCTGCAACATGCGTTAAAGAAATTGTCCGAGCTTTCACAAAGTATCGTGATTAACGACAGTAAAATATCTTACAGTTTGCCCAAGTTGCTCTGCCAATGGAATTGCTCCATTTCGATCAAATCTGGCCATTCTATTTCACATACAGTTGTCACATCAGCTGTACGTATTAAATCTAATTGTTAAATGTTACGGTTTAATAGACTCCACCCAATAAAACTGCTGTATTCAACTTATAACCTTTACGTAAATATGTGCCAAATATTTTTTTTGTTATTTCAAGTGTGTACGATTTTACGGGTCAGCCCTTTGCATCTCGTTAATTTCTTGTACATGCACCTGTCTAACAGTATTGATGTTGACTATGGAGCAGGCAATGTAAACAAATTATGTTTGTTATAAAGATTCACTTTAACTGAAACAAAAAGTTTCTGTCCTGCTCTCCCAGTAAGTCATTGTTTCGATATATTCTGGTGAATTGACAAATGCCAAATTTGCAACAAAATTTCAATCTAATAGAAAAATTTCTTAAACTTTGTAAAGTATTTAAACCTGTTTTCTATTTTTTCAGACATCTCCGAGCAAGCCAACAAACAAATGTAAGATTCTAACCATCCATTACGTAAAATAACCTCCACAGAATAACTGTATTCTTTGTGATTCCATGATGGTTATTGCACATGGTTTACTGTAAATTACATCCCAAATACAATATGTACTTGGTTTTACAATGACTTTATGACGCTATGACGTAAGTGTTAATTATCTAAACATTTTGTTGAATTATGTAACAGTATGCACAGTACCATATATATTATGTAAGTATGCTAAAATGTGATTGACTGAATAAAATATCTAAACATAATTAGCTGATAAATTTGCGAAAATACAATAATAGAAATCGTTTGCCTGTCATTTTTCAGTCTAGCTGTACTAGAACTGTATTACCAGAATATATTTCATGAAGCACATGTATGGGGAAAAGTAGGTCACTATGTTGTAGTGTGTCATTAAGACATCTGTCCACCACCACGCTTCACTAATCTATGCCACTGAAAGAAAGAAGTCGTGTAAATATTCCGCTGCAGAACTCGTACAAATCTAATAAACTACTTAAGTTACTTAAGAGATATTCAAATGCAAAAGGGTCTAATTGAAAAAGTCCTCAAGTGTAGAGAATTAGCTTTAAGATTTGGGAAAACAGTAAATATAATTTATCGAGTGTTAGAAAAATGTCTAATCTTGCGTTCACTAAATAAAAAAAAAACAATTGAAAATAAAAGTAAAGCTGATGAAAGGTCACACAAAACATAATAAAACATGTATGATATAAATATTAGACAAAGGGATTCTCAAACATTTTAAAGGAAATAGTATTTATGCAGTGTTTGAAACTACATGCTTCGTATACTTTTTGCAACACGTATTGTTTCCATTACGCCATCCGGTCCGAATGTTTCTTTAATTACATCTTTTATTTCACAAAAGAACTAGATCATTCGGAAACCAGATCTTTCCAAACATCTTTGTTTGAAGATCGAAGTACATTTTGTCTGTGTGTTGGTTAGTACGAGAATTACATGTACTTTTCTGTGTTTAGGTATGTAAATCTGGCTGTATCGCCTGAAGGTGGAGCAAATATAAAGAAGAAGAAAGAGCGAGAAAACAACACACTCAAGGACGACGCACCCTCTGAAAACCAATACACTGAACTAAATAAACAGCTGAGAGATCAAGAGTCGGCATATGAAGCCATATCGTCAATGTGAACTCAAGAAGCATAAACGGCTGATTACATGCGGCGATACTTTTACACAAGAAGACGTGTATCATATTGTACGTCTTCTTTCTGTTGGAAATCAAAGGACAACGTATTCCACAGTTTGTTTGTTTATTTTGATTGGTTTTAAAGACAAAGAACGAAAAACCAACATAAACCCAAAGGAATAATGCATCTTTTCCACTCGTAATGTGTTAAAGCAATGACTTTCTTGGGTGACTGCATTATGACATCTGCTTCTATAATTGAGGCCTGCGGCTCAGATACATTAAGTCAAATGTTTAGTCTAAGAATGAGCCCGTATGAACAATCGTGGAACAATAAATACCGTTCGAATAAATATCAAATTGCAGTAGCTCAACAGAGGGTGTTGACCTGATACGTTATGGTACGGATGGACTTATGAAATGAGGTGAATTCATGTGCTGACATTTAATAAATTATGCTAGGTACCCTTAATTGTGCATATAGTATATCTTTTACCCGTAACTTGGCATACCCGGTATACTATCTACCGTGTATCCTTGAATTCACACATATCATACCATGTGCCCTTAACTGTGACAAATGAAGGCTGTTATATATCTAATTTTAATTTCGGCAAGATTGTTCTATTTGGAAATTACAGTATGTAACTAGTTACACAGTCCTTTAGTTTGGTTACTAGGGGCTTGTCTTCAATCTCGCTTTCGAAGAAGACAAGCTTTTGCTGGTACATGTATATCACACAATAATGTTTAAATTAGTAGTAGCTACGTTTGTAGCAGTGTGTATATAATGTATATAATTGATCTGTGATGTCGATTCTCCGTTTAGCTCAGTTGGTAGAGCATCTGACTTGCAAGCAGAAGGTCGCAGGTTGGAGTCCTGTATCTGGCTGCACATTTTTCCGCTCCTATTACATTGGTGCCGTGAGTGTGGTGACTAGCCTTGGAATCCTAGAGCTAGGGTAAAGCAATGGCTGGGTTAGTCAAAAGAATTCTATTTGGAAATTACAGTATGTAACTAGTTACACAGTCCTTTAGTTTGGTTACTAGGGGCTTGTCTTCAATCTCGCTTTCGAAGAAGACAAGCTTTTGCTGGTACATGTATATCACACAATAATGTTTAAATTAGTAGTAGCTACGTTTGTAGCAGTGTGTATATAATGTATATAATTGATTTGTGATGTCGATTGTCCGATTAGCTCAGTTGGTAGAGCATCTGACTTGCAAGCAGAAGGTCGCAGGTTGGAGTCCTGTATCTGGCTGCACATTTTTCCGCTCCTATTACACGTTAATTAGTGTTTCCGTAAATTAAGTGTCGGTTTCCGAAACTAAATAACGATACTGTATAACTATTGTAAACCAATAAATTAATATCTTTATGTCGCATATGCAGATTTAGCTGTGCGGAGAAAGCGTTCAGGTACAAATCTCGGGGTTGTGGGATCGAGTCCTCTGATTTTGTATAAATTTTTTTACTTCATCTATAAACTTAACCGACGGGAGACTTGTCACACTTGTCATTATTTATCGTTCATTTATTGAAAGAAATACTCTACCATTCAATATTCCTCTACGTACATGTCAGTAAACTGTATTATAAAATGTCGACTTAAATCTTCAGGGCTGGACAAGTGTTCTGTCAGTCAACGGACTTTTCAAGGAATTGGTGTCAGTTCACGAGAAAAATGAGATGTTTCATAAAAAAATTTAGAATGAAAGTAATATTGATACAATTATATTACATTGAAGTAAAAAGTATGGTTTGAAGAGAATTCAAACCCATGGTAACATGCATAGAAGTCTGAGAGCTTACCACCACACCACCATGCCACTGATAAACTATATCGATTATTTTAATAAATTGAGATATTTTACGGACACAGATATCGCGAAAAATAACGAAAAACGCACGAAAATATTGGCGGAGATTAATGAGTGCCAGGTCAATACTTACGGACAATACCTTAACATTTGCATTGTAAAATATAGGTAAACAGTGGACAATGTTTAATGCACTTCCTATTCAAATTATTGTTATCATTGCATATAAAATAGAAATCTCAAGTTTTAATGCATGCAGTTACTTTGACGAAAAGTGTATACCTTATTATTCGTCACCATGTTAGAATATTTAAATGATGGGTGTACTCCCTTATGCTGTAATTAATGGTTTAATATGTATATTTGTGATACATGTTTTATGTTTGAAGAATTGATGAGTAACTGAAGTATAAAATGTTAAATATCCATGTATAATCTTTACATAATATTTAGTTGTTTACATGTAAATTTACTGATTTATGTCTACCTGTTTGTATATATGTTATGCTCTTCAAGAATGGAGGAAATAAAATAATCTATCTATCTATCTGTATATTTTACTGCTCTCCAAAACTGATCTGCACGAAAAGTTTCTAAATTGTTAGACGATAATAATAATAATTTCATTCTTTTGAAATTGTACCTATATTGGCATATTTTGCCACTAAAAATCAATTTCACATGTATCATATTTCATGGGACCCCCGTGGTCGAGTGGTTAAGGTCTCTGATTTCGAATTACTACACCTTCTCCTCTGTATGTTCGACTCCTCACTTGATGTGCAGAATTCTTTCATGTAAGAGAGCCATCTAAGTGGCTTTCGGCAAGTCAGTGGTTCTATAAGGGTGCTCGCCCATGCCTGAAATTTTGCTCGGATAGGCACACAAAATCTTCCTTACCACCAAAGCTTGAAAATCACCATATATGTCATAAACTTGTGTCTATATAACTTAAAGTCCAACAAAACAAATTAACAAGCACATACACATATTACATACGTTTGTTCGAAATCAGCGATTTTAAACACATATTGCTATGAAAAGCGAATTGCTGTGCAATATTCTGTAATCTTTAGCTGCTTGATTGTCTAAAACGCATTGACCAGATCAAATGTTTTGTAAATGTGGCTAAGAAACGCTATTTAGTAACTTCAGTCTAGACACTTTTCTTGAGCTGTCAAAATATTTTTCAAAGTTCATTAGTGATTAAAATTAACCATGTTAAGGTCTAAAAGCTTTTAGCAGGAAAATGCGGCTTGTTTAGTATTGTATATCTTCGATCGTTCACAAACGTTTTGCGGAAAATGTAAGATAAGTTTGTTAAGTCTTAACATGTATTCTTTTTTAACATCATGAAATTCAATGTAAATATGAAAAATAAAAAATGATAGAATTAATTTGCATCAGATGTTCTTAACTCTCATGACTAACGCATATACTACATTGCACTATTCAGTGCTGCTGTGCGAAAACAAACGTTAGAGCTTTGCGACAAGCAAGGATCCAGATCAGCACACCCATAGTGCCCATTTATCAACACATCCACCCTGTTCGTTTATCAGTTTCATCACCTATATGCATCTGAGTGTGAATCCAAATCATACTTCACGTATGTGGATCTGGATCCATAAGGTCTAAGCCCTAGCGTTTGTTTTCGCACAACAGCGCTCATTTAATTTTCTCTTAAATTTACACGTTGACCTTACATTGTTAGTAGGGCGATACGCATTCATTTATAGTTTTTTAGCTTTGTGGACTAGTTTCTATAACAGGTATCGAGAGTGTCTAAAATTTAAAGGCTAAAAGCCTTAGTTCGGAGAACAAAACCCTCAATAACAGCGTATGTATAGATGTGCACATGATTAACAAAAACATATATAGACAACGGCAAGGAAGCGTACAAATATAAGAACACATTCGGCAAGGCCTTTGAACAGTCAGTGAACATCACTGGAGAGATTAAAGCTGTCTATAATGCTTCAGTCCTCAACTTTTATCCCTACATGTCCCAGTGTTACATAACAGTGTAAGTAACACTACATCCATAATCACCACAAGGTTATTTTTTTAAATAATTGATTAGTGAGACGGTCTCTGATAATTGATTTTATTTCTAATACGAGGTACATGCCAAAACTGTAAGATCAGTATTCTTCAGTTGTTCTTAAAATGTATCAACCCTGAAATAATAATAAAAAATATATGCTTTAAAAATTCATGGATATGTCAAAAACCTTACTGACCTTTATAAGTAATTTTTGAAGTTAATGTATCAAAATAACTTTGATTAAATTGTTGATATGCAAAACTATTATATTAATCCATTTGCTTTCATCCCTTCCTCCAATTTTTGTGGGCAAGTCAGATTTTCTCTTTCCCTACGTCTGTCCGACCGTCAGACCGAATAAGTGTCGTACATATCTCAGATTAATTGTATCACAAACATCCTAGGATTGTTATTCAGCATGTGAAGCTGTGCTCCTTCCAGGGTTTCATTACCCGCTATCCCCCGCCTATACCCGCCCACCCTAATATATATATATATATATATATAACTCTTTCTGTTTTTTTCTTTTATCAAGTGTTTTTGATGATGTTTTATGGTGACAATACCCCTGCGCCCAACTCACACACCAACCCATGGTGATCTAATACATTGTGTATGAAAGTTATGTCATGAATGCGTAGTCAACAAATAACATTTGACCGTACAGTGCGGTAAGTGGGAGTACCGTCCTATGGGCATACATCTAGTTTTGTTTTCATTTCGTCTTAAGTTACTCTAGACTAGATTTAGTAACAATGCATATTATAATACGATGATATTCAAAATTCTGTAAATATGAAACTATTGCGAAAGTCTTTGCCACCAGTCAGAATTGAAATATCTGATGAGATATATAGTCAACATCAAGCTGAAAATGTGTTTATATATATATTTTAAAAGCTTGTGTTAATAAAAGACATGCACAATTATCAATTACCTGCAACAGCGGACTGAAAGCCAGCATTATAATCACATGTCACTTCCGCCATGATGTAATCAGTTCTGTCATCCTTATAATTATCTGAGGTATCTGGCCCTCCCACAAGTGCGCCATACAGCACGTGAGCATTGTCAATTCCTGTATTCGAAAATACACCCCAGTCGCATTTTGCAGGTTTCGGCTGGCAAGTACTAAATAAATGAGAAAATAATGAAAGTTAACACATATAAATATGTTAAGTCAGTTTAAATATCTGAAAAAAGTTAATTCTATACGAATTTATAAAACAAACACATGTAAGGATATTAAAGTGAGTAACATAACAGTTATAATTTTAGATTTTGAGAAAAAAATGCTAGCCAAATAGAGTATAAGAATATCTTTTCTTTTTTAGTTTTGAGAAGTGGTACGATAACATAAACTGAATCGAAAAGTAATGATTCAGTAAAACAATTAAACACTTTCAACATACAGCCAATACACGTTTCATTGAATTTGTTTTTCTGCATGAAAATAAAAATGCTCGAAACAATTAAAAGAGATTAATATTGTAGATCAAAATTATTCTGTTTATTTCTACAGTTCGTGTCAATTGACATTATATATACATGCAATAGTTAGTACGATAAAAAATATGTCTGGTCTCTGATTAACGTTTGCAATGGAATTGATTAAAAACAATGCCAAACAAATTAGTTCGCATGAGTAGATTCAAGAAAACCGAGTTCCTATTATTTATGGGGGTTCTACGTTTTCGGAACCTTTGAAATCATGGAGTCCGTTTAAGGTTCATATATTAATAAAAAGAGTTCCGCCTGAGCTGTCGCTATGGGGCATTAGGGGCATTGCATATTTCGTTACCTTTAAAGAACGCGATTAAACCGTGTTTGCTGTTATTTTTCTTGGTTCATATGGATTTAATTGATATTTTGAATTTTTATTTTGGTTACCTTGATTTATGATGAGGTTGTTTCGGTGGATTATTTCCGAAGCCAACAACATAACTAGAGCTCCTTGGGTTATCACCTAGCATGTAATCTATCTGACCTTCAGCCCAGGCTTCATTTTTATCAGCGTCGATACCGAGGTCAGCTGCCATCAGTGAAATGAACGCCACGTTTGCTAAAATAGAATATTATATCACAATCAATTACAACCGATCTTTACTTGAATATTTCCTCTTTTTGTTTAGTAAACTCTTCACAAAACATAGTAGTTAGAATTACAAAAAAGAACAACAATTCAGACAATGGACTAAAGACTTAGAGAAAATACATGTATCCATTGTTGATTTTTACCAATCTGCTGCAGGTATTTCATATATTTTAACAACGATTATATATGGCTCCTACTACAGGTGGCGACATGTAATGAAAATCGGCATTTTTCATTCGAGTGTATTTCCGCATGCGAGTTCGGTATTCTTCGGTTTTAGAAAAGTTTTCTCTTGTGACCGAGGGATCCCGAAACAGCACGCGAGAATACATTATCGTACGGAAATTGCCAGTTGTCATTACGTGTCCACTACCTTAATTAAGAACCAATTTAGCATTTAATTTAAATGAAGGAAGTCTATATTACTGAATACAGTGTTAAATCTTGATTTTAAACGGCGTTAACACTTTAAACCCCCTGGATATACTTAGAATTGTTTGTATAGTAATTCGTTATCTGAAAGTAACTAATTTCTTCACGGCATATGGACAGAAGACGTCAGCGTAAATACCGAATTTTTACGTAAGTTCGTTCAAGATTGAAATATTAGCATGTATTCCAACGACTTGTGGTATCATCTATTAACATTTTGTAGCCTTTAAATAACTAGGATGATATAAAATTTTACCCGTGTATCTAAGAGAACCCCACTGTGATCGCCAAGCCAGTCCGCCATCTGTGTACTGCACACTTCCAGTTGGGCCCCATTCCTTCAAAAAGTTCTTTATATCTCGGCTGTAACGGGCTTTGCCTGTTGCTTCAAACAGCAATATCTACAAGGTAAAGTCACAAGCTGTTTATATGAAAAAAATTTGTTTGATTTTTCCACGAATTTGCATTCATTCTCAAGGTACACCTATCTCACAATGATTCCGCTTAGTTTCGATGCAAAATATTGAGAAAATCTAGAGAAATGACAATTTATTACAGGTCACCCCCATTCCAAAAAATACGCGAAATTTAGCCCTGTGCAACCCATATTTCAATTTGTTTTACCTTATTCGTGGAATTTTGATTCAAGATTCATTTAATCGTTATGATGTTGGTCATTTTAATTCAGAAACATGCTAATTTCAATAATATTTAGACAATTGCAGTGCTAAAATGCGAGAAAAGATATTTACTAGGTCCTAAAACCAACCAAAATAGAGCCACCTGGTCGAAAATTGGGTCTAAATTCATAAAAAAAAAACGCAAGAAATTTAAGAGTTTTCAGACATTTATCACCATTTTACATCATAAAGAGTAGATTAATGGCATTTTATAGGCTGAACACCACTAAATCCGGCTGTTCTATATTTCATATTAAATCCACTTACTTCTTAACGGTTTTTCGACATTTTCTAGCATATCAGATTTTCAGAGACTTATATTCCCATAAAGAACTATATCGCTACTTTAGAAAAACAAAAAGAAAAGGGGGCGTTAACTTTTATATAAGAAAACTACAGTTCGATAAATATTCTTACGCCGCCATTTTTACCTAGCATGCGATAGGGACATGCCGATTTGTGATACATGCTGAAACACGGTAGGGTAAAAGTAAACACGTTGCTGTTGAGAAAAGGCATTAGGAAAGGTTAGCACTATTTATATTTGGACTACTTGTGACCAGCGGAGGCTTACATTTGATTTGGTAGTGATCAGCCTTTAAAGAGTGTCTGGTTCCATATTGAAACTAGATAACTTTATATTTTCCGTAATAAATAAAATACTATCAAGTCTAAGAATGACTTTTAAATATACAAAAAAATAGTGGTATTTACTGTTTTAAGAAAAATGTCCTTTATGGAAACTTGTTATATTTTGTCATACCTTTGCGGCTATTAGTTTGTCGTCCCAGTCAAATGCCCAGGGTGTTTTATACTCAAACCCGAACTGGTCATATTTAGCCTCAGCATCCTGCAAATATTTTTCATTCCCGGTTGCTTTGTACAACATGGCGGCTGCATACACTAGTTCGTCTTTATATCCGCTGGACCTAAAAGTAAACTTATACTGAAATAGAATTTTATTAAATTTCATTCAATAAATAATCAGTGCCGCAAACGTTATTCCGCTGCCAACTTTCTTGATGATATGCATGTATAATATGATGATTATGTTGTAGATGAGCGATAGATGTTCACAAGTAAAACTTTCAAAGCTTACAGAGTTGGTGCAATGCGAAGTGCGTGGCGCAAGAGCTCACCCTGACGTAAAACTGAAGCTTAGCAGGAAGTTTTAAAACATTAAGAAGAAAGACAATATCTAATAGGAAAGGCAGCGTTACAAGGACACAGCTCTCTCAAACCGAGATCATTTACCAGTGTATGTATTGTTGTGTACATGATCAGAATATACACAAAAATACATGTACAGATTGAAAAATACATGGCAACGAGGACGGAACAAAGAAACAACGGAACAATACAGGCCACCGCCTGGGAACGGTCATCGGGACACGGGACATCATTGAGCATGCACAATATTTTCGAATTGTTGAGATACCAAGAAGGGTAGAAATAATCAATTTTTCAATATATATATATTAAATTAAACGAATTACTTTTAATTCCAAGATATTAATTACTATAAATACAGGGCAGTTGAATTCGATATAAACAATTCTAAATATGTTGGAGTTATCAAGGATTCGTGTTAGCGAAATTTCTGTTTTCTGTATAGCAAACTGACTTCTACAGCTTTCGTATGTAAAATGGCAGTCTACCTGTAACATGTATTTCTTGGTGAAAATGATTAAAACTCAGAGAACCGTCAAAATATACCAATTTTCTGCTATTACTAGTATCTCACAATAACATTTAATCATACCAAAATATCTAGTTATCTCTCGATAAGTGTACACCGGTGATGTACCACAGCCAAAATATCTAGTTATCTCTCGATAAGTGTACACCAGTGATGTACCACAGCCAAACAGAACACCACCTTCACAACGCAAGTTCTGGCTATCTTTAACAATCCTTAAATTTAAATTTCTCCATTAAACTAAAGTAAAAACAACCCTCTCAGATCAGATACCATTATATTAAGGCTTCAATTTTGTATTTGATATATAGTCACACCGAAACAATGTAGGTTAAATACAAGGGGCGTTCAATAAATAATGTTACTCCGTACGTAGTTCCGTTACCAGTGGTTATTTTTAAATGCGGTTTTGGCACATTATGAAGAAATTTATTGGAAACACAATGCCATATGAATGATAAAAATAGGTTAATTCCAAGTAAGAATATAATCATTTGTGTGAGATGTACTCAGGTATACTGGACAATTGCAAAAATAATTATAACTTAGGTTTGTCCTGGGCATCCAGGGTCTCAGAAAAATAGAATAACTTGTAAAATCACAAAATTCTATCTTTTTTCTACGAGGTACAGCAATTTGTGATAAGTATGAGTTTGTTTTAAACTACGTATTGCGTTTTTCATTTTACAACACAACTGAAATATCTAAACTCGATGTTGATTCCATCTAGAATGAGTCTTGAGAGTAATTAATAAAAGTTGCAAGTACTTGTTTCGCAATCGAGAATTAAGAAATTAGTATCAACTTAAAATACTTTTTTTTTCAACGATGATCATCACGCCTGACAAATTGCAGAGGCTTATTGTACTCGACTTATCATTTTTCGAGTAAAATACACACACTCAATTTAATACTGTTATAAACTTTTTTTTTTTTTATTTTAGTTTTCAAATGTTTTTGTGAAGGTCATAATTTGTTTAATCTGTTTAAATTGAAAATTGAACTACAGTTCTAGTTGTTGAATAGCAGAATCAGGAAATTGCATATTACAATCCCAATATTTTGAACATAAAATTGTACAGTATGCCCGAGTACACCTTACTCAAATGATTATATTTTTACTTTGACTCTACCGAATTTTATCATTCTTATGCCATTTTGTTTCCAATAAATTGCTCAGTAATGTGCCGAAAACCGCATTTAAAAATAAACACCGGTTACGGAACTACATACGGAGTAACATTATTTATTGAACGCCCCTCGTATGACGAATTGTTCCGCTTCTGGTAGTGGAAGAAGACCTCTAGGCATTGTTTCAAGCACGGACGGGCACTTTGGTAGAACAAGCGGTCTTCCGTACGCCAGATAGATGACGACTTCCCAACATGAAGAATTCTACTTCCCAAGCGAGATTTAGAAGTCACCTAGGTGAGGGGTATGTGATTCGACCTTTGCAGCTATTGTTTACCTGTAATAACCACCTGCGTCGCTTATTTCGTCCGTGTAAAGTGCTCTATAGGTATCAGCAAATACATACAAAGACTCAGCAGCAGCCAGAAGTTCTTCTGAATAACTTTTGTCTGCAAAATACAGTAAGAATAATACTAGTATATTGCAACATATCCTAAGATGAATATTTATTCAAACGTTCCTAAACAGTACTGCCGTAGAATGGTACAGATGTTAATCATCCCCATATGAAGGTTAATTCACAATAGACATGTTAGAACCGTCCATTGATGTAAGATAGGGAAATGTGATGGTTATAGAATCTAGAACGATAATAAAAAATATTTCATTTGTCGATCCTAGATGTTCTGAACATTTCCATTACAAAGTCTATGAAAGTTTACACAACGCGTTCCGATTATTTATTTAGTCTTTATCAGGTAAAGGCGTTCATCATAGTAATATCAAGTGAAATGACGTCATAAAGACGTAAAATCCACGTTTTGGACTACTTAAAGCTCCTACATTCAAACATATATATTTCCACGGAAATTACGATCTAGCCTTGATTATTGTTTTTAGATTATGGACATTTTGCTCACGACTGTGAAAATAACAATAGATGTTCTTTATCAAATTGGTTGTCACCTGTTTCTTTGAATGCCATAGCTCCAACAGCAAACGCTGCCACCATAGAACCAGCTAAATCACTTCCACCTCGGGATGACGTCACTTTGTAAGACGGACGTGGCATATTTGACTCAGTCATGTCTTCCGGTCGCATCATTTTTGAGTGATCGATTCCACCATTACCAACCTTGATTTGTCAATTATGAAAATAAAATCTTTATTTGGGAAATAGATTTCAGTATTGCGTGCTTTGTTGGCAAATAAAACACGGTTTTGAGTTCAGATGCGTAGTAATATACTAGTATTCACGAAGGCCGAAAAAATATATGTTTTATTTGCCAACAAAGCACGCAAAACTGAAATCTATTTCCATTTTAACACGTTCGAATTAAACCAGGAAGGGATACTAATCTGGAATCCTTTTTAGGCGTAAATGAACGGAGTAAACCGGAATAGCCAAAAGTAGGTCATTTTGCGAAACGTGTTTAAATCGACAAGACAATTCATTTTTGTACACGCTAAAATCATTCTTTGTTTATATAAAAGAAAATCTTAAAAGTGTTAGAATCCTACTTTTTCAAAAAATCAACGCATGCATTAAATAAAATCAATAAATGGCAATAAACATTGCAACAGATTGGCGTATTTATTCTCTCCTTATTCGTCCCATTGCAATTTATATGAACCGCAAAGGGAAGGGTGCCAAAACTACGATTATCTCCGAATAAAACAATATCAAGATAACTATGCTTAAGACTTACAAAAGCTAAAGGAGAAAATCAAAGAAATTAAGACAGTGAAGCAGTTAAAGACAAGGCACCTATGTACAAAATGCACCCGTGTACATCTCTTAAGTAGCAATAACTACATCGGCTGGATGAGGATGTCTTAACGTCCACCTACATTCCCCGTATTCACCATCAATATTTTTTTCCGAAAACTTTAAAGGGTATGGAGGGCATTGATGCTGTTATGGCCCTTTCGATGAAGCAGACATAAAAGTTCTTCTGAGATGGTATAATAAACTGAAAAATTGCTTTAACAATTACATTACACTATTCCCTGTATGCTTGCCTGGACTCTAAATAGATTCTTCTTTCCGTTAGTGAGGGTTTAATCGTCTTAATTTTATGGTGCGGAATTCAAACCCAAGATCGTCTGAACGCTAATTACAAATGCACGTCCAACAGAACATCTGATGTATTTCATGCAACAAGGCACAATAATATGTATTTTTTTAAATATTTATTTTCATAACTCCTCCAGAACTTTATCTATAACTGTTATCAAAACGGTAGTTAAATCATATAAAAAGTTATGGCAATATATCTGAACAACTGCTCTTATCGACATTACCTGTCCATACAAGACTTGGTCGTCTTCCCTCCAACACTTAAGAAAGAAGTCAAGTGGCCATTTTATACAGTCTAACATAGTTCTATACTGGCCCGCTGTCCTGTATGCATCTTCCCATCGTACGAGACCCCAGCCTAAAACTGCTACTGACGACGAGATTGGAAGATTAAATTTCACCCAGTCACCAGCTGAAAGCAGGAAAAAAAACTCTCATACTATAAAAGGCTTATTCATTTACATGATCAAACCGATTGAAATGCAAAATAAATGGTCTTCATCTGTGTATTATACAAAAAAAATAAAACTGTACTGGTTTACAAAGACGTTGACATTATGTAAAACAATTATGTAATGTAACCATTGAAACTAGTCAAGGAAAGAACAAAAATACCACGTGTATGTTTGATAGTACAAATGAAATTGGATCAGAGTATGACACCCTGAAAATGAAAAGCAAGGAATATGATATATAACAAACAATTGTGTCGATCTTTAAAACAACTCGTAAACTCACCATCATACCATCCTCCGGTTAGGTCAAGGCCTAAGTCCTTTCCATCATAGAGTGCGCTGTCGCCCCTCCATGGCACAGGATCATTTTCTACTTCTGGAAGGTCACCAGAACGCTGGGCGCGATAAAACCATATAGACTTCTTTATAACTTCATTGTAGTTAAAACTTCCATCTAAAATTACAGCAAACAAAATCTCAGATGCGGAACTTTATTACTAGTATTTGATCTCATGATTAGTCCATTTTTGAGCAAAGGGCATTAAGTTACTCCAGAGCTAACCTTTTTATATATCAAACATAATATTTAGAAATAAGTTACACACTACGGCCATTTTCTGAGTGCGGTAACTTCATAGCAGGAAATATTGAATTTTTTGTTTAATATTTATAAAAGAAACAATGTCATATCACAATTAAGTATTTTATTACAAAAGACAAAAATTATCTTTGTATTGAATTGCTTTTATAATTTAGATACTCCATCTTAATTTTATAAATTTTATTATTTATTTATTAAGTAATTATAGCTTAGAACATAACGTAGGTGTGCAAATTATTTCGACCTGTTATGGGGTATAATAAGAAGTTACTGTTAAATCTTTATTCGTCGATCAAGGTGTAAATTTGAAAAAAAGGTATGCGTTAACCTTCTAACTAACAATTGCTTTAAATGTGATTAGATAGAGTGTATTTTAGTAAAGTTAGAAATCGATATATAAGAGGGTCATGATGACCCTGATTCGCTCACCTGAGTAATAGCCATATGTTTAAAATGGCAAACTGATGCTAAAATATTAGAAAGTAGGTCAGTAGGTCATATTCATGGTCACTGAAAGTCAGTTTTAAGATCGGTGTTCAAAACTGTACATGTCATCCAATTTTCAAGGCTGTATCTTAAAAAAGTAGGTCAGTATGTCAAGATCAAAGTCAAGTGACCCCTAATCGCTTGGAGTCATCAGGTAATTATAATTAGTCTAGGAAATATGATCTGATACTTTTTTAAGTATTTATTCCTAAATAACTCATATAACAAGTGACACCCTCCCCCCCCTCCCCCAGGGAGGGGCCTCTTTTCACCCCATGGGCATAATTTGAACAATCTTGTTAGAGATCCACTAGGCAGTGCTACATACCAAATATCAAAGGCCTAAGCCTTGACCTTTCAATCAAGAAGACTTTTATAGTTTTCCCTATATAAGTCTATATTAAATTTGGAACGCCCAGGGCAGGGCGTCTTTCCACCCCAGGAGTATATTTTGAACAACTTTGGTAGAGGACCACATTGCTACATGACAAATATCAAAGCCTAGGCCCTGCAGTTTCAGGCAAGAAGATTTTTAATGTTTGTTTCCTATATAAGTCTATGTAAAACTTGAGACCCCCGGGGCAGGGTCTCTTTTCACCCCAGGGTTATAATTTGAACAATTTTTGTAGAGGACCATAAGGCAATGCTACATACATGTATCAAATATAAAAGGCCTAGGTCTTGTGGTTTTAGACAAGAAGAATTTTGAATATTTTCCTATATAAGTCTATGTAAAACTTGTGACCCCCGGGACTGGGCCTCTTTTGACCCCTGGAGCACAATTTGAACAATCTTCATTGAGAATCATTAGATGATGTCACATGCCAAATATCAAGGCTCTACGCCTTGTGGTTTTGGACAAGAAGATTTTAAAAGTTTTTCCTTTCGGTTGAAATTTTGAAAAGGGACCACCCAAGGATTATTCCTGCGAAGTTTGGTGTAATTCTGCTTAGTGGTTTTCAAGAAGATTTTTTAGAGAACGTTGACGGACATTGAGCGGTCACAAAAGCTCACCATGAGCCTTTGGCTCAGGTAAGCTATAAATAAAAAAAAAGACTTAAATACTGGTCACCAAATTAAGATTTCCCAAAGGTATCTTAATTGGGTAACCAGTAGTTAAGATTTTTTATTGATATCTAACTTTACTAAAATAGACTGAGATTTTCCAAAGGTAAAAAAACAAAACAAAATAAATAAAGACAGATTTTCTTTAAAGGTAAATGTGAAGAATATCTCATTTTGACTAAAGAATTAAGGGTTATTTTCGGTTGTATTAAAAAAGCCACATCATTGTAATCTCAAAATAATCTACACTTGTGTAAAGAAATGTCGGGATTCATAAACTCAAATCATTGTGCAATCTGTTCCAAAGACTCTGCTGGTACCTTGTGGTTGTGTAGTTTCTCTAGAAGTGGTTGTTGTTGTACCTGGTGCTTGTGTTGTAGTAACTGGTGGTTTATTTGAGGTAGTTGGAGACTGGGTTGTGGTCACTGGCACCTGGGTTGTGGTAGCTGGAGACTTTGTTGTTGTAACTTGCACTTGGGATGTGGTTGTTGGTGATTTAGTTGTTGTGATTGGTACTTGTGTTGTTTTAACCAACGGGGGTAAATTACTGCTGCATTTTATTATCGGAGACTTATCTGCTGGGTAAGTTGCTTGAAAGTAGACCTCTAGCTTCTGTGGATGTATCCAGTGTAGGTTTGACATGTAGAATTTACGGCCTGAATTGCCCGTAGGTTGTATCTTTTTACCAACCCAGTTCTGCATATAAAACAAAGAAACATCACTACTTTGCAAAAGGGGAGATCCAGGTTCAAAACGGTAAGAAAAACAAAACTTTTCTAGAATTTTAATACAAAACATTAACTTGATCTAGATAAACATATTTTTGTTAACCAGATTTGCACCCATGTGTAATTTTAATGATCATTTGTTAAGACTTGCGTATGCGAAGTTATAAGTTTGTCCGACAATTACTATTATAGGATAAACTTTTCCGATTAAATTAGTTGTACAGATTTTGTTGACTGGGTTATTTGCTTCATATTTTCGCAACTTTAGATACTTTGTTGAATAAAATGACTTCTGTCTGTTCCTCAAATTAATGTAGTGAACAAAACAAATATTGTATAAACTATTTCTTACAAGATCATGACAAAAATAAATAGTATTTTTACCCTTATCATGCTGTACACGATTGATTCTGCGTTTGCGACCAGTGTAGATCATGATCAGCCTGTACATCCGTGCAGTCTGATCAAGATCTGTTCGCCATTCAGTCAGTATCGTTTTGGTAAGCACCCCTTTTAACAGTTAATGGTACTATTCAAATTGGAAGATGGAAAAGTCCATTACAGAAATTTAGCAGGGTAAGGGCTAAAAACAAGGACACAGATCCGAAAGGTATTGCCCTCTTACTTCTTTCTTGGTCCAAGAAAACTTCAAATTCTCCATACCCGCTTGCGTACCGAATGTAGCGCATTGAATGCGCATCTGTTTGCCAGGAATATTGTGGATTCACCTCAATGCCAATGCGGAAGTGAGGAATCGAATTTTCATTACTTTCTCTCTTGTCCGTTTTACATTGATGAAAGAAATCTTCTACTGGATGGTGTAAATTCAGTTGCTTCGGATATTGATATTACTACTGATTTATTACTCTATGGCAATTCTTACCTTACAGATGATACAAATACTACAATATTTAAATTAGTCTATAGGTTCATTGAGTCTTCTAAACGTTTTGATTAATACTTGAAATTAACCATCTGCCCATTCTCGTCAAGTCTTTGTGTCTCACACTTATTATTTTCACTTTTCTACAGTTATAATAATTATTATTACTTCATGACATTTATGAAAAATTGACTATTAGTAATCTCATATACTACCCTGAATGTGTAACTGTTTCATACAGGAAAAGATCTATATAAGCCTTAGGCTTTCGATCCTATCCTAAGCGTTTTTGCGAATTTTGTTGATTGTATATGTATTTTGTAAACCATTTCGCTAATAAAATATGTTTAAACCAAAGGTATTGCCAAGTTCCAAGAACGCGGCCTCCTCAACACAAAACCCTTTAGTAGTGTTTTTATAGAGGAGTAGGCAATTAACTTATGCACAAAAACCATAGAAGAAGTAAAACAAATGGACAAAACAAACACATAAAGAGCATCGTGGGACACTGCCTTGGAATGATCAGTGGCAAAACAAATTGTGACTTTAAACGCGCCAAATACGTGCAAACATTTAGTCCTCATCATCTTCCAAAGTGTAATTGCTCACACAATGGTAATAGTATTTACTCGTTTAAAATTATATATACAAAACTTTAAGGAAATTCTAAAACTAAAAATCAAGAATATAAACCAGAAAAATGGAGCATATCTTACCTCAAAATTTTGAACGAGTATGCCAAAATCAATGAGAAAGTAGTTTGTTTCTGGTTCGTAAGTATTATCCACAGAGAAGACGCACACTGCTGAAGTACGGACACCTTCACTAACATTCCACGAAGACTTTATTTTAGCTGGGAATTTGTACTGAACTGCAAGAGAAAAAAAAACAAGAAATGATACCTTGCCGTAGCAGGGAATATGTACTGAACATCAAGAGAAAAGCCCAGAAATGATCCCTTACCGTAGCAGGAAATATGTACTAAACTGCAAGAGATGAAACAAGGTAAGAAAGGATGAGACGCGTCTCAAGTCAACATTGTTTTTACTATTACTTCATGATCTATATAACTCAACTTTTGTCATGATAAAACAGTTGTAACTGTTCCTTCTACAATTTACTGCTTCGTGCGCAGCAACATCCGCAAAACAGACATCCACTGCGCTTTTTGTGAAATATTCTCTTTTCATTCTTTATGTTAAATTTGTTAATATTCGAACTTGGTTATTACTGCATAATTCTTAATTCAGACGAAATTAATTCTACAAAAATATACTACATAACTGCAGATAATATTCTCACTTTCTCAACATATTGTTATGTGTCTTTGAAATTTCATAACGGACTTGTGTTTACAGGCATAAATTGCCCGCGCCTCGTTTTGGCACGAGTTCAAGTGACAGTAGAATGGGTAATTTAATGTCTCAAACGCAAAAACGAAAAAAAAAAAGTTCATTAATTTTCACTCATTGAGTATTAATTATGTAAATAAACAATTATTTCACTGGTAACTAGGTATAGGAGAACATTAAGAAGTATTGGCCTTTGGCAACAGTTCTAACGTCGCCCCTGCTAGCTTGTGAAAATGGTTTTGACCTATGAAACAAACGAAGACGAAGATTCTCCTTTCTTTATCAAATAAATATATATGATCTATCTTTATAAAATTATCAAATAGGTAGAGGGCAGGTAAGAAATTACTGTTATTTTCAGATTAAAACTAACCCAGAAAACAACTGCTTTTTGGTAGTCTCACCTGAAACATGAATACAATTCACTTACGTGCAGGGAGGGGTCCAAACGTGGTACCTGTCATATACAAGAAATATGTACATGTATATTCCAGTACATTCTATAATTAAAGACACATTCACCTATTACAGGACTTCAATTGAATTACATTTGTGTAATCAGAAAGAGTCAGTAAATTACACATATAAAAAAGAATATAATTATGTAAAATTTTGAACAAACTTTTAGAGACAACAACTTCACATAATATTACAAAATCTTATGTTTTCTAATAAGTATAGATATTTATTTTTTATAAATGATACGTTTTGGACGATTGATAGTTAAGTTTGTTTCGAATATAAGCAGATTTTGAAGTTTTTCTAGAGCACATTGATATTACATGATGAAATGCCCAATTGTGAAACTTTTAGACCATCGCCACTACAATTATCGGTACACGTGTAAATCGGCGAGAAATTTTTGAAATGACGGAATAAAAATATAAAATCATCAGATCATAATCAATGTGTTTGCCGGCTCACCTATTTCGGTGGTTTCTACAGGTTTTTCGGTAGATGTGGCAGGTGCTTCAGTGGTCGTAGCAGGTGCTTCAGTGGTCGTTACAGGTGCTTCAGTGGTCTTAACAGGTGCTTCAGTGGTCGTTACAGGTGCTTCAGTGGTCGTAACAGGTGCTTGTGTTGTAGTTATATATTCTGGTAAATCACTGCTGCAGAGTATGCTAGGCTGTTCGTTTCCGTTGTATGTTGCTTGAAAAAAGAACTCGAGACTTGGTGTCTCAAGCCAGTGAATATTTTTCATATGAAACCAAACACCACTGTCACCCTCTGACTCCACTTGTTTTCCTTCCCAGTTCTGTAAAAACACAAGGTATACGTACAATAAACAGTATTATTTTCTTACACTTTTTCAAGGTCAAACACTTCTTAGGTAATTTTCTGTAAAGTACGTCTCAGGTCTTCTCGAGACAACTGGATACTAGCATTTGTCATTAGGACATACGTAACACCTTTTTATCTTTCAACTTTTTCGCTGTAACAATTATCGTACGTGTACAATCGTTGTCAAATTCTATACATGTATGTGTTAATAATTTTGTCTGCATAATCCATGTTTCATATGACATCTCGTCGAGATCGAAATAACATAGCTGCACATGACGAAACAACGAGGCCGATGTGTCCACAATTTGGCGATTTTGAAATCGTCTTCATTTCGCCGGAATACACTACAGGAAACTGAGACATGCATTACACGTATCGTCTCTTTTCTTTTGTATCGTGTTTTTATTACTGTTTTGTCGAAACATACTTACGTTTTTCCCCTTTTCCAACAGAAAAGAGCAACTCGTGGTCGCAACAATTGTCGACACGTTGGAACTTGCAAAAATAAGCAAACACAAACAGAAAGAAGTTTTACTTATTAAGTTATGAATAGTATATTAAGCATGGATAAAGACGGTTATACAGTTTACCTCAAATTTGGTTACTTTCGTTCCAAAGTCTATGATAAAATGTTTCTTCTTTGGTTTGTACTTTTTGTTCACTGCAAATGTACACAATGCTTCGATACGTGTGCCTCCATTGTCCGGCCATGATCGTAGAACAGTAGCACCGAACGAGTAGGACACTGGGTAAATAGATAAGGAAAAATGTTTAAAAGATCCTGTTGATATCTAAGGGAACATATACAAATAATAATCAAATAAAGGTTCCTAGAATATAAACTATTATTAGAAGATATATACTAAAACAAAATAGGTATACATATGAATAAAATGGAGGTAAAAGTTATTGTTGTAACATCTTCGCTCTTACCTTATCTGATAATAGCTAGATCTATATACATAGCTACATAACAATTGAACATAGCAAAATAATTGCAGTCTCTGTTTTACTGGGTCTATTCTGTGTCGAGTTCATTAATTCCAAGATCAATAATAAAACATATGTTAAATAAGGCAAAATATTCGATAATGTCATTCAAACGCATCCGTAATATCATGAGACAAAACGTCAATGCAACTCCCTCTTTTTTTAATTCAAACAAGTTTTATGTCTTGCATATAATGAGACTGATCGGTAGAAGATAATGTGGAATACATTTCTAATACTGTGCGACATTGTTAAAATACAAAAACGATGTAATCTATATGTCACAAGACAAAACTTACATGGAGAATATGTGCCAAGTGTTGTCGACTCGGTAGTAGCTGTAAAATAAATAACCATGTTTTACTTTATTTCTTCTATATGCTTATCCAAAACAGTTAACCCGTCATTTGGTTTTTTACTTACATCTTCAATAATAATAACTTTATTGAACGACGATAACATATTTGGCTATAGCGAGTCAAACACATGGTGCTATAGCAGAATATCAAATTCAACCCTTTTATACGTAGCATGGTGAAATCAAAGATTCAAATAACGTATTGTGAGGAAACTGATCATAAGTGGCATGAAAATATTGTTTCAGCACTCACAGTACGAAATTAACATCTAGAAGGAAAAAAGGTGAAAATTATGTACTAGTTTTTTGTAGTCCGTGAACCATACTCCTAAAAATCGTTTTTGTAAAGTTTCAAAATTTCAAGAATTTACAAACGAGAGAATAACTATGAGGAAAATAAATGATATGTTTTTCATAAAAGTTTTAATGGGTTTCGGTAAAAATCATAACGTCATTTCTATTCTAAAACGAAGTCACAATAACTTGTAGCAGGTTTTTGAAAACGATAAATAAAAATGGAAACGTTTAGGTTGAATCTTGAAATCGTGGAGAAATTAAATTGGATAGCTAATTTCTATCAATAGATGTGTATCAACAAATTGGCCATCGTTATCTAATAAAAGAAATGTTGTTTGTTGTTTTTTTTAAATAAAGAATACATTTAGATTTCAACTTGTTTCAGTTTATGAAGTTTCTCAAAATAGAAGAATTTGGCGGGGGGGGGGGGGGGGGGGGGGGGGTTCTGAAAAGTTCTGGTCAGTGATTACATATTAAAGTCAGAAATCGGGTATTCTGTTACAGTATGCATAATTATGTAATACAATGAATTATTATATTTTGATGATGCCACGAGCTGTGATCTGATAATATAAAAATGGTAAATCAAACCTTCTGGTAAACTAAGAGAAGAACATGTTCCCCCTGGCCTTGTGTCGCCAGTATACAGCAGCGAAAATGGAACAGTAAACTTCTTTTTCACTGGAACAATGCTGCGCACGGAATACACATTCCCAACTTTGTCGGTAACAGCTACTTGTTTCGACTGAAAAAGAATACATGTACAAAAACACAATTATTCATTACAAGTATATGCAGTCGTTTGTTGAACGAATTGACCAACAATTTAAGGCCCTAAACTGAGTTTCATTGCAAACTCTTAGGGCAATGAGCGGTTCCTAAACCATTCCGCCAGACGTGATCATACATTTCAACATTTTATTGCCGAATTAAAGACATGTTCAAACAAGAAATATGTGAAATTCCAATAGGAAACAGCAAAAACACATTTACCAGTAGCATACTGTACTTCTTTTCCAAGAACAAATAGATGAACCATGTTTTGAATATTAATTTAACCGATGAAATTAACAAACTTGCCGAGAATATTTCAAGTAAAAATTTTACCTTAAAACTTTTTGTTTCTCCGTCAAATTCTATTTCGAAAGCGACCTCTGACGGAATTGGTTTGGAGAGTTTGTAAATACATTTTGCTCTTAGCAGGGTGCCTTTCTTCTTCTTTTGAGCCTTTAAAAATACGTAAGATCCCTCCTGACCTTGACAAACGGCAAACAACACCGCCGCAACCAACAAACTACAAGAAAGTTTAATTTTCTTAAACGGTAATGGTTCACAATAACGACGTCTGTGTCAGGTATACAGCGACGGACATAGAATACTTTTGTAGCTATAACTACCCTGGCGTTACCTTGACATCACCTTGTTTGTTATACGTATTTTGAATTTTAACAACATACATACATACATTAATTTTAGTTTCTAAAGATATCGTGTCAAAAGGTTTGTTACCGGACTGCATTTAGTTATAGAACTAACAGTAGCAAATTTGATGTCACTTGCATGTCCTCTATATTTTAACTCGTACAGTTCTACAGTTCTATAGTTCTACAGTTCTATAGTTCGAATTGTTTGTCAGTTGATCACATGACTGGACGGTTCCTGACGGCTTCCGCGATGGTGTTTCAAATTATCTGAATTTCTGTTATGTAAAAAGTAACAACACCTTTCAAACACAAGATTTATAATTCTTAACTTCTAGCCCTATTTTTCAGACTAATTTTACAGTAAAAAAAACGTATGTGGTCAAATAACTCACGTTTTAAAGAAACAATTATGATGCTAAACTGCAATATGATTTTACCCAGTGATTAGTGTTTCTAAAAGTCACGCAAATTCCCATAACAAACAAGATAAACACGAGAGCTTTACTGTATAAATTAAAATGCAACATGATAATTTAATTTCCAAATTTTACGTACATTGACAACCATGTATTAATTAATATGGTGTACATGTTCGGTACAAATTTAGAAGTGAATGGTACAAATTTAGAAGTGAATTATTCAGTTTTTACATTACATTGAAAAATTCGACTTCATTTTAGGAAAGGCGCCAAAAGTTACAATAACGCCGCTTTATGGCATTTCCAACAGTTGCTTCTGGCAAATAATTTTGCTATATGTTCTATATAAAATTAACAATCTTCTGAGAACTGTAACACATAGGCACATTAAAAAAACTACTAGCCTTATGTTCTTAAATGATCTATAAACCACCAAGAAACACCAAGAAAAGTAGTGGTCATGTATCTTCTAAGAGAGCTTTTTGTCTGACAGGTCAACACTATGGAACAGCTTCCAAACTGACAGCTAAAATGTGAGTATGAACACATGAGTAATAAGGTTTGTTTACATTTCTATAAATGCAAAAAGTCTCGTTGAAAATGCTACCAAAACGTCAAGTATAGGTCCACAGTTAAATAAAAACAGGAACTGGCTTACATAAAACATGAAAATGCCACTTTAACAGGGAAAAAAAATGAGGATTTTTCTTTACGCCATTGTCTGGCCCGGATTTCTATTTAGTACTATTGTACCTTCCGCGCAACCTACTGTTCAGCGGCTGGTCCGTTACTAATCTTAAATAGAAAGTGAAATTATTTTCAGACTGTATCGAACACTTCGCGTTAATGAAAATCAACTGGTTGCGAACATGTTTTAGGTGATAAAAATCGAATTGGTCGGTTTTATCTAAAGGAACGGCAAAAGTATTTAAGACGGCGGAAAGAAAATTCAGGTTTTGGTAGAATACATTTAAATTCCTATTTATGTTTAAGCATGTTTAAGTGTTCCACAAGAAATGTGTGTAAAGGATTACTTTTTCTGAATCTAACACCCAAAGATTGAAACAATAAAAGCGGATAATAGAGTTATGGCTCCTGGCAAAAATGAACTAAAATCCGAGAAATACCTAGAGATCACAGAAAAGCATGGATACCCAAGATTTTTGTGGTTCCTTCCTAAGTTACTTATACAGTAAAAAAAGTTGTTCGTTGGAAACAGGTATGATAAAAATGTATACATTTTTTTCCATTTAAGTTTATCCGAGATTTTTTTCTAAAATCAGAAAGTGAAGAAAACATTTTTATATCAATTTTTGAATGTATGATAAATTACAATTATTTGCGTCAGTTACGATATATGCTATGTACTGCGGTGGAAATTAAAGGAAGTAAAGCCCATTTGGCATGAAATTTATTCATATTTTGCTTCTGCGCTTGGTTCTGATATTTAAATACCAATTTCAAATAGGTCATGCACTTATCCTGTCCATTACATAAGGACGGGCATGGTGGCATGCATTTATGATCGCTGAAAATGATACGAGGGCTGTTCAAAATAACGTAGACTTTCTATCTAGCTTTAAATACTTTAACAAAGCAATGCAAGAAATATTACCAACATGATTCGCAATATTTCTACTAACTGCACTGTAAATTTGACGTGGTTATGACCATAAATAAGGTAACATGCCTCCTTGAAAACAGGCACTTACACGAATCCGGCGCATGGTGATAATAGTTCAACGACGTTAACGACGTCGTGCCTTCGTCGAGACGCTTTCATTAAGTTTGCATTATTTTATATTTGTAAATTTCTATTATTAACTTTGATGAACAATACCTAAGTCATAATAAGTTGTTTGGTTAGAATACTAAAAAAAGTATGAACACTTATGTCAAGCACCTCGGACAGGTTACCCAACGTCAATACTTAGCCTTAATCCAAGACGTCATAGATCGACGTTAATGTTGAATAACGAATGTTTTTCCTCTCCATCCATCTTCGCTGTCTTTAAGCAATTCTGTACTATTTGCGAAAAGTTTGTACCACTTAAAGATCAATACACAATAGATACATGTAAAATTATATGTGTGTGTGTCTACAGAAATTCTAAGAAATGACATGAAAGGTAAGCCGCTTCTGTTTTGATGACGCCCGCGTGTAGTCAGAGATGAAGTCATTGTTCTTTCTGGTGAACTGAATGACACGGAAGGTGATAACAATTTTAAACAATTTATATAAAAAAAAGTCAGTAACAAATGAAAAGGTCATAATTTAAATGTTACCAAGCGCAAATCATTGAATTGTTTATTTCTGCCTTTTATTTCGCACTAACTCCTGATTCATTTTAACTATCGTTTCATACAGAAGTATAAAGGGATAATTACACCGGCCCAACGGGGCTATAAGTCACAAAATTTCACATTTTTCATGAACACGTGAACCTTGAATATTGACAAAAATCAAATTATTGATAGAGAAAAAATGTAATTCTAGTAACGAGTACTTAAAAACAAAAGATATATACATATGGAAAATAATGAAATGAATTTAGTTTACAAAGATTTTTTTTATAGAATTAACAAAAAACTGATGACTTAATATATTAAAAAAAAGAAGAGCATACCGTAGATAAATCATCTGTTCTCAATATTTCAACTTCACGATGGACGAATATTCTGTTAATACTAGCGACCTTCGATAATACTGAAGAACTGGTCTGTTACCACCAGTTTAAATAGCACGGCGGTACAGAAATACCATATGTCAAATTAAAAGTACGACCGGTACCCCGGGCTGTTGTTGGTATATAACCAGTGGTATCTTACAATCTCATCAAATACGTATATTAACAAGATAATCATATTGCTAATTAGTAAATATTAAAATATCTGATACAGTAAATTTGTAGCAAATGTCAAAACACAGAACTATTAACAACTGAAGCAACCGGATATGTCTGACCAGTTCTTGTAAACATCCTCAACACCCAACACCCACCATACACACACACATAATTATTTTGCATTGTGTGTACATAATCTGGTGCTAGCAATGTGACATCTTGTGTCAATATCACAGTCAATGACTGAAAAATAAACGGCACTATAAGAATCATAAAGTTTGAAACAAGTTGCACTAATTTTCTGAAAACAATGACGTCACACGACTAAGAATTTAAGTGCAAAAGAAGGCATCGTTTGATTTTTCATAACATTTCAGGTGATATTTATATGTATTTTATTAATTAAGTAAAAAGAGGCTATATTTTAGAAAACAATGTCGATGCAGTTTAGCTTTACAGGGTTTTCTATGAAAGCAATTCGTATTAGTTTTCTTTTGCGTCTGTTTCTCGTACTTTTATGAAGCAAAGAGCTATAAAAATAAATGTATTTTATACTTCTTTGTATGAAGCTTATTGCAAAATGCGCATTTCAACAAAAATAGGCACGAAATAAAAAAAAAAAAGTATGTGTTTGATTTTCGTAAATATGGAATATGTCTCATATCGAATATAGACACATTTTCATTCGCGCAAAGAGTTCTTGAAAATATAAAATTATCCAACTTCCGGGTCAGACATACTCCAAATTCACTCAGTACAAACATTTTTTTCTATATCTTAACATGTAAAACAAAAGCATTTCCATTCGCTTAATTAACGTCACGCATAACATAATGACGATGCAACCAAACAAAAAGTGGCAGACTTGATTTGAATGAGTCTGTTAAAGAGAGTTATGAATATTGCAACATCCCTCAAGCCGCTTGAGTGGAATTCTATTACAAAATAACATTTGATGGTCCCAATAATCCTTAATGACCAGATATTGACACCACAAAGCCCAAATACACGGCGACTTTGTTGTTACGGCCGCCGGTGATCACATTTGTGACTAAACGTTTCTAATGTAAGATATACCTTGATTTATGAAGTCCAACAAATAGTACGGTATTTCATGGATGACATATGTCGGATTTTTTTTTTATCTTATTGATGTTATAATAATTAATAGATTTAATAGATCTGGTTCCACTTTAAACCGTGAAGCTGCACTACACCACAAAACCTGATAAATCACTTTCGCCTCGAGGTGACATCAATTAGTATCTTTGACTGAGAAATGACTTCCGGTTTCATTATTTTTTACCATTACCAATCTTATATCGAAGCAAAGTATTAATCCATATATTTCCTTAATTAAAACAGTAAGTTCAATAAATACCTTCAGCAAATAACAATTAAGAAATGTAAATATTGTCGCAAAAGACCAAATCAGTTTCAGCGACAGGTAAGAAATATAATATAAATAAACTACTGATTGAAACAGATTACAATCACAGGTTTAATTACTTTAGGTAACTTGTAAACAATCATTGCAGCAGATCTTACGATAGTATTTGCACTTTATATTTCTACACGTGGCAAGAAGCTGGTCATATATACTTCATATTGATTCGATATAGATCATGTTTACGTACAGTTTGTATATTAATTTGCTACGGATTCAATTTATAAAGTCTCCTAATAATTACTAAGTAACAATAACAATATTATTGTTTTGTTGGTGAAACTGTTAGATACACCATATACAGCCTGAGGAAACAGTCAAACTTCCAATGCGGCATATTATGGTAACACCGTACTGTTTAAAGCGTGGTTATCGACAATACTTCAGTAATAACAAGAGTTCTTCTATATCATCGAAACTGAAATTTGATGAAAGATGATCTTTGTCAAAACATACCTTTTCGTGTAGTGCCGCCATCTTTGTTGTTTGGGTAAGGTTCAGTTGCGATCCCCCACTCTTGTTTGTACAACATGTTTATCTTTTCATTATGCTAGTAGATCTAGTTCAGTGTGTAGTGTCTATTGTTACATTTTTAAAAACCCGTTCAATGCAAATATGTTCATGTAAAATTCTTCACCAGTAGAAATCCTCTTAGCTCAGTAGGTAAGAGCGTTGGTCTACGGATCGCGGGGTCGTGAGTTCGATCCTCGGGCGGGGCGTACGTTCTCCGTGAGTATTTGATAAACGACATTGTGTCTGAAATCATTAGTCCTCCACCTCTGATTCATGTGGAGAAGTTGGCAGTTACTTGCGGAGAACAGGTTTGTACTGGTACAGAATCCAGTTACACTGGTTAGGTTAACTGCCCGCCGTTACATGACTGAAATACTGTTGAAAAACGGCGTTAAACCCAAAACAAACAAAAAAAAACAATAGAAATCCTACGAAGTTGTAACTAAGTTTTAGACATAACGAACAACAGCTACTACTTTTCTTTTTATTGTTTCCGGTGTATGCAAATTATCAATGATAGTAGTATCTCCCTTTAACACTGACGCAGACGTATCTTTCATCATATTAAATTGCTAATTTTGCAGTCGGTTTAAGGTTAACAGAAATGTTCATTTGCTACAATAGTTTTGCCACTTGCCAAATATCGTGATTTTTATCTCCTAAAAACTAGTCCAAATGAAATCATTTCATAGAAATTTACCTTGAAATACATGCTACCAAGTTCATTCAAGTATCATGGCCGAGTGCAGGTTAACGTCGCTGTCTTAAAATATTTGCCCTCACCGAGGGTTCGAGCCCAGCTTGGGGCGTAGAATTCTTCATGTGAGGAAGGTATTCAGCTGGCTTATGGAAGATCGGTAGTTCTTTTCTCTATGTAAATAGGGGAAACTTTCAGAAACGGTTGGTCCGATTTTTAAATATTTTCATACACGTATCCTTGCGTGGTTCCCTACCAAAAATGTTCAAATTGTTCTGGTTCGTGAAAAAGCATGACTGATAGAGGGCCCTGTCACTTTCTTGTTTGTATAGTATTTCAATACCGTGCCAGAATAACTGTGTCCATTTTAAACATTTTTTACATTTTTGGTGTCCTTGTAAACGAATGTTTTTCAAATTATTCCGATTCGCCACATAGAACGACGTTGTCAATAAAAATTAAATTACCGAAATGTGTCCCCTTTGGTACCCTCTACCAAAATGTAATTGTTCTGTCAATAAAAATCATTATATTTCAGGGTGCGTGTCACCTTCGCTATAGGAAATACAGCAAATTCGAAAGTTTATGTCAGACACTTTTGTCTAATTTTAAAAATTTCCGGCGACTCTCACAAGATTTTCAACCCCGTATATTTAAAATAATGACTACAGATGGGTCACTTTTCCCTGTATGGATCCTTTGAATCTTCGGTATCTTTATTATCGAGGTAACGGGCGAATGTGTCTTCGTAAGTATACGTTTGAGAGATAAGGTAATCATTGCAGATCTTGTGTTTTTTTCTGTCATATTTTAAAAATTGTAACTGAATGTTGGTTTTTTTTTTGGAATGAAATCTATTGATTCCCGAGATGATTGTGTTATTTGATTTTGAAGCGTATCAGACTTTTGATTGTCAATTTGATATCAGACCTTTTGATATCAGATCTTTTGATATCAGACCTTTGAAACAAACGAAAAATATCCATTATGCACAGGTGTCTTGTTTCTCTCTTAAATCCTATTATATCTCTTTCGGGGAAATATTTAGTACATTGGCCAAGTGCAATGCTCACAGGACTTAAATTGCTAGTCCTTGAACTCATACTGTGATTATATGTACTTTATTTTATGTTTGATTTGCATGTTATATGATTCGTTATTAGTTTTAGAAATTAGATACAATTATTACATGACATTCTATATAAACTGCTAGTCCATTTTGAACTGTGGTGACTAGTCTTTGGTTCAGTCTAAAGCCAAACTCTTACGAAAACAACTTTATTCTGATTTCATTAAATAAGATCCTTACTGAATGGCTTACCAGTCGACAGCTAATATTATGAAAATAAAAGTTTGACGCAACAGTAATGTCTGTAAATAAGTAATATTCAGATATGATATGTTATCTAAATTTTAGAAAGGTTTATACGGGCTTTCTTTCACATATTATGACATTGCGATATGAGCATTTGATTTAAAATATTTCAAAATCTATCACCACTCACGTTTCGATTTTATCGTAAAGTGTAAACGCAATTCTCATGTATTTCCATACATTAGTTTGTCAGTAATTAAGTTTGAAGCTTCAGAGAAATTGATTTTTTTTTCAATATCTAAAGTATTTTTGTGTTAACGAAATTTGAGCCGCTCGCTTATGAAAAATTTAGAAATAGATTATACTTTTAAAGGAAATTTAACTCTTAACATGCTGGGAACGAATTGGTTTCTTCTTTGCAATCATAGATCATGTCAGCTCACATCGTGCAGACTGATCATGATCTGCACTGCTGCCATTCAGTCAGTAACATTTTTGGTTTGACCTTTCATAATTATAGTAATGTACGCAATTGAAGATAGAAAGGTTCATATGTAATTAGTATTATGTTAGGATTTAGTTTACTTATATCGCCTTTTGAAACTTCATTTTGCGTGATCTCGAATAAGTAATGCTGACAATATATACTAGTATTTAACTATGAAATCTTGTTCAAGGGAAAAAAAAAATCTTAAAAACAATACATTTCATATTCAATTTTAGAATGCGACTTAATAAGTATATCTTAGATTTTTCGTGAAATTTGAGCCAGGATTCTTTACTCAGTTGATATTTAGAACAAAACTGTTAACATGGTAAGATTTTAAATTTGTATGTTCTTTCTATGTCATACGATTCATTCAATTAGGTTAAGAATGGTTATAAATACAATTATGAGAAAGGGAAAAGTTTATAAAGACAGAGAAAGTGAAGACATAAATTACAACGCAAAAAACCACATTAAAAACATAAAATACCTTTCACTTATAGTAAATGGGGTAACATATTTTTATGACCGCCTTGAAACACCTGACGGATATTGTTTACCCTAGGCAATATTGTAATACACAATAAAAGTCAAAGGGTAATTTTAAGATATTTGTTACAATTAAATCAAATAATAGATATCGCAATTTTTTAAAACGAATGATTAAAGAATTTACCAAAAACATGCATTAATTCAAAGAAGTATAATAATACATTTATTTTTATAGATCTTTGATTAATTTAAGAATACAGAATAATATATACAAAGGAGGTTCGGAAAGAAGCAGAATTATCAGTTCATCAAGGCTATCTTTCAAATTAAAGTTTGGTCATATTATGAATAATAGAAAATGATTTTTTTTTTGTTTAAAAATTATTAAAAAGTCCCATATGAAGAAAAAAAGATGACCGCGTCGGAGATCGAACCCGGACCACTACCGCAATAAAAAAAAGTCTCCAGATCGTTTGACAAAAAATAATATAGGTATAAATAAATAAATTAATCATCGTTATATTTCTTAAGAATGCTTTGAAACTCAATTACTGACAGGCTGTATTTTACGAAAACACATGAGAATTAGTTGCTTTAAGTATATTTTGCGATGAAAATTAAAAACATTTGTATATTTAACGCTAAATCCTCCATAGCGTTATTTTAATAAACGACAGCGGATCTAGGTTTCGGCGTTTCTGAGTTCAACAATTAATTTGTTTTAAATTGTCTAATTACATTTTTTTTTTTTTTTTTTTTTTTTTTTTTTTTTTTTTTTTTTTTTGTTAATGTGAAGTAGGCTTTGAGCTATAACAATTTGTACCGACAAAGTCAGACTAGCAGACGACAATATTTTCCGTAACAGCTTCCGAGTACTTACGGATGACGGCGGAAAAAGCCGGAAATTTTTAAGAAATGTTCACTGTACACACTAAAATGCAAAAAGGACCAAACAAACCATTCTAAAATTTAAAACAAATTACACATAACGAAAATTGAATAATTTTTCTACATTTTTAGGGGTATCGAATTTTTGATTTTTTGCGGAAAATATCTCATTTTATCTGTTATAATTTGAAAAAGTCAGTTTTTTTTACCCGTTTCCTTCAGAGTCTATATGAACTGAGGTGGGTCTATTTAAAGTCAAAAAGGACCAACCAAATATTAAAATATTTTTTTTTTTAAATATTCATAATATCCGGAATAAATTAAACTTTAATTTGTGGGGTATCGAATTTTTGATTTCCAAATAGAACTTTTTCTATTTAAGTTTAAGTATATTTTTCCTTCTTTGTTTATATAGGCCAATTTATCGATTTTCCAATAGATCGATGTTACTAAAAGTTGGTAATGCAATACTGAAAACTAATAACCCTTCGGATCTCGGGCCAACAGTTTTCTTTGTGTTATGTCTAGTTGTATCGTATCGTATCTCATCGTTTCGTTTCGTATCGTGTATTGTACTGTGTTGTGTTGTGTAGCTTTACGTTGCGTGCATTGCGTCACGTCGCCACGCATAGAATCGCATCTTATATTGCACTACACTGCACTGCACTTTATCGTATCGCATCGCATCGCATCGCATTACATTGCATTGCATTGCGTTGTATTGTTTCAAGGAAAATGATTGTAGAGAAACTTGTGTATTTCGTTTGTTTGCTTATAAGTCTCTTCAGCTAATCTAATTACATGGTTATATGAAATTCCGCTCCCTACTTAAATCTTAATACAATGTTTTTTTTTTTCAAGGCATACATTTTAATTCTATAACATGTAGTTTAGAGGAAAATCAGAGAATAAAATAAAAAGATAACTTAACTTTTTTTCCACTGCAAAAATATAAATCATTCCATGTCTCAGCAGAAAACCTTGATGATTTGTTTAGTGGACATTGCTACATCAATAGTTTGAACATTGGAACTAATTAGAATCTACTGCAAATTTAGATAAAAGGTAATGGTACACTCAACCATAGAAATCTATTTTTATTTGTGATTTACTAAGAGTGATACCATTTCAGAAACTTTTTGAAACTTTTTATCCTGTTTGAATGCCATTCAATGAAATAAGTTTATATGACATGTCAAGTGTATATATGTTTTCAATTGGAAACTGCTTGTTCAGTGAGATTTTGAAAAAAAAGTGGCTTAAAAGCTGTCAGTCTCATTTTGGGCATTATTTTTATGACATGTCTCACTACTCATATATATATTCTGTTAGATGTTTATTCTAGGAAGATAATATTACGTGTACCACAAGGAGATAAATTCATTTCAGGAATGCATGTTTGGTGATTTTAAAAATGATACATGGTAATGATATTTGAAAGTTTTGTATTTCTTTCGATTTCTATAGAATTTCCAGTTTCATTTTCCCATTTTACAGATATTGAGTTATCTATACAATATGGTACCAAAGGCAAGTTTTAAAACTGCTTGAATTTTGAGGATTCATTTATATCAAGTCTAACCAAAATAAACCAAAGCTAGGGATCGAGTTTAGAAAAAAATAAAATTTCTCTCTTTCCTTATGTGAAATATGTTCATCAAATGTATACTTGTGCTAAAAGCTCTGTCTTAGCTGGACAACAACGCGGGTTAAGAAACATCTCAAGATAAATCTAGCTCACTGAATAATTATTCTTTTTAAGATCAATCGTCAAAATTTCAAAAAAAAAAATCTGTTACCAAAACAGATTAAAAATGATAAGAAGAAACGCGTAGTACCCATACACATTTCTGAGTTTTGTACAATTTTTTTTGTAAACATTTTATATCATAAAGTAGCAGGAAACACGACTGAACAAATGATGAAGATTGCAGATCTTACTTTCTTGTAAATTGGACAACTGTAAAAATGTCTACTTAATGGGTCAGTCACACTACACCGTATAGTGATAACGGACGCCCAACGTATTAAAAAATTGCAACAGAAAGTTATCCGATGACGATAGGCATCCCCCGCTGCTGCTCGGTGCTCTCGCGATCGGTGTAATGGGCGCATAAAACGCACAATGACCGCAAGAACAACGCACATATACGGGACGAACAACGCTCAATTAACGGACATCACCGTACTAGTAACGGACTTGTACCGCGTAAAACGTAAGCGCAACTCATGAGAAACTGACAATACCTTCTTCGAACGTTTGACGAATGTATTGTCAGTTATCATCCGTTAAACATACGTTACATCCTTTGCATGTCCAGTAGTAGTCCGGCCGTGATTCAGGTCCACCGGACAAGAACGGATGCGAACCAGACAAGTACAGAATAAGGAACGCACGAGTAACGGACAAAACGCACACCAGCGCATTGCTACGGTACATCTAACGGACAACTTTGTCCGGTGGTGTACGTTCCAAGTTTTTAACATGCTCAAAACCTACCACCGGATGGAACGAAAATCGCCGGACAAGGAGCGCAGGCGCCGCAGAAACGGAAGAGAAACGCATGCGAACGGACACGAACGGATTGAAAATTTTGTTATACGTTGGACGTCCGTTAACGCTATACGGTGTAGTGTGACTGACCCATTAGTCTTAAATGTGTTATTCGATGTCTATCTTTTATATACGCATGATGGTATTCCAAGTATTTATCATAAGTATTATTTACTATTACAGTCAAACCTGTCTATAAAGACCACCCTTGGGAGAGCCAAAATGTGGTCTTTATTGGTAGGTGGTCTTTATTCACAGGTTAAAATACCATCAAAGGGTGAAGTTGATCCACACCTGGAGAATTATTGGTTCCTAACGCGTCAAATTTTTTTTTACAAGAGATGCATTTATATTAATACTATTCAACGGGCCAATGAACCCCCTATCTTCAAGAATTTGAACATCATCCAGATCCTCATCGGTGAAGACACTTGAAAAAATGAGTCCAAAAGTTCTGCTTTTTGTCGGTCAGAAGTTAATAATGATCCATCCTCTGTTCTCACTACGAGTTTTTGACTGTGAGCGGACGTAATCCCAAAATGTTCTTTGCAAGAAGACGCTCAAAATTTAACTTTGATTACCGGCAAATCTTTGTTGCTTTATTTCTTTTAGCAGGGTACGTTTGATAATTTTGTTTTGTTTGACCCATAAAGTATTGCTTCCAAGCCTTCCTTTTTTGACTGAATAGCAGATAAATAAATGCTTCCTTATCAATTTAAGGTGTTTTCTTTGTTTTGTTGGAAGGATTCACTCACTGACACTTGTAATCGTTTAATACAGATGTAAAACTGCCCCAAAAAAGTGTATATATTGCACTTGTCCGAGTCTTTTCATACTTTACTTTCCATTTCTCTTTTATTCTTGCGCACCGTGATACGTATAATGGTCAAGCTTGACATCACCACTTACAGATGTAGATAGATAGATAGATAGATAGATAGATCATATTATGGAATCCCGGTGCGACATGTTTTTTGCAGTTTGCTATTTGCTTTCTGCGTTTTGCTTTTTGCATTTATGTTTTGCTTCTTGCGTTTTGCTATTAATAATAATTTGTCTTTTGCGCTCTAGTTTCCTTTTTTTTTAAATATATGCCTATAGCTATAATAATAAACTCTGTAAAAAGATCCTTTGAAAGCAAAGAATGCAACCAAGAAGAATAATAGCAGACACAGTTTGATAGAGTCTGTTCATGAGATGTAATGAAACGTGCAACACCTCTTACGCCCCCTAGCACCGGCTTAAGCGGAACTCTATAACACATATGCTGATCCCTAAGGACCAGAAAGTACAACAACACAAGACATCAACGTAAAGCATCTTTAAAAATATACAATTGGTAGTATTTTGAATTTCTATAGAAGTGTGATCGGCTGCATTTTACGAAATCCCTATGCAATTATGTTTCATTCTTTTAGCGTTTTGATTTTTTGGTATTTTTGCGTCTTGGTTCTTGCTTTTTGCTGTTTGTGTTTTGCTTCTTGCTTTTTGCGTTTTGGGTGTAGTATTTTGTAACATGTACATAACTGCATAATATGGAATCCCGGTGCAAAAAGCAAATAGCAAAAAGCATGTCGCACCAGGATTCCATACTTTATGGGCTGGTCAATATTCGCTCAATTATAACCAAACACCTCTAATTTCTACTTCCGGTGTCGAAAAAAAAAATAAGAAAAGATAACATTGACACTGAAAAAACGTTAAGAAGCCTCATTTAGAATGACAGTAAATTGTTATTTTTTGATAAATGTTTTATCTGAATAACAATGGTTGGGGTTTTTGCTGCAGCCACTGCCCGACTGACCCCAGAATTTGTTGAAAGTTTCGACCCAGAAAAACTAGCTGCAAAGTTTGTTAGAGTAGAAAAAGAATTTGGAGTTAAATTTACAAAGTCAAAGAGCACATTTAACATCGTAGGTCACTGGGAAGCAGTGAGAAAAGCACGCAAGAGTTTATTAAAATTGAAGAATAATGAAAAGTGTGAAAAGTGTACAAAGAGAAATGAGGAGACGGCACTAACAGTAGGAGACGCTCCAGCACATGGAACAACAGAGGCTTTAGATGAAAACAGCTTTAATAATGATGAAGATGTTTCTCAAGCACCACAGAGGCATCTCACACCAAATAAAGAGCCACCTCTGGTTAGAGGAAAAGGTACATTGAAAGAAATTTACAGCATGGATGTTGGTACAATATCTGAAAGGAAGTGGCTATTCCTACGGTCCCATAAGAATAGCCTCACAGGCTATTCCTATGGCTCTCCCGTAAGAATAGTGAAATAGCCCGCAGGTGGCAATTCCTACGGCTCTAAAGACAGTTTTTTATGTCCATCTTGAATTGCATTGTACTGAATTAATTCAAATTTTTTATGGTATATTTGCGAACAAATTGTTTACTTTTCAGTATCCCCGTGACATCGGTTTTCGACGACGCAAGGAATCATACGATTGCCAAAAATAGGAAAGGAGAATAATTAAATTGCCTACTTGTCAAGTGACAAAACAATACAAGACCTTCACTTTGTGTGTGGTTTTTATCCGGAAATCTGATTTTTGCAAGTTCTATTCGGATAAAAACGGAAGTTGGTTGAAAACACCTGCGCGCACTTTGCGACTTACGTATTCGACGGTACCCGCCAATCACACTAAAAATCTATACCGTACATTGAACTTAGTACAAAGCATCACCTATCATGAGAAACAGTTATTGTTATGCATTTTATCAACGTTTTGACCGTATTCAACGGTATTTAATATATTTTCAGTGAGTTATTGGTAAGTCCTATTCAAATTTTCATTTATTAAATATAATTGATTGTTAAACTTTGGGCACCTTGCATAAATCGGCTCTGCTCCGTGTTACTCATATAGATCTTTGCACCCAACCATAACATTTATTAAGTAACACCCATTTAACAATGTAGATGGGATTTTTTTTATCAATTTCTGCCTGAATTGTTAACAATTAGCATTTGCAATGTAAGTACATGTATCTTAAAGAATGGCTTTGACGTTCTTAGTTTATTCTGCAAGGGAGTCATCTAAATCAGATCGTGATATTTTTACTGTACGGTATAGGTTTTTTAAAAGCATGACACGACCAATAACAACAAAGATGGCCGTGTCTGCAGACGAACATCTAAACTATTTTCATGCTTCTAAGTGATTAAATGAGAGTGCCACTCAAGTACCAGTTTTGGGATTAAACAAAAGATGTATAAAACGGTATGTTGATATTAATTTATCATTTTACTTTCCATTTTTATTTGATTAAGTTATAAAATGTGGACACTAGTAGAACTTTGTTTATTCTACCAACATACCACGTGATCACCACTTTACATGCGCGGGATATGCAAATTAACCGGAAATACTGACATCGTCGAAAACGTATGTCCGTCGAAAACGTAAGTCGTGGGGATATCACATCGAGAGAACAGGAAGTACATGATTTCGAATAATGGAAAAGGCTAATTTATGTCTATGTGTAATATTGTCGTCATCGAAATGATATATATGTATAGATATATGCAACAAATCAATGAATGTAATGATAATAGTGTGAGTAATAAATATTAGGGGTGAGTATTGCCACGAAAATTGGTATTGCGATATATTGCAATATTGTATGTGAATATTGCAATATACTGCGATATATTGTACCAGTTATTTAATGAACAAAAACATGACAAATCATACTGTTTTTTTTTTCAAATTTATTCAATTAAAAATGAGTAAAATGACTAGTATCAACAACACGAGTGTTTGCTCGACCCTCTCAATAAATAAAAATACCAGTAAACAATTTCAGATCAAAGAGCAAGCTTAAAACCAAAATGCTATTACGCCGATTACCGGATATTCAAAAGCGAAAGTAGACTGCGTCAAAATATTATTTAGTTTATTGTGCGGCACTACATTCGGTTTACGGATACAATCATATAACACAGGTTGCTCAATTCACCGACTATAAACGAGGAAAATGGTATAGCTGTTGTATGAATAATAAATTCTAGTTGATAGAAAAATTACTAATGAGTCGCTGACAAATACGAAATTATATTTATCTAAATTTTCTTATTGGTTTTATTATGTGGAATTGGGTCCGTAAAATAGCTGTAAACCAGTCTGCTACCTGCACCGGAAATGAAAGGAGAAAAATGAAAACAAAGTTGAATCGTGCTGGCAAGAAAAGGATTTTTTTGTGAATCTTCTTGGTTTACGTTAGTGTTACTTAATGTTATAAAATAACCGGTATTCGAAAATCATATCGCAATATCGTATCGTCAGGGAAAACATCGCAATAACCGGTCTACCGCGGTATATCGCCCACCCCTAATAAATATGTCATTATTTTAAGTTTATTTTGAATATCATTTGGATAAAGTTGAAAACTGATATGCAATTATAACAAATCGAACTCACTTCCTCTGGATGTGATACTGAAAAGTAAACAATGTGTTCGAAAATATACCAGTTGAATTAATTCAGTACATTGCAATACATGATGGACTTACAAAACTGTCTTTAGAGCCGTAGGAATAGCCTGTGAGGCTATTCTTACGGGACCGTAGGAATAGCCACTTCCTATCTGAAAAGGCCGCGGACAAAGAACTGGTACAAACTCTCTAGATCACCATTCTGCAGAACTTTTACCAGCTCCCAACAACGCATTACTACAGGCTTAAACAGGCTGTCAACTAGTAGCCATTAGATTAGCCTTACTCATTTGCAGTGCTCCCGCTGTGAACCGACATTATTACCATCTGTCGATTATTTTATTCAAATGTCGATTAAAACGCAATTTTGGCGATAGAAAATGGCAATTAATTTATAAAAATGATGCAAAAAAAATATATTGCCAAAAATTGTCTTATTGGCAAAAACGTGCGAAGTCGGTAGCAGGAAGTGTATTTGCCCAGAGGCATAATTACCCCCTCTAAACTGTCAGGGGTGTAACTGTTTTAAGTTATATAACCTATTTCAGTTACTTTTTCAAGCATTTTATAACCTGTATTAGTTATAAAATATAGTAAACTCAGTTAAATTATTCAAAAAAAAGTCTTTTTGCTGTTCTCACAAAGTGACCTTTAAAGTGAAATTAGTAGCAAACTGTGGTTAATCAAATTCTCTTTTAGTCTGATCATGACCTGATAAGCATAATGGGATGTTAAGAGTTTTATAGCTTTAAAACTTTTGCGTAAAAAATTTTTACTGCATAGCTGGAAAGGTAAAAGTTCAAGGATTCAGGAAATAATTGCATTAGTCTCATTCAAAATAAGGAATTGGCACAGGAGGGCTTTGTAATATTTTATGATAACTGAAACAAGTTATGAAAGTATAAGCAATAACTCAAATGGGTTATGAACTGCGATAACTTGAAACAGTTACACCCCCGACTACGGAACGGTGACCTTAACACGCTTAATTGATTTGTTTATCGCCAACACGCATATGCGGTATACTTCACTGATTGATCCACATGTGTGCACTGTTTATCGCATAGAAGTTTAAAGAAACAATTATCATCACCAACAATAAAACATTACATGCATTGGCTCGAACAAGCTCCGAAGACGGAAGACAAATTCAATATTTCTGGAAAATATATCGATAATTTCAGCACAATATCTCAGTAACAATATTCTTCTAGCAAATGACATTTCACATCCAGTTTAAATTAAAACATTTTTTTTTTCGATCAGTAATAAATTTGCTACTAATACTTTGGATTTTCGTTAATCCTACTTTTACAGTATTTTTTAGAAAAGAAAAAACATTCAGTTTGTCTCCTATTAAGAACTGATATCTCTGTCACATTTTGATGGATAGCCTGAAATAAACACCATCACATGGCAGCTAGCCTTCAATAGGCGTGTAGGCAAAAGTTTCCTTTATTGATTTTCTTTGATGTGAGATGAAAGTTAAGTGGTTGGGTATTGCCAGGTGAATGGCGTAATTTGACAATTCTACTCCAAGTAAAATGTACTTTAGATTTTTATGCCCCCGAAGGGAGCATATTAGTTTTCAACTGTCCGTCCGTTCGTTCGTCACAACGTTAATTTTTTGCATGAAGGCACTTTACTCGCGAACCACTGCACCCAGGACCTTCAAACTTCACATGCTGAACGTACTTATTGAGTACACGACCCCTACTGACTTTGGGGTCAAAGGTCAAGGCGCTGCGGGGGCATTTGTCACCATTAAACAGCTCTTGTTTAAAGTGGATTTTCATTATGTAGCTGAACAACAGTAAGTCTGTTGATTTTAATAAAATGCTGACTGTTGGTATAATAAAACAAATTTAATAAAAAATATTCTTTGTTAAAAAATTTTTTTTCATCATTCATTCTATTCTAGTGGCCCTTTTGTCTAAATTCTATTATTTTACACATTGTTTTGAACCAATTAGATATGATGATGATAGTAATGAATATTATGATGATGATAGTAATGATTATTATGATGATATTGAAGGTCATTGTACAAAGTGATACTACAAAATGTACGTAGGACTCCCAAGAAGATTTAAGAGGGACTCCAAAATCTGAATGTTAGGCAGGCCTGACTCCATGAAATTGAGCCCTAATGGAAGCCCTGAACTGAAGATATGCATAAATGTATGATTATTCAAAGCCTATGATAAACATGAATAATGATAATTGAAAAATAAAGTGTGTTTAAGATTTTCATGAAAAAAAAAAGGATTAAATAGTTATAAATACCCTGTTTTATGTTTTTTATTGAAATTTGCGAAAAGCGAATAACGCGTGCCCCAAGTTTGTCTTAATTTTTTCCCTGAAAAAAAAAAGTGGCTATTAATTTATAATGGCCAGGGCTAGCAATGCTCATTTGGCTTATTGGCTTATTTTATGATATCTGATATTTTATAGTTGTCATCCCTCTATGACTAACCCGTATCTGCATTTTACTGAAAACGAAGACATTAAAAAATCCAAAAAAAGTCATAATATACTGGTCAGACTTGTTTGCTTTAATAAATTAAACATTAATATTCATGTAGAGGCTCCAAATGGGTTGAATTTAATTCATATTTTTAAGTAAGACTTAAATCTTCGAAAATATGATGTGACAGGTGCTAGGAGATATGTACCCAGACAGTAGTTTCAATAAGACAATGGCTACAATTACAGTAATCCTAGCCTCCGATTCTAGGATTACGCAGGTTCCGTATTTGTAGACAACCCTTTGAGGATAGCTATAGGCTAGGTTTATGGAAGTATTTAAGAGGCATCAAATATATGTTAAGACATGCATAAATGATGTTGTAAACTTACTTATTTCACTTAAAATAGTGAAAACGTAATACAAAAACATATACGGGTGTTGATTTCACCTGATTCTATATGCGCGGAAATCTAAAGTGACAGGCAAAATCAAATAAAATTTAAAGTATAGAATGTTTTTTAAAATGCTTTTGAGCTATTATTAAGAATATAATTCTTCGTTTGTCTGCCAATTTTCAAAAAAATATATATATATTTAGTATGGTTTTGGAAAGAAAAACGGGTGTTGATTTCGCCTGTTTCTTTAAGATTATCTTAACCCAAAATGGCGGATCGATAACACGAAATAATAGGGCGTGCATCAAAAAACGCTATTTTAAGTGAAATAAATAAGTTTACAATAACATTATTTGTGCATGTCCTAACATACATTTTGATGCCTCTTAAATAGTTAATACTTCCGTAATCCTAGCCTATCCTCATAGGGTTGTCTAGGAATACGGAACTTCCATAATCCTAGAATTGGAGGCTAGGATTACGGTACTGTAATCATAGCCACTGCCTTTCAATAAACAGCAGACTGCCGATGACACTAAATTGCAGAAACAAAACACAAAATATACATTCATAAAATGTCAGCCAGGCAAGTTTATGCTTTAATGTCAACATAAATTCATTACTGTAAACCTAGAAATGTTTTCGCGCTTTTTAGATTAGCGCCTTTCGTGGATAGTATATTTCCGTGAAATTAAATAGCCGCGAAAAACTCTGATCTAACAAAAACGCGAAAGATTCTAGCTTCAGCTTAAATAGATCACTATTCCAGTACCATAACTGTATAAAATGAGTGCACAAGTCCACATTAACTCAATTTATTGACAAGTTATTTCTGTAGATGTAACAGCCTTTTCAATATCGATCCATCAAGCAAACAGGGGATAAAAACAGAAACATCTATCGAACGACATATGTAATTTGTAGTCGGCAGCCAATGCGATATATTATTTGTATGTAAAATATTGTGTCTATTTCTGCTAAGAGTGGTTTAATTGCCTAACAAATGATACTGCTTTATAGCCTTTAAATGGCAAACAAATGACAGTGTAATAACAGCAATTTACTGACTGTAAATAATCGGGTGTGTGAAAAAGTCTGTATCTAAAAAGAATTTCTCTCTATCTGTTCTGGGGGCTTTATCTCACGCTGTACCTCTGGTCAGATCGCTCTGTGTCTGTACTAGTAGAGGATGATTTTTGGCTAAGTTTCCTATTTGTAAAGCGCCTTTGAACGTGTTTATCATGAAAAGGGCGCTGTATAAATCTGGTATAATAATAACCGTTGATATGGATGAAAATGATTGGGGTACATTATAATTAAAGGGTACAAAAACTGAACGTTTTCGAGAATACTATCAATGCAACTATGCCATGACACTTACCCTAGTATACTAAATATGTTCACTAGCGACTTCATTTTCGCGGGATTCGCGATGGATATGGTTTCGCGAATATTTGTATCCGCGAAAATGTCCACGTTTAGAAAAACGCGAAACATAGTATCCGTGAACATTTCTAGGTTTACAGTATCAGAGATGTAATTATTACAAATACTAGTACTTTGTACATGTACCAGAAAACATTCCCAACAGATTTCATCGAGGATTTCTTAACAGAAAAATGCAGAATAAGTTTGGACATGACGGAGACAGCGACAGTCAAAAGTTATCATGCTGTCCCGAAATGTCCTATTCTTTGGACTACCATTAGTTCTGCGACAAAAGCATGCTTTTTTGTGACATATCAAAATGATTAAATTGAGACATCAGTGATTTTTACATTTTTTAAGGACATTCTAGATAGCCAGTACTATTTCTGTGGAGTGTCAGCCGAGAGAGCCAGTACTGGTTCTGTAGAATTGGAGCATTGTGTTTATTTTTTTCAAAACAATGTGTGGCTTTCTGTAGCGGAAAATATAGCTCTATAATTAAATGCCATAAAGAGATTAACGTCACGATGCATATTACTGAACAATTCCTTAAAAATTCAAGGGGAAATGATCTTCTTTTGGTGAAGATGCAACCATACAAAACATAACTTTTTTGCTCAGAGAAATAGCCTATATATATATATAAGGCTATAAAAATAGCAAAAAAAAAAAGTCACTGCGTTTGAGCCAGTACTGATTCTGTGGAATGGAGGCCTAAAGGGCTGGTACCCATTCTGTGGAATAGTGGCCTAGAGAGCCAGTACCAGATCTATGGAAAGGTGGCTTAAGAGTTGGTACTGGTTCTAAGGAATCACAGCATAGAAAGCTGGAACTAGACTAGTTCTGTAGAATAGTGTACTAGAGAGCTGGTACTGGTTCTGTGTTATCATGGCATAGAGTCTTAGAGAGTTGGTACTGGTTATATGCAGTCATTGCTTAGAGAGCCCGAAACCATTCCCTAGCTATTGACATCTAAAAAACATTAAGGCATGCACATGCATGCCCTTTGGATTACTGAAAATGTTCAGGTATGCGTCTTGATGTGCCTCACCATAGCTACACCACTGCCTAGTGACTTTGACATTATAATTTGAATGATAGCTCTGATGATAAATCATAAGCTACAGTTTATCATAAGAATATATTCAATTGTATACAAACCATCCTCCCATTTATCTCCACCTCTGATTCATGTGGAGAAGTTGGCAGTTGCTTGCATAGAATAGGTTAGTACTGGAACAGAATCCATGAACACTTTAGAGGGCCATCAGCAGGCCAAAAAGAAGCCTTCATATCTGTGTTATCAAACTCGATTATGGTTTTATGCATGTATTACCTTAGCCATAAGTTTGATTGAAACCAAACAGCAGGGTTATCTTAGAAAAAACTTATTCTCCATAAGGGTGGTTTTCAAAATAATGAAGCAAAAGTGTGACATAGGGGTTGAAAATTCAAACCTATTTCTTACGGTGGTCACCTATTTTTTATGATACCAAATAGTTCAAATTTCAAGGAAATAACTTTGGGAAAGTGTTGAGAAATACCAATAAGAAAATATTTCAGCCTTTAATTCGAAAGTTCAGTGAATTTCCAGTAAGAAGGGTGATACATGTTGCAGTGTTTTATGACAAGGAAATATTTATAACAGTAATTTTTTCAACATATATGATAAGTAATAGGGGGCCTCCGTGGCCGAGTGGTTAAGGTCGCTGACTTCAAATCACTTGCCCCTCATCGATGTGGGTTCGAGCCTCACTCGGGGCGTTGAATTCTTCATGTGAGGAAGCCATCCAGCTGGCTTACGGAAGGTCGGTGGTTCTACCCAGGTGCCCGCTCGTGATGAAATAATGCACGGAGGGGCACCCGGGGTCTTCCTCCACTATTAAAGCTGGAAAGTCGCTATATGACCTATCATGTGTCGGTGTGACGTTAAATCCAAAAAAAAAAAAAAATGATAAGTAATAGGTGTATGTGTATGGTTTCAAACTTATTCAATCAAATGTTTTTAAAATCACCCTTTCAGCACAAATCTGACTTGAAAATAAAATTTTACCTAGAAAAGTTGTTGCTGAATGAAAAATAATTAACATATTATTATAAAACCTATTTTTTCCTCGCATTTTGCATGTTTATAAACCACATGCCAAATTTCAAGAATATCCAGTAATTTTAATTTCTAAAATTGTCAACTCAAATTTGAGTTGTTTTACAGATGCACAGGGGACACATACCAAAAATAAGTGTAATATTCATTCATTATTAGTTTTCTGTTCATTAAAAGACTAATGGTGATCAACTTTAGACAAATCCTATCAAACAATTAGTTTATTCCACAAAATAACTACAAAACTTAAAATTTTCACTACAAAAACATGAAAATTCAACAGCATGTAATGCTTTAAATGAAAAATAAGTGACTTTAAACATAACTAACACATTGAAATCATTTAGCTTACATAGACGTCTTATTCAAAGTAGAAAAATTATAAAATGCCATGCATGGTAAAATGGAATAGTAAAATTCATACATACTTTATAATGTTACTAAGAAGGTGCACAGGGGACAAATTGCAGCAAAATATATTTTTATAGAAAATGTTCATAGTAAGTAAAATTCTTTCAACTACACAATATTCAATATTCACTAGTGAACATTTACATATGTAGGTAAACTTAAGAGCTTAAGAAGCAATAAAATTGATGTTTCCACTTTTTAACTTGAAAACTGGCAACTTCGGAAAAAATGCAAACAATTAATGAATTTTAATTTGTCCAGGATTTCTTATATAATGCTAAATCATCAAGTATTGCCTAAATTTTGTGTACACACTGCTAAGAATATAGAACTGCCACCACATATTACAGTAATGCTATGATAATTGATGAATGTCAGAAAAGGGTGCACAGGGGACATCACTTTTGGCTTTGTGAATGTTTAACAGTCCTTAATATGTGAAGTTGAACGCTGCTTTTGTATCCACTGTAACTCCTTTTCAAGGAAAATAAAGTAAAAACCCATTTTATTTAAAGAATAAAAGAAATCTGACACTTAAAAACTGAAAAGGTGCACAGGGGACATTTTTGGGTATATAGACATTCATCAAGATTCTGAGAAAATTGATTTATTAAACAAAAAAATCATACTGTGTCTTCACAGCTGAAAGGATAAAGATCTTAGAAAAACATTAGGACTTAAGAAAAGTCAATGGGTTATGAAATTGTAGTGTTCAACATTTAAATTAAGTATTTTTTCACTATTTATTTTTGAAGGGGGTTCCACAACAAGATGTGAAATATTGGTAAGAATAAGATGTAGTTAATGAAAAAAAGTATTTTGCTTTAAATGTGCAGAGTTTAAGTTACATAAAAAATTCAAAGCTGTAACAATAAAGCTTGGTTTGAAAAAGTAAAACACAGTTGAAAACTATCCTTCATGTAAAATGTCACACTTTTTTGGGTGCACAGGAGACAAAATTAGCTATATAATTTAATATAACTTTAAAACTGCTTGAGCGATTCAGCTGAAATTGCACATATTTATTGACTACACTGATTTGGATATAATTTGCCCAAAAACACATTCTAAAACTGAACTGAATTAAAGTAAGATGAGAGAGAAGAAAAAGCTTCTTTTATTTTGAAAACCACCCATAAGATGTATTTTACCTTAAGTAAATAAAACCAGCTCAGACTGTTTGCCTTTATGAAAGCTAGGTCATGGTTGAAAATTGGTCATTTTGGATCAAAAATTAGGTCACTTGATAAGATTACAGTAAAACCTTTTTCCAGTTGCATACCTGTTTGTATGGAACACTGTAGTTCCAATCTGTGACAGTAGTTACCTCCCCTACCGTCTGTCCAAAGAGTAACAAGCAATGGCTGTTTATTTACAGACATGATTGCTAGCACAATTATGATTTAATGGCAAAAAGAAAAATATCTCTTAATAGCAAATTGTAACTCTTGTGGTTGGTTTTGTGTAATAAGCAATATGTCATGTCATGAGCACTTTGCATTTAATACGACATTTTGACATAAGGTGGTCAATCTAGGGCCATCATGATTGTATTATTATTTGTCTTATATAATTATGAACTTTTACCTTATATTTATAGGTAATCCAAAAAGAGGGAGATTTACAACAAAGGAGAGTCTGTATTCAGCAGTTCCTGAGCCTGTTTTCTTCCTCCAGTATCAAGATAAAACATTTGCTGATGCTGGCAGTCTGGACATTGATTCTGTTCTTGAAGACTTCGAGAAATCACAGCACAATAAGAAGGTGACAAAAGAACAACTCAAGAAAATTTTAGAGAAAAACAAAGATCAAATGGGCAAACCTCTAGAAAAAGGAATCCCAAAGGGGGCAATAGTGCCAGCTCCTAAAGTAACTGAGCAAAGTTGTGACACTTTTGTTGTAGAAGATATGTTAAACCCAATACCAGTGTCTTCTGTCGCTTCTTCAGGAATATTTGGAATGCCAATGATTTCCACAGATCCAGCTGCCAATAACTCTTACAGTTATATGGGCAATGGACATGCCACCACCAGTATAGAAATGTCAAATCAGTTTGACTCGCAGATGATAACAACATACTCAGTAAATGCCAAAATGTCTACAGAAAGTCCGGGAATGGTAGTGTGCAATAATCAAGTAAATAATCAAGGCGCTGTTGCAGTTGAACACTTGAGTATTTCAGATTTTTACAATCATCCAAATGTTCATAATGGCAAATTAGTAGCAGGGGTGTTTCCTGATAATCAGTGCAGTAATACGGAACAAGTGCAGCTGTCAGACTTAGACTCGGGCTCTTTTAGTAGTATGTTTGAAAATTATGATCCTCAGGCAATGTTGAACCAGATTCCTGCATCAGAAATGACCATGAATCTTTCTGAAGGTTCAGGGACAAAACTGCATCAGATGGACAGCAAGTCTATGAATAATGATGCAGAATTACAAGGTCAAAGTGCATCTGAGGATGTTGCAACAAATATAGAAAGGTGAGTAAAATTTGTTCTAAGAATCCCTCTATCTCAGTTACTTTTGCTTGGAGATATATGATTGGCTTATACCTTTTGCTTGCAGAAGAATACAGATGTATTTACCCCTTTCTTGAATTAAGTAAACAAAATTGCAGACTTGTGATTCCTTCTGACTTATAGTTTATTTTTCAGACACAAGAACATCTATACTTGAGCTAGAAGAACATTGCAAACTTTACTTAACATAACTCAGTGTTCTGTGAATATAATATTTTCGATCAATTTTAAAAATCAAATGAAATGCTTTAATAAGTGATCTGGTCCATCAGTATTAAATTCTAGTAATGAAATCTGTTTAAAAAAACATAGGAGTTTGGCATATCGCAAACAACCACAATCTCCGCCAGTCGGTGCAGCAGATCCACTCCTGCATTCCATACCAACTTACTAGTACATAATCATACCACACTCTATGTAAGAAAAATTCTTGGTAAACTATATTCATAGTGACATTATGAATATTGTGTATCAGGAATTTTGTTTTGAAGCTGAAACAAATTTTTAACTGGGCAGTGATCTAGTTGTTAAAGTGTAGACTGCTGAACCCAAGCTTTGTGGGTTTGAGCCCCACTTGGGTCACGACCACCCTTTCTCAAATGACATCAGTACTGGATTTTCTCAGAAGCGGACTTGAGAGTGCTTCAAATAAGCTTGACGCTTCAACACAATCGGGCTTAAAAAATTTACACTTAATTTGAACATGTGAGGACCCAATAGGAGGGACAGTGTGCTTGCAGTGTGCCAGACACCTGTGTTAAAAACCTATTATTCTTGTTGATTGACTGAAGTTTCACACCTCAGAAACAGTTTAAAATGTTAAAAAACATTTTTGATATGTACATAACAATATACATGTACAAATTTCTACTTGCAGAAATTCCAACATGCAAGAAATGCAGTCAGACTTTCCATCGTCCAGATTGGCAGGTGGCCATAGTGATTGTGATAGTAATGCACTTAAAGTAAGTAATAGTTTTAACAGGTAAGATTTGTTTTCACCTCATTTATGGAATTAAAGCGGCATGCCTCCAGATCGTTTGACAACAAAAAAAAATATTTTTTTAAAGATATCTTGAAATAAATGCCATATTTTTTAAGAAGGCTTTAAAACTTAATTACTGACAAACTTTATGTTAGAGAAACACATGAGAATTTGCTGTTTTTACTACTTTTTACGATGAAAATCGAAAAGCATTTGTCACGCTTTTACTCCAGGTAAACTGTCTCGATTATAAATATCTATATTTTGAAGTCATTATTTAATTTCAGCTATAGCGCTATTGGTTACGATGACGGGAAAATGTCTTTATTGCCGCGGCGGTCCGGGGTTCGATTCCCGACATCGTCGTCTTTCTTTCTTGATTTGGAATTTTTGAAATATTTTAGAAATAAAAAAATTCATATTCTAATGTTCATAATATGACCAAACTTAAGTTTGAAAGAAAGATTATTTTTCAGCCAAATCTGGAGGTCAGTGCCTTTAAAGTGAATGAACTTTTTAACAGGACAACGTCCCAAATAAAATGACATATGATTTGAAATTTACATATCGTTATGAAAAAACAGTGTTTCAGGTTCCGTTTTTACCTGACTTATGAATATATGATAAGGCGTAAAAAAAAATGCTTGTTTCCGGTGTCATGCTAAAAAAAAATAGGGTAGGTAGGTCGGTAAATTTTTTGTGGGGGGAGGATTTTTTTTTAGTGGGGCTTTTCGGAAATTATTTTTGTGTAGAAGAATGAATGCAAATAAGGCAGATATGCGGCTTATGCCTTTAGAGCATTAGTAAGTTGATTTCTAACATCTCTGACTATGTTTAAAGCATTAAAAGTGTAGTTTTGCAATTTTTTATTAAAAAGTGGTGAAAAAAATTCGCCAAGGCCATTAAAACATTTAGGGTTAGGCCAAAAATTTAGGTAGGTCGAGATACCGGAAACAAACATTTTTTTTATGCCTAATAAATGATATCAATTGGTTATATGTCCCCTTTATTGAAAAATGATGCAAATGTATACTAGTACTGATAGCTGTCATCTAACAAATCACATCACATAATTATGTAAGTCCCCAGTCCATAGTTTGTGTTTTTTGTCAGTGTGTAGTTTAACTCTAAATTTGAAGAACAGAGTTATGAAATTTTTTCTGTGCAACCAGAAATTTTTGGGGGGCACTTAGAGTTGCCCTTGTCTGTCCATTTGTCTGTCGAAATTTGTGTTGTCCATATCTCAAAAATTATTTAACCCAGAGTCATCAAACCTCACAGGATTATTATTTAGCATGGGAAGTTGTGCACCAGGGGCTTTGATTTGGCCCTTGACCTAGTCAAAAATATGCATAAAAAGGGCATAAGTTTGTGTTGCATGTATCTCAAAAAGTATTTGACCTAGGATTATGAAGGAACATTACGGAAATGAGCTGCGCCATGAGAAAACCAACATAGTGGCTTTGCGACCAGCATGGATCCAGACCAGCCTGCGCATCCACGCTGTCTGGTCAGGATCCATGCTGTTCACTAACAGTTTCTCTGATCCCAGTAGGCTTTGAAAGCGAACAGCATGGATCCTGACAAGACTACCCGGATGCGCAGGCTGGTCTGGATCCATGCTGGTCGCAAAGCCACTATGTTGGTTTTCTCATGGCATGGCCCAAATATTTTTCAGCATGTGAAGTTGTGCACGTGGGGTTTTGTTAGACTTAGTCAAAAATATACATAAAAAGGCATAAAAGTTTGTATTGCACATATCTCAAAAAGTATTTGACCTAGGGTTTTGAAAATCCATAGGAATATTATTCAGCAAGTGAAATTGTGCACATGAGATTTTGTTCTGGGTTTCTGTCAGCACATTAGGGGAATGTTGTAAAGAATGTGAAGTTGCACATCTGGTGTTCTGTTTGGGATCTTACTCAACCAGTTCAGAGTTATGGTCCTTGACTTAATGAAAATTACACCGATAGTGCTTAAAGTTTGGGTGCATATATCTTAAAAAATATTTCACCTAGAGTTATGGCCCTTGACTAAGTCAAAATAATAAATCTTTATGTCCGATGTATCTCAAAATGTACTTGACCTAGTCATAAAAGATTAGAGGATTGTTATATAGTATGTGAAGTTGTGCACGTGTTCTCTTCGGGATTTCACTCAGCTAGGCCAGAGTTATGGTCCTTCACTTTATGAAAAATGCACATTAGGTGCTTAAAAGTTTGTGTTGCATATATATATATACCTTAATAAGTTTGACATTGTCATTAAACCATGTTCAGTAACAGGAGTAGTGGGAGGGGGGCACCTGTGTCATAGAGACCATATTTAGTTCTGATTTCATGTAATAAAAAACTTGCTAAATCATTGCCATTCAGTAAGTGTATTCTATTAGTTAAGGTCAACATCTCATTGGTTACTGCTAGATTTTGATTGAAGTTTCTTTCTTCATATAATTGACAGATGGAAATGAATGGCTTTGAAGAAGAGGAGAGCTCATCCTTTAGCAGTTATACAGATATGTCAGAAAACCCAGATGATTTTGTTGCAAAAGGTTTCTCCCTTACATTGTTACCAAGTGTTGAAAATAACTCATCTGCCCTTCATTCAAGTATTGATACTGTTTCCATGGCAGCAAGTGTTGCTTGTAAAACCATTGATACACCTGATTCTATATCATCAGACGTTACCAGCAAGAATAGCACTTTGGTTTCTAGTATAACAACACTTCAGACTAACCCCAATGTCTTCCTGAAATCTATGCCAACTGGAGAGGAGTTGATGCAAGGTATGCAGGTTGCCATGGCAACAGACACACAAAGTTCACCATACTCTACAAAAGAACAATCTCTTGGGCCTGTCCAAATATCTGATGCATTTCAGAATGGTGTAGATATATCAGAGAAGGTTTCAGGCTCTGTTAGATTGCCAGATGCTATTATATCACAAGTGAAAGATATTGCCATAGCAAAGGACAGTCAAGAGCAGCCAAATACACAAGTTGAAACTAATTTCATTGATGAAGCAGCTGATAATACAACCAGATCTGTTGATAAAGATGAAGAGGACAGTAAGGTATGTGATGTAAATCTCATGAAGCTCAGAAAACAGTGATTTGTTTTATCATTTGCATGACTATATGGAGAACTATTCTACTCACTCTTGCCTGAGCATTAGGTCCATATCCAGAGTCATGGTTGAAAGTTCTGATGCATTTTGAATTTATGTTTGTTATCATTCAATGGATTAACTTCTTGTTTACACTATTCATCACTGAAATCATATGACACAAGAGTCACAATGCTTGCTCCAGTATTTCATGAATTTAGTTGGGTGTTGTCCATCCAGTTGATCATCCATCCATCCAAAATTGAAAAAGCTTGTAATTAAAAAATTATTTTAACTAGAATCGGGAAACCTCACATGATTATTGATAAGCACATGGTCTTACCTTGCAGGTAGTGTTATTCCCCTTGACCCAATAAAAGCAGTTTTCCCCTTGATTTGGAAAAACAAAAATTGAAAATGCTTATAATGAAAAAACTTTTTTTAGCTAGATTCACCAGACCTCACATGATAATCACCAGACCTCACACAGTACATGGGCTTTGGTAAATTTGGTAAAAAATTGAAAATGCTTCTTATTCAAAAAGTATTAGCTAAAATCACCAAACCTCATATGATTGTTACTTAGCACATTGGCTTTGCTCACCGATAGTGTTATCCCCCTTGACCCAGTAAAAGCAGAGTTTTTCCCCTTGATTTGGTAGAAACAAAATGAAAATGCTTACAATTCAGAAAGTATTTTAGCTAGAGTTATCAAACCTCACACAATTATTAATTACCACATGGTTTGCTCACATTTTAGTATTATCCCAATTGACTCAGGAAAGGAACTTTTTACACATGAGGCTGAGTGGTTAATGTTACTGTCACATGAGGCTGAGTGGTTCATGTTGCTGACACATGAGGCTGAGTGGTTAATGTTACTGTCACATGAGGCTGAGTGGTTAATGTTGCTGACACATGAGGCTGAGTGGTTAATGTTGCTGACACATGAGGCTGAGTGGTTAATGTTGCTGACACATGAGGCTGAGTGGTTAATGTTGCTGACACATGAGGCTGAGTGGTTAATGTTACTGACTTCAAATCACTTGCCCCTCACTGATGTGTTTTCAAGCCTCACTCAGGGTGTTAAATTTAACCCAGGTGCCTGTCCATGATATAATAGTGTGCTGACTTCTTCCTTCACCGTAAAACCTGGAAAGCCACCAAATGACCTATAATTGTGTCGGTGTGACGTTAAATCCAACATACCACAAGTACACATTACAACCTGATCACAAGTATGCATAACAACATGATCACAAGCACACATAACAACCTGATCCAAAGTTTGCATTATAACATGATCACAAGTACACATTATAACACGATGGCATGTACACATAACAACATGGTCACAGGTACACATATCAACATGATGAAACGTACACATTACAACATTATCGCAAGTACACATTACAACATGATCACAAATACACATAACAATATAACCATAAATATTCATTACAGCATGATCACAAGTTGAAAGAAAATATTTATAAATTCCCTGCATCTTTATTCTGGCTTGATTGAAATATTAATCTCTTGAAACAGGTAGAGGAGGCATATGTTGGACTGACGTCAGAACAACATGATAAAAGTGTTAGTGAAGAGACATTTAGCACACCGAATGGCAGTAGTGGTGGAAATAATACCAAGAAAGCCAGTGGAAAGAGTAAAACAAAACAGAATCAAGAGAAAACAGCAAAGGTATAAAGTGGTAACATTTCTGTTTAATGTAAGCAGTTTGCATGTTTCATTACCTCTCATGAACAGACTCTGTCATACACCAGGTCTTATGATATTTTGCTTACTTGCGTTCTGCGCTTGCGGCTTCTGAAGGATTGTCTTATAGATTTTGCTATACTGTATAACGGGTCATATTCACAGTGCCAAATGTTTGTGTTTTTTTTTTGAAGAGTTTTGAATTCACAGTGTCTTAATTTTGCAGCATCCACTTCGACCGTGAATTATAAACCTTGGTTGTAAACAACAGAAAGGGAGGTCACTCTTCCTAGACATGCAAATAACAATAAACACGTGAATAAGTTTGTCGTTTTTCGTCTCAATAGAGACGCATATAGCGTATAATAATAATTCAACACTTGTGCTGAATTTTGTTCTGTAATGCATTGAAATAAAATCTCATCGCTGTTTTACTAATATTTAATCACATATCGAAACACATGGAAAGGAGCTTCTTACGACATACTCATACAAACCCCCATGTTTATATTTAATTGAGCAATTACAATGAAAATGAATAGTAATAAACTTATCTCACTGTGTCTGCTAAGCTTTTTATTTGACTGATTTATAATCATGTATCAATACACATGCCAAGTTGTACTCCTACAATTTCCGTGTTTTTGATGAACATGTTTGTGCTGATAACTTATTTATTTTGGTTGCTCAGCGCAGTTTGTGTGTTTTTAACACTGATATTGAAAGACCTTAATGCTGGGATAAAAACATGTTTTCTTTTTTTTCTGTAACTGCTATAATCATAGACAATACTATGAATAGAAAGTAACTGTTGTTTGTAAAATACAGTACGGTGATTGTATTAATCGAAGTATAATAGCGTAAGATGCAATTATCAAAAACCGATTTGTAAAGTATAACCGCTATATAACATTACGATGTTTTTCACAGCTTTCTTTCTCACATGTGCATAATTTCTATATTTATAGAATCGAAACAAGCACCGATAAAGGGAGTATTTGGTGAATAACATTATTTTATTAAATATATTATATTTGTGTTTCTGTTTTTGTGCTCCATCTATCATACTGATTTTCTTTTCAATAAAATCAACGGTTCATCATCTGTGAGAATTTTTTGTGTTTACCAGGGGAAGTAATAATGTAAGAATGAGAAAAGTTTGTAATTGAGTGGTCTCCCTTGGTGAAATGTGTATATTCGCAGTAACAAAAAATCGCTATGTTTAAATTTCACGCTATCAGTGTTGACCGCGAATATAGCGAAAATTAAACCTCTGTAAATATAACCAGCTATACATATAAAAGAGTATTAAGTAATGCAACAAGTTCTGGGCGAACTTTTGTTCATAAGAACACTTGAGCAGTCTGTAAATCTTGCTGAAATATATCTGCTGTATTAGTCATACAGTGAATAATATATATAATACACCAGGGAACCATTAATTTCTGTTTGGGACTAATTTTTGTGGTAGAGTCAATCCACAACGTTAAATCTAAATTAACAAGTAAAATTTCCACCAATTTTATGTTCCAAATACATGTATAAAATCCACAGATTCATACTCCACAAAATAGCCATTTCAGTCAAAACTATGAAATTTCATACCAGAAAAGTTAAATGATTTCACAGCAGCAGGATTTCAGATTTACTTTATACTATACCCTTAAATTATCAACTGTGATATTGATATAAGATTTTAGACATATGTAGAAAATGCTGTCAAATTTTGTCATGGAACAAGTGATGTAAATTTGGAAGCATGTCCTTTAAGGTTAAAAGATACGATATCTGTTGTCGTTCATTTCATAGTATGTGTTTAAAAGACAAACAACTGCTGTGATGTGTAGTGTTTTCAAAATAAGGATATATGAGGCACATAAGTTAGTAACTTTAACTTACAATTTTTTAGGTATCACCGCTGAAGATAAAAAAGTCGAGACTTCCTGGCACCACTAAAGTTAAAGAAAAAACAAAAGGGAATGTGGAAAAATTAAAGCAGAGAAAAGGAAGAAAGGTGAAATCTAAGGAAGATGGAAATAAACAGGAAAGTGGTAGTACTCCTTCTGAAGAAAGCACAATTAAAGGTATTTACAGTTGTCTTTGTTCATTGATTAAAACAAAATTTAGTGAAAAGTATCAGGATTACATTTAACAAGAAGTAAAAAAAAACAGCATGATATATATCATACCGGCTGTTTTCTAGTGAATTTACATGTCACTCTAACTGCGACTCATCAATTGCTATAATGCTTACTAATTAATGTCTGAATAAATCATCTCCCATCAAGATTTCGCTCTATGTTCTTATGAAAGTTTTACATCTTTTGTAGATCTTTACACTAAAGAAGATCTCACTTGGTTCACACGAGTCTTTGCTCTATGTTCTTAGGGAGTTTCAGATCTTTTATAGATCTTTGTACTAAAGAAGATCTCACTTGGTTCATGCGAGTCTTTGCCCTATGTTTTTTTAGAGAGTTTCAGATCTTTTATAGATCTTTGTACTAAAGAAGATCTCACTTGGTTCACACGAGTCTTTGCTCTATGTTCTTAGAGAGTTTTTTACACCTACTTTTAGAGTTTCGGATCTTTGCTAGATCTTTGTACTAAAGAAGATCTCACTTGGTTCACACGAGTCTTTGCTCTATGTTCTTAAAGAGTTTCAGATCTTTTATAGATCTTAGTACTAAAGAAGATCTCACTTGGTTCACACGAGTCTTTGCTCTATGTTTTTTAGAGAGTTACAGATCTTTTATAGATCTTTGTACTAAAGAAGATTCCACTTGCTTCATACGAGTCTTTGCTCTATGTTCTTAGAGAGTTTCAGATCTTTTATAGATCTTTTACTAAAGAAGATCTCACTTGGTTCACACGAGTCTTTGCTCTATGTTCTTAGAGAGTTTCAGATCTTTTATAGATCTTTGTACTAAAAAGAAGATCTCACTTGGTTCACACAAGTCTTTGCTCTATGTTTTTTAGAGAGTTTCAGATCTTTTATAGATCTTTGTATTAAAGAAGATCTCACTTGGTTCACACAAGTCTTTGCTTGATGTTCTTAGAGAGTTTCAGATCTGTTTTCTTTTATAGGTTAGATCTTTGCACTAAACAGAACTAAATTTTTCCAGATACTGTAAACTTTATGATGAAAAAATGTTTTAGTATTTTAAACTAATTCAGAGAAATGTTTTAATCAATACTGTATTATGAGCAGAAACAAAATTCATGGGCTTGTATAAACCTGTAACTTTATTTCAGACATTGCAAGGAATGTGTCAGTAGAGAGTGCACAGAAGCAGACAGACTCTGAGAAACCTGAACAATCATTGTTGAACAGGAAGAAAAGTTCTGGCAACAAACAAAAGGAAAACAACACAGTTAAACAAAAAGTTGATAAATCAGCCCTCGAAATGAAAGAGAAGCAGGTTTTTAAATGTACAGAATGTGATTATCAAGGTTTCCGAAAGAAGAGACTGTCTGAACATATGGGACGTGTCCATGGACTCTTGTCAAATGGATCAATGCCTGAGAATCCTATGTTCTCGTGTGATGAATGCGATAAAACATTTGTGTTTGAGAAAGATCTGTCTCGCCATAAGAAGATAGTACACCATGGACAAATATTTGTTTGTTTGGTGTGTAACAAGAATTATAAATCAAAGTATGTGTATGATCGTCATACGGCTACCCACGCTGAAGGGTATGTTCAGCCAAAGTTCAAATGCGAGATTTGTGAGCAGGAGTTTACTACTAAGTTTTCACTCAGTTCCCATATTAAGTCTAAACACCTTGGTGTGAAAAAGACGTACAGTTGCCCTACCTGTGGGAAAACTTTCAGCCAGATACGCTCATATAGACAACATGCAAATGTTCATGCAGGAATCCGTCCATACACCTGTGAGATCTGTGGTAAATCCTTCACATACGATAAATCACTGAAAGAACACCGTTATATGCATGACACTGTGCGCAGGTTTCAGTGTACAGTTTGTCAGAAGGCATTTCGGCAGCAAACATGTTTACTGATACATATGAAAACACATAAGGAGAAAAAGGATCATATATGCAGTGTTTGTGGCCGTGAGTTTACACAGAAACAGTCTTTGCTACGACATGAACGCATACATACAGGTAATGGCTAATATAATCTAGTACTGTATTCTTCCTCATTGCAAACTGCTTACAAAGTATGTTTCCCTGTGTTTTACATTAAACGGTTTCTTTCAAAAAAACAATTTGCTTTACAGAATTATTTAAACACTTTCTAAATACCAACAGTGAAACACTGCTTGCTCTTGTGTAGGCATCTGGAACACGAGGGCAGGCTTGAGCAATTTATATGGGTTTCTGACAGATTATAAGAATCTTCCACTAGTTGGTGCGGATGGAAATATCTGGCTCCAGAGTAACTGTTTAAGCAGTAAAGAGGCTCTGCTGTGTTACTGGCAAACAGTTACGTAAGAGTCCGGTATTATTATCCGCACCTTCAACTAGTGAAAACAAATGCTTTTCTTTTAAGCACTTTTTTATTATAGTAGCATATGTATTTATGCAGTAGCGTATGAATTGACATATATTCATACATAACTTTCAGCACATGAGTCATCTTACACCATTTTGCCAGCATGCGGAAAATCTTGTCTGGTAAAATTTGTTATATTTTATATGTTTGGATTGCTCAAAACCCAGATAACTAAAGCATTTTGGTTGTTGCAGTGTGACTCAGAATGATCTGTGTTTTACTGTATAATTCTACATGACAGGTAGTAATGACTGAACTTTCTGTACAGAAGGTTTTCCATCATACTACAGACATCTTCTCAAGTTATCTCCCTTCTATTGGCATTTGTGTTAAAATGGGGTGTCCTTAGATTAATGTTCACATGGTCAAAATTTTAAAAAGTACTAGGTTAGATTCAGTAAATTTTCTCAGTACTTTTTTATGAAAAAATAAATGTAGTCTGTTAAATTCAATAAGAGAGATGTAATGTGAAATAGAATGAAATTAGCTTTACTCTGTATAATACTCATGAAATACCACCAAGTCCATAAATAAATATTGGGAAATTATTCCATTTCATGGGTATAAAATTCAGTGTTTTTGCTTCAAACGACTATTTCATTGGAATGTAAATTTGTGACTTATCACAGATTGGATTGGAACAACCATGAAATCCATGAAAATTGGTCCCCCACAAATTTAAATGATTTCACAGTATTGATTTATGATTTTGATGATAAACAGACATTGCATTCTGTTTTTAAAAAAGCTGTTACAAAATCTTGTTAACGTGACACCAAAAGAAAATGCATAGTGAAGTCAAGTTATGGTCAGCAGCTGCATTATATCCATATTCTATTAATCTAAAACCCGCCCGCTTAGCTCAGTAGGTAGAGCGTTGGTCTACGGATCGCGGGGTCGTGAGTTCGATCCTCGGGCGGGGCGTATGTTCTCCGTGACTATTTGATAAACGACATTGTGTCTGAAAGCATTAGTCCTCCACCTCTGATTCATGTGGGGAAGTTGGCAGTTACTTGCGGAGAACAGGTTTGTACTGGTACAGAATCCAGGAACACTGGTTAGGTTAACTGCCCGCCGTTACATGACTGAAATACTGTTGAAAAACGGCGTTAAACCCAAAACAAAAACAAACAAACAAATTAATCTAAAATTCTATTTGTACTTGGATTTCAATCTCCGGCAGAGTAGTTTGTTTTCAGCTTAACTGTCCACTGATACATACATGTAGCTGGAATAGCAGGACAAACCCACAAAAAAGAAACAAAACTAACATTTTGTCTGTGCTTTCCTCAGTGTCACATGTTATAAGCAGTTCTTTCAATCTGGAAATTATCATTCTGAGTACTAGTATTAATTTTAGGAGTGGGATGACACTTAGAGTTGCCCTTGTCCATCCGTCCGTCTGTCCAAATTTTTGTTGTTCATGTCTCAGAAAGAATTTGACCCAGTCATCAAACCTCACAGGATTGTTATTCAGCATGGAAAGTTGTGCACCAGGGGTTTTAATTTGCATCTTACTTGGCAAGACCAGAGTTATGGCCTTTGATTTAGTCAAAAAATTGCAAAAAAGGCATAAATGTTGTGTCACACATATCTCAGAATGTATTTGAGAAACTTTACACAAATGATCTCTGGATAGCCCGCCTTCAAAGTTGTTCATATAGTTCTGGTTCATTGAACATGTGGGTCTCTTTTGTTAGAAATAGATTTTCAGCTATCAGGCTTTAAAAATCATTTTCTCTAGAGCTTTGATATTTAGCATGTGTTACAAGGGTGTAACTCTCTACCATAATTTTCCAACTATTGCCCTAAGGTCAAAAATTGCCATGCCCCTGTTTGTGACATGTACTTACTATAGGCTTATATATAAGAATCTTTGAAAATCATCTTCTCTGAATCAATAATAGCTAGAGCCTTGATATTTGGCATGTGATATCAGAATTGTACTGTCTACCATAAGTGTTAAAATTATTGCCCTCAGTTCAAAAATGTGTGTGAGATGTTTATAATATAAGCTAACATAGAAGAAACCTAACTTTGTACTTGTGTCATTACATTACACAAACACACTTGAAGCCTTGTACACAATGACCCTCTTGTGCCACAAAAATCTCAAATTGTACTTGTGAGTCATATTTCATTTGAGGATAGTTTTATAGCATGTAAAGTTGTGCACCTGTTGTTCCCTTTGGAATTTCACTTAGTAAGGCACGAGTTATGGTCCTTCATTTTGAGAAAAATGCACAAAGTTCTTACAAGTTTGTGTTGCAAACATCTTCAAACATATTTCACCTAGAGTCATGAAACCATGTGCAGTGACAGGAGTGGGGGAGGGCACCTCCTTTTTAAACGTGTTTGTATGTGTATGACAAGGTATGTTTTCAGCATCACAAAATGGAGACTTCACCAAGTACAGGAGCAGTTCGAACTTTATACCGATGGCCTGAATTTCTGTTCCAGTATTTAGATTTATCAATTGATGCACATGTTAAAAAGACACACTCTAGTAATTTTAGCTCACCAGAGCACCAAGTGCTCAAGGTGAGCTATTGTGACTAGTCATTGTACGGCGTCCGTCGTCGTCCGTCATCCATCAACATTTTCCTTGTTAACACTCTAGAGACCACAGTTGTAACCCAGTCTTTATGAAAGATCTCTAGGTCAAGTTTAAGCCTGGGTCATGTGGGGTGGAAAATGTAGGTCAGTTGGCCATATCAAAGGAAAATCTTGTTAACATTCTAGAGACCACATTTATGACCCTATCTTCATGAAACTTGGTCAGAATGTATATCTTGATGATCTTTAGGCCAGATTTGAATCCAGGTCATGTGGGGTCAAAAACTAGGTCACTAGGCCAGACCAAAGGAAAATATTGTTAACACTCTAGAGACCACATTTTAAGTTTGAAACTCATGAGAATTGGTCAGAATGTTTGTCTTGATGACCTTTAGGTCAAGTTCAAATCTGGGTTGTGTGGGTTCAAAAACATTATCACATTGTCAAATTAAAAGAAAAGCTTGTTAACACTCTAGAGGCCACATTTATGACCCTATTTCCATGAAACTTGGTCAGAATGTTTTTCTTGATGATCTCTAGGTCAAGTTCGAATCTGAGTCATGTGGATTCAAAAACTATGTCACTATGCCAGACCACAGGAAGATCTTGTTTACACTCTAGAGACCACATTTTAAGTTTGAAACTCATGAGAATTAGTCAGAATGTTTGTTTTGATGACTTCTAGGTCATATTTGAATCTTGGTCATGTGGGGTCAGAAACTAGGTCGCCTGGTCAATTTAAAGGAAAAGCTTGTTAACACTCCAGAGGCCACATTTATGACCGTATCTTCTTGAAACTTGGTCAGAATTTTTTTTCTTGATGATCTTTTGGCCAGTTTCGAATCTGAGTTATGTGGGATCAAAAACTAGGTCACAAGGCCAGATCAAAGGAAAATCTTGTTAACACTCTAGAGACCACATTTTAAGTTTGAAACTCATGGGAATTGGTCAGAATGTTTGTCCTGATTGAATCTAGGTAAAGTTCGAATACGGGTCATCTCGGTTTAAAAAACTAGGTCACCCAGTCAAATCAAAGAAAAACTGTGTATGCAATAGGGGCTGCATTTTTCATCTGATGTGCATGAAGCTTGGTAAGAACGTTCGTCTCCATGAAATCTCGGATGAGTTTTTATCTGGGTCACGTGGGATCAAAAACTAGGTCACAAGGTAAAATCAAATAAAAGCTTGTTTACACTCTTGGGGGCACAGTTTTGATTCATTCTTCATAAAACTTGGTCAGAATTGTATCATGAAGTCTTGTATGATTTTGAATCTGGGTCATGTAGGGTCAAAAACTAGTCACTTGGTAAAATCAAAGAAAATGCTTGTTAACATTGTAGAGGCCACTTTTTGCTCCAGTCTTCACGAAACTTTGTCAGAATGTTTGTTTTCATGAAATCATGTACGGGTTCTTATCTTGGTCATGTTAGGTCAAAAACTATGATACTTGGTCAAATCAAAGAAAATTATTGTTTACACACTGGCCACATTTTTGGTCCAATCTTAATGAAAATTGGTCGGGTTAAAAATTGGGTAACTATGTCACTAGGCCAAATTGAAGAAAAATTTGTTTACACTCTAGATGCGACATTGGTACTCCAATCTTCATGAAACTTGGTCAGAATGTTTATCTCCTTGAAAACTCAGATGAAGTTGAGACTGGGTCATGTAATGGCAAAAACTGGCTCACTAGGTCACACATGTTTACACTGTTATCGTGTGTTACTCTGGTGAGCGACCTAGGGCCATCATGGCCCTCTTGTTTTTTTACATATACTTATATAAACAATAGAGAAGAAAATTTTGTGTAGTAATTTGAGTATTAAACGGCGTAAAGTCCTTATCTATAACTTGCTGTTTTTTTTTTATCTATAACTTGTTGTTTTTTTGCAGGTGATAAGCCCTATTCATGCAAGCTGTGTTTCAAATCATATGGTGACTATGCTGTCATTCGCAAACATATTATGATGGCGCATAAAAGTGGCAAGGACTCGTGGAAGGAATATGCTTTAACTGAGGAAAGTAAGCGTTCTAGCCACTACATAGATGGCGGGCCAGGGTACGTGCCACGGGAATCGTATGCAAAAATAAATCAGAAAAGTCAAGAAACAGTGATTCCACCAGATGTATCAGTTGGTAACTTTAATATGAACAGTGTACAACAAGTTCCAACTCAGATAAATAACTCACTATCACTGAGCTTGGACGAAACATTAGAAACTGAAAATGAAAGAAAACAGTCGAGCAGTGATATTTCAACGTCTATTCAGAACAACATTATTTCCATACAAGACATATACCATGTGCCTTCATATTCAGAAACTTTGGATTTTAGTATCATGGCACCTGTTAAAGTAAAACAGGAAGATCTAGCATCACAGGTCAACCGTGGGACTCTTCAGGGTGTAGGAACAGACGTGTTTGGTAATGTTTGTTCACATCAACAAAACTTGAACATCAAATCATATCTTTCTAGTCTGGCAGCAAATCCTTCAGTGAAAGTTGCTGAATCCAGTGGCGATGCATATACTTCTCAGTTTCTAAACTCTCCAGATATTGCTTCCAACGTTGCCCTGGAAAAATCTTCAGTTTCAGCCTCTAACGTTAAAGATGAATTGTTAAACTCTGGAGCATCTGTTTCAATTAGTGACTCGGTTGTTGCAGGTTCATTGGTAACCACGGCAACAACAAACAACACCTGGTTGTATCCAGGATACCCTGCAGCTTACTTCAGTCCTGCTTCTTTTTCAAATTATCAGTCATCGCCCGATACATAAAGGTGAAATCCACCTGCTTAGTTCAGTTTAGAGACAGAGCAGTTCTATAAATTGTGTTATCGTGAGTTTGATCAGCGGGTGAGGTGTAGGTCCTCTGTAACACTGTCAATGGGAATCACTTCCTTAATCTCTGATTCATTTGGAGAAGTTGAAAGTTACTTGCAGAGAAAATATTAGGTCTGGTACAAAATCTGGGAACTCTGGGTAGGTTAACTTCTTTAGTTGGATAACAAAACGGTGCAAGACCCCTAACAAACAAACAAAAACTTAATATTTTTCATTTAAAATTTGCTTAACTTTGTTATAGCTATGTATAGACTGAGCACAAAATTCTCGACATTACTAGGTCGATGAGTGTTCTGTGACATTATTTGGCAGACAAGATGCATCTTAAGTAAACCTTCTTCACCATCCGATTTATTTGGCCAAAATATTTAACTGTGGTTAAAAAGAAATCCAGAAGCGCTACTAGCATATAGAAAACTAAGTGTTGTATTGGACCAGAAAAAAATGTAGAAAACAGTACTGAGATTCTAGGATGTCCCAGACCCTTGTGGTCGTTCTTCTCTGTCTGCATTTCGTGTTTGCCCTCGATAACTGCTAGTACTTTAATCCAACCAAGTACATTTGTATCACAGTTACGTAACTTTCAGTTAACCTAGCAAGTGTTACTGGACTCTGAACCAGTTTTTGTTACTGACAGATAGCCAATCAGGTCGTGTGGATATAGAGCTAGTGTGTTGTATAATATATATTGAAGAATAGCAATGTATTTGAGAGACTTTAGTCTTGCTATAAAGAAGCCATTGAATAAAACTAAATGGTAACATTTATTGTTTTATTTCACAAAGTACACAAGATATCGTTAATAAAACAGTACACTTATCTTAAAGTAACAGTTATACTTTGATAACTAAATACCCTGATGGTAATATTTTCGATGTTGGGGATGATTAGATATACAGTCTTACTTCAATATTTGACTTCACTGACCTTTTCTTTAGGTACCAGCATTTCAAAGGACGAAAATTGTGTTGGACGCCGTCACATTTAGGAATAATTTCAGTTTGATACATAATCTTGATAAAAGGTACATGATTTTGTAAAATGTTGCCAGATATGATACACTGATCACTCCTCGGTTCTGTACATGTACTTCCTTGGTACTTTTATCCTTAAGGTCTAATATGGGGATTTTACTGTTTTGTCTTCTGAAAATATATTTCTTTACTATGAAGTTACATGTATATTTTCGTAGAAGCAAGTGCTTTATCATGACGAGTTCGGAACGATTAATTACTGCTCAATAGTGCGTTTTCTCGTACTTCTATCACGTGTCCTTTTATCATCGAAATATTTTGCTCTTTCTCTCTGACTATTCAAAAACCTTTCTTATTGTCTTGTCTCTATGCTCTGTGTGAAGTATTCAAGGGACATCTTGTTGTAGATATTTGATGACAGTAGTTTGATTACTGGGTCCGTGACAGGGAGGTATGTGGTTCCTGGCTCTATCTGTATTATGAATAATGGCACTTTGGTCCCTGGCTCCTCGTGTCTCATTACATATGTTAATATTTGAGCGCTGATTAACTGACGGAGCTGAAAAGTTAAAAAAAAGTACTATGTATTCTAAATGGCTTTATAAACTACTTGTACTTCAAATAAATTTGAGAGAAAAAATTATAACCAGTGTAAAATGATAGCTTATCATCTGAAATATTGATCTTCGTAGGATTGTAGCCTTCAGATACACGTTTTTATATCTGGGAACTGTATTGTGTATACCTTATTGAAAAGGTATTTGAAATGTGTCGGTGTTGTGTATTACCTGACAGTTAAATATCAGATAAAGAAATGCAATTTATGGTCCAAGTATTGTTTTTAAATACATGTTTATTGTAATAATGGCTTTCAAAGGAACGCATACATTCACGTTCTTCTAATCACCCAAAATGCTTGAGAGCAAATACAAAAAAAGGATCAGCATGAAAGCAATTAAAATACTACAAATTTAACGACAGTTAAGCAAGCCACTTAAGCAAATTTACTTGTCTATTTGCTTTTCATTATGGCAAAGAGATTGCACAGGGAAAACGTGTTCATACGACAATTAGGGGCAAAATCTGTATTTATTCACTGAAAACTGAAATTTGAAAATTCACGGTTACGAGGCTGTTAAGGACAGAATACTTACTTATGTTCCATTTTGTAAATGACTATGACAAATGTTTGGCTACCTCGTAGGATCGAGAGTTCAAAGTATAAATTTTTAAACTACAAATGCATGTATTATGTTTTCTATGACGTTCAATCATAACGTTCACAGGTATAAATTATATTCTACTCAAAAGCCTCGTAACTGTAAAACTGATCGATACGCCAGTGGTATACTGACGTACTCTTGGGTTCAGATTTATCAGAACTGAATTCAGCGTATGTTACGAAACATATATGTGTCTAAGGAAACTGGTGTGCTGATACTGGTAGTAAACTGAGAGACGTACAATCCTGCAGAGGGATTCGGACCTATCCAGTCTGGAGCTTTATTAAGAAACCTGTAGGTCTGCTAATTACAACTACGTCTACTAGAATACAGTTACCTGTAAGCTACAAAAGACGAGGGCTCGCAGGTGTTTTCGTAGAATGTAATAATTAACGGCCTTCTTATAAAATATCGAATGTAAAATGTCTATTTATTTGTGTAACTGGTTTCGACAGAATTACTATAATGTTATTTAACTATCTCTCTCTCTCTCTCTCTCTCTCTCTCTCTCTCTCTCTGTATTCCAATGTCTGCTTACCTTGACCTTTATCTAGCAGCACCGTAGTTGTTTGATTGTTTGCCTCTTTCTGAATTACAACATCACGTGACTTTTTAGGTCGTATTTTGTCCATGTATTTAATGCATTTCTTTTTAAAGTTATCCAGAGTAACGCATATCTCTATCCATGTCTAAAAAGATGAAAAAACAAATTTAATGGGTATTTGAATTTGATATCGTACAGTGAAACGTAAGTAACAAAACGCACTGAAGAATGTCGGTAAAATGAAACATAAAACCGTCATTGTAAGACGCTTATAGATATCAACGAGAGACGCCACATGTTACTGCTTTATATGGCTTAATTTACATTTTAATATATGATGACATACCAGTTTTACTTGTGTTTTTCGATGCAAGGTTTTTCAGGGTTATTACTTTTCCTACTTTATTGAAAGTGCTATTTTTTCCTACTTGTCTTCCTATTGCTCCTACTTTTTCACATCAGAAATAGCAAAAAAAAAAAAAAAAAAAAAAAAAGGTTAATATAAAAAAGCCTCAATAATGAATATTAAATATATTTTGCGAGATTCATTCACTGGAAGAAGGTTCTAGTTGAATTTGCAAATGTCTTCTGTATATGGCTTGGTACAAGTGCACAGACCAGCCAAATCCTGACATGTTTAAGAATTGAGCTTTTGCGGCAAATATTTACAAGGCTGACTTCAGAAGCAATGCAAATTACATACATAGGTAAACAGTAGCCGTTTCCCAATGATGCAGTAGACATGTACTATATCTGTTAGTATATGTGTCTTTATTCTTAATAATTTAAAACTATATTTATAACTTCCCCATTCGTTTTTAATTGTTAAATATGTGTCTAGTGTTACATAAAACCATCACTAGATTTGGTTGGATATGTCTCTCGCATCATGCATAACCATCACCAAATTTGGTTTAGTATTGTTTCTAGTACTAGAGACAACCATTCTAGAGTATCTTACTTGCTCACACCATTTGACTCCTGCTTTGACATACACGAGTCTTAACATTCTGAGGCATTTTCCCTATTTTTATCATTGTTCCATTTGTTCATTGATGTTGCCTTGTCAATGTTTGTGCACAATGCGAAAGACATATTTTAATCAAATCTGGTAATGGTTGTGTATAATGCTAAACATATTTTAACCAACTCTATTATTACTAGTTTATCCAACTGTTGTTAAAACTTGCATCGTGTAGTTTTATGGAGCGTCATTGCTTCTGAATTTTGCTTTTATATGTTTGATATATTCTAAAGTATGTTACTATTAATAAGTGACTTTATTGTCTTCAGCTTGCATAGCTAAGTGTATTACCCTTTTAGGATATTAATAGTTCTTACTTAGTTATGTGTTGCTGATTTCAAGGTATGAGCCGCACCATGAGAAAACCAGCATAGTGCATTTGCGACCAGCATGGATCCAGACCAGCCTGCGCATCCGCACAGTCTGATCAGGATCCATGTTGTTCGCAAACGGTTTCTCTAATTGCAATAGGCTTTGAAAGCGAACAGCATGGATCCTAATCAGACTGCGCGGATGCGCAGGCTGGTATGGATTCATGCTGGTCGCAAATGCACTATGTTGATTTTCTCATGGCGCGGCAGATATACTGAATTTCTCATTTTTCAAATTATATAAACATGTTAAAGATGGCATAAGCAGTATTTTTTCAAGCATCAATTTATGCATATCCTTTTCCAGTCTATTTTAGTGTGTAGTAAGTGGAAAATGAGTTTATTAGTTCTTAAATATATATACACCAAGTGCCTTAAAACTCAGAAATGTTGCATGTCTGTAGACGGGCGATAAAACTCAAACATCAGGTGTGTCCGAACCCCGCTGCCCAAGTCGGCTGAGAAGTAGCCTGTACTCATCTACTATTGCACCACCACCATTTCATACCTGTAATTTCTAGAATGACCCCTTTAAGAAGAAGTTACCCCCTCCGATACCTACCCTCTGGGGCTGAACTAAAATGATATCAGCATTAAGGTCATCATATGCCTTATCTTGCCGACTCAAAATAAAATTTATCTTAATCTCTCCCTACGTTCAGATATTTTGGTACTCGGAAATGCATCAGAGGTCAGCATTCATTCCTATAATTTTAAAAATTCCACTGGGAAGAACCTACCGTACCTTAGCAAATGCTGCTATGTAATTTCTTTTGTAATCATTTTGAATGTTGTCTCACCAGGTACTGAGTTTGTCATTAGATTTTTTAAGACTCGGAATATAAGTATGATTACATAGCATTAAACTGTATCAATTTCCCTTTGTAAGGTGAGTGCAGGTTATATTATAGCACTTGTGAGATCGTTTTATATAATTTGTTTGCTAAGTTAAAATAAAAATAATCAGGATGGTCTGAGCATATGTACCAGGTAGTACCAACAGACGGCTGCGAAAGATACAGAAGATTCCTTTCAATCAGCATCCAGCTTCTTTATCGCCATTACAGAGGTAAGGAATTTGTTAATATTTCTTGTTAAAACGCCTTCTTTTTTCAAACTCCATATTATTTTCCTACTTTTTTGCATAATTTATTTAACAGATGGCTGGAAAGCCTGCGGTTCGTGTTTTACCGCAGTCGAAACTTCTATAAATGACAATTGGAAATTTCCTAATTGGGGTATACTGTTTCGGCATTCTTCAACCATTAAAGATGTAGCTATACAAGCACCTGCCGGGTAATCAGAAATAGCATATAGCCTACGGCATGGAGATTGTCAATTGACGTAACGGGGGAACTTACAGCGAAGCACGGGCACACGAGCATAATTAGTATCCATATAATAACACTGCCAACTGTTCCTCCAGCGGCCAGCTCACACTCTTCTTCTGATTCGCTGAAATGGAGAATTATTTACATAAAACTATTTTAGACATGTATTCTTAACTTTTTACTCGGAAATTGTGGTCAGAATTAGCTACTTGCAAAGACATACACGTCTTAAGAAGCACTTAAATATCTGAATTGATTTTTCCAAAAAGGAAAGCTTTGGTTTACTATTACAAAAGGAATATATCATTACTTGCAATAAATATGATACATTCTAGAGTCGTAAATAATTTTTTAAGTACGTGAATCTACAATATGCTCGGAAAATGTCACGGTATTGAAAATGATTAAACAAAGCCGTTACATTTTTTTCTTTTTCTCTAAAAGACTGTTTCCAGTTGTAGCGAATTGTCGTCAAGGCAACGCCATATTGCACTCCTCGGGTAGGTAGAACTACTCCGCATAAAGTTATATGTCAAACTTTTTTTACCTTTTTACAACGAAGTAAGATTGACTTGGTTAGCTTGCTTAACAGCCCGTGAAATTCAATGATCAAATCGCAGTTTATCGCTAATCTACAACTCGCTTAATGTCGACTATTGCAGTAGAAAATATGAACTTTACCACAAATATAGGCTAAAATAGACAACCTTTTTTATTTGATTAGTCTTTCGTCGGGTTTTACAATAGACTGTAACTCGATATTATGACATTTTATACCTGAATTTACACTTCCAGACGATGATCGAACATCCGACCACTAGGTCCATGACCAGCACGAGAACGTATATAACCAGAGTACAATTCGGCATCCTTCTATAATCTCGGTAGGCCTGAAATGGAATTTTGTTTCAAATTATACATTCTGTATAAAACATGTTGCCCGACATTCTAATCCATAGTTCATCATAATGTTTTCTTTATTATGGCAACACGTGTAGTTATAGAAACACGATGTTATAGAAACGGTATTGCAAGGATCAATATAAAGTATGCATTTAATCTTATTTCAAGTACCAAATGACCAACATGCATCAGATAAAATAAAACATCTATAGAGAGTGATTTTAGACGCCATGTTTCTTATTTTGCTGTAGATGATCGGAATAGTAACCGTTTGCAGAAGCACTGGCACTTTGTCGGTCTTAAAGTAAGCTAGACTTGGCAATGCAACGCGCAAGAGTCTCTTTCTGGGATTACTTTCAAAGGAGATACCAACACCTGTACAACATCATAACTCAGTCATTGCTATCTGAATGATACGACTTTATTTCCACAGTTGAACAGCGTTTTTAATAACGCGAAAGTAAGCTTTTCTATATCATATTAAAGACTGCAAGTGTGAATATATCTGGAACTCACTGAGGCCCTCATTTTAATCAATTTACTGTTACTATTCAAATAAAGGACAGTCTTTTCTAAACAAATATCTCGAGGGTGGGGAGGAGGGGCGTATCCCTGTAAATCGGAATGAGTGACGCTTGGAAATAAACGATGCACTTTATTTAACAATCTTCATGAAAAGAACAAGATTAAAAGTTTTGAATTTGTATTACAAACACTAAATATGTATAAATCATACCTTAATTAAAACACAGCCCAATAAAAATCCAACAATATAATACATGTGCACATATCTTATTTCCCGTGTTCTAGATATCCACAAGTTACCGCGTTGAACACTGAAATATTATCTTTTATATTATAATTATGTATATCTTGAATGTTCGTCTTTCAAAACATGTCTTAAATGATCCTTGAAAAGCTTGGGATTCGTTCGCAAATGAACAAAAATGATTTAGCGGATAGCATGTATAGTTATTGGCAAGCTTTTTTAATGTAGTCTTAGGGCACGCATGACTAGGAATTCGATAAAAACGATACGACTGGAGTCATATTGCCAATAGACATTTATTAATGAATAAAAAGGCTTTTCAAACTAAGGTATAATGTAAAAATTGAACACATTTTTTTCTTTGTTATATTTTCATAGCCGTACAATTTGCGTCGAATTACGGTGTGTGTGTGTGTGTGTGTGTGTGTTTTTTTACCAATAACCTTCAAAAGATATCTCAAATGGATGCGTAGTGAAATTGAATTTCAAACGTATGAAAGTTTGAATAAGAATCCACTTACGATGAATTGTAAAATGGACACGAGTAATATCGAGAAAAAATGACGTCACATTAACATTATGGTCACCCGGCTACAAGCTGAAATCATTCACCCCCACCCGAAACCCACCCCAGGGATTTTGGCAGACTATCACAGAATTGTTATATGATTAATTTGGCATATCATTTTGCTTGTTTGCCATTTTTTGATTTGAGATTTAAAAAATCAAGCTGGACTTTAGACAGCTACCTCCTAACTTATATAAACTGAAAAGAAATAGGGGTACACTTAAATGTTCAAACACAGCTTTCTTCAAAATGAATTCAATTTTTGAAAAATACATCAATTGCCAGCAAATGTATTTGGTTACAACTTTGCAAATTTACAAGACGACGCCAATACGACGTCAGACGCAATGAAAGAGCAGAAAACGTATATTGAGATTTTACAGCAATAACATGGCGAAAAATGTATTTGTTAGTTTGTTTTCATGGCTCTTCATTTCTCAATGACAATGAAAATGACAATTATTTCATTTGACAGTGGCCACCGACCCATATCAAAACAAATACAGCAAATATGATATGAATACAAAACTGGTATCTAACAATCGTTTGAATATAGTATTACAAATAAACCACTACTATCAATTCTAACTACATTCAAGTGTGGTATAATACAAAAAGACATTATGATATAATAGCAGTGTCCTGTACAAATAGTACACAAAGTTGCCCGTAAAATGTCTATGTATAACTCCCTTTTAATACAATTTTATAACAAAACAAACCACTGAGGCATACCTTACAATTCAAGACAGGCATGCAGAATATGACATAATAACAGTATCAAGTGTACATTATATAAAATTGAGTTGTGCATTAAACCAAGGGGCATTTAATATATTTTTCCTTTCTTTCAATGCAAAGTATGCATATTTTGCTTAATTAAGAATAATGGTATATGATGTTGAACTCATTAAAACATTGAATTTATGTAAATTTGGATCTATATAAAACTTCCTAGGAATATAATTTTCTCTCAAAGCTAAAAGATTTGGACAGACTAATACAAAATGGTATTCAGATTCTACGTCCTTTTTACATAACTAACAAATACGTGCTTCCCGAACAACATTCTGATATCTACCGTTTCAATTTCAAGATCATGGGCAGAAATTCTTAAGATTGAAAGAGCTCGTCTATACTTCCTTTCCATTACAATTGATAGATAATATTCATGTCTAAATGTACTTTTAAATTGACAATAACTGAAACGCTTTGGGCTTGCTTGTAAGGAAGCTTCCCATTTTTGACGGTATTGATCTTTTGATCTCTGGTCAAAACGTTTCATGAAAGATTTCTCATTATGAACCATCTGGGCTGCCCAAACATACCCAAACCCGTTAGAAGATAATAAGTCCCTTACACCTGTGCACCAATTAACTTGTCCGCAATTGTCAAGATACTTCAACATAAGATAACTTTTCTTAACTAATCTAGTATCTCTCATTTGTAATATTTTAATTCAATATCTTATACATCTTTTAGCTGCATTGATAAATAAAGGGAACCTTCCGCAGTCGCCTAAAACAATAAATTTGCCGAGTTTTTACTAACACACGTGTATCTTTTGCATGCATAATGCTGTACAGCTTCAACTGAAGAATTAGCATGTATTCCCCAGATTTCTGAACCATATAATAGGATCGGACTTATTTTAGTATCAAAAATATTAAAGAACACTTTACGCGGGAGTTGCCCGTATCATACAGTTTAGATAATACAGAGATTAAAACTCTTTTGGCTTTCAAAGCTTGCTCGCTTGCCATTCTGTTAAGGGATAGCTGTGATGATAAGGTTATGCCTACATAACAGAAACTACTTACAACTTCCAGAACTTGACCATCGTAAATCCATTTTTTCATGTTTAGACAATGACCCTCTTCTTTTAAAAACCATTATTTTGGACTTTTGTGGATTAACTTTTACTTTCTTCTGATCACAAAATTTTTTTAGCAAATTTAATAGCTTTTGAAGTCCAACAACTGTATCAGAAGTCAGTGCAAGATCATCAGCAAATAGCAACGATAACAATTCAGTTGTGTCAGGAAATAACTGTATACCCCTTATGTCACTATTTTCAATCAATTTTACTAGTTCATCAATAAAAATTAAAAACAAAATCGGGGATGCTAAACATCCCTGCTTTAGACCCTAGTTGACAGTTAATTTATACTGGACAAAACACTTCATCTGTTTTGATCTCACAAGCTTGTCGTCTCACCATTATCAAATAATTGCATTGTACAATTTACCTTTTAAACCCGAACGCCTAAGAGCACCCCAAAGTTTGTCTCTTTTAATCAAGTCAAAACATTTCATAAAATCAATAAAAGCAACATACATTTTCCCACCGGGTTTGGCTAGCCGTCTATTTATAACTGCTTATAAAATAAACACATTATCTGTTGTAGAGTAATCTTCACGGAACCCATCTTGCGGCTCACCCAATTTATCAAATAAATTTAAATAAAAATTTAAACGCCTCGTTAAAATACTAGTATAAATCTTACTGAAAATATTCAACAAGTAGATTCCCATGTTATTATCAGGTGAATTAACATTTCCCTTTTTATGGACAGTAACAATTATTGCCTGACTAATTTTTAATACATTCTTTCTCGTTCTTATGAGTGAATCTGTGTTATAGAATTTCCGGTATGTCATTTTTGTATTAAATAAGATTTACAAACCGACTCTTTGGAAAAACCGAACACAACCAAGGAAATAACGGCAAGTTTTGTAATTTCAACGGGTGATACTATTAGTGATTATTTTAGCAATTTGCACAAAAGGCCATTTTTCAATGTAAACCGTACCAGGCCCTTTAGCGTTTTGGGAAAGACACACTTAGTCCACTTTGAAATATTTTAGATTTGGACGAGTGTCTGAAAAGTACCAATGATCTGCCTTGAAGTAAATTACACTGGTAAATATAAACATACTACGGACGTAAATTACGTTACTTTGTGTAAGCGTAAGATCGTGTTTCCGATGGATATACATTTTGAATTCAAACTTTTTTTTATTTATCTTTATGCTACAGATCAATGACATCCGTAACAGAAATACCTGTAATTACGTTACCATATTATCAACCCGATTAATGCTGTAATTTGTCTACAAAAAAGGAGGAAAATGTTATTTCTTGCCTTAAAATTTACGATGTACATCGTATAATGTCCGCAAACAAGTCATCTACGTTTTGTTATTTCTTAAAATCAAGAGGAATTCAATTATTATTATTATTTTTTTTTTTTTTTTTTTTGCTTTCTTCGCTTAAACTCTACAGTCACGGCCTATTTCTGCAGCTAAATTACATTTCAGAGAGTATTCAGTCAAAATCAATAAAAAGCATCCGTTCGAATATAACGGCTTTTTTCCCTATTGATTTAGAAAATAATCGGTGATCAATAGGTCACACTCCGCTTCTTGCACGAACAAATAAATATTTCAATACTTTTTTTCAATCAGCATGATTGACGAATTTCCTTTTAAGAAGAGAATGCAATTTCTACCTTTTTGAAAAATCTCATAAATGCCGCCAATGAATTACTATAAGATGAAACGATAGTCTTCATGGCGTTATGATCAAAACAGCAAAAACCTGAGAGGATGGATAAAGGAGGGCATGTTCCGCATTTTTATTCCGATCCTCTAATGGTCTCTCTCCAAATCTTTGCAACGTGAGAGAGGAACACGGTCTTATAATGGTGATGTCCCTAAATGCACTAGTAATTATGTTGTAATGCGTTTCAACATCCAATTGCAAGTATCTTTAAATGTCATGTACATGCGCACACAAACCCCTGCCACATATCCAAATTTTGAAGCTGTGACAGGGTAGTAAAAATAATACCACATACGACTTAAACAATATTATAAGTGTGCAATAACCATATATTAAACATTTGACATAAAATACAACTTATATTTACATATGCTAACGCTATAACATATCATACCGTAAAGCTCCTTCGTCGTACCGCAGTGTTAATGAGAAATTCTGCATCTCCTATTTTAGACAAGCAATGTGTTAACGACTTTTTCTGTACTTGTACTTCAAGACCTACATTTCTATGACAATATGCATTTTGATTAACCCTTACCTTGCTAAATTCCTATAATGTCCATCTTCCAATTTGAATAGTACCATTAACTATTAAAAGGGGGGCCAACCAAAAAGATACTGGCTGAATAGCGAACACTGCAGTTCGTGACCAGACTGCACTGATGTGAAGGCTGGTCGATCATAATCTACACTGGTCGCAAAGGCAGAATCAGTCGTGCCGGGCATGGTAAGGATACGTTGTAACTGAAACTTACGTGACCATGATCTATATATATATAGCCTTTTACATTTCATACAAGTTTCGTGAAGATTGCTCAAGTAACGTGGCTTGAAATGTTGACAATGTTGACAAATTCAAGAGGTCAAACTCTGGTGTTACTGGAAAAATTAAGTTGCCTAGTAATAAACTTGACAGACATCTTGTTGAAAATTACATTCTGCGTAGCTTTAACGGTGATTTCTCAAGAAATGTGATTTTGTGCATGCGTGTGTTTGTTGACAGTAGAATTGCTGACGGACGGACGACGACGGCCTAAGACTGATCCTGCTCAGCTAAGCTAACAACACAGTCCAAATTATGGTGACTTTGTAAGGGCGCAACATGTCGCTTAAACGGTTAATAAAACCTGTAAGAAGATCCCAATGATCAAATAATAATAGCAGCAGACTCAATTAATCGAGACGTTACGGAATGTGCAAACCCCTCATGCCCTCTAGCTTTGGCTTACACGGAACTCTGTTAAATAAACAAAAACATCATCTTAATGAACCCACTTGCTCCCTAAAGGGCCAATAAATAAAATCACAAGACCAAAGATTTTCTGTCATAGATGGTTATACCAGTACCGATAGAAGGGAAAAAAATCAATATGATATAAAAGTTGTGGAGTTTTCCGAGGCCGCAGACTTTACATCACTCTCCACATCTCCTCTGTGTGGGTCCGAACCCTACTTGGGTCACAATTGCGGATGCCGTCCAGCTGGCTTTAGGAAGGTCGGTGGCTTTACCGAGGTTTTTCTATGGTCAGACATAATGCACGGGACCATGCGGGGGTCTTCCTCCACTCCCCGCCCCCTCCCACCCCCACTAAAAAAAGCCGACTGAGTAGGTTTAACTTAACACCCGGTAAATGAATGAATCATACATGTATCTCTCTTCTTCTAAACGATTATAAAAGTCACTCTAATCAATACTTTGAACTCACTGATATCTGACTCTATGCGTGTCTCACAGCTCTTTAGTAGCGTAATAATATAACTTGCGCGAGTCCAAAGGCGTTCTTTAACATCAAAGAGCTTGTTATATATACAAAGATACATAAAACATTTTTATCAATTAAAGGTCATTACAGGATTCTCTGTATCGATCAGTTAATTTGATACTTCATTAAATGGTTCTTGCGCGCTACTGCTGTTCTCAAACCAGACTCTATTTAACGTCGCATTTATTCAACATACAACACGAGCTACATACAAATGACACATATATCTAAAAGAACATGTACTGTTATTTGTTAAAGGAAATAATAATAAACAAACAAAATTGTACCTGGATTATATATTCGTATAACTTCTAAATGATTTAACATCCATTAAAACATTCCAGTTTTTCAATAATAATGCGCAAAAAAGACCCGTCATCATGTTTATTTCTATTAAAGAGCTAGGTCAAATGTGCCTTTGTAGTGTATACTTTATTTACGATTTACCTTTTAACAGGTCAACGGTCGTACGATCGTTCGATATTTAAATCCTTGCTTATAAAGTTAGCTGATAGCAGTGTGCTTATCATGCAACAGGAGTTACACCGAACCTATTTTAAGTTTAACAGTTCGAGTATATTAAAACTTACATTTTGATTGTGTAACTATTCTATATTTTTATCTATTTAATATATTGCTTTTCCACTTGACTGTCCTATTTCTTTGTCTAATATATAGATTTGATTCCAAGCTGTGTGCACATAAGGATATTTCAATTTATTTCAACTGTTACCAAGTGAGAATCTTTCGCGTTACTTGGACCATCATCCCAAAGATGTTTACAAAACAGCTGATGCATAAATTATACAACTATTTTGAGGAAAAGTCCCCGAATACTACTAAAGTTCATTCGTCACTGCATGCTTAACTGATTATACTTAAAAACGAAGAAAAGGTTTCATAATAAAAACTTAAAAGAGAAGAATGAACTTTTTAAACTCAGTTAAAGGAACAAAGAAGGATATAGATAAACAGAAAAGATCAAGTCTGCCTAGGACAATATTTTCTTATGTTCAAATTACCACTGTGGTAAATTTGCAAATATTCAGATTATTCAAAAAAAAAACAAGGTTCAGAAAATGTAAAATTCAATTTGTTTTGGAAACTTGTAATTCAATGTATTAGCTTATGTAACACAGTTTCAAGTAGTAAATATATAAACAGTTAACGGTTCAAAAGAAGTTCAATTCAGTACAGGTAAATATAGACTGTTCATATAATATTACATGTATATGGAAACTGAAAAAATAACTTAACACCAATGAAATGTTATAAATATAGAAATAAGGGCCATGATAGCTCTATACCACTCACGAGACTTTCACAGTTTATACAGGTATAACATAACAAGAACATTTCTGCCAAATGAATTTGATAACTGGCACACATATTCAAAAAGATTTTCAAAGTTTTCCATTGAACCTTATTAGTAAAAATAGACACCCCTACTCCTTGACAGAATTGGCTTTGAACAATTTTAGCAGGCAGTCATCCATGGAAGATTCCTGTGAAATTATTTCACATCAGACCAGCGGTTCAGGATATGATGGCACTTGAAGATTTTTCTATTTTTGGATCTGGTGGCCATTTTCTTATCTACATGTCACAGGCTTCATGAACAAGTCTTGTTATTGTCTTGTTATTTTTAAGTTTTGACAGAACTATCTTTTTTACTGATGGATGGATGGATAATAGATTGTGCAAATAAAATTATGTGCATGTTCTCAATATTGTCTTCTATCTATGTACCATATTTCATGAAAGAAAACCCTTCTACACAGGATACACATTTTTGACATTATTTGTGGCAATTTATAGCAATAACAGTTTTTGCCCTAGACACAATAAAAGGACTTGCATATTCATCATTTTGCCATCTATCCATGTACCAAGTTCCACGAAATAAGAGGCACAAATGGGCCCAAGTCGCTCACCTGAGGAGGATATTTACCTTTTGATAGATGATTTCTAGTTATTTTTCAGCAACTTTATTTTTCAAGAAACAGTCACAGTCAACAGATCTTAGATAGAATAATTTGGCATAGATCAAAACTTACGATTAATACTGAAAAGACTGTTTGAAATGTAGTTTATGTTAAAGGCCTTTTGAAGTTCAAGAAACTTATTTTTTTGGTGTTTTGCCCAATTTTATCAAAAAGTTTAATCACAAGTTAAATTTTTTTAAAACTTTATCAATGACCTGTCAACGTATATTTCAAAGGAGAGCTATGCACTCCCATCTATGGAATTAAATTGAAAAATAATACAAGAAGCAGTCTTTTTTAAAAAATTGTAAAAAAGGCATATTTCACCATAAAGTTGGTCAAAGTAATTTCATTTCTAATCATTTTACTACAAAACATTCCCAAATCTTGTAAACTGAAAACCATTCAACTAGGCAATTTGTTATAAAGAAATTCTGAATTTCAAAACACTGTAAAAATGTTTGAAGGACAGTTGACAATTTAGAACTTGCAAAGCAAATTATTCATTTCCCTGGTGTTAACCAAACACAATAGATTAAAATATATTCTAAAGGTGAAACCAGATTCTCTCTGTAATTTAAGAGGGGGCACTCTTGTCTGAACACACTTCTTCAAGGACCACTGAACCAGGAAATATATCTATGCTTCAAAAAATTGTAAAACAGTGCAAACACACCCCCATTTAGCAAGGATGTATTGAGGATTTCATTAACCCTTATCATGCTGGGCACAACTGATGCTGCCTTTGCGACCAGTGTAGATCATGATCAGTCTGCACATCTGTGCAGTCTGATCATGATCTGCACAGATCGCCATTCAGTCAGTATCTTTTTGATAAACACCCCTTTTAACAGTTAAAGGTACTGTCCAATTTGAAAGATGGACAAGTTCATTATAGAAATTTAGCAGGGTAAGGGTTAATATTAATGTCTGTGATTGATGTAAGTACATGTATTGCTTTACCGAAATTTCTGCTCATTACAAGCTTATTCTGGTATAAAATGTAAATTATTCCATGTATTTATTTTACATTTCTCCCTTATAAAACTTAATCAGATTGTATAATGCTTAAAGAACAATTACTTTAACTAATGTCTGAAACACCCCTATCCCCATTAATTGAGAAATTATCCAACTCAAGTTCATTAACATGTTAAACCATACACAATATTGAGTTGATCAATCAGCCTGATTCCCTGGCTTAATGCTTATTTTTAATTAATACTGCAATCATTCTGTATGATTTCAGCCTCTTAACCATTACCCTGCTAAATTTCTATAATGGGACTGGTCCATCATTCAATTTGGACAATACCATTTATTATTTGAAGGGATGTTCATTGAAATTTTACTGACTGAATAACAAACAGTGCAGACCATGATCAGACCGCACGGATGTGCAGGCTGATCTTGGTCTGCACTGGTTGCAAAGGCAGAATCACTTGCCGCCAGCAGGCTAAGGGTTAAACAGCACAATTTCATCTTATGGCTGCTAAGCAATGGGCAAGAAAAATGTCAGTGCAGAAACAACCTACTGGAGTTACGTCCACTGTTATGTAGAAAAAACCTTAGGAACAGAGGCAGGTTTACTGATCAATGTTTACCCTCCTTTTAGAGGGATGTCACTGATCTATACTGCTTGGTTACCCAACAGCTGCTGACAGAAAGAATTTCCCAGGTCAATAACAGGTCATGGTTATGTAGATGTTAAACAAGAGCACCGCCTTGCGGGTGCAGACGCTCATCTGATTTTTTTGTCTCTGTATAATAGAAATATTGTCATACCCATGATTGTCCAAGTCCAAAAGGAGCAATAATTCTTGCAAAAAAGCAATGTAGAGTTACGGTACTTGCTGTGCAAAGTCAGCTTTTAATGGCAAATAACGGTAATTTCTCCAAGTTTTAAAGCAATAGCTTTGACCGTTAAGGAGAAAAGTTGACCTAAACTCAAAACTTAACCAAGAAATCTGATATTTTCCAAGTCCAAAAGGGGCCATAATTCTTGCAAAAAGCAGGATGGAGTTATGTTTTTTGCTATACAGAGTCAACTTTTGATGGTGAAATCTGATTTTCCAAGTCCAAACGGGGCAATAATTCTTGCAAAAATCAGGATGGAGTTATGTTTCTTGCTGTACAGAGTCAGCTTTTGATGGTGAACAAGTGTTGCAAGTTTTAAAGTAATAGCTTTGATAGTTTAGGAGAAAAGTTGACCTAAACATTAAACTTAACCAAGAAATCTGATATTTTCTAAGTCCAAAAGGGGCCATAATTCTTGCAAAAAGCAGGATGGAGTTATGTTTCTTGCTGTGCAGAGTCAGCTATTGATGGTGAACAAGTGTTGCAAGTTTTAAAGCAATAGCTTTGATAGTTTAGGAGAAAAGCTGACCTAAACATAAAACTTAACCAGGCAATGCCGACACAGACTCTGATGCCGACGACGATCAAGTGATGACAATAACTCATAATTTTTTTTTTAAATCAGATGAGCTAAAAATAACTCTTATATACATTTTTATAAAATCACTTACCTGTTCTTGACCACCTCAGACTAATTATATGTCATTAAACACTGTCTCATGAAAGATAACACCAAGAGGTTTATAAGACGAAATTACAAAGGTATTCTTTTTTAAGCTCAGCTTTTGCTAAAGGAGGTTAACAGAAACCGCTTGATCAAATCTGAAAGGACTTTTCAAGACTGCTACAGACCTATTTGGAGAAGATACACTATACTGTTCATTGGAAGTTATTCTTTAAAGGTTTTTCTATATTAAGTTCTAGTGGCCAAGCTAATCATTTGAGAAAAAAAACTTGAGAGGACTTTACAAGAAAATGAAGTATGCTACTGACAATGTTTGGTGACGATCTATCCACTGGTTCATGAGAAGAAGTCAGTTCAAGGATTCTTTGTATTCCCCTAAATATGCCAAGTGAAACAATTTACAATAGGCTACTGACCAAGTCTTGTAGTAATTAATTAGTTGGTTCAGGAGCAGAAGTTGTTTAAATGTTGTTTTTTCTTTTTTTTTAGCATTGGTGTCCCCTATAAAGGGGACAAGCAAAACAATCTGAAAACAAGGGCCTAAAATGGACAATTCATGAAAAAAAGTTGTACAAAAGGGTTTTCTACTTTTAGAACATTTCATTCTTGCATAAAAACTACTTTTTTCACAGGATCCGCCCATGTATAAACGGGAGAAAAATCATGTGCAAACAAGGCAATTCACGTGCTGTTAATACATGATTTTTATTTTTGAAATGCTTTGCCAGGGACGTATGTATATATTTCTGCGCAGACTGATATTTGGCATCTGCATCTTGTTTCTTCCATAATAACCTCTTCTTGTAGCATTATAGATACAATGTAATCCATAGTATGTTTAGCTGTATCAGTTTCCAACCACAAACGTACTGCCCCCATCAATGTACGCACTAGCTTCTCTTAGAGTTTACTCCCTTTACAAAGCGTCTGTTCAGTTATTGTAAATAACTGTGAATAAATAAGTATCGTGTGTAACTTGTGCTATTGCCCGTTTTTAGGTATTATATTAATGATTTTTGTTAGTATCAGTCGGTTTGTTTTTACCTGATTGTTCGCAGAATTCATATAATAAACCTCGAAAGCTAGTCACTAGCTTCGTACTCATCCGTACTCTGTTTGTTCGTACTCAAAATAATTCGAATGTAAAGTTGTTATTCTTAAAATAATTGTGTTCCTGTATATCAATTTTTTAGTTATATGCAAAATTATGTGTAACGTTTGTAATAACTAAAAATAAAAATAAGATGCTCAAAAACCTTCAAATTACGCTTTTAGTAGTGTTGTTGTTATGTGTGCCCCGGTTATGGATATTTAAAACATGTTTACCGTTTCCAAGTACAACAAGAATGGTAAATAAACAAGAGCTGTCGGAGGACAGCAACACTCGACTATTTAACAGCCTTGTCGCTTGAATGAATAAGAAAGTCAAAAAAGGGGCATAATTTAGTAAAAAAGTAAAATAGGGTTATGGAACTTGCATAGTGCTTATCAGCTCATGACAGTGGACAAGTGTATGAAGTTTCAATCCATTCCCATTAGTGGGTACTGAGATACCAGCTTACATATAAGAATTTAACCAAAAACTCCTAAGTTGAAAAAGGGGCATAATTTTGTAAATGCAAAGTTGAGTTATTGACCCTTTGCACTGCATGTCATATCATGACAGTGAACAAGTGTGTGAAGTTTCAATCCTTTCCCATTAGTGGATACTGAGATACCAGCTTACATACAAAAACTTAACCAAAAATTTCTATGTTGAAAAAGGGGCATAATTTTGTAAAAAAGCAAAATAAAGTTATGGGACCTGCTTTTTGCATGTCAGATTATGACAGTGAACAAGTGTGTGAAGTTTCAATCCATTCCCATTAGTGAGTACTGAGATACCAGCTTACATACAAAACCTTAACCAAAAAATTCTAAGTCGAAAAAGGGGCATAATTTTGTGAAAAAGCAAAATAGAGTTATGGAACCTGTGCAATGTAAGTCAGTTTATCACAGTAAATAAGTGTGTGAAGTTTCAATCCATTCCCACAAGTGGTTGCTGAGATACCAGCTTACAACAAGAGGACCATGATGGTCCTGAATCGCTCACCTATCCCCACATGACCCAGTGTTGAACTGAGTATGACGTCGTTATTTCTATTATCTGACATAGTGACCTAGTTTTTGAGCACAAGTGACCTAGATATCATCAAGATAAAAAATTCTGACCAATTTTCATGAAGATCCATTGAAAAATATGGCCTCTAGAGAGGTTACAAGGTTTTTCTATTATTTGACCTAATGACCTAGTTTTTGGAGGCACGTGACCCACTTTTAAATTTGACCTAGATATCATCAAGGTGAACATTCTCACAAATTTTCATGAAGATCTCGTGAAAAATATGGCCTCTAGAGAGGTCACAAGGTTTTTCTATTTTTCGACCTACTGACCTAGTTTTTGACCGCACATGACCCAGTTACGAACCTGACCTAGATATCATCAAGCTGAACATTCTCACCAGTTTTCATGAAGATCCATTGAAAAATATGGCCTCTAGAGAGGTCACAAGGCTTTTCTATTTTCAGACCTACTGACCTAGTTTTTGACCCCACGTGACCCAGTTTCGAACCTGACCTAGATATCATCAAGGTGAACATTCTGACCAATATTCATGAAGATCTCATGAAAAATATGGCCTCTAGAGAGGTCACAAGGTTTTTCTATTTTTAGATCTACTGACCTATTTCTTAACCCAATGTGACCCAGTTTCGAACTTGATCTAGATATCATCAAGGAAAACATTTGACCAATTTTCTGAAGATCCATTGAAAAATATGGCCTCTAGAGAGGTCACAAGGTTTTTCTATTTTTAGACCTACTGACTAGTTTTTGACCGCACATGACCCAGTTTCGAACTTGACCTAGATATCATCAAGCTGAACATTCTGACCAATTTTCATGAAGATCCATTGAGAAATATAGGCCTTAGAGATGTCACAAGGATTTTCTATTTTTAGACCTACTGACCTAGTTTTTGACCGCACGTGACCCAGTTTCGAACCTGACCTAGATATCATTAAGCTGAACATTCTGACCAATTTTCATGAAGATCCATTGAGAAATATGGCCTCTAGAGAGGTCACAAGGTTTTTCTATTTTTAGACCTAATGACCTTGTTTTTGACGGCACGTGACCCAGTTTCGAACTTGACCTAGATATCATCAAGGTGAACATTCTGACCAATATTCATGAAGATCTCATGAAAAATATGGCCTCTAGAGAGGTCACAAGGTTTTTCTATTTTTAGACCTACTGACCTAGTTTTTGACCCCACGTGACCCAGTTTCGAACTTGACCTAGATATCATCAAGCTGAACATTCTGACCAATTTTCATGAAGATCTTGTGAAATATATGGCCTCTAGAGAGGTCACAAGGTTTTTCTATTTTTAGACCTACTGACCTAGTTTTTGACGGCACGTGACCCAGTTTCGAACTTGACCTAGATATCATCAAGGTGAACATTCTGACCAACTTTCATAAAGATCCCATGAAAAATGTGACCTCTAGAGTGGTCACAAGCAAAAGTTTACGGACGCACGGACGCACGCACGCACGCACGGACGACGGACGCCGCGCGATCACAAAAGCTCACCTTGTCACTTTGTGACAGGTGAGCTAAAAACTTAACCAAATCGGGACGCGGACACGGACGCCGACGCGGACGCCGACGCATGGGCGAGTCCAATAGCTCTACTATTCTATGAATAGTCGAGCTAAAAATGTACCGGAATCGTCAAGTCATCACATATGAAAACAATGCATTTAGTCGTCGTGTAATGTTTTTTATGCAAGAATAGCGACAATACACGTTTGTTTTGTGTATAAACGCCTGCAGAAGCCCTTGAGATATGTTTGTGACCTCGACCTTCGGTCTCGGTCACAAACAATCCCACAGGCTTCTGCAGACATTAATACACAAAAAAACGTGTATTATCCCTACAATAATGCTAATTAGGATTTATAAGCTGGTTCATGAGAAGAAGTCATTCAAAGGTTTTTCTATTTCTAGCTCTGGAGGCCCAAAAAAGGGTCAAACATTCAAATAAAAATGAGATAAGTCCAGGCATAAAATATCTTGTACTTTTTAAAATTATTGCACTCATCATAGTGGTCTCTGGCTATTTTTCAATTTAAACCTTTGATAACTCAAACATTTCCCCATCCAAGTTGGATATAGGGCAATTGGTGTTTTACTGTGGTATCCATTGACTTTATTATACAGCATGCGGCCAGTTTTTTTAAAAAAGAATTGTATTACACACACACACTGAAATGTAAACAAGTTGAGTTCTAAAGGATATTTAATCTTTATTCTTTAATTTTGTTAAATTATTCATGAAAGAACTAAACAAACATGTCAGATTGAAAGAGGTCTAATCATGCTTTACAAATGAATAAATATAATTCACGGATTTCATGCTGAACTTTACAAAAAATATCTCTTTAAAAACTTAAACATCTATTGTCACAATTTAGCCTATTTCAGTTGAAAACATTTCATGTTGTTACATGGAATGTGTGAATTTTACTATGTTTACCAGACGCTAGTGTGATTACAGGACACTAGTACATTTGCTATTCCATCTGCTGACATTAAAGTGACTGGCCTCCAGATCGTCTGACAACAACAAAAAATAATTTTACAGATATCTTGAAATAAATGCCATATTTTTTAAGAAGGCTTTAAAACTTAATTACTGACAAACTTTATGTTACGGAAACATATGAGAATTTGCTGTGTTTACTAGTTTTTACGATGAAAATCGAATAGCATTTGTCACATTTTTACTCCAGGTAAACTGTCTCGATTATAAATATATATATCTGTATATTTTGAAGTCATTATTCACTACTTCAGCTATAGCGCTATTGGTTACGACAGGAAAATGTCTTTATTGCCGCGGCAGTCCGGGGTTCAATTCCCGACGTGGTCATCATTTTTTTTCTTGATTTGGAATTTTTAAAATATTTTAGAACAAAAATTCATATTCTAATGTTCATAATATGACCAAACTTCAATTTGAAAGAAAGATTATTTTTTAGCAAAATCTGGAGGTCAGTGCCTTTAACTGAAGACTTAATTATGTAACTGTTGCTGCTTAACCAAAATAGTATTACTATTAGTGGATTTTTTATAAATACATTTGTATTAATTTGTTCTCCACAAGTTAATGACAGATAGCGGTAGCATGACTTCCAAGACATTGTCTAGAGTCATACTGACACAGAAATCATTTGACATGCCCAATGATCAAACATAACAACGCTTATCTTCTAAGCTTACCATGAAGGTTTTCTTTAATAATAGCAATTACATTTGGCTGTCCCCAAAATGTCTGAATTATTTCTGTAATTAATACACTGATCAATCTCCTTTCTGCTTCTTCTTCTTCTTTTTTATCTTCCTACCAACTTCGCTATTTTCTGTCAATGCACTATCTATTTCTCCACTGTTTTTAGTATCAACTGCACCTAACTGAGCTGTACTGTTATTACAACCATCTTTACCTTCGCCGTGTGCCTCAACATTATCACATTGGCTATTCTTTCTACTTTTCTTACTCTTTTTCCTTTTCTTTGGCTTATTAACACTTCCTAAATTTTCCACAGACTGGCTTTCTAATTCTAATATTTCTTTAGTGTCATTATTTATTTCTTCTGTCATCTCCTCAGTTATTTCCTCATCCCTGTGCTTCCTTTTCTTTTTCTTGCTTTTCTCCACATATCCTTTTCTATCTCCACTTTCATGACCTTGGGTGCTTTCCACTTCCAGTTCATTGAAATGATTATGTGATTTATGTTGGTCTTTCTGACTGGATGATTTTGAATTGTAACTATCCAATAGGAGTTTCTCTTGCTCCTGAATCCTCAGCAGTTTACCATTTAACTTAAGTCCATGTCTTGCCCCCCTGTAAGATACTTATGTGTATAGAACTGAAAATATTTTGCACACAAAATACAGTATAACTTGAAACTACTTTAAATATATGTATTTGCTGTTTGTGTGGCAGTTTCACTCCAACACAGATAACAGTCAAATATAACAGAAAATTTCTTGCCAGGTAAACACAAAGTTACCTCTGGGATAAGTTATGATATCAAGGACTTTCAACAAATTTAGACTAGCTCTCATCCTTATGTTTATTCTGTCAAATTCTCTTTAAAGTTTTTTCCATTAAATTGTTTATTTGTAACTCCAACTGATAGTTCCATAAAACTTTCTTTATGTAAAACCTTGGCAACATTTAATAAAATTTAATTTTCAGCCAGAGAATTGGTTGATACCAAAACAGTTGTGTTTTTAAAAGCAGTGAAACCATAAAGAGAAGCATGCCTGTATTTATATTTCAATTTAAATACACCTATTCACTTAATTAAACAAGAGGACCATGATGGTCCTGAATCGCTCACCTCTTCCCACATGACCAAGTTTTGAATATGACGTCGTTTTTTCTATTATTTGACATAGTGACCTAGTTTTTGAGCTCATGTGACCCAGTTTTAACTTGACCTAGATATTATCAAGATAAAAATTCTGACCAATTTTCATGAAGATCAATTGCAAAATATGGTCTCTAGAGAGGTCACAAGGTTTTTCTATTATTTGACCTATTGACTAGTTTTTTATGGCACGTGACCCAGTTTCAAACTTGACCTAGATATCATCAAGATGAACATTCTGACCAATTTTTATGGAGATCGATACACAAGTATGGCCTCTAGAGAGGTCACAAGGTTTTTCTATTTTTAGACCTACTGACCTAGTTTTTGACCGCACGTGACCCTGTTTCGTACTTGACCTAGATATCATCAAGATGAACATTCAGACCAATTTTCATACAGATCCTATGAAAAATATGGCCTTTAGAGAGGTCACAAGGTTTTTCAATTATTTGACCTACTGACCTAGTTTTTGAGGGCACGTGACCCACTTTCGAACTTGACCTAGATATCATCAAGATGAACATTCTGACCAAGTTTCATACAGATCCCATGAAAAATATGGCCTCTAGAGAGGTCACAAGGTTTTTATATTATTTGACCTACTGACCTAGTTTTTGACCGCACATGACCCTGTTTCAAACTTGACCTAGATATCATCAAGATGAACATTCAGACCAACTTTCATACAGATCCCATGAAAAATATGGCCTTTAGAGAGGTCACAAGGTTTTTCTATTATTTGACCTACTGACCTAGTTTTTGATGGCACGTGACCCACTATCGAACTTGACCTAGATATCATCAAGGTGAACATTCTGACCAATTTTCATGAAGATCTCATGAAATATATGGCCTCTAGAGAGGTCACAATGTTTCTCTATTTTTAGACCTACTGACCTAGTTTTTGATCGCACGTGACCCAGTTTCGAACTTGGCCTAGATATCATCAAGATGAACATTCAGACTAACTTTCATACAGATCCCATGAAAAATATGGCCTTTAGAGAGGTCACAAGGTTTTTCTATTATTTGACCTACTGACCTACTTTTTGAAGACACGTGACCCAGTTTTGAACTTGACCTAGATATCATCAAAGCGAACATTCTGACCAATTTTCATGAAAATCTTTTGAAATATATGGCCTCTAGAGAGGTCACAACGTTTTTCTATTTTTAGACCTACTGACCTAGTTTTTGACCGCACGTGACCCAGTTTCGACCTTGACCTAGATATCATCAAGATGAACATTCAGACCAACTTTCATACAGATCCCATGAAAAATATGGCCTCTAGAGAGGTCACAAGGTTTTTCTATTATTTGACCTACTGACCTAGTTTTTGACGGCACGTGACCCAGTTTCGAACTTGACCTAGATATCATCAAGATGAACGTTCTGACCAATTTTCATGAAGATCTCATGAAATATATGGCCTCTAGAGAGGTCACAAGGTTTTTCTATTTTTAGACCTACTGACCTAGTTTTTGACGGCACGTGACCCAGTTTCGAACTTGACCTAGATATCATCAAGGTGAACATTCTGACCAATTTTCATAAAGATCCCATGAAAACTGTTACCTCTAGAGTGGTCACAAGCAAAAGTTTACGGACGCACGCACGGACGGACGACGGACACCGCGCGATCACAAAAGCTCACCTTGTCACTTTGTGACAGGTGAGCTAAAAATGCGCCGTTCATCATGTGTTGAAAAATAAGCAGGCCTAAGGAGTTTGGAGACCAGTCTTAAAATATGACCATATTGTTGGGTAATTTCTGGATTGCTAGTAATACAAGTAGTTTGATTTTTCAGTCTTGTCCCCAGTATTGTTACAATTTGATTAGACTGTACTACAAACTATTTCTATTTTCTCACAGAGTATGTAGAAGATAAATATATAATCAATGCAAGAAACAGAACTTACTTATGTGCGGTTCTGCCACCACACATCTTAAACACAATTTCTTCCTGGTCAGGCCTGTAAATATAGAAAGTCATTCATTGCAGGTGAAATAATAGAACTGTATTTGCTGATTTGCTGATCTGAACTCTGGCTGTTTTCATCAACTGTCAGAAACAAACTTAGACATAAAAGTGCAAATTCCTCAATACCTGACTATATTCAGCTGACTTAAGATTGGATTGAGGGTAGCACTGATCTAGTGTCCACTGCTCAACTTGGAGGTCATGGGTTTGAGTTCAACAGGGTCACAACCACGCCTTATACCACATCAGTACTGGTTGTCAAGGAAACAGACTCAAGAATGATTCAAATAAGCTTCAAGCTTTCATCACCATATAGTTAAAACTACAGCTATCACTGTAGGTGAAGAATGTACCCCCCGCACGCACGGACACAGTACATTGCAATTTGACGAACACAAGATTGCGTAATTATGTGGACTGAATATACATAGACTTTATGTATATAGTATAGTAACATAAAACAAAGGCCCCTTACTCTGCTGAATATTTTTCTGAAAGAACCTCATATGCACCATGCACAAGTAAGATTGGTACTGATCACTTGTGTAAAGTTTCATTAATTTGTGTGCAATGGTTTTTGAGATTAGGTGCGCACACGATTGCATATGCAGACTACTATGTATATAGCATAGTAACAAAAAACAAAGTCCCATAACTCTGCAGAATATTTATCTAAATGAACATGACATACACCATGCACAACTAGGGTTGGTACTGGTCACTTATGTGAAGTTTCATTAAATTGTGTGCAAGGGTTCCGGAGATTTAGGTTTGCACAAGCTTGAACATGAAGACTGTATGTATATACGAGGGTTGATCCAAAAGTAATGTCACTGTAGCTGTAAAATCGTGTAAAGAAAAATGCATACCGAAGTACCTTTAACTATTTCCAATATTGTTAAAAAATATCGATAAGATATGTTCCATAGTTTTAACGATATCGACATATACGGAAGGCATACTTGCAGCAATCGCCACATGTCACTGACGTTATTGACGTCCAAGACGACAATTCTTACTGAATGCTATCAATATTCATTCCTTTTCAAAGTATCTTCCTTGATTTTCTATACAGTGCTCATGTCTGTTCACTAATTTATGGAAAGCAGCAACATACCAGTCCTTTGAAAAAGATGAAAATACATTTTTACAAAAAATTTCAAATGATCAAGGTCCTGGAAATGGACCCACTCGGAGTTTATCTTTCAGATGAGGAAAAAGCGCAAAATCGAATGGCGCCAAAATCACAGGTCTTCCGGTTCTCTGGCAAACCTCCAGTAACTCATCGCCGTCCCTGAAACCCTCATACCCCCTGTATACTAGTCTCCTGTTCACTGTTTTTAGTCCATATGTGTTATTTATCGTCTGCATGGCCTCTAACGGTGATTTTCTTAATTTAAACAAAAAAGCAGAACAGCGCGCTGCGATGTTTTGTCAGAAATCGACATTTGCTCTCAATATAAACAAGCGTTAACACCGCATAGATATTTTCAACAAGCGATGATGTCAATAAAATTTCAACAACAAACGGTGGAGATAGGTGATGTCACGTTGTAAAAAAAATCGGATGATTCAGCACATTATTTTGATAAAGACAAGTGGCTGCATTTGACAGTTTTATTAATGAACCAATAATATTTTAGCGTCAGTGGTATTTTTTAATTCCTGTGCATTTTAAACGAAAAATACCGGAAATAAATATTTTGCCATATTATCAGAATTGAATTTTTGTACATTTTGATATATTTTTATTACCGTAGATACCCATGTATAATGCGCAGTTTTTTTACCCCTGGGACCACCCGCGAATGGTGGGTGCGCATAATATACAGGTATAGACAATTTTCTAACTTCAAAACAACTTTGTTACCGATGTCCGCCATTTTTGTAAAGGGAAACTACTCCCCGCGCTTACTGTCGCCGCTAAAATCTAAGATTGCCGTTATGTTCCGTAAAAGATCGATGGTTTATTTTTCTTTCAAACAAAATTAATTTCATATAAATTTAAAAGTATTTTGATGAAAGAAATGTTTATAAATCACAAAAATTATGATACTAATTAAAGATTGAGAATTATCTTTAACCGAGATCAAACTGTGAACGACATAATTGACACGAGGTGACACGTTAATTGCCGGTAATTATTGGCTTTTTGTTTGTGACAAAAAGACTATCACTCCTTTTGTTATTGGTTTGAATTGAGAAGCTCATGTCATTTTGAAAAATACCATTACGAAATATTAAATCAGCTGCTGTTTATTTATTCAAAATAGTTAATTAACAAGAGGACCATGATGGTCCTGAATCGCTCACCTATCCCCACATGACCCAGTGTTGAACCGAGTATGACGTCATTATTTCTATTATTTGACATAGTGACCTAGTTTTTGAGCACATGTGACCTAGATATCATCAAGATAAAAAATTCTGACCAATTTTCATGAAGATCCATTGAAAAATATGGCCTCTAGAGAGGTCACAAGGTTTTTCTATTATTTGACCTAATGGCCTAGTTTTTGAAGGCACGTGACCCACTTTTAAACTTGACCTAGATATCATCAAGGTGAACATTCTCACCAATTTTCATGAAGATCTCGTGAAAAATATGGCCTCTAGAGAGGTCACAAGGTTTTTCTATTTTTCGACCTACTGACCTAGTTTTTGACCGCACATGACCCAGTTACAAACCTGACCTAGATATCATCAAGCTGAACATTCTCACCAATTTTCATGAAGATCCGGTGAGAAATATGGCCTCTAGAGAGGTCACAAGGTTTTTTCTATTTTTAGACCTACTGACCTAGTTTTTAACCCCACGTGACCCAGTTTCGAACTTGACTTAGATATCATCAAGGTGAACATTCTGACCAATAATCATGAAGATCTCATGAAAAATATGGCCTCTAGAGAGGTCACAAGGTTTTTCTATTTTTAGATCTACTGACCTAGTTTTTAACCCCACGTGACCCAGTTTCGAACTTGACCTAGATATCTTCAAGGTAAACACTCTGACCAATTTTCATGAAGATCCATTGAAAAATATCGCCTCTAGAGAGGTCACAAGGTTTTCCTATTTTTAGACCTACTGACCTAGTTTTTGACCGCACGTGACCCAGTTTCGAACTTGACCTAGATATCATCAAGGTGAACATTCTGACCAATCTTCATGAAGATCCATTGAGAAATATGGCCTCTAGAGAGGTCACAAGGTTTTTCTATTTTTAGATCTACTGACCTAGTTTTTGACCCCACATGACCCAGTTTCGAACTTGACCTAGATATCATCAAGGTGAACACTCTGACCAATATTCATGAAGATCTCATGAAAAATATGGCCTCTAGAGAGGTCACAAGGTTTTTCTATTTTTAGATCTACTGACCTAGTTTTTAACCCCACGTGACCCAGTTTCGAACTTGACCTAGATATCATGAAGATGAACATTCTGACCAATTTTCATGAAGATCCATTGAGAAATATGGCCTCTAGAGAGGTCACAAGGTTTTTCTATTTTTAGACCTAATGACCTAGTTTTTGACCCTACGTGACCCAGTTTCGAACTTGACCTAGATATCATCAAGATAAACATTCTGACCAATATTCATGAAGATCTCATGAAAAATATGGCCTCTAGAGAGGTCACAAGGTTTTTCTATTTTTAGACCTACTGACCTAGTTTTTGACCCCACGTGACCCAGTTTCGAACTTGACCTAGATATCATCAAGGTGAACATTCTGACCAATTTTCATGAAGCTCTTATGAAATATATGGCCTCTAGAGAGGTCACAAGGTTTTTCTATTTTTAGACCTACTGACCTAGTTTTTGATGGTACGTGACCCAGTTTCGAACTTGACCTAGATATCATCAAGATGAACATTCTGACCAACTTTCATAAAGATCCCATGAAAAATGTGACCTCTAGAGTGGTCACAAGCAAAAGTTTACGGACGCACGGACGCACGGACGCACGGACGCACGGACGGACGACGGACGACGGACACCGCGCGATCACAAAAGCTCACCTTGTCACTTTGTGACAGGTGAGCTAAAAAGGTAAAACAACAAATAAAACAATATTTTATTGGTTTTATTTTCGAGAAAACAGAAATCGATAGTACCGTGAGACCGGTACTGCTCTCCACCGCGGAGATAAAATTTATAACCGGTGTCGATGTAAACTCTACTTTCATTTTCCATCCTCCTCAAAATTGACCAAAAATGTTTTTTTTTCTCTGGATTTCTGGCCAAAATCGGGGATGCGCATTATACACGGGTGCGCATTATACATGGGTATCTACGGTATTGTACTCAGATGAATAAGCGCACCATGGATGCAGTGACATTACTTTTGGATCAACCCTCGTAGTATATTAACAAAAAAATAAAGTCCCATAATTGTGCAGAATTGTTTTCTGAAAGAACCTAACATGCACCATGCACAACTAGGGTTACTACTGGTCACTTGTGTTAAGTTTCATTCAATTGTGTACATGGGTACATCAGGAGATTAGGCACGCACATGATTGCAGACTCTATGTATATAGTATAGTAACACAAAACAAAGTCCCATAACTCTGCAATTTTTTTTTTTGAAAGAACATTACATGCACAACTACTGTTGTTACTGATCATTTGTGTGAAGGTTCATTAAATTCTCTCTAGGGGATAAGGAGAGTTGGTGCACACAAGATTGTGTCTACGGACAGATGGACAGACAGGCAGACGGACAGACAGACAACCTGAAACCAGTATACCCCACTTACAACTTTGTTGTCGGGGGGTACAATAAACTAGAACTGTCACAGGAGTGACAAATAATACTCCCTCAATATGGCCTTGTCACAGCAGAAGTATGGCAAATTTTTAGTTGGAAAGGGCTGTAACTACATTTACATCCGAAAATCTTTGGTTTGGAGCCAAAGTCAAATTTGACCTGTATTTTATGATGTTACACCTGTGTACCAAAAATTATTTAAATCTGTCAAGCCTTTCATGAGTTATTGTTCGGAAACCATGAGTTTGGCAAATTTTAAATTGGAAAAGGGCCGTAAGTTAACTGCGTCAAAAAATTGGTGGTTTATAGCCAAAGTCGAACCTGACCTGTATTTTATGATGTTACACCTGTGTACCAAGAATTAGTTAAATCTGTCAAGTTTTTCACGAGTTACTGTCTGGAAACCATGGGTTTGGCAAATTTTAAGTTGGAAAGGGGCCATAACTACGCAAAAACAAGAGGACCATGATGGTCCTGAATCGCTCACCTATCCCCACATGACCCAGTGTTGAACTGAGTATGACGTCATTATTTCTATTATTTGACATAGTGACCTAGTTTTTGAGCACATGTGACCTAGATATCATCAAGATGAAAAATTCTGACCAATTTTCATGAAGATCCATTGAAAAATATGGCCTCTAGAGAGGTCACAAGGTTTTTCTATTATTTGACCTAATGGCCTAGTTTTTGAAGGCACGTGACCCACTTTTAAACTTGACCTAGATATCATCAAGGTGAACATTCTCACCAATTTTCATGAAGATCTCGTGAAAAATATGGCCTCTAGAGAGGTCACAAGGTTTTTCTATTTTTCGACCTACTGACCTAGTTTTTGACCGCACATGACCCAGTTAAAAACATGACCTAGATATCATCAAGCTGAACATTCTCACCAATTTTCATGAAGATCCGTTGAGAAATATGGCCTCTAGAGAGGTCACAAGGTTTTTTCTATTTTTAGACCTACTGACCTAGTTTTTAAACCCACGTGACCCAGTTTCGAACTTGACTTAGATATCATCAAGGTGAACATTCTGACCAACAATCATGAAGATCTCATGAAAAATATGGCCTCTAGAGAGGTCACAAGGTTTTTCTATTTTTAGATCTACTGACCTAGTTTTTAACCCCACGTGACCAAGTTTCGAACCTGACCTAGATATCTTCAAGGTAAACACTCTGACCAATTTTCATGAAGATCCATTGAAAAATATCGCCTCTAGAGAGGTCACAAGGTTTTCCTATTTTTAGACCTACTGACCTAGTTTTTGACCCCACATGACCCAGTTTCGAACTTAACCTAGATATCATCAAGGTGAACATTCTGACCAATTTTCATGAAGATCCATTGAGAAATATGGCCTCTAGAGAGGTCACAAGGTTTTTCTATTTTTAGATCTGCTGACCTAGTTTTTGACCCCACATGACCCAGTTTCGAACTTGACCTAGATATCATCAAGGTGAACATTCTGACCAATATTCATGAAGATCTCATGAAAAATATGGCCTCTAGAGAGGTCACAAGGTTTTTCTATTTTTAGATCTACTGACCTAGTTTTTAACCCCACGTGACCCAGTTTCGAACTTGACCTAGATATCTTCAAGGTGAACATTCTGACCAATTTTCATGAAGATCCATTGAGAAATATGGCCTCTAGAGAGGTCACAAGGTTTTTCTATTTTTAGACCTAATGACCTAGTTTTTGACCCTACGTGACCCAGTTTCAAACTTGACCTAGATATCATCAAGGTAAACATTCTCACCAATATTCATGAAGATCTCATGAAAAATATGGCCTCTAGAGAGGTCACAAGGTTTTTCTATTTTTAGACCTACTGACCTAGTTTTTGAACTCACGTGACCCAGTTTCGAACTTGACCTAGATATCATCAAGGTGAACATTCTGACCAATATTCATGAAGATCTCATGAAATATATGGCCTCTAGAGAGGTCACAAGGTTTTTCTATTTTTAGACCTACTGACCTAGTTTTTGATGGCAAGTGACCCAGTTTCGAACTTGACCTAGATATCATCAAGATGAACATTCTGACCAACTTTCATAAAGATCCCATGAAAAATGTGACCTCTACAGTGGTCACAAGTAAAAGTTTACAGACGCACGGACGGACGACGGACGACGGACACCGCGCGATCACAAAAGCTCACCTTGTCACTTTGTGACAGGTGAGCTAAAAATGGTGGTTTGTAGTCAAAGTTGAACCTGAACTGCATTTTATGATGTTACACCTGTGTAACAAAATTTATTTAAATCTGTCAAGCCTTTCCGAGTTATTATCATGAAAACCAATGGACCATCCGACCGACAGACTGACAAGCTTACACCCATATACCCCCACAAACTTCGTTTATGGTGGTATAATTAGCATGAACTTAACTAAGTTTGCTTCGGCAATTTCTGCTTGACTACTTGGAATGTTACACCTGTGTACCAAGAATTAGTTAAATCTGTCAAGTTTTTCACGAGTTACTGTCTGGAAACCATGGGTTTGGCAAATTTTAAGTTGGAAAGGGGCCATAACTACGCAAAAACAAGAGGACCATGATGGTCCTGAGTCGCTCACCTATCCCCACATGACCCAGTGTTGAACTGAGTATGATGTCGTTATTTCTATTATTTGACATAGTGACCTAGTTTTTGAGCACATGTGACCTAGATATCATCAAGATAAAAAATTCTGACCAATTTTCATGAAGATCCATTGAAAAATATGACCTCTAGAGAGGTCACAAGGTTTTTCTATTATTTGACCTAATGACCTAGTTTTTGAAGGCACGTGACCCACTTTTGAATTTGACCTAGTTATCATCAAGGTGAACATTCTCACCAATTTTCGTGAAGATCTCATGAAAAATATGGCCTCTAGAGAGGTCACAAGGTTTTTCTATTTTTCGACCTACTGACCTAATTTTTCACCGCACATGACCCAGTTATGAACTTGACCTAGATATCATCAAGCTGAACACTCTCACCAATTTTCATGAAGATCCATTGAGAAATATGGCCTCTAGAGACGTCACAAGGCTTTTCTATTTTTAGACCTACTGACCTAGTTTTTGACCCAATGTGACCCACTTTCAAATTTGACCCTAGATATCATCAAGATGAACACTCTGACCAATTTTCATGAAGATCCATTGAGAAATATGGCCTCTAGAGAGGTCACAAGGTTTTTCTATTTTTAGACCTACTGACCTAGTTTTTGATCCCACGTGAACCAGTTTCGAACTTGACCTAGATATCATCAAGGTAAACATTCTGACCAATTTTCATGAAGATCTCATGAAAAATATGGCCTCTAGAGAGGTCACAAGGCTTTTCTATTTTTAGACCTACTGACCTAGTTTTTGACCGCACTGGACCCAGTTTCAAAACTGACCTAGATATCATCAAGCTGAACACTCTCACCAATTTTCATGAAGATCCATTGAGAAATATGGCCTCTAGAGACGTCACAAGGTTTTTCTATTTTTAGATCTACTGACCTAGTTTTTGACCGCACGTGACCCAGTTTCGAACTTGACCTAGATATCATCAAGATGAACATTCCGATCAATTTTCATGACGATCTCTTGAAAAATATGGCCTCTAGAGAGGTCACAAGGTTTTTCTATTTTTAGACCTACTGACCTAGTTTTTGACCGCACGTGACCCAGTTTCGAACTTGACCTGGATATCATCAAGTTGAACATTCTGACCAATTTTCATGAAGATCCATTGACAAATATGGCCTCTAGAGAGGTCACAAAGTTTTTCTATTTTTAGACCTACTGACCTAGTTTTTGACCGCATGTGACCCAGTTTCGAACTTGACCTAGATATCATCAAGGTGAACATTCTGACTAATTTTCATAAAGATCCCATGAAAAATATGGCCTCTAGAGAGGTCACAAGGTTTTTCTATTTTTAGACCTACTGACCTAGTTTTTGACCGCACGTGACCCAGTTTCGAACTTGACCTAGATATCATCAAGATGAACATTCTGACTAATTTTCATGAAGATCCTTTGAGAAATATGGCCTCTAGAGAGGTCACAAGGTTTTTCTATTTTTAGACCTACTGACCTAGTTTTTGACCGCACGTGACCCAGTTTCGAACTTGACCTGGATATCATCAAGTTGAACATTCTGACCAATTTTTATGAAGATCCATTGAGAAATTTGGCCTCTAGAGAGGTCACAAGGTTTTTCTATTTTTAGACCTACTGACCTAGTTTTTGACCGCACGTGACCCAGTTTCGAACTTGACCTAGATATCATCAAGTTGAACATTCTGACCAATCTTCATGAAGATCTCATGAAAAATATGGCCTCTAGAGAGGTCACAAGGTTTTTCTATTTTTAGACCTACTGACCTAGTTTTTTACCGCACGTGACCCAGTTTCAAACCTGACCTAGATATCATCAAGATGAACATTCTGACCAACTTTCATAAAGATCCCATGAAAAATGTGACCTCTAGAGTGGTCACAAGCAAAAGTTTACGCACGCACGCACGGACTGACGGACGGACGGACGGACGACGGACGACGGACGCCACGTGATCACAAAAGCTCACCTTGTCACTTTGTGACAGGTGAGCTAAAAATGGTGGTTTGTAGTCAAAGTTGAACCTGAACTGCATTTTATGATGTTACACCTGTGTAACAAAATTTATTTAAATCTGTCAAGCCTTTCCGAGTTATTATCATGAAAACCAATGGACCATCCGACCGACAAGCTCACACCCATATACCCCCACAAACTTCGTTTATAGGGGTATAATTAGCATGAACTTAACTAAGTTTGCTTCGGCAATTTCCGCTTGACTTAAATGGAATGCTTGATACCTGAGCAAAATATAGGAAGGAAAGAACTTCCATTCTTGTATATCAATTTTAAATTTCTAACCCAGATAGTCTCGACTCTAAAAGGAAGCTGGTTTCCTACAGTGCAAGAGTATACATTTCTACAGCATCGGTTTTTAAGAAATGAATTTCTACATACAATTAGAGTTTTTTCTTTTTAACTTTATTTGATTTTTTTCTCTTACAGAAGGAAACACTGGTCATAAGAACAAGGAAATGTCATTTTTAATATCAAGCTTGCATAGTACTAGTAGTTTAAAACTTTACTTGAATACTCATTTGTCATTTATCATGCAAAAATGGAATGATAAACCGTTATCTGATGCTATGTCTTACTGAAGTAAAGTCTACAAACAATACAACACTGAGCAAAACTAAAAAACAACTTACATAAGACACTGAGTTGCCTCCCCTGGCTCTTCATCACTACTGTCCTCTAGAGTTTTCTCCCTTGTTTCCAATCCATTTGATAATGTAGAGCCCTGAAAACAAAACATAGCACTTTCCCCAACTATAATCCTATATAACTGCAATTTTAGGCAAACAAGACTAAACTATCCTTTGAAACTGTAACCTTATTATCAAAGAATATACAGCGGCCATCATTTCGTAATTTCTGATATACAGTCGAACTTCGATGGCTCGAACTCGAGGGTCCCGTTGAAATTAATTCGAGTTTTCCGTTGTTCGAGCCATCCAAATGGTGGTCATTTTGAATTTGGGAATTCGAGGGTATGATGCGTTACAAACCTAACATCGTAATATATTGTCATATTGTACCTAAATGTGTGTATGATACGACGATAAATAAAAACGAATGCTGGAAATATCTTTATTATTTATTTTCAAACATGACATAGATACGAAAAAAAAAACACACTGATAAAACACTAATATAATTATAAGAATTTGGTGAAGACAGCATCAAATAGAAAGACATGAAAAGCTAACCTTTATGAATTATAGTCCAGCACAAATACTATCAAATATATTGCTTTCCAGTAGCCGACTTAGCTATCCCCCCATTTCCGGGTCCTTTACTAATTTGATCAGCTATGCTAAAGCAGTATGAAAGTTGACATCGGATCTCCCGATTTTATGCAGAAAAAATAAAGACAGACATTGCTCAATTATTTTAAATAATTTTATTCGTATTAATCAAAGCCCCATTAAAGCATTGCAGTGAACGAAAGTCACTTTGTTTAATTTGTTTGTCGTATACTGATGCTAATTACATAAGCGTGTGAAAATTACGCATACGCTGGTTAAAGGGGAAGCTTGGCGAATGTCAGGTAGAGGTGTGAAAAATTTTGTAAACACAAGCCATTCCGGCAACAAATTGTCTGTCCGACTGAATAGGTGTAATTATCACTGTAATTAGGCCGAGGGGACCGCCAAATGAGTTCGAGAGTTCGAATTTTCGAAGTTCGAGCGATCCGAGGTAGAACTATATAGAATAAAGAAGGCATAAATTCGGGACCGGGCGAAGAGTTCGAGCGATCCCGGGTGTTCGAAAGATCCGAGTTCGAGCCATCGAAGTTCAACTGTAATATTTCAGATCGTAACTAAAGCAATCCATTGTTTTTATATATCAGACTACAGCTGAATACAGGGTTTGATATTTGTTAAATACAACAGTAATATAAATAGACCCAGAGTTGTCACTTTTTAAACTCTAGAACATGTCCAATCTAACACAGAGACTGGCTACTTTATTGCAAATAATAGTCTTAAAATATTGAGAAAATGCAAATGTTTTTGTGTTTTAATATCAGCCTGTAGAATACCTTGGGATTAATATGTACCCAAGACTCGAAGTACCTTACTAGTGTGGGCATCAACGTATGCTGAGGGCTTCTGCAGATGTTATAACCGAAAACAAACAGGATTGTGTTAATGCTTTCCTTGCATAGAACACAGAAGAAGCTAAATTAAATGAATATTACATTGATAAATGGTTTTCATTATGCATTAAATGCTCTTTTATAATACTAGTATACCATTTCCTTTTGACATGAAACATTTATACTAGAATATCAACAATATGTCACAGGAGACAGCGTGCTCGACTATTTCAATGCTTGATAGTGAAAATGGTCACATCTGAAGAAGCTCGAGCAGTCACTGAAGTGTTTAATGACTTCAATGTGGATTAAGGTATTGGACAATAGCTTATGTTTGTGTCAAAAGAATTTAGTAATAAGACAGATAAAGTTATCAAAACATTAATTAAGTATAATTCTAAGCAAAAAGCGGGCATAATTCATGAAATATTGGTGCAAGAGTGATGTACCTTGTGTCAAATCCATTTAGTAATAACTGAGATAGAGTGAAAGTGCACCAAAACTTTAACCTGAAATTCTAGGTAAAAAGGGGAGAAAAGTCATGAAATACTGATGCTAGAGTTATGGTCATTGTGTTATATGATGTGAATGATGATGCTGAACAACTATTTTAAGTTTTAATCAAATCCTCTCTGTAATAACAGGGATATAGTGAAAATGCATCAAAATTAACATTAAATTCTAAGTAAAAAGGGCATTATTCATGAAAAATTGGTGACAGAGTTATGGACCTTGTGTCATAGGATGCGGGTTATAAAGTGGATCAACTATTTTAAGTTTGAATCAAATCCATTCAGTAATAACTGAGATAGAGTGAAACTGCACCAAAACTTTAATGTGAAATTCTAAGTAAAAAGGGGAATAATTCATGGAAAATTGGTGACAGAGTTATGAGGCTTGTGTCATATGATTTGGGTGATGATGTGAAACAACTATTTTAAATTTGAATCAAATCCATTTGGTAATAACTGAGACAGAGTGAAAGTGCACCAAAACTTTAACCTGAAATTAAGTCAAAAGGGGGATAATTCATGAAATATTGGTGCAAGAGTTATGGCCCTTGTGCCATTTGATATGGGTGATGATGAGGAATTACTATTTTAAGTTTGAAACAAATCCATCTCCATCAAGTAAATACAGAGATAAAGTGAAAGTGCATCAAAACTTTAACCAAAGTACAGATGCGAAAGGATGCAGATGCAGACACCGGGTCGAGTAGGACAGTTCTCCATACTTCGTATAGTCAAGCTTAAAAGGTGTGTTGAAAGCATGTGATCTTGTTAACACACCTTTTCTGTCATTTTAAAACATCCATGGAAAACAACAATTATACAGCAGTTTTAAAGCGTAGGACATAACCCATCAAACTGTTGACGGGTAGGATAAAACCCATCCCACTGAAATTTCAACAGGTATGACTAATCCTCTCCTCTGTTATATAGAACAATTAACAAAAACCAGAAGGGACTTTGTCCTACCTGTTCAAATTCATAGGAAGGGTTCTGTTTGCTTTGAACTTTTAACAGGAGGGTTTAATCCACCTGGAAATTTTAATAGGAGTGATTTTGTCCGACTCCTTCAGTTTTATGTTAGAATATACTTTATGCATTAATTGTTAATGTTAATAACATGTGTTGCTGATGGCTGCATCCACATTTACAGAGAAGAGGCTCTTCTGCTGACAGTTCCAGGGCATGCTCCCATCCAGTTTTTTTTTGTCTAGAATGCATGTGGATCGTTTTCAATCAGCCCAAAAAAATTTAAAAAATTTGAAAACAACATTCTGAAAATTATGTGCAGATTTGTGTCTACAATATCTACACAGAGTAATACCAGTATCTCCAAATTAAAAATCATAAATATACCAGTAAAATTCTTAGGCTTTTGCCTTTTCTTAAGGTTAGATTTTACAAACTATAAAAGCTGTGTATTCCGTCACTGTGTGTTAGGCTTGGTTAATTTAGGGACTAAATATTTTTTTCTAGAAATATGGAAGTTCTGTAGACCCTGTAAAGGTCTGTGCATGAAGCAAGCTGAAAAGCTCGACTAATATGACTGATGTCTCAAGTTTAGGCTACAAAAAATGTATGCTCGCTGGATTTTATGAGTTGGGAAGGATTCATAGTTTGATCCAAGAAAAATTAATGTATTCTGTAAACAATTTGCTTGCGTAAGTTTAACTTATACCATACTTAATACATACAGTTTATTTGTACATAATATAGCTGAATTACATTAAGAAGACCTTTATAAACAACCTGATTAAACAATTAAAATAACAAACTTTGAGTGGTTATGTAGGACCTGCAGTCATCATTTTTTTCACCAGGAAGTAACCCGTTCACCAAGACAATTCACAGTCCAAGGGAGGCAAATCTCACAGAGTATTCTAAAACTTTAGCAAATGCTTAAAATGCGCTTAGATTACAAACAGCATCTGTTTCACCAGAACTATATCATTCAACTACCTACTGTTGCAAGTTTCAACATATGGGTATGTCTATACTGCCCATATTCTATAGTTTATTATTTTGAAATTAACATGTGATGCTAAACTGCAATGAAACTGCTTGTTTACCTTTCAAATAATGCCCACTTTGCAATTGTTTTGATAATGTGAGAGAGTAAGAATGATTCAGAATGAATGTCAACAACTTAAAGATACTGAAGAGTTAAAGTTGCTATATGTTTATTGAGATAGGAAATTAGTAGCAGTAGGTGTTTGATAACTTGAATTAGCACAAAATAAGTGGTCTAGTATTAAATAGTAATTTTAGAGTATCATCTTACACAATACATGTATGGTCTCAACACAGTCTGTCTGTCAAAAAACTTTACAATGCTAACATTTACTTTTAACTGCTATAATGTTGCATTGGATTCATTCCACATATAAATCAATTACAGGTTTTCGCCAATTCAAATTGAGATTAAGATTTAGCATTTCTGTAATCACTGTAGAAAAATGAATACATAATACTATACCTACCTTAACAAACTGTCCATACAACATAGCCTTATTGTCATATGTTTTACAATCTTTCTTCTTTGAAACTTTAGTATCACCACTGTTCTTTACTTCAACACCATCCTGAAATAAAAAACACACTATTTGTACATATAACACTCATTCCTTTAAAGAAAGCTGTGAAATCCCTAGAAAAAGAATTGAAAAATCTTTTGTAAATACGACTGTGGGTTAATTTTCTGCCACTCTGACATACTAGACCACTTTCAGTTTCACATCTGAGGAACATCTTAAGCATCACTAGAAAGTTATTGTTATTGCTTGCATGAAAACTGGAATATATATTGTAGAAACGAGATGTCACTAGTAAGTGATGATGCTGCTGAAGTGAAGTGAATTTTTTGCCTTGTTGGTTTGTGTTACGATTTAATGATTCGGGTCCAAACATGTGATTTTCACTTTGGATGTACACATCAGGATTAGAATTTAAGCTCTTTGGGTTTAATGACACACTGACACAATGCCTCCCTGTGCTTTATTTCATCATGGGCGGGTACCTGGGTAGAACCTTTCCATATGCCAACTGCGTGGCTTCCTTACATTAACAATGTAACGCCCCGAGTCAGGCTCAAACCCACATCAGTGAGAGGCAAGCGATTAAAAGTCATTGACCTCATCCACTCAGCCAAGGAGGTCCCTAGAATTTAATAGTTAGGGTCATTGCCTATGACATCACCTTGGACTTACAGATCCGTGTTAGAATTAAAGGGTTAGGGTCTGTGCCTATGATCTTCACCTTGGACACAGAGATCAGGGTTAGAATTTACAGATTAGGGTCCATGCCTATCACTTTTACCTCTGATGTACAGATCAGCACCAGGCTTTAAGAGTTTAGGTCTGTGTCTATGAATAATAAATCTTCACCTTGGACATAGAGATCAGGGTTAGAATTTAAGGGTTAGGGCCTGTGCCTATGATCTTAACCTTGGACATAGAGATCAGGATTAGAATGTAAGGGTTAGGAACCATGCCTATGATCTTCATCTTGGATGTACAGATCAGGGTCAGGATTTAAGGGTTGGGGTCATGCCTATGACCTTTACCTTGGACATAGAGATCAGGATTAGAATGTAAGGGTTAGAAACCATGCCTACATGTGATCTTCATCTTGGACGTACAGATCAGAGTCAGGATTTAAGAGTTTGGGTCTGTGCCTATGATCTTTACCTTGGACATACAGATTGCAATCTGTATGTGCTCGTCACTTCTGTAAAATTAATTGAAATCCCTTGCATCTTTTAATATGGCTTGTTGGTCCCAGTCAAAAACTATTAGCCTTCTGTCCTTTCTTAGCCGTTCAATAAGTGTATAGTTCAAACTGTATCTGAGAAAAAGTCTATCCATGTGAATTTCTTAAGGTGACAAATGGAAAAGAATGACAAATACAAATACAAGTTAAAAATGTTGGAAGAAGATTTCTTCTTTCTGCTGTTGTATATGTAGAAAATATCTGGCTTTCGTATGGCATTTCTACTTGCTACTTTTAAATTAGATATTTTCCGTGATGCTAAACATTCATTATATCTAAAATTCGAAATTATACACATGGAAGAGTATTCCTGATATATAGCCAACTTGTGTGATATACAGAAGTACCTATCACAGTAGTATCAACTTTGTGAATACCTGCATTTATGAATACTGACAGTTAACAAATACAAAAATGTCTGATATATTACAATATCTCAGATCAATAACACTTAAAGTATACCTCTGTTGTGTTAACCTGTATTTTACTAGCAGCTTTGTTGAAGACATGATCCCACCAGTGAAATGAGAACTCCTCTCCCGGGTCATGCCCAACCTACAAGAACATATCAAACATATACGGATAAAACTTCTAACACCCATGGACGTTATTGATAAAATCTTTCATAGTTCTAATTGTACATTCATCTTTTATTAAATTTCATACACATTTTGAAGTCAATATCTTGAATGATTATTAATTTATGCTTGGGAAACAAAACAAGACACCTTGCTGCGACTTTGACATCTGACCTACCACCTTGGTTCAAGTGCTCTACAGACATGAATTATGACAGACAAGACTTGACCTTTGAGCTCCTTTTCTGACCCTGACCATTGACTTACTGATATGGTTTATGTGCTCTCCACATCCTCTCATTGCCATCTACTTATAATGTTAAGTTAAAAGTCAATAGCTTGAATGTTTTTTTAGTTATGCTTCGGACACAAATAATGACTGACAAGATGGACTATAAAATAGAAAAACTTGCCTTCATACAAACAATTCCAAAGTCTATTTTTACCAAAACTGGTGTATAAGAAAATGATTACAAAGCATCAATTGATTGTGTCAAAAATTAATATGTTATTCAAGTGTGAGAAATTTTTTTTAAATGTTACAGTAGTAATAGAAAAAAATATTGTCAAAGATATCAAGGGGTGGTTAGAAGTTTCATTAAGAGTATATACATTGCATAGAAAACACTGTACAAATTTACAAGAGGTCCATGATGGCCTTCACTTGCTTACCTGATTTAACACAATTGAGATAGGTCAATGTAGGGAAGGTCTATGTTTCTGGCCAAGTTTGTAAAATATCCCTCAAGAAATTCATTAGAATTTGAATCACAAGACATTGCTAGATACATTTGTACATGTATGTAAGATCTGAAGATTGAAGGTATTTCTTTCCTATTTTAGCTAGCTGGCACTCTAAACAAGCTTTAAGGAGGACCATGTAAGGATGGTATTTCAGATCAATATTAACTTAATTAAACAATGATTACATTTCATCTATCTTTAGCTTGAGTTTTCTTCTTGTTAGTGTTAATCAAATACTTATACTTTCTTGACAACATTTTAGAAGTTTTCACTTTAGAACAATGGAGAAATAACTGTTTTTGGCTAGCTCTGTTTGAGAGTGATATTCATAACTTTTTAATTCAAACTTTATAGCATTCATAAACAAGAGGACCATGGTGGTCCTGAATCGCTCACCTCTTCCCACATGACCAAGTTTTGAGTATGACGTCGTTTTTTCTATTATTTGACATAGTGACCTAGTTTTTGAGCTCATGTGACCCAGTTTTGAACTTGACCTAGATGTTATCAAGATAAAAACTCTGACCAATTTTCAAGAAGATCCATTGAAAAATATGGTCTCTAGAGAGGTCACAAGCTTTTTCTATTATTTGACCTATTGACCTAGTTTTCGAAGGTATGTGACCCTGTTTTTAATTTTACCTAGATATCATAAGGTGAACATTCTCACTAATTTTCATGAAGATCTCATGAAAAATATGGCCTCTAGAGAGGTCACAAGGTTTTACTATTTTTATACCTACTGATCTAGTTTTTGATGGCATGTGACCCACTTTCGAACTTGACCTAGATATTATCAAGGTGAACATTCTGACCAATTTTCATGAAGATCCATTGAAAAATATGGCCTCTAGAGAGGTCAAAAGATTTTAATAATTTTAGACCTACTGACCTAGTTTTTGACCGCAGTTGACCCAGTTTCAAACTTGACCTAGATATCATCAAGATGAACATTCAGACCAACTTTCATACAGATCCCATGAAAAGTATGGCCTCTAGAGAGGTCACAAGGTTTTTCTATTATTTGACCTACTGACCTAGTTGTTTAAGGTGCGTGACCCAGTTTAGAACTTGATCTAGATGTTATCAAGGTGAACATTCTGACCAATTTTTATGGAGATCCATTCACAAGTATGGCCTCTAGAGAGGTCACAAGGTTTTTCTATTTTTAGACCTACTGACCTAGTTTTTGACCGCACTTGACCCTGTTTCAAACTTGACCTAGATATCATCAAGATGAACATTCAGACCAACTTTCATACAGATCCCATGAAAAATATGGCCTTTAGAGAGGTCACAAGGTTTTTCTATTATTTGACTACTGACCTAGTTTTTGATGGCACGTGACCCACTTTCGAACTTGACCTAGATATCATCAAGTGAACATTCAGACCAACTTTCATAAGATCCATGAAAATATGGCCTCTAGAGAGGTCACAAGGTTTTTCTATTTTTGACCTACTGATCTAGTTTTTGATGGCATGTGACCCACTTTCGAACTTGACCTAGATATTATCAAGGTGAACATTCTGACCAATTTTCATGAAGGTCTCATGAAATATATGGCCTCTAGACGTCACAAGGTTTTTCTATTTTTACTGACCTAGTTTTTGACCGCACGTGACCCAGTTTCGAACTTGACCTAGATATCATCAAGATGAACATTCAGACCAACTTTCATACAGATCCCATGAAAAATGTGGCCTTTACAGAGGTCACAAGGTTTTTCTTTTATTTGACCTACTGACCTAGTTTTTGAAGGCACATGACCCAGTTTCGAACTTGACCTAGATATCATCAAGATGAACGTTCTGACCAATTTTCATGAAGATCTTGTGAAATATATGGCCTCTAGAGAGGTCACAAGGTTTTTCTAGTTTTAGACCTACTGACCTAGTTTTTGAAGGCACGTGACCCAGTTTCGAACTTGACCTAGATATCATCAAGGTGAACATTCTGACCAATTTTCATGAAGATCTTGTGAAATATATGGCCTCTAGGGAGGTCACAAGGTTTTTCTATTTTTAGACCTACTGACCTAGTTTTTGAAGGCACGTGACCCAGTTTCAACCTTGACCTAGATATCATCAAGATGAACATTCTGACCAACTTTCATAAAGATCCCATGAAAAATGTGACCTCTAGAGTGGTCACAAGGAAAAGTTTACGGACGCACGCACGCACGGACGACGGACACCGCGTGATCACAAAAGCTCACCTTGTCACTTTGTGACAGGTGAGCTAAAAAATAGTGTTGTTTTTTTCGCAAAATGTGTGTGAATTTTCATTTTGATTTTATATATACCTACTGCTGCTGAAGAAATTTACTAAAAAGGATTACATAAATGAAAAGAGCAAGAAAAAATACATTAGATCACCAAATTGGAAAAGAAAACATCAAATACTTAAAAAGATACATAAAAAATAGTGAAAACAAGAGCTGTCTCCATAGGATGACATATGCCCCCAATGGCACTTTGAATGAGTAGTTATGGCCGATGTTAGAGTTTAGGACCTTTGACCTACGGAGCTGGGTCTTGCGCGTGACACGTCGTCTTACTGTGTCACACATTCATGCGTAGTTATTTTAAAATCCATGCATGAATGACAAAGATATGGACCGGACACGCCCATCAATGCACTATCATGAAAAATGACCTTTAACGTCTAAGTGTGACCTTGACCTTTGAGCTACAGACCTGGGTCTTGCGCACGACACGTCGTCTTACTGTGGTACACATTCATGCCAAGTTATTTGAAAATCCATCCATGGATGACAAAGATATGAACCGGACATGCCCATCAATGCACTATCCTTTAACGTCTAAGTGTGACCTTGACCTTTGAGCTCGGACCTGGGTCTTGCGCGCGACACGTCGTCTTACTGTGGTACACATTCATGCCAAGTTATTTGAAAATCCATCCATGGTTGACAAAGATATGGACCGGACACGCCCATCAATGCACTATCCTTTAATGTCTAAGTGTGACCTTGACCTTTGAGCTACGGACCTGGGTCTTGCGCACGACATGTCGTCTTACTGTGGTACACATTCATGCCAAGTTATTTGAAAATCCATCCATCGATGACAAAGATATGGACCGGACACGCCCATCAATGCACTATCCTTTAATGTCTAAGTGTGACCTTGACCTTTGAGCTACGGACCTGGGTCTTGCGCGCGACACGTCGTCTTACTGTGGTACACATTCATGCCAAGTTATTTGAAAATCCATCCATCGATGACAAAGATATGGACCGGACACGAAAATTGCGGACAGACCGACAGACGGACAGACGGTTCAAAAACTATATGCCTCCCTTCGGGGGCATAAAAATATCAAAAATAAAAATTGGTTCCGTCCTGTCGTGACAGCTTGTAAAGTATTTAAAGGAGGACAAATTCTTAAAATTTGCTGAAAATTACAACGCTTAAAATGCTGTAACTTTTGATCTAGAACAGATATTTTGATAATTAAAACTGTTCTGAAAATGTCTCTTCATGCTCTTTAATTTGGTATAACTTTATTGAAGAAATAACAAGTTTCCAGAAATGGTTTGGGGTTGCTATTGTTACTGGTTGTTTTCTCTTTTTGGAACACGACTCAGTTTCTACTTAAGAACATAATTAGGAAATGTTTTGACAGGTTGATAAAGATACTTACACCTTTCTTGTCCTGCTTGATCTTTACTTTTATTGCTTCCTTGATACCTTCTTCCTCCTTTCCCAGGCCTTGACCTACAAGGAAATGTTAGTTCATAGAGTTCAAAATTACTGGTACACACATACATTTAATGAACTACACAATCACTATGGTGAAAATGAATGATATGAAATCCAAACCAAGCTCTAAGTACCCACTCCTGCTTGTTCAAACACTTGTGCATAATATACATTTATAAGGTTTTCATACTTCAAAAAATTTAAATTATTTCATTCTGATTTGACTTTTTGACAAGTGTCACAGGATAAATTTTCATTTGGTGTTGCGTCAAGTAAAAGAAAATTCATTTCAGGCAAATAAAATCTATTTGAGCAGACAGCAATCAACACTCTAGAGATATTTTATGAGAATGTGCTAAATATCCAGGAACGGAATTTTTGTTTGTCCCAATAAGAACACTGGAAATATTGTTGAATGTGTATTTCATTTCTCTCATGAATGTATCTAATGTGCCAGATGGTCAGTCAGTCTGTGACTTAATTCTTTTCTAGTAGACTGCTGAGCGGACTGCCAATGACACTAAATATACCGTTCATCTGTAATGTCGCAGTACTTGACATTCAACGTAACGACATTAAACAAGAAACAACACAACAGTGTATTTCTTGTCTTTACCACAATAGTTCATGTCATATGCATCAGTAACTGTGTGAAAATGAATAAGATATTATTCAAGAAACATCCATGTGTACTTCGAACAACAATAGTCAGCCATTGTTATCATGTGACGTCACATCACTAATGTCGCGGTATAGGTCAACAATTGTGTCAATCAAACTATCATAGGTTAAACAAGAGCTGTCACTAATGGTGACAAATGCCCCTGCAGCACCTTGACCTTTGACCTGGTGACCCCAAAGTCAGTAGGGGTGGTGTACTCAATAAGTACTATCAGCAATGCATGTGAAGTTTGAAGGTCCTGGGTGCAGTTCGCATGTAAAGTGCCTTCATGCAAAAAGTTAACATTGGCCCCTGTGGCCTTGACCTTTGACCTGGTGACCCCAAAGTCAGTAGGGTTGGTGTACTCATACAATACTATCAGCATGTAAAGTTCGAAGGTCCTGTGTGAAGTGGTTTGCGAGTAAAGTGCCTTCATGCAAAAAGTTAATGTTGGCCCCTGTGACCTTGACCTTTGACCTGGTGACCCCAAAGTCAGAAGGAGTGGTGTACTCAATAAGTACTATCAGCATGTGAAGTTTGAAGGTCCTGGGTGCAGTGGTTCGCAAGTAAAATGCCTTCAAGCAAAAAGTTAACGTTGGCCCCTGTGACCTTGACCTTTGACGTGGTGACCCCAAAGTCAGTAGGGGTGGTGTACTCAATAAGTACTATCAGCATGTGAAGTTTGAAGGTCCTGGGTGCAGTGGTTCGCAAGTAAAGTGCCTTCATGCAAAAAGTTAACGTTGGCCCCTGTGACCTTGACCTTTGACCTGGTGACCCCAAATTCAGTAGGGGTGGTGTACTCAATAAGTACTATCAGCAGGTGAAGTTTGAAGGTCCTGGGTGCAGTGGTTCGCGAGTAAAGTGCCTTCATGCAAAAAGTTAACATTGGCCCCTGTGACCTTGACCTTTGACCTGGTGACCCCAAAGTCAGTAGGGGTGGTGTACTCAATAAGTACTATCAGCATGTGAAGTTTGAAGGTCCTGGGTGAAGTGGTTCGCGAGTAAAGTGCCTTCATGCAAAAAGTTAACGTTGGCCCCTGTGACCTTGACCTTTGACCTGGTGACCCCAAATTCAGTAGTGGTGGTGTACTCAATAAGTACTATCAGCAAGTGAAGTCTGAAGGTCCTGGGTGCAGTGGTTCGCGAGTAAAGTGCCTTCATGCAAAAAGTTAACGTTGTGACGAACGAACGAACGAACGAACGAATGAACAAACGGACAGTTGAAAACTAATATGCCTCCCTTCGGGGGCATAAAAACACTAAAATATAATTCAAACATTGAAAAGCTAACAGGAACACTCAAAAGTCATTTTAAACGTTTTATATTATCTGTTTACATTGGCACTATTGAAAATATTCTCCTCTGGGCAGCGGACACACCAGATATTTTGCAAGTAAATCACAAGGCCGCGGGCGTGGTCATAATGTAGCAGAGCCTAAGAATCGTACTATTACTTAATATTTTCTATCTGATAGTTATCTAACATGTTCAAATTTACTGCTCAGTATCATGGGTGTATTTTGAGGAGATGGTCAGGGCCAGGGGCCCCCATCCCTTCCTCTCCCTTAAAATCCATTGAGTTAAGCCGTTTTGATGTTTTGCCTGATACTGATATTTCATTCATTTTTGTGTAGCTGGGGGATGTTACGAAAAATTTGGTGTCCTCTAACCTATAGGTGGGACTTAATTTGCATAATTAACGAGGACAAATGCCGATCAGCTGGTAGACGAACTTATAAACATTGCCGATACGTGAAAAATACGATTTTAATATATATTGACAGATATTTAGCAATGTAACTGCAGGTAGGAACATTTTTCGCCAACATGAGTGAATCAGGTCACCTTCACCAGGTCATAGATCATCACAAATCGGTGTGTTATCTACAAATCTGTAGTTAACACATCAGACAATCAGTAGTTATCAGTAACTACCGATCTGTAGATACACTATACATAAATCTAGAAATTTTCATTTTAAAGGTTTGTTTTCATCATCCGGAAAATGTCTATCCTTCAACAAGTTTTATCAGAGGCAAGTCTCCGAAAATGTGTCTAAATTTAATTTCAACAACGATTATTAAAGATACAGAAGCAGAAAATAAATTGACGTTTCACTACTAAATGCATTTTACTTGTAAAAATCTCAAGCAAAAAGCTGTTATTTTAGTTATTTTCACTTTGCAATTTCCATTCCTATCCAATGTCCGCCATCTTGTAAAGTAAAGAATGTAACACTGCTCGTGATTGGCTACTTTTACCGAAATCTCCAGGCTCACGTCACATCAAAAGGTCACTAAAGTATGGAAGACGGGTATGGATAAAAATCGCGAATGCCTTTGTGACATTGAAAGTTTTGCATATACATATTTAACTGTTTCATAAAGCTTTTGCTAACGATTGTCAGCTATATCTTTATAAAATAAATTGTCAATAGATATATCTTTAGTCATTAATTAATGATATAAGCAATGGGGAGGACCAAGATAATGTTGCAATTACTTTTGGCCCAACCCAATTGTATGTATTTGATTTAATGCATCTAATTAAAATTATTAATACTTTGCATGATTTTTTAATGAAAGGTTTAGACTATTACTTTCTATAAATACTTGCTTAATATTAAGTAGGAGCATATAATGGGGGAATATAGGATATTATATGCCTTCCAGTCACAAAAATTTTGGAAAAAGAAGAACTGATTAGTTCAAATAAAGGGAATAGCCTGCTTGAAAGGAAATTTTAATGCATTGGTACATTTTGTAACTTGGTTCTTATACCATATTTATTGACAAGAACGTCTAAATTTTTCTCGACTGATCAACCATTTTTGCACCCTGCCCCACCCTCCATCAACAGCACTGGAAGATAGATAGATAACAGTGATTTTTAGGCCGTTTTGGGGCCGGAATTTGGCCCCTTACCCATATTTCTCGAAGAAATTCCACTGAAAAAAATACATATATTATCCCAACCACCAAAACCCTTTCCACCTTTCTAGATCGACATGATAATGTAAATTGTACCATTTAAAACATGAGGCAATGTACTTTTAAATAATTATCTTTCTTTGTGCAACATATCTATGAAAAATATTGCTTTTATCACGACGCAATTTTTCCCCTATTTTGGTTATGGCGCGGTTTTCACCTCCTTACGGGCACGGCCACCATTCCCCCAAAACTTAACAAGAGCACCGCCTTGCGGGTGCTGACGCTCATCTGATTTTTTTTGTGTAATAGAAATATTGTCCTACCCATGATTTTCTAAGTCTAAAAAGGGCCATCATTCTTGCAAAAAGCAGGATAGAGTTATGTTTCTTGATGTACAGTGTCCACTTATGATGGTGAAAAACTGTTGCAAGTTTTAAAGCAATAGCTTTGATAGTTTATGAGAAAAGTTGACTTAAACATAATACTCAACCAAGAAAATGATTTTCTAAGTCCAAAAGGGGCAATAATTATTGCAAAAAGCAGGATGGAGTTATGTTGCTTGCTGTACAGGGTCAGCTTATGATGGTGAACAAGTGTTGCAAGTTTCAAAGCAATAGCTTTGATAGTTTAAGAGAAAAAGTTGACCTAAACATAAAACTTAACCAAGAAATCTGATATTTTCTAAGTCCAAAAGGGGCCATAAATCTTGCAAAAAGCAGGACGGAGTTATGTTTCTTGCTATACAGGGTCAACTTATGATGGTGAACAAGTGTTGCAAGTTTTAAAGCAATAGCTTTGATAGTTTAGGATAAAAGCTGACCTAAACATAAAACTTAACCAAGAAAACAGATTTTCTAAGTCCAAAAGGGGCAATAAATCTTGCAAAAAGCAAGATGGAGTTATGTTTCTTGATGTACAGGGTCTGCTTATGATGGTGAACAAGAATTCCAAGTTTCAAAGCAATAGCTTTGATAGTTTAGGAGAAAAGTTGACCTAAACATAAAACTTAACCAAGAAATCTGATATTTTCTAAGTACAAAAGGGGCCATAAATCTTGCAAAAAGCAAGATGGAGTTATGTTTCTTGCTATACAGGGTCAGCTTATGATGGTGAACAAGTATTCCAAGTTTCAAAGCAATAGCTTTGATAGTTTAGGAGAAAAGCTGACCTAAACATAAAACTTAACCAGGCAACGCCGACGCCGACGCCGACAACCGCTCAAGTGATGACAATAACTCATCATTTTTTTTCAAAAAATCAGATGAGCTAAAAATAAACAGTGGATAATACTGCATTGCAACTATTATATGTAAAACTTGTACATCAAATAAATGATGTATTTCATACTGTAAAGGTATTACTAATGTATGCTCCTATTTGTACACCATACTTTTACTTGGAACAGCATCCAAAAATAACTCCTTACATAAAATGCATTATGGGAAAGCGCTCAGGATCACTGCAAAGAATGGATCAATGGCATGGAAATGCTGTAGGTGTTTTAAATGCAAATTTAAGTGTTACAAAGTGGTTTCAATTTATTTTAATGGCTGCATTTGTGTAAAATTGAAATTATGATGTTTGAAAAATGCAAAAAACGGAAGATACTATTCCTCAGAACTGTTTGAAATAACTTTGTTCCGATAGCGGAAGTTGATACCATTTATTGCAAGCGTTCCTCAACACCCGGATTTTCTTGTTTACAAAATTAAAAGGGTATTTTTATTTTTTATTCTTATTTATCTACAGATCGGTAGTTACTGAAAACTATTGATTGGTGTGTTAACTACAGATTTGTAGATAACATACCGATTTGTGATGATCTCTGACCTGTTCACCAGTAAACACCACGTAGATGGGGAATTCAGATGTTTTGACCCCTTGACACCTTGACCCCTACCAAAATAAGATGACACCTTGACCCCTTGACACTTTGTCCCCTATTTTTAATTTTTACATAGTGACACTTTGACCCCTAATTTATTTTTTGTATTTGCTTGGTTTTAGTGAAAAATTTACATAAGATTCTGGCTCAAACAGTGTTTTTAAAGGAAATAATACAATTTTAATCACATTATTTTAAGATTTTGACGTCACAAATGCTGTATTAAAATACAGAATGACTTTGAATCAAAGAAATCATTGATTTCAATTTGTATGTAAGTGGGCTGATTTGCAAGTAATTATTAAGATAATCCCATTGATCAATTCTTTCTTAATTAGACAGACAGACAGACAGATAACTTTATTTTCTCCCAAGGTAAAGAGTACTTCGTATATAAGGTGGACATTAAAAATAAATATGAACAAAACTAAAATTATTATTTTCGGCTCCACTAAACAGAGTAACTTCTTTTGGAAAAGTAATCAGACGGAAATTATTAGATCAATTCTTTCAAAATTGGAGCAGTCAGTTATCTAATTCTTCTAAGGGAATCAACTATCGTTTATTTAAGTCCGATAAAAAAATGGAGAAATACTTGACCTCGTTGCCAAGACATTTACATTTAAAATTATTCCATATAAGAACAGGCTGCCAATAGAAACGGGAAAATAGAGGCAGTCATTTGTTCCATATGCAGACCGAAGTGCCGGCACTGCCAGCTTAGGTGATGAATGTATTTATTTTCCACTGAGATGTTATAAGATTTTTAGGAAAACTCAAGGACATATATTTTATCACACAAAGCAGTATTTATATAATTGTACATTATAAGGTGTTTTGTTGCATTAAAAAAATGTCAAAATGTCAATGATAAATATATATGCAAAATGATTTTATAAAATTTACTAAGTATAATAGTATTGTAGTTATTGCAATTAGAACAGATGGAATATCAAGGATGTGTTTGTTGATTTATTAATGTAAATATATATTTGTGGAGGGTAAAATTTCACTAATAAGATTTGAACAATTAAAGTCTATGAATGAATAACACTTATTATATTAGCATTTTATTTCATTTTTTATCAATTTTTCAATGTATTTTCATAAAAATGATATTTCAATATTGAATTAATTTCAAATATAAAATTCTTCAAAAATAACATTAATTACAATTATTCCTCAAACAGATTATCAAATTTATCTATCATTTAATTTATTGTTTAAAGGCATACTTGAACTCCATCAATAGGGCATGACTGGATTAAACACTCGTTGAGGTGTGATAATTGGATTACACTACACTATAAAATGAAGTGTGCTCCTAATTACTCTACTCTAAGTACAATACAATAAACATGTGTCCTTTAAGTGTTACCTAATGGGGTCTCACCTTCACAACATATAGTTAGTAGGTATATTAATTGAAATGTATGGTGTTAAAGGAAATCCGGCTAATATTTTATGAAAAATACTTAAAATCAAAAAATTTAATTTTTATCTTAGTTGAATATTAGTTAAAAGTTAGATAGTGAATTAATTTTACAGAAAATGTGAGCAAAAAAAATCAAAGTGATTTAATTAATCATAATAATTCAATAATCTTTCACACATTTATATACTGATGCAACTTCTTTGATGCAGTACGAGTGCAGCCTATTTCCATTCGAAAAAGTGGTACCTTAATCAAAACATTTCAGTTTAAAACATGATGATGAAATGAATAAATGGCTTAATTTATAAATATGACATTTAATATGTCTTAATTAAGATAGAGATTTTCCTGAAAGTTTATAAAGTTCCAAGTACAGTCATGCTGATACCTTAGCAATGATGTTTAATGATTTAAAGGAATTATGTCACCAAATCTTGGCAAAATCTTAAATTACATTCTATATGATGTAGTTTACAAGCATGTTGCTAACAAAATAATTCCGTTTTCAAACAATCTATTTTTATTTTGTCAATTTTGTATTTGCTGAGATAATCCCTTTAATTTTAAAACAGCCCGATGCCTTCGGACAGAAATTCAGCTATGCTTAAAAAGATTCAATTCAATCTGAAATAAAAGGAAATTATATTAATATTTGATGGAAATTTTTTCAAACAAAAATATTTCACATTTTAGATTAGTTGAATATAGAGTAAAATTCAGAGAGTGAATCACTCTCTAAGTAATGATTTGAATAACATTGTCAATATTTCAAAAAAGTAAAAAAAAAAATCACAAACTTTTTAGGCTGTTTTAAACACTTTAAATGCATTTTTATGTTCACTGTCTTTGTTGTCTTTTGTTTGACTTTTCTGTTTTACAGTATTCTGTCTTTTGTATAATGTCTTATATTTATGTTGTCTGTTTCATGTAAATATGTAAATGTATGTTTTATGTAATGTATTTTTCTTATTGAACTATTCAACTGTATGAAAGAAATATGAGAATGAAAAGAGAGAAAGAATGAGTGAAAGAAAAAATGAATGAAGAGAAAAACATTTAGTTTTAGCGTTTCTTGTATTTATTTATAAAAAATGTACATTTATGAATAAAGTAGTATACTAATAAATGTGAAGTTTCAAACAGAGAGTTATTTCATTATTTCAATTAGTAAATGAAGTTATTTATATCTAATTACTAACATGATTAGTAATTTCATCTAAATAATTTCTTAGATAATTGCAAATGTGTGTGAAACATCACTGTTAATAATACCAACGTGAATAAACCAACACCCATAGACCATATACTTTGTCACCTACTCATAGTCTAGAACTTGTAGAAGTCCATCAATACAGCTTTTATCAATGACTTACATGCACATTAAGAAATTAAACACCAGAAAAATATACCCCTAGCCACAAATAAATCTAAGGGGTCAAAGTGTCAAATAAAAAAAAGTAGGGGTCAAGGTGTCACTCAAAATAGGGGTCAAAGTGTCACTAAGGGGTCAAGGTGTCATCTTTGGTGAAAAATTTTAAGGGGTCAAGATGTCAAGGGGTCAAACCGTCTAACATTCGTAGATGGCGCAACTCAAATACCGCGAAATTAGTGATGACGCGCGATTAGTGATGTTTAATTAAATTAAAATTAATCATCAGAGATGTAATCATTACAAATACATTATACATGTACCAGTCGTAAGAGATAAATTTAGTAAAGATCCAGAGCTCTAATACATACGAAAACTCCCTATCCGATTACTCTTTCACTTCACTTTAAAACTTCAAATCGAAGTAATCGATTGTACACATATCTTGTCAAAACCGTTAGTGATAATTCGTTGCTTCAGTATTTACCATCAGTCCATCCATGTTTAGACAGCTGTTTTCTTGCGAAATCCATTTGAAACTTGATTGGAAAAGCAAAAACACGTTTCTAGTCGTTGTTGTTGTTGTTCTGGTGGTTGGGTACGCTCTAATATCATCATCATCATCTTCAGTAATCATGACGTAGACACTTGTCATGTAATGTGACCCATAATCGGAAATAAAACAATATTCTATTCTAATCTATTCTGCTTTTAACACATACAAGTGCAAATGAATACAGTAGTGCATTATATTAATTCACAAAACGATTAGCCATAATCATGGAATCGCCCCTATACGAAATGAATGTGTGTTATTCTATCTCGTCCCCAACCACCACCCTAATGGTTTCTGCAGCTTTCTGAATGGCCTTCTGAAGGTATGCAAGATTAGCTCCTTCTACGCAATTATTTCAGACTTATTAGATCTATATGTCTTCAAGTTTTATTTTCTTATGTACTTTTAATTAGTTCTTAAAGTGTGTGATTTCGTGCTAATGTGTATATTATGTGCTAAGTATCACATGTATAATGACATCATCATTGACTGAATGCACCTAACAACTTGTGAAATGTACAGGACAACTTATAAAATGTAAATGCACAGAACACTTTACTTGTCACGGAATTTAAGAAATAAATGCAAATTTCCGCCATTTTGAATTGCAATTCCCATGTAGGGTCACCCACAGACCCTCTATAGGTTATAACACACTAAATAGTTTTTGTTCTTTATTCTATATAAAATTGACATATTTCCAATGGCCGCAGCACACACCAGGACCCATTTTAAATGTCTGTAACCTATATTTTCTTGAAGAATATTGATAGTGCTAAAGAAAAATCAAAAGAAAAGTAGGGTTCATGTTTGATGCAAGAAAAATAATTTCAGTCAAACACACAAACTGCAAAATCAGCTAAAAAATGAGACCCCAAATTATACTAGTGGTGTATGATCTAAGTTTCCATGAAAAATTTTATCATGTTGTTATTTCATTATGAAAATGCTACCTACATGTCAGTCATAGATCTGTCATGTGATTTTAGCAAAAAAATTGCAAAGAAAATAAGGAAAATAGCTCTACAGAGCAAAAAAAAAAAACTGAGGACTAATTGTGTCCGCCATTATGCGCCATTTTTTCGCGCCATTTATCTATTTAGTGTCTGTATATATAGGGCAACCACGTGATACTACTCAACCAATGAAAGGGCTAGAATCTGGTGGGCGGTAAAACAACAAAACTTCCTTATATGGCTATAAAGAAAACATTTGAAATGTTTTACCAGTTTTCATCTTTGGTTAATTGGCAGAAATGTCTTTTGGATGACTCTATTGTACTAAAATTGGACAAAACAGTGGATTAAAATCCTCTTTCAGTGTTTTCCAACCTAACTAAATTTTTAAGAAATTTAAGTTGGAAATTAATCAGTATCACCTTGATTTTTCAACCACTGACCATAATTTTGTATTTTTAATGTATTTCGTCATACATTCGACATGCACATTGTGAAGCCGGCATAAATTATTGAGGCACACAGACCTTGTTTCACTTGCGCTTTTTATTTCTATAGACAAAATTAAGGATTATACAATTTCTACGAATTGTTCTTTATTAGTTAAACATGTAACTGAAATTTTGATGGATGCAACAGGGCAACAGCCTCTGATCTCTTGTGTGTATTTGCCGGACTGTCTTTTTTTTTTTTTTTTTTTTTTTGCTTCTGTGATCTTTTTAGTGTAGTTACCGAACTGTTTTTTGCTGTCTGATATTTTTTCATGATTTCAGTGCTTATTGAAAGCTACGACTCTGATAAAAACATGTTAAATATAATCTATTAGCTAAATTTAGAGTGTAATAACGACCAATAAATGTAATCAATTTTGAGTTATTTTTAGATTAGATCCACAGTATCTATATATAGAGTGTTTACACTCTTTACCTATTTATAGGGTGATATTCAAAAAAGTGCAACACGACAGACCTATGGCTGCTATACGTAAAAAACTAGTGATAGTTGGAGACGATTCTTGTGGTAAAACATGCCTTCTTCACGTGTTCAGCAAAGGCTCGTTTCCAGAGTTTTACATACCCACTGTATTCGAAACCTATGTAGCAGATATCGCAGTAGATGGAAAGAAAGTTGAGCTGGCCTTGTGGGATACTGCTGGGGAGGACGATTATGATAGACTACGGCCTCTGTCCTACCCAGACACTGATGTCATTCTTTTGTGTTTCTCTATTGAGGCTCCAGACAGCCTGGAGAATATACGCGAGAAATGGTCACCAGAAGTTAAACACTTTTGTCCCACTGTTCCTATCATTCTTGTAGGAAACAAGAAAGATTTGAGAAATGATGAAACTGTTATGTGTGAACTTGCTAAAATAAAACAAGAACCAGTGAAAATAGAGGATGGGCGTGCAATGGCTGAGCGTATTGGAGCTTTCTGCTATTTAGAATGTTCTGCTAAAAGCATGAACGGTGTAATAGAAGTGTTTGAGGAGGCAGCAAGAGCTGCGCTACAAGGCAAAAAGAAGAAGAAGATAAAGTGTAGAATATTCTAATACTTCGTGATTTTACAACCTGTATTGCTATAAACATGGAGTACGTTCGAATGGTATTTGAGTAAGGAACAAGAGCTGCGCTACAAGAAAACAAGAACTAAAGAGATATTTTGTGGAGTGAATGTTAATAATGTTTAATCCATATATGTGATGATAATTGTGTGTTTATTTTATGACATGTATCTTCTATTTGTAGATATATCTTGATAAATAATGATAAGAAAAATTAGATAAAGTTCAGAATATCCTTACATTTTACACTTTTACAAAGGCCGTTGTTATGGTGTAAATTTGGTAATAAGACTAAATTATATGCTTCATGTTGCAAAACATCCATACTGTAAATACATGTATTCTAAACAGTTAAGAATTACCTGGTATAATTTTGAAATGATGATACAAATCTTGTTATTTCTATTAATAATCTCGATATCGTATTCGTGTATACTATGCTGATATTTTAGTGAGAAGTGGTCTCTTTTCTGGTAAAGAAAGATTAAAGTATTCATAGACGTGTGTATTGGAACTTTTAAATGTTATTTGTTAAGCTATAAATCACTGTATAAGAACTGAAAGTCAGTTTACCATGTTTCGCCCAAAGATTTATTATACTAGTCACTTTATAATTTTAAGTATGGTAAATAATATAAATAAAATTATTTGAAAAAATATATGAGATTGAGATGATAAACTGCGGCTTCATTGTCCGCTTAAAGGTGATTAATCACATTTAAGCATTTTATGGCAGATTTTACTTTTCATATATATGGTTAGGGATTAAGGAATTAGATCCTTATTACATGTATTTAAAGTTTACTGAACATTTTATTTTATTGTTTATTTTCAATAACAGTTTGTACTTACCACCCAAACCCTTACCCTTACTTTTAAATACGGAAGTATTCTAAAACTGGAGTATTTCTGTTCATTTCAGTATAAATTCTAGATTTACATTTTGGGTTATTTCAACAATCTTAACCAAAATACAAGTTTCGAAACAGAGTGCATCTTCCGAATTCATTTGTTTCCTATCTAGCTTGGTTGCATAACAAAGATAAACAAAGGAAAGTAATAGTACTTTGTTTGCAAACGTGCATTTCTAATAAAGTTCGGCTAGACATATAATGGTCAGTGCAAATTTTTGACAAATGGAATTTGTAAGAAGATCATTTGGAAGTACAGCACGTGACAATATATCAGTTCTAATATACTTGTCATTCCTTAAACAAAATCTATACTTATACTTAAATAATTCTATCTTGGTTGGACAACCAGGGTGGGAAAATCAAATGTTAAAAGTGCCCGAAGTAAAAATCTAGCATGTTCTAAGCACTCGGTGAACACAAATAAGTGTAACTGATCAGTTGTTAAGGTTTCAAATAAATCCATTACTTGACAAAAATCTGATTAAGACTGTTTCCCGATACGAGAACCTACTTGGTAAATTTGAATCTGGGACGTGGTACAGCGGAAATCAACTGTTTTAGATTAAGGACATATTATAATCGAAATAATGTATAGCAAAATCGTGTTTTACCTAAATTAATACACACAAAATCGGTTATACGTCGCCAGAATAATTCACTCGGGCTACGCCCTCGTGAAATTATTCGGCAGACGTATAACCTCTTTCCATGTATTAATAACGTTTAAACAAGGGTTTTCTACACATTATTTCTTAACTATATGCGTAACGTTAAAACATATAAATACATTTGATGAAGTTAAATACATGAATCTAAATATTGTTCCCTTATTATTCTTTATAAAATGGACACTTTTCACAGAGCTGCCACACATGGCTACACCCATTTCAGAGTAATCCTAACATTATCCTAAAACCAGGCCCGGATCCAGAAATATTTGATTAGGGATGAGAGGTGGGTGGGCACTACTTTAGTATGAAAGCGTAACCGTACGTTGCACGCATATCGCGTAGAGGGGGTACGTATTGGAGGGGGCCCTCCACTTGTGTTCGGGGGGTCAGGGGGTCTCTCCATGAAAAGGTTTGAAAAAAATGGTAGCCTCTGGTGCAATTTTGGTCAGTATTTTGAGGTACGGGAGTGGGTACCCCCTCATTTTAGGGAGGGGTCAGGGTTCTACCCCTGCAACTTTTTGAAATATAGGTATGAAATGGTGGCCTCTGGTGCATTTTTGGGTTTAAAGTTAGAGAAAATATTATTCATGTGCCAAAATAGTCTAGTGCAACTTTCTTGAGTATACTATTAGGTCACTTCTCAGCTAACTAGGGCCATGGCCCCTCTCTGCCAAGCCCTTGAACTGGGCCTGTAAACCGACATAAAATGACGAGAAAAGTAGCGGTCATGTCTTTTCTAAGAGATATTTTTCTATCGATGATTATTGCAAAAATCACAATAACTACTACTCATTTTACTTCACTAAATACAATATTCTCTCCAATTGCTTTTCTTACAAAATGTCAAAAAGCATCCACAATCATATTTTTAACAAAAGCTAGCTTTAACTTCTGTGGCTACCCCAAGTGAAAAAAACAACAACAGTGTTTATTAATCTGTCCGTCATTACGTAGTTGCGCTGGTTCCTTTATCGTTAGGCCCAGTATTGTCTATGGACCAGGCCCTGGCATTACGCCATGTTGATTTAATTGTTTGAATAGATACCCGGCTAACTTGACTGGAACTTGTCTCCCTTAGCGGCCGAGCAATATTTCCCGCTCAGAAAGCGAAGCTGGGATGTGGTTGAGGATTCCAAAGAAACACTTTTATTTCTTTGGTGAAGTTTAGAATTAGCTGATGACCGTCGTTTATCCCTGTGCCGAATTGATAGACTCATCTATAGTCGTCACAAGCGTAACAAAACATACAAAACCAAGACATTTATCGTCATTAGACCCATACTTTACTCGTCCTCCATTCCTCCTGTTATCTAGTATCGCCCCTTTCATGATGTAGAAATCAAAATATTTATTTTAATGATTAGAAAATGCCTTAAACAAAATATTTGCTGTATAACAAAAACATTTGCGGTACATTTTACAATCTAAGTGTTTATGGAAAACAGAGTTGCGCATAAGCTGGTGAGATTCAAAGACTTAAAAAAACACTGGAAAACTAAAGTCTGGACTGGAAAAAGGGAGTAAAATTATATAGTAGTAGAATATATGACATCGGGTGCGTGCGTGCGTGCGTGCGTGCGTGTGCCTGGAGGTGCGGGATTGGGTATGGGGATAATATCCATAAACTCAAACTGCAAGCAACTTTTTTCTCATGGATCTTGGGGACGCAAACGTTTAGGTCCTTTATGTGTATTTCTGGCTAAGTCAAAGGCCATACGCAGACAGATCCGGTCTTACTTAGTGAAAATTATTTCTAATTCACAACATTCATCTGTAAGCGTATAACAACATACTAGATGTGTAGAAATTTACTGCAGGTTTGCGCAGAACCTCTCTATTGACTTAACACTGTTACAAAGCTAAGAATTTTGTATTTCAAAATAAAAGCGACCTAATCATTTGCAGTTTTCTTTCTGAACATGAACTATGATTTACAATAATGGTGCTTGTTTTGTGTTTTTAACCTGCCTTAGGGGCTTAGAAACCTCCAAAACTGACTTTTTGTTTACTTTAAACTTGTCTTAAGCAGCCGCATGCCTTGACCAGCCAGAATGTGTCATTGCTTAATATAGGATTAACTGTGAGCATTAATTCCTGATTTTAGATACGAAAACTTGTTCATACAATGAATCAAAATCAATGAAACCAACATATCATTATCATATAGATAAATATGAGCAGTGCGAGTTTTTAAAATCACATGACCAGTAGTTTAAACATATTTATTCCCAGTAATACATGTACATTGAAGTTAAATACATACATCATAGTTTGAACAAGATAAGTAGGAAAGGATAAGAATGAAAAACTCATAGTCTTATAGAAGTCTTCTCATTTGCGGACAAAATAATTTGCGCAAATACTTGAGCTCTTAGTTGTACCGGGATAAAGAATGTAGTCTTAAGAAAAATTTAATTGAATATAATTGTAAAGACGAGTATGAATTGAAATCTACAATTTATGTGATTTGACAGTAAAACAAAAATAGACCAGTTGAGTATTTTAAGCAAATAGTGCATGACAAATTGTTGGAATATGGGCCGCCGTGAGAAAAATATTGAGAAATATAGAGACCTATACCACATTGTAGATTGAAGTGAGTTATTGTAATTTCCCAGGTATCTCTTTCCAGACACGCGACTGGAAAAAGTTATGACGTCATAAATATGGCGGCTTAAGAGAAAATAAAAAATCGTAGGCTGCTGAATAAATACAGGTGATAACGTCTTTGAAAGCTATGTTATGATTGCAACAGTGATATATTTAGTGAAGGTAGTGTTTATTCTAGCAGATAAATACTTTTATGGAAAAGGATGGAATTCATTATGCTTAAAATGAAAAAAAAATATCCATATACATCAAAAATGACGAAAACGACTGAATAACGTTATTAAGTGAGCAAGTGTCTATTTAATGGCGCAGTTTGTTCGATTCAAGATAGAATAAGTCTGATAATATGTCACTACAATAGTCGATTAGCATAATTATATGTATCTATATACCCTTGTCATCTGTATGAGTGTGTCAGATCAGCTTAATGCCCCGACACTGTGGTCAGAACTCAAAATCAATAGAAAAAAATATGTGTTACATTTTTAAGAATGCTTTTTCTAATGCATTTACAGCTTGTTGTAAACTATTTTGTAATGCAGATTTTCCTATTGAAATTGATAAATCCAATCAATTAAAACTAAGTTAAAGACATCTACGAAAGGAATCATCAGAAGATTTCTCTAAGAATGTTTTTGTCCAGCATACTAGTGGTCTATGATGTCATTGTCGTTTAGCGCTACAGTATATTTACGTTTTATAAATACTAAAATTTATAATACTACATTTAGTCCTTTCAATGAACAAGATTTGGTCACTGATCACATCCCTTCATTTGTATTTTCAAGCAAAGCTAGCATATATGATCAGCAATACTATTTTTGATTCCTTAATTGCATATACAATTAGATTATGTTCGTTTCATAGATAATTTAACCTCTAATATACATGTACCACTTCTAATTTATTAAATCGTATAACTTCATGTCGAACTGATATTTACCTCATGTGAAAAAAATATATATTGCGACAAAGTATATGCACATTCCCAGAAAAAAAAATCCTGCAACTACAGGGTGTGCTGTTGCATCGTTTCATATGTTTCCTTTACTCTTTATACCTATTTACCAAATAATCCAATGAATTACAAAGGAACTGCTTTAATTAAACGCCTTTTCTTGTGTATTTAATTTCAGTTAAGCCTTTTTCTGCCTGTAACATTGCTAAAAATAATTTCCATGTGAACTTGTGAGGCAGTTTGTCAAAGCATCGCCTTATTAAACGATGTCCGGTAAGGGAATGCAGTTTTTCGAGAGATAATAAGTAATCCATGAGAACTACTTCTGCCTAGCTTGTCGTATGATTTAGAAAACGTTAAATACAGTTATGTGTGGCTGCTATATGAAAAACAATTTACGCATTCTTGAGTTTTCAGATACAAACAATCAGTTGTTGCTCGAATAGTTGACATTTTTTTATGTCAGGGAGGTGTAGTTATTAAATGAAACTAACAATTCAAAGACCACAATACTGCATCGCTTGGGATTGATATACCTCCATATCTTAAATTGATTAACACTTTCAAGTTTATTTACTGGAGTTTTTCTCTATTCAGATGGGGATGTTCCCCATACAATCTTCTGCAATATATCAGCTTAGATAACTATCTGTTACTAGATACGTAGTTTGTCACAATCAGCTGTAGGTCATGTTGTGTGTCGGTTATATGTGACGTTTAATTAATACACTTTCCTTAACTTTTATATGATCATCATATATTTGCAAGAGCGACTTTCAAGAATTCAGTGAACGTTATCAATATGTCCTTTTGCAGATATACTGCTATTATCAAGTGCAAGAACATTCTACTAAATTTTACGATTGTAATTCAGACTTGTGTGGGTTATTATTTTTTTTTAAGTTTAATAGCAATTTAAAAACACTTCTATTACTAAGTGTATCAAAACAGTAGTTATCAATTTCAATGAAAATTTTCACAAATGATGAAATATTTTATCATATGCGGTTCTGACCCTCTTATTTGGAGATATGTTGCATATTCGGTGTTCATTCTTTTGTCAGCTGGATGCTACGCTTTCCTCTTTGATCGTGACCAACGAAAGAGGTGGACCACGCTATGACTGGTGGTTCTTAAAAGCCATCGGGACTGAGTTGCTTTGATATATTTCTACTTTCCTGATTTGTCGGATCCTTAATAATGTTCTGCTGGTATTCTGCTTTCTGTAACGGCATGGAGAACATGCGCAAATGATTTGTTAAAAGCTTTAAGAAGATCCCTTGAAAGTATAGAACGCAAATAATCAAGATAATAGAAGACTTGGTTTGACTAAATTTGTTCCTGAGAGGTTTAGAAAGGTGAAAAAAATCTCACGCCCTTTAGCACCAGCTTAAGCTGAATTATATTATAATGATAATTAACGAACTTCATAATACTAAAGGACCAGAGGCTATTTACATGTACATATTTAATGTAGATATTTACCCGATCATTTTTGTGTTTCAATTAATAGCGTGTCCTCAGTTTCCCTTGCGTGAATCAGACACTCAGCAGTCGGGGGATTAAGTTTACGTATAATGTTCTATATCATTGGAATATGATGGAGATATAGAGTGTGAGCATTATTGCCAAACTACTGTTTAAGCACACCAGCATTGTTTTGCAACTGACCGTTCCGAGACTTTGCCGCACTACGTTCCTTTATTTTACGTGTTAAGCTTTCTGTCTATTGGCTTTACTTCGTTCAGGTATTTATCATGTTCCAACCTATACATGCATTGCTGCAGAGTTTTACGGTTCAAATATGGTGGGTGGGGTATACATTATACATTAGGTGGGTGGGGTACAAAAACAAACAATTAAAATAACTTAAATATACTTTCTACTGAGAAAGTGCAAATATAATATATTTGTTATGTCCAATTGGCTTGTTTCATAACATCATACCCGATATTATAAGCAATTTTACTAATATTTTCAATCATTATTCAGCAGTATTATTTTCGTAAACGGTCGCCATATTGATGACGTCATTTCCGGATCCAGTCGCAGTCTCCAAAAGAGACACATACATATTATTTTTGTCTTGGACCTAGGAATAATTTGGTATATGTGGCTATATTTCTCAGCTACTTTCGAGCGAGATTACGAATGGTCGTGGACTATAATACCGCTCATTTGTTTGTGCACCATTTAGTCTCAGTGGGCAGCGGCACTGAGTGAAGATAACATCATTTTGTCCGTGTGATTTGTCTTCTGTGTATTTCCAAAGCATGCATCACTACTTATTCCCCATTATCTTATTTTTGACTTGTATAAAGTAAACAGTCATAAACTCAAACTATGACCAAAATAAAACACAAGTAGGAACAAGTTTCACGTCCGATGACAACAGGACCGAAACATCATCCTGGATCGCCTCCCTCAGTAAAGTTATGAAAAACAGACACATGCTTGAAAAATATCACAAAACTACACTGATATACATATTCACTCTCCTGATAAATCAATCCTCAAATGTTGAGTCCAACCCAAGTTAATGATGAACGTGTAACCATTTTGAATATAAAATCAATAAGACATAAAGTTCAAGAATTTCACCTTCTGTTAGACCAAATCAAACCTGATATTATAGCGTTCACTGTAACATGGTTGAAACCAGATATTTGTTCTTCTGAAATATTTCCCGAAGATAACCAATTTCAAGTTTTTGGAGATGATAGAACCAGTGGTAAAGGGGGTGGTGTAATGTTAGCTGTTTCAAATAGAATTGTTTGTGAGGAACATTCTGACTTAAAGACTGATCCAGATTGTAACATAGTATTGACAAAATTAAGCATTCCAGGGGGCAAAACTATCTATTTATCAGCATTTTACAAACCTCATGAAAATGATCAAAATAGCCTGTCGTCCTTGTGGAACTCTCTACAGAATGTACCTAGAAATAGCATAGTTTGGATACTAGGCGATTTAAACATGCCTGATATAGATTGGACGTCTGGTACAGTTAGGGATTCTTGTAAATTTAAATCATTATATGAGCAATTTTTGGAAAATCTTACAAATTTCAACCTGGATCAGGTAGTAAAAGACCCAACAAGAGAAAACAATGTTCTTGATTTATTTTTGACAAAACAGCCTTCTCAAGTTCATTCTACCAAAATATTACCTAGTCTTAAATCGTCAATCATAATACTGTCTTTCATGAAATGAACATTAAAATTGGTACACCTCGACAAGTAAAACGTGAAACAATTTAAAAAAGCCAGCTGGGATTCATTCAAGTCTGATCTCAATGAATACTTTAAAGATGCTTTTGTTAAACTCTCATCTAATGACCCAAACATACTGTGGGAAAAACTTAAAAATAATGTCAATGAGCTATCAAGTAAATACGTACCAACCAAAATGACTAAACCCAGAAGTCATCTTCCCTGGGTAACAGAAAAGACCATCAAAATGGTACATAAAAGAGATAAATTACACACTAAATGTAAAAACGCTAAAGGAAAAGAATATTATAGTAAAATGAGACAGCGACTTACTATTCTTAAAGCCACCATCCAAAGAGAAATACGCAAATCATACTGGGAGTATTTAGAATTAGTAATCTTTTCTAATGACTCAGAGACTGGTAAAAACAAAAAGTTCTAACTTTTTGTGAAACATAAAAAAAAACAGACAATCTGAAGGTAAAACTTATACCAAACCATATGATAAAGCAACAATTCTAAACAAACAATTTGAATCTGTCTTCTCAAAACCTAAACCAGTCAGTCTTAAACAACTTTGTGAATTAAAACTTGTTGAAAATGACAAAATTCAGCAAGAAAATAAAATTAGCGATAAAGATATAACTATAGGTGTTTTGAAAATGCCCAAGGATCTAAACCCTAACAAGGCGTCTGGTCCTGATCAGCTGTCGGCAAGATTACTTAAAGAACTTTCTCTCGAAACATCTCCTTTTCTCACTAAAGTCTTCCAGAACTCACTGAGAACTGGTATAGTTCCAGAGGACTGGAAAACTGCTATCGTTGCACTTGTAACAAAAAGGGTCCTAAATATAAAGCCAGCAATTATCGGCCAATCTCTTTGACTTCCAAACTTATGGAGCATATTATGGTCTCTAACATCGTGCGTCATCTCGACAGCAACAATCTTCTCACACCTTTCCAACATGGCTTCCGTCCCAAACATAGCTGTGCGGAGACTCAACTATTATCCTCTACACAAGAAGTTTTTGACAATCTTCAATCTGGAAAACAAACAGATCTCATTATGATGGATTTCTCGAAAGCTTTTGACAAGGTCGATCATCAACTTTTTCTCAATAAACTCATGAAACTTGGTGTCAACAAAACATCTATCTTGGATTCAATCTTTCCTTAGTAATCGTTCTCAATCTGTAGTAGGTGAAGGCTCACATTCTGATTCGTTACCAGTTTTGTCAGGGGTTCCCCAAGGTTCAGTGATGGGCCCTCGTCTCTTCCTTTGTTCCATTAATGACCTTCCCGACTCTGTTAAAAGTAGAATACGCTTATTTGCTGATGACACCATCATATACCTCACCATCGACTCATTGGTAGACTCTAACAAACTTCAAGATGATTTGACAAAATTAGAAGAATGGGAACGTAAATGGTGTATGGAGTTCAATCCTGATAAATGCGATATCATAAGAAGAAAAAACAAGAAAAAAATATCATCTTTTCATATAAATTACATAACCAAGAACTAAAAACTACAGAAAATGCTAAATACGAATGGAGAACGAATGATTTCGGACACAATGTCTTTAATCAAATCGTCACGGAGAACATACGCCTTGCCCAGGGCTCGAACTCACGACCCTGAGATCCGTAGATCTGCGCTCTCCCTATTGAGCTAAGCGGGCGGGCTTCAAAACATTTTAAGTCTCAGCCTAGTTTGATAATGAAACATTTTCATTTATATCAAAATTGCATGTTAAAATTTAAGTTTTAAAAATCCCTGATTATTTTCAAGTAATTATCCAGTAAGAATTGTCATTTCTCGACTGGAATTTAATCTTTAAGTACCGTTAAAACTAGCTGTCAAAATTTCAATCTAAAACCCAGCTGAGACCGAAAATTGTTTTGTGAACAAATGGCCTGGGAAGCGTCCAAGGTCAAAATTCCAGTCATACTCCAAAAATGTTTTATGGCTAGTACATGCACAGAATTGTCAAGATTATATTTTTGACTAAGTCAACTCCAACGACACCATTTGAGCAATTCTGTGTGGTCATTTGATACAACCAGCTTAGAAGTCGAGGCTATCATTATTGACAAAGCCTTTTTAGTCGAGTACCTTTTCGAACATATGCATATACGGTATGTGTAGATATTTTTCTTCAGGGAACTTGAACAAAGACTTAAACTCATGAAAACTCAAGGTCTATATTGGTTTAAAATTTCATAATGTAGCCATCATGTAAATCACGATAGGGTGACCGGGAAAACTGAATGAATTCAGTACCGTATAAAACTGAGTTTGTAGGGTTTGAAATGGTTAAGAATATATTATACCACGTGCGACATTTATTTACCGCGGTGCATTAAAATGTCATGCATCGTATTGGCATATTCAAAATTGTGCATCGTACAGTAGCAGTTCAGCGTTGCGAGTGCAATAATACGAAACTCCAAGTTTCCATATACACTATATACATTCTTTGATACCAAATATTCAATTATTATAATAAGTAATAACTTGTAACATATGTTCAAATTTTCCCTATATAAGTCTATATAGACCATGTGACCCCCGGGGAGTAGTGTATAAAATACCGCAACCAAAACAGTTTAACCTCATTTAACCTTTAGTCTTTGGTCCGGATTGACCAATGCTGGACAATTCAAAACACGCAGGTTTTAAACTTTACTTTCGTTTTCCCGTATTTTCGGAAAACCTGGTTATAAATAACTGACATATTTACTTTACTTTCGTTTTCTCGTATTTTCGGAAAACCTGGTTATAAATAACTGACATATTTACTTTACTTTCGTTTTATCGTATTTTCATAAAATCTGGTTATAAATAACTGACGTATTTTCTGAAAATGTTATATGGGATTTACATGATATTTTCTGAAAAATGGTCGTATTTTGCAACACAAACCTAACTGATTAACACCAGAACCTTCTTTGCTAGTACAAAATGTCGCATAGAAGCAAATAACTTTATACTGCCAACTTATAATACACACAACGATAGAACAGAAACAAGGAAAACGATTACAATGTAAGTTACTTTTTAAAACACATTTACGTCACTATGTTCAAGCTTTAGCATATCTTTGACGGATCTCATTCACTAACTTTAGAAATATTATTGTGTTTCTTAGAGATAAATTTGTTTTTACCTGCTTATACTTATGTAATTCTTTAGATTGTGTTTCTTTTTAGGGATAAAAAACAACAGCAGACCTGTTAAAAGCTTTGACGGAATTAACAACCCATTTAAAAGATAATTACAAAGAATATTTTGTATGCCAAGAATGGGCTACAACATTCAGTTCAAAATATTACAAGAAATTGGTTGATACATGTAAACCAACAAAGCGACAAACAAGGAGTACGTTAAAAGAAAAACTTAAAGAAGAAATTAAGAAATCATTCGGACAAGAGGAGGTTTTAGAAAATTTTAATGTGGATATTTCAAGCGAGGACAAATGTATTGAAAGCATTAGAAATTTAGACAAGCAGATATACAGAAACAAACGGAATATTGTTTATTGTACACATCAGATTGGATTTATTATTAAAAATTTAAAATCAGTTTGCCCAAAGGATTGTGATCTGGGACTTTATTTTCATCTCAGAGGTGTACCTTACACAGATTCCTACTGTCGAAACCTGGCTTTAGTTTATGAATTAATTGAAAAACATAAGAATTTATTGAAGTGTGCTTTAAACACTGGAACTTTAATCAAAAACAGGAAGGAAACTAATTGAAGAAATATGTACAGAGTTGAATTGGTAACAAAATCAGCTTTTAACAGTAGGAATCTATGTAAGGATTCCATGTACAATGTTCACATTTATTTATAGTAACGTTTACACTGTAAACGCACGTCACTTCCGTTCAAGTTTATTTTTAACATTAGTGGATTTTCCATGTACAATGTTCACATTTATTTATAGTAACGTTTACACTGTAAACGCACGTCACTTCCGTATACCATGTTCAATTTTATTTTTAACATTAGTGAAATTTCTATATATCTTTACTTTTATTCATAGTAACGTTTACACTGTAAACGCACGTCACTTCCGTTCAAGTTTATTTTTATATATCTATACTTCTATTTATAGTAACGTTTACAATGTAAACGCACGTCACTTCCGTATACGCTTTTGGGAGTAGTATGGAATATAACGTTTATGATACATTTTTGTTAGTAGTAAAGAATATTACGTTCTTGATACATTTTAACTCATTTTATTAAAATAATTTATCATTGTTTGTTCATTTACTCTTTGATTGTTTACTTTTAGTATTTTATACAATAAATCATACAACGGTATTTTATCTTGTAACATTTTAATGAAAAATAAACAATAATAACCACAGAGTGTACTTGTTTTGTCTTGATATTGTATGTTGTTATACTTGACTCCAGGTATATATCTAAATACTTCTTTTGGTGGAGGAAGCCCAAATGGGTCAAAGTACATATTATTTAAGTAACAAATCCAATGTGTTCCAGGTCCAGCAGAGTCATCTAAATTGATTATTCCACACTCGTCCTTTACTTTTAATTTTGGTAAATTATTTCTACTAAATACACCCCTAAAGTTTTTAATTTTTAATTGTTTTACCCATTGTTCAATTTCAAAGTTAGAAATTGGTTTGTTTATCATTCTTTTTTTTTTTTACTATAGGAATTCGTCTGTAAGGTCTTCTCTGAGAATCGATCTGTATACCCTGACCATGTCCCTTACCACTTAACAAAGATGTAATCAAAGGTATCCCTAGACTAGCAGCCAGCATACCCAGGAACCCGCCGTCTTGTGTTTGTTTTTGTGTTAATTTAATTACTCCAGATCCTACTAGTTGCTTTCTTTGATTAGGTGTAAGATATGGTGATATTATGTTTCGCTTATTATTAGCTACTGAAATCATACCATTTCCAAGTATTTTACTAACACCAGTACTGGCAAGCCCAGACAAAGCACCGATGCCTAGAGGAGCTAATATTGGCCATTGGAAGAATTGTTTTTCCTAACAAACCAGCTAAAGCTCCTAAAAATCCACCATTTTGACCTTGACTGGACATTTGTTTTTTTTGAAATTGTAATTTCTAATCCCTTCTTATTTACAACAGCTTTTTTAATTTGATTAATTTGTGTTTTTGTTAAAAGTGAAGGAAAGTTTCCACGTAATTGTTCATGTTGTAATCTAAAAGTATGTGGAATTTTTTTATTATAAGCTTATGCTAAATTTTTCTTTTGTCCATCTGTTAGGTTAACTTTATATTCAATGTAATTTGATGTCATTATATATTAAATTTATAAAATTTAGTTTTATATTTAAAATTTATTTTATTTTAACAATAACAAGTTCATTTCCAATAGTATTTATTTCAACTGTTTCTTCATACAATACAATTGCGTAAACACGAATATTAGCTGCCGGTGGAATATTTAATTTAGCTGTTTATGTAATGTGTTTAGGATCTTCTGTAGTTACTTCCTTTTTATATTCCAAGTTAAAATGAACAGATCCAAAATGTTTATAAAAATTTGATGTATTTAGCAGACTTCTAGTAGTCTTATTATTTTGTTTATAATAATAATTAATTACATCATCATATATTCTTGATATACTTGTGTATTCTGTTTCTGGATAAAAAACACCATTACCAACTTCAAGACGACAGGAGCCCAAAGTGCAATTATCATTTGCTGCATTAACTTTAAATGTATCTAATAAATGTGGGTTATGTTCTTGTGAATTACTTTTGTCAGGTCGTTGTAAATAAACAAATACATGTTGTGGTTTTGTTATACCAGCTGTTATTCTAAAGGTTATATTATTTTGTTGTGTATCAGTTGATTGTGTCACCATTTCCCGAAGGTATGACCATCTTGCTTTTGTAAATCTTTCAGAAATTAGATTAAGTCCAAATTCATTAAAAATCAAACGTGGAACCCATAGAATTAGTTTTGTTACAATTACTCTACCAGCATCAGCAGTATTAGCTCTAAAAATTAATTCATCATCAGCTGTCAGCTGCAGTGTTATTTGAATTTGACTTGGAGGTAAAATATTAGTTTCTAAACCCTGAAAAAATGAATAATTATTTAATGGAAATTTAGCATTTAACTCATTACCACCCTGGATAATAACTTTCTAGAAGTAAAACCTTTTTAAATATCCATCTTCATTCTTTCTACTCTCAGCAACTTTGTATCATCAAATAAATAAACTCATTTGTTCCAGTTGATTCTGCTTTAATCATTAGATATTTTCAACAGATTCTTTATTTATTACTTTGTATTAATTATTACAATCATATACAATTTTTCCATTTGTTTAACACTAATGTCAATTAAGGGAAGCTGCATTATTAATTAGAGCAATTTGATTCCGTAAAGCATAATTATTACCATTAGCAGCTATTACTTTAAAACTTACTTCAAAAAACCATTAAACCACCAAAATGACTTCTATCATTAATTGTAAAGTGATATCCGTTTTCTTGTTGCTTAACATTATTTCCCAAGACGATATTAAAGCTGAAACTAATTGAATAGGAGTTAGTTCGTATCTTTCACAATATTGTTTTGTTCTAAACATGTATATATTATAATTATTTTATTTTTTATAAATTTAATCTGTTAATACGTTTACGCTGAGTTGAAGTTCCAGATCCTGACAATATCAAATTTATTCTCTATGAATTCCCCCTCATTATCATTATTTTTTACTGTTATTCTTTTTTTGAAATTCCTTAGCAATTAAATTACCAACTGCGGAGCAGGTTTCTTTTTAAATTTTTCAACAATTTTATTAGCAGCTAAATTTCCAATTTCCTTTCCCAAACCCTTTTTTGTTCCACTTCTAACGCAGCTTTTCCTTGCTGTTTCCAAAGCATTTTTTTCCCCTGTTGCTAATTGAAGATGCAACTCCACTTGAAAAAAATTTCGTTAAAGTGTCAAAGATCCTGTACCAAAGGGCAGCGTCCTCGGAGACCCCAGGTCTACCATGTATGAATTTCTTTTCCCGTGTGGCATTTAACATAAATAAATATTCCTTTATTTTTTGTCATAAACTTCTTGTACATTATATAAAACTAAAATTTATATTTCCTTTAAATTAGTGTAAAACTTGTTTCAACTTCATTAAAATTAATTATTCTACCAAATACTCTGTAATATATATTCTAATTTAATTTATATTATTATTTATTAATTCAGAATATCCAACTCTTTGTGGTTCTTTGTAAATGGATAACTCTTGTTAAATCTGCAGTACTTAAAGCATATATAATATCACTGAAATTACCATCAACAAGTGAATTATCATAAGATCACAAATGAATGTAAATTGTATCCACAGAGTTTGTTTATTTGGTGTTGTAGTTCCCCATTCAGTTTTGTTTAAAGCTTTTTTCTCAAATCCCAAGCAATGTATGAAAATTTGGACATTCCTAAATCCAACATAAAATTATCTTTAATTGAAATCAAAATCTTAAAACTACTTATATCAAATTCCAAACTTATTGGAGCAATGTCTGATTTATCAAATTCATAATCATCATTACTTATTAATGTTTCCGTTTTTATATTATTAATATCTGTGTAACTGAAGAACCATTTGTAAGTATGAAAATCTTTCCAACCCTTTACCATTATTATAAAAGAATTCTTTTATTGTCATATTCATCATCAAAATTATGCCAAGAATAGGTTTATAGTGTTAATACTATCCAAACCAACAGCATAAGTTATTTTTATCTAAAATTAAAGAACGACTAAATCTGATTGTAAAATCACTCGGAGTATTTTTGTTATTATCTTTAACTATTTCAGAACTTAATACTATTTTTTTTTCCATTTATAAAATAATTAAATTTAAATTCAAGAAAAATATTTTATTATATAACATTTATGTTGTTCTGGTAAGAAATGAATTCATTTTTTTAAAAATTCATCAATTATTCTAATACCTTCATTTTTTAGTTTTTCATTATTATTTGCTGCATCAATCGAACACAAATTAACTCCAAGTCATTAACCAATTCTTTGGATTACATGGACAAACGTCATAAAATTGACTACGGAGGCATTGATGGAATCCCCCCTAATTATTTTTTTTAAATTTTCATAGATCTTTTATTGATGGGTAATCCGACTTTTCTTTTTAATTTCTTTAAAATTTTTCTAGAATAAATTAAAGTTTTTTTATTATTGTTAATCTTTATTAATCAAATCAATCAAACCCATACTACTTTGTTTTAATTATTTCTTTTCCAGTTTTCTATCCTTAGCAATTTAATTTTTTTTTACCTAAAGTTTGTTTGTTCATAAATTTAAAATTACCATATTGCCTTTGGGGAAATTTATATGGTTAGAATTTTATTCCTTTTTCCCATATATTCTCCCTTTTTTTAAGAAAATTATTTATTATTTTCTATATCTTTTTAAAATTTTTTTTTCGGGATAATTGCTTCCTTTTGCTTCAATCAGACGGGGTTTTTATTCTGGTTATTGCACCAATTCATTCCCCAAATTTTTTTATTTTACCGAGTAAAATTCTTGATACCCCTACTTCTTCCCTAGTCATTCTTTCAAGGGTTTTTAAATTTTTATGAAAAAAATAAAAATTCTTTTGGTGTGTTATATTTTTTTTAATAAATCTAAATCAAGTATTTATTAAAATCAACTGTAAATTCTTTTGGGTTTGCTCCAATTTCCCTTTTGATTCTTCAGTTGTACATCATTGTTTCAGTTCCCGCTTTCTCTTCCTAATCTTCTAATCCTTAAATTCTCTTGAGGAACCCACCAAAAGGGTTTTTCTCCCCATTTGGGGATATATTCTTGTTGTCTTTTAGATTTTTCAACTTTTCCCGGGGACCCGTAATTGGTTCGGTTTTGGAATAGCTGTGTAAACCCTGGGATTTTTATGTCTTTTTTTTTCATCACCAAAACGTTGTTGTTTTTATTCCCGGAATGCTTTTAAAATGACTTGAAATTTTCTTTTTTGACTTTCTATTCCTTTAGAATTGGTTTTTTAAATTTCAGGTACATATCCCTTTGTAGCTTTCTTAATTTTTCTCCCCATTATTTCTTCTCTAAGACTCTCTTTTTTGCCCGACTAAGTTTTTTTTTTATTCTTATTTCATTTAAATTTTTTTTTTGCATTTTATATAAAAAGTAGAAAATGTAAATAATGTAAAAAAATGTAAGATTTTAAGTAAGTAAATAATGCAAATTTAATTTTTAAAGGGAAAATTAAATTATGATACAAAAAAATGATAAATCCAATAATTTAAACAAAATTACCTTTTATCCAATTAGTTTTAGAATTTAATAGTCGATCTTCGGGTCGGGAAAAAAAATACATAATGCATAAATTCGAAAACCTCTTTTATATTATGTAAATTAACCTAATGCAAAAAACCCGAACAATCTAAAAATCAAGATTTAATTAACCACTTAATAAAATTGCAAAAAAAAAAAGAGACCAAAAAATACTTTAATATTCACTGTTTCCCAAACCCAAAACAAACCTTTTGAGAATCTTGAATCAGAAAAAAAAAAAATAGAAAAATTTTGATGATTTTGTATGTGAAGATAAAAAGGTTCAGAAAGAAAACAAAAACTTTATTAAAGGGACGTCAAAAAAACTGTGTGTTATTTATTTAAGCATCTTACTTAAAACTTAAAAAGTATTCGTTTAACGTTAATTATATTTATTTGAAAGTCCGGTAAAAAGGAAAATGATATGATTTGTAATGAACAAATTAGATGTGATTCTTTGCTAATGCAACAAATCAAAAATATATTTCTTATATTTTGCAAACCAAGGAAGTTTTTTTTAGAAAAAATTTTACTGGAATATATATGGGAGTTTTTAATATATAAACAAAAAATGAACCGACAGTATAAGTAAATTTAAATTTGATATAGATTTAAGGATTATGCACAAAAAAACAATTAAAAAACTTAAAAAGGAAAGGGAATCAATCTTACAAAAAAAAGGAAATTGAAACACAAGAAAACATTAGATATTGAGGTAATAAAAATAATAAACCCTAGGAGATTGGAAAAACCCCAACGATGCATTTTTTCAAGACGTTTTGTTTTTTAAAAAAAGTTCAAGTGTAATAATGACTAAATCTTGAAGATATTAAAAATTTAAAAAACAGACACAGAAGCAGAAGAAAGAATATTGAAAAAATTAACAAAATTTTTTTAAAAAGAATTCATTATTAATAGTAAATTTACAAGATAAAATTGAAAAAAAAAGAAACAGGTTGATTCTATTAAAGAAGGAAGAGAAACGATTGACAGAGACAACATAAAAAAGTAATTAAACCAATTTTAAAAAGAACAACAAATTAAGAATTAAAAGATAGTATGACAAACTAAAAGAAAAAAAAGAAAAATTTATGAACTGGAAAAAGTTACAAAATATTATCGTTAGAAATAAAAACAAAAAATAAATAAACTAAATATGAAAACTAAAAAAAAGAATCAAGATTTATTAAATTTATTTCAAATAAATTGCAGATATAAAACTGAACGGGGAAAAGGGCAGCTTCAAAAAGGGGTGGACATGACACGCATTAAAAACCCTTAAAAAAAAACTAATTCTAAAATAATGACTTTAAAAAAAAACTTCAAATTTTGGTTTAGTACTGTTAAAACCGTCATTTTTAAAAGTACCAACTTAAGAAATATTAAAAAAAAAATTAAAAGAAGTATTAATGAATTTAATGAAAAAGTTGAAAACTAAAAATAAACGGGACTTTGTATTGAAAAATCGTTAAAAAAGGAAAATCAATCACTGCAATGCAAAAGCAATTAACAAATTTAATGATCACTAAACATTTTAAGAAAAAACTCGGAACTTATTATATGTTGACACACCAACAATTTAAAGTAGGGGGAAATTAAGTACATTACAAAATGTTGAAAAAGTACACAAATTTATTGAAAAAATTTAAAAAAAATAAAAATGATCTGGCCTTTGATTGAAATATAACTAAAAAAAGGAGAATCAATCCCTGAAATACCCAAAAAATTTCACAAATGCCGAAGAAATTACAAAAGAAAAAAATTTTTTCGAAAACAAGAAACAAAATTTTCAAAAAAAAGAATACTGTTGACAACTAACTGTTTTAAATTCTACAAAAAAAAGATTTGTTTATTTAGCTGAAATAATTCTTAAACGTAAAAAAAAGACAAAAAAAAAAGAAGAATTGGAAAAAGAAATAGAAAAATTAAGATAAGTGTTTTTTTTTAAATAAACAGGGGTTTATAATAAGGAGATTGTCATATTATAATAAAATTTGAAAAAGTATTTTGATCGCCAGGGTGTCGGATTTTTCCATTATAGAAATTAAAAAAGGGTAGGGGTTTTCGAGCTATTTTAACTTTTAAATTTGGAATTGGAATGTCTAGATTTAGAGATTTAAAAACACAAACCAAGAATTAAACTAGCGGTACGGATGTACAAAATTAAAAAAATGTGTTTTTAACTAAAAAACCGGGAAACTTACATAATAGAATCAGGTTTTTATAGTGGGTCCGAACAGACGACAAAATGCAAAATATCCATTTTTTTTTTAGGTGGTGACAGAGGTTTTTTACAGGTCATTTCCGGGGGTATGTAAATATAACATCCAAGATCGATGAAATAAAGGGGCCCCCAAATCGGGAGTGATTATTATCAAAAAAAAAAATTAAAAATTTATTTAACGAAGGACATTTTTGCTTTACCTAAACGATTTTTCTCTACAAAATACCATTTTTTCCCTTATGTCGGATAGTTATTCAAATTCTACTATTGGAGGAAAATTAAAAATTTAAAGAAAAAAATTTTTTGGAGGAATTTTAAAAATTATAAAAAAACAAATTTTTGAATTACAATTTTAATTAAAACTTTTTTTAAATTTTCTGTGTTTTTATTTAACGGGAAAAATTAATAAAATGGGAAAATTTAAAAATAAAAAAGAAAAAGTAAATAAAAAAAAAAAACAAATAATAAGAAAACCTCCATTGTTTTTAACATGTTATTAAGATCCCGACGGGGAATTTTAAAGGAAAACTGTAAAGCAAGCCCTGGTTTAGTTCAAAAGGTAAAAAAGAAAGAAAAAGCATGATTCAATTTTTAATTTTTTGTTGAGCATTAAATTAATAAAGGAAACTAAATAAAACTAAAAAATAAAGAAAAGTAATTTCAAAGTTACAATGTGAAAAATAACAAAAAAAAATAAAATCTATTTCTATTAAAATTATGAAATAATTTAAAAAAATGATGTTATTTATATTAATTCTTTAAAAATTTTATAAATTCAGTTAAAATTTTGGGTTCTATAATTTAAGAAAAATTTTTAAAATTAATTTTTAAAATAAGCAATGTATTCAAAACTTATAAAGAATATTCTTTATCTTTCTAAAAGGGATAAAAGTTTATTTTAAAAAAACTAAATAGGGGTTTTTTATAAAACGAATTTAACTTTAAAGGGGGTGATTTTTGGTTGAATTAAACAAAGACTTTGTAAATTTTTAGAACATTGTTTTTTTTAAAAAAAGTTTTTTTTAATTCCTTTACTTTTTTTTAATATTAATTCTTTTTTAATAAAATGAATACATTTTATTCTAACCCCCAACAAACAAAAAGGGGAATGCGAAGCTTCATTTTTAAAAATTTTCCAATTATTTTTAATATTTTCGAAAAAAAAATTTTTAAAATTATATCATAAACTTTACAAATAAATCTTTGTTTAAAAAATCTCTATGCATTTTGGCTTTTTATTTCAAAACAAATAAATCAGGTCAGTGAAAAAAAGTTTTCGAACCTCTATTTTCCCTTTAATTTAAATTAAAAAGAAAATCATAATTAAAAATTTTATAAATCAGAATGAAATTTCCCAAACATAACAAGGTCTTTTTTTAAAACAAACTTTTTTTTATTCATAAATCCCAAAAAAATTTTTTGTTAAACTCGTTGAAAAACAAAAAGGGTTTTTGGTAATACTTTAAAAAAAGGTTTTCATCATATTTAAATTTAAATTACCCTCTTGCGAAAATTCCCATCGTCTTGAATATGATTGTTCTTAATTAAAAAAGTTTTTTTAAAAAGAATTTTTTTTTTAGATTTTTTTTGAGTTTTAAAATCAATATATTTTTAACCAAGGAGATGATCAAAATATTTTTTAGTCTTTTTAATTTTATTTTTCGTTTTTTTTAAAATTTTTTTTTTTAATTTAAATTTTTTCTTTTTTTTTTTAATTTTTTTTATTTTTCTTTTTTTTTTTTTTTTAAATTTTTTTTTTTCTTTGGTTTTTTCAAGATCAAATTCATACAAAATTAGTTTTAAACCTTTTTAAATTTAAATTTTTTGAATTGTTTTTTTAGATTAAATTTAAAGTTTCCAGAGGGTAAAGGTTTTACAATAGCCCCAACCCTAAGGTTATTGGCTCAAGGGACTAAGTATTTGCTGTCAATTTTGGATCATAATCTTTTAATTTTATTGTTTGTTTTTGATTTTTGAAATTAATTTTTTCCCCCTCTCATCCCTTTTTAAAAAAAAAGATAATTCAAAATCTTATTAAATTAAAATTAAAATTCCAGTCATTTTTAACATTGCATCCCAACAAACCAGGAACAAAATAATGAAGGGTTTAATTTGTAGTCTTAAACATAGTTTTCTAAATTTTTGAAAACATCAGTAAAAGAAAACGTCGTTTTTTAAAAATTGATCATGTATTCTCCCCTTTTTTTAATTTTAATTTTTTCCAAAAATTTTTAGCATGTTCAATTTTTGTCAATATTGTGTTTATTTAAAATTGAATAAAAATCTTCTTTTGGGGGTAATTTGTTTTTTGAATTTTTTTTAAAAGAACCATGAATCATATATAAACATTTTTTTTTTAATAATTTTATATTTTTTATAAAACAGTTGAAGTTATTTAAATTCGGAATATTTTTTACTAATTATCCCAATGATTGAGCATAAATTGGAATGAATCAAAAAGAAAATCGGAAAACATAAATCCCTATATCTTTCCTATTTGGAATAACAAAAATTTTTTTTGAAATTTTCCTATTTGTTGCATAATAAAAAACCCTCATAACCTCTTAAATTTTGAAAACAACAGGAATTTTGTGGTTAGTCTAAAATTAATATTACATTCTGATGAGACTTCCTAATTTTCCTTTATATGACAGTGGTTCCCTTCTTTGATTAAACTTCTATATATCTTTTTTCCAAAAATACAAAAATTTGTTTTTTTTTTAAATCAATTATTTTTTTTTAGACATTTTTAGTTCTTTTTTAAAATGTTCTTTTAAAATTTTTTACAATATTCCCTTCCCAAGCATTTTTTCAATAAACTTATAAACTGCATTAGACCTCTAAAATCGGGTTGGTTTAGTTATTTATCGTATAACAACAAACAAAATTTAAGCCGTAACCACAATCTATAGATTTTTATATGGGGCAGTAAAAAGATTCAGGTGATGGTAAAGCAGTTTAAAACTTTTTTAGTTATTGATTCAAAATCAGCAAAATTCCAAAAGGGGACTGAAATTTTATATTTTTAAATTTTACTTTACTTTTCCCCCTTTTGGCTTTTTTTACGCCTTTTGGACCATTAACTAAAAAATTTGGGAAAATGTTATTTAATATTCTTTCTTGATAAAATTTGCAGAGTTTTTACAGAAATGTTTTTTTGTTACTTTGGGTTTTTTTAAACATTAATCATTAAAGTCTTTTATCCCCAAATAAATTTTGGGCTACAGTTCTCTGCCCCCTTACGTAACTTTAGTTATTTTTCTTTATTGATTTAATAAAATTACACTTTCGGAAAAAGATATTTTTATATGTACAATGGATAAATACTATTTTTTTATAACCAAAATATTAAAGATATTCATTTAAAACTTCATTTTTGTATTTAATTTTAAGTAACAGGGAAAATTTATTTCCTTTTTTAATAAGTTTTTTTATGTTTTTTAATTTTGAAACTCAGGGGTTTTTTTTTTAACAAAAATAATTTTTTAAACTAAATGACACATCTAAAAAATTCTTATATTTTTCTTTTTATTTATAATCCCCTTTTATTTAATTTTGTAAGGTTTTGGTAATTTTTAAAAAAAATTGAAGCAGCCAATGGATTATACTTATTCTTTTATATAATGAGCACAACTGACTTATTCTCCCCCACTTCCTTTTAAAACCGTTGCCAAATTTTATTTATTTTTTCTCAAAGGGTTGAGTAAAATGTTTTTATTTTCTTTGTGTAAAATTTTTAAAAAACCCTTTATTTAAAATAAGCTGATAATATATTGATCGGCACTCATTTTTTCAAAAGTTAATTTTAAAACAACGTTTATTTTTATACCTTTTTAAAATTTAATTTTAGATTTAAGTATTTCATAAGGGGCGTTTTGTTAAATATAATTTATTCTTTGGATCCGTTATAGTAATTTTAATTTCAAATTTTTATAATATTTTTTGTAGTCTCTCAATTTCCATTAATATTTTATTTAGAAAAAAAAAATAAGGGAAAAAAAGGTTAAAAAATGAAAAATAAATAAAGTTTAAGAAAATCTAAAATATTTTAAATTTTTTAAAACTTTTTCCCCCGGTTTTTTTATATTCCACTTTTAAAATTGTTTTTTTCCTTTGCGCACATTGTTATTAACCCCCAATTAAAATTTAAAGGGCTTTGGATGTGCAAAGTGCTTTTTTTTTTTTTCTTCATTGATCCCAATTGGGTTTCAAAAAACTTTTTTTGGGTTGTTTCGAAAATTATTTTGGCTGGGGCAATCACATAACCCTTTTGGGATTTTTTTTCAGTTAATAGACAAAACCCTAGTCCCATTAAATAAAATTTTTTTTTAAAAAATAAGGATCTATAACATTTTGAATTTATCAATACAATTTTATATTTATCGCTAAATATTTGATCAAATTTTGATTTAATAACATTTCTTTTTTTGAAATTTTTTTTATGATTTTTGTCTGGATTTATTTTTCTCCTAAAGTGCTAGATAATTTTGGCATTACATTCATTATCTTTTATTAACATTATATATAAAAATTATAGAAAAAAATTTTAAAAAAAGCACGTAAAGAATTATAAATTAAATTTTAGAAATTTGTTTATATTTTTATATCTTTTGAATAAGATTTTAAAAATCATTTTTTAAATTTTACAACTTTAAAATTGTAATACCTTCTTGAGACATTTTTTTAATCATTCTTCGTGTAAATTTTTGATTTTTTTTAAATAATCTAAACCAACTCTATTTTCTTCCCTTTTTTTTCTTTTTTTAAGTCTTTTAAAAAAATATCCTGGGTCGGTTTTAACAAAAACAAATCCTCAATTGGGTTTTTCCCTATGGTTTTTTTAATTTTATCAGTTAAAAAAAATTGTGTCCGCCCACTTGGGTCATTTAAAAACCCGTTGTCGGGATGTTTTTTGTAAAACGTTACTGTTAGTTAAAAAAAACGTTCAAGGGCAGAAACACCATCAAAAAGTTTAGCAAAGAAACTTTTTTATAGACTGTTTAAAATTTTTAGCTGAAAAGGAAATAAAAATTTTGGAAAGGGTTCTTGAGCACAAGTTCAAAAAGATTATAGAATTTTCGCTTGGGGTTTATAAATTTTATTTGGAATGGGGGGGGGCTGGAATTTATTAAAATTTGGATTATATTCTTTTATAATATCTAAAAACGTACTTTTTTCCGATGCAAATTACCTTAATAATAAATTTTTTTCATTATATAAATATTATAGAAAAAATCTTTAAAAAATCTTTATAAACTCTTTTTCTTTTTTACTTTTATATCCGTTAAGTTTAATTCCTTCATGTGCATTTCAAGAGGTGTTGAATAATTTTTTTCTTTCTGCATTTCTAATAGTATTGTAAAAATATCCTGAATAACTTTATTTGGATCTTCTTTATTTACTTTTCCGATCCGTGCTTTTTTTATAAGTTGTTTTATTTTGTGATGATGTGCTTTTAAAATAAATTTCTTGTCGTCAAGTTTTAGTCTATTAGTAAATATGGTAATTATTATTGGAACAGCGCCAGCAACTGCTACAAATATAGGAATAGCTGGAACAAGTGCTAATGCAGCTGAGCAACCAAAGATACCTGCTGTAATATATAACCCAGTACTTACTCTCCCACAAAATTTATAACTTTTTCTGTAAGCAGCAGCTAGTTTAGTTAAGTGAATGATTAATTGATCTATTGTTTCTATTCCATTATTATTAGAAATTAGATTTTTATTACTCATTTATATAATTAATATTAATATTAATATTTTTTAAATTAAATTTCTTCCAATTCACTAAACGGAACCCAACTATTAAATTTTTCATTGTAACCTTTCCATTTTACTAAAGCTTGTTTTTTCTTATAGTCTCGTCTAATAACTTTTTCTATTCTAAAAACTTCTTGTTTAGCAGGTAAAAGTTCTTGTTCATAAAATGAACCCTGAATTATTTCATCATTTAAATCTTTAGTAGTGTATGCTCTGGGATTTGTATTATTAATTCCATAAATTATAAATATTTCCTCTGTCCAGTTTGGTGTATATCCTTTTTCAAAATGTCTTTTAAGTTTGCTTAAGCGAACTCGATCACCAATTTTAAATTTTCCTTTACTCTTTGGTGTCTTTAAATTACCATATAAATTAAAGTAAACAGTACCTTTATTTAAGTTTTTACTAGCTTCGGTTGGTGTCATTTTTATACTAGAATGTTTTGTTTTGTTATATTTATCAACCATTTCCTGCAAATTATCTAAATAAGTATAAGTGTTATTTGCTGTAAAATATTTCCACATTATTCTTTTTAAACTTCTATTAAATCTTTCAATAACTACAACCTTTCCTTCATTAAATGTATGGTACATGTTAATTTTATTTTTATTCAAAAATGATTCAAACTTTTTATTATAAAATTCTTTTCCTTCATCTACCCATAAATTTGTTGGTGTTCTACCTTTAATAATTATTTTTTCAAATGCTTCAGTAACAGATTCTCCAGTTTTATTCTTTAATGGAATAACCCAAGCATATTTACTGAATATATCAATAACGGTTAAAAAGTACTTTACTCCTTTATTATATTTTGAAAAAGCTTGCATGTCAACTAAATCAGCTGACCAAGTATCATCAATGTCATTAACTATCACTCTTCGTTTCCTAAATTTTCTTTTAATTGGTTTGTGTAATTCTTCTGCTAATTCATCGCTCCAGTGGTAGCTTGGTACAGTTATTTCGGGGGTGTACTCTACCCCCTTTTCCCGTTTTTTTTACTTTCGTTTTTGTCCAAGACCAAGTTTGTATTTCGTTTTAATTGCGGGTTTTACAACTAAATGTTTTGCAATCTTTTCTCCAAATGTTTTTGATTTAGTTTTATTTAAGTTGGAAAGCATTTTTTTGTCGCATGTACCCTTTTTTACACCGCTGTCATAGCAAAAGTCATGGTCCATACATACTGCATCCAGTTCGTTGACAGGAGGTCCATTATCTAAAGGATTTCCTGGCCCACAATAGTTATATCATGGAAGTGTTAAACCTTTTTTATGTAATAAAGGTAACATTGCTTTATGGATATCTAAATTACCCCCTGTACTTTTAACAAACTTTGATTTCATTTTTCCACAAGACGAACATGTAGCCATTATCATTTTTCTCCCGTTTTTTGTTGTAACATAATGAGGATTTATATTATCACTAAATTTTCTTTCTTTCAAACAATGTTTTTTTATTCTGTAAACTCATTATATTATATGTGTTTAAAACTGTTTACTGGGTTTAAACCTGTAGGTTTTTAATTGTCCAGCATTGGTCAATCCGGACCAAAGACTAAAGGTTAAATAAGGTTAAACTGTTTTGGTTGCGGTATTTTATACACTACTCCGGGGCGGGGCCATATTTGACCATAGAGGGATAATTTGAATAATTTTGGTAGAGGACCACTAGATAATGCTACACACCAGATATCAAAGCCCTAGGCCCTGTGGTTTTGGACAAGAAGATTTTTAAAGTTTTTCCTTTCGGTTGCTATGGCAACCAGAGTTCTGCATGGAATTCAATTCTTTTAACAATTTTGAAAGGGGGTCAACCAATGAACATTCCTGCGAAGTTTGGATGAAATTGGCCTAGCAGTTTATGAGATGATGTCGTTTAAAGTAAAAGTTTACGGACGGACGACGGACGCCGGACGAAAAGCGATCACAAAAGCTCACCTTGTCGCTCCGTGGCAGGTGAGCTAATAAGAACAGGCTTGCGATAAAGATCCTCTAGCTTCTTTTTCATAAATACGGTAGTCGAAAGATTTTAATAGAGACATTAATCAAAAAGCGATTTAAAAGGTAAAAAAAAAAATTAAAAATGCTCCTACGCTATTAAGAATGCGTGTAAGACAATATATCGGTAATTCATATATAATAAGACGGATATTAATAAATCTTATAACTGTCTTTTCTAGGATATTTTAAATGGAAACAGTATTACGGCATTAGAACTGGATGCTAAATATGCCACTGTTCAGTTATGCATAACTTCCTCATATACAGTATGAGAAAACCCATACAGTAAGTCCGCAGTACGTCTCGAAGTAAGCTGAAAGTCTCTATTTGTACTATTAGTGTAACCTTCAGAAAATAAAGTTGTTGTCTTATTATAGCAATATTCTTGTTTCTTTTGTACTTTTTCGTTTCAACGTGTTCACGTTTTGTGACAAGGCGACAATAGTCGAGCACTGCTGTCCTTCGACAGCTCTTGTTGAATGAGTATAAATGATACTCAAACTAGTAATTAGGGACTCTTGTGGGTCTCTATTTTCTCATTATTTCCGCTTGTCCGACAGTGCGTCCAATTTTCTTTTTGGAATACATAAAGCCAAATTTGTTTTAAATAATGGAGACCATCTTTAATTCTTTATACCAACTTACGATGGGAAATGCACCTTTGTCTACAGGTCAAGCGTAAGGTATACCAGAATTGTCACATTTTAGAAGGGCCAGTCAAATATTGCCAGCTCCATATTGGTGAATATTTTCTTTTTGGTTTTGACTAAGCCTGGCTTCCCGGCTACAGAGCTCAGCCTTCTCATCGGCCAATTCCAGGTTTGATCCCAGAACTTATCAATCAGATTATCGAGATTTGAGACTGTTTTCCAAATTTATTTTTATAACAATGAGCATTTGTATGGATTTCCAAATATCACAATTACATTGTCGCATAAAAAGTAACAAGAACAACTGTATTATCAAAACTTTATTTTACAGCAAATGCTATGAAAATATTAACAATACATAAATGATATAGAAAATAACAGTATTTAAATTGTACATCATAAAATAGTAAAATGAAGATAGGAATTACGCGAAATTGACATTGGTTTACACCTATCAAAGTCTTCTTCAGCAATATGTCAGTCGAACTAATCCTAAGCCAGGTTGCCATTTTCAGCTCAGTTGCAGTAGTAATTTTTATTGTCATTCAGGAAGTTACTTCCAAAATCAGTCATAACAACTGTTGCACATTTTTACTATTTTTACTAACTCGTCAAATACTGGCCATGGTACAATAATGGCAGACTATCACGTTGGTGTATGTTAAATGTATGTTTTAATATTTAAGAACATTTTCAAACAGCTATAATCATATATACTACAATGTACATGTTAAATGTTTAGCGGACAATATTTTTATAGCCGACAAAGCACAAGCGAGTAATAGCTATAAGTGGTGTATAAAATCGTCATATCCAGATTTTTATCTAATAACTATGAAAAAATCGTATAAATGTTTTGTGAAATTACTTTATGTTTTGTGCTGTAATTTGATTACTGTGCCATATTTTTGTTCTTTTTACTTTTGTATTATGAGCATAAAACGTTCGCAGCAATTACAGTGAAACGGCCATTGTTTCAATCTACCACAAAGTACAAATACATGTATGTAAATTCTATAAATAGCACATATATTGCACTCAAATGTATTCTTGTTGTTTTATCATTTACACAATAACCCACAATCCACGTGATCTTAAAGTGTCTTTTCATTAAATCTTGATGTGTCTTGTCATTAGACAAGTTCCTCTTTCCTTGAAGACCTACACACCCAGCACGCAAACACAATGAGTAACAGCTGAAAGAAAAAATAAAGTAAATGTATATTTTCTTCATAAGTATTCGGTCTTAGGCCTAAACATTTATCGTGTTTCAGGCATTTCGACCCTACAGAGCGGATTATCATAGACCTTAGAGCTTGTTAAGAAATTTGAATATTTCTAATGCTTAACATTTTATGCACGATGGTCGCTTGATCCTGCAATTATAAGTAGTTAGATGCGTTATTTAAACATGATAAAACTGTAGTTTTAAAGCTACTCGCCCACAGTTTGCGTGAAAATTTTCATCATGTGCATTTCCACCAAGTTTGGCATAGAATATATATTTCAGAGGTCGAAAACGAATGACTTCAGACATACTCCATTAAATTGTCAAAAACAACACTGTCCTCTGTGGGGTCATCTGTTTTGTTGGGTTTTTAAGCTGTGGTCATATGCTGACTTTCCAGCTTTTATGGCGGAGGAAGACGCTCAGCTTGTCCTCCAGACATTATTTCATGTGTTCGTGAAGAAACACCGCCCTTCTATATGTTAGCTGTTTATATATCGCTCCATTATACAAAACAACTTCACACCCAAGCGGGGTTTCAAATCCTTATCTGTGATTGGCGATTAATTAGAATACAACGACTGCTATCACCCGGTAACGGATATCTCCTGTCGGAGCTCAAACTTGCGACCTCGCAACAGGTTACGGACTTAAATTCATAATAATCTTAATGTTTTCTGTATGAATCTACAGCAAGAAATCAATTCTGAATTAATACTAATAATGAAATTATAAAGTAAGTTATTAATTTCCTGTATTTTTCTACCAGTATATATTCTATTTCTTTTGAGGAGGAGATGGATAAAAGAAGTCAGTCGTACCTGTATCACCATGCCACAGATTCCTACAACAACAAAAGCTATCTGGTAGGACTCGAGCCAGTCAGTGAAAGCATCATAGCAGTCCTGTAGGTAGAAATATAATCACCAAATAATTGCACTAAATAATGTACAGCGAATATGCCAGAACAATTACTAAATCATAATTTCATTTCTAACTAAAACGACACAGGCTGGGAAGCAACCTCATTTGCTTTTGGTTTGGTTTGGAGACACACCGACACAGCTGAGATCGTTTGGCGATGAGGGAAGACATTAGGTGCCCCTCTGGGCACTGTTTCAGGAATGGACAGACACCTGGATAGAACCACCAACCTTCCGCAAGTCATGGTTGCTTCCTCACATAAAGAACCCAACACCTCAAGCGACTTTTCAAATCCACATTTGCAAGGAGCATGCGAGTTCGTCAGTGACCTTAACAACTCTGCAACAGAGGCTCCTACTTTTTGGACTAGAGTTGTCGAAACAAGGCGGGTGTGTTTCACAAGTTTTCACACATATCTATCTATATTTCTTATTATTATGTACCATACGTTATGTTTCTTGTTACATATGTTGTAATCGCTAAAAGGCGGAAATAAAGAGTATATATAAAGCATTAACGCCTATTCATTGAATTCGCAATATTTGTCTATACATCACAGTAATTTTCTTCATTTCAAAAGAGGAGCAGACGACAATTCGTATTGCTACTTACTACCGAGTATTTATTGCCAGTGGTCAAGCACGTGCTGGTGGCTTCTCCTAAATTCGACGCGGGCAGGTGTTCATTATCAACGTGACAGCATTCAAACTGTAAATATATAAACATTTAATATAATAAAGCTCATCTTTTAAAACTAGATAGAAAAAATATGTGACGACATTGTAATTATTGAAAGTACCGTTTCAAAACTCTGCATACAGTTACACCAAGAGCCGTCTAATGACAGCGCGAAAACCTTTCCACCTAATACTAGTTTACATGAAAACAGATTTAGCAACATTTTCTAAGTTGAACTAGATGTGTGTCCATAGGACACAGGTTTCCCCACTCTGTTACATGACAGAAAGTGAAATAATTTTAAGACATATTCAGCACAAACATTTATGCACATTGTGTATTTTTCATTAAGTGAAGGACCATAACTCTAGCCTAGTTGAGTGAAATCCCAGAGAACACCAGGTGCACAATTTCAAATGATATATATAAATCCTGTTATGTTTTATAACTCTAGGTCAAGTACATTTTAACAAACATGGGACATATACATTTTCTGACAAAGTCAAGGGCTATAACTCTGATCTTGCAAACTGAAATAATAAAAAAAAAATTACATGCTGGATAATATTCTTACATGGTTTCCTGACTTTTGGTGAAATATTTTTAAATATATGCAGCACAAACTTTTATGTGCTTTACAAACTTTTAAGCGCTTTATGCGTATTTTTCAAGAAGTCAAGGACCAATACTCTGGTCTGGTTGTGTAAAATCCCAAACAGAACACCGGGTGCTATATAACAATCCCCTAACGTTTTATGACTCTAAGTCAAATACTTTTTGAAATACATGTGACACACACCTGTATGCCCTTTATGCATATTTTTGACAATCAATGGCATAAATCTGATCTGACATAGACATCAAGAATAAAATTCCAGTCGCACAACTTCTCATGCTGAATAATACTCTTATGATGTTTCATGACCCTAGATCTAATACTTTTTTAGATATGTGCGACACAAACTTTGATGCCCTTTTATACATAATTTTGACTAAGTCAAGGGTCATAACTCTAGTTTGGTAGCATGAGATCCAAATTAAAACATCAGATGCACAACTTCTCGTAACGAGGGTTTGATGACTCTGTGTCAAATAGTTTTTGAGATATGCGCGACACAAATTCGAACGGACGGACGTTCCTATATATGGGTATTTATGTGGTTACTCTTTTGTTCTCTCTATTGTTCCTTTAGCCATGTAAAAGAACAACAGCCACATAAAAGCTTACGGAATATATGACATCAAAGAAATTGTACAGTTACCTATTGTTCCTATAGCCAACTAAGTACGCAAATGTTAGTTCGGAATGACGAACTTAGAGTGCCCCCCCCCCCCCCCCACCAAAAAATGACGGGGGCCAAAAAGTGGTATATTTTTGCTAAAATGTAAGCTAGAGTTACGAAACTTGCCAAGTGAGATTATCCCATGATGCCGAAGACGTGTGGAAAATCTGAAAACATCTTAAATAATTCGTGAGAAACATGCTTACATGCAAAACTTTGAGCAAATTTTCTATGATAAAATTTTGACAAAATAAAAGCTAGAGTTATGCTAGAGTTATGCAACCTGTCATGGAAGGTAATCTCATGTTGCCGAACCGAAGACAACTGTGAAGATGACAGCATTTGGCCTAGTAGGTTCTGAGATATCTGTTTACATGCAAACCTTTAACCAGAAATTCTAAGTTAAAATGGGACATTATTTTGACAAAATAAAAGCCAGAGTTATGTTACTTATCCTGGGAGGTCATCTCATTATGCCGGAGACGAAAAAGAAGATGAAACTTGAACATGAAATTCTAAGTTAAAAGGGGGCATAATTTTGACAAAATAAAGGCTAGGCTTACGTAACTCGTCCTTGGAGGTCAACTCATGATACCGAAGAATGTGTGAAGTTTGAAAGCAGTTGGCCTGGTCGTTTCTGAGAAACATGCTTACATGCAAAACTTTAAACTTTTGTGATGCGGACGCCGACGCAGACCAACAGGCAATCACAAACGCTCTACAGTTTGAAAAAATTCAAACAGTCGAGCTAAATATGATTTTATTTCAGAATACATCTGCCAATTTCAAGATTATGTTCCGAAAAAAAAAAACAACAGCAAAAGTTTTTTTTTTATAGTTTTTCATGTTGGAGATTCTCTTGGATATAAAATTTCTAACCTGTAATACTTTAAAGGTTTAATTTGTTATGGGTTTTTAGTTGCCGAGTATCTGGATGCTACCTTGCCATTGATCAATTTCGAAACAGCTGATCAGTATTACAATGAGAGGCTTATGTTTAACATCAATTTTAAACTCCGGTTTCATACCTTTAGAGCCTGGATGAAATTAGTTTTTAGCGTCAGAAGCGCATAGCTGTTAATAGATGCGTATAATTTACAAGGTCGACTAAAGGATTTGACAGCAGCTTTTATGATATGAAGTAGTTACACAGAATTCATGATTAATGAGCCTTTACATAACCTGTCTAGGTTTTAAAGATTGCTGGATATAAAACCTTTATTTAGTGAATAATTCTCAGATAAACATGATAATTGGTAATTTTTATGGTAACATGTATAAGATTTGTTGTTTCTTCTAGTACGTCCACGTACTTCTGGATACATGTTACTTACAGTTTTAAACATATACTGTGTGGCTTTAAGGTAATCATCTTTCCCTTCATTAGCCTTCTCGATAGATTCTTTCATACCCAGCCTAACCGCCTTCGTCATCTGGAAAGGAAAACAAATAGGCATTATCACATTATTATTATTATTATTATATGTCGTGTCATAAACTACCTTTAGAATAATTTGTCGACCAATGGTCAAAACTATACCATCGGTTCGGACTCGGGCACATAGTTGACTGTCGACCAAAACTCTTGCTATGGACGAGTTCGAATAAGTTGTAAAAATGCAGAGTTTTTTTTCTTTTTCTTCAGTGATATGTTTGCCTATATACGGAGTTTAGAACATATTGTGTATGAAGTCATGTGATTTTTTTTCTAAATGGCTGAAGCATTTTTAGTGTTAAAGTGACTATTGTTTACGACAAACATTATTACACTTTAGATGATCATCAACAAAAAGTCGAGAACGACAGTCATAGGTTAGCTACGTCTATTTGTGTAATAGTGGACAAGATAAAAACAATTATAAACAGCACATGTAGCCGCAGGCAAACAGGCCTACAACAAATACGCATTTGCATAAAGATGTAAACAATATTTTATAAATGATAAACATGTTGTTAGATAAATATCTTAAAATATCTCTGTTTACACTGTCACGTTCCGTACCATCATAGGCTGGACAGGTAGCCTGGAGAAAAAGTAAACTCTTCTTTTTGTCCATGATTTTTTCCAGTTAACATATAATAATATTATTGAAAATCAGTCTACTCAGTACGCCTAATGCTTTATGTGACAGCCATGAACAGCTCTGTAGGCTACAATAATTGTATGATATTTAATACTAAAACCATCGCGCCGATCATCAAAATAAATTCATTTTCATATTCATGATAAAATATTTGGAAACAAAAGATCCACGCAGATCTTAGAAATGCTTTCTTCAGAAGAAGGCTTCTATGTTTAGGCAATGTTGATTAAGTACAAATGAATCTTGGCAATCAAATATGATTGTACTAATTCATCAGCTAGTGCATTTCACAATCGGTCATAAAACTTCTGCTGTCTTAAGAATGCACTTCACTTCTGCGGGCATCAAAACGATATAAATTAACCAAACCCATCCTTACCACAGTGCCTTAACTGCAAAAAGTAGTTCCTCAGCGCCTTAATATTAAAATGTGTAATTGATTGCTTTGAACAACGAATTTGTTTTAATCTGTCCATATGATTTCATTAGTGACATAAAATACAGACAGAAATTATCAATGCTACTAAGCAATTTACCTTTGGTCCTTTATTACATTCCACTGAATAGCCTGTAAATATAAAGTCAATGTGAAGATTCTTGCACTTCACAAACCTATCAATAAGATCAATACTCTAGTTCAATCAATACAGACGTTTATAAAACATTCTTACCTCAGATCTCAGCACGAAAAACAGAATAACGCCGGCAAGTTCCAGGGCTAAACATATGCCAATCAATATAGCATACTGCAACAAAAAAAAAGAACACATTAATTCTGATTCTGGAAAGCAATCATAGCTAATTTATGGGACAATTCATACATTTTCACTTCGCATGCTTTTACATAATAATGAACCTAGTATACTAATAAGCTAATACTTTTTCAGTAAGTTTAAAGTTTCAATTGTCACAAGTTATAGGAAAAGGGTTAAAAGTAGGCAGTGTCACTTTGGTATAAGTTGTCTTTGCTCCTGTATATACTTCCAGTATTATATCACTGTCGTCAACAATGAAATTATGTGGAGGGAATTTTAGATTTTGTGTAGTACTATTTTATTATGTAAACAGATCTTACAGGAGATACAGATACTTCCTTTTGAAAATAAGAGTATAAACGCTTGTACACATTATTATAACTAAATTATTCATCATAGAAGAGCGTTGTTTTCCCATGACAATACTATTAGTTACTATAAGAAAGATGATATATTGTTTTCACTGTTTAGCAAGCAACAACACTATCAAAATATCCTGAATATTCAACGCCGTATTTATATTACTAATACTTCTTAAACATTATTCGGCCTAACTTTTCTATATCTGGGAAGAATATTGAAAGTCCATGACTTGAATAATGAATAATAATGTACTTACGATAACCAGTGCAGCTCTGACCAGACATACAGCACCGACAAATCCAAGGAAAGAAAAGAGGATGACGACGGCGCCGACGACAATGAATATAATAGCCAGACTGTTAAGTAGGGAATACAGGTCATAGTCGTTGATAGAGATGTCTTTGAATGTAGGCTCTATGTCTTCCTTCAATTCGCTTCCTCCGAAACGAAATACAAGGCCCAGGATCAACAATGCGATACCCAATAACTGAAATTAAATTTAGTTTTAACGTATTTATTGTCAACATTCTTTTGAAAAATGCATATCATAGAATAAATGTCAATATTTTCTCTCCTTCAATTTTTTCTTCCTTATTGGCAGACTTGAAGAAATCATTGTACACTAGCAAGCAAAAATTCCATTGATAAATTAAACCAGGAAAGTATAAGATAAAGCGTGTTCAAGACTCAAACATTTTGGGTCTCTGTTGTTATTGTTATTACTAAAATACCACTGGCCAGTTAAATACAGAGACTACATGTAATGCCATCGTTGAACTCTTGTGTCTTTATCTGTATGCTGAATGTTGTTAATTCATACACCACCAGGACTTCTTGCATAGCATGTCATGTTTTATATAAGAACGAGTTGTGTGATTTTATATACAAATGAGTTGTGTGATTTTATATACGAATGAGTTGTGTGATAGAATGAGTTGTGTGATTTTATATACGAATGAATTGTGTGATTTTATATAAGTTGTGTGATTTTATATACGAATGAGTTGTGTGATTTTATATACGAATGAGTTGTGTGATTTTATATACGAATGAATTGTGTGATTTTATATGAGTTGTGTGATTTTATATACGAATGAGTTGCGTGATTTTATATACGAATGAGTTGTGTGATTTTATATACGAAAATCACAAATGAGTTGTGTGATTTTATATAAGAATGAGTTGTGTGATAGAATGAGTTGTGTGATTTTATATACGAATGAATTGTGTGATTTTATATACGAATGAGTTGTGTGATTTTATATACGAAAATCACAAATGAGTTGTGTGATTTTATATACGAATGAATTGTGTGATTTTATATACGAATGAGTTGTGTGATAGAATGAGTTGTGTGATTTTATATACGAATGAGTTGTGTGATAGAATGAGTTGTGTGATTTTATATACGAATGAATTGTGTGATTTTATATGAGTTGTGTGATTTTATATACGAATGAGTTGCGTGATTTTATATACGAATGAGTTGTGTGATTTTATATACGAAAATCACAAATGAGTTGTGTGATTTTATATAAGAATGAGTTGTGTGATAGAATGAGTTGTGTGATTTTATATACGAATGAATTGTGTGATTTTATATGAGTTGTGTGATTTTATATGAGTTGTGTGATTTTATATAAGAATGAGTTGTGTGATTTTATATACAAATGAGTTGTGTGATAGAATGAGTTGTGTGATTTTATATACGAATGAATTGTGTGATTTTATATACGAATGAGTTGTGTGATAGAATGAGTTGTGTGATTCTATATACGAATGAGTTGTGTGATTTTATATAAGAATGAGTTGTGTGATTTTATATACAAATGAGTTGTGTGATAGAATGAATTGTGTGATTTTATATACGAATGAATTGTGTGATTTTATATACGAATGAGTTGTGTGATAGAATGAGTTGTGTGATTCTATATGAGTTGTGTGATTTCATATACGAATGAGTTGCGTGATTTTATATACGAAAATCACAAATGAATTGTGTGATTTTATATAAGAATGAGTTGTGTGATTTTATATACGAATGAATTGTGTGATTTTATATAAGAATGAGTTGTGCGATTTTATATACGAATGAGTTGTGTGATTTTATATAAAAATGAGCTATGTGAATACATATACTGAACAAAACAATACAGCTAACCCGACATTTGCTATTTTCACAATACCTTAAAAAAAACATTAAATGCGCCGCACCATGCGAAAACAAACAGTGCGTTTGCGACCAGCATGGATCCAGACCAGCCTGCGCATCCGCACAGTCTGGTCAGGATCCACGTTGTTCGCTAACGGTTTCTCTGATTGCAATAGGCTTTGAAAGCAAACAGCATGGATCTTGGCCAGATTGTGCGGATGCGCAGATTGGTTTGGATCCATGCTGGTCGCAAATGCACTATGTTGGTTTTCTCATGGTGCGGCTCAAATGCACTTTTTGGAAATTCAGCAACAAATCAAACTTTCAAAAATATCGAAGTCTGTATGATATGATTCTATTCATTTTATTGCCACACCCCATTTTTAAAATTCACAAAATTACTCATAAAAGTTGGGATTTAGAAAATGCATGTCGTTTGATTTTTTTTTCTAAAAAATATTTAAATGTCATACAAATATCAAATGATCTTTATCGACAGGACACGACAACGATTTGCATTTTCTGCCATTTTAACGTTTATCACTAGTTATTCTAGACATTTTAGTGGGTTTTTTTGTGACTTGTTAGGCCTAAGTCGTAAAAATGAGTAAATCTGTATGAAGCCATTGTTCGATTTTGCTGAAATTTTAAAACAATCTAAGTGTAGAAGTACTTTCAGTTATGTTTAAGATAATTGTGAAATAACAAATTGCGGTTCAGCTGTTTTGTTCAGTATATGAAAATTCATTGAGATATCAATAAATAATCAATTACATGGATCAAAACTATAAATGTTATTAATGGAAATACATTAGCTGTGATCAGATATATACAGCCTTAAGAACATTAAATGTTGGTTAATGGGGGCGTTGGCATACAATATGTCAACAGTAAGTTATAAACTATATGTGTTTTATAGACATATCAATATTGGTCAGTATAACTTTGGACTATTTGTCTACGATAAGGAACACAGATACCCATTAAGAATTAGCAAAGAAAAGTGTCAAAATCTTAAACATACACAACAGCCAGAGCTTTCCTTCCTTTTCCTTCCATGATACAAAAGGCATACAAAAGCATTCATAAAATAGTATGCATTACAATCATCATGGAAACCTTTCTTTACGGAAATATGAGAGACTATAAGAAATATAATGAAATTAATCAAAATTGAAATACACATTTTTACATAAGTTAAACCTTAAGCTGCAATTAATATGCCAAATACTAGTAACTAAAAGACCTTCACTATTTTACATAGTTACGTTATGCTAAAATACTAATAAAATCGTATTTAAGCTTAAGGAGACATTCTTCTTCTCGGCAGATTTTGGCAGATACTCTGTCTGTATGGAAGAAAGCTCGAAGGTGATAAGCCTCGAAAGAAAAAAAGCCACTGCATATTCCCAAAATGATAATACACAGACAAAATCCTAACTACTAAATAATAATGTTATTCTATCATAAAAAGTAAGCTCAAATACTAAGAGACCTAAACAAATTTATTGTAAATCTTTTGTTGAAAGACTGCTGATAAAGAATTGTGCTGAACAATTCATTCAAATGAAAATCAAAACGATAGGTACTAGCTGACAGGATGTGTAAGGTGAACCATTTCGGTATACTGCTTTTAAAAAACATACAACGATTTTATACGTTTTAAAATCTATTTTTTCAGTACTATTTCTTACATCTCATGATTTTCTTGACTGCAATACTAGATTGGCTGAAGTTTTACCATAGTTCTGAATTAAAAAGCAAAACCTATGGCTATAACTGTAAAAATATGAGAAAGACGTTTGTAAAAGAAACAAATCTAACCCTAAACCAAGATTCCTGTCAAAAATGGATATTATTGTTATTTTACCAATTTGGCAGAGGTTATTTACTCAATAGCTATGTTATTTTCCTTGTCTTTGAAGAAAATGAGGATACCAAAGATAGGCCATGAAGCCACCTATCTTTTAGTCTCGGTTCTCTTTATCTACAACAAAAACTGAATATATTGCGGAGACTAAGTCTTGTGTTTATTCAATTTGGCTTTTCCAGATGGACTTTCGTCATCAGAAATAATAAAACACACATTATTACAACCATGACTCTTTATATGAATTGCTGGACCATAGGCTAGGCTGACAACTTTATATTTCAACTCAGTATGCTTGGCTGAAGTAAAACTTGCGAGAAAAAAACAACATTTAAATTCATTTTTGATACCATGTAATAATACATTTAAAGAGCAGTTCATTGTTGAATGTTCAAACGTCACAACTATTAGCATTGCTGTATTTTTAAATCATGAAGACTACATCTGCCCAGTGTCTGACTCGAATCCAAGACTCCATTTTTGCAAGTCAGGTGTTCTACCAGTTGAGCTCAGCATGCGTCTGGTAGAAGCCCCAATCACTACACTCCTCACTTTAATTTTCGTCGACAATGTCGTATTTTTATGTAGAACACATCTGTCCAGTGTAGGAATCGAACCAAGGACTCCTTGCTTGCAAGTTTGGTGCCCTATCAACTGAGATAACTAGACTTCTGTTAACTCAGAAACCATGAAATCTCTACAGCATAATGACTTTAGTAGCAAGCCATTTACTAAATATGATTAATCAAAACTTTTAATCAAATTGAAATGGACAATTTTGGTCACGAAGTTCCTTTTTACCCATTTTACAATGTCATTTGAAATTGTTAACAGGTCAAGTGATTAAGTCAATAAATGCCAACAGATGTATTAGAAAATTTAGCACACTAACTTGTAAGAAAGACAAGCGACTGGTGAATTTTCCTGAAATGGCTTAGTTTCTGCAGCGAACAGCTTAATATAATCAAATAATCCCCCACGTGCTGGATAACAAGATTAAGGGTTATGTGAGAAACGGGCGTAGCCAGGGCTTGGAAAAGATACGCGCAGCCGACTGAGGGCGAGTGTATTTAGACTATTTCCACCTAAAGACCACATGTCATAGAGTTTGATGTCAAATATGTCACTCCATAATATGGGTCGAACATGAACGCCACTTCTATTCTTCCAATATCTGACCAAACAGCCAAAGTCGCCCTGTGAACAAAGCTCGCTCGATTCACAGCGGTTTGACAGTTGTCAGAGCTACACTTGAAACTTCTCTTCAAAATAGAAACTGTGTACTCACCAGAAATATAACATTTAACGTAATTAGCGTGATCCTCGAGCACTGGGCCCCACAACTTAACGGATTCTTCGCCATTTCTTAAAGTCCTTCTAATTTTTAACACCTTTATACAGATCTTTTAAAAATGTCTGAAATATAAATAATTAACCGTCTAGTATAAACACAAATATCGATGTAACAAACACGAACTGTCCTATTTATAAAACTCCAAGCTGTTTCGAAATATCCTGTATTGACTATCCGATAAGATATGCACGCGCACAATGACAGTAGTACAGTTCACACACGCCCTCGCATACAGGTTGTACGATTACGCCCTTTTACTATACACAAATTCAGTCAGGAAAAAGTTGTCAATCAGGTTGTGTGTGAAATTGTCACGCTAGAATTACGACAATTTTTAACTGCAGTGAGCTGGAACCGCCAGGTATCAAGTTGATTATAACATAACCTAAAAGCCCACAGGGAGTCGAATATTGTTAAACGTACAGCTACCTCGATCATAAACAGAGATTTTAAAAATTCAAAAATCTGAACTAATAAATCTCTAAACTGGCCACTGCTTTAAAACACTTTTATGGCCACTTTTTGAAGCATACCGTTTGGACTAGATGTACGTAAACCTGTGTCATAACTGTGTAAGAGCTCAAGTTTACTTTCCGAACTATTAGTATGGTCTAATGAACGTGAATCATATGAAATTCGATTTACTAAATGCAAAATTTCAGATGCTCGTCTTATTAACCGTCTCTTTGTGAAACAATGAACATATTATAACTCTGTAAAGCTTTTGAACGACCTTTTTAAAAAGAGTTTAACCAATTTTTGCTGGTACCCAATGCAATACATTGCAATAATTGAAGGCACAGTCAAAATCGAGCCAGGGATCGAAGGAAAACGTCTTAGCCTTCTCGATCAATGCGTCCACACAGTGTAATATAACCTGCCCGAACTTTTACTTGTAAGTAGTACCTGCGTTTAAAATACAGTAACCGAAGTTCTTACAGTATCTTTATTGTCCGAATGTTAATACACTGTCAGCTCATTTCTCCAAAACGTCATTTTATCATAAATATGTATTTCAATTCTAAAGGGTATAGGTGTGGAACAAGCCAAGAAAACCCCAATCATTTTGGGTTAGATATATAAATGATACCGTGGAAAAGTTTACGCAAATATGGCATCAAGATGTTCTCAAAACATTTAAATTTCATTGGTCCCTACACGCAGTTCACATCAAAACTTGAAGAGAATGTAAAGATCCCTTCTCGGATACATGCGTACACGTGGAGCATTATGGGTCCGTCAAGGTTACAGTATATCAGAAACCCGTACATACCGACCAATATCAGAATTTCAGTTCGAATCAACAACTTGAACATAAACAATCAGTTGTCAGAACACTAGTTCAAAGAACTAATTCACCTGTGAATTTGGAGACAGATAAACAAAAAGAAACTGAGAATGTTTACATAGGCCTCAGAGCTAAAAACTCCCCTGAGTGGCCGACAGGATAACCAACGCGAAAACGCACAAGACAGGAAATGTGCCCTATGTGCGTCCTATCCCACGTTTTTCAAGAACCGCGGAGTGAATATATTCCGCAAGGCATACAATTACATCAGGACATCAGGACTTATAGGACTCACATGAAGGCCAAAAAAAAAACGGGGGGGGGGGGGGGGGGGGGGGGGAAGAGAAAAAAAATGTGTTATTTATCATCCCAAATGTGAAAAATGTGATGAAGACTTTATAGGCGAAACTGGACAGACACTGGAAATAATATGAAAGTAATTTTACATAATATTAGGATGAAGACACTTATGAACTCCGAAAACATCGGTCACAGTATAAACACTGAAAGCACACACAAAGATTCTCAATGGTGGAAGTTATTTTGTCGAACAGGAAAATAAGGAATACATCGGGATTCGACAGCAGATTCCAAAACTGAACAGAGATCAGGGACCTCCCATATACGAGCCTCCTCTCCAGCCATTAACCAATGCTCAGTGACAGTGTGACCCATCTGGTTAAATGTTCACTCTGAGTCAAAGAAACAAATACATGATACAGTCATTTGTTTACATTTAGAACTAACGTTACTTCTTCACAGCTGAAATACATATAATTTGAATCCATAGCATTACAGCATCAACGGAGATACTTAACAAAAGTTGTAGCAGAACAAGTTGCGCAATTCCTGTCTACAAATGTTATCGGTCACAGCAATTCCGGAGAGCAGTTAAACTACAGAAAGTAGGTTTACTGCGGTGAAAATTCCCTGGATACAATTGATGTATGCATTAAATTTAATCCACATTTCTAAGTATTTCTTTTGAAAATAAATATTAAAAAAGTCTTTCATTTCAGCGACCAAAGCAAGAGCTAATAGGAAAAGTTAAAAGAAAAAGCCACGCTCCAAGAACACAGCCGCCTCAAACCGCATGATCAATATCAACCAAACACAAAAATACATAGACAAACTGAAACATCATACAGACGGAGAAGATGAGACGAACAAATAAAGAAACACAGTGGGAAGCCATCATAGTGCGGTCAGTGGCAAAAACACCAGTAAGTCCGGGAGTTTGAAACCAGTAAGTTTCTTGTGAGCTATTCTGTTCTGTCTATTCATCCATGTTGTCGAATTTGCACATTCCACTTCAAAGATGTCTTATTACTTCTACCATTTTACTCGTTGATTTCTTCTGTTTTGTATTTTAGTATATCAGAGAATGTGCAGATTTATGTTTTTCTACCTATACAATTTTACAGGATTGATGGCCATGTTGCAGTTTTTCATCTATCAACGCCATATTGCATCCTTTTTGTGATCAGTATTCGAAACACGCTTAGTTATATTGTCAATGTTGTCTAAATTTCTATCCGAACGGAAAAGAAAGTCATTTGCACGATTAAATGTTATAAGTATGTAATCCGCGCACCAAAACCCTAAAAACTGTTTTGGGAAAGAAAGAACGAGTAAGCGATGGATTTTTAAAATGTCAACGTTATTTTCCTGTCAGCATGAAATAATGAATTACTCGTAATAACACAATTGAATTAAAGAAAATACATAACATCTAAAGAAATAAAAAAGATAACATTATAAATTAGATATCACTATGTTAGTAATAAAAGGTAGAGGTAAACAAATGTATAGATACTTGAAACACACGTATAATAGCAAGAATGCAATGCAAAGTAAGCAATTAAATCAAAAAGAAAATATCATTACAGAGACAATACCACTAAGTGCAATTTTGTCATAAAAAACAAGAATGTGTAGATAACAATTAAAACCCATGTAAATAATAATATTAAAATTTCATCTAGTTATCAAGCAAACCAATAGATGATAACTCAAAAAGTCTCTGTGAAATTTTAGCATTCGTGCGATTGATCACACTTGCTCAATGTCTTTCCTTGGAAACAACCCGCAATGTAAATACATGTATTCAGATTTGTTTAAGTTAATATTTAGACTGTAGCAGAATGTATAAGCTATATAGGGGGAGTTTTAGGCTGGGACGAAAGGACTAAATTCCGCCATCATTAACTTATAAAGGTAAATGTTTACTTTGTATAATATGAAATAAAAGATTGAAAAGTTTGCAATACGTTTTGCTTTAATATTTAAGGTGAATGATTGTTTTTCTAAATTCAGTTTTAGTTAGACAAATATCAATAATAATAAAATGATCGATCAATATGTTTCATACATTCTGCAGACCATCACTCTTTCCAGCATTTATAGTAAGGATGTTTTTAAAACTGTTACCTTTAGCGGGATCTTTCAGATTTTCCCAAAGTGCCTTTAGTAACTTTACTTAATTATTAATATTGTAAGATTTATTTTTCACAGTTTATTTAAACCCTGTTGTTTTCCCTTTCCTCTTTTCCCCTCATTAATGTATATCTTTAATGTCTTCTTTATATCGTTTTGGTTGAGTGTCATTTTTTTCAAAATTCGTTTATGTTTTAGTGGTTCTTTGTAAAATAAAACAATTAAGAAAACAATAATATTTGAGGTTTATGCACAGTTTCTTACGAGCTCCTGTGGGAAGAAATAAAAAGAAACTTCCAAATTTAGACCCAACTACCAAATATAAAGTAAGGTGCAGTTTTACGTAAATCCTTAAGATAACTCATCCTCACGGCATGTGATTAAACAATATCTTAAAAGGTTTATTTTACACACTACTTTGCGTGGTTAGAATAGTATTGTTACAAATTGTTTAGATTCAGTATCACGTTTCATTTATATTATGACTCACTTATTGCAGTATTATGTTTATTCACGCGTTGTTTTTATGTTATTTGTTTTTATCCATCTAATTAATAATTGTTTACGAAAAATAAGAATGACTAAATTGAAACTGATTTATATAGCTGTATGAAGAAAAACTACGGAAGAGCATTAGTGCCAGGTGTATGTTATTTATTAACTCGAAGTTTCAAGTTAATATCTCGAAATTTCGAGTTACTAAGTCGAAGTTTCGAGTTACGTATCTCGAAATTTCAAGTTATTAAGTCGAAATTTCGAGTTACTAACTACAATAGTTTACGTTGATGTATAGATCCTAGCCAAAATTAGGTACCCTACAGGGTCATATGATTAAGATGACCGGGCAGCGTTTGCTCATAAAAATATCACTATTTAAACCATGTTTAAGTCTGGAAGGTTTTCGACCTAGTTTGAGCCCATATGGCAAGGAAATATAGACATACCCTGCATGAACGTATAGTAATGAGTCTGACCAAGACTAGGTACCTGGATAGATCTAGATTTTGAGGAGAGGTCATAGAAGGTGACTGGGAAGTATTCAAACCTAGAATATTTCACTATTTTGACCATTTCTGGAAGGTTTCCGACCCAGATCGACCCACCTACCACCTGAACATACTATACATATAAAGGAAGGTATAATTATATCCTGGATACAGGTTGAAATCTGGAGTAGCTCTAGAGGTTATGGGGTAGGTCATACATTAATGTATGGTAGTATATGTTCAAGTCGCTACAGGTTGGGTACAATATATGGATGTGTAGATTTCACTTCGAAGAATCAAAAGTCGTCCATTACATTTTTGGCCTTTGACTGACGTTGACATTTTGCGGATAAAAGGGCAAGATACGAAGTCTAAATTTCGTGTTATTAACGCGAAATTTCGAGTTAGTAACCCGAAATTTCGAGTTAATATCTCGAAAGTTCGAGTTAATAAATAAAACGCACATGACACTAATGCTCTTCTGTATAAAACAAAGGCACTTCGTGTAAAAGTTATAGCTTATATGATTTATACTGCTTCTCGAGGATGGTAAAAGCAGAGAGTGCAATGTAGATATAAATTTGCTAGAATAATAGACATAATGATCCTGTACATGACCGAATTTATAGCGCGGCACGTGCTGTATGGGAACATATGACTGGCAATAGGAAATGATCCCCAGTTTACAGATCTAAAAGTTAATTATCACTGTTAATTTGTACACACACATCTTCTTACATGAACCATATTTATATAATAAAAACTGAGGAGCAGTCGCTAACTGAAAACTAAAAAAGTCTTAAAACCAAAATAAGGTATAAAGAATCTGACCAGTAATATGGGCACTACTGTGCAATTAAGAAATGGTTTAAAATCAGATATCACGCTTGATCAGATCAGTGATGAACTAATTAGCAACTGATTCTCAGATTAGATAAAAATACTCAACTCATACTAAAAAGTAAAACAAAATGTTACGTCAAGACATTAACATCAGTGTTTTTATACAATGTTAAAAATTATACCTAATTATACAGGATGTTAAATCTAAGTTGAAGAATACTGTAGCAGGTTTTTGCGGTCACAGTTGGCAGTTCTTTGTTGGAGAGTACAAAAACTAGTTTTTCCTCTTCTGTTAAATTAACAAAATTCATGTTTATATTTGATGCTTTGTTTAACATTGGTTGCCTTAATTCATTATATGAACAAGATTCAAAAAGTACGTGTTTTCATTGACGATTTACAAATGGGACATATTCTGTTTTCAATAGGGAGTTTTTCATATCTTCCAGCCTCTAATCTAATTGGCGCTACACCACATCTAAATTTAGTGAAAGAGGCTCTGTGCTTTAAAGGCATATTCAAGCTCACATATCTTCAGTTAAAAAGTCTTCTTTTAGTAATTTATAAGTTCTTAGTTTATTTCCCCCTCTTCTACTTGTACCAGTGTCTCGACTAATAAGAGTTTTCCATTCAGCTTTATAAACCAACATAGCTGCTTCTACAATTTTATTACAGTAGTTTTTAGATGACATATTGGCACACTGTCTTGAAACTTCAACTAAATCTAACTTCTCTAAACATCTAGATACTCAAATTGCCAATTTTCTCTGACCACTTTTCAACATACCTGTATTGAAAACTTTATAATTTACTCTATTAGTTTCCATTTTCATAAATCTATGCCATTGTTGACTAACAGATTTTAACTGTTTCACATGTTTCTATGTTTAAAGTGTTCCCTCCATGTTTGTGACACTACCAGGGTCTCTGAAATAAAAATCTAATTTCTGATTGCTTTGCACTGGAGTCTTCGTGGTGTGAATTTGCTTGTTTTGATAAGGATCCCACACTGATGACGCGTATTCAAAGACAGGTCAAACAAGTGTGATGTATGCATGTATCTTGACACGTAAAGTATAGTTAAAGGAATCTAGGCTTATCAAGTTGATCTGCCGGCAGAAGCTGGTCTTCTTGATGTCTTGACAGGACACGTCGTCGCTAAGGTGCACATTTAGGTATTTGCTGCAAGATAGTCGTTGCTAAGGGGCACACTAAGATATTTGCTGCAAGATAGTCTTTGCTAAGGTGCACACTAAGGTACATGTATTTGCTGCAATAAACGGTTGCTGTAGGAAACGACTGCGTTCTCAGAGCGCGGATTTTCGTTTTAGTTGTTCATACATGTTTCTTTTGGGGGTGGGGGTGGGGGCACTGAAACGAAAGGACTGATTCAAATATTTTAGTTTCTAAGGCAATACTGAGAAATATTGATGAAATATAAAGCAGACTTTCATTTTATTACACACCTACGAATTTTCCGTCTGAAATACAAGCTGTAGCTGCATTCAGTTCCCATCGGTTACGGACAAATATTCAATGGTGGCACTACTTCTTTTAGTTGCGACGTTTCATGCGTCAAACAGTCCACCGTTTTGACTAAATTTACCCGTTTTCTAGTTACTTACCTGCGAAAATATATTTGATATTTTTTCACTTTGAAAATACCAGATACATTACATTCTAATACTTTGATAATTTACCTATAAGCGTGTACATGCAATAATGAGAAATACACCATAAACCGCTACTTTTATTCGATGCGCGTGTTCCGCCCATTCGTTTGAAGAACTGTGCACGAATAATCTAAAAAATCATAAAATCACCGAGACGTTTTTTTATAACCATGGGTAGCTATTTCAAACTCTATTTTGTGTAACCTAAGAATTTGAGAGAAAAAACATACATGAATTGAGGTCGATTTTCGCGTGTTCCGTTGCTGTTTGATAACTTGATCTGAAAAATGTAACACAGAAGTCATAGAAAGAGTGAAATAAGGAATATCTGACTTACAACAGTTAAAGACATTTTCGTCATTTTGTGTAAAAAGTGAAACACAAAAACTGGACTTTCTTCCAAATTGTTAGCTCGACTTTTCGGCGAATAAGGAGACCTGTTGTACCCGCCCTGGTGTCGGTGTTCCCGTTGGCGTCGCCGTTGCATTTAAGCTATGATAAGCTTTTCTGGTTAGCTTCTCGATTTCACTATATCTTCTCAACTACTACCCCCCACAATCGTTGAACTACACCTACGATTTGGGCTTGGTAAGGGACAGACATCTAGCAGTTTAGGGTCAGGTGTGCTAAAGGTCAAGGTCTCTGTGGAATTGTAATAATGGTCGTTCAATTTTATGGCAAGCTTCTCAATTTCATTTTGTTTTACCTTCCATTAGATTCTAGCATTTTCATTAGTTAAAAGTGGTCACGTGGTGAATCCCTATATTTCTGTGGAGGGTCAGTAGATTTTCATGTTTATCTAGGCTATAGATACGTGGCCGATAAAACAAATCAATTATAGGGTTTGTTAGTGACCCTCCACGGAAATATGTGGGGTCAGTATGATAAAGGGTCACTAACAAACCCAATAATTTATAATGCCCTTTTTACTACTGTTCCTATAAACATCAAAACCTCACAGAAGGATTGATCTTCGTAATGGACGGAAAAAAAGTTAGGTTTCTGATCAGGTACATCAAAAGTGAAGGTCAGTGGGATCAGACTTTGTAATAGTGTTGGTAAAAGGTTTTTAACTCGCTTCTTATTTTCACTGTTTAGTCTTAAACTTATATCGCATAATGTTTCTAATTACCGTTGTTCCCCCACCTCACCCATTATATTCCTCCCAGCCCCTTATTTGTAACATTCCTTACACTATTTATGTCTCATAGTGTTTCTTAGCTTCCTGCTTACCCCCATGTACCACCACACCTAACCTACATGCACACTAAATTAATCCTCCACCGCTCATATTACAGCCCCTACCCGGAAAAGCTACCAACCACAAAAACTATTTTTACATTATATCTTATATTTCACCTCTCTCCACCCATTGCACTCTCTCCCCACCTCTCTCAACCCATTGTACTCTCTCCTCACCTCTTCCAATTCTTTCGAACATTCCTACTAAATTATATCTAATATTGTTTCTTTGATTCTGTTATATCCCCTCCCCTTTCATACACAACCTATCCCCATCCACCATTATTCACACTCTAACCTATCCCACGTTTTTATTTCTGTATTTTTTTTTTAGTATCTCGTGCTCGATCCCACCGAGTTTCAACTGTAATTACAAAGATTACGAAAAAAGTAACACTCCTACATACTACATATACCTATACATATAGCTATGTAACACATATACCTGTAATTACAAACATTGTATGTGACTAAAAAGCATGGATAAAGTATTTACTTTGAAATGAGTCGTGTTTATAATTGTATTGATTGCATATGGGTCGTTTCAAATTCGTTTTTGTTATATGTTTCCAAGGAAGAATTTAAATTGCAGATGACCTTTATATATTGACTGGAACAGAAGTAAATTGTCAAAAGTGGAAAGTAAAATTTATTCCATTGTTTCTAGATAATCCCTGCCCAGTGGAAATGTTCCCTTAAAGTATGAGCACAGTAATTGTTTTCCAAGCACATTCTACAATTCCATTCTGATTTCATTATACTGTGAACCAAACAAGTAGTCCATACTTCATTCTGCTGTTAAAACAGGACAAGACCTTTTCCCATAACAAGTTCTTGAGGGGTCTGTATACATTTTGGTTCCAGTTTACACGTCGTTTTGCCTTGAGCTATTGTAGCGACGACAGTTGGCAATGTCTTAAATTTTGACAAACCAATAATCTACAGTTTTGAAATAATACTTTTGGGTTTAATGTCCAGATGAAGAATAACTGGATTACAGTTGTAAAGATATGGAACAACCTGAGGAAAGATTCATGTTCGCAGAGAGTATTTTATTTATCTCTCTCTTGGTGTTTACAATTGAATTTGGGGATGATGTTACTTCATGAAAATCCATGTATATCTGTTGCATATAATCATAGAGTTGGTGACAATACCGTCTTCGTGAATTTCCATAGTAGTGAATTTTTAGTGTTGTTTCACCAGGTAGTGGTACTAACGCATTTTGATACTAGTAACCAAAGTTCGGTCGAGTTGTGGTAGTCACTACTGGAACATTACTGCTAAAATGTGATATAGTATTACACATATAACGTAAAACGGTTTATGACTGTATAAAAACAGAAGTGTTTAAACTTTCACAGAACGTACTAGATCACCTGAACAATGGTTTAACCTCGTAAGCCTTTGCGACCACTTACTTGCCATTATTCTTCCGCACGTTAGTTTACATATATTTCTCCTAATCACATACTACATGCTTTTAGATTATTGTAGTGAATTATGTGGTCTTGCAAATGATATGTCTATTGAATGAGTCCATCTTCTTTTCTGTAAGAAATTGTTAAAGTGTAAATGATTAAATTCTATTTTTGTGAGTTAATTCTGGAATAAACCATACTGGGACTTTTTGCAAATCGTGCTAGCGATTCTTGGATGAATTACTAGAATTACAATGTGGTTTATACTTGCATAAACGCACAAAAATAGCATTACATATTTACGGTGGCTGGCAACAAATATATGTGGTTTGCTTTCCATGAGTATCTGATGAGAAAAAAAAATAGATGTCAAGATATCAATCTTTCCAACATCTAAAAACGAACAGCCAAAATTACCCACCCTCGTTCACAATACTGGAAATACGCTTAAAATGGGTTGCGCGACGTACGGTGCTGGTTAGAAATGTCAGGTAGGTCAACTTATGTTTTTGCTCAATATATCACAAAAACCTTGTCGACACGAAGCGTGAAGAAAGTATGAAATCAACAAAAAGCCAAGTTCTGACCTCATGTGCCTTATCTGAGGGAATCTGACGCTTCTAATGATGAACTAGCGACTATCACATGTTTCGGGACAAAATTGACAAAAAAACATCGGGAATGGGGTTGCAGCCACGGGAATAAAGTTACTTGTGAACATTTTATAGTAAAATCGCCCTTTTTCAATCCCAGTGAATTTTACAAGGTCATTTTCCTTTTTATTTTTTAAGTATTTATTTATTTATTTAGTCTGTAAGAAAACTTTTTGTAGCCAGTGTCTTTAGCAGTTTATGGTCAATAGTAGAAAGTACACATAAAGATCATCCATAGAGACAAACGTTCCCTATGCCATGTTTGCAACAAGATACAATACGCAGACATTTGTTTGCTGTTCATATTGTTTACTTTTGCCTCAAGGAACTTTACTTCAAATGGTCTTAATCAACACAAGAGCAAGAAACATAATACTTGCTTTTTGGGTTTAGCACCGTTTTCAACTTTATTTCAATTATGTTTTGGTGGGAAGTTAACTTAAGAGGTTTTGTACCCGCACTAACCTCTTCTCAACGAGTATGTGCCAACTTTTCCACATGAATCAGAAGAGGCCAAAATAATTTCGAGCAAAGTGTCTTTCATCACTTCGCCGCGGAGAACACGCTTCGACCGAGGATCGAGCTCACTACTCCGCGATACGTAGATCTGCTCTCTCCCTATTACTACTGTTAGGTATATGTGCGACCTGTGTGGAATAGTTTAGAAGGAAGACATCTTTATTCTTGCAACAGCAATACTACGACAGAAAAGTGTCCAAAATGCAGAGAAAGTTCATTAGCAGCAATCCGTAACATTGAAATATCAGATTTGTGTAAATGCAGCCAGCAGTATTTAGTCAATTTTACTCCAGAGTTGCAAACGTTGCCCTCTTGTTTGTCTTATATCTATGCAAATGATGTATAATATGATAACAGTCCGGTTTAAAATATGCATGTTTACCTCATGACAATAGTTGTATTATGATAACAATAATAGTTTGTTTTTGGGTAAATACATATTTTATTTTTGGTCGATTGCGAAGGAAGTTCTACTATATAAAGTATACCCGGAGTCGCAACCCCATTCCCGGTGAGGTTTCGTCAATTCTGCTTTTATAAGTCAGAGTTGAAGCAAATAAATCTGATATTTGCTATTTTATTACAGTCTTTTTTATCATTAGAAGCGTCAGATGTCCTAAAATAAGGCACATGAGGTCATACGTTGTTATTATTGTTGCTTCGTGTCGATTATAGGGCCAAATCACAAATTACAAACCAGATATTTCACACATATTATATTTATTTTTTATTGTCAAATATTTTTTATGAACGTGGCAAAATGATTCATAGTAGTGTGATTACGTATAATAATATGTGTATGTTACATGGTATTAGAATTAAATTAAGCAAACTTATATATTAAATGCAGTCTTCTCCGCCTGTTTAAGAATATTTGTCATTAAGCTTCGTATATATTGTTTTGTTAATATCACTGTTCATCATATATTCTCACAGGTTTTCCAGGTGCATCTGTTGGACCGCGAAAGATAAACATTTAAAACACAAGAATGGTTCGAAGCCGCAACAAATTCTTCATCAACAGTTCTGTCTAAGGCGTTTTTGCTTCGAGTCTTGGCAGTGCGAAAATTCAAGTTGCCGAATGTCGTGCCAAACCATCATTTAATCTTGGCGAATGCTGAATGTCATACAAGATCGACATTCGTATTTCACTAAATTGTTTTACAGTCCCATGTGTAATATGACTTTTCCATTTAAGATTCTAATATGCAAGAAATAATACTTTCACTTTTCGAGTGTAAGTGAACTGCTTCATAATATAATATTGTTAACTTTTAAGAGAGTAGAGGGCAACATTTTAGCAGGTTGGCTCATTCTTAGTTAAGTATTGCATTTAAATTCTTTACTGTTATGTTTAACCAGTACAATAAATAAACACGTTTTTCTTTATTTTTCTGAACGCGCAATCGAATGAAAGTTACTTTTTTCTCAAAGAAGGCCGTTAGGAAGAACTACAAATCAATCTAGCATGACCTTAAAATAGTCTAATTATGAAGAAAACATTAAATGCATTCTTTGATATATTCATTCTATGTTCCCTTCACAAATCGCAAGACGTTATTCAGCGTATTATGGTGCCGGATTTTAGTACGGAGTACTAAAATGCGTTAGTATTATTTTGTAGTTAACAGTGCTGCATCTTTGAGCCTGTTTGATGGCTATCTATTGTGCTGTATTTTTGAGTCTATGCACTGTTTCGAAGTTCATGGACATCTATTGTAATTTATATAGAGTCGTTGGGTATCCAATATGTAATCGATGCTGCTTACTGCAACCGAAAAGATGGTTTATGAACATTTCATAACTTGTTACAAGAACGTTTATAAAGTACAAGATACTTTAGCAAGTGAAAAAGAGGCGTATTGACCTCCTTAGGATTTTACAGTGGGGCAGCTACCCTGTGGCACAAAGAGAAGTATGGTTGACTCGTGGGGGTGTGATGAGGGTGGAGGTCAGACTTTTTTCTCCATTTTAGCGGTTTTTCCTTTATTTTAAAAAGTAAATTCTACATGTTATTTTATGCAATTAATTTTTCCATCTTTCAAAATTGATTTAATCTTCATTTTGGTATTTTACTTAAACTGCTCCTAATATTCATTTACGCAAAATGGTTGAAAATCCTTGTCATGTTAATAGTTTTACTGTATATAACGAACAATCAATACGTTTAAATAATCAGTTTAAGCAGTTTTACAATGTGCTGTGCTACACAGTAGTCAGATCAGGATTTTAAACATATTTTAAACGTAAACCTTTAGTCGGTAGACTGGATCAATATACCCATAATTATTTTTGCTACACACAATATCCTTCCGGTACAAACAGTAAACCAGTCATTGGATTGTACACCTTAGCAACCATAGACGCGTAAAGTGGCTGTATTAACTTACGAATGTATATGGATTTGTGAACATTTAAATTAAGGGACAGAGAAAATGACGTCCCTGCAGTTGTTTCCTAAGGTGGAGCATACGGCCTCCGTGCCAAAGGAGTGGGGTACTGGGAGATATAAGGAAGAAGTGGATGTTTTCGTTCCAAAGGCACCAACTTGGCAGTATAGGTACATGTATAGAGTTTCATTTTATCTGTATGTTATATCTTATCTTTCATGTAATCAAAAAGAAACAATATTCAATATCTTAATTGAACAATCAAAACAGTGTTAAACATGTATTCTGACTCCTTAAGTGCTTATCTAATAAAACAATTGCCGAGATTGACACCTGATAAAATCGATCAAATAGAGAGATAAATAAATGTTTTGCGAAAAAAATATTCAATTGTTCGCAAGTTCAGATTTTTTAATATTTTGTGCGTGTATGTAGGCCTATATATGTAAATTCGATGGAACTTTTACAGTTACATTTAAATTGTTAAAGTGTAGACACTAACCTAATCGATCGGTGTGACGGCAGGCAATATTTGAATAAAAGAATCATATATATTTGCTCTTAAATCGGTAAGTAGCCCTCTTAAGTGGTAATTGGGGCTACTGAAAATGACGGCCTGCTTTCGTATTAGAATATATTCAATATTTTGATAATACTTTGCGTACACATCTGTCTTCTTTATTTCATGATTACTATATATTAATTTATTGTTTTATGTTTACCATTCATTCATCACCAGGATAGGGCTACGCTATGAAGATTGCAGACATGAAATCTTTTAAATGTCTCCCTTTACCAATCTGATACATGTAAAACTACATGCACGTGTAATAAATATTCCCTGCTGTTCAATTTTTATATAAGCATTAAGGGCATTTATTTGCGGTTTCATGGACGCAGATCTCCTGTAGGTCATGTCAAAAATTGAAAACATTTTAGACACTATCTTAACAAACAGTTTACGCATTGGTTGTCTTATCAACAGTCTTGGTTGCTATCAACATTAAATGTAACACTGGTATAATGATGCATTGTTTTAGTTTTCAATTTTCAAGAGATATTTCTATCGTCAAATTGGGCCTTTTAGATTATTATCTGATCTTTAAACCTAGATATTCAATACGCATTGTTAAGTATGACAAAGATATTGTATAAAGCAAATAGAAAACCCACTTTTATTTCAACAATTAAAAGCAATGGGTGAACACCTTTGAATATATAAACATAACTCTCTCGTTCATAAAACTGATCCATTATGTACGTGTAAACAAAACCTGATAATGCGTACTTATTATTGTATGATATACCATTAACACTTAAAAAGTCTATAGGAAACATAAATTAACTCTTAAAAGTCTATAGGTAACTTTTAAATGTTACAAATATGTACGTTTAAAATCGTTAACTTTTGTGCACAAAACTGATACATGTGGATTACTGATTAGGATCTTTGTATCCATCCCAATCTACAAGCATCCGAAGTGTTTTTTCTCCTCGTTTAACCGCTTTTAGACTGTTGCTGTCCACTTAAGGTTACATTTTTTGATATGCTGTAGGCAGTCATCTTATTTCCCATCTGCCACATATACATAAAAATAAAAAAAAAAAACTCTGATAAATGACAATTTGTGAAACTTATTTAGATGCAATCTTCCCCCTCAGCAAAAACTATAGTAACAATTTTTAACTTGGAAAAGTGAAATAGTGTTTGTTTAGGTAAATGTTCATTTATTTTAAGGACAAGTAAAAATTACAACGTATTTATAAATTCATTTTAGACGAAAATGCTACTTTAAAAGATTCTTATTATCAAAAGAAATTGTTAATCCTCAGGTGTGTATTGTTAAGTCGCTTTTTCACCCACTCTCATACGATTATGTCACAAAGCTGGCTTAATGTGAAATTTAAAATCATTTGGAAATTAGATTGAAATTTTTCAAACTACTACTTAGTTTCGTATGAGAAGAGCTGAATATTTTACATCATCTCTTGAAAATGATTGAAAACCTCCGTATCTTTATTTATCTTGAGTTCAAGCTAAAGCAAACATTAAATACATCTGAATTATTTATCTTCATTTCACAGAGACAATTTATCCAACCTTTAAGCCCTGAAATTGATGTCTTAATCAATTCAAATGGTTGATAGCTAGATTAACAATGTTTACTGAAAACAATAGATTGGCATTTATGTCGTTGCGATAGCATCTTTATTGTGGGAAGGTATTTTGTTGAAGATCTCATCGATTCCAGTCTCATTGATTTAACTGGCGAACTTAGTCAGCCGGTATATACCTACTGAAACATTAATGAAAGTTCCATTCTCTTAGTTGTCACACAGTAACCGTTCGCAAACGAATAAATAGATAATGAAAAGTCTCTGCAAGACTTATAATGCAAGTATCAATAATTATAGAAATGCTGTACGGAAAGGTTTCAACAACAGACATGTAGATACAAAAGCTTAAGAGTTGTAGAAAACATGTACACACCATCATTATGAAATTCATGCTTAATGCTTACTCCACTTCACATATAATGACTTGGGTAGACTAATTGAAGATGCAATTTAATGTAATTATAAAGCATTCCAAATAGTGGTGCGAAAATGGACAAAGTGCTTTTTGAATAATTCAGTATAAGGTTTCAAAGGGTAAATGTGTAGAATAGAAGAGGATCTCAAAGATCTGTTTTGGATGTCTGAACTGAAAGTAAATGTGTTCCTGTAGTAAAGTGAAGCTAGGTCATTAAAGGTCCAATACTAAGGAAAGTGAACATTTTAATTTCTTTTAAAAAGCACAGAAACTATTTCATTTTATTGGAAAATGAAAGTTGGTATGTAGAAATTCGAAATAAATCGCAGTATATGTACAATTATTTTTCTATGAAGTATGAAGAAAGTTAAAAAGACCTGGGGGTCATTCTGTCTATTCATTGAAATTTCAACATAATACACATACATTTCTTTGAGTTCCAAAGACCTTCTGTAAATTTTGACCTGCCAATCTTCATTATTTAGTGTCTTGCAGAAGTCTATGCACTGGCTATGAAAAAAATTGCCAACTCACTTTCCCTTAGTAATGGACCTTTAAGACTTGTACATTAAAACAGTATTTCCTAAAATATCGATAATAAATAGAAGCATGAACGAGAATAATATTCAAAGGGTAAAGAAGTGACTGTTTCACGTAAAAAAGTGCCTGTTTTTTAATCCAGTACAGGCATGGCACGTGAAAGCGACTTGTTCACAAAACATTTAAATCTTGTTAGCTAAATTATATCTAGCTTGACTGTGCTGTTAGTTGGAAGTTTATTTGAATTATCATTGAATCTGCTTCCTGAAAAAAATTAGATCATGGTCGAATTCGGGCTCTAACCTACGACTACCAGGCTGAGTGGGCGGTATCTTACTCACTGGTCTAATGCTTCCTTTGTTTACATTTTTAGGAAACTTTAAAATCATATTTAAGTTTTGTCTTCAGACATGTTAATGTAAGTTTTATTTTATAATTTCAGTGGAAAGCCTACTGACCAGTTCTACAAGCTTACACAACTGAGGCTGAGCAATGTCAGAAGTAACGATGAATTGTAAGTATACAAATACAGTCATCTTGTTAACTCTCACAGAATCATTTTGATATTATATAATGGGGTTATTGTGACAGTAGTTGCAGTTGGTTCGAGTAGATTTCATGTATTAATAACAACGGATTTCGAACAGATTTCAACCAAATGTACAGATTAATAAATTAATCTGATGTAAAATTTCATTTATATGCCTTAGTGTACATTAAAATCTTTTAAATCCCATTTTAAACAAACCGAATTAATAAACCTGTGATATATGTAAATATAGTAGGCAGATCTAATCAATAACTCAAATATTGACCTAACGTACAGTAGGCAAGTAGAGGGCATTGTTTGTGCGTGATAAATTGTCTCAAGATATTTCTATATGTATTGTTAAACCTTGATTGCTTTGTAGCCTTTAAGATGGCATTTTCACGTTTATAGTGAATCTTAAGAATTTATTGACAGTTTTATCAATAGCCTTAGACCATTATACATTATAGGTTTATAGTGGTTTTGAAGTCAAAATCATCTTAAAAGGAAGTATAGAGATTTTTCATCGCTTCGTTTGCAACATTTTATCACTTAAACTGAAAAACAGAGAAAGAGTCATTTTATTTAATAGATATTTGCTATGAACGCCACTACCAAAAAATTTTCATCACGAAAATATATGACAAATCCCCCGATTAAGCATATGGCCATTATAATTGCTAAAGGATTAATATATCTTGTTATAGGTTTATAGTAATTTTTCTTGCATACATAAATTCGCGAAATGAAACAACTCGAGCATACCGTTTAAGAAATATGTAATAAAGTTATTATTCCTATGAATTAAATATGAAGGTTTCTGTAGTCAAAAGAAGGAGTTAATGTATTCTTAATACTTGACGTGCATCTCATTTTAAGACGGTGGACAGTCATCAATTTCCCCTCCTTACGTATTCTGTATATGCAATTTCTGCATTTTCTGATCGTTTCTTCTATTACGGGACCACACACCGGAAGATGAATAACTTTTCACTTGCGTGAGAGGTGTTGCACATTTCATTAATTTACCTCTCATGAACAGACTGAGTGGAACCAAGTCTGCTGTTATGTTGCTTGGTTGCGTTCTATGCTTCCAAAGGATTATTTTCACAGAGTTTATAATAAAAATGCTTTAATAGATATAATTATCACTTCCATATTATAACGAATTTAGAAAAATGGCGTCCTTGTTTTACGATACCTGGTCCTATGTGTTACATAAGCATTACTGTTTGAACTGATGTTAAAGTTGTGGAATAATGATGTATATTTTGTTTTCAGGGTACCAGAACCACACGAAAGTGCAATGGGGTAAGTAGCACATACCTTGCTTTCTAGTCAGTTAAACATGTGAAAAATGAAACGGTTCTGGATAGCAGTTCACATTTTAAAGCATGAAAAACTAAAAATGATCGTCCATAAAAATCCTTCAGCCTGTAAATTGAAAGGGGATGGGGATGTGGGGTGCAGAATGCTTAAGGCTTCTTTATTGAAACTACTAGGACATGAGAATTTCTCACACAGGTTTGACCAAGTTGGTGGGGTCGCCCTGCTTTCGAGTGTTTGTGGGTGGCATATCAAAGGATAACGCAGATCACCAATTTGTACTAAACTAGGTGTGTCGCTGTAACCTCGGGATTGTAATGATTTATACTGTTTCGCATATTTCGTTATTTTTCTGACTTCTATTATAAACTATTTATTTAACTTGATCAGCATCACCCTACATGAAACCCATTTTTAAATTGAATCTGATCAGTGCGTGTGACTAGTTTCTGTTTAAATATCTATATGCCAGGTTAAAAAGTGTGGATTTGTGCATTACGACTGTGTTAAATTGAAATTAAAACTAGAATGATACGAACAAGGATTGAGTTTCTATTACTGTTAAAATGGCTTACGTTAGATGCTTATCTATTCAGGCAATTACATTGTATAACAACTTTTTAATTACACTTAACTTTAACTTATTTCTAGTCTGCCAAATAATAAATTTATTGTTAAAGCTGAATAGCATAGCTGTTTTGAGAGGTACTTTCATATGGCATTATTATGAATAGAAATACTTTGAACAGGTTAAATGCACCTAGATATTGAAGACAAAATAGCACAAAATATGACCACTGGCTTCTATAATAACACTTTTGTGCGAGTTTGATAAGAGGAAGTGAAGCTAGGTCTATATGAAAATGTATGAAATAGAACAGAAAAAAACGACTGACGGCAGACCCATTATAGTCAATAATACCTTTCTCACCGAGAACTAATAATTCAGCTGGAACCTCTGCTGGTTAACAAAATATTTGATCGATCATACAATAAGTTAATTACGGCTTTTAAATTACTGCAATTTCAATAAATTCATTTCTTTTGTCATAATAAATTACATTCATAGTTCCGTAGACTATCAGACGTCTGTCAATGATTTAAGCAGTAATAAAGATGACCTACTAAACAGTTTTCCTAGTCTATGGTATACAAATGTAATTAATAGGGAATGAAAGCATGTAAGTGCATATGGATCTAGTCTTTACCTTTTGTTTCGCAGACTTTTTATTTTTAAGGTGACTAATTCATAGACAAAGAACTTCATATTAGTATCATATGTTACAGTTGTTTTTATATGTCAAAATGATAAAATAATTTCTGTTTTTGTACAACTATTTTTTTTTATTTTAATTAGACCTGTTATGATCAACAATACTTTCCCTGGCGAGCATCCATATACCTCACATATGCCCAGGACTGCATTATTTCCAAGATTCGACAGTGACATGGACCCTAAAAAGGGAGTGGCAGCGCGTAATGAAAGACCAATCAGCGACGAGATGCCAGCGAACGCATACAATGTCCAGATAATACATAAAACTAAAGGTAAGCTCTTTTGCTGTCATAATGTATTTAAAGCCCGCTGTTACATTAATAATCTAGAACTCAAGCATAACGTTTGCTACTTTTTAAACATGACCATTCCAAAAATGTGTTTTTACGTTGTTCAGCATTAGATTAAATTCAAAATTCAAAAAAGAAGTTACATCATGCATTTTTAATCGCTTTAAGTGGATACTAAAGGACAGTGTCGTAGCATTTCAAAACATTTTTTAGAAAATGTTTAGAAAATGTACGAAGTATTTGCTTGGAATAGTTGTTTTTATGATAATAAGATATCTTGAGAGTATTATAACAATCCATGTACAAATAAAGTCAAAATTTGTAATAAAATGTTTTCCGAAATGGCCGACATTTAGAATAGAAAACATCCAAACAAAATCGATCTTGAAGATAAATTCAACATAAGTCAAGATATTTTGAAAATTAAAAAAGAACCCTATACCAAACTAGGAGTTCTGTAGAATGATACATATATAATCTTAATTGTATTAAATTGTTTACAGAGAAAACAATAAAAATTAACCCTTGTTAGAAAGGCTACAGAAAAGGTATGTCAAACAGTAGTTTATATAACTTAAACATGATTCAGGTTTTGGTGACAGGCGCGAAATTCAGGAGCTGCCAAAGAATTCGGATAAGAAAGCATTAGAATGGTTAGGAGAAAGGGGGTTTAACCAGGTACGTAATAAATACAATTCACTGGGGTAATGCCCTCAAAAACTGATATACGATATTATAGAGCTTTTCCACAACTGACATGGTACCTTTATAACAACCTTATTATATGCTTTACATCATCGTCTATTGTTTTCATACCTTATTATTTCCAAAAGTGATATGACAATGCTTTTAACGAAAGCGGGAAGTTTGTTTTATTTAACCACAGAGAAACTTATTTGAAAAACTTAAATGCAGATTGAATACATACATACCCGTCAACGAGAAATGTACTGCACTTCAAAAGAACTGGAATCAGAAAATTCAAGTGTTAATATTTTTACTTTGGATAAACATTACTCTAAGACAAAAACTGTTTTATAAACTTACTGACGAAATGTTTCATTTCAGCTTGTAAAGGTACATAACGGCAAACAAGAATTCTACCCAATACCACCTAAAGTTGTTGCACCAAATCTTCAGTCACGAACCGGTGATATGAAAGTGTCTTTGCGCACGGCAACTTCGCTACGAAACCTAGAGAGAGACCAGTGGGAGACTACATACAACAAGAATCATACAGGGCTTGGTCCCGCCAATCCTAACAAGCTAGATAATCTGCAGGAAAAGACTGCATTCTACAACACTCATGGGATACAAGATGACTCAATTGTATGTTTTAATAAGTAAAGGCTTGATTTACAGACACTCAATCAAACCAAGTCTGCCCTGCAAAACGGAGCAGACTCAAACAAACCGAGTCTTGTTTACGGAACGAAACGGACTCAATCAAACCGATTTTGTTACTAGTATACGTTTGCTTGGTTGCGTAATGTTCTTCCAATGGATCTGCTTTAAACTTGTAGTATTTACGAAGAGGCATTGTTGATTGTCTGCATGGGCCAAACAACAAAAGTGCTGGCGACAATGCAATTGACACAATGTTATGTTGTTTAATACTCAAAGAGATAAGATAGAAGTTACTTTTCCGTGCTTATTGAATTTCTGTTTTAACTATAGTTAGTAGGGATGTAGTAATACATTATTGTCAGTTGTGCAGAATGGTAAACGGAATTCCATCGTTACACGTACACCAGTAAACCACATACATCACAAAGCTGGTTATATATGTATGGAGTCCCCTACAGCCCATAAGTTCAATAGTACATATAGCCAACCATTCCAATCAGAAATTGTCATTTAGATCACTTGGTGGAGCAAATGCTTTCTTTGCATGAAATAATGTCTGTCACATCTGTATAATGTGTCTAGGTAGCACGTTTGATTAACCGGAAGTGACGGCGTAAGAACATTTACTAGTATCCGAAAAACAAATTGTAAATTCTGGCCCCATGCTCATGGAACATTTTCAGTCTCAGTTGAGTTCGAGTTTGAAATTTTGATTGCAGATTTTACTAGAATTTCAAGATCAATTTCCAGTTGAGACTTACCATTAATACTGGATAGTCATTTGAAAACAATCGCTAATTTAAATTTACTTTTAAACATGCAGTTCTGATATGTATGACAAATAGAGTTTCATTATCAACTCATCTGAGACCTAACATATTTCGTGAACATGGGGCCTGGTGACCGTTGTACGTGTAGCAGAAATGTTGCCAGAAATCTATCATATCCCGTGTATTAAAGTGTTAAACAGTCAGCGCTACTATCTCTCTGAAATAGATCGGTTTCGGTGTAAAACAATTTAAAATAATAACATGAAATGAGCAGCAATCTAAGGACTGCAATTGATATTTGGCAAATTGTGTTAAATTATGCTCAAGAACCTATGCATTCTGTTTGGCCATATAATTGAAAATAGGTAAATCTACAAGTATGAAACAGTGTACTAAAATCTACATGGTGGAACTTTTTCTATACGAGAAAATGTCATCAAAAGTTTAAAGAACCAAATCAATGTATTATATTAGGAAGATAACAAGAAGAAAACTGGCTATTTTTTATTTATGAGACTATTTTGTCAAAACCACAGCGCTTTGTTTCAGTTACAATACGCGAGTGAAATATAAATATGCTACGGTTTTTTTTTTTCAGTACCCGCGTTCAGTCAATACATTTGATCCACCAAGACCATTGGAAGGACGTATTGCTCGAACTCTCATCCCTAAACCACCACCAATGAAATCAGCCGAGAAAGCCAACGCACCAGAAAATCCAAACTATGTCAGGTAAAATTGTAAAAGATTCTTAGCTTTTTGTTCACATTTATTCATTCTTATATATAATTAATGTAACCATTGGTTAAGAAGACGAGTAATTCCCTGCCGAAAAAAAAATGTGATTTTTTATGAAATTTACTGGTATTTGAAAACAACGTGTAAATGCACCTTTGTTTGTTTTATTTATGATTTAACTTACCAAACAAGTGAATATGAAGACAGACAGAACTAAATAATACTGATTTATGAAGACTTTAGCTCGATAGTAAAGTTTTTTTCTATTTAAAAATATATAATCTTGCTAAAACTCGATTTTGGTTTACTATTTTGCTGTACTGGATGCGTATTTTGTGTATTAGACTAGTTGTCTGTTTGTATCGAAATTATCTACGTGAATATTTAATCGGTTTTATCAAGGTCGTAAATATCCTTGGTTTTGAAAGGCATAAATTGGCATTGTCATGAAATTACTATATAATGTGGCATTGCAGTGCGCATTTACAAAATCCAGGTCATAGATATCTATATGACAAATTAATTTTAACTAGAAAACCTTGAGACCTTGAATTATTTTTATGACCGTTTCAGACTATGATGGAATAATACTTAATATACTGTTGATACGTATTATCATATAATAACTCCAAACACAAATTTTATTCAACAACAAATCACTTTTTGAGATATATATAATTTCTTAAAGAACTGACCACCAATCTGATTACAGAATGAAGACCTTGTCTGAGCGAGAGGAACAAAGATTATTACATGGTAAAGAATATGCAAGTTTACCGGACGACATATTTAAGAAGGATGCTGAGAGGTGGAGGGAGCTTGAACACACGGCTCATCCTGATCCAAATATAGAGACACTGTCAAAATTCAAGTCAGAGCCTGATAAAGTGCCTTACACTCCTGCTGGTTAGTATTGCTGTACTAACCGTTTTAACTTTTGGGAGTATTTCTCTTTCAAGATATAACTAATTTAGAGGTTGAACTTCATAACTAAAGTGATGGTAGTTTATTTGTATAAACACTAACTGAAATATAGTGATGCAGCCAAAATGTTTTGGCTGATGATTTACATAAAGTAAAAAAGCCACATACAGTCTACAACCTGTTTCACAAAAATAATGAAACATGACTGACTGATGACTGATGCTGATAATATACGTAGCATTTTTACCACTATCTTATTAAGTATTTGAGTTTGATTAAATATTTTCACATGATAACTAATATTGTCGTCTACTAACTTTTCAGGACCACCTGGGGGACCAGAAGCAAAATATTTGGATTCGACAAAGAGAGACCAAGACAAAAACTTCCAAGAAATAGAAGCACAGAATCGATGGAAGGTATTAGAAGCTCATGGGCCAGGTCATGATATTTCTTCAATGAATTATAAAATGGCTCGTTCCAGCGCACCGGAAAAACCAGCAACATTTTATGGACATGAAGGAAAATACAACGAACAAAGAGCAGGATTATACAAAACCAGTTACAGCCCAGAAAGGCTTGCCTACAACATGAATGCCTTAGAAGTAAGCGGACCAGAAATCATGAACACCATGCATTCTCACATTGATGCGCTTAACCTGCCGACACGTTTAAACAGTGATATGAAAGATGCGTTTCGTTATAGTAGAACGCTAAGTTCAAGTCAACCCAACCTGGCCGGAGACCGTCGAGATGGCAGAGATTTGGTGAATCAACACCAAACGCTGAAACGTAGCCAGACACAAATAATCCAGCCGACGGTGGAAACAGCAAGAGTAAAGGTTCAGGAGGGTAATACTATTTTGAAGGAAAGCACCATGGGGGATAGTTATAATACACAGAAATTCCTTCAAGAACACGAGCTTGGAAAGTTTTCAAGGAATGAACCTTTACAAGTAATGTCATCTGTAAATCAGAATTTGCACAATGTGAGGAAAGCTAGTTCTACAAAATCGAAAAACGTAAAATTCGCAGACAATATAACGGTAGCACAAAGTCTTGACAGTGGAATTTTGCGATTAAGTAGTGCTCCAACACGTGGCTCCCCACGCATGGTGTTAGATTGGGATCCAAACCCTGCAACGGAACCAGTGGTAACTACCCAGTATACGAGTACACAGGCCCAGTACCAGCCTCAGTTTGATAAAGATGCGGAGGAAGAAGATGCTGACAAGGAGGTTAATGTAGACGAACCAGTCAATGTACCGAAAATTAAATTTACAAACATAGAGACAAAACTTGAAGATCGCGACAAAGAAGAAAAACCGTTCATTGCATATTCAAGTGTGCTACGGAAGCGTCCAGTAACCAGTGATCCTAGTAGCGAGTATAGAAATGAGTTCAGCAGTAAAGGAACTAATTTCATCCCATCGAATCTGCATAATTCGTTATCATATGATTCAGCTTACAAAGCCCAGTTTCCAAATCATCATATAGGCTACAAACATGATCCAAGGTTCAGCTGGCAGCCTGGACATGGAGTACCAAGACCGCAAACAAGTTTGTTAGAAATACAGAACAGCTTTGAAAAGTCAACTGTAAGAAAGAAGTTCCACTCAGAATTTCGAGAAACTAATCCTGATCTTCGAGCCAATATAGTGAGCGGAAAGAAGCATAACTTTTATGGAATAAGTGGACAGTTATTGCATGGTTAATGAGGAGATGACTAAGTTTCCTCCATATGAAGGTCTAGAGACACACAGAGAGACCAGTGACGATAAATTCATTAATGGACAAAAACAGTTTTAGAAATAGAGATGGGTGGGAAGTATATTTTGGGAGAAACTGCCTTTCACCAGTATTATATAAATTTTATATTGTTAAACACCTTTCTACAATTGTTTTACCTGTTGTTGTTTCCTTAAAGTTTATCATGATGTTGACATTTCATCATTGTTATAATGTTAACATACGATCACCCTTTGTTATAATGTGTCCGTATGTTTGTAAGAGTCTCAGTTCGACGAAATTTAGTATACAGGACATCAGTTTCTTGAAATAGCTGCTTTTAAATTGCAGATCTATTTAAAGAAACTGTCTTTCGTATTCATTCAAGCAACTATGTCTGTGATAAAAAAATTGGATCATTGAATATTTCTACATGGTTTTATTGTTCATTATACTGTTAAGATATGCCACATGTCAGTATTATATTGTACGTTTTGTCTTCTCATGCAATTTCATCTAAGGCCAAATAAACCGTATTTAAGTTGTTGTTTCAACAGAAACTTCGAAATGTTAGGGAATACATTTGACCAATCTGCATGCAATATTTGTGTTGATTTTTGTCTTTTCTACGGACATAAAAGTTTATATATAAAACCAACCATTGAGTTCAAAGATGAAAATCTAAGCACTAAACTAAATCAGAATGATATTCTTTCGTATAGTTTGTATATCGTAATTGGCACGTATACATGCTCCTTTTAGATGTTTTGCTCATATCAATCCTGTACATCATTTCTAGTCTGAATACAACTGTATGTGTGCGTGTTTACACTTCTTATTCAAATATATGTTTGACCTTTGGCTTGATATATGTTATCTGCTATACTATGTGAAATAACTTTCCCTTTCAGTTTATGTATGTTGTGATGTTGTTTATTACTTTACTGTACACTGTGTTATGGATTTGCTCAATAAAATCAAAAACTGCATATTTTATTGTTTGTCAATACCTTGAAACATGCAAAAAAACGATCGTTTTATGATACGATCTACTGACATTACATCTAATTTTGATAGAAGGGTAAGTCTGAAATCTAGTCACTGACCAACTAGTCAACAATTAGCAAGATGATTTATATGCTACACAATCATTGTTGAGGACCCTTTCTAATGTGGCTTGTATGTTGTCCAAGTTGTCCTTGTTGCTAATTCAGAATGAAAGTGGATGTTATGCTAAGGGTGGGTGAAAGAATTTAAGTGTGACGTTTGGTTTTCCCTTTTGTATTTCAGCATTGAAACAAAAAAAAACATGTAAATACTCCTAGAGCATTGAGCACACTGAAGGCAACCAGAGCCAGAAACTGTAGAGGTGTGGGGGTGGGGCGGGGGCAAGCAACCCGCACATTGACATTGTATTAGAATGAAATTGCAAACGGAGGGTTTCAAACAGCCCCTGTCAAGGTTTTTTAGTGAATTATCGTAATATTATAGTGAAATATAGCTTGTACTTTCACAGTGAAAAAAAATCAATTATATTTTTACTGACCATGGTAAGAAACTATAAAATTGATAAATTTCGTCAGAGCTGGAAACAAAAACAAAATTTGTTTGTTTTACATGTAAGGTCAAGATATCTTTCACTCACGAACACCATATCTTATATTTTTAAATAAATTTCAAATATTGCATCTGGTGTTCACCCGTGAAAGATATTTCAATCTTTCGGTGAAACAAAAAAATATCTTCTCTATTATAATGAACAGGTTGTGGGAACACTTTCAACTGCATTGTAATAACCTTTTACCTACCAAGGGAAATGCAGCTTATAATTAGTTTAAAAAACGATCGGTGTACTTGTACGTGTAGCTGACGTTATGTGGCAACTGTAAGGTCAACCTTATATGATTCCTTGCCTACAAACGGACGAAGAACAACGCGAGATATATCGGAAAGAGGTTTTAGTGCATATAAATAACAAAAGTAAAAATACTTTTTTCGCTCCCATCTCCCGGCGGTATGTTACAGATATAAAAAGGGGAAACAATTACTTTGTTTCGTGGCAGTCATGTGAGAGTGGTTTCTCTTATCATGTACATTCAAATAAGTAAAAGCAGAAAAATACGATAACTTTTGTACTTTCAGTATATTAAGGGGTTGCCCAACCATGTGACTATTTTAACTGGCCAGCATCTGCATGAATCATGATATAGTTTCTTTCTTGTCGTCGAAAGCGTTAGATAGTTTTTCCGTGAATGCCCTTTCGCTGGCCGGAATATATATTCAGCTCTAATGATTAATGATGACCACGGATGTCTCCAATGTATTATTTATGATAGACTCACTGGCCTTCTGCAAATCAGTTGAATGGCTTACTTATATAACAGAATCCAAGTCCCGACTTCGGTTCAAACTCACAACTGTTGGATCAAAAACGCAAGATAGGTTTTATATCTCTAATTTCATATTTCGTTTGAAGAGTAAGCCAATATATCAAGGTTCTTTTATTTCACTTTAAGTGTAAATATTGATACATATCACTTCAGCAAACTACATGGATTATATGGAGTAAAATGGTACAGATGATTCTAAAAATTATCTCAAAGCTTTGACTTACATCAATGACGGGAGCTGTTTTTGGTCCTGTTTGGAGATACCATCTGAGGATGGTATAGGTAATTTTCTGTCTTCAATACAATTAATACAATTTTGCTTATGTTAGATAAGGAGAGGTATGAATACTTACCTATACTGTATACAGGGACTTTTCAATACTATCTGCCTTAGCAATGTTCACCGTCTTTTTACACTTTATAAGATTGCGGACAATTCTCTGCCAGAGAAGTAGGTGCTTTTTTCTCGATTCAGTTTTTCAAACAGTCAAACAAATTTCGCCATTCAAGGACTTAAGGAATATGTGACAGAGTACAGAGGGTATTTCCTGTAAACATGCATTTTACAAGGGTGATAATGATATCTCTCTCTTACCGATCACCGTACACCATATGATTTTCTATAAGCCAATGCCTTTTTCAAGAACCTGGAAGTTTTCATATCAGTTTCGTAATTTTATTAAAAATTATTATAAGAAATTAAACTCAAGCCTGGACCCGAAGCTGATAAAGACTTCTGCATGTTTGCATATGCACATTGTTTGTTACTGCTGTTACTTAATTTGCTCCTTTTTTCAAGAGACCTTACTCCTGCAAAAGTGCATGATTCCTGCTTGACTCCTTGGCTTGACTCCTGTTCTTGACTCCTGTTTATTAGCTAGCAGCTGTTACAAATTCCTTATACATTAAGTAGGTGTGTTTCATTTAAAGCATGCTGAACCTAGTACAACACTGCAATATCATTTAATTTCGTGGCTTTGCCCAGCACGGTTATTTCGTGTTAATTCGTTGGTTTCAAATTTTAAAGATAAAATGAACAGGAAGCTTATCTTTTCGTTGGGGTTATTTCCAAGATTTTGTTGCAACCAAGAAATCTATAAAATTATACCTGTCATACAGAAGCTACAATACGAGTATCCTAATAAACAATATATCGTCATACTCACGAACATTATAAAATGTGGAATCCAGTTATAAAAGCATGAGCTACTTGCAATGCAACTACTTCATTTGGTTTCAATTCCGTTTTTAATATCGACCTGAGAAAGTGATTCCGACCAGGGCCATACTATATTTTCGAACAGGTATAGTAGTCGCAACTGACCGCGATGGTTGACCCTGGGCTGATTATTCATATCGATTATTTCATTATAGAAATCAAGGGTGTTTAGGGTAGCCGTGTACATTTATATGGAATTAGTTTGTATACAATGTAGTATCAAAGTATATATACTTACATTTGATCAGTTAAAACTTTCCAATACACTTATTCATATTCACGCAGATTTATATTTCCTCTTTCTCCTGCAGCTAGTGTTTTACGTACACTCCTTTTCAATAATAGGTTGTGCCTCATTATGTATTATAATGCAAAGGTCAACCATCGGGATCAAGTTGCGTCCTCTATAAATACGTGTTTTGGCTCCGCCCACGTGTCAATATCATGTTTTATTATTAAACATGTGACTTTTTTAGATTATGAATATGGATTTAATGATAAAAATTTATATGACCTAACATCCTTTTTCACTCTCGGGTACATATGAATAGATAAAGTATCATATAACGGGACTTTAACTGGTTACTTTTGTTTCTATGAAACTTGTGTGTACGGATTTGGGTTTTTCGCAAATAACATTGTGGTATAAATTACAAAAAAAAAATAGGTAATGGTAGATTTGCCGGAAGCACAGAGCACCACAAACAGCCTCAGAGCCATGCATTTGCAAAGTACACTTCAATACAAGCAGCTAACACCTAACGACGTTTTGGCCGGGGTTTCCGAATTAGATGATAATGAGTTAAAGTTCTAATAAAGGCAAACAATAAATAACCCCCTAATTAGTAAGCACTATTGAAGGAAAAAGGGAAAATAAGAAATGGACAGGTAGAAAATGAAATTAAAGAAATAAATTGGTGAAAAAACATAAAAGTAAGAAAAACACTATTTTTTATGTTCATATCCCTGTGACCTTGACCTTTGGCCCCGAAATCAATAGGGATCATGTACACATCAAGACCAACATCAGTATGAAGTTTCAAGTTCCTAGGTAAAAAAATTATCCAGATATTGAGCGGAAACAATTTTCAATGTTTAGATCCCTGTGACCTTGATCTTTGACCCAGTAAACCAAACATCAACAAGAGTTCGGTACATATCAAGGTCAACATACGTATGAAGTTTAAAAGTCCTAGGTGAAATACTTGTCCAGATATTGAGCGGAAACAATTTTCAATGCTCAGATCCCTGTGACCCTGATCTTTAATCCGGTGACCCCGAAGTCAAGAGGTGTCATGTACACGTCAAGACCGACATACCTATGAAGTTTCAAGGTCCTAGGTGAAATACCTATCTAGATATTGAGCGGAAACCATTTTCAATGTTCAGGTCTCTGTGACCTTGACCTTTGACACAGTGACCCCATTCTCACTTTAGACCAACTGGGGTAATAGGGGATTAGTTGGACCAAGTTTCTTGAAGTTTGGATGAGCATTTGTTGAGAAAAATTAATGAACAAAAATGTTAACAACATGAGACTCATTATTCAATCCATCCGCCCGCCCGCCCGTCCGCCCGGACAGACCTAATCTGCAAGCCGGATTTTTCTTTGAAAACCTGGCAAAAAGATACTTTCTTGTGATGGCTTCATTTCAATGTATGTCGTACATGACGATTTTGTCCTTTCAATTTAGAAGAATGTTAGGTTGTTTCGACATTTGCTATTGTAATTTAATGTAATTAATTAAAATTTGCAATGTAATTGTAATTTAATCAATTACATTGCAAAAATCCATGTAATGGTAATTGTAATGTAATTAAACAATTCACTATGTAATTGTAATGTAATTAATTACATTAAAAGTAATTGACTGCAGGTCTGCTGACGTTCTTAGTAATTTACGTACTATTTGTTTAAAAGTAGTTTTAGAGTTACTTATCGTCATCCCAGGTGTATTTCATATAAACACACTATTCTTAACTTTTTGATGTTTCTATAGTTTAACATTTAAAACCTGAAATTGTGATTCACAAACACACGAATAAAATATCAAATCCTGATATCATTCTAAGTATTTTTCAAAATATTTTGTTAATTTTACCAAGGACGTTATTTACGTCCTTAATCTTACTTTGTATGCCATTATAGTTCAAGGTTAAGATATGCCAATTGGTAATCTAAATAGCCGCATTGGTTTTTCCTTTCAAACTGTGAGTTTCACGCCTCTTTGTCCAACATTCATGAAATCCCATCAGACTGTCTGCTTGCCTAGAATCTACAACAAAAACATCAGCATCTTTACATCACCTCCTCTTCTACTAGTACTACATACACTGCTTTGTTTGGCGCGGAGTTTCCTTTTACACGGCTACTAAACGCTAGCGCCACCACCAAATTGTGGTGATAAGGAAAAGAGCTATCGACATTTCCGTGGTGCAGCTATCGCCCGTTTCAACTTGTAAACACGTGAGTAAAATTTATATTTTATCTTATATTTTCATTGATAGAACTTTTTTCGCAAATCGGAGAATGTAGATCCGTGTAACAACATTTTTACTACAGGTTGGCTGTGTTTTCATTAAAATAATATGCAAATTGTGGTATCAGGAGCTTTTCTCCCGAATCTGACAGTGGCACATTTTCATATCGGCCAGTATTCGAATATCATTCCGATGAATAGACACACTGTAAGAACATATCTGCGCATGCAAATGGATTAGAAATGATGAATAATTATATACGCACACATCATGAATAATAGAATCTCTGGTTAGAAGAAATAGAAGAAATAAACCAGGATTTTTAAAAGTGGTGGCGCTATAACTCTAGTGATGGCGCTATACAGTAGTGGTGGCGCTGTTACGGCATTCGGTAATACGAACTGCTGACGCATCCGGAACAAAACAATGCCAACATTCTCTAATTGATAATTTTCCTGCAAGGAATTGTGTTATTAAAGAAAGAAAAACACGATCATAGTTTACCTACCATTATGAAACATTCTCTATCCAAACCTTTAAATATTCTACTTAAATACAAATTAAGTGTACTTTAAATTCAGGTCAAGAAAAATAGTAGTAGCAACACTTTTATTTCAAATAAAGATTTGTGTCCAGGTAATAATTTGAAGATAGTGTAGAATTTATTTGTTATATTAAGATTCTGAAAGTTACTCCCATTTGTTTTTATACATCGTTTGAGGTCATTGTAAACAAAAGACCTTTCTGAAAAGTGAGTACAGTACATTTTCAATTCCAGTCGATTAAATATGATAAATCAATAGAGCTTAGATGTGCAATCTGAATCCATATGCGATCATGTAGCGTTTACTACATGTATTTTGTCTAGTAACGTAACTTGGGTGTAGTGTGGGATAGGTTGATAACATCGATTATTGTAGCCGTGGCATGCAGACAGACATTTTCATATATCAAAAGTGAATATATCAGTCACTAATCATATACAACAGCGCCACCACTACTGTATAGCGCCACCACTTGAGTGATAGCGCCACCACTTTCCAAAATAGTCGTGTTTTAACGTTTTACTGTGTTTTTCGTAATTGTTTGGTGTATGGGAATACGTGTAATTCATTTCTACACCAATTGCATGCGCAGGTATGTTCTTATAGTGTGTCTAATCATCGGAATGGTGTTCGTATGTTGGCCGATATGAAAATATGCCAATGTCAGATTCGGGAAGAAAGCTCCTGGCACCACAATTTGCATAATATTTTAATGAAATTACAGCCAACCTGTAGTAAAAATGTTGTTACACGGAACTACATTCTCCGATTTTCGGAGAAAGTTCTATCAATGAAAATATAAGATAAAATATAAATTTTACTCACGTGTTTACAAGTAGAAACGGGCGATAGCTGCACCACGGAAATGTCGATAGCTCTTTTCCTTATCGCCACAATTTGGTGGTGGCGCTAGCGTTTAGTAGTCGTGTTTTACTGCATTTTGCAGCAACGTTCGTACTTGTAATATATTTAGTTATAGCTTGTCCTTCGTCAACGTCTGTGTACAAGTTTATAAGTGTACTCATGTGTTTTGATACAATGTAACTATAGATCCAAATGTTGAAAACAAATATATACGTAGTTCAAATTACCTATTTATGGCAACTAAAGAAAACACATGTTACATACAGGAATCTGTTTCGTTTCATAAATGATACCTAGAAACAACAACATAAGTGGGATTGTTTCCTCTTTATCTAAGCAATTATCGTCACGCAAAAGTACCTTTCCTTTGTCTTGATAACTAAAATAGTTATTTCTGTCTGAAATACTCGTGCTGAGTATATAATTACATACACATATTAATAAATATCCTAATATTGTCACGCAATCACGAATCCTGCGAAAATATTATTTTTAATGTTTAAAAGTCTGAAAGCGTTGTGTCATGTCATGACATTTCGATGCATAAGAACTTCTTGCAAACCATCCAGACCAGGCCAGAACCGCTAGCGTGATTCACGGAGTCCCAATGTAGGTTACATCCGTATAAAGGCACAAAACAGCATCAAATTCTAATTCAAGCAATTTATTTAGGCGCTATACCGAAACAGCATAGTTTATACATTGCTGGTTAATGCCATACTGAGGAGTCGACTAATCAAAGAAATTTTCGCAGGATATAATAGGAAAAACTCTATTACTGTCCAATGATATATATTATGTACGAGTTATTTCCTCTACTTCATTAAAACCCGTTGAAAGATGCAGACTTATTTTCTAAATAAAATGTTTCAAGTAAACAAATCACATGTATTATGAATTATTTTTCTTTTAACACTATTACGAAGTTGACAATATCGTCCATGACAGTAATAGGACATTTTCGCGTTGTTTTTGTTTTCACATTTAAAAATGTGTCGTCTATCTATAACATTGTATAATTTCAACACAATCCAGTAATGATATGATATCATGTTATTTAATTTAAGAATTTATTTTTATTTTTCTACCGTTTTATTTTTTCTGTCGTAATGTCCCCACAGCGGCAGATACAGAGGGCTAATTCTCAATGATATTCGGCAATTTCCGTGCGACTGCGTGTACTCGTCTGTTATTTCGGCATTCTTTGGTCGTAATTTGACCAATGGTTTCGGTGACAACCGGAGAATACCGAAATCACAGACTAAGAAAAACGTAATGGGACGGAAATTACAGATCTCATCATGTGTCCATGGTATGGCATGCGGATTGAGGAATGAAATACATGATCTTTTCCTTCCTCATTAGCTTCCGTACAACTGGAGCGTTGCAATAAAAGTTAGAGCGAAGATCAAGATCTTTTGCCTTCACAAACTTTTAATATACCGAGTTTTATGCAGTTGTCCCCCTTAGACTTCAAATTGTTATAAAGATAGGAAAACATCTGCATTTTTTAAAAACAAAGTAGTTTTCAGTTTTGAAACTTTCTTTTTTACTGAAACTGATAACTTTCGTTACTTTTTAAGCATTTCCTCTTGTAAACATAAAAATAATTAAGAGAACATTTTGCAAACTTTTTAAACCTTAAACCTTACTTTAAACGCTTTTATATCTAAAGCACAAAAGTTTAATCTTGAAAACGAAAAACATCTTAAAATTTTCAATTCCTGCAAAATTCCTACAGTTCATATTGCAGACCTGATATGAAAATGTAACAATTCATGTATCAAGAAACTAAGAAACTCGGCTAAGCTTATAGTTGACCTGTATTTCATAGAATATTCTTATACATGTATAAATATTTCCAGTTAAGATACAAAGAAAAAATATAAACAAACGTGACAAATGGAGTTATAGTCTGTACCGCTACATGAGTCTTTTCATGATATTTCCTTTTTAAAGTACTGTTACAATCAGCGAAAGCAGCAATTTTACAAAATCTGATGTATTATGGTGCCCTTGCACCTTGTGGATCCTATAACAGTATATGTCACAGGTCTAGATCTTCTTGCCCACTGGAAATATTGAATATATGTTTTGCACTTTAGTGAAATATAATTAATCCGGAAGGGGAGTTTGTTATATTTGCCGCCAAAAAATACACATTTCGTATTGAAAGACATTCGAAAAACCTGCTTATTTCCTAAATACTCATAACCTACTATCTTTGAATCAGGTTTCATGAAAAAAATTATTTTGACTTTGAAAGGTAACAAAGACCTATATTTTGTAAATGACGGGCGGACAGCTCGATGAAAGAACGGACGGTTTAAGGGACAAAATAAAATGATCTGTATAGTTTACATATTGCTTTATATCTGGGCACCAGGTTTCATGAAAAGATCTTACATAGCTTTAAAGTAGTGGCGGAACCCACCATTTGTGACTGACAGGAGGACAGACAAATGGATGAATGGACTGTACATGTTCTCCTTATTGTCTTTAACCTATTTACCAAATTTCATAAAACATCTCTTGTGTTTTTGTAAACAACATCACAGAATCCACTGTTTTTCTGGCTCTGTTTGTAAATTTGACTGCATAACACTGAGCTCGAAACAATTCTTGTATTCCTTAGACCAGAACATCGTCTTCAAGAGCTTTAAGAAAGCAATCTTTAAATTTCATTGCATTGAAAGAAAATGGAGAAATTTTAAAGTATATTGCAATTGTTACAAAATATATTTAATAGTCGAGATCTTGCCCAGTTTGCTTTAAAAAGCTGAAAGCTGGATGGCAGAAGGGCACGGATGGGAGGGGCTGGCGCCAGGTGTCTGTGTCTGAAATGAAATGAAAGTGATTATTACGCCATGAGACAAAATGGTATCTAAGGTCCTTATGATCTTAGTTTGTAAGCAAAATGCATTTGGACTGCAAATGTTTGTGTTTATGTATACATACGGTCAGTCTGTCCATATAATTAAATGTATCAATTTCCACGTAGAATGCTGCGTTTCTTCACGGACGTTACCTTGTTTATATGTCTCATACGCTTTTGGTTGGGTGTCCTCATGAAATTAATTATTTTTACTGCAGTGAAAATATTAATATTTGGTGAGTACATCTAGATAAAAAATTCAGTATAGGTCAACAATGTGTTAATCCACTACGTTAAATAGTATTGTTTTATTGTTTGCGGATTCGCTAATTTCCATTGTGGAATTAAATACGTCGGTTGCATTTAAAATTCGTGCGGAGATCAAGATTATTGGCCGTCGTTGATTTGACTGAAAAATTGTTGAAAAAGACGTTAAACCCGAACACACACACACACACACACGCACGCACACACACGCACACACGCACACAGAGAGGATTATTGGCCTTCGCGAACTTTTAATGTACTGAGAGAAGTGTGTAATGTTAATGCAGTTTTCTCCCTTTGACTTCAAAATGTAATAAAACAAAGTGGTTTTTAATTTCGAAATTTTCTTTTCTACTGAAATTAGTACCTTCCATTACTTTTCAAGCATTTCCTCTTGTAAACGTAAAAAGAATTAAGAGAACATATTCCAAATGTTTTAAACCTTATTTGAAACGCTGTTATACCTAAAACGAAAAAGGTTAATCAAATGAAAAACAGCTTAAAACTTGGTAGTGTCTGTGACTAAAATGAAATGGAAGTGATTATTACGCCATGTGATGGAAAAGTATGTAAGATCCTTATAATCTTAATTCATAAAGAAATGCATTTGGACTGTAAATATTTGTGTTTATGTATACATGTGCTCAACCGGTCTATGTATTTAAATGAACCAATTTCCATGCAGTATGCTGCGTTTCTTGATGGACTTTACCTTGTTGTCTCATGATGTCTTATACACTTATGGTTGGGTATCTTCATCAAAACTAGTTATTTTTACTGCAGTGAAAATATTTATATTTGGAATGTTCACCTAGATACAAATTTCTGTACCGGTCAACAATATGTTGGCAATTCACTTTCTTGGCCTTTGCATTTTTAATATACCGAGAAGTGTGTAATGTTAATGCAGTTGTCTCCCTTTGACTTTAAAATGTAATAAAACAAAGTGGGTTTCAATTTCGAAACTTTCCTTTCTGCTGAAATCGGTAACTTCCATTAGTTTTTTAGCATTTCCTCTTGTGAACGTAAACAGAATTAAGAGAACATTGTCCAGACGTTTTAAACTTTATTTTAAACGCTGTTATACCTAAAACGCAAAAGGTTAATCAAACAAAGAACAGCTTAAAACTTTCACTTCCTGCAAAATTCCTACAAAAATATACACATTACAGAGCTGATATGAAACTGTAACAATACATGTTCCAAAAACTGCAGAAACTCAACTCAGCTTATAGTTGGTCTGTATATCATTGAATATTCTTATACTTGTATAAATATTTCCTAGGAAGATACAAAGTAAAATATAAATAAACATGAATACGTAAGTTACAATCTGTACCGCTACATGAGTCTTTTCACGATATTTCCTTTATAAAGCACTGATAAAATCAGCAAAAGCAGCAATTTTGCAGAATCTGATGTTCTAGAAGACAAAGAAATATGAAAATTGTGCCCTTGCATCTTGTGGATCCTAAAACAGTATATGTGACAGGTCTAGATTTTCTTGTCCACTGAAAATACTGAATATATGTTTTGCACTTTAGTGAAATATAATTGAACAGATCATTGTCCAACAAAACATTTTCCCTACCGGAAGGGGCATTTGTTATGTTTTCTGCCATAAAAATACATTTCATATTAAACCTGTATATTTCCTAAATAACCTACTGTCTGTGAGTCAGGTTTCATGCAAAATATTGTTTACTTTGAAAGTTAACAAATACCTATCTTACGTAACTGACGGATGGACAGACGAACGGATGAATAAAGGAACAAAATAAAATGATCCGTTTATTTCACATATTGCTTTATATCTATGTTCCCGGTTTTATGAAAAATCTTGTATTATTAAAGTTATGACAGAACCCACCATTTGAGCTGACAGGACAGGACAGACAAACGTATGAACGGACTGTGCATGTTCTCCATATTGTCTTCAACCTATTTACCAAATTTCGTGAAAATATCTTGTATTTTTTAAAATATCACGGAACTCACTGCTTTTCTGGTTCTGTTTGTAAAGAGAGGCTGACACCAAGTGTCTGTGACTAAAATTAAATGAAAGTAATTATTATGCCATGTGATGGAACAGTATGTAAGATCCTTATAATCTTGATCTATAAGGAAATGCGTTTGGATTGTAAATATTAGTGTTTATGTATATATGTGCTCAGTCGGTCTATGTATTTAAATGTACCAGTTTCCATGTAGTATGCTGCCTTTGCAAACTTTTAATATACCGAGAAGTGTGTAATGTTAATGCAGTTGTCTCCCTTTGACTTTAAAATGTAATAAAACAAAGTGGGTTTCAATTTCGAAACTTTCCTTTCTGCTGAAATCGGTAACTTCCATTAGTTTTTAAGCATTTACTCTTGTGAACGTAAACAGAATTAAGAGAACATTGTCCAGACGTTTTAAACTTTATTTTAAACGCTGTTATACCTAAAACGCAAAAGGTTAATCAAACAAAGAACAGCTTAAAACTTTCACTTCCTGCAAAATTCCTACAAAAATATACACATTACAGAGCTGATATGAAACTGTAACAATACATGTTCCAAAAACTGCAGAAACTCAACTCAGCTTATAGTTGGTCTGTATATCATTGAATATTCTTATACTTGTATAAATATTTCCTAGGAAGATACAAAGTAAAATATAAATAAACATGAATACGTAAGTTACAATCTGTACCGCTACATGAGTCTTTTCACGATATTTCCTTTATAAAGCACTGATAAAATCAGCAAAAGCAGCAATTTTGCAGAATCTGATGTTCTAGAAGACAAAGAAATATGAAAATTGTGCCCTTGCATCTTGTGGATCCTAAAACAGTATATGTGACAGGTCTAGATTTTCTTGTCCACTGAAAATACTGAATATATGTTTTGCACTTTAGTGAAATATAATTGAACAGATCATTGTCCAACAAAACATTTTCCCTACCGGAAGGGGCATTTGTTATGTTTTCTGCCATAAAAATACATTTCATATTAAACCTGTATATTTCCTAAATAACCTACTGTCTGTGAGTCAGGTTTCATGCAAAATATTGTTTACTTTGAAAGTTAACAAATACCTATCTTACGTAACTGACGGATGGACAGACGAACGGATGAATAAAGGAACAAAATAAAATGATCCGTTTATTTCACATATTGCTTTATATCTATGTTCCCGGTTTTATGAAAAATCTTGTATTATTAAAGTTATGACAGAACCCACCATTTGTGACTGACAGGACAGGACAGACAAACGTATGAACGGACTGTGCATGTTCTCCATATTGTCTTCAACCTATTTACCAAATTTCGTGAAAATATCTTGTATTTTTTAAAATATCACGGAACTCACTGCTTTTCTGGTTCTGTTTGTAAAGAGAGGCTGACACCTAGTGTCTGTGACTAAAATTAAATGAAAGTAATTATTATGCCATGTGATGGAACAGTATGTAAGATCCTTATAATCTTGATCTATAAGGAAATGCGTTTGGATTGTAAATATTAGTGTTTATGTATATATGTGCTCAGTCGGTCTATGTATTTAAATGTACCAGTTTCCATGTAGTATGCTGCCTTTGCAAACTTTTAATATACCGAGAAGTGTGTAATGTTAATGCAGTTGTCTCCCTTTGACTTTAAAATGTAATAAAACAAAGTGGGTTTCAATTTCGAAACTTTCCTTTCTGCTGAAATCGGTAACTTCCATTAGTTTTTAAGCATTTACTCTTGTGAACGTAAACAGAATTAAGAGAACATTGTCCAGACGTTTTAAACTTTATTTTAAACGCTGTTATACCTAAAACGCAAAAGGTTAATCAAAAAAGAACAGCTTAAAACTTTCACTTCCTGCAAAATTCCTACAAAAATATACACATTACAGACCTGATATGAAACTGTAACAATACATGTTCCAAAAACTGCAGAAACTCAACTCAGCTTATAGTTGGTCTGTATATCATTGAATATTCTTATACTTGTATAAATATTTCCTAGGAAGATACAAAGTAAAATATAAATAAACATGAATACGTAAGTTACAATCTGTACCGCTACATGAGTCTTTTCACGATATTTCCTGTATAAATCGCTGATAAAATCAGCAAAAAGCAGCAATTTTGCAGAATCTGATGTTCTAGAAGACAAAGAAAGATGAAAATGGTACTCTTCCATCTTATGAATCCTACAACAGTATATGTGACAGGTCTAGATTTTCATGTCCACTGAAAATATTGAATATAATTATGTTTTACACTTTAGTAAAACATAATTAAACATATTATTGTCCAACAAAAAATTTTCCTTACCGGAAGGGGCATTTGTTTTGTTTTCTGCCATAAAAAACGCATTTCATATTGAAAGTTAATTGAGGAACATGCACATTCCCCAAATAACCTGCTGTCTATGTGTCAGGTTTCATGCAAAATACTGTTTACTTTGAAAGTTAACCAAGACCTATCTTTTGTAACTGACGGATGGACAGACGAACGGATCTATGTTCCAGGTTTAATGAAAAAAAGTCTTTTAGCTTTAAAGTTATTGCAGAACCCACTATTTGTAACTGACAGGATAGACAAATGGATATACGGAATGTGCATGTTCTCCATATTGTCTTCAACCTACCTACCAAATTTCATGAAAAATCTCTTTTACTTTTTAAAATATCACAGAATCCACTGTTTTCCTTGCTCTGTTTAAAAATTTGACTGCATAACAATTAGCTAGAAATAGTTTTTGTATTCATCGTCTTTAAAAGCTTGAAGAAAGCAATTCTTTACATTTTATTGCATTGAAAGTAAATGGGAAAGCTTAAAAATATTTTGAAATCGCAACAAAATGTTTTTTTTTTATATTCGAGATCTATGCTCAGTTTTGTTTAAGGCTACAAGGTTGTGGCAGACAACAGGGGCGGCGGATTGGAGAGGCGGACACCATGTGTCTGTGACTGAAATGAAATGAAAGTAATTATTACGCCAATTGATGGAACAGCATATAAAATCCTTACAATCTTAATTTGTAAGGAAATGCATTTGGACTGTAGCTATTTGATGTACACATTGAGTATGCTACGTTTCTTCACGGACTGTGTCTTAAATGCTCATGGTCGGGCATCCTCATCAAAAATAATTATTTTACTGCAGTGAAAATATTTATTTAATGAGTACACCAAGACAAAAAAGTCAGTAGTATAGATCAGTACAGGTCACCAATATGTTGACTGTTTATTTTCGTGATAGATACATATTTTCTGACGATCCACTACCTTAGATGGTATACTAGTATTTTGCTGATTGAGGAAACATATTAGTTGCATTTAAATTTCGTGCGGAGATCAAGAATATTGGCCTTCACAAACTTTTAATATACCGAGTGTATTGTGTAATGTTAATGCAATTGTCTCCCTTTGACTTCAAAATGTAATAAAACAAAGCGGTTTTTAATTTCGAAATTTTCTTTTCTACTGCAATTGGTAACTTCCATTACTTTTAAGCACTTCCTTTTATAAACGTAAAAAGAATTAAGAGAACATTTTCCAAACTTTTTAAACCTTATTTAAAACGCTGAAGATTATACCTAAAACGCAAAAGTTTTATCAAACGAAAAACAGCTTAAATCTTTCACTTCTTGCAAAATTCCTACAAAAATATACACATTACAGACCTGATAAGAAACTGTAATAGTACATGTATCAAAAACTGCATAATCTCCACTCAGCTTATTATAGTTAAACTGTATATCATTGAATATTTTTATACACGTATAAATATTTCCTAGGAATATACAATGTAAAATATAAATAAACATGAAAAAAGTCTTCTTTTTTTTTTGGGCAAATGGAGTTACAATCTGTACCGCTTCACGAATCTTTTCACAATATTTCCTTTATGGCAGTGATAAAATCAGCGAATGCAGCAATTTTGCATAATCTGATGTTCTAGAAAACAAAGAAAGATGAAAATTGTACCCTTGCACTTTTAGGATCCCAAAACAGTATATGTGACAGGTCCAGATTTTCTTGTCCGCTGAAAATATTGAAAATATGTTTTGCACTTTAGTGATTAAACAGATGATTGTCCGACAATAAATGTCCCCTACCGGAAGGGAAGTTTGTCATAAAACACATTTCATATTGACAGTTAATGGAAGAACCTGCATATTCCCTGAATAACCTACTATCTATGAGTCAGTGAGTCAGGTTTCATGCAAAATATATTTTACTTTGAAGTTAACAAAGACTTATCTTTTGTGACTGATGTATGGATAGATGAACGGATGACTAAAAGGACAAAATGAAATAATCGGTATATTTGACATATTGCTTCATATCTATGCACCAGGTTTTATTAGAAAAATCGTGTAGCTTTAAAGCTATGGCGGAACCCACCATTTGTGACTTACAGGACAGACAAACGGATGAACGGACTGTGCATATTCTCCATATTGTCTTCAACCTACTTACCAAATTTGATGAAAAATCTCTTGTACTTTTTAGAATATCACAGAATTCACTGTTTTCCTTGCTCTGTTTGTAAATTTGACTGCGTAACATTGAGTTCAAAACACCTTTTCTTGTATTCAGAAAATCTTCTTCAAAAGCTTGAAGTAAGCAATCTTTACATTTTATTGCATTGGACGTAAATGGGAAATTTCAACGTTTATTGCAGTTGTAACAAAGCATAGTAATAGTCAAGATCTTGCTCAGTTTGCTTTAAAAGGCTAAAAGATGGATGAGGCGGATGGAACGGGGCTGAAATGCAATGAAAGAAAGTAATTATTACGCCACGTGTTAGACTAATATGCAAGATCCCTATAATCTTAATTTCAGTGGAAATGCATTTGGACTGTAAATATTTGTATTTATATACACATATGCTCAGTCGGTTTATATACAACAACAACAACAAATACTTTTATTAATGTCAGATTACATACATGTAATAACATAACTCATTTTTTCTCAAACAGAATGTGGGTTTAGATGGGGACAGACATAATTGTAAGTAACATACAAAGATACAATTTACAAACTTAGAATATCACAAATACAAATCCATAAACGTAGTGAAAAAAAAAACACATGAAACATGTTTGCACTGACGTTCAGAAATAATCATAAAGCGTGATATAGTAAAAGGTATACCATTGACGGTAACATTTTGATGAATCGTCTGGGAGATTAGACAGAACTATGAATTTTGATTGGTTAGGAGTTTCAATACATATATTTAAATGTACCAATTTCCATGTAGTATGCTGCATTTCTTCACGGACGTTACCTTGTGGAATTTTCCTTATACGCTTATGGTTGGGCATCCTCATCAAAAATAGATATTTTCACTTAGATAAAATTTTCAGTACAGGTCAACACTGTATTGACTGTTTATTTTCTTGACAGTTTCCGTTATCTATACGTCTTTACACAATTTTCAGTAAACATAGCGTTACTGCATAGTCAAATATATGCTGACTGTCAAAATTCGTAGAGGGACACGAATTTCACTGATTGTTTAGAGATGTTATCTCAGTGAAAAATGAACGTTTTTAAAGCTACAAATGATCAAAGTCACGTTAAAGCTTGTTTTACTCTAAAAATGCACGACTTATATTTTTCTTTAGCTTTATTCAGGGACAGTACATCAATAAAAAAATATTTACCTACTAATGCTTTAGATTAAATATACCTTTCTTGAAAATATTTCATCATTCTTATGTAATAGGTAGTTTATTTTGTTACAGAATTATCTAATCATCTTGAAAATTTGTGTTTATGATGACTCCATTGACTGACAATGATGAAATATAAATGTCTTTTGATTACTATCGTTGAATGCACTTTTTAAGAAAATAAATATACCAGTACAACATTGTTAACAGTTTAAGTTTCGAACTGTTACAGGTAAATGCAAGGGTTTTGTTGGTGTTAAGTATTAACTTTTTATTTTGTACCCGTGTGAATAAATTAATTAAAAGACATTCTTATCTTTCAATAGTGATAACTATGTTATTATATAAAATTTATTTATAATATATAAATGTAAGCATATAGATACTGTTAAATGTGATTTTCGTACGAACGAATTCTTCTCTGTTATTAGTAACCCACCCACCCCCAACCGATTTGATAATCTGTAAACGCCTGCACACGCACCAGTACATCACACAGACACTTGGGGTTTGGACAAGGTAGCCTCTAAAATCATATATAAAACTTTTGCACTTCTTTTTTTATATATATTCATATCTCAAGAATATGTAAGAACCAATATGCATTTAGCTACATTAAATTGTAAATGGTGTAATAGTATCAATAAGGACCAACTCAGACCAAACCTGATGTGCCCGTAGTACATTGGTCAAAATATGTCATAATTATGTTGATATTCTTCATACAAAACATTTCTTTTTTATTTGAATATCATGTGTACTTGACTGCAAAACTGTTTTAATACGCTAAAAATCCTCAAACGTGAGTTTCTTAAAGTAAGACATCAGTGTTGCATTTAAATAATCATACTTGAGCAAAAATGATGTTCTCTTTGATACTGCAGTAGAAGATGTAATTATACAAGATATGTACGAGAAATCCGTGCTAATTTATAAAGCCATTAAGAAATTCTTCCTTATTATGTCACCGCAAATTTAAAGATCCAATAACCAATTACCAATTAGCTACTGCCACATATGTTCTAATGGTACGATAACCTTCAGTTTGTCTCCCAAATTTCCCATACAAACACGCAACCAGTGAAAATCACATGTAACAAGACATTGTTGAAAGGAAAATAACTATAATAGGAAGTGTTCAACATTTCTTCGCATTCCCTCTAATTGATTTATGATCACTTTTAAACCACCTGTGTCTGTTTATATTCTATAACAATATTGAATTGAATTGCCTGTTCCAAAGGATGAAGTTATCACTCCAAGATTGTAATAGTCCAAATTTTCTAACAACCAGCAATTTGCTTATCATTATTAAGTAGGTAAATTGTACGTTAGTTTATGACTCTTTATTGGAATTAAGAAAACATGTTTATTATATGAAACATGATAGCATCAATCTAGGCAAATTACCCCTATTTGAGGTTCCCAAATTTGTATGCAGCTAAAATTACTGTACACTCTATTGAAAACTACATGGGTAGCGACTGTTTTCTATTATGTGACGATGTGAGAATTTTTTTCTCAATATTAAAATGATACTCTTATCCATGTATTTTTATCTTTTCACTGTGGCTTCTCTGAGAGAAAAATCCCAAACAGGATGAAACAGAATACGCCAGTTTTCTGTATTTTTAAGGCGTAAAACATTATGTACCCCCATAAAACTGATATCATTTCTTGTTTTCCTTTCAGATATAACTCAAAGACAAAAAAATGAGTTCCAATTATGCCAATATGCAAAGAAAATTCTGATCTTTCAATAACACAATACATTAAAGTGAAAAATGAAATACAGGTGCGAAAACCAAAATGATATCTAAATACATTAAAGATCATAGTTCGAATTTGACAGTATACCTTCATATATAGCATAATTTATCTTTGTTTTAAAGACAGTTCTGTGCTGAATAGTCAAGCAGCATGTCGGGTGTCCCGCGTTTTCTTTTTCAGTTTTTGGGGTCTAATGTGATCTCTGTTCATTAATGAACATAGAAAACCTATTTATTTATAACACAATTTTGACTTAATTTTATTTCAGCATTAAATATTATGAAATTAAAAATGCAAATATGTTTGATCACCAGTCATAAATTATGAAGCTAGGTGTGTCAAACTATTTAAAAAATAAATACAAAAATAAGAACACGCTCTCGAGTGTATTTTCTAAGAAATGGTACAATATTATCTTTAATATCTAACATGCCGAAAAGAAATTTATGAGACATTGATGATAAATAACTCTGACTTCATCACCATTTTTTGGTAATTCACTGACTTTGCAATTTATTTCCAGGTGTATAAACCCTGTCTCATGCCATCCTGTAGCTTGCCACATGTCCTTGTGTCAAATCTGCATTAGACAATAAAAAGCAAAATATTTATGCTAATTGATACATAAATCAAAATACTTTATCGTAACTATGAAACAGTAACTTCTGCCTTAAATGGAAACAAATGTACCCGTTTACGTTCTTTACGCAAGTTGAAATTCCTGATACGACCACTGCTGTGGTACATGAAAAGCACAAAGTCAAGAAAGCATTGACGAAATAAACTAGAGAAAAATTAAACAAAGTTTGACCAAAACAAACAAAAGTAGAAATAGACTCTGTATCAGTACTGACACCATTCACAGGCAAACAACAAAAGCACACCACATTTTAAGAGTTATATGTTATACATATCTGCTACTTTGTTAGAACAGAAGAAAAAACAAGAAACTAATTGAACATTTATCCAAACTTGTGGTATGTCAATGATGTGTTTTTAATTTTGTGAATCTTGATTTATTCAGTGTTTCCCTAACAAAAATTTACATTTTGCCTCTTAAATATCCCCATGTAACTTTCGTATATGCTGCAAACTTATTTAACAGTGTTTCATAAAACGTATGATATATTAGAGACACACAAAAAATGCATATATATATGCATTGCCTAAGACATAAAATACATAGGAATTGGATATGTTTGTAAACAAAAGGAACTTTTATCAACTTGTCACTTCCACCCTGAGACGTGTTCCAGTTCCCAGATACTGGCTTTATCAAAATGCTCCTGAAACTGAATATAATTCATCTTAAGGTACATTTGCCAAATTTGCTGGAAAACCTACAGGAATTAAAATATATGGACATTTCTAATTTCTTTAAAATTTAAGAAATATTCAAATTTCAAATTTTAGTATAATAAAAGTAAAAATTTAAAGATCCAGTAACTTCTAAGCTGGAAAGTTTTCTGAATTAAAGCATACATGTAATTTACAATGATAAAATGCGAAACGTCAAGTAAAGTAACCTTGACGTCTTCTTGACACGGACTTCCGGTCGGACAGATGCTTGTTTTCCAGACCATTGTGTCAACGTTCAAGATCACCTGGAGGTTTTTTGTAACATGTACTCTCATTGGTCACTTAAATGCAGCTTAGATCATGACCTATAATTATGACTGCCTCCTTAGATTTTAAATGAATGCTGGGGTTTTGATTGAATATTATCTTGACAGGCCGTCTAACATTTCACACGTCAAGACCGTCCGCAGAAAATGAATGTGAAAAGTCAGTATTGCAACAGTGTGGTCAGTCTGACTGTCGTGCTGAATTTTGCCAAAACCTGTTCAGACCCCAAAAATGAAGATGTAGTTGAAAAAAGGAACCTATTTTGTATTGTTTCAAATCCTATCAATGTGATTGTGGTGTGTTCAAATTGGTAGCAGAAATATTGCAATATAGAGTTTGGTGCATATAGTGTTTAAAAATCATTCATATGGCATTCCAGGATGTTTACAGCATCGTATTAGTGCTAATTATAAAACTATTCTTAACAAAAATTTATTTCTTTACATTCAACTCAGTAATGTCCGATTATATCATATTTTTAATTTGCTGTAGATTATATACAAATGTATTTATCATGTAAACAGAAAGATGTAAGATGCATTAAACCTTTAAACACACAGCTTAAAATCAATTCATGTCCACGTGCAAATTAGCGTAGAATAAAGCTTGCGCTTGTCCACCCAAGTTTATTACTGACAAGAAAAATGCAAATGAGATTCATGGGATCTCTTAAAAAGTTGTATTGCATTCAATTTGTCAGGTTATGTTATACAATATATACAAATAAAAATTAGAGTGCGCTATTGCACTCTGAATTAGTTTGAAACGTTTTTTGTATCAATAACTAGATCTACTATCCGCACTGGTTCGTGTTGCTAAATGAAATGTACCTACTGTGACGTTATAAAGATGATGTGATGTCACCAATGGCGAAAAAATATAGGTCAGTGAGTGACTTTTTCAGGTACTGCGAGGAGCGCGTGCTATGACATATTACGTCACCTACAAAAGAAAAATTCCTATTCAGAAATATTATTGTTTTCATCATTAAATTAGAAATCATGCTAAGAAAGAGTGATGTACTTCGACCCTTCAGTGTCTTGTAAATGAATGTTGGAGCGTAAGTGGTGGAAACGAGGGTAAGGATCGAGTCTACATAAGGTCCTGTTTGTTTGTATCAAGGTTTGTGTATACAATGCTTTTTTAGCTCTGTATTTTGAGGCTAGGATAGGCTTTCACATATTTCCATGTGGAGTGTTGTACGGGCGGCTGCGTTCTTTAAATGTGGCTGTTCCTGTTGGACATTTGTCCTTGCTTTTTTTCAACAGAGGTCAGTGTGTATGTGGAAAAATACAGTTTGTCTAATACGACCGATACATGAACTAGTTATAATATATTTCGTAGAAGACATCAGAACTCTATAGTTATTATAATCGTGTGTCAGATATATATGGTACCAACTAGATAAATATACAAGAAGCATAATTTATTATGCGTGAAATGTATTTTGTATAAAGAAGTTTCCTGTTTTAAACTAAATGAGCCGTGCCATGGGAAAACCAACATAGTGGGTATACGACCAGCATGGATCCAGACCAGCCTGCGCATCCGCGCATTCTGGTCAGGCTCCATGCTGTTCGCTTTTAAAGCCTATTGGAATTGGAGAAACTATTAGCGAACAGCATGGATCCTGACCAGACTGCGCGGATGCGCAGGCTGGTCTGGATCCATGCTGGTCGCATACCCACTATGTTGGTTTTCCCATGGCACGGCTCAAATAGTCATGGGCAGTCAAAGTAAATAACATATTAACAAAACGCCCTCTTAACTTTTGCGGAAACTAGTAAGAAGAATTTTGGTCTATTTATTTATCTATTTATTTATTTATTTATTTATTTATTTATTAGCTTAAACAATGGTTTTTTGTAATACATGTCAATTGTATTAATTTATTTATTTATTTATTTATTTATTTGATCTAAGTCAAGAGTTTCATTTCGAGTGATAAATTTTTTCTCGACTGAAATTAATTTTTTTCGTGTTGAGTATCTTCATCTAGACATATATAGCTCTATTCAAAACAAAGTTTCAAATCGTACTTTAATGTGCCCTTAAAAATGTAGGAAGTGGCAACAATGCCGTAAGTTGCCTCGCCTTAAATGTGTCAAATGTGTTGCACAATATGAATATGATATTAGAAATTGTGTCTGGTATCGTAAAAGTAAAGATCTTTTTTGTCTAAACATAAGTTCCCATCACACAGGTGCACATCATTTCAACTCAGTTTGCAGGTTAAAAACCCATAGCTTCCTGGGTTTTTGCAAACACATCAAACGTGATTTATCTGAAACTTCATTTAATTGTGAAATTTATGACGAATGTGCCTCTTCAGTTGCTAAAAAGTGAAAACAAAAATCAAAAGCCAACCGGAAGTTCTAAATTGCACGTGTGTTGATCACGTGACAAAAATGCAACAAATCTTATATCAGGAAATTGGCATGACAAAGTGAACATTTGAATCTATTTTTCATCATTATTAAAGGAAGATGCCCAGTTGACAACTTAACTGCCTTGTCAAAGCACCCGTGCATTAATTACAGATACACGTGTGGTATTTATTCTATATGTGACTTTAATTACCAGGTAATCGGATGCTTAGATTCTTTTCTACATCGTTTTCTATATGATACCGATCAACTACCAGGTATCACTGTTGATTAATGATTGATAATTTAACCGTTAGACCATGGTGATGAATATGAAATCAGACTCCAGTCTCTAATCGGATATGTTTGCGCATAACAATGGATAGGACTTAACTTACTAATTAACATGGAATATTATGACAGCATTTTGCTGTTTGCCATAGATTTTTTTTTAATCATGATTTTAATTTTATACAATAGCTTGTGTTAATATTGCTGTTATGCCATTGTCAGAGGTCAGATTTATCTTAAATATGATTTTTATTAATTTCTACAAGATTAAATGCATGTTTATTGCAACGAAATAAGACATCTGATTAAATTAGATTGATTTGAGTTCTAAATAAATAATAAGAATGTCAGTAAATTATTTTTGATGATAATTTTCTTGAATTTAAGTACTTATAAAACCATAAAAACTTCTTTGGCATCGAAATTTACTTAATTCCTATTTACACGTGTCTATATTGTTAACTTTCGTTTGCTGACAACATTTACTTATGCTGTATTTTGCCACATGGGTCTATGACCTTCTAGTTTATGAAATAAAAATCTTGAAATCTTGAAAATCTTGTTTAGTTGTCTAATAATAACGTTTGTTTATTATGTTGTTATTGTATTTTACTTCAGAGTTATAATTTTAAACGTTTGCTTAGAAGTATACATCTGTTTGCAATACATAATATATATGATTATTTCAAATGTCATAGCTGTTTCTTTCCGAATTTCAATATATTTCTTTTGCTTTTGGTCTTTGTTCATCATTATTCAAAGTTGTTAAAATCTCTGGAATCCGAAATATTTGAAATGTTTAAAAAGAGACTATTGGATTATTTCAGGTAGACAGTATTTTGCTCATATGTTTTATCTTCAGCTCTGTCGCTCCTTTCTGTTGAATACTGTTATTTTTCTATTTTATGTGATTTTCATGAAGATGCTTTGTGCAAAGACCGGCTTTTTGCAATGTATTAAAGAATTGTATTATGTATTATGGATAATATAAAAGTGCTTTATGTATATATGCTACAGGTAATGTTTAAGAATGACATATATTTGTGAAAAAAAATATATCCTTTTAGTTTCCTTTATTTTGATATACATGCTTGAAGTCATTTTTGCTTTCGTAGCCCATAAATTTATTAAGTATGTATATATATATATCACTAACGAATTTATTAGATTTTCATTTATGCCTATATATTAACTTTATTGACTCATTTTTCGTTAACTGTCGGCACAATTTTATTTAGATAAATTACATGTCTCTTTTAGTTTAACGTATTGCGTGCTAACCTAAGTTTACGTCCCATAGTTTCGGTGACACCCACCTCACCTAGGTCACCGAGAAGTGAATGCAGCCACTTTGCCTGTGGCACTTTCCCATCGCGGACGAACCCTGTAATTACGGCCCAGTTTAACACTGTTTTGATTGACAAGTGCCATTGTCTTATCGCAGTTTTGATCTTGGTCTGATGGATGGTCGCCTGACATAGTCAAGGTTTTACCGTGATCATTTCAACGATGTGCCTTTGAGAAAGTTATAGTAAAACTAAAAGTTCTTCACGGTGTGGTAATTTTGTCGAATCAAATAACACACATTCTTAATTAAGATTTGAAATTTACTGATTGCTACAGGGTTTTATTGTATATAGGTTAAAGCTAACATATTCTTATTTGGTCGTAAAACCAATGGGCGGAGTTTGAAATATACAAGGACCATTTGACTCTTTGACCACAATGTGGTCATTGTGAAAGCAAATATGCAAAGACCATAACAAAGCACCAGATTAGAAAGGATCATAAAATAGTTAAAATAGGTATCAAAATGTTTCTTTATAGAAAATACAAACATTTTTAAAGTTTTTTTTTCAATTTATTGAAAAAGACAACAAGTTGCTGCAAACAGAAGAAGTACTTTCAATAATTTTAAGTTTGGCTAAGTCACAGAGTCCGAATATCTTTTTCTACATTAAAATAATGCCATCTGAAAATGTAAATTGAATAACATTGTCAACGTCATCATGCGATAATTTAGGCACTATACGAAATTCCAACCATGTCTTTAGTTCAGACACCAATATCGTTAGATAATACGTGGTCCTGTGCATATTAGTCATATGTGCGCACATCTTTTCTTTTAGTTGTATTTAGATACCTGTATTCAAATGACAACTTTACAAGTTTTCCACATTTTTCATTATAAATTTAAAGTAAGCTTTCAAACTACAAAGCATCTAGGTAGTTGTTTTATTGTAAAATGTTAAAAAGTTTAAAGAAATACATACTGGCAATATTTCACTAAAGTCTAATTTAACATAGCAAAGTGCAAAATAGAAAAAAAATGAAATATCAACGACAAAAATAAATAAACAATAAACACAATATGTTATGTTTTAAACTTCTAGAAATACTATTAAATATGGGATCTGAACTGTTAATTTCTTATGCCAACAAACGCAAACATGTAAGCCTGTTGATGAAAAAACATAATCACGCAGTGTTTTAAATGAAGCATTAACAGCATATTACGCCGAAGCATCATCCCGTATACCATCTACCGTTATGTTAAATATGTTAAACTTGAAATAGAATTCAGATCATTAAACGAACGTTTTGAACATGAGTATCAGAGTTCCCACGATGTCTTTGGTCCAAACGAGGATTCAGTATCCTATTCTACTCGCTTTGCTATTTAGAAAACGCAAAATAAGTTAAGCAAAAAATCGAGGAGTCATATGACACTATAATTATAGGTAGGTTTCAACGTCTGTTTGTATGGGAAGATACAGTCGCAAAGACCTTTTTCATAGGATTTAGATGTTAATGGCCACGATTCTTACGTCTTGACAAAACTGTTTTCTCATGTTTCTCCTCTTGGGATTGGAAATTATTACCTTTGGATAGTGTGGAAGTAGTTTTTTCGGTGGAATACTAAAGTATCATACGTTTCATCGAAAACTGAACAACAGCTGTTGCTTTTAGACCGTCTGCTTTCAAATGAAATATGAATTTGCGTTAAAAAGTAAACTTTGAAAAAGAAACAAGTTATTGTTAAGAAATTATTCAAACAGGTATTCAAGGTCACAACCTCTAACAGTATCCATATCTTATTTTTGATAATATGTAGCCATGAATACGCTACAAAATTAATTTCTCAGACATATCTTTCATGTGCATCTCAAAGATAAGAAATCATTAGTGTTCTAAAATGTTAAAGAATTGTTTTAAATAATTTTGTAACTTTATAAACAAAAGTAATTAAACTATTTAACTCGACTAATTGGCAACCCCTTGTCGAACTCCTTGTCAAACATTTAACGTTTAAGGGCAATTGGTATTATCTACAAATCATTATTATAATGGACGCGTGTACTTATTGTAAACCATTTCAACACTTCAACAGTAAGGGCATTGTTTTTAAGCGATCAGATTATGTTAACATTCACTGAAACGAATAACCATGTCTTTATTAACGTTGTTTTTAACTTCCACTATCACTTCAGGACAAATGGCTTCGGTGTTTGTATCTACAGTGTTATCAGGGTTTGTATGAAATCAATCTTGCTCTTCTGGCAAAGGGACATTGTAAAGTTTAAAGATCAGAGCAAAACTGAAATACTCCATGTCTATAAAGTTAGCCTTTCTAATAGATCAACGTAATAGAATATCTAATTTCTGTCAGAAACAATTTCCTTTTAAGGTATATAAATTTACATGGATATATTGTTAAAAAGTTCTGATAAATGACAGATAATGTATGTGTTAGCCGAGTATTTGTTATGTTGTTAGACTAAAGTCAACAAAATCTCACACTCCTGTCCCATAGTTTACGATATTGTGAAAAAAATAAATTTATTACGCGAGTACAGAAAGGATTATTTGTTTTCACGGAGATAAAATCATTGTTAGCCGGTTTATATTTCCATTAGGGTTGGCTTACACTTTTCAAGCTAGAAGGAAGTATTATTGACAGAAAAAAGACTCGTTACCCGTTCCTGCATTTATGACGTGTGCTTTTGTATATAGTCGGGATGAACTGAAGACATTATATTGCACAAGACGTATATATTCAGAACATAAACGTAGAATGTCGCTCTTCGGGAATATATCAAGAGGTAAAAAATCGTCCAAGTACATTAATGTACAATATAACTAGAAGTTAAGGCTTCAAAAAACGTGATTTCTAGTATACAGCAACTGACATTAGATTTTCTGATTAATAATGGGAAAACTAAACGTTTTATATACTTAGTTTAATTTGCCAGGAACATTTTTCGGGTCTTTCAACTGCATGCTTAATGCGTACAAATCTCTAACACATCATTTTATCAGAGGACCAAAGGGCATTTAATCGACATATGAGATAAATATTGCGTATCAAACGGTAAATAGTTGTCTAAAAGCTTATACTTTAGCTTTCCCAAAACTACATGTGTACGAAACTATTTCATATCATCTAGAATATGTGTTGCGTAGATTTGCGTCGTACCGTGCAAAAATACTGCAGAAGCATAATCAACCATTTTATAGCAAAAGTATTCTAGGATAAACATTGAATACGAAAAGGCACGCACATGCAACTATATAAATTGTGGCTATTTTGAAAAAAGACTGACATTACATCTCTATTGAAACGAATTTTAACATTCATAGAAATCGAAAATTCTCCCAAAAATCGAACAAATAGAATGTAGAATACTGTTACCAAAGCAATCAATTTATTAAGGCAGTGATGGAATCGATGTGGCTTTAAAAATAGTTAAATAGTATGAAAGTGAAGTTGAAATGATGTATAATCCTATCATCTATCCGGATCTCTTTGATATCCCAGGGTTTGTAACACTATGAAGTTAGGAAGTCGGCAGGTGCGCTGATATTCAAGCGACTGGTCGTAGCTGAAAGAGGACAAAATAAAATTTATATGTGCACTGATTTGGCAGCTGTAGTTGGTTATTTATAAATTAGAAAACTTGCCATTGTATTAACATCAATAACATTTAGAACCAGTTTTTCTATTGGAAGTTGTTAGGAAATAGACCAAATATTCCCCACTTATTTGTACCTTTCTTTTGAACTTTGAGGTAAAACACCAAGATAAAGTGAAAAAATAATAATCATTTATCAAACTAAAAAGAAACAGCCATTGAACAATAATGAATTCTTTTAGCCAGAACCAAGTTTCAACACGACAAAAACTTTTAGTTTCGGCGAATTTAATTGTGCTTGCATAACTTTGCGTTTACGCTGTAAAATTCCAATAAGCTTTGAGAATAACTAGAAAATCATAGTTTAAATTTGATATGGAGGAAATCGTTCATTGTATACTGTTACCTTATCAGCACATATATACATATGTACTTGAGGACATAACTATAAGTGTCATGTGGCGACCATAAAAAAATGTCTCCGCGGACTTAGACTCGGTGTTGTTCTGTAGGATCAAGGAGACCATTCAATGTCTCTGAATGGTCTCCGAGTTCCGCTTAAACCCAGGCTAGGAACGCTAGAAGTGTTGTTCATTTCATTAACTCTCATTAACGGAGCAGACCCACTCAAATCGAGTCTGCTATTAGTTAGCTTGGTTGCGTTTTATGCTTCTATGAGCTCTTATTATGGATTTTATCAAATATTTCACACATATTGACCCAGTGTTGTTATAATTTCTGGTTCTTCGAAATGATGAAGTCATTCAATATATCAATAATAGAATTATTTTTACAGCAGTTGCTGTGATGTGAGCGGTGTTGCACATTTCTTTACCTCTCATAACAAAAACCAACAGAGTTTGTTATCATGTTTAGTTGCCTTATATGATTCCAAAGTCTCTTCCTGTGGATTTTATCATAATGATATCGGACCAGAAATAATTTGACGTATGTATAGTTGGCAACGTAAATCTAACATAATGAAATTCGGTATGTTTTTCAAACTAAAATATTTTATAATTATATATATTACAAATGCATTACTAGTTTGTGTTGGTTAACCATGAAAACACCGACGGTGCACATCTTGTCTACATACCTAGTCGTAAGGATGGCTACCCGGAATAAATGCACTCATTAACTTCTACTTATAATTCGGAACACGGAATACACTCTTTCTTTAAAGATTGATGTGTATTGAATCATAATACTACTGAAATCACTTTCGGTGGTAAAAATATTTTGTACTATTTAACGAATCCTCTCAAATGTCCCTTTTCTGTCTAATCATCCACCAGTAATAAAATATTTAATGAAACAATTTTACTCGGTTCAGCGTCTTGTTTTGAACATTATACAAACCAAAAAGTATGACTGGGTCATAACAAATCATAACATTTGGTGCAAAACAATAAAACATACATCAGTCGAGAAAAGTTTGTTTGAAAACACAATATTACAGTTTTATATGAATCCAATATTTAAGCATTGTCAATGCAAGCAGAAGTGGCAATGGGAAAACTTGACTTCGATGTCATCATAAAGACACCTCTTGAGGTTATTAATATTTTTATTGCAGTGTAATTTCACCTAAAGAAAAATTGAATCCTTTATATATGGGACGCTGTATATATTTTCAATAAATATTTAAATCATCATTTTCATAAACATAATTATAAAAAAAAACTTAGCAAATAGAAGTCTAGTTTCGAAAGCGATAGTACACATTCATAAATTGCGATCTAGCAATTATACAACGTCTCTTTTATAACATTTAAATCCATATTCTAAATAATTAATATTGATGGACACTATTCGAAACGTATATGTCTAAACTTAGTAAAATATGAAATTCATCAAATGTTTCATAACTAATCGGCAAAGACAGCAAATTATCCTTTTTACTGGAATAAAAGAATCTCAATGGCTAATACATCGAATAGTCAGTTTGCAAACCTTTGCTTTCTCCAGGATGTTTAGTACAAAAATTGTTTTAATGCAGTATTCTATCTATATCTTATGTGCTTTAAACATTAAGGGAGCATAAAATTAGAGTTATACAAAATAGTTTGGTTATTACATGATATCAATATCAAACTGTCGGTCGCTATGTTCCCTTGGCAACAAGATAATTGTAAATATAACGAATTCCGTTAAGATCAACACTGATCACAGAGGTCAAGGTGGGAAGGAGATGAAAGCGTGTTACTGAAACCATATTACTTACATTATGACATGTTAACATAACATACAAAGAAACTTCTAATATTTCCTTGATTCTCAGTTACGAATTACCGTAAATGACTTTATTTGTACGGGGTCAAAATACTGCGTTTTTCAAATCTTTCCGTGTATTGTTTTCAGCAGAACGTTGTTTTGAAGTATATATTGGATATTCATAATATCCGGGACCATCCGATATGATTGCACGCTGCCACCACTGCATTGTGCAATAGAACATGACAGAAAATGGGACAGACATGAAACTGACAACCTAAAAAAAATCCAGGTAATTTGAGGTACCCTTAGAGTTTGTTTTAGACCAAGAATACTGCCGTAAAAGATTCATTCTAGCATAAAACTGCTGTTATTGTCACTTTTCGGGTGTGTTTTAAAAGAAGAGAAAACGTGTGTTAACAGAGAGATTCTCGCGCTCACGTGTTGTTATAACACCTTTTTATATATGCGCGTTCCGTGGCAAAGTGTAAACGTATTACGGCCCCAAAACGGATAATTCAAAAGGAAATGACGTCAACGTGAAAAAACAACGTAGACTTTACCGCGCATTTCATGGAAATTTAATGACGTTGAGGGACAATATATTCATTTACTTGGTTTTTTACACGTTTTGTGCTAGAACAGCGTTAGCGCATGTTTTTTTTTTTCGTGTTATAACATCTGCAGAATCCCGAGGGATTGGTTGGTACCCGAGCCCTACATTAAAACTTAGAACTTTGTTCTTGGTAAATACTAGGATTATGTTCATTTAAATTTACGGTCTTATTTGAAGAAATAACTTTACTTTGGAATAAAAACTTCAATACACAATAACAGAGAGATTTTCTTAGTGTACCAAAACGTTTCAAATGATACTGGATTAGATATTATCAGTAACTGTCTGAAATATTTAACAATCTCAATAAGAAGTATTTTATAAACAGGAACAATGGAAAAAAACTTGTCTTCGAAATGTTTGGGTAAAAAGTAAGTGTGTTTTACAAGTTAGCATGATAAGATATCATAAAGGTAATACCCACACTGTGTGTTAACCTTGAAAACGGGTCATTTGACAAATTAAGTAACTTGAAACTTGCAACTGGATTCAATTATATAAAATTTCATAAAACATTGTTTACTAACGTCATATACATATGAAATTATGAGAAAGTTTTCATATGATTTGACTTTTTTTCAGTTTTTGAGATTTAGGATAATGCTTTTAACTTTTTAGTTTTATCTTTTGGTAGCTTCTGTAATATGCAGGCTCCGTAACCTTAGATCCCTACTCTAAATTCTAGCTTGTTTAGTTCTGTCCATTGTTTTCTCGTTTAAGGCAAACTCATTATTTTAACGGGGACCCTACCCTGCTTTTCATAGAATTGCACTCTGTATATCATTAAAGGTTCCATGTATACCACAGTATGAATACATCTGCTGATGTCTCTAAATTGTATTTTTGTACTTGAAACATGTATAAATGTTGATTTCTTCTCTATCCGGGATTATAGAGCAGGGAAGGTGGCTTGTATTTCCACTGTCTCCATGAACGGACTCGATCAAACAGAAATTGCAACATTTTCATTTACGTCGTGTTGAACGACTTGTCAGTTTCCACTTGTTTTAAGTTTGCTTGTATCAGCTGAAAATACATAGATCTATTTTATAGAATAAAGCAATGTCCAGGTTGTTGCAATGTATTTTCGCTTTATATTCAAGATCTAAATTAACTACATAAATAAAAGAAGGTTTTAAGAGTTGACACACACGTCAAGCGTAAAAGGTGCATAAAAACGGAGCAAGTGTTACGTGATGTACCAAGTTAATCATGAAAATTAAAAATAAGTCCAGAATTTTCAAGGTATACATTTAATCAAACATTTTGTTTAAAGTCGAAGACAATTTTCCAGTCAAAGACTTTCACACTTAATAATCAGAGATCATAATAATATTTCGGAAAAATATCAAGATGCTTCTGTGGCTATATTTGTAGCTTTTCTGATCACTTCATGTACAATTTTATAAAGGTTAACAATTATTAGACAAGATATTCCGTAATCGACTCTCCCGCAAATTCGCACTTAGTAATACAAACTTTAATCAAAAATTTCTACAACGATATAGTCAATGGTAAGAAAGATGTCATTTTTCGTTGAAATTATGTAGACTAATTGAATATTTTTATGCAACTAACACCGCCTGAGGAAAAAGAATGAAAGAGGTTTACACTATCTTGTGGTTTATAAGATCAGGGCTTATACAACGGTGTCCTCATACTGGAAAAGTAGCACAGTTGTTCTTTAAACTGGCATTGCAGTGAGTGTATGAATACTTCTAAGAAGTTCTATGCAATTACTGTACTTTTACTTGGATTTGTGACACTTTGGAGTCATTTCTTTGTATACAGGACGATATATATATTGTATTTCACATATTTAGAGAGATAGTCAAGAGCATGTGATGTATAATGGGTACTAGTATACTTTCGTGTTTTATTTTGTATGATGTTTCATTTTCATGCACTGTTTATAACTTTAAAAATAATTTAAATGGATTGACATAGCACTTCGATACGTAAATTAAAAAAAACAAATTGGCAATGGAAAATAGTTTGTACTCATAAGCATATTTGCGCTTTTGTTAAAGGATATGACTAACGCTAGAATAAGCATAAATATACCCACACAAAACTCTATCATTGCATCTGTCGGACTAGTACATATTTCGCGCATACGGAGTCATTTTCTGTGACAAAAAATGTCTCAAGTAAATAGTTTACTGGCCCTGGAAATAAATGTTATAGATATGTTTTTAAGTTAAGAAGCATTTTATCTCGTCTATCACTGTTAAATTCTTGTGAATATTACCTATTGACATTACTTGAATAGCTGAAATATAAAATGCAACGAAGAGACAAGGATATATGCATTGAAGAGACAATTAGATACATGCAACTCCTTACCCACATCGTCTGGTGCGGGTAACTGGTTAGCATTCATACAAGTACGGAAGGTTATAAACAATTTTATGTTTGTTTCTAATCACGCTTTTGTTTTCAACATATTTATGGCGCAATAACACACTGTTGTCATGATCGTTCCTGTGAATTGGAAGTTTAACAGCTTTCTGTATGAGTTGTTATCAAGGGACTTATTTCTTCTATAATTTCGCCCAACAATATGCAAAAATGGGAGCTATTTTGTCTTGCAACAAGTCGGATTCTGTCCCGAAAGGTGTTTGGACACGGTAGATATTAAATTTCATGATTACGGGTATTCCGAAGAAGCACGCACATTTCGTGTACACTAATATCCGTTCAATGCTGGAATAATCAGGGTCCGCAAGCGAGGCACATGCAGTTGGCATCAGCTAAAAAATACGGAAGATATGAATTTCATTTAAGCAGCATTTCAAAATAAAAAACACCCTCATATATAACAATGCACTGGAATAGAAATTTAAAAAAAATACAGTCGACTGACATTTTTTAGTAAAAACAATCTCTATATTCCGGCTATTACAGTGAAACCCTTATAGCAGTAATAAAACACTCGGCAGCACGACAATAAAGTGTTTCACATCATGAATCAAGAGATATTTTAAAACCTTCAAAAATAAAGATACACTGTTTCACCTCTTGCTAACTGTGCCATGCAATTTCTTTTGTAATTTAAGCGGCGAGATCAAAGAATTTGACTGTATTTCTATAGACGATTGGGAGCCAATAGATATGCATCTAAAATTTAAAAATTACAATAAAATGTTTTATAATCATAGCTAGTAAAGTGCAACTATTGTCATGTAGGAAAAACACCAATCGCGTCCATCAACAGTGTTCAGTATAAATTGTAACAAGCAAGTCATACTCGCCCGTATTGGTTGACACCGGTTCTTCGACACGCCGGGATAATTGCCTCCTGGAATTCTTTAAACGACTTTTACATCATGCGTGCGCACTTTCACATAAACCTTTGTAGAGACGAATGACTTATATGATGCTAAGCATCATATTATTTGAATTTACTAACACAGTTATGAAATGTCCAAAAAAAGTATTTTGTTGTTCAATGTTTAAACTGTTATACTCTTAAGTTATGGCTGAAAAGGCAAGGAATAGTATATACACGGGAAAACTACATCTCCTGTTTTGTTTTACCAAATTCGTGTTTGTATCTAAAGTATTAACCAAAATGTACATGGTTTTCTGTACAAGGATATACATGTATGCTACAGGAAGCTTGCTTGAAGATTTTATGAGCTTTTATGTAGATTTGAATCGCAATGCAGACTTTTGCCTTTCAGATTAAAGACACTTTGAAAGGGTTTGTTTACATGGAACTTTGTGTACAGGCTCATATCAAAACAGTCCTACCCCAGGAGAGTCTTGAATGCGGAAACTTACTTTGTCGTGGTAAATTACTTTAATATATCATGGATTTGTAGTGTATTTTGAAATACATCTTTGAACAATCAATTAATAACACACAAACACAAAAGTTGTTTTTCCTTAATAAGTATAAAAATCCTACATAATTCTAGATATTGCCAAAGGGATCAAATTTATTCAATCTTTTACCTGCATGAAATATTTTTATGTCCTAGATTGACCATCTGAGAAATGCATCAGAACTGTAGAACAGTTTAACATTAATGTCAAATGGAATTCAAAGAGACAGGAAGACAAACCAGTTCACTACAATAAGTTTATAACACTTATCAAGAAATGTATAAATATCCAATACAATATACCGACGGCGTTTTATATATATAGTTAAAGTTTGACCACAGGTTTTAGCTGAATCAGATATAAGATGTAAAGTATTGACCAATAAATCATAATACACAAAAACGTTATTTTTTTCTACTTTCAGATTTTTTTTTTACATATTTTCTATAAAAATATTTCCCCGAAATTTTATTCGAAACAGGTGTTCTATGTAATAGATAATAAAAGAATTGCTAATCGTTATCAGTAATAAATATTTTATTTTCTGCACTTGATAGTGTTTTCAACTATTTTACTGAGATTATGATGTTCGTTCGATTGTCTGTTTTCCTTTCTTTGATCTGTTCAGTCATTTTTTTTTTTTTTTTGTTCTCATTTCAAACAACTCTGTGTAGATATTATCGGACAGTCAATTTTATGAACCAAACACACTTTTAACAATAAGAAATAGTTCAGGTTTTACGTATTATCGCGCTGCAAAATTGATTTTACTCGTACATGACCATATGTTCATTTTATTATAAATAATGAAAAGAAGGGTAAAAAATAGTGAAAAAATAAATTACCTCCATCTCTTCGTTTCATTTTGCTTGGTTTCCAGTAGAAGGGTTAATCTGTCAATTAGCGGATTACGGCATCAATACAGGACTAGTGTATCAATATTCTTCTGTTGCCTTCGCTTGTTTGAAAAACTGGCTGACAGATTTTTGCGGACTGCTCATTTATTCATGAATGGACTTGATTTTCTATTGCTACACAAATATTCTTCTTGCTCGTTAAAGAAAATGATTCTTCAGACCATATTAGGCAGACTACGCACTAAGTGGCTCCCACTAGAGACACAATCAGTTCATCACAATCAAACAAGGAACACGTCAAAAACGATTAATTTCAATAAATCGCTTGTAATAACACGGCTCTAGAAAATCTTGCTCATTGTACCGGAAGACTGGAACGCTGTAAGGAGATGGTTTTAGTTGATTTTACAATACGGCTAATGAGAGAATTTTGAGGAGTTTCTCATCGAGTTTCTATTTAGAGGCAGCGTATCGCAGTGCTCGATTGGACGCTGCAGCCACATGCTTTGTATATACTAAATGCATTGCTCTGTTTCATTGATTGAACGGCCGACGAAGTTGAGCGTCGTGTATCCTTACTTTTTGTATCAGTCACAGTTTCCTCGTAAAAATATTTCAAAAAAAATATATTCTCTAAAGTATAACCTTCTACTCTACATGCCACTACATTTGATAAACCATTTCACGTTTCGAAATACACATATAGATAGTTAAACTTGCGTAGAGTTGTAAACAACAAAAAAATGTTATGTTAAGGTTATCAAATACAAAATTATAATATTTCAAAACTTACAAAAATATTCATAATGTGCTCGAGTTTAGATAAAATTATAATATAATATCCATTCATATTGCTTGAAATATTTCAGATGTTTGCTGAAAGGCATATGTTTAACAAATAAAGGTTCATACGACGATTGACGTAATAAATCGCTATAAAAGGTCTTCGATTTTGATCTTGCATAAATGTTGAATAAAAATTGCATATTTTATGCAAAGCTAGCAGGCTGATAGGCTTGTATCTATACACCATTTCTGCACTTGTTGCACAAGAAATTATTATTAATCTTTTTTTACATTTTGTTACACTTGCTTGCGTGTACACCATATATCAGCATAACATTTGTGCCTTTAGATAGTTCAGTTGTAATGTTTGCATTTTTAAACACTGCATTTTGTTACCAACACTATCCTATTTGTCAAGTGGCACTATTAAATAGTACGACCGCTTCTTTGAATCATTTTAAAGTTGAATCTAGTATCTTTGTCTTTAATACTTTTTTTCTCTTCTATGCATCGGAAGACACAAGTAAATAATGGGAATTAGGGGGTTATGAACTAGATATGTTGTTGGCCATACTGGCATTCCGAAGAGAAAACTATAAAACATGAACAAAATATTTCAACAATATGTCAGTTACAGTGATATCATGGTTAGTCATCTATGAAAGTTTGTGTCTTTCTGCTAAATAAACTGTAAGGAGTACGAACATGTAGGTGGAAAGGAGCATTTCTCACTAGCCGGTGCAAAGACAATGCGACACTGTAAAACTGTATTATGTTAAGTACGACCGTAGTTTGTTTAATTTTTTACAATGCTCAGTTGTTAAATCGGCCTTTCTCGTTTAGGGTAAACCAATTATATTAACTAGGGATCATACGCCGCTTTTCGTGGAATGCACTTTGTTTATCATTGAAGGTTCCATGTGCACCGCCGTATGATTACATCTACGGGTGTCTCTAGATTATATTCTGGTACTTATAACATGTGTTTACAATGTTGGGTTCCGCTTGACGTTGGCTAGAGGAAGCGGACGGTATCTTGCATTTCCATTACCGTTCATGAATCGAGCCTGCAACATTTTCGTTTATGTCGTGTTGGGCGACCTAAGATGTTCCTCTTTTTTCTATTTTGTTTGCCTAGAGTTAGTCTTTAATTGCATCTAATTTTTGAAGTGGAATAACATTTGTTCAGTTTGGATCCTTACTATATGTATAAATAAAATACGAAGAAAGTTCTTATGACAGTTATATTTTCATGTTTTATGACGATATAATTGAATGATTTATCAATGATAAAAAGTAAAGCTTAAAAGGTGAAAGAAACATACTGACCTCTAGCCGTCACACACGCAAAAAAAACAAGGACAAAAGTGCAACCGGTAAAGCCTAAGCTGAAAGAATGTTGCCACTTATACAGGACTACACATGAAAATGTTTACACAAACAAAAATATTGATGGGATGTAACAAACAGACATGCAGAAGAAAAACAGCAATACACCGCCTTAAAAGAGTATGGGGAAAAGCTTACACTGTTTTGGCATCCAGTTTAACTTCTTCTAAGTATAGTGGGAATAATCTAGATTTTCTAGGGCAATGAACGGCAGAAAAAAATATAATTACGACCATTGACATTTTTATCACAACTTAGAAAAATAGTTACACGCCATGACATTAACACTTAACATGTTTGTAGATACTTTAATTCATTTGATGTGGTTCAAATACGTTGTTTGTAGACCTAGTAACAAAAATAGAGAAAGAACTATTTATTAATTTCTTATTACTTATACTCGTACTGAATGATTTTAACATTGTTTTGTGAAGTTTGCAAATTGTAGAAGAAAGGTGTTTGAACCATACGTTGTAATGTTATTAGTCGCATTTTATTAAATATTTCTTGTTGCAGAAATAACGATTAATCTGCTCGTATATGACCGATATAGCATATAAAAGGGAACATATAGCTTTTTACTTTACTCAAATAAATTAAGATTATTTGTTTTCTAGTGGCCTTCGTTGTCGAGTTGTCACTGACTTCAAATCACTTGCCCGTCACCGCTGTGGTTTCAAAACTTCGCTTGGGGTTTAAAATTATTTCATGTGAGGAAGACGTTCATCTGGCTTGTAAATGGTCGGTGGTTCTACCCTGGTGCCGCCCATACCTGCTCAGAGGGGAACCTTGTTTTTTTCTCTACCAGAGTGTCACAATTTTATTTTATTGTGTCGGTGTGACGTTAAAAATTAAATTATTTCAACTATATATTATAAATAATAACCAAGTTTTCATAGTTTTCATTTTACTTTTCATGGCCACGTTTCAGGTTCCTGTATCCTTTAAACGAATTACAATGTGCATGATCTTCTTATTGCAGTCAATGATATCATCTATCATGTGATTATTGTATTTGGTATATCATATCATGTCAGAGACTTTTTGTGATATGATGCGGTATCTCTTTGATATGTTTACTCTTGTTTAAACTCACGTCTTTTTTCTATAAAAACGTTTCATTGTATACATTACAATAACATTGAATATAGATAATAAAAAATGAGTTCCGTTAAAATTCTGTAATTGTTATGCTCAAGTACATTTTTATTATTTCTTTTTACAAATATAAATGAAGCCACTTGAGTTACTTTTTTATACTACTTAATTGGATTAGAATTATTAAATATTTAAAAAATTAAAGGCATCTTACTTCATCTTTTTTCCGCTTTTGAATATCCGTATTGCCAATCAATAGATATTGTACATCTTCGTTGTAATGTCAAGACCATAATTGAAACGATATTTTATTTATCTTTCAAGTAATTCTTATTTCAATCATTTTTGCAGATGTTGTTAGGCTTTATGTTGTATTTTACATGTAATGATGATAACACTATCTTCTCGTGCGTTGTTATTCAGTCTGTTTAGTTCGGCAGCTTTACCTTGTTTGTTGTTATTTACATGCTTGCCAGGTTACACATTATACTTCTGCAAATAAATGTGCGTAAAATAAATAAAAATATGTTGCAAATCGTACTTTTAGGCATTACATGAATAGAATTTTGTGCGATAATTTTACAACACGCCTCTTGTGTAATGGGTCAGTCACACTACACCGTATAGCGTTACCGGACGTCCAACGTATAACAAAATTTTCAATCCGTCCTTGTCCGTTCGCATGCGTTTCTTTTCCGTTTCTCGTGTGGCGCCTGTGCTCCTTGTCCGGCAATATTCGTTCCATCCGGTGGATGAGCATGTTCAAAATTTGGAACGTACACCACCGGACAAAGTTGTCCGTTAGATGTACGGTAGCAATGCGCTGGTATGCGTTTTGTTCGTTACTCGTGCGTTCCTTATTCTGTACTTATCCGGTTCGCATCCGTTCGCGTCCGGTGGACCTGATTCACGGCCGAACTATTACCAGACATGCAACGGATGTAACGTATGTTCAAAGGACGATAACTGACGATAACTGACAAGAATGTTTTGTCAATTTCTCATGCGTTGTGCTTACATTTAACGCGGTAGAAGTCCGTTACTAGTACGGTGATATCCGTTAGTTGAACTTTGTTCGTTTTGTATATGTGCGTTGATCTTGCGGTCATTGTGCGTTTTGTCCGTTTTATGCGCCCCGTACACCGATCACGAGAGCACCGAGCAGCAACAGGGGATGCCTTTCGTCACCGGATAACTTTCTGCCGCAATTTTTGTATACGTTGAGCGTCCGTTAACGCTATACGGTGAAGTGTGACTGATCCATTAACCCAAGCAGTGGCAGGCCGATGCGTTGGCCGTATATACCGTTGTCGAACAATTTGATTTGTTATTGTGTGTGTTCTTTCGACAGCGAAATCACTACATAAGCATTACATGGTCGATTCATCGATTCACAAGAAATATGTCCACGAAAGCTAAAGGTCAATGAAATGTTCCAAAATTTGGTAGAAGTCATGATATAATTTGACTTTGTAATGAAGATTTTTTTGGGAAAACTACAGTGAAACTTTTTTTTTAATCTGATCATTTCTTTCTTTTTCTACTACATCTACCTGTCAGTTATACCTTTATCCTAACGTTCGTCCGCCTTACTTTATTTCTTTGTGAACTTTTATTCTTCTTTTCTAACAAGGTCACGGAGGCTCATCGATTCATCAATTTAAATATACTCTATTACCATATTACATAAGCTGTAATATTTTCCTGAATAATTTACTTCATCTTTGTTTTTGTTCTTTTTTTTTCGGTATTGAGATTCCAAATGTGTGTTTTCTCCATAGTTCTTTACTGCTAAGGATGCCATCTGTAGTTTCTGTGATCCGTCAGAACGAAAGCATCAAATTTTAGCTATTGTAAGATTCATCAATCATAAAAAATGGCCTCATATTGTTGTCATTTGCGTTGCAAATCCGTCCTTATTCAGTTATCATCATGTTTTATCGGGCATGTTGTAAAATTTACAAAGAAGACATGATTAACACATCATATCTGATATAATCTGACCATCAACACGTCTCAACTTTTGTATGCTTCACAATATACGTGTAATTATTGTCTAATTATCATCATTAATTCCGTAGTCATTTAAAAGAGATGGGCAATCTGATTTTTTAATGTTATTTTAAATGCTCACAGACGTGTGTGATTTGATGTATTCAAACAGAGATGTACAACTGTGCTTCTTTTATTACTAGTGTCTTTTTTTGTAAAATTTATTGGACATCTGATTAAACTAATTTGAATTTGAATTTCGTAACGGTGGCAACCGCTTTTATTTTTTCCTGAAATATATTATAATAGTTTCCTTTTTGGATAGAGGTTACACCTGAGATCTAAACAGCATAATTTTGAAGATCTTTCCAGTAGCTTGGATTCCTCGCGAAGTGTTGTTGTCAGCTAAAACACCATTTTTAGAATATTTTAACTGACACACTTCACTAAACTGCGTACTAGTTTTCTCAAAGTCAGTTTGCAAGTTAGTTTCAGTTCGTAAAGATACGTATTCCACAGAATCGAGAAAGTTTTTTTTCCACTGACATGGTTTGAAAACAAACAACTGAAACATGAATATTATACTTATGGAAAATCAAAGGTGTACCGATTAATATCGATAAAAATATATACCAAAAATGAGTTTACTATTTTCCTTGGCAGGAAACCCGCTTGATCTCAGTATTGTTATTAACTATTGTCCTCTGGGATTATGGAGTCTATTCAATGTTCTTTTTATAACAGAATTTCATATAAGCAGGTGCTAGGGGACCTTATGTGTGTTGCACTTTTCCTTTTTATCTCTTGAACACACTCAGTCAAACACAGGCGGCTATTAATTTACTTTGTTGCATCACCATGCTTCCAACGAATCTGCTTATAGATTTAATACAATTTCTAGTCAAATATGTGTCGACAGAAAAAGAAAACTTTGGTCACTGGTGTTTAAAAAGTAACGTACCCCATGCTAAACGCCATATCAGTGATGAACTTGAAATTCAAAATTGAATATGAAATTCCATATGAAAACATAACAATTTATTACCAATGTTATTGCTGTGCTAAAGATTAATGAGAGATGAGATAAGGGAAAATTAAACAGATGCCTTCAATCTTGTTTGCGCCATTTTTTGTGAAGTTAAACGGGTACTGTACATTTATGAGCCGTTTTATATAGTACAGTTTATGAGTCTGTACTATACATAAAGTATGTTGGCAAGTTAAGAAAAATCAATGAGAATACGAGAAATAAATGATGCCAATTTTCTAATTCTCATATTACGCAATATGTGGAATCACACTCGCCTCCTAGCGATTGTTCTCCCAAGCATGGGATAAAATCACATTAAAACCAAATGTTATGTTATCTTTAGAAACCGAGATGGCTTAGAATCTGACAGTGCACGTGACATCACGTGATATGCACGCATAGAAACTATTGACCGTGGAATTGTCGTGCTATGCTCCAAAACGATTTATTCGTTGCAAGGATAACCCCATGTAACGACCAAACACGGCACGTGTCCATTTCGGGATTTCAAATTTCAGATGTCAATGGCAACCGACCGCGATATATTCGAAAATAATGAACTAAAATCTGATATTGACCGTTTGTTTGCGAGCTAAATCAGAAACCAGAAAAACCTGGGATAAGGGTGCCAGTCGCTCGTGAATCTCCCATCCATGTGGGTGACCATTTGCAAAATGTCAATGTATACGTTATGTTGGTTTTATACGATGGACGGTCACGAGATGATTTTGTGTCCTGGCTTGTATCCTGTAACTATGATTTAAAGTTTTGGTTCGCTCGCTTCCTTCTAAAACTTCTTCTTTTGATTAAATTTCAAATCTCTTTTCAATGATTAACAATAAGTTGAAAACGGTTGCCAGTCTAAGCAATATAGCACTAATGGACAAGTTAGTAGTATCTGTAATTAAACTTTCAATTGAACATTTCTTGCAATTTAGCTTCTGTTTAATCAAATGAAATGCTGGTATACATCTTTTTTTTTCAGATCAGGTATTTGTGTGTATTCCAAACAGAGTGTTAAGTGGTTATACTACAACTGATTACGTATACATTTAAATCATATATTTCAATTCATTTACTAAATGCTACCTTTCAGAACAGTGCATATAAGATTTGGTTTGTTATTGAAACACAAATACAAACATGTATCTGTATTCTGCATTTACAAAATTTTGTAAAATTTTACATGGTATATGTTTGTTTTGTATACTATGTTTTATATGATAAAACATTTTTATAGGCAAAAACTGCAGAACTGTGTAGATGGTATTGTTTTAATATATTTTAATATTTTTCTTTTTATAGCTTATGCCGTACATGATTTTATGAATGCGTGCAGTATCTGTGTTTTGCTTTGGCATGTATATCCATCACTAGTTATGTTTCATGCTTTTATAGCATGCATCTTTTCATTCAATTTAAACCATAAAATGTATTTTATATTTGATATGCCTTATGTCAGTACATACGTTTATATAATATTCGCAGTTCGTAAGAGTAGCTCATATGTTTTCACGTGTAAGCAAATATTTCATTTTACTTTTACCACATTTCTATGGTTTTTTTTAGATATTCTGTTATATCTGCCATCTTTTTCTGTTGCCCGGCGTGAGCTTTATCGAATTGAGGCATGTTTAGCCATTGAGATACTTACAAATAAAATCCTTTCTATTTGTGCAAACTGGAATAAAATGCGTTCTATTCGAGCAAGCAAGAATAAAATGCGTTCTATTAGAGCAAGCAAGAATAAAATGGGTTTCAGCGCTTCATGTTGCATTATGATGTATTTGTAATTTTAAGTTCGTGTACACTTATGTCTTAATCCACCAAAATCACTGTTAGAATTAAAATATACCTGAACAATTCAACTTTTCCTTTCTATAGTTATGATTTTATATGTTAAGTAAGTCAGTGCACCAGCTCTGGAAATGTTTGCATAATGTCTTTTGTCGTATCAGTTGTAAATTTTAGAACTGGCCTTACTTAATAATTTTGTCATATATCTCATATTTCCACAAGATGTTATATTATTAACTTATCAGTAATTGGAATATTTCCACGTTTCCATAACGTATGACTCTGTATATGTTGATTGACTTTTAAACAAGTTTGCTTTGAATAAAAAAGCGTTTCAAACTTGTTCTTTGCGTTGTTGTCAGCTTCTAAGCCTGATGGAATAATAATGAAACTCATCTAAATAAGCGTTAGCTTTTAGTTTTGCAACATTTCATCTTAAATTCCTGTTTGTTCAAATGCTATCGATTTCGTTATTATCATTTCTGGTAACATATAACGGCCAATGACATGGACCAAAATCTTATCAAAGATAAGTTTTCTAACTCAATTACCATCGTAAGATTCGCAATAAACAGCAAAATGTACTTCTTACATTTTTATAATTTTTACATTTGTATAACTATGTCTATGTACAACTATACCTTTTTAAGTAGCGAAACAAATACTATAGTTTTAATCATTATGCGTCTATACGAGGGAAAGCTGAAACAAATACTTCACTCTACTCTGCATACACATATCATTTCTGAAATTGCAGTCAATAAACTCTTAAATTTCTGTTTGTTTGGATAGTTTCATCATCATCAACGTTTTGGGGTTTTCTTTTATTTGAAATTTGATGGCTATTTTCGGCCAGCAGTACAGTCAGAAGTTTTGTATGGCCGGTACTTTTTGTATTCAAGGACAAATTTAAGTGTAAGTAATAAGGTAATGGTCTATAAAATATAGAATTCAAAAATAAAAATTCGCATGTGGAATAAACTACAACCATTAAATGAACCTTTACTTATACCAGTTCATTACTACGGAGTATTAAAATAACTTCTGTTTAAACTAAATCAAACACAGAAATAGGAATGTATTACAATAGTAAAATATATCACAGATAAAAGAGAAAATTACAGTCCACGTGACGAATAAAACCTGTTTTGTAGTGCAGAACTGCCTTTTCATATTTTTTTTATTTTTAGTGAATATAAACAATATCCTAATCATTGTCTTTTGTTCCTTGACGTTAACTATGAACATTTTTACATAGCTTTGTAACAAACACAGAAATCACGGGAAAGAAAAATCCAGACTCAATTATTTCTACGTCATCATAAAGCATACATCATATAATGCGTAAAGATAATGGCGAAATAAATGCCGATTCGGGTAATTGCCTATAATAGCAGATTTAATTATGAGAAATAGGACACTGTGTATTTCCCTTCGCCGGAAAAAGCGCTGGAATAAATGGCGAGGACGCAGGGGAACTTGGCATTTGTTTTATAAAATCAATTTACGCTGTGACAGAAATGTCAGATTTAAATGGTAGTCGAGATTGTTGTCCCGTTCTTGTGTTACTGCTACGGTAAGAACGGTCAAGGAATAATGGTGAATGATGTTTAAGAAGTGGCAAACAAAAATGAACATTGCTCTTAACATTTAATTTTGTTGAGCGCTAAGCCTATTTAAAAAATAGTCGTGTAGACATAATTTATGCAGAAGTTCATCAAGCTCAGTTATAAGAAATATTGTTATGAGGATATTACATAAATATACGCCAATATCTGTGGACAAAGATCAAACAGCAATAACCACGCTTGTAAAGACAGTAATGATATTTAGTCTTTCCAGAGACATTACTTTTATTTTGAACGAATGGGTGGTACCAGAGTGAAACATAAGCTATATTTTATTATTCTATTTGTGAAATGTGGAAGAGACTTATTCTTTTAGAATAAGTCATTTTAAAGATTTATTTTAATTCTAGCATCAAAAATATACACATAGATGTCTTAACTAAAATTATCTATTTCCACGGCTTCCTCGTGTGTAGCATAGAAGTCGATGGAATACCTGATGACAGCTCATCAAAATATATTGATGATTTGTCTTATGTATAATTGCTGACGGTATATGTTTAATTGCTGATGGTATATGTTTAATTGCTGACGGCATATTAGTGTTAAAAGTCTACGTTTTGCACATAAGTAACTCATATCGGTCCCATTCAATTCATTTTAACCTTTGGCCTGCTGCCTGCACGGATGTGGTTTGCACTGTTCGCTATTCAGCAAGTAAATTTTCAATGAACACCCTTTTGAATAAGAAGTGATACTGCCCATATTGAATGATGGACCAGTCCATTTTAGAAATTTAGCAGGGTAAAGGTTAAGCAACATCAGGTAAGAATTGCTATTGACAGACTTACCGTCAGAAGTAATATGTATGATCGTAATATATGATGTAACTTAAAACTTTATATTATTTTGAGGATATATTCACCATTGTGATAAACTGTTTAAGAATATGTGATTATTTGTTTAATGTTAAATATGCGAAATGATCTAACTTAATCGTGTAAGCTCGGGTCGACCTCAAACAGTATAAAAATATCGTCTGTTCGTGCCCTACGCATTTTATTCCTATTGACAATGACCTTAATATCCTCCATCATTTTGTTACAAATTAAACCATTATACTGTTCCGCTTCAACTATTCAAGAAGTGCACAATTCATCACAGGTATTTGCATTTTAAGCATTTATCAATTCAAATATTAGACCAGGTCTGTTATGTAAATACTCAGGAGTTTTCTATGTTCAATTTCAAACAATCAAGAATGAAAACAAGTTGTAACTTCCCTAATAAATGGTAGAAATTCCTGCAATGCAATATTTGCTTTATAGATTGAGCGATAATTGCCATATCGTTATATAATAGATATTTTCGGGTACCGGGTTTAAATTAATACAAAATATTAATTAGTGGGCTTGAAAGGGGCTGGAAACTTCGCAAAGTATGCCTTTTATCTAATAGAATGGGCCTTTTGCTGTTGACTTTCTAATAAATCCATATAATCGAGTTTCCGTCAAAAACTTTTTTAAATGTCGGAATGAACTTTATCAGCAACAGAGTAAATGAAAAATGAAAGCTCTTCTCATATTTTATAGTATAATAAGTGAAAGATTTAGGTAACAGATCATCCCTTCAAAGCTTCAAACACGTTATACGTGCATGCTGTAGAAACAAAGCGGACACATTTAAACAGTTGGAACATGCAACAATAATTCATCACGTGCATAGGTATGTGAATGTCGGTATGTAAGGAACCAGTGAACAAAATAAATCAGACGTTGTTAAATTTAATCATATATACTTATTTCAAATGATAATAATTTATTAAGAAATAATTATTTTTTCGGTGTTCATGCGAAATAAACGACAGAATAGGATCGGCAAATCTATGAATCGCGCTAGCGATTCATGTTTAGTTTGCCGATCCTATCCTGTCGTTCATTTCGCATGAACACTGAAAAAAACATTTCTTATATTTACATTATATTTCCTTTCCATTCGAAAACAAGATTATATTATAAAGTGCATACATTTTGTTGCATTTAACATTAAAATCAGCGTCCCGGCCATTCTGTTCACCAGACGGAACAACTGCGACGTTGAACGTTCGCCCTGACTATACGCGGACGTCGTCAAAACAGCGACCCGTTATCACTAAGCAGCGTTGACGTAACTTTCGCGCCTTTCCTTTTGCTGTTCATACGAAATAAACGTCATAATTTTCAATGGAAAAGAATAGAGCGAATGTAAAAATTATAAATTATAAAAGTATTATACTGATTCCAAAAGTGTGTAGTCATATCTATAGACAAAATTAGATATGAAATGTATAGCCTTACTGTCGTTCGCATAAAACATAGTTTGCCTCTCAAAATCGTTCAATGGTCTTCCGTAGGAATTCAGTTTTCCCTAATTGTGCATTTTCTCCAGGAACGTTCAACCACAGACCCTTTGCCATTTGATATATGGCCTGACATGACTGATAAAACTATTAAGTGTAATTTAGCACAGAATTCAATAATTTCCATATTGAAAATTGATTCATCCGCGTTGTATTTTTAGGACCGCAGTTTCGTTGATGAGGCCGTCAGCTAAACATGAATCTTGAGTCTGGGTTGGAACAATCGCACGCGAATTTAGCGGGAAGGTAGCAATTTCGCATCGATTCCGGGAAAATAATTTGAGAATGGATGCCAGGGGTAATTTAGGATTTTCTTCTTTCCTTCCTTCAGACGTTTTCGATCATAAAGCTATTTTAGCAATAGCGTACTCATGTGCGCAAATGTCTTACTTTTTCTTTAGATAAATAGGCATTCAACTGGAAATGTTAGTATCCGATAAAAAATATGTACTGTATATCTAATTTGTAACTAAATACACATGTACGCAAATAAACAGGACGCAGATCCAACAAGAAAGCCATGTTCCAAGAACACAAGCCCTTCAGACAGAAACCTTAAAACAGTGTATAATGAAGTGTACTGTTTTTATACAAAACAATACGGAACAGAACATACTTTTTAATTACGATTTTCATCCATAACATGTAAATAACAACACACAGGAAGGTTACATATAATATCACAAATGATATCTTGAACATAACTCTAATTTCTGTTACACAAATATGTATCAAGTCAGCAAATTTTCGCGTATTTTCTATACATAGACAAAGTAAAATATGCAGTCAACATGGACAAAACAAACATAAAGGAACACGCTGGGTCACCGTCTTGGAACAGCCACTGGGGACTTTTTTTAAACTTGTCAATATGTACACCAAACGTCACTTTTAATCCAACTATGTTCCAAAGTTACAGAAATGTGCAGATGAAAGCAATATTTGCAAGGTAAATCCTAACACATGTATTTTAAAACTCTTTAATAAACTTCTGAATCTGCTGACCAAATTTTGCAGCATGTCTCTTAGATTAAATCTACTTTCAAATTAAAGATACATTTGAAATTCAGCAGATATTTTAATGCTCGAATTTGAGCATTACTTGGTATTTGAATTGAAATGCAAGTTAGAAATACAAATAAAACCCAAAGATTTTAGTTAGATGGACTACTTAAACTGTGTAGTTGTCCTGTGCGAAGACAAGCGTCCAGTCTACGTAGTTATGCAATGATAAGTGGTTGAAAATCCTATCCGTTTCATTCCTTACGAATGTCAAAAATATATTGACTATTTTTTCAACTATGTAAATGACAGTGTTTATTAAAAGGTAGTCAATTTCTTGAGGAGAACATGAATTTCAGCTGCTAGTATTCCATTTAAAATAATGAGAAAAATAACTGTAAGCACAGGTAGATTTATTTAAGTATTTAATAGCTTATATAGATATGAATTTCAATGGTTTAATAACATCGTTTCAATAAATACTTCACAGAGTACATACGTACAGCTTCCATTATCAACACTATTAGATGAGGCAAATTTGTAACTGAGATAAAATGTAATTTTAGGTTGAGATAACATTTAGTTTCTCTATCAAACAATTTACAAAATATGTTTAGATAATATTTAAGGCATATGGTTCAAATATTAAGAACAGATATCTTATATCATCAAACTTATATCAACAGATAAATTTGTAAGCTTAAACATTAAAATGCAATATTAAAATGAAATATGTTTCAACAACGTGAAATGGTGAGTAACGCCAACTTTAGCAGCTTGCGAATAAACGGAAACCATGTACTGATGAATATATATTTTAATTACCTCCGTAATAACCATTGTCGCCGTGATGATATTGTGGTATGGTTTTCTTGCCTAGTGCTAAAACAAGCTATTTCCACAGGAGCCTTGTAACGGATTATACTGTCTAACAATACAGCTTAGAGCACCTGCACACCCCTTAAGAAAATATTATCTACTAGTATTCCAGAATTTTTCATCCACCAATCAAAATGTACAGTTTTAATCAGCTGTTAAATGACCTTCACCCCGATATAAACAGGAAGTAAAGATGAAATCATTACCGGCCTGCGGCCGGAAAAAGATTCTAGGTCAGGATCAACGAAAGAAGTGCATTTCAAAATTAGACTCTGTGTTGTTATTTTTTCAGGTCATTTTGGTTAAAAAGATCCTGTGGAAGCAAAGTTCATTTAATGTTCTTTTAAGATAGAATTTTGCTTAAGCCAATGCTGGGCAGACTATAGGGCTGTTGCTGGGCAGACTATAGGGCTGTTGCTGGGCAAACTATAGGCCTGTTGCTGGGCAGACTATAGGGCTGTTGCTGGGCAGACTATAGGGCTGTTGCTGGGCAGACTATAGGGTTGTTGCTGGGCAGACTATAGGGCTGTTGCTGGGCAGACTATAGGGCTGTTGCTTGGCAGACTATAGGGTTGTTGCTGGGCAGACTATAGGGCTGTTGTATTTTACATTACCTTTTATGAACAGACTAACAAAACGAAATGTTATTTCTTTGCCTAGCTATGGTTTGTTTATAACTTATGTCTTAATGCGTTTTCCTGAATGAATCGAATTGCCACGAAATTTAACTGACCAAAACGACGGAACATTTTATCGGCCACAATGCTCGTTTCGGTCATACTTGTTTATGCGTCATTTAGTCATGCGAGACACGTGAAATTTACTAGAAGCACGTGTTAGAACTTCTGATATTATAACCTGACGTCGCTATTGTTCTTTAAGGAATGTAACATTGGATCAATTAACCCTTATCATGCTGGACACGATTGTTTCTGCTTTTGCGACCAGTGCAGATCATGATCAGCCTGCTGTATCAGTATCTTTTTGGTAAGCACCCCTATTAACAGTTAATGGTATTGTCCAAACTGAAAGATGGACAAGTTCGTTATAGAAGCAGGGTAAGGGTTAAAACAAGTGAATAAAAGAGAAAGCAAAACCGAAAACTAAGCCTAGAAATTTCAATTTCATTGTGAAATTCATGGTTGTTTTTAAAATACGCATTAAGGTCGAACCTGTCTGACTGTCACTTTGTGAAATCACAAAAATTTGAATATCCAATGCTGCATACACAGAGTAACAAGTCTTCATCAGACCTACTCGTAGCGAACTGTACGTATCATTTATATGTTTGGTTTGGCCTCAAATAGCCTTTGCAAAACCAGGATTTTAGCCAAATTACCAAGCATTCCGACTCGACTTAGAGACTTTAGTATTACTTTTCAGTTAATGAGGTGATAAGCAATATATGTGTTCATTTTAAAATATTTAATAATGAACTTTGACTTGACATTAAGGTGCCCTATTGGATTTTTTTTATTTGTTTTTTAAATATTTTAGCGAACATGATTTTTTCATTGTCAAAATGTGAGCAGTGAAAATTCATATTTCTGAATAGTAACTTGTACGTTGCAAAAATGGGTATTTAAAAATGAGGTCCCCAATTTAGAATGGGTTTAGAAAATGGAAAAAAATTCGGATTCTTTACCATTGTTACAATAAATTGCTTCCTTATAAAGCACGGTACCAAAAGTTGATCTATCATATACCTTATCATAATTGTTATTTGTGAGTGTCAAATATTCATTTTATTTGATCTCCAAAATAGAACAATAAATTTTCTTTCCTTTTACTTACTTTTTATCTGACATATATCATTTCATCGAGTGGAAGCTTAAGAGTAAAAAAACAACAGATATGTTGAATCATCCATTAAGGTTTTCCCAAGCATTAATGCAAATAAAATAATAGTTTAAATTGAAATCTTCATAATTCAACAAGCATCATGACAAAATAAGGCGGATGTGAAGTGTGATATGACTGAATAAAAACCGTACATAACAAGAAATATCTTTAAAAATGATGGTCGGCGAATTGTAATAAGGACAGAAGTTTATAAATTTTTCATCTAACATTCATCTTTCATCTAACATTTTTCAAATTGCAAAACTAAACACCGCACTTTAACAATTTAAATAGTTCTCTTTTAATTTTTCGCAAAGGTTTCGTAGGGTTGCAATTTTGTTTCGTTTATCCTTAGACGAATAATTACAGCAGTAGTTCGATGAAGATTCATAAAGCGGTTCATGAGAAGAGGTCATTAAACGTGTTTATATTTTTAACTAAATTGGTCCCTATCCCCATTTGTAACAAAATAGCAGGAGACCTTACGATATTGTTACACATCGAGTTTGATAAAAATCCATTACATTTTAGTGGTTAATGCGAAGAAAGGCATATCTACTTTTAGCTATAGTGGTCCCTAATAGGGCCCAAGTTCCTATATAAATAAATTTGGAAGAGGACCTTATAATGATGCTCCAGACCAAGTATGACAAAGATCCACCAAGCTGTTCATGAGACGCTGTATAAAGGCATTTCTAGTTTTAGCTCTAGCAGCCCCTAAAAGGGGTCAAATGTCCCAGCTGAACAAATTGGCTGCGGGCCTAATAAAGATGCTACAAATCAAGTTTGATTAGAATACATGAGAAAAAATCAATTAAAGGATTTTTTTATTTATTATTTTTATTTATTTCTAAAATAGGCCAACTGATCCCGCTTTAACAAATGCATATTCGCTATTCGTGAATCTTTGGACAATGACGTCACACCTATAAAAAGTGAAGTTCAAGCAAAACACACAATTGTTATTATTTCAATATTTCTGTTTCATAAGCAAATTTTGACCGCATAAGCAAAGTTTGACCGTAGTTATATCACATAGATAAACTGTATACAACGTACCTTCATTTCAGTGTAAAATGAGATTCAGTCATTATATAGCATATATATAATGAAACAGATTTCAACTGAGTTCAATACTTGCATACAATAATAAAAAAAATTCATATATAACAAATCAGTTAAATAATTTGTAACAAATATATCAAAGCAAACAAGTACTCATTTTAATATGCAAACTGAATAAGTCACAAAAGCAAGAAACCTTTTCATATACAGACGACAATTGTAACAAGGAAAATCTTTTAAAAAGCACTTCTCTACATAAAAGACTCTTATCACACCCTTATTCATGTGATACGCAGACCGTATTCAGCTCTTTCTTTAATTTGATATATGTTGGTATTTGAACAGGTTTTTATCATATTTATTAAACTTACTTATTATTTTGAGATATATCAATATTCTTGCTAAATATACTGAGCCAAAGTTGACTTTAAAACTGTGAGCAGCGTTTTTAGGATAAACGCTTTGTCTACATTTCACTCAGCGTAGCACAGTCAACAGAGTGAAAGAAATTGACACTCTCGTCCAATCAGGCAGAGTGTTGCATAAATCTTCCGTTTTGATAAATTATCTATAATGCGTTATCAAGTAGTTTGATTGGCAAACTGAAGTCACGTGGCATAGGAAAACGAAAACGAATTTAGACGGCGTCGCCGAAAAAGATTAATTTATTGCCAAAAAGGAGATTAAGCAGGCCCTGACGTAACTTAGGGAGGTATTAGCTTACATTTTAACAAAAATTATCTTATGAGTTTTATGTTTTTCTTTAGTAGTGTTTGAAGCAAAATATAGGGGACATTTCTAAAGGTTATGGTCCAAGTTAGTTACTTAATCTGATTACATAAACCGGTGCTGGGACCGGTATATTGCAACGTCTTAACTTCTCAAAGTTTTATTTGCTAAAATCTTCAAATGCTAGTATCTATTTAATAAGCTTAGATATATTCATATACAATGTTCACAGAGCTGTCACACTAGCTAGATCCATTTCTGGGCAAAAATCCTTGCCTCAATTTGAAGAATCATCTAAAAACGATGCAAAATGAAGAGCAAAGTAATAACATATCTTTTCTGTCACATTTGCGTACCACAGAATCACACCAGATTAATTTCTCTACCTGAACGATATATGAATTAGATGGTAATTACTATACTTACGAGTCTGCTGTTGTTGTTTTTTGTTCTTCAAGTTGCTTTTTGCATGCTATGTTTCCAAAGGATCTTCTTATAGATTTTATTAACTATCACTACAGCAGTGTTTGAGTACGCTGTACATGGACTCAGTTTTGTCATATTTTCTGGTACATTAGGATCGCAGGGTCCATTCCATGTTTATGTACAATGCAGATATTTCGCTTAGTTGCATACTTCCAAAGGATCTTCTTATATATTTTATGTATTGCCCAAACCAACAATGTTAGTAATAGATAATTAACGACCTTCGTTTGTTTTTGGACAGGGTTCTTCTATAAATAAAAAATATTACTTTCATATGTAGAAAAACAAATTGCTTACCAACAACGCTATCACTTTCATATTTAGAAAAACAAGTTGCTTACCAACAACACTACCACTTTCATATGTAGAAAAACAAATTGCTTACCAACAACACTATCACTTTTATATGTAGAAAAACAAATTGCTTACCAACAACACTATCACTTTCATATGTAGAAAAACAAATTGCTTACCAACAACACTATCACTTTCATATGTAGAAAAACAAATTGCTTACCAACAACAACAACACTATTACTTTCATATTTAGAAAAAAACAAGTTGCTTTGCTTACCAACAACGCTATCACTTTCATATTAAGAAAAACAAATTGCTTACCTTGTATATTTAAGCATACGGGCCTCAGTTTAATGTGTGTGAAAGTATGATATCATCCACGAACATCTCTATCGCCTACGGGTAGCAATTTTAATGACTTTCTCCTTCAAAATATAATTTTAATCAAATATGTTGGGTTCATGGTGTCAAACGTAGTTGTATATATACCATATTATGGTTGCATACTCCATTAGTAAGGTTAGATTAATATTTGATTAAACTGTGACCCCTATCACAAAACATGATGTGTTTGTAAAACACTATTTGAAGAATAATGAATCTATAAATATTCATAAACGATCAGAAATTATAACAGTGCAGGTGTTGAGAGTTTGTTATATTGTAAAATATTGTGCAAACGAATTTAAAACCGTCACATTTACAGCCCATGGATCGTGAATCTGCATTTTTGTGATGTAAAGATGCCACAATATGTTATACTAATTCAAGTGTTAGTCATAAAATGTTTAGATGTTGAGTTAAATTTAACACGAAACGTAACCCCTTTTCAAAGGAGACGTAAATCAGTTTTGCTACTTTGTATAATAATATGGAATACATATATATGTAAATATGTACTTCGTATTTTTGAGAATTGTTGAATTGGCTGTATAGTTTACATTACACATATTTCTATTCATTTAAATTTAAATAAAAATGAACATCTTTGACGGGCAAAAAGCAATTCGTCCTAAATTGCTTGATTTGCAGTCAAGTCTAGTCAAATCATGTAAAAAAATATCAACAAAACTATATATACATGTTTCGCCAAAAACACGTCATTTGATTTGCAATATGTGGCTTCTTTTTATTGTTTTATTTTTTAAGGTTTTTTTTCGACTGCATAAAATGTTTGGCTAGTAGAGCTTTTACTTACACAAAAATATTACATCAATTTTCATAAAGTATCTTGTTATATAGGAATAACCATTTTATGATTTGGTATATATATTCTTCTACGCAACAGGTTTATACCTCGAAGCGTGTGTCGCAATCCCTTCTTGGGTAGTGGCCAAGACAAGGAAATATTTGTCTTATTTTCTTAAATTTATTGCAATAAAACATGATTGGTATGTGTATGTGGTATGTGTACTTCAGAGGGGCAATAAATAGGATTCTTATAGTTTATACATCTGTAACGTAAGTAAGAATACACCTTTGCAATTTAAATTTATATTTCCATTTTATTGGAATTAGACAATTCGACACCGTTTTATAGCCCATTCCAGATTACATGTTTGTTTTTATGATGCAATAAAACGTAAACAATGGGGAACTACAAAGCAAATGTAAATTGACGACTTCATACAGCCTGCCATAAAAGTGGACTACTGAAGTAGTCATACCGTGGTCATATAGAGCTACCGGCAGCTAGATGGTAATTGAGTCATGTTGATATAATGATGGTACACTTCTTAAATATAGATAATGCACACATATCATATTTGAAAATGTTAAAAATTTACTACACTGTATTTGTTTGAACATAAAGCAAACACGTTTGTGTGTATAAACATTACTATGTGTTAGGTTTAAATTGTGCACATTAATAGTTGCATTTATAAATAAACACAGTATTTATATCGTTTGATGCCACATAACAATATGGAAGCTTTTAAACGAATGAGATTACTAAAAATTGAATTTAATGACGGTTGCAGCTCTTCATGCAGCTATTCATATATAATTTGATGAGGATTTTCTAGATTTAAAACGTGTTTATTGATAAATTGTTTTATTGGAAGATAAGCATAGTTCATCTTTAAATATGAGACAGCGTCATAGGAAAATGTGTTTATTACGAGACAATGTTATACTTGTACATGTAAGGTCAAGAAACAGTTTCGACTAGATTAAGGACAACCGGTGCATTATAAAATCTGCAATTTATTGTAGTATATTTAGTTTTCTAGGCCTGTCATTCTTTGCTAGTTTGTGAAAGTTTACTTTGATATTGCATTATTTATTACAATGATTTTTTGATATCGTGGTTTATTTCTTTGAAATCTACCAATTTATTAATACATTTTAAATCCACTTATGCAAGTTCAAATTAACAACAACGTCTGATTCCTAACATAAATATGATCTTTTAGGTAGTAAGTATTGAAAACTACATATATGTCACACTGACATTGCCCTCTTATTTTCATGTTATTTATTTAGGAACACATTTGTTAATAAAAATATCATGCAATGTAATTAGAAACACGAACTGTATCATTGCTTTATTTGAAGGAATGGCGTTTTGTGTTCGTTTATGAGCGAAACATATACATTGCATATATAAATGGCAACATGCGAGCAAAAGAACTTTTTTTGAAACAGAGCCAAATGAAAAGAAAGACTCACTGAAAGATTTGAAACCTTAACGGAATCAAAGTTTCATTGGCAACTCGCAATTTGATTCAATAATGAAAACATTATGATAGAGTATAGAGTTTCCTTTATTGCACTCTATACAAACATATTAAATATATACTAAACCACCAGTTTAAACCATTGATCCGTATTTTCAGCCCTTCATTTGTTTGCACCTTATGTTTTACCCCGAATTTCAGTCGGGTAAGTTTTCAACCTCCTGTGGTGTCCCTGATGTTCAGCTGATTTGTAGCGTGCACTGTACGGCTTTGGTATACCATTGCTATAGATGTTGTTTGCATCTTTCAAATATTCTGTCTGATGTACCATTCAAGTCAACCTTGCTTAAGGTTATGTTTCAGTAGGTGAGATTTGGATTTTTTTTCGACGCTATTGTACTCACTTGTTTGGACATACAGTGGGAGGAGAATGGTTAATAGTTTGTGCTTGTGTTACAGGGAAAGGAGGCATAGTTGTCAACCTGTTAAATAAATTAAATGGGGCCTCCGTGGCCGAGTGGTTAAGGTCGCTGACTTCAAATCACTTGCCCCTCATCGATGTGGGTTCGTGTTGAATTCTTCATGTGAGGAAGCCATCCAGCTGGCTTACGGAAGGTCGGTGGTTCTACCCAGGTGCCCGCTCGTGATGAAATAATGCACGGAGGGGCACCTGGGGTCTTCCTCCACCATTAAAAGCTGGAAAGTCGCCATATGACCTATCATGTGTCGGTGCGACGTTAAATCCAAAAAAAAAATTAAATAAACGTAAATATAAAAATAAGACAAGAAAATATGAGTATGGATTTAAGAAATTGAAAGGCCTATACAGTAGGTTAAGAGTGAAATATTTTAAATTTCTATATGGCAACATAACAGGGTCAGTAAAATGAATGGCCCATTTGCAGACTTTCAAAAGCAGCCTCTCATCTTGGTAAGGAGGGAGTGCAGTGAACGTATAGCATCCATTGCCAACTTCTTTAATATGTCTCACTTTATTATTGCAAACATTGACCAACGGGGATATACCTCTAAAATAGTTTGTGTATTTTGTCTCATTTTTAATGTAAACACACACAACAAAAACAACGGCAACAGTACTGACTGACCTAATATCTTGTTGACCACTTTGAAAATTGCAATACTAGAGCTTCTCCAAAATAAAATCGGAGGTGTTGTTACACAATACATTATCATAAATGGGTATAAATGTTAAGAAAGTGTGTACTATTCTCATAATATTCTTATCATTTTAGCATCAAAACATGTATTTTCATTTTTGTTCAAGTGCTGAAAGGTTATTCAGATCGGGATCAAAATTAAGTAAAATAATGTACTTTCAACAGATTTTTCTTCCTTGTCTTCATGTTGGTTATATGGATGGTGTCTCGGTAGGTATGTCTATGTCTATGTTGTACTGCCTAGCAATCGTAAATGATTATTATGACTAGCAGGCGCGTTGTCACGGAAAGCTGTTAAAAATAGTAAAAATACAGAAATTATGTGCATCACAAAGATAGAGTAAAAGACCTATTTTACAGGCTAGGTTAAAAGTAAAAGCAGGAAGTTGAATTAGAACTGATAGAAAGGAGGCAGCTGCCCAGCAAATACTTCTAAGCTGCGACTAGCTTGCAAAGACACAGAGATACTTTTCCACAGTCGTATACTTCTGGGAAAAAAGGAGTTTGCATGATAGTGTGTCTTTGAATACGGTATCAACTAGTTCAGGTTTCTAGTTCTTATAAGGTGTCTATGGTCAACACAAACAAGGTGGTTTTGGATCTCATACAACATTGTTACTGACTGATCTTACGGCGTTGTTCTAGGGGTTGCCAGTTTAGTTCATTCAACATTTTGGAAACACTACTGGTGTAACTCTAGTCATTATAAACATATCTTGCTGCTGATCTTTGGACTTGCTCTATTTTGAGGGTTAGATATTTTGCCACGGATGCTATATGGTGGAACAAAACTCTGACTGGGGTCTAACATAAGTTTTATATGCAACCTCTTTGACTCTTTTATTTGGGGTTTTGACATTTAAAGAGTCTTTGGACATAATGTTGTTGATATGATCGGTCCATGATAGACCTTTGCTGATGGTTTCAAGGCTTAATAGGTCTTCCTGTAGAGCTTAGGCATCACCTTATCATTTGCGAACAGCCTCACTAAGAGAAGCGTAAAGTGTATTCAATTACCTCTATATAAAATACAATTTTTTGTCGCTGAAATATAAACCTTAATGAGCCTCTCTGTGAAGATAATCAGCAGCCGAAGATTGTCTTCAACTTGTTGCTACTTTCAGCGTGACGCTGACTCTACTGCCATATCTACTAACTACAGTATGTAGTTAAGATAGTTTGTATGCCCGTTCCCATTTCCATTGTATTCAAAGATATTATAATCAACGAAACAAACAAAATCTCAGGTTGCAAACCTAAACATTTAAACACTGTTTTCGAACAGCATTGTTCTTGAGCTTCTGAAGAATACTTTCACTTTTATTAAACTACGTTGCCGAAAAGGCTTACAAAGTTGGCTAACATACCGTGGGAAAGTATCAAAAAGGAAAGCATTGTCTGGTCACAATTTTTTTCATCTGTTCGGTGTTTTATATCAACATTTGATACCAGTTTCTCTCTATATCCATGTGTATGTTGATATATTTTCCCGGACTTCAAAAGCGATATTAATACTAGATTACATAAGGCTTTGACCCTATTTAACTGTACACTGATTTTTGTTGTCTCTTTGAACCTAGTTAGTGAATTTATTACAATGATTTTTGTTGCCTCTTTGAACCTAGTTAGTGAATTTATTTTTGACAGGTTTAAGGCAGATGATACAGTACTTCCTGAAAATTTTAAATCCTGATAGTTTGAAATATTATTCTCTAATTATTAATTGTCATGGCTAAATAACCTAATTGAAAAGTGGGTTTTTGATTTCTTTAATTTGCTTATTTCTTTAGTATTTTGTTGTCTGATGATGTATCTGCATCCTTTGATGTGGCTTTTCCTGTTGGACATTCGTCCTTATATTGTGGACATTGCATGTTAAAATGTCTGTCCCTTTACTCGGAATACGTTGTATTGGCATCAATTCAGACTAATTGTCTAGCTGAGAGCACTGTCAGTGCCTACCAAGATTGTGTCTTTGTGTAGTTTGTTTACCCATGTCATTATAATTTTAGTAAATATCAGTATATACTGGATGCATCTTAGCGCATTAGAGTTGATCATTGAGCAATAAATGCCATTTTTTCTAGAAGATATAACTGTATAAGAATATGTGTGTGTGATTATTACTGTATGTATTAAAAACTTTATTCCAAATAATTTCGACCGAACAAATATAATATAAATTGTGACTGGACAAAAGCGGTTAATATACCGGTAAGTCTAGATCATTTTAATTCTGTTCGTTCATAATAACATTTTGATATCATAGCAAAGATATTACAAAACTCAACATCAGTGTTTAAATGCCGTATGGATGCCTTAAAAGTCACCCAGTATGTATCATGTAATCCATTCAATATGCATTTTATAACAACGGAGTTTCATCTTAGCAGGTGCTACGAATTATATGGAGTGCTGCACTTTATATTATCTTTCATGAACAATGTCTGATTACGTTCTATGCTTCCACTGAATCTTCCAAGGAATCTTACTATATATTTATTTATTTATATTGCTTTAATTATAAATAACACATATATTCACCATGGTATGCAACGACCTTAACATGATTAAATGAATAATGTATTTTTCATTAGGATTAATATAAAACCTAATTGCTTTATGGCGCGTGTAAGAAATCTGATTCTTACAATGAATCCATGGGAAAAAGTAACAAAATAAGATATAAGATTCAACTTTAATCTCATTTAACTACATATTAAATGCGCTGTGGTTTCACCACATACTGAACATGTTAATAATATAACTTACAAAGAAAACAGAGAACAAAATGAAAGTAAAAATATAATAATCTAGACATGTAAGTAAACTGGGACCTAGTCAATGGAATGACAGAATGGTCATCTGATAAACACAAGAGTGAGTTGGCTGAGAATAAACGCACTGTTTCCTTAATATTTGTTTCTTGTTTTATCTTTAAAGCAAATGTGCAAAATGAAATCCTGTCGCAAATGACATATTCTAGCTAGTGTTATATATATAAAGTGTTTTAACGTTTCTCACAATTACATTTTTGTATTTTTTCATTAATAAAATCTCCAAAATGAAATTCTACTGATGCAGACGACAAACCTTAGCTAGTGTTATTACAAATTCGGATTTTTCTTGAGTCGCCTGTTGTTTAAACTGCTTTTGCAATGATAAAGCAATGTCATTTGTTGTTTCATCCAATTTTGCTTTTGAGTTTTTAGTTCCAAAATTAAACTTTCACGTTTTCTTTGTCTATACCAACTGTCTCTTTTGTTTACCAAATGACATGTATAATATAGCTTGTGGACGAACGGACGAACAACAAATTAACAACTTCCAACCTGTAAGCACTGATTATATATAAAATGATTGTAAAATTGGAAAACTATGCATCCATTTCTTTTGGGAATGTTTTCTTTCATTTCAGTACAAAAAGAAAAGAAGGAAAAAGATTGAACAATCCTGCCTGAATGGCCAAGTTAAACAGTGAAATAAGACAATTTAACCAGTTTGCCACAACAACAACATATGTCAATTCACAGAAGAGTTTTTTTTTTAATTAAACACGGTTTCTTATAGAAACATACGTCAAATACGGCAATATAAAGTTATATTGTTTACTTAAATCATTTTTTACTTGTTTTCGTTTGCAATATTTAATGCAATTAAGTACTTCACATTAGTAGAAACAATTTACATCATTTCCTAGACAATATAAAGCAATTCAGAAATTGCAGCTTGTGTGTTGCATATGAATAGGGCAAACAGGAGTTTTCGATTTCAGTAGAGATAAAAGTTTATATTAATAAGTAAATCTGAAATAACATTACAACATATAAAACATTTAAAATAAAATTGCAATAAATATATACACATATAAATTTGATTTTTATAATTGTCATGGCAGTTCACTGCTCTAGTGATTCGCAATGTCATCCTTAGTGCTTATCCTCAAAGCCCTGAGTGTACACTTTTAACTTTGTCCAGCCATATCGGGCTACTTCAATTGGCGTTCATTTAACGCCAGTGTTTCTATGCCCAGTATAAACACCATTTCAACATACTACCCTTTGCTTTCTTCATGACATCTTTTCGAAAGATGCCAAAGTCTTCATCACAAATTTGAACACCCATGTGCGTATTTATATAAATTTGAGCATTTTCTAATACAGCGTTATTCATTAAGAGACAGGAATTATAAAGTAATGCTAGAAGCAATACCGCAGAAGTTAACTGACAATCCACACGTCAGTTTCGTATCCAGTACAAATTTTCTATACGTTTCATTTTATAGACAACTTCTTCAAACTAACTCTTCACAGCGTCCAACATTCGGCTTTTGCAGTAGCACTAAGACGACGTCTAAAAATAGACATTTCTGTGCACTTTACAAATGTCCTCTTAACTGTTGCACATCCTCGGGTTTCGTCTGTGTTTTATTCACATCTGATCAAATAAACAATAAGCTTGCTCGAACTGTTTTCCAGACCAGATTTATTCTGGGGCAAGAGCTTTTTTGAAGCTTATTTTAAACTCGAAATAATAAACAAAACTGAAGAAGTCTAAAATGTCTTTAATGAGCTACAATTAAGTTAGAAGAGACTGCTGGTGTGGCTGAGAGTACCAAGAATAATGGTGAGGTGCCATAGCAGACATCGGAGGCATGCCCGACATGTAAGCATTGCCCGCCGACGATGGGTTCATGTTATTTATTTCCGACCATTTCATTTCAGGTTGAGGACTGACGGATGAGGACTGTGGGGGCATCATGGAATGATGATGTCCATTAGGGACACTGTTGTTATTATTATGTTGTTGTTGCTGCTGTTGATGACCTCCTTGTCCATGCTGGGAAGTTGGGATCTCTGATGAGTGTGGAGGAGGCGGAGGAGAAGCCTGGGACTGCTGTTGAGGCTGGGGTGTCACAGATCCTGGATTTCCCAAAGACATTTGACTTGGTGTGGTGCCTGGACTCTGCTTCATGATCTTCTTATATTTGGACCGCCTGTTCTGGAACCATATCTTTACCTAAAACAGATAATTTCATTAAATTTCGTAAACTTGAAATAAAAACAGCAGCGTGTATTTCAATTTAAAAACTTTATAAATGATTTGTTCATTGGTTCTCAACTAGAACTTATCTTTTGACAAGAACGAGAATAAAAACTGCTGAAGAAACTGTAAAAGGTAAAAACATTATGTATGTGTCCATATGTTTGCAAGATATATATTAAATAGATACTCCTTATATATACAAAATGAGGAAATAATTACATTTCGATTACAAGAAAACGTATGGTTTTGTTTAGTTAATGCACTATTTATTTATGTTTTCACATGCATGTAAAACAAATACAATGCACAAACAAACACACAAAAACAGTACTTCATGCAGCTATTAATATATAATTTGATGAGGATTTTCTAGATTTAAAACGTGTTTATTGATAAATTGTTTTATTGGAAGATAAGCATAGTTCATCTTTAAATATGAGACAGCGTCATAGGAAAGTGTGTTTATTACGAGACAATGTTATACTTGTACATGTAAGGTCAAGAAACAGGTTCGACTAGATTAAGGACAACCGGTGCATTATAAAATCTGCAATTTATTGTAGTACATTTAGTTTTCTAGGCCTGTCAGGTTGCAAGTTTGTGAAAGTTTACTTTGATATTGCATTATTTATTACAATGATTTTTTTGATATCGTGGTTTATTTCTTTGAAATCTACTAATTTATTAATACATTTTAAATCCACTTATGCAAGTTCAAATTAACAAACAACGTCTGATTCCTAACATAAATACGATCTTTTAGGTAGTAAGTACTGAAAACTACATATATGTTACACTTATATTGCCCTCTTATTTCATGTTATTTATTTAGGAACACATTTGTTAATAAAAATATCATGCAATGTAATTAGAAACACGAACTGTATCATTGCTTTATTTTGAAGGAATGGCGTTTTGTGTTCGTTTATGAGCGAAACATATACATTGCATATATAAATGGCAACATTGCGAGCAAAAGGAACTTTTTTTGAAACAGAGCCAAATGAAAAGAAAGACTCACTGAAAGATTTGAAACCTTAACGGAATCAAGTTTCATTGGCAACTCGCAATTTGATTCAATAATGAAAACATTATGATAGAGTATAGAGTTTCCTTTTATTGCACTCTATACAAACATATTAAATATATACTAAAACCACCAGTTTAAAACCCATTGATCCGTATTTTCAGCCTTCATTTGTTTGCAACCTTATGTTTTACCCCGAATTTCAGTCGGGTAAGTGTTTCAACCTCCTGTGGTGTCCCTGATGTTCAGCTGATTTGTAGCGTGCACTGTACGGCTTTGGTATACCATTGCTATAGATGTTGTTTGCATCTTTCAAATATTCTGTCTGATGTACCATTCAAGTCAACCTTGCTTAAGGTTATGTTTCAGTAGGTGAGATTTGGATTTTTTTTCGACGCTATTGTACTCACTTGTTTTGGACATACAGTGGGAGGAGAATGGTTAATAGTTTGTGCTTGTGTTACAGGGAAAGAGGCATAGTTGTCAACCTGTTAAATAAATTAAATGGGGCCCTCCGTGGCCGAGTGGTTAAGGTCGCTGACTTCAAATCACTTGCCCCTCATCGATGTGGGTTCGTGTTGAATTCTTCATGTGAGGAAGCCATCCAGCTGGCTTACGGAAGGTCGGTGGTTCTACCCAGGTGCCCGCTCGTGATGAAATAATGCACGGAGGGGCACCTGGGGTCTTCCTCCACCATTAAAAGCTGGAAAGTCGCCATATGACCTATCATGTGTCGGTGCGACGTTAAATCCAAAAAAAAAATTAAATAAACGTAAATATAAAAATAAGACAAGAAAATATGAGTATGGATTTAAGAAATTGAAAGGCCTATACAGTAGGTTAAGAGTGAAATATTTTAAATTTCTATATGGCAACATAACAGGGTCAGTAAAATGAATGGCCCATTTGCAGACTTTCAAAAGCAGCCTCTCATCTTGGTAAGGAGGGAGTGCAGTGAACGTATAGCATCCATGCCAACTTCTTTAATATGTCTCACTTTATTATTGCAAACATTGACCAACAGGGATATACCTCTAAAATAGTTTGAGTATTTGTCTCATTTTTTTAATGTAAACACACACAACAAAAACAACGGCAACAGTACTGACTGACCTAATATCTTGTTGACCACTTTGAAAATTGCAATACTAGAGCTTCTCCAAAAAAAATCGGAGGTGTTGTTACACAATACATTATCATAAATGGGTATAAATGTTAAGAAAGTGTGTACTATTCTCATAATATTCTTATCATTTTAGCATCAAAACATGTATTTTCATTTTTGTTCAAGTGCTGAAAGGTTATTCAGATCGGGATCAAAATTACGTAAAATAATGTACTTTCAACAGATTTTTCTTCCTTGTCTTCATGTTTGTTATATGGATGGTGTCTCGGTAGGTATGTCTATGTCTATGTTGTACTGCCTAGCAATCGTAAATGATTATTATGACTAGCAGGCGCGTTGTCACGGAAAGCTGTTAAAAATAGTAAAATACAGAAATTATGTGCATCACAAAGATAGAGTAAAAGACCTATTTTACAGGCTAGGTTAAAAGTAAAAGCAGGAAGTTGAATTAGAACTGATAGAAAGGAGGCAGCTGCCCAGCAAATACTTCTAAGCTGCGACTAGCTTGCAAAGACACAGAGATACTTTTCCACAGTCGTATACTTCTGGGAAAAAAGGAGTTTGCATGATAGTGTGTCTTTGAATACGGTATCAACTAGTTCAGGTTTCTAGTTCTTATAAGGTGTCTATGGTCAACACAAACAAGGTGGTTTTGGATCTCATACAACATTGTTACTGAGCTGATCTTACGGCGTTGTTCTAGGGTTGCCAGTTTAGTTCATTCAACATTTTGGAAACACTACTGGTGTAACTCTAGTCATTATAAACATATCTTGCTGCTGATCTTTGGACTTGCTCTATTTTGAGGGTTAGATATGTTTGCCACGGATGCTATATGGTGGAACAAAACTCTGACTGGGGTCTAACATAAGTTTTATATGCAACCTCTTTGACTCTTTTATTTGGGGTTTTGACATTTAAAGAGTCTTTGGACATAATGTTGTTGATATGATCGGTCCATGATAGACCTTTGCTGATGGTTTCAAGGCTTAATAGGTCTTCCTGTAGAGCTTAGGCATCACCTTATCATTTGCGAACAGCCTCACTAGAGAAGCGTAAAGTGTATTCAATACCTCTATATAAAATACAATTTTTTGTCGCTGAAATATAAACCTTAATGAGCCTCTCTGTGAAGATAATCAGCAGCCGAAGATTGTCTTCAACTTGTTGCTACTTTCAGCGTGACGCTGACTCTACTGCCATATCTACTAACTACAGTATGTAGTTAAGATAGTTTGTATGCCCGTTCCCATTTCCATTGTATTCAAAGATATTAAATCAACGAAACAAACAAAATCTCAGGTTGCAAACCTAAACATTTAAACACTGTTTTCGAACAGCATTGTTCTTGAGCTTCTGAGAATACTTTCACTTTTATTAAACTACGTTGCCGAAAAGGCTTACAAAGTTGGCTAACATACCGTGGGAAAGTATCAAAAGGAAAGCATTGTCTGGTCACAATTTTTTTCATCTGTTCGGTGTTTTATATCAACATTTGATACCAGTTTCTCTCTATATCCATGTGTATGTTGATATATTTTCCCCGGACTTCAAAAGCGATATTAATACTAGATTACATAAGGCTTTGACCCTATTTAACTGTACACTGATTTTTGTTGTCTCTTTGAACCTAGTTAGTGAATTTATTAAATGATTTTTGTTGCCTCTTTGAACCTAGTTAGTGAATTTATTTTGACAGGTTTAAGGCAGATGATACAGTACTTCCTGAAAATTTTAAATCCTGATAGTTTGAAATATTATTCTCTAATTATTAATTGTCATGGCTAAATAACCTAATTGAAAAGTGGGTTTTTGATTTCTTTAATTTGCTTATTTCTTTAGTATTTTGTTGTCTGATGATGTATCTGCATCCTTTGATGTGGCTTTTTCCTGTTGGACATTCGTCCTTATATTGTGGACATTGCATGTTAAAATGTCTGTCCCTTTACTCGGAATACGTTGTATTGGCATCAATTCAGACTAATTGTCTAGCTGAGAGCACTGTCAGTGCCTACCAAGATGTGTCTTTGTGTAGTTTGTTTACCCATGTCATTATAAATTTTAGTAAATATCAGTATATACTGGATGCATCTTAGCGCATTAGAGTTGATCATTGAGCAATAAATGCCATTTTTTCTAGAAGATATAACTGTATAAGAATATGTGTGTGTGATTATTACTGTATGTATATAAAACTTTATTCCAAATAATTTCGACCGAACAAATATAATATAAATTGTGACTGGACAAAAGCGGTTAATATACCGGTAAGTCTAGATCATTTTAATTCTGTTCGTTCATAATAACATTTTGATATCATAGCAAAGATATTACAAAACTCAACATCAGTGTTTAAATGCCGTATGGATGCCTTAAAAGTCACCCAGTATGTATCATGTAATCCATTCAATATGCATTTTATAACAACGGAGTTTCATCTTAGCAGGTGCTACGAATTATATGGAGTGCTGCACTTTATATTATCTTTCATGAACAATGTCTGATTACGTTCTATGCTTCCACTGAATCTTCCAAGGAATCTTACTATATATTTATTTATTTATATTGCTTTAATTATAAATAACACATATATTCACCATGGTATGCAACGACCTTAACATGATTAAATGAATAATGTATTTTTCATTAGGATTAATATAAAAACCTAATTGCTTTATGGCGCGTGTAAGAAATCTGATTCTTACAATGAATCCATGGGAAAAAGTAACAAATAAGATATAAGATTCAACTTTAATCTCATTTAACTACATATTAAATGCGCTGTGGTTTCACCACATACTGAACATGTTAATAATATAACTTACAAAGAAAACAGAGAACAAAATGAAAGTAAAAATATAATAATCTAGACATGTAAGTAAACTGGGACCTAGTCAATGGAATGACAGAATGGTCATCTGATAAACACAAGAGTGAGTTGGCTGAGAATAAACGCACTGTTTCCTTAATATTTGTTTCTTGTTTTATCTTTAAAGCAAATGTGCAAAATGAAATCCTGTCGCAAATGACATATTCTAGCTATGTGTTATATATATAAAGTGTTTTAACGTTTCTCACAATTACATTTTTGTATTTTTTCATTAATAAAATCTCCAAAAATGAAATTCTACTGATGCAGACGACAAACCTTAGCTAGTGTTATTACAAATTCGGATTTTTCTTGAGTCGCCTGTTGTTTAAACTGCTTTTGCAATGATAAAGCAATGTCATTTGTTGTTTCATCCAATTTTGCTTTGAGTTTTTAGTTCCAAAATTAAACTTTCACGTTTTCTTTGTCTATACCAACTGTCTCTTTTGTTTACCAAATGACATGTAAATATAGCTTGTGGACGAACGGACGAACAACAATTAACAACTTCCAACCTGTAAGCACTGATTATATATAAAATGATTGTAAAATTGGAAAACTATGCATCCATTTCTTTTGGGAATGTTTTCTTTCATTTCAGTACAAAAGAAAAGAAGGAAAAAGATTGAACAATCCTGCCTGAATGGCCAAGTTAAACAGTGAAATAAGACAATTTAACCAGTTTGCCACAACAACAACATATGTCAATTCACAGAAGAGTTTTTTTTTTAATTAAACACGGTTTCTTATAGAAACATACGTCAAATACGGCAATATAAAGTTATATTGTTTACTTAAATCATTTTTTACTTGTTTTCGTTTGCAATATTTAATGCAATTAAGTACTTCACATTAGTAGAAAACAATTTACAATCATTTCCTAGACAATATAAAGCAATTCAGAAATTGCAGCTTGTGTGTTGCATATGAATAGGGCAAACAGGAGTTTTCGATTTCAGTAGAGATAAAAGTTTATATTAATAAGTAATCTGAAATAACATTACAACATATAAAACATTTAAAATAAAATTGCAATAAATATATACACATATAAATTTGATTTTTTATAATTGTCATGGCAGTTCACTGCTCTAGTGATTCGCAATGTCATCCTTAGTGCTTATCCTCAAAGCCCTGATGTACACTTTTAACTTTGTCCAGCCATATCGGGCTACTTCAATTGGCGTTCATTTAACGCCAGTGTTTCTATGCCCAGTATAAACACCATTTCAACATACTACCCTTTGCTTTCTTCATGACATCTTTTCGAAAGATGCCAAAGTCTTCATCACAAATTTGAACACCCATGTGCGTATTTATATAAATTTGAGCATTTTCTAATACAGCGTTATTCATTAAGAGACAGGAATTATAAAGTAATGCTAGAAGCAATACCGCAGAAGTTAACTGACAATCCACACGTCAGTTTCGTATCCAGTACAAATTTTCTATACGTTTCATTTTATAGACAACTTCTTCAAACTAACTCTTCACAGCGTCCAACATTCGGCTTTTGCAGTAGCACTAAGACGACGTCTAAAATAGACATTTCTGTGCACTTTACAAATGTCCTCTTAACTGTTGCACATCCTCGGTTTCGTCTGTGTTTTATTCACATCTGATCAAATAAACAATAAGCTTGCTCGAACTGTTTTCCAGACCAGATTTATTCTGGGGCAAGAGCTTTTTTGAAGCTTATTTTAAACTCGAAATAATAAACAAAACTGAAGAAGTCTAAAATGTCTTTAATGAGCTACAATTAAGTTAGAAGAGACTGCTGGTGTGGCTGAGAGTACCAAGAATAATGGTGAGGTGCCATAGCAGACATCGGAGGCATGCCCGACATGTAAGCATTGCCCGCCGACGATGGGTTCATGTTATTTATTTCCGACCATTTCATTTCAGGTTGAGGACTGACGGATGAGGACTGTGGGGGCATCATGGAATGATGATGTCCATTAGGGACACTGTTGTTATTATTATGTTGTTGTTGCTGCTGTTGATGACCTCCTTGTCCATGCTGGGAAGTTGGGATCTCTGATGAGTGTGGAGGAGGCGGAGGAGAAGCCTGGGACTGCTGTTGAGGCTGGGGTGTCACAGATCCTGGATTTCCCAAAGACATTTGACTTGGTGTGGTGCCTGGACTCTGCTTCATGATCTTCTTATATTTGGACCGCCTGTTCTGGAACCATATCTTTACCTAAAACAGATAATTTCATTAAATTTCGTAAACTTGAAATAAAAACAGCAGCGTGTATTTCAATTTAAAAACTTTATAAATGATTTGTTCATTGGTTCTCAACTAGAACTTATCTTTTGACAAGAACGAGAATAAAAACTGCTGAAGAAACTGTAAAAGGTAAAAACATTATGTATGTGTCATATGTTTGCAAGATATATATTAAATAGATACTCCTTATATATACAAAATGAGGAAATAATACATTTCTGATTACAAGAAAACGTATGGTTTTGTTTAGTTAATGCACTATTTATTTATGTTTTCACATGCATGTAAAACAAATACAATGCACAAACAAACACACAAAAACAGTACTTCATGCAGCTATTAATATATAATTTGATGAGGATTTTCTAGATTTAAAACGTGTTTATTGATAAATTGTTTTATTGGAAGATAAGCATAGTTCATCTTTAAATATGAGACAGCGTCATAGGAAAGTGTGTTTATTACGAGACAATGTTATACTTGTACATGTAAGGTCAAGAAACAGGTTCGACTAGATTAAGGACAACCGGTGCATTATAAAATCTGCAATTTATTGTAGTACATTTAGTTTTCTAGGCCTGTCAGGTTGCAAGTTTGTGAAAGTTTACTTTGATATTGCATTATTTATTACAATGATTTTTTTGATATCGTGGTTTATTTCTTTGAAATCTACTAATTTATTAATACATTTTAAATCCACTTATGCAAGTTCAAATTAACAACAACGTCTGATTCCTAACATAAATACGATCTTTTAGGTAGTAAGTACTGAAAACTACATATATGTTACACTTATATTGCCCTCTTATTTTCATGTTATTTATTTAGGAACACATTTGTTAATAAAAATATCATGCAATGTAATTAGAAACACGAACTGTATCATTGCTTTATTTTGAAGGAATGGCGTTTTGTGTTCGTTTATGAGCGAAACATATACATTGCATATATAAATGGCAACATTGCGAGCAAAAGGAACTTTTTTTGAAACAGAGCCAAATGAAAAGAAAGACTCACTGAAAGATTTGAAACCTTAACGGAATCAAAGTTTCATTGGCAACTCGCAATTTGATTCAATAATGAAAACATTATGATAGAGTATAGAGTTTCCTTTTATTGCACTCTATACAAACATATTAAATATATACTAAACCACCAGTTTAAACCCATTGATCCGTATTTTCAGCCCTTCATTTGTTTGCACCTTATGTTTTACCCCGAATTTCAGTCGGGTAAGTGTTTCAACCTCCTGTGGTGTCCCTGATGTTCAGCTGATTTGTAGCGTGCACTGTACGGCTTTGGTATACCATTGCTATAGATGTTGTTTGCATCTTTCAAATATTCTGTCTGATGTACCATTCAAGTCAACCTTGCTTAAGGTTATGTTTCAGTAGGTGAGATTTGGATTTTTTTTCGACGCTATTGTACTCACTTGTTTGGACATACAGTGGGAGGAGAATGGTTAATAGTTTGTGCTTGTGTTACAGGGAAAGGAGGCATAGTTGTCAACCTGTTAAATAAATTAAATGGGGCCTCCGTGGCCGAGTGGTTAAGGTCGCTGACTTCAAATCACTTGCCCCTCATCGATGTGGGTTCGTGTTGAATTCTTCATGTGAGGAAGCCATCCAGCTGGCTTACGGAAGGTCGGTGGTTCTACCCAGGTGCCCGCTCGTGATGAAATAATGCACGGAGGGGCACCTGGGTCTTCCTCCACCATTAAAAGCTGGAAAGTCGCCATATGACCTATCATGTGTCGGTGCGACGTTAAATCCAAAAAAAAAAATTAAATAAACGTAAATATAAAAATAAGACAAGAAAATATGAGTATGGATTTAAGAAATTGAAAGGCCTATACAGTAGGTTAAGAGTGAAATATTTTAAATTTCTATATGGCAACATAACAGGGTCAGTAAAATGAATGGCCCATTTGCAGACTTTCAAAAGCAGCCTCTCATCTTGGTAAGGAGGGAGTGCAGTGAACGTATAGCATCCATTGCCAACTTCTTTAATATGTCTCACTTTATTATTGCAAACATTGACCAACAGGGATATACCTCTAAAATAGTTTGAGTATTTTGTCTCATTTTTTTAATGTAAACACACACAACAAAAACAACGGCAACAGTACTGACTGACCTAATATCTTGTTGACCACTTTGAAAATTGCAATACTAGAGCTTCTCCAAAATAAAATCGGAGGTGTTGTTACACAATACATTATCATAAATGGGTATAAATGTTAAGAAAGTGTGTACTATTCTCATAATATTCTTATCATTTTAGCATCAAAACATGTATTTTCATTTTTGTTCAAGTGCTGAAAGGTTATTCAGATCGGGATCAAAATTACGTAAAATAATGTACTTTCAACAGATTTTTCTTCCTTGTCTTCATGTTTGTTATATGGATGGTGTCTCGGTAGGTATGTCTATGTCTATGTTGTACTGCCTAGCAATCGTAAATGATTATTATGACTAGCAGGCGCGTTGTCACGGAAAGCTGTTAAAAATAGTAAAAATACAGAAATTATGTGCATCACAAAGATAGAGTAAAAGACCTATTTTACAGGCTAGGTTAAAAGTAAAAGCAGGAAGTTGAATTAGAACTGATAGAAAGGAGGCAGCTGCCCAGCAAATACTTCTAAGCTGCGACTAGCTTGCAAAGACACAGAGATACTTTTCCACAGTCGTATACTTCTGGGAAAAAAGGAGTTTGCATGATAGTGTGTCTTTGAATACGGTATCAACTAGTTCAGGTTTCTAGTTCTTATAAGGTGTCTATGGTCAACACAAACAAGGTGGTTTTGGATCTCATACAACATTGTTACTGAGCTGATCTTACGGCGTTGTTCTAGGGGTTGCCAGTTTAGTTCATTCAACATTTTGGAAACACTACTGGTGTAACTCTAGTCATTATAAACATATCTTGCTGCTGATCTTTGGACTTGCTCTATTTTGAGGGTTAGATATGTTTGCCACGGATGCTATATGGTGGAACAAAACTCTGACTGGGGTCTAACATAAGTTTTATATGCAACCTCTTTGACTCTTTTATTTGGGGTTTTGACATTTAAAGAGTCTTTGGACATAATGTTGTTGATATGATCGGTCCATGATAGACCTTTGCTGATGGTTTCAAGGCTTAATAGGTCTTCCTGTAGAGCTTAGGCATCACCTTATCATTTGCGAACAGCCTCACTAAGAGAAGCGTAAAGTGTATTCAATTACCTCTATATAAAATACAATTTTTTGTCGCTGAAATATAAACCTTAATGAGCCTCTCTGTGAAGATAATCAGCAGCCGAAGATTGTCTTCAACTTGTTGCTACTTTCAGCGTGACGCTGACTCTACTGCCATATCTACTAACTACAGTATGTAGTTAAGATAGTTTGTATGCCCGTTCCCATTTCCATTGTATTCAAAGATATTATAATCAACGAAACAAACAAAATCTCAGGTTGCAAACCTAAACATTTAAACACTGTTTTCGAACAGCATTGTTCTTGAGCTTCTGAAGAATACTTTCACTTTTATTAAACTACGTTGCCGAAAAGGCTTACAAAGTTGGCTAACATACCGTGGGAAAGTATCAAAAAGGAAAGCATTGTCTGGTCACAATTTTTTTCATCTGTTCGGTGTTTTATATCAACATTTGATACCAGTTTCTCTCTATATCCATGTGTATGTTGATATATTTTCCCCGGACTTCAAAAGCGATATTAATACTAGATTACATAAGGCTTTGACCCTATTTAACTGTACACTGATTTTTGTTGTCTCTTTGAACCTAGTTAGTGAATTTATTACAATGATTTTTGTTGCCTCTTTGAACCTAGTTAGTGAATTTATTTTTGACAGGTTTAAGGCAGATGATACAGTACTTCCTGAAAATTTTAAATCCTGATAGTTTGAAATATTATTCTCTAATTATTAATTGTCATGGCTAAATAACCTAATTGAAAAGTGGGTTTTTGATTTCTTTAATTTGCTTATTTCTTTAGTATTTTGTTGTCTGATGATGTATCGCATCCTTTGATGTGGCTTTTCCTGTTGGACATTCGTCCTTATATTGTGGACATTGCATGTTAAAATGTCTGTCCCTTTACTCGGAATACGTTTGTATTGGCATCAATTCAGACTAATTGTCTAGCTGAGAGCACTGTCAGTGCCTACCAAGATTGTGTCTTTGTGTAGTTTGTTTACCCATGTCATTATAATTTTAGTAAATATCAGTATATACTGGATGCATCTTAGCGCATTAGAGTTGATCATTGAGCAATAAATGCCATTTTTTCTAGAAGATATAACTGTATAAGAATATGTGTGTGTGATTATTACTGTATGTATTAAAAACTTTATTCCAAATAATTTCGACCGAACAAATATAATATAAATTGTGACTGGACAAAAGCGGTTAATATACCGGTAAGTCTAGATCATTTTAATTCTGTTCGTTCATAATAACATTTTGATATCATAGCAAAGATATTACAAAACTCAACATCAGTGTTTAAATGCCGTATGGATGCCTTAAAAGTCACCCAGTATGTATCATGTAATCCATTCAATATGCATTTTATAACAACGGAGTTTCATCTTAGCAGGTGCTACGAATTATATGGAGTGCTGCACTTTATATTATCTTTCATGAACAATGTCTGATTACGTTCTATGCTTCCACTGAATCTTCCAAGGAATCTTACTATATATTTATTTATTTATATTGCTTTAATTATAAATAACACATATATTCACCATGGTATGCAACGACCTTAACATGATTAAATGAATAATGTATTTTTCATTAGGATTAATATAAAACCTAATTGCTTTATGGCGCGTGTAAGAAATCTGATTCTTACAATGAATCCATGGGAAAAAGTAACAAAATAAGATATAAGATTCAACTTTAATCTCATTTAACTACATATTAAATGCGCTGTGGTTTCACCACATACTGAACATGTTAATAATATAACTTACAAAGAAAACAGAGAACAAAATGAAAGTAAAAATATAATAATCTAGACATGTAAGTAAACTGGGACCTAGTCAATGGAATGACAGAATGGTCATCTGATAAACACAAGAGTGAGTTGGCTGAGAATAAACGCACTGTTTCCTTAATATTTGTTTCTTGTTTTATCTTTAAAGCAAATGTGCAAAATGAAATCCTGTCGCAAATGACATATTCTAGCTAGTGTTTATATATAAAGTGTTTTAACGTTTCTCACAATTACATTTTTGTATTTTTTCATTAATAAAATCTCCAAAATGAAATTCTACTGATGCAGACGACAAACCTTAGCTAGTGTTATTACAAATTCGGATTTTTCTTGAGTCGCCTGTTGTTTAAACTGCTTTTGCAATGATAAAGCAATGTCATTTGTTGTTTCATCCAATTTTGCTTTTGAGTTTTTAGTTCCAAAATTAAACTTTAAACGTTTTCTTTGTCTATACCAACTGTCTCTTTTGTTTACCAAATGACATGTATAATATAGCTTGTGGACGAACGGACGAACAACAAATTAACAACTTCCAACCTGTAAGCACTGATTATATATAAAATGATTGTAAAATTGGAAAACTATGCATCCATTTCTTTTGGGAATGTTTTCTTTCATTTCAGTACAAAAAGAAAAGAAGGAAAAAGATGAACAATCCTGCCTGAATGGCCAAGTTAACAGTGAAATAAGACAATTTAACCAGTTTGCCACAACAACAACATATGTCAATTCACAGAAGAGTTTTTTTTTAATTAAACAGGTTTCTTATAGAAACTACGTCAAATACGGCAATATAAAGTTATATTGTTTACTTAAATCATTTTTTACTTGTTTTCGTTTGCAATATTTAATGCAATTAAGTACTTCACATTAGTAGAAACAATTTACATCATTTCCTAGACAATATAAAGCAATTCAGAAAATTTCAGCTTGTGTGTTGCATATGAATAGGGCAAACAGGAGTTTTCGATTTCAGTAGAGATAAAGTTTATATTAATAAGTAAATCTGAAATAACATTACAACATATAAAACATTTAAAATAAAATTGCAATAAATATATACACATATAAATTTGATTTTTATAATTGTCATGGCAGTTCACTGCTCTAGTGATTCGCAATGTCATCCTAGTGCTTATCCTCAAAGCCCCGAGTGTACACTTTTAACTTTGTCCAGCCATATCGGGCTACTTCAATTGGCGTTTTTTTAACGCCAGTTTTTCTACCCAGTATAAACACCATTTCAACATATACCCTTTGCTTTCTAAACATTTTTTCGAAAGATGCCAAAGTCTTCACCAAATTTGAACCCAGTGCGTATTTATAAATTTGAGCATTCTAATACAGCGTTTTCATAAGAGACAAAAATTATAAAGTAAGCTAGAAGCAAACCCGCGAAGTTAACTGACAATCCAACGTCTTTTTGTACGTACAAATTTTCTATACTTTCATTTATAGACAACTCTTAAAACAAACTTTCCCCCGGTCCAAACATGGCTTTTGCATAGCAAAAAGCGACTTTAAAAAATGACTTTTCTGTGCACTTTACAAATGTCCTCTTAAGTTGCAATCCTCGGGTTTCGTCGGTTTTTTCCTTTTGACAAATAAACAAAAGTTGCTCGAATGTTTTCCAGCCCAGTTTTATTTGGGGAAAGAGCTTTTTTGAAGTTTAAAATTTTTAATCGAAATAATAAACAAACTAAAGAAGTCTAAATGTTTTAAGAGCTAAAATTAAGTTAAAAGAGATGTGGTGTGGCTGAGAGTCCCAAGAATAATGGGAGGTGCCAAGCGAATGGAGGATCCCCGACATGAAGCTTTGCCCCCCGACGAGGGGTTTATGTTATTTTTTTCCGACCTTTCTTTTCAGGTGAGGACTGGGATGGGAGGGGGGCATCTGGAATGATGATGCCCATTGGGACACTGTTGTTTTTTATTTTTTGTTGTTTGGGTTGAGACCTCCTTTCCTGTGGAATTTGGGATTTGAGAGGTGGGGAGGGGAGGAGAAGCCTGGGACTGCTGTTGAGGCGGGGGGTCAAGACCCGGGATTTCCCAAAGACATTGATTGGGTGTGGTGCCTGGATCTGCTTCAGACTTTTTAAAATTTTGGACCCCCTGTTCTGGAACAAATCTTTCCCCAAAAAGATAATTTTTTAAAAAATTTCGTAAACTTGAAAAAAAAACAGCAGCGTGTTTTTAAATTTTAAAAAAATTTTTATAAAGGATTTGTTTTTGGTTTTCTCAACTAGAATTTATTTTGACAAGAACGAGAAAAAAAAAGCTGAAGAAACTGAAAAAGGAAAAAAACATTATGGTGTCATATGTTTGAAAAGATTTTTATTAAATAGAACCCTTTATATAAAAAATGGGAAAAAAATACTTTTTTGTTACAAAAAAAAGTATGGTTTTTTTTTGTTAAATGCACTATTTTTTTTATTTTTTCACAGCATGTAAAACAAAACAATGCACAAACAAACACAAAAAAAACATACTTGTAAAGTGTCCAATCTTCTCTCTCCCCGATATTTTCGCTTTTTAGTTTGTTAGACTCAAAAATTGTTGATAATGGTATGGGTTATATTCAAAAAGCTTTCAGTCATTTTAATGAAATCGTTTGATTACTTCAAAAAATTCCAAAAAATTTGTTATTTCTTCAAGTTAATTAAGGAAACACAAACAAATGTTTTACATAAAATTTAAAATATAAAAAGTAAAATAATTTACACAGGAAGAAAAAAAAGTTGTACTTTTTAATATCTTTTTTTTAAACAAGACGCAGGACATTCCACTCTACAATAAAAACCATTTTATTAAAGTGATATTTGTTCCTTTTTTAAATTTCAGAATAAATGTGTGTTAATGTGAATGTTTATTTTATATTAAGTTACGTTTGTGTCAATCCTTCGTAATAAAATCCAGTTGTATTAGCAATCAGGCGGAAGACATTTTTATTTATTCGTACATGAAGTATATTAGAAAATTAACACTACTGAAACAGACGTACCAAACCTGACTTAGCAAGATAAAAGTTTGCAGCAATTTTCGTTCGAAACTAATAAAAAATTTTTTTCTTCTTTCCCATTAAAAAAAAAGAAAACATGCTTTCAGAAACACAATTTAACCATGTTTGCCCCTTCGATTTAAGCAAAAAAAAATTTGGCTTTTTGAATTTTAAAAATGGGGTTTTTTTTTGGCTAGAGCAAAAGATTCAGTTAATATGCAAAAATATTAAACCATGCCCCTTTTATTGCGGCGCAGTTTGCCTGATTTCTTTTTCCTATGAACGATAAAGCCCCCTGGTGCACAATGATTGTGTTCTTCTGTATAAATGAATTGTGTCCCCTTTCCTACACACTCCGTACCCATTCCCCTTTGTGGTTTGTAAAAACCAAGTCATGCAAATATTAACTTAAACGAGATATTTTAGAAAAAAAGAAATGTTATGTTAAACTATGTTTAGGAACGTTTCATTTTTGTGCATAAATAGGGAAACAGCACTGCAGTAAATAAAAATAAAAATACTCCTTATTCTTGTTTTTATGACATTTTCTTTTTTTGCGTTTATGTTCTGTTAAAAGTTTTTTACTAATTGTTTTTTAGTTAGTAAATCTAAAAAACGTTAGTTTAGAAATGTGATTTTTATTTTCGACTTTAACTATTTAGAAATTGTACCATGTAGCTATTTTCAGACCTTCCACGAATATACATTAATAATAGTATACATTTTTGCCTATATTTTTGTGTTGTTGTGTTTTTGTTTCGTATATAGTGTATTGTATTATCATTTTTGAAATATTCAGTTGTTCCTTCTTTTGGATTGTTTTAAAGTTTGCTGATTTGTTAATTTGGGTACAGCCTCGTACCAACACAGTACAAATGTACATGTTAATGTGACGCCAAATAGTACATGTTAATGTGGCGCCAAACAGGACTTTACATCTCATTTATAACGATGGAGTCCATTGGAATCATAGAGATATAGAGACACCAAGTGTTCAGACGCTATACGCCGCCTCTTACGATCATCCAAGAGTAAGACAATGGTTCCAGTTCCTTTCATACACAAGCTGACCCAAAAGAACACGGGGAAACTTTTATTTAGACTACAAATAAGAATATATGTTTTTGTTTTCTCCCTTTTTTCGATTATGTTAAATTTTATGTAACTTATTTTGTTCAATATGATTTAGTTTGCGAAAGTGGTCCTAAAGTAAAGGAAAACAACCTTAATTTAAAATGCAAAAGTTTGATTGTGAAAATACACTTGACAAGAAATGACAATACTCCTGCTGAACCAGTTTCATTGTAACCTAAATAATTGCTGCATTTTCAAGTACATCAAAATTGAATAGACAATAAATATTTTAGCTTTGATAATAAAATTGAAATACATTGTTCTAAATCTCTTTTAAGTGATTGAACTAGTCAGTCACTTAATTGTACGACAGATATTAATTAAATAAAGCCATAAGAAACTATTCCGCGGAAATCAGTTTCATTCTTTATGGTAATCAGGTTTCATGCAAGCTTCATGTAAATGTCAGGCAGAAAAACGATTTAAGGAAATGTTACGACTGTTTTATTGCTAATCGCGTCTTTATTTAATGTACAAACACTATTCCGTTCAATAAATAAAAGCACGAGATAGTTTATAAAGTGGAAAAATCAGTATGCACGGCTGTCGTATATGTCCGCATGGCACGTAGCGTTTTAAACTCCGCTTACAGAATTTCATGCGTAAGTTCCAGATTTACGCCAATTTTTGGAATTAGTTATGGAAATGACTCAGTATAGTGCAAATAAAGGGCCAATAAACGTAAAGTGTTACCGAATCCTTATATAACTACAGTAACCCTATATGCGGCTATAAAATAGGTCGGTTTATAATTTGATTCCAAACTAGCTGATTATTTCTAACGTCAGGGGGAAAATGGATGAAAGAAGTGGTTTCTCTATGAAAATGTTAATGGTTCTTCGTGGACAATAAAGCAGTTATAATATGAACTCATCTAGTTTTACAAGAACTTTGTCTTGCTGCAAAAAAAAAGCAAAATGAAATGAAAATATAATTGCTACTGTTTTAATATATACCCGCTTGATAGTTGTTGTTGTTGTTGTTGTTTGGATCAATTTTTGATTCATCTAATCACGTAAAAGAAAACAGACAAGCATGCGGGAAGATTGGTAAATATGCATTGTCAGAATATGTCTTAAGCCTCTAACAATTTCAACCTTGTAAGTACGAACGACTTTTCTTACTCTCTAATTGTTGTCAAATTTATATATTTTTTATATGTTCAAACCCATATTTTTAATAGTTATTGTGATTTTATGTTGTTAATTAAGTACCTGTGAAATTTTGTACCGCTAATATTCAGTATGCTTTTCAAGCTACCTTACCTTTTAGTATTAAGAAAGTGCAGTGTGCATGAAAACAAAATATTTGATGTTTTAATAACCATTACGTAACTGTACAATCTGTTTCATATTTGATCATTTGCGTGTGGTTAACTTTCTAACTTTTCCCGGCAATTTCTATATATTATTATATTCGAAGTGTGGGAATACAGCGAGTCAATGATTTGAAAATTGCAACTATGATATATACTAATTGCCGGTTTCATATTTACCTAACAATCAATAATTACATGTTATAATAAGTTAACTACATAGTTTTACACATTTCAGCAAAAGACGTTTTGAGAGATATCTGGAAAGTTTTGAGGGTCATTAATTTGAAAGAAGTGGACATTATCCAACAGTTTTTCATCTAGAAGATGTTAAGGACCCGGCTTCCCACAGTGCTTGACAATACCCCTGAATGATGCGTGTAACATCTTTCATACGAGCCGAAAAGACGGCATTGCAGTGTATCACCCGATACCAGTGACCCTTGAAGTTACAGGCCTTTCTACACATAATACAACAATACCTGGTCAAAGAATACTTGATCATTAGTCAATCGTCCCACCTTCACCTATACAACAGGAAGTCACAGCGGTATTTCACGGAAAATTTCATTAGCCGTCAATAGACAGGAAGAAAAGGAGAGAAGTGAATGGAGTGTTTATTTCTTTGCACACGGCACGCGAAATGATGAGCGTCAAATTGGCGCCTTTCTGTGGTTAAGGCATTGAGAGAGCTCTATAAGATGACACAGGGAAACATATTGAACAGTTATGCTGGTCAAAAAATCCCCAGCTTGAAATGCAAGGACATGAATATTTTGGAAAATTAAAATGAACATTTAACCTAATTATCAAAAAATTCACTATCTTACGTCATAACTGTGACGTACATTGTGCTCAAATTAGCTTCATCTTAAGCGACAAATAATGGAAATAAAAAGCGTTAATTTATTACTTCAAGATCTAAAAGTAAATGCATTCTTTACGCGTCTGTCAGATTTATATCTCTGTTTTCATTTTTCATTTTTTGTAATTTATTTAAACTTGCACGAGTTTAAGTCACCTTTATGTGAAAGAAAACAAGAAGTTTCAGCCTTAATAATCAGTTCCATGTATAATATATGACCTTGTCGAAGTCCATTTTTCATGCTTTTGCAGCTGTAATCGCGTTCACTTAGTCATATGTACCCGCAAAATAGACGTTTGTCGTGTAGTAAATACGCTCTCCCTCGGCTTATCACAATAAAACATCTTACGTATTCGTTCATCTATGAATTTGTTTCTTTGTTAAAATCAAAACTCCATGTTTCCCATTTATTTCTAAGCTTTTGATGTCGTTGCCGGTGTATTTGTCTAGTTTTATATTGTGTGAGGTGCGGGGTGGAATATAGACTGTCAATCAACTTAATGTTTACCTAGAGATTTGTATCTGCTATAAATACCTTTATGTTTTATAGAAAATATGAGCAACTTGTAAAATCAAGTGACACAGATATACAAATCGAATATTGCATATTAATGTACCAATCAATATATTTTGTATGTAAATGTTTGGAGACGCAGTTCTTAACAAAACAGTTCACCCACCACTTCTTATTTTGCCAATATCATATCTCAGACTTTCACTTCATGTAAAAGCATTTCATTTCAATGCTCTATAGAAGAAATCTAATTTCTTTAATTTATCATTCATTTTAGGCAATGCATTCATATTGTTAATATATATATTTATTAGAAATCTGATCTTTTGTCCTAGGTTATAACCCAGAATAGTCAAGATGTTTCGTCATTCAAGTATCTATGTATACAATTAAAATCGCTTTGCTGTTGTTGTTGTTGTTGTTGTTGTGATTTTTATTTCATGCTCATTTACTGCTGTAAGTCATTTTTGTTATGATGTTCGGCTGTGATTTGGAAAACAAATTGTTCTCAGAACTCATTTATTTTTTTGTTTTCTCTGGTCTAATATCTTGACATCATTTGGATATATCAAGGTCAAAGGTCTTGGGCAGATGCGGTCTTCTTCTATACCCGATTATATTCCTTTCACCTGAGATCGTGTCATGCGGTGCAAGGACCATAGGACTACTGCTATTTATTTTGTTTGTTTAATTTTATGACTTTACATCGTCCATAAATTCATTTTACGATGGTTTTCACATTGAGGTATGGGTACTCCTGGCCGAACAGCCCAAATGCGATCATACAGTTTGATACGATAGCCTTCGGACATCTAGCTATTGGTAATTGCAATTTTATACCCCTGGAATTGCGAATTTGTATTTCTTTTGTTGAAGAGTGGCAAATTTAACTGCGTCAAGGAGACATTTAGCTAATCTTGTTTAACTTAACACTAGGTAGCTATGTCTAAAATACCATTATCACGGACTTGACAGTTTGTGTGTTACTGAAATGTATATTTTAGCGTTTAAGGCGAAAGATATATACTGGCTTAGGACAGGAATCAATTTCACAACCGAAATTCTGAGGAGGCAAACAGCGTTGACTTTTTCTGGTAAAACTGAGATACATCATAGTGCAGAATTCAGTGTTTGCATATCATGCTATATACTATATTCGTGAAACAAATATTTATGTGCGATACATTTAAAATACCTGTTCTCAACTCAGATCAGAACAATGTTGACGATATACAATTTCAATATAACTCTTTGTGTTTGCATGTTTGTAATATATTATTTATGACGATGAGCTGTTGAGCTCAAGTCTAAAACTATATGTTCTGTTCTATAAACGAACAACTGACAATGAACGTTTTCCTGTCAAATATTCTTTTGCTGAATGGGGAGATTGTTGGGGCATTTCGTACGGATTCGGCGATTGTTTGCCCTATATTCACAACTGAACTATGAGACTGAAGAAAAAATTAAAATAGAAAAAGTTTGCAGTACACACTTTTTTTTCTATGTTTTATAAAACATTTACCAGAAAAGATATTAGAGTCCTGCAAGTCCATATGTGAAAAAAAAATTGATATACTGTATAGTGTATAAAGAACATGGTAAAAAAATAAGCGTATACTCTCCATTTTAAGTAATAAGGTTCAGGTATAGTTGTGTTATTTGATCTCAGTGACTTTTTCGAGAAAACGTTCTTCCTATAAAAGTGTCGATTTCACTCGAACTCTACCAGTAATCTAAATGCAGGAATACACAATGTTTAAGCTTGATGCAGTCAGTTCTAAAGGCTTTATGGCATCTTATTTTGCCCTATTTTATCATTTTTTGCCCTAGTTGTAAATTGCATACTTCTGTTGTAAAATATACCCAGTCTAACTTCTGAAACCAGCTACGTTTAGGCTGTAAATATGCATTTAAAATACATGTACATCAAAAGCAGTGCGATTGCGCTATTTCAGATTTTCTTCATTTTTGCTGAAAATTGCAATGAAGTTGTCTTTTTCTGATGTGACCTCATTAGTTCATTCCTATCCTCATCTAGACCAGTTTCACTTTTTTACTCCTATTCAATAAGATTAGATTGTATTAATTCAGTTTCCTTATCATTTAATATAAAATACGTTATTTCGAGACTTTAATTTAAACACTAGAGTATTTGAATGATCCGAAAACCATACATATATAGGCATTTAGTATATCTCCTTATCAAATATGAAAAAAAAATGTATTGTTAAATGATAAACTGTTTTGATTCCATCTAACATTATAAATACTTTGCCTTAAGGAATATTATAATAAATTTTCTAGTCCTACCTTATAACATATAGTGTTTTCTTCATTTACTGAATAAATACATGTATGTATTTTAGGGACGAAAATAATAGCATTATTCGATGTCTTGAAATTTAAAAAAGAGAGATGTCTTTCGCATAGCATTCTATCTGACTAATGGTGAACTAGACGTTTACATAACTTGGTTCTATTTTGATGCTATTTTAATTAGTATATGTGAAAAATAAGTAAACAGCATCTCACAGATGATGTTTTTCTCAAGAATGAAATTTCTCATTATTTTACGCCAAATTTAACTGCAGCTCAAACATCAGGCGGATCAAAGTGTCAAGTTAACACAGGAATTATTTTATAAAGTAGGCCGGAATTCCATAAGAAGGGGTGCTTAATGTCACAACTGGTCATCAACATACAAATACGTCACGTGTGGCGTGCAAAATACCTATGAAAGTTTATATAAAACAAAATATGCTAATACATACATTATCATACATAAACCATCGATAGCATCTGAAACCTTTTCACACACCTGTTAAGGTTGTAAAATATTTAGTAAACTTTTTACAACTTTTATAAAGCCTCCGAGATGACTAGTATTGGTTTAAGGTTTCCCACCGGCATACACGATATTGTTATATACCAACCCTTCGTGTCAGCGAGCTAATCTGACGCATTTACAACAGACACGGCCACCGGCATCTTCCCCTATATATTTCTCATCGAAAAATACACCAGAATTTTATCGTATTAATATTCTGTTGTTCTTTGTTCATATTCTGACAGTTAATATTTTAGAATAGTTTAACGGTAACTTTGAAATATTTCGTTTGTGTTTCTTTTTGGAGTTTTCACGTACAATAATATCCAAAGCCTTGGTCAGCGTCCGAGGTTTGCAGTTAGTTTTCTCTAAGACATTAACATTGCTGAATACATTATATACGTTTCAGCTTCCTGTTCTTGTAGGAACAGCTAAATTACTAAAGACAAATAATAAGGAATGTTTTGTCATTAAAATGTTTTAGAATAATAAGACAATCACAGCTTTCTAGAATAATGCTGATTTTTCAATTTCGTTTTTATTTTTTTAATTATTATCATTATCATTATTATTATCAATGTTATTAATATTATTATTATTATTATTATTACTTTCATACTCTGGTTCAGTCAGGTGTTTTCCATAAAATCATTTTTTATTTTTCATTTTGTCAGTTCTTCAGTCATAACATTTTCATTTTTTCCGAACTATTTTTCCTATGATTTATCAAACATACACCCCCAAATCATTCCGGTATGAAACATAAAAGGTGACCACCTATAGGTTTTTGACGATGTTACACTGTCAGTTTGGGTGTTCGTGGTCTGTCAGTTTGTTAGAAGGTGTATCAGTTTTACGGGTACGATATTTATTGTACCCAGGTGTTTGTTGTGGGTTATTGTCTTTCTCATCCCTCGTTTCATCACAGGTATTTTGTGTGAACAGGACACCTCTACCCTACATGTTATACATGTTAAAAACAGCTCTTGTTTACTTAAATTTGGGATTAAGACCTTTATACAATCTATGTAGTCAAACTGAGTTAAAATAAACAACCAATTCGTACTTTGTTTACGTATATATTTGAACACTTACAGAGTTGTGTTATATGCTTCATGTTCTCTAATGTGAGTATTTAAAACTGATTAATTACGGAGCTTTGTGAATATATTAAAATGATCATAGTGAAAGGACAATATGACTGTTTTCCAAACTGCATCCCATATTGTCAAAGACAAACGGATTCTTTTTACAATGGCAGTATATGTAATTGAAATCTGCCTTTAACTTCCCAAATGTGTTTTGTTTTTGTTGGGTTTAACGTCGCACCGACACAATTATAGGTCATATGGCGACTTTCCAGCTTTGATGGTGGACGAAGGCCCCAGATGCCCCTCCGTGCATTATTTCAACATGTGCGGGCACCTGGGTAGAACCACCGACCTTCCGTAAGCCAGCTGGATGACTTCCTAACATAAAGAATTCAAGGCCCCGAGTGAGGCTCGGACCCACATCGATGAGGGGCAAGTAATTGAAATCATCTACCTTAACCACTTAGCCACGGTGGCCCCTTTTAACTTCCCAAAGTCAACCAGTCAGCATTATATGACGAAATACATATTTCAGAAAACATTTGCTTAGTATTAATTGCTAAATGTCAGAATATATTCTAGGTTCAAATAATTGAACTGGGAAGTGAACTAGAAAAGTAGCCTTAACTGAAATACAACCACTGCAGTTGTGCATCGTTTTTATTGGCGACCAGTCAGATAAGGTTATAAAGTTAAGAGTGGAGACCAGTATGGAAAGGCTATAAAGCTGAGATTGGAAAATCAGTCTGGAATGGCTATAGCCGAAACTGGAGACCAGTCTGAAAAAAAGTTATGAAATCGAGATTGGGGATTGATCTCGAAAGGTTATACAGCTGAAATAGGAGACCAGTCTTGAATGGTTATAAAATTAAGACTTGAAATCAATCTGATTTTTTTTTTAAAGTTGAGCATGGAGATCAGTCTGAAAAATTTATAAAGTTGAGACTGGAGATCAGTCTGGAATAGTTATTAAGTTGAGACTGGAGTCAGTCTGAAATGGTCATAAGGTTGAGATCGGCGGTCAGTCTGGAATGGTTATTAAGTTGAGCATGGAGTCAGTCTGAAATGGTTATAAGGTTGAGACTGCAGTCAGTCTGGTATGGTTATTATGTTGAGACTGGAGATCGGTCTGGAATGGTTATTAAGTTGAGAATGGAGTCAGTCTTGAATGGTCCTTAAGTTGAGACTGGAGTAAGTTTGAAATGGCTATTAGGTTGAGACTGGAGTAAGTCTGAAATGGTTATTAAGTTGAGACTAGAGTAAGTCTGGAATGGGTATTAAGTTGAGACTGGAGTAAGTCTAAAATAGTTATTAAATTGAGATTGGAGTCAGTCTGAAATGGTCATTAAGTTGAGACTGGAGTATGTCTGAAATGGTTATTAAGCTGAGACTTGAGTCAGTCTGGAATAGTCATTAAGTTGAGAATGGAGTCAGTCTTGAATGGTCATTAAGTTGAGACTGGAGTAAGTTTGAAATGGCTATTAAGTTGAGACTGGAGTAAGTCTGAAATGGTTATTAAGATGAGACTAGAGTAAGTCTGGAATGGTCATTAAGTTGAGACTGGAGTAAGTCTAAAATAGTTATTAAATTGAGATTAGAGTCAGTCTGAAATGGTCATTAAGTTGAGACTGGAGTATGTCTGAAAAGACTGAAATGGTTATTAAGCTGAGACTTGAGTCAGTCTGGAATAGTCATTAAGCTGAGACTGGAGTCAGTCTGAAATTGTTATTAAGTTGAGACTGGAGTCAGTCTGGAAAGGTTATAAAGTTGTGACTGGAGATCAGTCTGGAATGGTTATTAAGTTGAGACTGCAGTCAGTCTGGAATGGTTATAAAGTTGAGATTGGAGGTCAGTCTGGAATGGTTATAAAGTTGAAATTGGACACTTAATCTGAAAAAATATATAGTTGAGACTGGAGATCAGTCTGGAATGGTTAAAATGTTGAGATTGGAGACCAGTCTGGAATGATTATTAAGTTGAGACTGGAGTCAGTCTGGAATGGTTATAAGTTGAGATTGGAAGTCAGTCTGGACTGGTTATTAAGTTGAGACTAGAGTCAGTCTGGAATTGTTATAATGTTGAGATTGGAGGTCAGTCTGGAATGGTTATTAAGTTGAGACTGGAGTTAAGTCTGGAATGGTTAAAATGTTGACATTGGAGATCAGTGTCATGAGAGTGCAACCTTACTATTCGTCGATTTCAATGCTGTGCTTACTCAAACAGAAGCGATCAGGTACTCAAAATTTGAGACTGTTCACCAAAATCAGCTTCCTAGTATCTGCTTGCAGCATTTAACACAGGTTGGTGTGTATGACTTTTGCCACTATATTTATTGAACTGCCTGTCGGTCAGTAGTAAAAAAATGTTTTCCGGGGTCCAAAGGACCAACGGCAAATAGTTTTGACTATTGACCGGCAAGCCATTAAATAATTGTTTTATTATACGTCATCGAAAATAAATTATCATATTTTCCTTAAACTTTTGACTTCAGTCCAGGTCAATTCAGTGTTGACCTTATGGACCGTTCAATAGCCCAAACTATGGACCATCAATGTATTTAACGAAACTTGTAATAAACAAGGAGCTGCGTTCCTTTAAATGTTGATGCCCCCGGTGGCATCCTTGTCGATACAAAGCAACCTAAGTCCAAAACGAGGTCAAGGTCAAACTGAGGTCAGATGATGTTTGAAGATGAGGAATGGTCACAGGTTACATCTGTACAAGTATCAATTCATTCTTGTAAGGGGTAATGATGCTAGACGAAACGGTCCCATTTGGTTAACCAAGAGATGGCCCATATAAAGCAACCTAATTCCAAAATGAGGTCAAGGTCAAACTGAGGTCAGGTTATGTTTGAAGATGAGGAATGGTCACAGTTTACATCTGTATTAGTATCAATTCATTCTTGTAAGCGGTATTGATGCTAGACGAAATGGTCCCATTTGGTTAACCAAGAGATGGCCCATATAAAGCAACCTAATTCCAAAATGAGGTCAAGGTCAAGGTCAAACTGAGGTCAGGTGATGTCTGAAGATGAGGAATGGTCACAGGTTACATCTGCATTAGTATCAAGTCATTCTAGTAAGGGGTATTAATGCTAGACGAAACGGTCCCATTTGATTAACCTCGTACGGACGGACGGACGGGCGGGCGAACGAACGAACGGACGGACAGGACAATCACTATATGCCTCCAATCTGACTTAAGTACTTGATCTTCTAAACGAAGATTGAGAAGACTATTCACATTCGTACTCTGTCATTAGTATTCCAGTATTGCTATTTAATGTTTATCAATCAGACGAAATTGTTCATGTCAAGAGTAAAAACCTCGTGGACGGTATCAGGGCTCGAACGCGACGGAACCCCTCACTTACCAAAGCAAGTGACCTACCGACTGAGCTAATCGGTATCATATAATTACGACCATAAGAATTGTTAAATATCAAAATGTCAAGGTCTGCAAGTAGAATTTGTCAAGATGTTCATTGTAAGTTAGGCTCTGATTGCTAGCGAAAGGGTCGTCAGAACGAGGCAATGAATAGGTCGTTCTCAGATCCTATGCGTAGCGTAATAGGAGATGTACTTTAGTCAGATTGTATATGCCTCCCGCATCAGTAGATGCCGGGGGCATAAAAAGAATGTGTTTCCAAAAATGTCTTACGTTCTTTAACTCAGCAAAATTTTATTTATTTATTTTCGTAACAATTCTCTGTTGCAGGTAGGTTTTTAAAAAAATTGGCCAAGCCCTATTAATATAACATCAGAAATTATATCTAAACTAGACTATGTCGCAAAGTATTGTCTATGTAGGATAGTAGGATAGAGCCCAAATGATGACTTACACGATTTAAGAAGCTTATTAATCGTTTGAAATCCTTTGATTTACCAAACTCAAAACGTGTTTGTTAAAACAACCGTTGCACCTATTTGAATTGTATTTCTTGTTTTCTTATGCATCGTCAAAATACTCCAAACCACTAGAAAAATCGTTTCATTTTTGTTTCAAAATCATTATCCGGAACCCACACATCTTGGTTTATTAGCATTATTTCTGTGACTAATTTGGGTGAACAATGTCAAACATTGATAGAAAACTTTCCAATTCCCATAAATCATTCACCGTTGACCGCCCGATCACGCCCAGCTCACTCCGGCCAAAAGTATGAGCCCGGATAAGATTGGAGAATCAATAGCTACGACAGGAAATAAAGAAATGGATACCAAGTCTGGCATATTTACGTTTTAAGCTTTACAGGGAATGGACAGACGTGATTTACCTTCCTGACATATAAGAATTGCGGGTAGATCAAAATCACTAAACATTTGCACCGTGTAACCCCAAGGTCATTGCACATTCGGAATGGTAAATGTCACGGTGTGTTAGTCTAACCATTCACCGACAGGGGAATTAATTATTAGCGGTTAAATGATACAGTTGTTCTTAACAAAATGCTTAATTGTATTTGGTAACACGAGAGAAATTATTACAATCAATATGTCCTTATCTTTAACGGCTTTAAATCAATTAAGATGGACGTTTAATTAGGTCGATGTCAGTGTGATGTCTCCTATTTCCAACACAAAAAAAAGAATAAAAGTATTAAAACGTCTTCGTTTTCTTTTCGTTATTTTTCATCAATGTTTGCTTGTCAGCAAAGATTTCTGTCAAATTCCGAAACCAGCTTTCCCTAATTTGATTTATCTATACAAATATGAGTAAAAGTTCATACAATATACATTCTGCTTAAAATTCATCACGGCAAAATAAATTATCATCGAAGTCAGAATTATGACGTATGCACTATTAATGAAGCAATTCCGCGGCTTATGACCAATCTGCTATTTACGCTAATAATTATTAGCAAATTGATTATTAAAATGATCAGCAATAGAATGCCATTTTTAGACCCTAGATTGTTGGATCATAGTCAGATTCCTGGGAAAAGTCGGCTGCGGTAAAATTAAGGGAAATGGCGGTAATTTAGCTCGATTCTATGTTATTACTTCAAACCTTACAATTTTCTCGAAAATCAATGGCAATAGCTCAAAAACCACTCCGTCTGTTCCCTGGATCTTATTAAACCTTTACACTACCCGTTAAAACTAGAAGCTTGTCAAATAAATTAACTATAAAACAGCAAAACGCCTAATCAGGGCCTATTATGAAATTTCAGCCAAGATCTGGGATGAAAATTACATGTAATCTGGATAAATTTTCTTGTTGACAAACCTAACACTTTAGCCTAATCAAAAATGGTAAATATCACCTTAGATTGGGGAAATTATTCCATCGATATAAATTGGTCAATTTTAAGGGTATATAAAAGCAGACTTAAATTTTGTATTACAGAACGGGAAATCTCGCCTAAATGGCCACTTGGGACTGTGAGTTAAATATGTGTGTTTGGTTTTACTAAAACATAAACGTTAGAGGTTGCGTATGAGTTACGGAAAAGGATAGACATAATTTCAACTATTTTATGAAAGTACGGATGATCTTTTTCTCTGGATTTTTTTCATCCTGGAATAAACTCTGGAAAAAGTTTCTTTAGTGTCATATGAACGCGACCTGAAGCAAAAGGAAGGCAATGCTATGTTTAAAAGTGAATTTCTAATAGTCACTTACTAGTGAAACTGTTGACCTATATGTACGATTTAAAGGATTTTTACTTCTTTTGGAATTACTACCAGGCGACAAAATTAGACTGGCTTTTCTCAGATTAACATCTAAACAGTGCTGAGCGGATATAAACTTTTGCCTTACGGATCTATTTTTAATTAAACGCTTATATAGCATAATTCACCTTCTGTCAAAAGTTTTTCATCACTATAAGTTTTATAGATAATGTTTGAGTATTTTGCTGATGTAAATAAAAATGTATCAAAATTGACACAGCTTGTCTTTTATGTTGAAACTTTCGGGAAAGGAATAATTGTCAGTGTAATTTTTAAAAAATGCGTTTCCAATTTTGCACTGAATGTTTTTACTGAATGTCATGTGATTGTGGAGCGTTTTTAATAAAGATGTATATTTTTTAGTATTGGAGTCACTCTACTGAATAATCGAGGTGATAAATATATGTCTGATCGTTATCACAAAGTCACTTCTGATACGGAACGATACATGGAATAGAATTCCGGGTTGAATTGATTTTTAAACAATCTTTTCACGTGAAGATATACAGTCTTAGTGAGTCATTTAAACAGAATTTTATCTTGTAAATCGAAATTTTGCGATGACAGAATGAAAATCTGCACATGTCATTTCTGAAGGCATATATTTTCACTGCATCAATAGGAATTTCAATTTAAAATTCTTACGCAGAAATGTAAAGGACATTCGGTTCAGTGGCAGCCTTTTTTGCAGTATGAAAATCATATCATAACGTGATTCATGATTACAAAAAAATAAGATTGTTTATCAACTAAATTCCTAAAAAAAGTTGACGTCGTAAATTTGATAAAACAGGCAGTTTCTTCCCGGGATTTATGATTTTAAAACTGTTAAAGGCAGGATTTTCTTTTTCTAAATTCGGAATAAATTTGTACTTAAGTTATTATTAGTGAAAAGCCTTGTGTGAGTGTGTATGCTTCTGCAACTTTAGTTGTTGGGTTGTTGATTTTTTGTCGTTGTTCTTTTTGTACAAATGCACGAAAATTATACGTGTGAGAGTAGAATAAAGGAAGTCTCTCCTTTTTTGCCTTCTTTTAGTAAATAATTATAATAATACTTTAAAATGTAGAATGTTTTCTTATTTTTACCAACCTGTGTTTGCGTGAGTCCTAATGAAGCAGCTAGTTCGGCTCGTTCCGGAAGTGCTAGATACTGGGTCCGCTGGAACCGTCTGTTCAGTTGTTGAAGTTGGAGACTCGAGTATATCGTGCGCGGCTTTCGCATTTTCTTGCCCTTAGTCATCCGTAAATCTTCCATATTGGGTTTGTCTGAAACACAGAAAGAAAAACTATTTGTATTTTTTTGTTATTAATAATTTACTACCTTGCAAGTTAATTATTTATAAGATGCCAAATAAGTTCCGAAAAAAAATAATTTAAACAATTTTCTTTTACATAAAAAGTTTGCAGGTGGCGATTGGCATTTAACTTTTTTTTTGTTTTTTGAAAATAGCAACTGAAAACTCCTGTTTATTTTTTTTTATGTTTGCACATTAACACTGGATGGAATTCTTTGAGCTGATATACTCATTTCATGAAATCAAACAATTCTGATTTCGAATGTACAAAATTCAACGACCAACAATAATAAATAAATGACTGATAAATAAATAAATAAATGTGTTTTTGCATGCATTATCAGTGACTTTAATATGGAATACATTGCTAAGCGCCTAAGAATATAATAACAAAAAAAAATTTTCTTCGAATTTCTATTCTATCTCTTGTTTCGTTTTGTCTTCTTTCTTGAAATACAAACTACGCACTCTTTATTTATTCAGTCGTTGAAAGAGACTTCCCACTTTAATTTATGTATAACGCAACATTTAAGGTTTATTTAGCGTTGAATTGGGTAAGCAAGAGGGACCCCCGGGGAGGAGATGTCTCTTTGGGCGTATTTTACCATTTAACACTTCACAGTCGCGTATTGTTACACAAAACGATGGTTTACTTTGTCTATTCTTCTCTCGTGCATTGTGTAAAGGGAACTCAGATTTAATAAGTAATAAGACAAGGCGTAATAATATCCAAAACTTGGACAACTACTTCAGTGTTCCTTTTATAATCTTATTCTATGCTTCTGAAGATCATGGTCAGAAAATTATATTCAGTACTTTACTTCAATGATACAAAAATTATGTTTTAATGAAACGGAATTAAGCTAAAAGGGCTGTTTAACGTTAATTTAATACACACTACCATTGCTCGCGTGGTATATAATATTACAATAATATAAATGAAATGTAATTAATTGTACCAATATCGCGTAACATTTTATATAAATTTAATTCGTCTCCTCTAAATTGCTCTCGGTTTTAACAAATCATTTTCTACCATTTAAAAATTCATTTAAAAACTCGTGTTACGTTTTATCCGCACTTGATCTGTGTAATTAGGTTTTCCAATCTGTCTTCTATTGAGCGTTAATAGAATGATATCATTGCGCATAGAAGCGCTAGAACTGCCGTACCCTGGGGACTATTTAACGCAAAAGTTAACATGGTACCCACAGGGATATTTTATGGGAATTAATGTGCCACCACAACTGTGAATATGACACCATTGTACAAATTAAATAATAGAATTAGGAGCATTAAATTGTTGTTTTGTCACAAAGTCAAGATGTTGCCCTCAAACGGTTATAACATCTTATGTTATTGCGTGATAGAAACTTCAAAAATGGATATTATGTAACAAGGGACAGACAGAAAAAAAAATGCCTTTAAAAGTAGACCCAAGCTTGTTAACTAAATGCTTATTTTGATATATATTTTAAAGTACGTTTTCAAAAACAGACAAAATACAGCAAAAAGTATATAACAAATTGCATTTCCGCATCTAAAATAAACGTAAAATGATATAATTATGTATACAATTTCAGCGCTCTCAATACAAACACTGAAACCTTATATTGTAGAGTGCAAAATATTACAAATTAAGCGACTTCAATGCTAATTCGTTATTTTCTATATGAAAATGCTCACAGTTTTATCTTAAGAAAATAAAGTACTTTTAATATTAATATCAGCTCTTTGATTATTGGTAAAAAAATGCATTTACACCATGAAATGTAGAGAAAATATGTGAGAAATAAAGGTAAAATGACATCCCCTTCCAAACACTACTTCATGTCAACTGAAATCATTTTATACTAAGCGTTGGCATTTTTTTTTTTTTTTTTTTTTTTTTGATAGGGTTTCCCTATATTTCTTGACAAATATAAAAAATAAAAATCATTAAAAAAAATTCTGACGTGTTCGGTCACACAAAAAATGTTTTCGCCTCTTTATAAATTCCGAAAATTTTCAGCTTTTATGTTAATGGAGTATGATTGAATTTCAAAATAAAAATGGTTGGGGGGAATATATATATGAAGTTGAGCCCTAGTTAGGCTAGCATAGTAATTCAACAAGTACACTATTAAAATATGAATCAATGAGACGGAATCCATATTAAAAACACAAAGACTGCATTGTTCAGATAGCTACCTTGATATAAATTTGCAAAAACATGAATGCAAAAATTATCAAAATTGTCATTTATACCCGAAAGTAATCTCTTTTCTTTCTTTCTTTTTTCAAAATGGAGGGGGGGAAGGGGCGAGGGGGGCAGATGTGATTCAAAAGAAAATGTATTAATCATTGTGATCGTGTAATTTTCCATGATATAAAACTAATTCCCGTGTATGATATATATCAAGTAAGATATGTGTATCCAAAAACTATGTATAATGTGGTAAAACACGTACAATGTTACGTTAGATATGTCAACATCCCTTTAACTGTGGAAAAAGGAAACATCCAACATCTGTAACAACTATTAAAATTGACCATAGCTTGCGACTGGGTAATGAACAAAGAACAAACATTTACATGTTATATTATGTCCGCGAAAATCCCAACTAAAATTTACATTATGTGACATTTTATTCAACGCAGCAGAAGGCTTGTAAAGAAAATTATTGTTGTTGTTGAAAAAATGAAATTTATAGGGACAAATATTCATTAAAGTAATGTTTAATATTTTTATATGGAAATGCTTCATTCTTATCTTTATAGCACGAGTTTTACGTGTTGACAACTGAAATAAGTTTATGGTACTCATATCTCATATTTTTTTCTTTATATCCTCATTGCTTTTATTTGTAATGTGCAAGAAACTAGTAAAACAAAATGACGGATATTGGCCGCTATCAGTTCCACTTAGTTAATGAAATCATTGTTTGTCGGCTGAATTGTTACTGAATTGCTACTCATAAATATTTCAGTGGAAACATTGTTTATATAACAATGGCATGAAAATGTCCGTTAAACATGGAATGGTTTCTTTCGCTATCCTTTACTGATATGTTCCATTCCTCTTTTATGTAAATTTTTCTTTCAAGATATCGAGAGGATATTTCTGCGATACGGAGGATGGGAATAAATTTACACTTTCCGGAATAAGACAGTTCGAGAAATTCAATGACGGTATAAATGACAGACTATGTGTTTCAAGAAAATGTCACATGAAAATATCTCCTTTGAAATGAATATTAATGTAACATTGAATATAACAGTCGTAAGAACGGCAAGTTTTTATGTGTCAATAAATAAGAAAATATTTCAGGCAAATAGTTAAAAAAATAATAAGATTGCGGTTGTCAAAAAGATAACATTTTAAATGAGTAGTTATCAGCATGTCTTTCCTTAAATAATTCTATCCTGAAATATTAAGTGATTATAAAAATTGAGACCAGTTGCTTTCGATCAATATTTTATTGTATATAAAAATCTGTAATTTTACAACAAAATGCTATTTACTAATATAACAGTTTACAGTAATATTCACTTTTGACCGGATTGTTTTCCAAAATTTGTACTTTGGAGCGTTCAGGTTCTTAATCAAGCAGTTTTGGATGTCACCACATTTTGTGATACACATTAGTTGGGACCGGAAAGAAAAGGGCTCAATTTACATGTTTTAAATCACGGATCTACAACGATGTTTTTTTTTTCTGGTAAATAGACTGGTTAAGAAATCCATTTATATCATTTACATATATATGTCCAGTATTTAATAAATTGTGGCGATATTTTATGTGGTTTGAACGTCTTTCATTCTATTATCATTAACAACCATGGAACGATGACATTAGATTAAAATGTGTGCGGATGTACAAAAAAAAATCTTCTTTGGTTATGATTTTTGTTTATACGAACTTTGCCCAATTTGATCAAACCTTAAAAAATGAAAATACGGATGTATTTGAACAAGTTTTGCTGGGTGACGAATACACAAAGGGTTTCTTATTATACGAAATTTTGGGGGTCCATGATTTTACATTGAGCCCGTAGAGCTTTTGTACCGGCTTAATAATGGCGTAAAATCTCGACAGAATGTGGTTAATAGAAATAGACACTTGCTATACAAACCGGGTAGCCTTTTGAAATACTCTGCTATGTGCTTTGTAAGAAGATAAGACATTTTAAAGTTCATAAGAACCCTTTGTCATTTTATACCAATCTGATAAAAATGTGTTTGTATTTCTAAAGAGGGCCATTAAGACATATTAATTTGTTAATTTACTGAGGCTTGCCAGCAATCCATCTCCTTCCATGATATTTGCATTTAACTCAATTCAAAATCAATCAGGGATGTAATGATTTTTCCCTCAGTGTTAATAGGTAACTTGTTGACTTTATTTTTCCGTTCATTATTATTCTAAATTGATACTTTTTGCATTTTGATTTTACGCACGTCAAATTCGTGTACAAAACGGAATTATACAATACAACTCGCATACAAATATTTGCATTTTATAATCGAATACTTTCAGTATTCATTGGTTTGAGTGAACTTTAAGTAATTTGACAACATATTTCAGCAACAAAATGCACAGATGCGGCAAAGACCCTGTTAAAAAGCATTTGCCATGTCACATATTGGTGAAGTAAAATAAAAAATCATTCTGAAGTTGATGTAACTTTTTCGGATTATTAGCAATTCTTCCCATATACCCATTTTGTTTCGTTTTTTTTTTGGTTTGTTTTGATTTTTCATCATTATTTTGACAATATATGTTCCAAGTAAAAAAGGGGGACGGGCCTTTTTAATATCTTAGACACACATACACCAAACAAAATGAACCAGAAAGTGTTAGAATAGACATAATACTACAAATCTCTTATAACACTCTCTCGAATTGATCCAATTTATTTCATATCAAAGGCACGATTATTGAATTAAGCATTTTTCGGATGTTAGATCACACAATTAAAAATATAACTGTTATGTAAACATCGCGATTTAATCAAACTTTACAATTTTATTATTATTATTTGAATACAATCCCAATCTTCCTTTGTATAGTGTTTCATTCACAGTTATTGAGTCAAGTTAAGGCCGACGTATTTTCTTGTTGTAAAACCTAATTTGTTGATAAAATATAGAACAAAATTTTACTGATACCTTTTATGGAAAATTATAAAAATTAAATCCTCCATATTTTGATTAATTGTAGTAATATTTGATGTAAAAAAAATGATGTTACGAGCGGGGAAAAAATCAACACTTCATTAACTTTAAACGAATTATTTATTTATTTATGAAGATTTCTTGATAAAAGTAAAATGTGACGAAACAGTTGAGTAATTTTAAGAACAAGGTAAAAGTGATAAATTATTTAATTCAGTATCATTCAAGACACTCTTAAGGGAACACACGTACTATTTATTCCGTGTTTTAAGGTTTAAAGCACCGATAATCATCTCTAGATCGAGGTTTCTTTTCAAAATTATAAGGTTACCCAAGAAAGATACACTCAATGATAAAACCGTTCATTAATAGAATAAACAAACAAACTAACTGGGGTGTAAAAAAGGCGCATCGATGATTCAACACAGGTACAAAAAGGGGTAAAAATACTTAAAAGTCAAATCTAACATAGAAATAAACTAATTTACATGTATCTTTGTATACTTGTTGAAAATGGAACAAACTCAACAAGGAGTATTGCTTGTGTGAAGTCCCAGCATTATGTTAACAGGTAATGGATGTTAGATCAGTAAGCTACACCAGGACTATGTTGTTTTTAAGGTAAAATATGTGCCACAATGCAGTAAACCCAATAGGAAAGTGTGTTTTGTTCTTCACTTTTAAAACAACCCCTATCTGATGCATCTTTATAATATCATTATACACAGTAATATATAATCTTATTAGATTAACCATCTGTCTGAACGTTTTTATAATACTCACCGTCTCTTGGCGGCGAGGCCGCCTGATGGTACGGCGGCATTGAAAACGGATGCCCGGGTCCTCCATGGTTATAAGAACTAGGTGACATTGCCATCGAGTTCATAGGAAAGGGGTACGCTAGTCCCCTTGACGACTGTGAGGTTGACAATTGATCGTACTGTCCGCTGTGTGGGTGGGGCTGGTATGAGGATCGGATCGGGTACGCCGGGTGTCCCATCCCGGGACCACCCATGCCTTGGTTCTGTAACTCCATGAAAGCCGACTTCTGGTGCTGATGTGCCATTTCCGGGTCCATACCCTCGGGAACTCCTCCAATGTTCAACATTGCTGTAAAAGTATTTACGTTACTAAAGTTTAGCACTAGATTCTATAGAAACCAGATTCACAGTTAATAAAGTAGGTAAAAACAAAAACTATTATGTTTAGCACTTCTTAAAACACATGTTTATTGATTGGTGTTCGATTCACGTATACACCTCTGCGAATGTAAACAATGTAGATTGCAGGTCATAGAAACCCGTCCTCCGTCCCAAATTCCGTGCATTCCCATACACACGTACCGTTATCTAAGTCCACTTAATTTCTGTGCACATCCAATTAAAATTAGAAAGTATGTAAATAAAAAATAAAAGTCCAGTTATATCAACAGCACTAATCAGCCTTAATGACGTCTCACAATTGATGGCTTGATTGCTGTGCTGTAATTTCGTCAACTGTCTTATAGCGTCTAATACTGCTAATAACTCCAATTCAACTTCAGTGTTTGATTAGGGGTAATTTTCAGATAAATATGCTGGAACAACTGATCATGTACCATCTAACAACTCGAAATAAACTCAGCTATACAACACTTAAATCAACACAAAAAACTTCATGCACATCCAATATTCATTAAATTTGCATACAAGTCCCGCCTCTCGATATTTGCGCTTCTGTTATTGGACGAAAGTCGCCACTCCGCCGCTCATAAGCTATCCAATTTTCCAATGACTGTCTTCAAATAAAGTCACTATCCTTTTACAAGAATTTGTCACGATATCGCTATCTCCAAATATTGCTGATTTCAAGTAACATTTTCTGTGTGTCCATATTGTTGAATCTATTTTCTTTGATATGACAGACTGCGAGATATTCTCTATTTGTTACGATCGCTCAGTCACTCAAAAGTCCGTGGTTTTGTTGAGATCTTGTGAACGCATTCAAATATACGGGTGACTGAATACAGTATGAATAAATATAGATATATTGTTATTTGTGATATAATCTTTCTCACATTGGGAACGTTTAAAACTCATTTGTTTGTTAGCGAAATTTTAAAGCTTGTTTAACTCGGAGTTTTGTGTTTTATTCATAATACTGCTGAGGTCATGAACAATCTTGGTTTTTAGTTCGTACCGTTTTATCACATAAGAATTTCGCATGGTGTCACAGAAAAGCCTTTATACAACACAAATTTAAAATAACAGAAATCCACGCAACCTGATTACTTTAAAAAAGAGGCCGTGACCACGGGTGGATGTTCTGTGACTTACATAATTCTGTACCATAAAGGTAAAGGTAAATTTTATTTACCGTCGCTTTGTGAAACAATGAACATAAGCTCTATAGAGCTTTTGAGCGGCCCTGTTTTACGAACAGTTAAAACCAATTATACCTTACCCCCAGCAATTTGCTGGTACCTATTTACAGCTGGGTCGACACAGGCAATCGTGATAAAGTGCCTTGCCCAAGGACACACCGCAATGGGAGTAACCAGGAATCGAACCCGTGGCCTTCACCTCCGTAGCCCTCTCGACCAATGCGTCCACACTATCAACAGAATTATGAGATCATTTAAATGGCATACAAATAGATGCTATACAAAACAACTGCGATATATGAATGCTCTTGGTTTTATCATTTTTTTAAAACAGTCAATAAATATTTAAAATATAAATGTTAATAGAATATGTCAAAAATGTGGTATTAAACGATTTGTTTATGACCGCAAGTATGGAATATTCGTATACGATATTTGCAAATTTCAAGAAAAACAAGGAAAAAAAATAAGAAGGAGGACATGATAAATGTGTCTCTTAAAGTAGCCAGAAATATTTATTTGATTTATCACAAGACCCCGTTGTTTTTCTCATGTTGTAAAAGGCTGTACTGTAACAGACGACTTTCACACGAAATTGGCGCCATCCGTACCGCAAAGCGGTGTTTCCATTATATCAGCACGAAAGTGAAAATGCCTCTTTGTCATCCGTTTCCGCAGTTTTAGGGATCGCTAGACTCCCGAGAAAACTTACAGGAAGTTTGGGAACATCTTGTACGAGAACAATAAGGGCAACCGACTGATATTATCTCCTTTAAAGACACACGATTTCTTTGTAGTTACCGAAATCAATAACGAATCGACTTGATAATTTATTAAAAAGACAATCCCAACAGCAGTGTATATTGTTTTATACGAGGTGCAGATTGTAATGCGTTTTGTCAAAACAACAGGAAAATGTGTATGAAATGCTTGAGCTAGCAGTAGACATGAAGTCTTACGTGGTGGGTATGAATGAGCGTTGATTGAGTCACTGAGTGTAATTTAAAATTAAAGGTAGGTATTTTTGCGAGTCACTGTACGGCGGCTATTAATAAGACTGCAGACTGTGTCACAGAGCAGAAATATGTATCTGTACATTCAATACATACAAATAATCATTGTAATGGCTCAGTGCTAATGCTTTGTTCCCATGTGCTAGTGATCTGAACCTTCTACCTTGAATTTCTGAAAGCTACGTCCGTCTTCTTGCCCATCGACAAACTGCATATTTCTGCTGTGCAAATCATTACGTTATACCCGTATATCATGTACACAGGAAAATTGTCTTTCTACCATGCATACCGATAATATAAAGATGATTTTCATACACACTAACAAGATATATCTATCTACCAGTCAAAGAAATTAGTAGCTACATCCGTCAACCAGTCAAACACCTTTGCAAGCTACACCCTACCCCGCTACCACTCATACACATTAGCAAGCTGAGTGTATATCAAAATCCCCTTGATCAAAATCCCCTCCACTGAAAAATGACTGGGTGTTACAAAATCCCCTTCACACATTTGCAGGGGGTATCATAATCCCCTCTGTGATTAACATTATAGATATATAGATATCAGTGCTCCAAATTATATTATGTTTGCTAAAGGCATTGTATTTACGTGCTTTATGCAATAGCCTTTTAAGTTGTAAATAGTTGTATTTGAACTTGATGAAATAAGTAAAAATCACAGAGGGGATTATGATACCCCCTGCAAAAGTATGAAGGGGATTTTGTAACACCCTGTCATTTTTCAGTGTAGGGGATTTTGATCAAGGGGATTTTGATTGTCTCCCTAGCAAGCTACTACCAACTACCAGTCATATACATTAGCTAGCAACATCCATCAACCAGTCACACAAGTTAGCAAGCCGCATCCATCCACCAGGATTGTAGGACATTTGCCCCCCAGGACATTTGCCCCCCAATGAAAAAATGAACTACTGGACATTTGCCCCCCAGTTGAAATGCCAGATAGGACATTTGCCCCCCACTGCTTATTTTTAGAATGGACATTTGCCCCCCAATATTTTTGTCCTATATACCAGTAGATATGATTGTGTATTATGTTGTTTTATTATCAAAATTACTCTAAAAGGCAATTTTTCGTCCTAAAAACTTTTTTTAATTTGATAAAAATTTGATGAATATGTTAATTGCATCCAGGTGTTAAGGTAAATAATAGCCTATTATTGAGTTATAAAAGAGCTCATAACAACATAATATTTTTTAATTTGTGCAATGTTTTTAGCACTCAAACTTGTTAATTTGGCAATTATGTGCTAGAAAATTGTAAGAAACAAAGACATTGTTATCCGCAATATGATGATTATCTTCTAATAAGTTCATAAACAATCACTGGGGGACAAAAATATTGGGGGGCAAACGTCCGTTTCAGAAATAAGCACTGGGGGGCAAATGTCCTATCTACCATTTAAACTGGGGGGCAAGTGTCCAGCTGTCCACTTTTTCATTGGGGGGCAAATGTCCTGGGGGGCAAATGTCCGGATCCCATCCACCAGTCACACACATTAGCAAGCTACTACCATCTATCAGTCCTACAATCCTGTCTTCAAACCAGTCACACAAGTTAGCAAGCCGCATCCATCTACCAGTCATACACATTAGCAAGCTACTACCATCTATCAATCCTACAATCCTGTCTTCAAACCAGTCACACAAGTTAGCAAGCCGCATCCATCTACCAGTCATACACATAAGCAAGTTACTACCATCTATCAATCCTACACATTAGCGAGCCGCATCCATCTACCAGTCATACACATAAGCAAGTTACTACCATCTATCAATCCTACACATAAGCGAGCAACATCCTTCAACCAGTCACACACATTAGCAATCTACATCCACCAACCAGTCACACACATTAGCAAGCAACATCGATCTACCAGTCATACACATTAGCAAGCAACATCAATCAACCAATCACACACATTAGTAATCTACATCCAGCAATCAGACACACACATTAGCAAGCAACACCGATCTACCAGTCATACACATTAGCTAGCAACACCAATCAACCAGTCACATACATTAACAATCTACATCCACCAACCAGTCACACACATTAGCAAGCAACACCGATCTACCAGTCATACACATTAGCAAGCTCTCTCCATCTGCCGGTCATACACATAAGTAAACCACATCCATCCTTCAACCAGGCATACTTATAAGCAAATTAGGTTTGTAAATCGGTAATACTCATTTGCAAACAACATTCAGCATCTAGTCATACACATTGGCAAGCTAAACCCATTTACTGGTAACACACATTGGCAAGCCTCGTCAATCTACCAGTCATTCACATAAACAAGCTAAACCAATCTAAAAATAACACACATTAGAAAGGTACTTTCATCTATTAGCCACACGCATTAGGAGCTCTTCGGTTCTAGACATTAGCAACCTACGTCCATCTATCAATCATACACATCGTCAGCTACATTCCTCCTCTAGTCAAAAACATTACCAAGCTATTCGCATCTACTAGTAATTAACGTTAACAAGCTACATTCATCATTAACCATACACATAGCAGACTACATTCATCATTAACCATACACATAGCGACTACATTCATCTAAAAATCAAACACATCAGCAAGCTACATTAATCTACAAATCAAACACATCAGCAAGCTACATTAATCTACAAATCAAACACATCAGTAAGCTACATTAATCTATCAATCATACACATTAGCAAGCTACAATCATCTTCAAATTATACAGCAAGCTACTAGCATCTTTTTAGCACATATTAGCGAGCCATTTGTATCTATCAATCACGATGGACGTCTTTATGTTGCATGCCTTGGCAGCCGTCTTCCATGAAAACCAACACTGGGAAGCATTATTAACAAGCTACATCCATCTGTACGCGTCTACCATATACATTTGCAAGCTACATTCAGCTACTAATCATACACATTAGCAATCTACATTTATCTACCAAACATACACATTAGCAAGCTACATTCATCTACTAATTCTATACACATTAGAAAACTATATTTATCTACCAATCATACACATTAGAAAGCTACATTCACCTACCAATCATACACATTAGCAATCTACATTTATCTACAAAACATACACATTAGCAAGCTACATTCATCTACTAATTCTATACACATTAGAAAACTATATTTATCTACCAATCATACACATTAGAAAGCTACATTCACCTACCAATCATACACATTAGAAAGCTACATTTATCTACCAATCATACACATTAGCAAACTGCATTTATCTATCAATCATAGACATTAGAAAGCCACATTCATCTACCAATCATACACATTAGCAAGCTACATCCACCTTCCAATCATATACATTAGCAAACTACATTTATCTTCCAATCATAAAAATCAGCAAGCTACAATCATCTACCAACTATACATATTAGCAAGTTAATAGCATCTATTAATCACGTATTAGAAAGCCATTTGTATCTATCAATCAGATTGGACGTCTTTAAGTTGCATGCCATGGCAGCCGTCTTCCATGAAAACCGACAAAAAGCACTATCAACAAGCTACATCCATTTGTACACGTCTATCATGCATATTTGCAAGCTACAACCATCTGGTCACGTCTACCATGCATACGGGTAAGCTGCAGCCATTTGTATATGCCTACCATGCACATTTGCAAGCTGCAGCCATCTGTATACGCCTACCATGCACATTGACAAGCTGCAGCCATCTGTATACGCCTACCATGCACATTGGCAAGCTGCTGCCATCTGTATAAGCTGATGCCATCTGTATACGCCTACCATGCACATTGGCAAGCTGCTGCCATCTGTATACGTCTACCATGCACATTGGCAAGCTGCAGTCGTACATGGTTGCAAGCTGCTGCCATCTGTATACGCCTACCATGCACATTTGCAAGCCGCAGCCATCTGTATACGCCTACCATGCACATTGGCAAGCTGCTGCCATCTGTATAAGCTGATGCCATCTGTATACGCCTACCATGCACATTGGCAAGCTGCTGCCATCTGTATACGTCTACCATGCACATTGGCAAGCTGCAGTCGTACATGGTTACAAGCTGCAGCCATCTGAATACGCCTACCATGCACATTTGCAAGCCGCAATCATCTGTATACGCCTACCATGCACATTTGCAAGCTGCAGTCGTACATGGTTGCAAGTTGCTGCCATCTGAATACGCCTACCATGCACATTGGCAAGCTGCAGTCGTACATGGTTGCAAGTTGCTGCCATCTGAATACGCCTACCATGCACATTTGCAAGCCGCAGCCATCTGTATACGCCTACCATGCACATTTGCAAGCTGCAGTCGTACATGGTTGCAAGCTGCTGCCATCTGTATACGTCTACCATGCACATTGGCAAGCTGCAGTCGTACATGGTTGCAAGTTGCTGCCATCTGAATACGCCTACCATGCACATTTGCAAGCCGCAGCCATCTGTATACGCCTACCATGCACATTTGCAAGCTGCAGCCAGCTGTATACGTCTACCATGAACATTGGCAAGCTGCAGTCGTACATGATGGCAACCTGCAGCCATCTGTATACGTCTACCTTGCACATTTGCAAGCTGCAGCCATCTGTATACGCTACCTGCACATTGCAAGCTGCGCCATCTAACGTCTACATGCACATTGGCAACTGCATCGTAATTTGCAAGCCTGCAGCCTACAGCCATTGCAGCTCAGCCATCTGTACGCTACATGATTTGCAGTGCAGCCATCGTACCCCATGCACATTGCAGCGCACCGCCATTCACGTCTACATCACATCAACTGAATAATTTGTCTACTATGCACATTGGCAAGCTACAGCCATCTGCACAGTCTTCCATGCACATTGACAGACTGCATTCATACTTATTGGCAAGCTGCAGCCATCCGAACGCGTCTGCCATGCACATTGGCAAGCTGCATCCGCCTGTTCACGTCTACCATGCACAAGCAACAAAATAAAAAGCTGCGTACGGGTAATGCTACTATACAATCATTTGTCTATAGAAATACTCTCAACAAACTTCAAATTTGGATTCCTTCGAAATATTTGCATTTTTTTTCTTTTGTTAATGGTGCTATAACTTCAAGGCCAGACTTTGCCATTTATTGAGATAATATGAAAATCTGATTTAAGCTCCTACAGAAAGGTCAAAAGCAACTTTTATATGCCACTTGTCCAGAACCAGGATACTAGGTATTTACTCTGTAATTTATGTCGACACATGTGTTTGAAAAAGCGATTTACTCTTCAAACCATTGCCGGCCGTAATGATGCTTAATTTGAAAATGACTTGTAAAATGACCAATTTAAGCATATGATTACTTTAAATGTCAGACTTGTGACCGATAATTCTTTCCACGTGCCTTGGCATTTAAAGTATTGTGTTCATATTTATCTTCACTAACGAGCAATGATGAATGTTTCGTGAAATTGTCATCTTGTAATTGTCGCTATCATTTTGTTGTTGTTGTTGTTGTTGTTGTTGTTGTTCCTGTCGCTGTTGTTGTTCCATTTCATTCATTCATTCATTCATTCATTCATTTGTTGATTTGTTAATTTGTTAATTTGTTAATTTGTTAATTCATTTATTTATTTAATTATTTATTTGCATGTACGCTATTCAGATTTCTTTTCATTTTTTTTTTGTTCTTTTTCCTATCTCAAAAAACCACAAGAACTTTGTGACATCTCTCGCACGATTTCACTGTAGTCGACGAAAATCTACGAGAATCCATTTCGCTTTCACTTTCTCACAAAGTGCACTTACCAAACCTGTGATAAATATCAAAGACGTCTTACTAGGAATGCTTAAGGCCCTGTCATACCCGATAATTAGATATAATTAATGGGAGAAGGTGTAATAATTAGTCCTATATACAACTGTTGGGACATATTTGCCCATTGAAGTCGTGTCAAAATCGAAGCAATGTTTTCCTTTGATTTTTATCGCGTTCGTTTGTCTTCACAAAATATCGAGTAGACGTTTTTTCCATGTTCTTTACTTCGGCTACACATACTGCCAACAACTTTAAAGTTACATGTTCACAGGATAGCTATAAAATATATAACGGACATTTATACTTACAGGAGGCAATAGAAATGCCCGTTGATTTTTTTTTCATCATTAGACGCTTTACTCCCATCGAAACGTTTGTTTTTATTACCTTAAAACGGATACTTTGCAAATTTGCAAATTCCGTATATCAGAAAGTCGCCTTTAGAAAAAGAAATTTTGACAAAGTTGGAAAGGACAAATGCGAAAAATTTGCTTTAATATGTTAAACATTTAGCTGGTATTCAAGAGGCTCACATCCTGTTATACAAGATCCCTATAAGACTAAGCCTTCCTAGATTGGCATCAGCCATTAGAATCGTTAAAAATCTCTATTGATTTCTGAAATATTGAATTATCTCTTATCTTCGACTAGCTGAGATGAGCCTGGAGAGAAAGGGGATTTTCAGAAATCAGAGAAAACTTGAAGGTCCATATAAAGAAACACTGCCAATGATTTACAGAATTAATCTTACCAGTAGCGTAAACCTTATGGTCTGTATTTGGTTGCGACCAGTCTGGACGATAGGATGACACAGAACCAGTCTGGACGATAGGATGACACAGAACCAGTCTTATCAAAGTTTGCAAGACTACGACCAGTATATTACATAATACCGAAATTTAAACATAAAATGAATCCATGTCAAGGACAAAGTTCGAAAAAAAAATCACGTTCGAAGAAACCCCGCCCGACCCACACGCCCCGAGCCTCCCACCCGACAAACCAAAAGCCCACACCAATGCACGTATAGATGGGGTTGAGAAATAAAATAAGGAACAGAGACCGAAACATTTTCAACTTCTGAAACATTTCTGCAACGACTTATCAGAAACAAATGGCGTAAAGAGCGACAAATCTAGCTGCCTCGGAAACTTGGGTCAGTTGGACAGGACTCAAAAAGTCAGAAGTTTGTTCAACATCATTGTACTCGAGTGCGTTATAATCCGTCCGTGTAAAATTTTTATGTGCTTAAATAAAGATAGCAATTTTCTCACCGTGGTGTGTGAAGAGTCCCGCAGTGTCTCTTTTGACCACATTGACCTTATTTGATTTCATTTATAGCAATATTAGAATATGTTACGGAATATTAGCAAACAATCAAGTGATTCTTAAACGATTAATATCCAATTTCGCGGGGGCGTGACTTTAATTTTCGTTCTTATAGAAATTAGACAATAAAGGCAATTAGTAAAATACCAACATATCAGTCGGTCAGTGGGATTTAAGACCATGTACATATCTGTTTGTAATAATACATTGATATGACTATATTTTACTTAAACAGAAACCAGCAAAAAACTTCATTCAATTTGTTTTCGACACTGGGCAAAATGATTTGATAATTAAGTAGCTCTCCAAAATATTTTATGCTATCTAATGAAAGCACTCAAGATTTTTGAAGTACCATTCACGCGCTCTTTCTCTTTACAACGCAAACCAAACCATGCAGCAGACGACATGCCTGAGGATACAAACCACAATGTGTCTGCTTCTATTCCACCCTGCAGGAGCTCGTGTAGATTGTGTTTGGTCAAAGGGTCCTCTCTGTTGGTGCAGAAGTCTTCCGATTCATCAAAACGCCACAGGATTTTCGTGATTTCATTGTTATACTCCCTTATTGCCCTTCTCGCGAGATCTCGCCTTGTACAACTTGTAGAGAGTTTTATTCATATTATGTTTGGTTTGGTTAATTTTTAAACTAGACGCTCCCGGTTGTTGCAAAATCAGACTTGACGTCTGCTATTAAACTAAAGAAGCTGTCGTCTGTTTTTGGAGGTTCGCACCAGGAACCAGACCAGTGAAGAAAGTGGGATAGCACATTGTCTGATGACACTTAAAAGTTCCCGGCGATGATGCATGATTTCAAAAAAATAAACTTTGTCCAAATAAATACTTATGATTTCCTTTTCTAAAATAAAATTTATTTGTGAAATTCAGCTTTAAACCGAACTGCATACTGCTTCAGGCATTTGATCAAGAATTAGTTAATTAACACAAATATGCAAATTGAGTCGGGTATAATTGATTTCTAATTTTTATACTCAAAACTGTTTAAGACATCTGTAAGATTTGCAGGTACACTATTAAAAAGATTGAAACTCAAGAAAGTATTAAATCTCAAAGATAGAGTTTAGGTTTATCGACTTCGTGTTTTCTCTTCAGGAACGGACCCGCCCCCATCCATTGAATCCTCTCTGCATATGGAGGTTTATGGAGGCTTCTAGCGATATATATCAACCCAGAACAATAGAATCACATTAAGTGTCACTTCAAAATACGCCCCTTTTTGAAACGCGAACAATCTGCATCCTTGAGGCAACTTTAAAGACAAACACCGGACGAAACTGCAGACGAGAGAGAATCGCTTTAAGACATTGTCAAATCGTATGACGAATACGATCTGACGGCTTCCGAATGCGAAACGGCGGTTCAATTCTGAAAGCTGATACTACCGTCTAAACCTTCCTTCGACCAGGACTGCAGTTTCCCGCGACATATGCGGCGCTGTACAAGATTAGTTTCTTTACAAAACATAACAAATCTATTTTTTTGAAAAGTGTTTTGTGCACATGTATCTGTTACAGTATCTCAATAGCACAATTCTCCCGCGTTTCTTCTATTTGCCTGAACCTTACCAAATGTTGTTTTCCAAACGATTAGGATACAAATTCGAAATTGATATTGCATTTTGAAGTCTAAAATTCACGGTCTTGATTATTTTTCGAAATTATATTTAGTTTTGAATCTAAGATCAAATTTCCATGAGTTTTTTTTTTTATTAAACAACTGCAAATCAGTTATGGATTCAGAGAACGTCTTTTATAAAACTTGTCGTCTGATTCTTATAGTGCTTTTTCTTTTTTTCTTTTTATATGATATTTTTTATACCACTTTGTTCGTCTTGGAGAGCTCTTTCGACGTCACAATTTATGTTACTTGCAATTTTGTGTGAATTAAAATTGCAAGTAACATAAAATGTGACGCCGTAATGTTTTGCTCTATAAAAATTATATATGCACCGTTTGAATATACATGACCGCTAACATTTAACCTAAAAGGACACAATGCTAAAAGTAATGGAGATCAATTACTGGCCGATCATACACTTAAACTAACGTATCAATTGGTAATCTTGCTTTTACTGCAAACGGTATAACGGTTTTGCATATAAATCATATTAAAATATCGCAGTGTAAAACGCAATGAAATCACATGTTGATCTGCACTAATTCCGCCTGTGACCCGCATACACCGATCACTTGATCTCATGTATGGAGTTCTCCCTCAGGGAATCCAGCAATACACGATTAGCAACTAAACTGATGGTATTAGACAAATGGCCGTAGTTAAAAACAGATTCCGTACTCTCGCAGAATACCGGACACATATGCTGTGTCTTTATTCCAACCCAATAGAACCACTTGAAACGTGATTGTAACGCCAGTATAGCTATTGTTGCGGCTAATCAAGGTTAAAATTGGATTAGTGTTGATATTGCCAATTTTCACCAGATTTCAAATGAAAATGACAATTAGAGAATATAAAGACGTTAATTTTAGATAGTTATTGTCGTCTGTACTGCGTCACAACTGTCAAGAAACGCTGCTCTGTATGATCCAGAAAACATTCTCTTGAATTATACAAAAGGATGAAACCGCAATAAGAAATTTTAGAGACTTGCGATGCAATGTATAATAGATTCTTAATGTAAAGAAAATTGTTTAGCCATATATCTTGTGAAAACAACATGCATTTTTACGATAAAAAAAATTGAATAAATGGTGGTGGAGGAGCAAAGTAAGCAGAAAATGACGTACATACAGCAGAGTTAATAAATTTTGTCTGGTTAAATTATTAAAAGGCTTTAGGACTGAAGCTGATACTAAAAATAATGATGTTAATCAATCAAACCCGGGCTAACACTTTGCTGACGGCTTTCTTTTAATGTTTTAGTACTGATCAATTGTCGAAAAATAAGTTTAAAACGGATCCGGCAAATTTCAAAGACTATGTCCATAGACTGATTAAGGGTAACAACACTCAACTTCTTGATACAGCTAGTTGATCTAATACTGATATATAATTAAATTAAAAAGATATTTTCATGGATAGGTTGGTCGGTAACGTAAGCAGCAGTTGCATCCAGCATGTGTATCAGTGTCGAGAGAGGCACTACTTCCCGTGCGAAGTTGTTAAAGTAAATATCTAACCAGGGACACCAATAAAGATCTCTACTCTCTTGCATTTTTCAGAAGTCTATTCGCTTTGAACATCATTAAATAATTGCCTGATACTTTGGTGCCATTTTTTCCTACCGATGGTCTTTCCGTCGCGTCTCTCTACTCACTTCCGGTTAAAGATGGCAGCATGCTAGGTGACGTATGACGGCGATAGAAAAATATCACCAAATCTGGAAAGGAATGATAGACTGTGAAACACAGTTCATTTAAATCTCATTCAAATTATGCCCTAAGGATAATAACCGATGCACAATTTAACAGCGTGAAAGAAGAACGGAACTTTTGCCGGAAGTTGTCGCTCTTCAAAGAAGAAAAGCACTAATAGTCGTGGACTTTTGCCGCAAAATGGCGCGTGTCAATGTACGAGGAAATTTAACTTGGAATGGAATTGCTGTTATTAATTGACGGCAGGGGTTTTTTCCATTCCACAAACAAAGAACGTAATTGTAAATAAAGATATTTAGGAGTGATACATCGTGAACTAATGAAGAATGCGCGCCTCTAAATGACTTCGCCTCGGGACACAACTTGATAGAATCACTATCCGGTAATGGCTTCTTTTTTCTTTTTCTTTTTCTTTTTCAAGTTGCAGGTATGTTAGAGTATACTGCTTAATATCAATCATTTAGCTTAGAATGCTCATAAAATTGAAAGTTGACGGGTCAAATGAAATATCATGAAGCAGATAGCAGAGTCTCGCAGAAATGTCTTTTTCATATACGTTTGTTGCAACATTTCCCCGTCAGTAATATACATGTAAGAGAAGAATTATTCATGTTTAAGTTATCCATTAAAGCATATAACCGATAAAGCGACATCATTAAAAAAATCTAAACAATCAAGTAAAAGGAAATTTAAATATTAGTGCAGATCAGTTCAATTCATAATAATTGAGATATCCCGCCCTATCAGTTTATATATAAAGTTGTATATGCCGTCGCTGCCAAACTTTTGCAATATATATATTTACCCTTGTCTTCTAATTCATTGATAAAAATGTCACTTGTTTCATTTGGGAAATATCTTTTTTGTTTCAGTTAGGATTCGGTATGCTTTTTATTGAAAAGAAGAAAATAAATAGAAGCTATTTGACAATAACTATAGGGCAAAACGACATTCTGCAAAAGAGTTACACTCCAAAATGTTTTTCGTACTTTTTGAATCTGCTGTTAAGATGTGACACCATGTGGTGTCTATGTATACAATAAAGTACATGATTATGTAAAAGGTCCCATGTACCATTATTCTGCAGTACTGTTTGACATTAACCCCTTGAATATTGTAATACTGCTGTTTTTCTCAAGGAAAACATTGTGTAATTATTCATAATAGGGTTACAGTAAGCTTATTTTGTGGTACTTTCTTCCATATTTGACCTGTACGGAATGCAATGCAAAAATTTTGTACTTCTAACTTACCAATACTCTAACTGTAATAAGCCAATTTTCTACATCTCTGTACCGTTCCGAGAATTGCATACACCTAATTACTGACATTTCTAGCTGACAAATTAAGTTAATGGACACGGAAACATTTGAAATATTTCCACAATACTGTTGCATTACATCATTTCTTTCACATGTACCAAAACGACACATTAATCACCATCAGGGTCTTGTACAGAATTTCAGTAATATCTAGCTATACCGTCATTTGCAAACGTACCTACACATCTTTACTCCAGTAATAAAGACAGCACCACAAATTATTAATTGTTATTTTTGTTTCACAACAACTTAGCAAAATATACTAAGAAAGTCATCTCTTAATTCAATTCTATTGTTTCCTTACCGGTTTTAAAAACGGTGCTAAAATAGTTGACACGAATTATACTGTTTTATAGTCTGTCCTTTTTAACTTTAAAACAAGTGCAAAGGCCTGTTTTATAAAACAAAGTCATTATATATATCATTCTCCGAGGGTAGTAGTTGGATTGTTTTGAACTTTGAAAAAAAAAAAGAAACAGTATCTTTTACCAAGTCAATTTCATGGCCAAAGTGTAAAATTCAGCCAAAAATCACATTTGCAAAGAATTGTGTTAGTATTTTCACAAAAGTTTTGTCAAGAAAATATTCCTTTATGCTGATTTAGATTATTATTATTACTATTAAGTCAAAACTGATTTTTTCTAAATGTTGGTGTCAAATATGATATACGCCACCAAAATTTTTTTTTTTTTGTTGTCAAAGAATCCAAACTGATCAAGATAATTGGAACATTTTGAATGTTCCTTTACCATCCTCGGGGTTCTTTAGAATTATATATCATATGTCTGGTATTGTCAATATTGCATGAAAACGTTTACCAACAAAGTACAGTATTGCCACGGATATTTTGTTTATTTTGAACAAAAATTTCGTCGCAAACTTATATACAGCAAGTATATAGATTTTTGCAAAATAAATATCTCATAAAGCCTTTTAGTTCCCTACCAGTGTGTCACCGGAGGGGAGTTGTGGTTTGCTGTCGTCCGTCCGTCGGTAACAAAAATTTTAAGATAGAACATTCAGGTTATTTTACTTAGTTGCAATGGTTTTGGTCAAGTTGGTCTGCATTTCGCATTTCGAAGTAAGCGCTGCAAACTGGCCTAGTTCGTGATTTGAATTTCAAACGGTGCAATCCGGTCAGCATTAGAACTGCGGACTAGAATATTATTCACAGTTCGAAAGTCAAAGTTTGGTTTGCAACTGATGTTCAGTTCGCGATTCAAACTTCAATCTAGTCAGCACTTCCCCCATTCGATTTGCGAACAGTTACTGTGGACCAGAATGCAGTTCACAGTTAAAAGGTCAGAGTTAGGAATTTGGATTGCGAAGTGCAAACTGGTCTGCAGTTCGTGATTTGAATTTAAAAGTGCACTCTGGTCAGTACTTTCTTATTCGAATTGCGAACTACAAACATACTTATCCAAGATGTTGCAATGTTAAAACATGGTTTTTGTGGTAACAAACAATTGCACTATGACAGAAAATGTATCCTGTGATACATTTGATAGTAAAGGATAATATTTTTACAGAACCATGGAAATGGGGCAGGGTATGCAGGCCATTTAGTTTGATAAAGCAACAGGTTATACTCGTACATATTTCGTGATGTCTACCTTCCGGTAGAGGAAGTCTATCGCTAGAAAATAATATTGTACACAACTGTTCTGTCATTGTATCCGTACGTAAAAACGTTTTGCGTTACAATTCTTTTTAATTTTGAACATAACATTATTAGAAAGCATGGATTTCACGTGGTTTCATAACGATCTTTACTTCTTATATCATTGTTCTATTCAAAATTAATATGCAGTCTATAAGACGCTGGCAGTGTTGAAACAATTTCTTTACATCTATGAACAAATAGCTTTAAAAACATCTTTTATTTATTTATTGTCATTCTTAATTGTTGTTTTGATATTACTGTTGTATATAGAGGGGAAGGGAGGGTGTGGGTTGAAAATGGTTTAAAGGGACCGGCGTGCTTATTGAACTGCACTAGGTTTCTGTTTGAAATATTTGAATAATTACATCTTACTTTATACATCATGTTTTGTAGTGAAAATCTGCCGATGTTCCACCAAGCGATGAATATAAAACTGCCATAAAATTTATTTCGCCGTCGTTTGAACGTACATCTATCGACATCAGCTGATTTATTTGAACTGTTTCTTCAATGGAAATGTTGCAATATCCTCGCAAATAGAAATTTTGTGCTTTATGAACCCAAAATATCTTGTTCTTAAGACAATTTCACTCTTCGCGGAGCTTTTAACATCATTGTTTGCCGACGGAGCGTGTCGTCAGATAGTTCCACACTGCTGATCAAAGTCGAGACGTCAGTGAGACACACAGAATGCTATGCTGAGATATTTTTCATTACATTTCACTATTTATTTTATTTATTCTTTTCTAACTGCGGTTTATTTCACAATATCTGTGAAACGGGGTGTATGATTTGTTTGTTTTGCTGCGAAATGAGAATAAATTCAATAATAATCCAACAAATCTGGATGAGTATGACATACTTACCAAGTTTATTTTAATTAGTTTTCAATTGATGTCCCAAAATGAAAATAAATTTCAGATAAACGATTTTGTTATAGATATTATTGACAGCTTGTTACCCTAACAGTGAAACCGGATGGAACTTACGGGTTACTCCTCGTATGTCCGTCCGTCAGTCACACAAAATGGGATCCTGTGATAACTTTGAAAATACAAGATTCTTTTGCATGGATAGCTGGCAAGATTGAAGATGTATATGGTCTTTTGGATTGTTTGTTATGGCAACACATGTGTTGAAATGGCAACAAATGGTTAAAAAGTGTGACAAAAACGGCGAAATTGGGTATAGATTTAAAAAATACAAGATATTTTTCATTTGAGTAAGCTATCCTGCTAGGTAAAGTATGGACGGTGTTTCTACCCAGACACCTGTCTGTGCCTGAAAGAATCTTTTGACGCCCACATGTGTTCTTCCCCCACCATCAAAGTAGAAATATATTTCGGGAGAAAGAAAAACCTATTACACGGAATTAATGGAGCAAACGGAAAGTGCGAATAATTATGTAGACTACAAGTACAATTTTCGCAAATTACACAATTTTCATGAATTTTGATACAATTACAGAGACCAGTTTCAAAATTTGCAATAATGGTCTGGTGTGTTCCTGTTGGACAAATGCTTGAACGTGAATTTTTTTCTGCTTTCAAATACGTCTCGATTCATATGTATCATCGCTATTTTCTTCATAGAAATCCGACTCTGCAACGAAATGACAATAATTTTGTTTTAAAAATCTATGTGTCAAATTTCAGACACTTCCATGCATACTTATTATTTCAAAATTAAATATAACCCTCCCGCCTAGTGCAGCCCGGACCACCAAGGCGGAAATCAACGAGAAGACTCATTTTTGTATCATATATCTAACTTACTGTTTAAATTGTGATGAATCGAGCACTGAAATTGCTGCTGATTTTCTTGATTTATTTCTTTTCATTTTATTTTCGTTGGATTCATTTCTTTCACTTACGGAATGGTTTATGAGTGTGGACTTATTCCTTTTTTCTTTTTCTTGTGTTTTAACCATTAACAGATTGTTCAGTTGAGTTTATTAAACTAAACAATCGATGTGATTTGCAACACAATTCTTAAATTGCTGTGATGTATTGCAGATTCATAGTTAAGAGGCAATTATGGCGTAATTTGCTGTGTCCAAGAAAATGTACTTTTGGTGTTTGTCATCTCATTTAAACCAAAGTTTTGAGATATTAGTACAGGTGGATGACCCGGCGTCCGACTGGTGTATATATTTTATTGAACATCAATCCTTCACATGAACGGGCCTGTAGATCTTCACCAAACATGGTCAGAAGCACCGATGCATATACCTCTCTCAAGCTGAAACAAATAGTGCCACTTGACTACACATGATTGCATTTAAGGGCTTTCATAGCTAAAATTAGATTAACAATTAATCGACTTTTCCTCATGACTTGCTTGTTTGATCCTTGTTTAAGTACTTTTACATAGACAGACACGAGAAAACATGAAAATAATCTTCAGTAAGAGTACAGGATTTAGAGATAAAATGTTTTAAAAGAATTATTAGAAATTGGTGCACTTCCAAGTATATTCAAGACAGGACCAGGGGACAAAATCTGGCACCGCCACTGGGTTCAATGCTTTAACATTCTCAAACAGAGTAAAACATTGAAAAATTGTCCCTACCAAGTTCCGAAGACCATATTTTGTGCCAACAGATAGGTAAGCGTTTTAAATAGAGCTACATATGGAAAAGTTGAAACTTTTACAGTAGTTATATTGCATGCAGCCATAGATTACTAAAAGACCTTAACAAAGTGTTTTCTGACTCAGTCTCAGAAATCAGTTAAGGGCAGCCACAGGAGAGTGTGTTAATACCTAGGGTTATTTAATTATGGAAAACTTTTTTATGAAACCTTCTTCTTGAACACTTGGGAAAAAACATGGTTAAAAGTCAAGATCTGTTGACAATTTTAGGGTCATTTTTTAAAACTTATTTTTAAATCTTTTTACTGGTCCTTGATTTCGGACCTAAAATCTAAATTGTCAAAGTAACATAGACCTTTCCCGTATGAATCAAATGCCTGACGAATGTCCTTACACATACTTTCTATAGTAAACTTATTATTTATTTTTGTCTCATCGGGGAATTAACGTTTATTAACTGCTCCTCTGTGGCAAGTTGTATCTGGTTTGTTCAGGTGGGCTGTTCTATGACATGTGGTGTTATAAGCCACAGTATAGTCTGTTGTTGCGGTGTGAATGGTGGGTTGAGGCGGCGTGTTGCTCTTTAAACGCTTGTTTTCTTGTATCAGATCTTCAAAAAGGAAGAAATGCCTAACCACCAGTTGACAATGTATCTTAGTTATTGTCCAGCCATTTACGAAGCTTTTAAAATTGGACAACAACTGGAAAAGATATGGCAGTTTGAAATTGAAGCAAATGGCTAACTATAGACGAAGCCGTTTTTGCGTTCAGTATGGCGTCTTTTACACACTGTTAAATTACACATTTAGCAAATACTCTTTTTCATTTGATTAATTTGTATAGTTTCTCGAGTTTGTAAATTAAATCACGATATTTTCTTTCGTTCTAGTTACAAACATTCAGAATTAAAAATTGACAGTTCTAATCGGATTTGTTCTGACAAAAATAGTACGTTATATAAGATGCTGTTGTACATATTTGACCTTTTTTTACATTGTATGTACTGGTTGGGAACCATTTTCCGGACACATTTTCATATTTCGGCTCCATAACTCCCTAAATTTTTTTTTTACATAAATGAAGCCCACACTGCACAAACTTCAGCTCCTTCTGCATCCAATGTTGTAATCAGCATCGCGTTGTGACGTAAAATATGGGTTCCATGGGGCCTCATATGGGGTCACTAAAAGAAGTTATTTTCCCCGTCAGGTAAACCAGTTGCCGGACAAATATTTTGACGGTGTTTTGCTGTTAATTTGATATCAACATATGTAATTAAACTATTTCTACACATTTCTTTATCATTCGCCTCTTTAAAATTGCACATGCAACATAACCCGACGTTCAATAGCAGCTACGAAAGCAAACCGAGGTTGACTATAAAAACTCGAATTTCGTCTAACACGAATTCTTGATAATTCCAATAGAATAAAATTAGTGCAAAAATCGTCAACCCTGCATCTTACGTAACTTTTACCGTGAAATTAAAAGTAGAACATGTTATCAGCAGGCAATCATTAGGTAGTTTAATTATTTCTTCCCCACTTGATACCTCGGCAAGTGTGAACTACTGCGCATGCGCAATGCTATCTCCATGCCCCGTTAAGACAGAAAGTTGTTTTGTAAACGCAGGGGAGTTATCATCAAAAACCAAAACATTATACAGCCTTTTAATAAAGTGGTTTGTTGTATACATTAAGAACAAACATCTAAATGATCTAGATGAAACAATTACATGAATAACAACGAAGTAAAGCGGATATTACAAGTGTCTGGAAACTGGTTCTGTCCGGAAAATGCTTCCCAACCAGTAATGTCTGGAAGAGGAACTATAACAGTTCAATTACTAATATGTGAAATAAAATTTCTCTTCTGTTCTGTTCTGTTCTAATCGGTTAATTAAATCCGCCGTAATGGTTTTCCTTCACCATGAAAACAAAATGGCTTCCATTTTGATATCATGTTGAAGTGCTCATACTTTTCCCATTTTAGATATGATACAAGAATACGTAGAAGACAGAATGAGATTAAGAACAAAGCTGCACCAAGAATAAAAAAAAAACTGTTGTTCTAGGACAGAACCACTGTCCTTTCATGTCTTGTTGTTTTTACTTGGATTTCACATTGCAATGATTTTATTTGTTAATATAATATTTTTCACATCATTGTCAAAGAATTTAGGTTATGAGTGTTTATTTGGCTATACCAGTGATACAATAAGATAAGAATCAAGGTCGCCGAATGTCAAGGAATATTGATATATCAAAGGAAAGCGAACAAAATAGAAATAAAAATGTAAAAGTCATGTAATTATGACGGTAGAAAACTTGTGATAATTATCTATTTAAATTTATGGAAGATATCGGCCATTGTTTTTTAGGGTTTCGCACGCTATTACGCGACCCAGGAGCAATTTTCGCGGCTCCCCATGTCAGACCTATACAAATAAATCTGTTTCAAATTATATTTTCATCGTTGAGTCAATGACAATATTTTAGGCGTTCTTTAGCATTGAATGATCGATGGGACAATTTTGACACTTGGCCCCCATTTTCTTTGTGGACATTTTGTTGACTGTATGTGTCCACATATTGCTTCTTAGCACGCGATCTTGTATATCCGAAACCTGACACTGGGCATAATAAGTGAAAGGAAGATTAAAAAAAACATTATGTTATAAAAATATATAATGCTCTTTTCATTATTCATGTATGAAATGAAAATGATTGTTTTCGCTCGCATGTACAGCAAATATAAAATCACTGCAAATTAACAAGTCTGGAGTTCGACCATCGAGCTAGGCAAATGTTCTCCGTAACGATAAAGTGATTCGACCATTTCGAGCGTCGTATTGGTTGATTCTGAGTTCAGATTGGCAATTTTTCGACCGACGTCATGTTTTACCTGATACTCCATGAGCATGTCTTTTTGCACAAAATGTCATGGAAACTTTCAGACAATCTTCGAAAAAAAACTTCACTATAAAGGAGAGGCATTTATAAAGATATGTTGAAATGTTAAAACATTATTATACAAATGATTAGGTCTATATAATTATTCTATTTTATTATTACAGAAAATTCTTAATACGATCCGATTTGGTGAATATCTTAGAAGGTAGATAATAATCAGTAATAATGTGTTAGAATCGGAACAACATAATTATCTCAAAAAGTGATTTGTTTTTGAATAAAATCATTGTTTTAAGTTCAAATGCGTATTATTATATAAGAGGGGCTGCGCCTTCGTAATATAATTCCTTCGCATCTGAACTTCAAACATTGATTTATTCAACGACAAATATCTGTTTGAGATACATTATTTCTTAAATAATGAACGTATTTCTTAACATAATTTTTCTACATATTATTCCTTAAAATGCAAAAATAACCTGTCAAGACATTTTCGTCAATTATGTAAACAACTTCGGTAACATCAGTAATTAAAAGATGTAGAACATTAAAAAGTTGCGTCTGTTGGTTTTATATATAACAGCTGTTGCAAATCTACAAAAACATTTTGTACTATAAGGTATAAATGAAATCAAATTATATCTGTTTCCACAAATAGTGATAACATCAAGGAACAATATCAAATTCGTGTATCAACATTAAATGTTGGTAATCGTGCAAAAGACGTGCTAATTGGACGCAAATTATATATTATTATATAAATTATAACAATTTCGTATGACAATTGCTCTAAACACGCAAAATATCACAGCCAATTTTCCACCAAGGAAAGGGAAATAACTTCTATGACGCAGAATATTTTCCATTTATAGCTTAGTGTCAAGGTCCTTTAGCGTTAAAACGCAAAACCATCGATCTATAAGGAACATCTGGATTTATCCTCCTGCCGTCACATGTTTTACTTTTGTGTTTGGTGTGTGCCTTCGTTGCTGTTGTCATGTAGTTTTTACTGTTTTAGTTATCTTAAATATGTAGAGAGTGGATTGTGTTTCTTTCAGTGCTCAGCAGTTGGCTTTGCAAGTGGTGTTGCACCTCAAAATGGTAGTAACGCATTTTGATAGTCACTACCAAAATGCGTTACACTCAACGCAATTTGGTAGTTTACAAAAATGTAGTACCAAAATGCGTTGGATATATGTACACATCCAACGCAAAACGGTATTAATAATAATCTCATGATTGACAAAAAAAAATATATATATTTTGCGACGAATGGACAATTTTATTTCAAAGAGAGTCATGACGATCCGGCTGATTGTCGAACTTGCCCGAGATGTTAACATTCTGACCAAGTTTGTTGAACTTTGGATAAGAACTGCTCAAGTTAGATAAAATTTATTTAAAAAAATCATTCGCATTTATATATGTAGATAAATAATAAGATACATGTATATGACATTGTATACCTTATTGCGGAGGAAGCTTCATTTCTGAGTAAATGATATATTTCTTACCAATCTAAACACACAGACCCACCGTTTCCATGCGTTGTCCGGGGAGGACACCAAAATAAAAATCTGAATCTAACGATTAGGAAAATTATTCGAGAAATCCCACGCCCAAATTTTATCATTCTTTTACGCTGTGTTTCAAAATATCTGTGGTGGACTCTCGAAACCCTCATCTTTAAAGAGAAAAAATGTTGTTGTTTTTTTTGCCGGATATACTTATCTAAGACCTCTAAAACACGCACAGAATTCACCATTTATGTTTATGTGGGCTGTTTTAAAAATATCTAGGTGGAGGACCAGTGTGCCATCCTCACATTTATACTTCGTTTTACAGAATTCAACATTTTCGTGCTTTAAAAAATCTCGGTGGACAATCCCTTTGACAACACTAGCACTTTAAAACAACAAAACAATACAATGTTACTGCATTGGAAGCGTCGTTGGAGACCCCTTTCACACGCTCAAGAATCTACATTTTGGTTGTTTTTATGCGAAAGTGGAACTCCGAACCCCCTCCCCACCATTTTTATAGGAGACATTCCCTCCTTTTATCTCTCTCTCTCTCTCTCTCTCTCTCTCTCTCTTGTGCGTAATGTAAAAATGAGCACATCCCCTGATGTAAAAAAAACTACCAAAATACGTTCAATTCCCTGATCCTTAACGCATCATATGTACCCTTGCAACGCATTTTGCCGCTACCAAAACTCCGCCGAATTTTGGTAATGACTACCAAAATGCGTTGCTACCATTTATAGGTGTAACAAAGTGGTACTATGGTATTTTCGATGACTAGCTTTCTAACCCAAACATTAGACTGATTCTGTCATTTTGAAGGTTACTAGTTCGGCCCAGCTGACATAAAATGGTATCAGAAATCCGGCTAAAGTACTCGGTCCTATGCGTATCTATAATTATAGGAGATGATTTTAATCAAATTGATGACATAAGTATCGTTTTGTTTTTCTCAAGGAGTGTTTCGATATGTAGTAATATGAATATGTTAAAGCTTTCTGTAACCAGAACGAACAATAGAAAATACAATTTACGTATCAAAGACAAGCAATGCTAGGGTTTAGACGCTATATACTATAGTATCCGGCATCTTAACGTCCAAAATAATTATCCCAGCCCTATCAGATGTTTTACCTCCATTCATGTTACAGTAGCCTATCACGTTAAAGCTCTATGTCGAGACGGCATTGAAAGCGTGAAATGTGAAACCAAATTTTCACTTTCTGTTTTTTTACTTCTTTTTGTCTGTCAGTCGTGGATTGTATGACTGACGCAGTAAATCCGCTATCTTGAGAGTTCATCGGTCCCTGTTTTGCTTATACCTGATACATGGTAGCCCGAAAAACAAAAAAATTGATACAAATGGTCTGACTAATGAAAGGAACTCTGAATAATTAAAACTACATTATTTCTGAACGTCAATACATCATACAAATATCGCCATTGTCGCCATTTCTTAAATTAATTTACGTGTTTAGACAACTTTCCTCGACAACTTGACTAAATTACTTCCGATTGCATGTATACTGAATGCATGGAAGTAACAATTGTAAGAAACAGTTGTTATGAGTATTTCCGCTCCTTATGGGATAAGGGTGCCACGCCCATCTCCCTCAGCCATTCAGCTTTCTTAACGTAAAGATAGAGTTTCCCAGATATGTTCACACATATAGAGCGGGCGCAGTGGTCCAGTGGTAACACTGTCTGATTACGAAACCAGAGGTCCTGAGTTCGAGCGGGTCCTGAGTTCGAGCGGGTCCTGAGTTCGAGCCGTAGGTCCCCCAACTAAAAATACTAACATTGGGATAAGAGTCCCGTGTATGGGTGCTTTACACCTGGCAAGCTACAGAACCAGGGAAGCTTCTGGAATTGGAATGTTTTCTGTATCTTGCACTGTCCTCCCACTAACAGTCTTTTCTCACTAGACACTCTAAGGCGAGTACAACATGCATTTGATACACCTTTTCTGTGACAAAGTTTTTCCTTAATTTCTCTTTAAATACGAGACATCACCAATGAGATTAGAAATCATTCTAAAGAACTCCGAAGGTGGTAAAGGGAACTTTTTTTAATTTTCTAAATATCTCCATTATTTACGAAGTTAACATCCTATTTTGATGGTAAATTACACAAAAAATAAAATTTCAATTTTGGCTTTATTTGTTAGTGTATTGCTTTAAAACAGTCATGATATCTTAGTTAGCGTAACAACAATAACATTTCATTATGTAAAATTTAGAAAGAAAATATTTTTCGAAATTTTGACTTTGCCCGATTTTTTTTAACAACAAGAAAATACATTTTTGTCCATAAAATTAACATTCTTAAAGGTATTTTAAAATGAAATATAAAGATATTCTACTAACACCATGAGAGACCTACAGAATGATATATCGCTGATATCAATTAAGCTGCAATTAAGCGAAAAAAAACCTGGATCTGACAGAAGTGGGTTGGTTGCTGATGTTGAATATATATAGTAGGGTAGGACGTTGACGTTTTTTGTTTTTTTTGGTTTTTTTTGTTACAGAATACACATGTAGTTTGGTTGACTTATGTCATCCTCAACACCACCACCACCATCATTAGAATCACCGCCATTATTACCACAGCCACCATTTCTATCACTATTATCATCATCATCACCATTATCATCATCAACAATATTTACAAAAGCGACAATACCGTCTTCGTCGTAGATATCTTTAAACTTTTGTAAGATCTAATCAAGTCAACACAAATAAATATATTTTGGAAAAAAAAATTTAAGTTCCAAACAGTTCTTTTAGCCTTATGAATTATACCAATATTTTCAACAAAAATATATACATAATATATAAATGACACCGCCTGTTTTGGAATAGGTGGATCTAACAGCATGTCACCAAAGAGTACAATTTTTATGAATACAGGTGTATGTCAACACGGTTTTATTGGTTTTTAGGCATTACAAACTGTTCAAACTATTATTAGTGCTTTCAAACAATGTGCCGAGTTCGATAATTTCCAAATAGGTCAATATTTCGTAGTAATAGTAGTCAGTTAGTGGATAAAATATTACAGTCAGTTCGGTGTACAGAGACCTGCTGGAATTTATCTTAAGTTCCGAATGAAGACCACCTTCAAATGCATCTTTGAAAGATGACCTGCATCTTGTCAGTCAATGGTTGGTAGATAATAAGTTGTCACTTCATTTAGGTAAAACTGAGTCAATCTTTTTGGATCTAAACATAGAATAAGGTCAAATCCAACTCTTGATATTACATGTAATGGTACAACTATTGAACCAACTTCTACTGTCAAATATCTTGGTGCATCCCTTGATCAGACCCTATCTTTCGATTCCACGGCTCGCTCCGCTCCGTATTAAAAAAGGCTAACGCAAGGTTAAAATATCTATATCGGAAGAAACGCTATCTTACTCAACACACCAAGAAACTTCTTGTCATGGCCCTAATCCAATGTCATTTTGATTACGCCTGTTCTATATGGTACCATAGTCTGACTCAGTTAAATCCAGGCTCCAAACCACGCAGAATAAGTTAATGAGGAGGTTTGTTCTGGACCTTGATGCTAGGTCGCACATTGCCCCAGAGCACTTTAAATCTCTCAATTGGTTACCAGTCAACAAACATGTAGACCAGATTATCCTGTGTCATGTTTTTAAGATAAAAAATGGCTTAGCCCCGGACTACATGGGAGGCAATTTTATCCAACAGGATACTGTACATTCATATAGGACAAGGTTAAGTCACAAAGGTGCTTTTGCTGTTCAAAAGGTCAAAGGTTTTGGGTTAGAGTCCTGTTTCTTTTCCGGTATTTCCTTATGGAATAAGTTGCCTGCTAGTATAGCACAGACTGAGAAATTACCTGTTTTTAAAACATTAGTAAAGAATTATTTACTAGGCAGTTTAGCATAATTACTTTAATGTGTTTTAATAACTATTTAATGTGTTTTAGTAACTATTTATATGGCTTTCGATGTATGAACACTTTAACATAAGCTCGCATTTTACTTTTTGATATAATTGTGCAATTTCCATCTAGTCACATACTTCAATTTCCATCTAGTCACATAATTCTGTAAACTCTGTTATGCCTTTCTATGTCATGCCACCAACACAAAGGACCACAATGAGTTTTCTCTTTTTTTGTGTAATCCTTGGTGACGGTGTGCCTGTCGTGGCTATTTATAATTTCATGTATGCATTATGTTATTATGTCGTATTTACTATACATGTTGTTTTTAATTGTCCATGTATGTGCATCGCTAGAGTTTCGTAATTTTTTTTCTCAGTAATAGATTTTGATGAAATGTTTTGTATTAAAAGATCATGTTCCGATGTATTGAAAAATGAAATAAAAATACTAGGTCACCAGCATTGTTTCAATTCAATTTGCCCCTAGATATGGTGCTATTTTAAACATTTTTCAAAATTTCTGTAATCCTAAACTATATTTCAGTAAAGTACAATAATCAGCATAAATTTGATTATCTAAGCATTTTTATAACGGAAAACAATATATCTATTTGAAACATGCTCAGAGAAATCAAAAGAAAATGATTTTGTAAAGAAATGAATACTTGTTCAGCAGACCCAAGGGCTATTTTTGCATATTTTTGTCAGTTTTAAGTTGGTACTTCTGCTATTTTATCGAGTTTCACATAATAGAATTTAATCAAACTCTGCACATACCTTTGATTATGTCTACCTAATCTAAAACAAAAAGAAAATTGATAGGTCACCATATTATATTTCGCTTAAATCAAATTACAACGAGGTGGGATGTGGCGGGCATTTATACAACGCAGGTTGGTACGACTTTGTAGGAAGGCTAATCCATATACAAGATCCAGAATCTGTTAACAACTTATAACATTGTTCAGAAGTTTAAGAGAAGAAATATTAATTCTGTAATAAATTTTCTGTCCACAACAACATTTTATATAGAAATAAAAATGTTGATGAAATACGAAACGTTTAATTACTATGTGACATGAGATGTTGGCGGCCAGAGTTTGTACTTGCTTCTCTATTTCATGTTCAGACAATACAAAAAAAAAAACTTTCATGTTCGTGTTCGAATTCCATTACTTACGAGTGGAAAAAAAATATCTGAAACTTTTTTCTTCAGCGTACGTCGCACAAGAGAGGTAAAATGCACATAATGATTTAATTAAAATAATTGCATACAGTTCCCAGAAATACATCCCTCTGTCCTCCATTACCGTAAAATCCCAAGATGTAATTTTCTATAATTATCTTTGTCTCCGAAAGTGCTTTAAAAGATTTAAGAACCAAACACTGCCAGTGTTAAAATGCGTTATACTGTCAAGTCACATCCTCAAATGGAACGCTTCCCTGGTTTTATGTTGCGGCATTAAAGCGCAGACTTCGCTTCATCATTTATTTTTATTCCTAGCGTTTTGAGAAAGCCCAGTCCTGTATATCTATCGCAGCTTATTAATCAATACATTGAAGTAGTTTTGATAATTTTCTCTTTTAATTTTCTGCTTTTATTAACTGTTGAATTTCATATTCAGCTGAAACGCATTCAAAATACGATACTACCACATTTGAAAAAAAGTAGAAAAAAAGAAAACGTAGTTAATTTAAATCTTTTTCGAATATTTGAATATGACTTCTTTTATAATTTCATTAGATACATTCACTCAGTTATTCCATGTTTTGCTATCAATTTGTTTTCCTCTCTTGCATAGAAAATCGCTGCATTATTTGCTCTCCCATATGTACACACTGCTATATGTGTTATTGCAATGTTTATTTGTTTGTCTGCTGACCTGCCTGAATAAAGAAGTTAGAATTTAATGTATCAGTAGTCGAACACCAGATCATCGTCATCATCGTCATTATTATCATTATCATTTTTATTATTATAATTATTATTATTATTATCGTCGTTATCATCATCATTATTATCATCATCAGTATTAGCATGAGCACATATTATGGTACAAGCTAATTGCGTCTGTCCACCTGTACATTTTGTGCTTTATTAACAGCCTAGTTTCATTTCACCATAAATTTACAAAATAATGTAACTATGTGACATGATATTTCTGATTTTAAAGCCTAACCCCGTTTGCCAAAATCTGCAGAATAAATATATATGCTTTTGTCCTAAACTTACAGGTATTCTTATATTGTATTACTGCACTCACACTCACACTCACACAAAGTTACGTATTCTTGCATGTTTATATCAAGTCCGCAGAAAAAAAAATAGGTTCGCATGCCGCGTTGTTGCGTGATTAAGTAAATGTATACTGCACGAAACAAGCAATTAAAGAGAAAGAAATAGACACGCTCGATACTCGAGCTAGAGAATGGCCAGAATCAGAATCTGTTAAATAGATCCGCATGGAAACAGTTTCAAGGTTCTCTTGTTTGCTGTTAATTTACTGTCTACTGAAACATTGTTTTTTTTTTCTTTCTGCCACTGCTGTTCTTATATATTTTTAAAAAGGTATACCTTAGAAGGGCATGCACCTCCAGACAGATGTGTTTCATTTTTGGAAATTTGGAAAATATTATATCTTTTGTTAGTAATTTTAAGTTTTTAAGTAATGAAGTAGATAAAGACCAAACAGGCTGTCAATTTCAAAATTTACTATAGTGCCAACGTTTCAGCTACATGCCTTCTTCAGGGAATAATAATAATAAACAACGGAAATAACGTCATACATGTTTTTAAGTACAAATTTATGTGAAAGGTATAAACGAGCTTTCATACATATATGCAGTTTTGTAAAAAGTTAAGAAGATCTTTTATCGCGTTAGTGACGCACTAAAATGGTTTTAAAACAGAAGGATTTCTGGAGTGTGTGCTTCATACCATAGCAATAAACATCCACTTATCTAGGTAGTACTAACCTATACTATCATGACATTTTTAAACGTTTCTTTATGAATTTAAAGGTTAGTATTATTACTTTTGTTTTAAAGCATCTTCCTTAAGTACTCGATATAATACACCAGTTATTCTTTATTTATTATTAATCAATTAATTAATCATTTTTGTAAACTATTAAAATCCTAAATGAAACCTAACGTTAACCGTTAGTAAGCGTATATTCGCTCAATGCGGTCGTACATCCATCCAATAGGTGAGAATTAATGTACCGATGGCGGCGGTGACGGTGAACCAACAGACAAGAGAAGCCGAATCAACCTAAGCAATGTAAGATTCGAGCTAAAGACCTGTTGTTCAGGAGATCGAGGATCTACCACACAACCACAAAGTATCTCTTTAAAATGTTAAAATGATTTTATACATCCAACAGCAGCTATCATACAAATGTAAAGTAACATTGTAAATAAAGAACAACACGAAAAATGTCCAGCTAAATCCAAATAAAATAAATAACAGCGTTACATTCAGTGCCAAAAACAGCTTTTTCTCTAAAGTATTTCTCTTACTAAATTCATGTCCACTGGATGTCGCAACCTTTTATATGTGCAAGTCTAAATTAGGGAAAATTGCAAAATTACTTTAATGAGCAGAAAATCCATTGCAAAGACTAAGTACTGGAGGTTAATAAAATCGATCCGTCTACTTTTATTATTTCTTCTCTCAAGTAACAATCGTACTCCATACGCAGTTGTAAAGATTTTATAATTTTGACTGCAACACGCAAGAATTAATATGGTTTCTTTGCCATTTTTCAACAACCTAGGTAACAGGCGCTTATTTATCCAAATGAGTATCCCTGGCATGATTCCGAACCAGTATTAACTATTTGTCTACATTTTAAAAACTGGTCCTGCATGAATAAGCGATGGACAGACTCGTGGTATCTAGCCGGAAACGAAGTCGCAATGAAAGGCATTCTTTTTACCGGTGGGTCGAATTTGAAGCCAATAAATTGGTAGTCTTTTATTGCCCCTATTAAGAGAGCGAACAGTGATCCATGTCCAATGGTAACTCTGACTAGAATCCAGTTGTTGTGAGTTCGAGTCCCCGCTTTGGATAAGAGTCCCGTGCTTGACACAGTGGCACGCATAAGAACCAATGAACTTGGAGCCACTTCGGTGTCTTGCACTTTTCTCCAGGTAGACAGGCATGCAGAGGAGTTCCGGGCCATGGTGGCTATACAGTAAGCTATACAGTAAGCTTAAATACAAGCAATCAGTCCCTAACCTGGTGAACTCGCATGCATTTGCCATTTTGGTTTTGAAAACATTTTTTTTTTGTAATATATGAAGTAACAGACGAAAGTAGTTGGTTTAATTTTGAAGGTAATGAAATTATTTTATCATGCAGTCAAGTGTACAGCAAAAATGTGTAATTTATTATATTTAATTTGCTACAAAAATAATATTGTTATCTTGTCAGGTTGTAGCCTGATTATGTTATTCCGACTTAGTTAAGGTCTAAGATTGTTTAGGGCTACCCGGCCTTACCTACCTAAAATCCATACCCTTACGTTTTTAAAGTTCTTTTTTTAACAAAGGTAGGCCTAACTGTAGATTAATAGTCTGTTGAGATCAAACATTTCCCATTCCATTTAAGAAACATTATGTCAGCGTGCCTTAGAAATCCTCTTTTCCCTTCCTTTACTGTTGGTTAGAATCAGAGATAAGAGATACTGTAATTTTTTTCAGAAAGTGCTATTAAAGAGGATTGATTTTACAGAAACGACTGATGCCAGTCTAGCCTAACTTGTATTACCTTCAAAAATATGTGCAATTGAGTTGATTTTTCATTTTTATCTATTAATATACACTTTATTTCAACCGAAGGATGATGCTTGGAAACGCCAATTAAAAACAAGAATGGGCGTGCTAGTTCTCTGACTCGTATAAATGTTTAACATTTATATTACGGAATAACAATATTTTCTACGGTTAAATGGGTCTATGGGGCAAACCGATGGTGCCTAATAAACTAAGAAAATTACTGAATATGGACTAAAAGCTTTTAAATATCGAAGAATCGTAGAAAGAGGACAAGAGCAGACCCCGTGGCAACCATGTTCGTCGCTAAATAACAATCATTCCGCAATAAAGTGGCAATACTAGATCCAGAACTCGCTGCACAAACTGAGTTTATTACAGATTGGGTGAGTTCACTGCTTTACGATTACAGATTAATATAAATGTGCTATCCAACAAATAAAGTAAAAAAAAAAAGGTATTTTAATATGTCGATAAGTGTATGCATTTAGTACTGGTTTTACTTTTTACCTACTGTCTAAATAAATTAATTTACATAATGTTGGAAAATAACCGCCCACCGTTCAAAATTTGAAATTATGTTAAAAATGGCCTCAATCTCATCAATATACATGTATTCAAAATTCAAATAAGTACAATTAAGAAATACTTAAAAATGAAACTGAAACAGACCGGAACAAAAACATAGTACAGCCTATCCAAATGGTGAAGATGCAATAACTGTTAACGATTAGCCTACTTATTTTTTTTTTGGTAATAACATGGGCAATTTTAGAGGAAACGAAATTTTACAAAATTTGATAACAGTAGTATTGTATTGATATTGAGGACTACTGAAAAGTTAAAGTATGTAAATCTTTTACACGGATTGGATTACAAATCGACCAATAACCGATAATTTTAATGGCCGCACGAGCGTTGATAAAATTCGTTTTAATTGCTGTTGCAAGGTCTAATATTGTACAAGGCGGCTAGAGACATTGATGAGATTTCATAAATTACCCTCCTGGAGGACGATTGTGCTCATTATAGGGCAAATCTTCACCAGTTTGACGACAGCGATTGAAAAGAAATTATTTTGAAAATGAAAATTACCCATAATCGCCATCCTGTGTTAAATCTAGCGAAGATACCGAAGCATTCCGAATGACGCTACATTGCGTGGTTTTCAGCTCTTTGCGGATCAAAGATGTATAGATAAACGTTTGCCGATCGGCAGACAATGGTACTGGCTGACAAGTTGATCGAAGGTCCTGCAATTATTTCTGGTGTTTTGTTAAAAAGTAAAATACCTATCCATGAGTTATGGGCTTGTCATAACTTTCTTAAAACTCAAGTAGGTTCTTGTTTCTTCTCCGTAAAATTATTCTGAAAACAAAACAAATAAAAAAAAAAACGGTCCATGACGAGGCATTTTACAGCTGTTTGTTTTTGTAAGTAAAACTTCACTGGATGCAGCTGTTGGTCCAGTTATAAACTGGTATTGTAACTGGTGTCTCTAGGCCCCGCACGAATAGCTCAGTACTCGCAAGACGGCGGCGAGTTCATTCCCCGCACGAAGCCAGTGTTTTCCTTTACGGTTGGCAGAAGACAACTATTCTTCAAGTCAGTCGTCCTCAAGCTCTGATTCAGATGGAGAAGTTGTCAGTTACTTGCTAGTGACAGGTAGGTAACACGCGTGAGGTTGACTAGCCACATCAATCAATCAATCAATCAATCAAAGATCAGAAGCGTCCACTGTTCCACTACCTACTTGTCTTCCGGAAGTAAACGACAAATTCCCTACATGTATCAGAAGCGTACAAGGATTCAGATATTCAAAGGGATAAATTCACCTTGCCTGGGGATCGAGCTCGCAGCCCCTAATTTGATAGTATTGTGCTAGTTGAATACTTCCTTTTTTTAGTAAAATTGATCCATATAAAATGATTTCGTTTTTTGTGTAGTCTTTTTATCTCCCCATTTGTCTTACTTTTTTTTTCCTGTTTCGCTTAAAAATTGTTTTGAATCTCTATATAAAATCTGTTTCCATCTTGCCTCACTCAACCTAATGAACTCTATTTCCATTATAAAATCGGCCCCTTGAAAATTCAGGCTACCCCCTCCGTTTCCTGAACATGTGCAATATATTACGAGTGTGTTTTTTTGTATTAACATGTCTTTTTAATGCATATCTATAACCATAATCATTTATAATAATAATAACAATTCAACTGCATATATACTAATCCTTAAGGAAAATGTGGCAGTGAAGCAGTTGGATATAAACAAGTTAATAATAACCAATTACTTATACAGAAAATATATAAACATTTTATTTACAGGAACGACAGATATTTTCATTCATATCAATTATAAGTAATAAACATGTTTTTTTATCTATCTGCTCAACAGCCTCCTAAGCTTCCTAAATCATTGATACTTCGAAGATACATAACATTATAGAAGTGCCAAGAGACAAAAAAACAATGAGTTGTAACATTTTCTAAACATTATAGTGAAATTAAAGTATATATCCGCGCTTGCTTCCACTCATATAAGGTTGGGGGTACTACCAGATGATAAATACTCCAATTGAATGAGTGTACATAGAATTTGAATAAATAATATTGCATAAAAAGCTCAGGATATTCCAAACATTAAAAGTTACACCGATTCTACAAAACTGTATTATCATCCTCTATTTCAACAAATATAGATATATCGTCGGGACTGTTCACAGTAACGACAGCTCTACACTCTAAGAATGCAAGAACACCGTCACACAGACCGTTTTAAACAGCTTCTATGCTTGGTACCACTAGTAAAATCCGGACACTTTATTCCGTACACTAAACTCAGTTCACTTTTTCAAGTTTAAGATCCAATATGAGTATCTAAGAACCGATTTTCATGTAAAAATCCAAGACACATTCTACCCATCTATCTTTGCAATATGGCAAACCCTCTCGCGCATGATCATGAACATGTAGCTTTATTTTGCGATTTTTTCACACCATTTTAATATCGCAAAATTTATTTGAAAAATAATAAAATTCCACTAAATCAGAATATATTTCAACAAACTACACATAAAACTATTCAGGCTGGCTATATTCAACTGCATATTATTGCAATTCGTTAGGTCGTTATATACACAAATTAGAAGAAAAAAAATCACCATACTTATGCAATTATACTGTTTACCTCAATGAAAAACGGTAATTAATTTCAATTTTGGCAACCTTGTCATTAAGGCTAGAAAGGGCCTTGTTTATCAATCGCTCACATCCACTCTATAATATTGTCTAATTTAAGGCAAATTAGAACTTGGCACTTCAATGGATAATCACTGTAATTTCTGTTCGTATTTTCTGTTCTCGGCCGTTTTGCGAAAATTATCCTCATAACATAGTGTAGGCTTTTAAAAATCGTTTAATATCTTCTACTGATAACAATATGACATTATCCATTCAAAATGCCTGTATATAAATCTGTAGGAAAAATGCGAAAGTTTTGTGCATTTTATGGTATACATGCATGCGCATGTAATGGTCAGGGTTCGTCAAAAATAGTATACTTTACGATGTTGATGGAACTACATGTATCATACAATCAACTAGAATATGTACACCAAATGAATTGTTTAAAATTGTTCTACAGACTAAGTCATGAGATAAGGTTTTGAGATAACACGAATTTTCAATAATAGGACCGAACTTATATCTGTTCCTGTCTAAAGGTCGACCCATAAAAATCTGAGTTTTCTGAATATCTGTCTTTGCTCGATCATGGACCTCTTCAGGGCCTAGATTTAGCAACGTACTAAATAGAGTAACTTGAAATGTATAAAACAAAATTAATCAATGCAACATTCGCAGGCCATTTTATCATTATTTGAAATATTTTAACGCACGATTTTGATAAAAACTAGTCATTTTGGTAAAAAAAAGGAAAGGATTAGAAAAATTAGAATTTTACTGTCTAATGATGAGTGTCAGACTGAACCCGATTGTTGATATATACTGGCCATTGTCATGTCAGCAAGAAATGACTCGGCCTTGGTTAGACAAATGCGTAAATATTTATATCAGAATAATATATTTTATGCCTTTTAACTCGTGTCTGAAAGTTATTTCCGCAATTTGCGATAAAGAAACATATTTTTCTTTCGGCAGAATATTTAAAATGTGAGATATTTTAAATCATCTTTATCACAAATAAGGATATGACATGCAAATATGCGGAATACATTGCATGACAACCTTCTCTTTTCTTCAAAAATGCACGATAACAAGACTAGGCATTGCCATGAACTATTTTCGAGATGCCCTACTTTACAATACGACTTATTTCAATGTAAACAATTTTAAGCTATAAATATTTTATGTATATCAGGGATGTTGAAATACTAGATTATGTATGTTTATATATAAAACTTGTAAGCAATGGGATTTTGTCATTTCTAGTTATCTTTGGCTGTGCTACTTACCACTGCTAAGGTAAGCAAAAACGCACAATGATAAGAACACATCCATACACGCAAAGAAACACACCAGGATGGAAGACGGAGAGAAACATATAAATAAAGACATGGAAAGACACACATAAAAATGAGAACACATAAAGACATGTAGACACACATAAAAATGAGAACACATAAAGACATGTAAAGACACACACAAAAATGAGAACACATAAAGACATGTAAAGACACACATAAAAATGAGAACACATAAAGACATGTAGACACATATAAAAATGAGAACACATAAAGACATGTAAAGACACACACAAAAATGAGAACACATAAAGACATGTAGACACACACAAAAATGAGAACACATAAAGACATGTAAAGAAACGCACGCAAAGAAACACACAAAGACCGAAAAATGCACTTAAAACGTGCAGAGAAAGATAAAGATACATGAAAACATGCAAAGACAGGCAAAACACATAAAGACACATAAAGAAATACAAAACACGCATACGACATGTAAAGGCATGTTCATGCAAAGAAAAACTAGGATATGCAGAGAAAACAAATACCATGTAAATGCGAAGAAATAAAGAAGTGTAATGCCACATAAAGATGAACGACGACGTGCAAAGACTCATAAATACATTCGATGGCAAACAAAGACATTTAAAAGCACATGAAGAAGTGTAAAGGCAGGCATATACACGCAGCATCACATAAAATCAAAGACGCTTTAAGGCATACAAAGACACGCCAAAACATAAAAAGATACATAAAGAAATCAAAGACACAACAAGACGCAAAGAGACGCATAAAGATATGCAGTGTCACATTAAAACACACAAAGATAGTTAATGGCAAAAATGTGATCTTTGATTTTACTCCTGAACAAAAAATACTTATTAACTTAAACTTTACACATACTCTGAAATTATGCACATTCTTGCAGAAACTCACAAAAGCGTGCAAAGGCAGTCACAGAAACCAAATATTTAGATGTTGAAACATAGGTTCTTTTTTGTTGTAAAGTAAGCGTGTGCAAGTTGGCGTTGATATTATTATATGAATTGCCGAAAGGCATTGTTTTTTCTCTCCGTAGAAACAACGAGAACGGTACTTATAAAAGTTATGGAGCCATAAAGATTCTAATTCAGTAAATTGACAATTATACAAATCACATTCCCCGTTATGGCATTTGCCGTTTAGCATAAATCATTACACTTGAAACTAGCGAAAATTAGAGGTTTTCAAGTAATTGCCGCATAAATTCCTTCAAAGCAGACGACAGAACAGAGAAATGGTAATATATCAAAGGGGGCTCATAAACGGGAAAATGACACATGACATATAAAAACTATGGAAAAAATGTCTAGCTAACTAAAGAGATAAATAATCTGGCTTCGGGTTGTTTTGATGATAAAGTTAATGCTGGTGGCATTTTTTGAAAGTTCCAAAGGAAAATTGTTTCAACAATAGCCATCAAAATTCATTTATTTCCAGACTATCTTTGTTTTGCAGATAAACAAAAAGAGGAAATAATATTTTTACACGCTTGCATTTGGCTAAAGTTAAAATAATTGGCAATGCAATCTTTGACTGTTCTTACATGTATATTCATATCATTCCTTAGGAAAGTTAATAGCTCTATCTTGGTTAGGCAAACCAAATCATAAAGAAATTACCTCCGCCCAAAATACAACAGGTAGGTGAACATAAATAAGTGTAATAATCCGCTGTTAAGGTTTCGAACAAATTCATTACTGATCTAAAATCTACCACCTGTATTTGTAATGACACTGGCGCAACGCGGTTACTGTCGACTACCTCTAAATAAGTTTTCCTTGACATAATTTGAGAAATTGAAACAATGACAACATATTAACACCAAGACCGACGGTTGGAGATACATATTGATGTAAATTAAACAGTCCCTTATGTGCTTCAGAAGCTTTCTGAAATTTTACTTGGTACGGTCATTTCAATGACACAAATGCATGACTTTTTAATTCGGTTCAACGTCGTTTTTAAACAAAATTTTCAGTTAATCTTTATCTTTCTGGACTCCATACTACAGTGCCAACTTGCTCACAATTCAATCTTCATCAATGTTTCTATAAAAACGCATCTCAGGTTTTTAAATGAAATTCGAGTTAAAGAAACAGAGAAACAATTAAATTTCATTTAGATTTCATAAAGTAAGAAACTGGTACAGTTTCAGTAAGACACTTTTTGGTATTTATATACCTGTCACGCGCCGAAAGCTCAAGTCACAAGGCCTATCTTTTATATCAACAAGACCTCGTCGAACACGAAATGCCCCCCCCCCCCCCCCCCCCCCCCCACTTGATGCATTCAGTAATTGCACAAGAGCAGAAATTATATGCTCACTGTAAACAAAAGTTCTACCATTCTGGTTTAATGTGATCTTGACCTTTAACCTATTAACCTAACAAGAGATTAGAGTGATCTTGGCGCCATCCACTGAGCCATTTTTGAATGTTCCAAATTTCAAGACTAGCTCAAGGTCAAAGTCAAGGTCAAATTTCATTTCGGTACAAAATAATGTGTATGTGGTCCAAATTTGAAAGCTGTGGCTTGAGAAATGTGAAAGCAGGTCACTAGATCAATTTCAAGGTCAAAGTTCATTTCGGTAGACAGAACTATGCATGTGCTTCATTTATTTATTCTATTTATTTATTTGGGTTTTACGGCGCACCAACACAGTATAGGTTATATGGCGCCAAACAGGACTAAAATTTCGGTTTCACATCTCATTTACCGAAATAAAAACATGGGGTATGGAATCAACATTTGCATACCTGCTGGAATCACAGAGTTACAGCAAAACCAAGTGTTAAGACCCTATTAGTCGCCTCTTACGATCATGCAAGGGTAAGGCAGTGGTTCCAATTATTTTCATACACAGATCGTCCCAGAACCACATGGGGCTTCAAATTTGTAGGCTGTAGCTTGAGAAATGTGAAAGTAGGTACTAGTAATAGGTAAAAATCAATGTCAAATTTCAATTCAGAACACAAAAATATGCATGCGGTCCAAATTTGAAGCCTACATAGCTTCAAAAATGTGAAAGTATGTCACTAGGTCAATCTCAAGATCAAAGTTCATTTCAGTACACAAAACTATGCATGTGGTTCAAATTTGAAGGCTGTAGCTTGAGAAATGTGAAAGTAGGTCACCAGGTCAAAATTTATTTCGGAACACAAAACTATGCAAGTGGTCCAAATTTGAAGCCTGTACCTTCAGAAATGTGAAAGTAGGTCACTAGGTCAATCTCAAGATCAAAGTTCATTTCAGTACACAAAACTATGCTCGTGGTTTAAATTTGAAGGCTGTAGATTGAGAAATGTGAAAGTAGGTCACTAGGTCAAAATCAAGGTCAAATTTTATTTCGGAATAAAAAACTATGCATGTGGTCCAAATTTGAAGCCTGTACCTTCAAAAATGTGGAAGTAGGTCACTAGGTCAATACCAAGGTCACAGTTTTTTTTCAGTACACAAACCTATGCATGAGATCCAAATTTGAAGGCTGTAGCTACAGAAATGTGAAAGTAGGTCACTAGGTCAAGATCAAGGTCAACTCATGTCAAGGTTCATCTTGCCACTCAAAACTATACATGTGGTCCAAATTTGAATGATGTAAGTTATGGACATGAAGATTCTAAGTTTTTCCCTTTATATAAGTCTATATGAACCATATGACCCCTGGGGCATGGCCATTTTTGACCCTAGAGGGATAATTTGAACAAACTTGGTAGAGAACCACTAAATGATGCTACATTACAAAATATCAAAGCCATAGTCTTTCTGGTTTGGACAAGAAGATTTTCAAAGTTTTTCCCTATATAAGTCTATGTAAACCATGTGACCCCAGGGCGGAGCCATATTTGACCCTAGGGGAATAATTTGAACAATCATAGAAGAGGACCACTATTAGTGATGATGTCATATACAAAATATCAAAGCCCTAGGGCATGTGGTTTTGGACAAGTGGTTTTTCAAAGTTTTTTCCTATATAAATCTATATAAACCATGTGACCCTGGGGTGGGGCCATATTTGACCCCAGGGAAATAATCTGAACAATCTTGGTAGAGGACCACTAGATTTTGCTACATACCGAATATCAAAGCCCTAGGCCCTATGGTTTTGGACAAGAAGATCAGAAACCGTTTTAACTGTTCCTGACCAATGTGACCTTGACCTTTGACCTAATGACCTCAAAATCAATAGGGTCATCTGCTGGTCATGGCCAACCTAACTATCAATTTTTCTGACACTAGGCCCAAGCGTTCTTGAGTTATTGCCTGAAAACCATTTTACTGTTCCTGGTCACCGTGACCTTGACTTTTGACATACTGACCTCAAAATCAATAGGGGTCATCTGCTGGTCATGACCAACCTCCCTATCAACTTTCGTGATCCTAGGCCTAAGCGTTCTTGAGTTATCATCTGGAAACCATTTTACTGTTCAGGGTCACTGTGACCTTGACCTTTAACATACTGACCCACAATGTGACCTTTACCTTTGACCTAATGACCTCAAAATCAATAGGGGTCATCTGCTGGTCATGGCCAACCTAACTGTCAATTTTCCTGACATCAGGCCCAAGCGTTCTTGAGTTACTGCCTGGAAACCATTTTACTGTTCCTGGTCACTGTGACCTTGACCTTTGACATACTGACCTCAAAATCAATAGGGATCATTTGCTGGTCATGACCAACCTCCCTATGAACTTTCATGATCCTAGGCCTAAGCGTTCTTGAGTTATCATCTGGAAACCGTTTTACTGTTCAGGGTCACTGTGACCTTGACCGTTAACGTACTGACCTCAAAATCAATAGGGGTCATCTGCTGGTCATTACCAACCTCCCTATCAACTTTCATGATCCTAGGCCCAAGCATTTTTGAGTTATCATCCGGAAACGGATTGGTCTACATTCCAACCGACCGACATCTGCAAAACAATATACCCCTCCTTCTTCGAAGGGGGGCATATTAAGTGGCCTTTTTGCAATCTTAAAACTTTATATATACTCTGAAAAGGGATATCTTTGATGTTGGGGTCTTAGTCAAAGTTGCAGCAAAGGCCGTATGGCAACTGCCGAAGCATTATCACATATGGAAGGTGTGTAGAACCACCAGCCATCTGCAAGCCAACTAGTTGAACTAAGGGATGAAGTATTGCAATACAACACAAAGTCCCCTGCTAGAAGCTGACTATTTATCTCAACTGCATCACAGCCTTATGATCTGATATTTGCCAATGATGTTACATAAGTTATTATGCTACATGGTAAAACGTTTATTTAAATTTGCATACTGAAGATCTACATTCATTAATATACAAAAGTAAAGGGTCATGATGGCTGGCTTTAATATCATGACTCAAAATGAGCACATGGTTTCTTGGTAGAGGACCTCTACACAATGCTATATGCCAAATATCTAAGCTTTAGGCCTTGATGATTTAAACATGACGATCTCTAAAGTTCTGTAAAACAAGCGATCCCCTTGGGAAGGACCATTTTTTACCAAAGGAACAAGATCTGAATGAACACTTGGCATAGGAGCATTGGGCGATGTTACATATCAAATGCCAAAGAACTGGGTCTTGCAGCTCAAGGCAAGAAGATTCCTAAAACTTTTCTTATATACAAATGACCCTTGGGCAGGGGCAATTTTAATCCCAGAGAAACGATTTCAACAAACTTTGTTGAGAACCACTACCAAATTATCCAAGCAAAATATCTAAGCTCCAGGGATTCTGAATTTAGACAAGAGTTTTGAAGTGTTTCTTATTCAAACAAGTGACCTCCTGTGAAGATTTTAATAGAATTGATAAAGGACCACTACACACAGCTACATACCAGATATCTAAGTTCAAAGGCTTGAAGTTTTCAACAAGAAAGTTTGGTGAACCATTGGACAGGCCATTTTGACACGACTTGAACAATATTAGTGGAGGGCTACCTCTCCATGCTTCATGCCAAATATCGAAGTTCAGGGCTTTACGGTTTAAGATATAAAGATTTTTAAAAGTATTTGCTAATTAAAAAAACTTAATTTTGACCTAAACGGCATGATTTAAACAAGCTTGGTAGGGAACTACTACACAATGTTACAAACAAAATATCTACGCTATAAGTCTTCAAGTTTTAGACAAGAAGACAATGTTTTATCCTGTACAAGTCTATGTAAAACAAGTGAACCATTGGGCCGGGCTAAATCTGACACAACGGTCATGCTTTGAACAAACCTGGCACAGGACCACTAGACAATGCTACATAACAAATGTCTATGCTCTGGATTTTTAAGTTTTAGACAAGGTCAAATAAAAACAAGTGAGGCTTTTTGATCTCAGGGGCAAGATTTTAACTAAGAGATGCTCTTGTAGAAAAGCATATGTCTCCCCCGAAAGCATAGTCATAGGCAACAGTTGGCAGGAGCCAGTCAAAGTGACCCTAATGGTTGGCTGAGCGATTGAAATGCAATGTCGTCTTTATGGAAATGGTTATGTCAGGTCCCTGTGGTCTGGAGGTAAGTGTGTGTGGTGGGGGGTGGGGACAATAAGACCAATCTTCCCAGGAAGTGTCAAGGTTCTCGGTCAAGTGGTTTTCAAGTTATAGATCAGAAACAGTATTCATACCTCAGGGCCCTGTGAGCTTGACTTTGACCTACAAATCCTAAAATTTCGGCATGTCCAGTGATCCTATGTTTCAACATTCTGGGTAGAGTGGTCCTAAGTTACTGATCAGCAACGGTTTTCCATGTTCTGGCCCCTGCAACCTTGACCTTTGACCGTGTGACTCCAAAATCAATAGGGGTCTTCTTCGCATATCCATTTATCCTGTGGAGTTAAAAGGTCCTGGGTCAAGTGGTTATCATGTTATTTATTGAAAACGGTTTTCCATGTTCCTGCCCCTGTGACCTTGACCTTTGACCTACTGGCCCAAAGATCAATAGGGGTCATCGATGCTGTTCAATCGTTCCGTTAAGTATCAACATTCTTGAAGTTATTGATCGGCGATGGTTTTCCATGTTCAGGCACCTCTGACTTGACCTTTGATGGAATGACCCTAAAAACGATATGGGTCATCTACTCCAAGAGCCCTATCATCCTATGAAGTTTGAAGGTTCTGGGTCAAATAGTTCTCAAGTTATTGATCGGAAAAGGTTTTACATGTTCTGGTCCTGTGACCTTGACCTTTGACCTACTGGCCCCAAAATCTATATGGGTAATTTGCTCTGCAAATACAATCATCCTATGAAGTTTCAACGTTCTAGTAGAGTGGTTCTCAAGTTATGGATCGGAAATTGTTTTCCATGTTCTGGTCCCTGTGACCTTGACCTTTGATCAAGTGACCCCAAAATCTATAGGGATCATCTACTCTGCATTTCCAATCATCTTATGGAAGTTTCAACATTTTGGGTCAAATAGTTCCCAAGATATTGATTGTGACATCTTTCCTTGTTCAGGCCCCTGTGACCTTAATCTTTGATTAAGTGACTCCAAAAACTTCAAGGGTCATCTACTGAGCTCTGTCACTATGAAGTTTAAAGGTTCTAGGTAAACTGGTTCTTTAGTTATTGACTGGAAATGGTGTCTGGAAATTCTGATGTCATTAGGAGAAATTTTTGTGCCAAATTATACTAAAATCCCTCGATGGATGGTTTGTTACGAAACCAGGCAGGAAAAAAAAAGCTGACAGACCTCCAAGTGTGGCCTTGAACACTGAGTTCGGGTTACGGATGTTGTCTCATGATGGGGAACATTTGCACAAAAATTAAACAAGAGGACCATGATGGTCCTGAATCGCTCACCTCCTCTCACATGACCCAGTTTTGAGTATGACGTCGTTTTTTCTATTATTTGACATAGTGACCTAGTTTTTCAGCTCATATGACCCAGTTTTGAACTTGACCTAGATATTATCAAGATAAAAATTCTGATCAATTTTCATGACGATCTCTTGAAAAATATGGTCTCTAGAGAGGTCACAAGGTTTTTCTATTTTTAGATCTACTGACCTAGTTATTGATCGCATGTGACCCAGTTTCAAATCTGACCTAGATATCATCAAGGTGAACATTCTGACTAATTTTCATAAAGATCCCATGAAAAATATGGCCTCTAGAGAGGTCACAAAGTTTCTCTATTTTCAGACCTACTGACCTAGGTTTTGACCGCATGTGACCCAGTTTCGAACCTGACCTAGATATCATCAAGGTGAACATTCTGACCAATTTTCATGAAGATCCATTGAGAAATATGGCCTCTAGAGAGGTCACAAAGTTTTTCTATTTATAGACCTACTGACCTAGTTTTTGATCCCACGTGACCCAGTTTCAAAACTGACGTAGATATCATCAAGGTGAACTTTCTGACCAATTTACATGAAGATCTCATGAAAAATATGGCCTCTAGAGAGGTCAGAATGTTTTTCTATTTTTAGACCTACTAACCTAGTTTTTGACCGTACGTGACCCAGTTTTGAACTTGACCTAGATATCATCAAGTTGAACACTCTCACCAATTTTCATGAAGATCCATTGAGAAATATGGCCTCTAGAGACGTCACAAGGTTTTTCTATTTTTAGATCTACTGACCTAGTTTTTGACCGCACATGACCCAGTTTCGAACTTGACCGAGATATCATCAAGATGAACATTCTGATCAATTTTCATGACGATCTCTTGAAAAATATGGCCTCTAGAGAGGTCACAAGGTTTTTCTATTTTTAGATCTACTGACCTAGTTATTGACCGCATGTGACCCAGTCTCGAACTTGATCTAGATATCATCAAGGTGAACATTCTGACTAATTTTCATAAAGATCCCATGAAAAATATGGTCTCTAGAGAGGTCACAAGGTTTTTCTATTTTCAGACCTACTGACCTAGTTTTTGACCTCACGTGACCCAGTTTCGAACTTGACCTAGATATCATCAAGATGAACATTCTGACCAATTTTCATGAAGATCCATTGAGAAATATGGCCTATAGAGAGGTCATAAGGTTTTTCTATTTTTAGACCTACTGACCTAGTTTTTGACCGCACGTGACCCAGTTTCGAACTTGACCTAGATATCATCAAGGTGAACATTCTGACCAATTTTCATGAAGATCCACTGAGAAATATGGCCTCTAGAGAGGTCACAATGTTTTTCTATTTTTAGACCTACTGACCTAGTTTTTGACCGCACGTGACCCAGTTTCGAACCTGACCTAGATATTATCAAGTTGAACATTCTGACCAATCTTCATGAAGATCTCATGAAAAATATGGCCTCTAGAGAGGTCACAAGGTTTTTCTATTTTTAGACATTCTGACCTAGTTTTTGACCGCACCTGACCCAGTTTCGAACTTGACCTAGATATCATCAAGATGAACATTCTGACCAACTTTCATAAAGATCCCATGAAAAATGTGACCTCTAGAGTGGTCACAAGCAAAAGTTTACGCACGGACACACGGACGGACGGACGCCACGCGATCACAAAAGCTCACCTTTTCACTTTGTGACAGGTGAGCTAAAAATCCCTGATGGATGACAGAGCAGTGCAAACCTACAGTTCTCAAAACTAGTTTTCTACCAGTAGGGGACTACTAATTCTTCTTAAAACACAACAACAGTCCAACATCACATTATCTGACAAATCTTGCCAGTTTGATTTGTTTCTTTTGCCGAGTTTAACATTGATTTCCACAGTATTTTAGTTATCAACCACAGCCAACCCTGTTCTCCTCAAGTAACTGGCAACTTCCTCAGTCAGAGATGAAGAACAAATGACCTCATAGGCAGTGTCTTCATTCAATTTTCAATGAGAAAAACCTATGCCCAGCCAGGATTTGTACCTACAACCAATAATAGAAATTCATGTGCTCGGCCCATAGAGCTCTGGGCATGTAAAATAAAACAGACACTTCAGGGTATATTTTCATAATCACTCTTTTCATTTTGAAATTCAAAAAAATATTCAATAAATACATAAATATAATGAAAGTATGTACATAACATACACAGATCTAACATTTCATATATACATCTCATCGTTCATATCATTTTATAATGGTTAAAACAACAAGCTACCCATATAAAACAAGTTTACAGTCAAACCCGTACTACAAAGACCATACCTGCCAAGAAGCTGATCTTTGTTCATTCACCTGTTTAAATACAGTGAAACTGCTTGATTTGGAAATGAAACATGTGGTCTTTAGCACAGGTTTGACTGTAATTTTTCTTAGTATCTTAATGAAGGTAAAGACCTTTTTACTGAAAACATATTTTTCAACAAAATTTTCTGAAATACAAACACTTAGTAACTACTCAATTTAAGTAAACTTTTAACTAAAGAAGGCATTTCTGCATGCACAGAATCAAAGCATGGCACAGGCCTACTCAGATATTGAAACTAATGTTTTAAAGCAATTAATTCACAGATGGAGTAAACAATTTCAAAAACTCACTTGATACAGTAACAAGAGGACCATGATGGTCCTGAATCGCTCACCTATCCCCACATGACCCAGTGTTGAACTGAGTATGACGTCGTTATTTCTATTATTTGTCATAGTGACCTAGTTTTTGAGCATATGTGACCTAGATATCATCAAGATAAAAAATTCTGACCAATTTTCATGAACTCCATTGAAAAATATGACCTCTAGAGAGGTCACAAGGTTTTTCTATTATTTGACCTAATGACCTAGTTTTTGAAGGCACGTGACCCACTTTTAAACTTGACCTAGATATCATCAAGGTGAACAATCTCACCGATTTTCATGAAGATCTCGTGAAAAATATGGCCTCTAGAGAGGTCACAAGGTTTTTCTATTTTTCAACCTACTGACCTAGTTTTTGACCGCACATGACCCAGTTACGAACTTGACCTAGATATCATCAAGCTGAACATTCTCATTAATTTTCATGAAGATCCATTGAGAAATATGGCCTCTAGAAAGGTCACAAGGTTTTTCTATTTTTAGACCTACTGACCTAGTTTTTGACCGCACGTGACCCAGTTTCGAATTTGATCTAGATATCATCAAGGTGAACATTCTGACCAATTTCCATGAAGATCTCTTGAAAAATATGGCCTCTAAAGAGGTCACAAGGTTTTTCTATTTTTAGATCTACTGACCTAGTTATTGACCGCACATGACCCAGTTTCGAACCTGACCTAGATATCATCAAGGTGAACATTCTGACCAATTTTCATAAAGATCCCGCGAAAAATATGGCCTCTAGAGAGGTCACAAATTTTTTTCTATTTTCAGACCTACTAACCTAGTTTTTGACCGCACGTGACCCAGTTTCAAACTTGATCTAGAGATCATCAAGGTGAACATTCTGACCAATTTCTATGAAGATCCATTGAGAAATATGGCCTCTAGAGAGGTCACAAGGTTTTTCTATTTTTAGACCTACTGACCTAGTTTTTGACCCCACGTGACCCAGTTTCGAACTTGACCTAGATATCATCAAGGTAAACATTCTGACCAATATTCATGAAGATCTCTTGAAAAATATGGCCTCTAGAGAGGTCACAATGTTTTTCTATTTTTAGATCTACTGACCTAGTTTTTGACCCCACGTGACCCAGTTTCGAACTTGATCTAGATATCATCAAGATGAACAATCTGACTAATTTTCATGAAGATCCATTGAGAAATATGGCCTCTAGAGAGGTCACAAGGTTTTTCTATTTTTAGACCTACTGACCTAGTTTTTGACCCCACGTGACCCAGTTTCAAACTTGACCTAGATATCATCAAGGTGAACATTCTGACCAATATTCATGAAGATCTCTTGAAAAAAATAGCCTCTAGAGAGGTCACAAGGTTTTTCTATTTTTAGATCTACTGACTTAGTTTTTGACCCCACGTGACCCAGTTTCGAACTTGACCTAGATATCATCAAGATGAACATTCTGACCAATTTTCATGAAGATCCATTGAGAAATATGGCCTCTAGAGAGGTCACAAGGTTTTTCTATTTTTAGACCTACTGACCTAGTTTTTGACCCCACGTGACCCAGTTTCGAACTTGACCTAGATATCATCCAGGTGAACATTCTGACCAATTTTCATGAAGATCTCATGAAAAATATGGCCTCTAGAGAGGTCACAAGGTTTTTCTATTTTTAGATCTACTGACCTAGTTTTTGACCCCACGTGACCCAGTTTCAAACTTGACCTAGATATCATCAAGATGAACATTCTGACCAACTTTCATAAAGATCCCATGAAAAATGTGACCTCTAGAGTGGTCACAAGCAAAAGTTTACGGACTGACGGACGGACGGACGGACGACGGACGACGGACGCCACGCGATCACAAAAGCTCACCTTGTCACTTTGTGACAGGTGAGCTAAAAACAGCTGCACATTAGGTGAAAACCTGCTCTTACCTCAATCCCCACTTTTCACAGAGCAGTATTTACAAACACTCATTCAATGACAGATTATAGACTGAAATTTAATATATATAATTTCTCTAGCAGGCAACTACCAGATTTGGACGGAATCGTGAGCTACATGTATAATAATTCTAACAATCGTACATATACAACAAATAGCAAACAAATAATTGCAAGTCATTACATTCAGAAAATGGCTATCTTGCAAAAAAAATGTCAAACTAAAATTGTAAGTTTCTGCGAGGGATTTTAATTTTCTCTTTATTTGCTTACTGCCCCATCTTCGGGGAAAATAGAAACCAAGTCTTGTAAAAGTGGTGACACTGTTATAAATAGTCTTATATGTTTAACAGTATCGCCAATATTATATCATGCTAATTAATTCCAATGTCAAATACAGTGAACTTTAAGCCTGACAAATATATCTGATTTTAAAGACATAACTAATGGTATTTACATTTCAACTCCAGATAAACCTCTATTTTGTGAAATACACTGGTGTTTCTTTTAAGATTTTTTTTATATTTTATGAACTTCTGGAAAACAGTTTTCAAATATTTGCTTTGTGTCTTTTTTTTTCACATATGCCAAATAACAATTCTATAGCATATGTTGGCAAACAGTCTAAAATTTTGTCCATAAAATATGATGTTAATTGTTCTATGAAGCCTTTAAAGTTACATGGTATTTCACTAGCACATACCGGTAATACTGGACTCACCTATTTATACACTACTGTTGATCAAAACTGCTTTTACAAATAAATGCAGGACAAAAAAAACTATGGAGAACAGAATTGATATACTTCTTTCAAAAAATATGGAATGCACCAGTTATATACAATAATAGAAACATCTGTTTTCTAAATGTTTGGGCTACAAATACACTTAGTCACTATCTTATAATCAAGTGGCATGTATAACAACAACATCAAATAAGATTATATCAAATATATTATACAAGAGGGCCATGATGGCCCTATATCGCTCACCTGTTATCACTGCACTTGAGGACAAGAAGGTCCTCAGAAAAAATATCTAAGTCCAAAGGACAGGAACAACAAAGGGAAGAAATTTAACCAAAAAAAAAAAAATCTTACAAGGTATAGATATGTTAAAATACACCTAAAAATTGGAAGTACCATCCATGTTGTACCACAGACAACTGGTCTTGTGTTTTCCCTATGGCCAATCATAAAAAAGTTACTAAAAATAAGTTATTTATAGTAACCTAAAAGGGAAGTAATAAAAAAAAATATTGTATATGGACAAAAGAAGGATCTACCAAATAAATCTGTTGACATAAATGAAATTTCAGATCAGTATCTTCATTAGTTATGGAGATATAACAATTTTAATTTGAAATAAAGGGAGGTAATTTGACATAAAATCAGTCCATAGTTATCTACCCTGATTGTCTCAGTCCAACTAATAACAATAATGAAATTTCAAATAAGTCCTGTAAGTACTTACTTATATAAATCCATTTTGATTACAATCAGGGGAGGTAATCAGATATAAAATAACTGGAACCTATGATTGGATCTGATTTGTCATGGAATCCAAGATTTATTGTTGTTGAAGATATTTTGGAAGATTGTATCAAATAAAACCATAAATGAAGTCTCTATATGGCTGCAAAAGCCAAAATAGCCAATTCTGGACCTTTAAGGGGCCATAACTCTGGAACCCATGATGGAATCTGGCCAGTTGAAGAAAGGAAGTAAGATCTTGTGGTGATACAAGTTGTGTGCAAGTTTGGATAAAATCAAATCATAAATGAAGCTGCTATTGTGCAGACAAGGTCAAAATGGCTAATTTTGGCCCTTTCAGGGGCCATAACTCTTAAACCCATTATGGGATCTGGCTGGTTCAAGAAAAGAATCGAGATATTATGGTGACACAAGTTTTGTGCAAGTTTGATTAAATTCAAATCATAAATGAAGCTGCTTTTGTGCAGACAAGGTCAAAATAGCTTATTTTGGCCCTATCAGGGGCCATAACTCTGGAACCCATCATGGGATCTGGCCAGTTCAAGAAAGGAACCGAGATCTTATGGTGATACAAGTTGTGTGCAAGTTTGGTAAAAAACAAATCATAAATAAAGCTGCTATTGTGCAGACAAGGTCAAAATAGCTAATTTTGGCCCTTTCAGGGGCCATAACTCTGGAACCCATAACGGGATCTGGCTAGTTCAAGAAAGGAAACGTGATCTCATGGTGATACAAGTTGTGTGCAAGTTTGGTTAAAATAAAATCATAAATGAAACCACTATCGTGCAGACATGAAATTGTTGACGCATGCACGGACGCACGACGGATGACGGACGAAGGGTGATCACAAAAGCTCACCTTGTCACTATGTGACAGGTGAGCTAAAAATAAAATCCTTTATTGACAGCATTGTTTTTTTACTTAGGAAAAAATAATTGAATGATAAACATTCAAAATGTGTCCACTTGATACCAGTGCCCTTTCAAATAACTAACCAAAATTTCTTACACCCCCTCAATATTTTTTTGCAATATCCTTCATACTACAACTAGTACAAGTTTATGACATTTCTTGTACATTTAAAAAAAATAAGTTGTCAATCACATACTGAAATTTTATCAAAATCCATTTATGTTATAACATCATTTTAATCAATTTAAAGCTTCTATCCATTTTTAAAAACTAACAAAATACACCTGAATGTTTTGTGTGTGTGTGTTTGGGTTTAACGTCTTTTTCAACAATTTTTCAGTCATATAAACGATGGACCTGAATGTTTTACTTGTTATAAACATGCAAGTATCATCTAAAATAAAACTGAGTGGTAGATACTGAATTATTTCTGAGATACTGTCACATATCAAGCCACATTTATCATATTGTCTAAAATATGGCAGGATAAAGAAGTAATTATGCCTTTGTCATGAGTATCCTGCATTATAATGGAATTCATTCATTTTCATTTCAAGGGGACAGTCCAAAATTTACATGTAAAAATCAAAATTAGAAAAATATAGTACATGTTGAGCATAAAATCAGAATGAGATTCTCTACCATTCTATGTGCCTGAGTGTAGTTACCACTTTACACTGTTTACAACAAACATTCAGAATAAATGTATCAAGATTTCAGGAAGCTGTGTTCAAGACAATGTCTAAATAGCAGTAGCATTATTCCTTCAAGTTTTAAAATTCTGAATTTTCTCTCCTAAAATATCTCAAACTCCCACCCCACAACAAAATTGACAAAGTATTATATTTCTTAATATTATTTCGGATATTTGAAAACAAATCACTGGTCCATGAGAGATAACTCTTTAACACCTATAACTGCATTCAAGAGAAGCCATAAAGAGTTGTGTACCTTCCCTTACTTCATATATCGTGTATCCAGGTAGTCATACACTGAAACAACTCAACTAAATCAAGTAAAGAATGTACCTCATACATGTTTCTAAATCTTATATGCACGAGGATTATTTCAGTTCTAAACTAATATCATTTATTCATCAACTGTAGTAATTACAATCAGAATTACAATCAATGGGCAAGAGGGTTGTAATTTTTAACTGAATTCCACATGCTATCATTTGAACACTGCTAGTAAACACAGTTTTCTTAAACTGATGTTATTACATGATGATTAAACAGTATTTTCTCCTCATTAAATATCTGTTGATTTTTGTTATATTACCATTTTACCTCAGGAACATTTTTTCCCTGATTAGGTTGAATTCGCCATTTATAAACATAATGATAGCACAATATATGAGACAGGGCATGATCTGAACACAAAACGCCTTGTGTGTGTGTGTATATACGTATGTGTGTGAGTGAGGATAATACAAATATAATATGATGCATAATATAACTAATACTTTTCAAATGAAAGTACCAATGGTATTAAGAGAAGAGTTTAAAGCTCATTCAAAATGAATTCAAAATCACTGTGCAGTGTTGTTTTCTTAACCTCTGTACAAAATGTCATGTATTGTTTACTGTACAGTAGTAAGTTCAATGCATATTAAGCATACATTACTAAATTCATACGTTCAGTGAAATATACAGCATTTTGCAATACTTTCATAACAGCATTTAATAGTAATATTAATAGAATAAATGGTTCATAACATGCATTAATTTTTTGTCAGCATAACTCCATTCCTTGCCCGATCATAAACTTTTTAAAGGGGCATGCCTCCAAATGTACAAGAAAATACCAACATTGTTAAAACAGGTAGCATCCTCAACTAACTATCAAACTTTATAAATCAGTATCAATCAAGCTGACATTTTATAAGAATGATACACGTACAACATTAATTCATATATCATAAAATTGTGACTAGCACAGTACAGACAGCCTTCTTTCTCCACATTCCACAGATAACAAATTTCTATACTAACTCACTACTTTTAGCCACTAAAATAATAAATAACAGTATCTTCTAATCTTCAAATTCAAAAACATGAGGTCATGATGGCCCTAACTTGCTAATATCCAAGTTTCACAGATTGCTGGAACAATTTTGGTAGAGAGTCACAAATGGCCAAGTTTTGACAAAATGGATTATTCTTACAAATTTATATTATTACAGGGTCACTATTGGACCATTTTTGTGAACTTATTCATACTAGATTTCATGGACCCTAGATGACTCAAAAACATTTCTGTCCTAGATTTTTATTGTAGGTAATATTCTGATCATGTCTTATTAAGACTGGGCCAAAACTGTGACTTCTAGAGTGTTAACAATCAAATATTGACAACACAGACATAGGGCAATCACAACAGCTCACCTTGTGCTCAGGTAAGCTAGAAATTGACATAAATTTCAAGGTGTGCTCCTGAAAGTGAAACAAAGGCCCTGAACTACTGACTAATGTAACATATTCCATGATATGTATCAATGTTTCATCACAGCCAATGCTAAAACATGGAACATTTCAATTAAACAACCTTCATTATAAAATTTCCAGTAGTAAACATAGTCTATGCTAAATCTTATCTTGAAATGCAAAATATCAATGGAAACAACTGATATGTATTTGTAACACAACATTACACATAAGCAATAAAAAGTTTCTTCTCACTTTTGAAAATGAAAATTTTACAGGAAAGAAGATGAAAATCTTGGATAAAATGAATCTACTATCCCTTTACTTGTGAATAAGGGAATCTCAAACTAGGTTCTATGAAGTTTTTTGACACATTTTTTAATTACCACAATTTAACTGGTGGGGATGCTTTATTTTCTCACTATTTTGACCATTTTATGTAACTAATTATCCATCACTGGAAACATATAACCAGCCCGTTCTGATGTCACCAAGTCTACCAGTAGATGTTTTTTTTCTAAACAAGATGGCTAAGAGACAGTGTATGATAGATTGAACTAACTTTAGCATCAACAAAGCATAAATAATCCAGTCAAACTATCTAAAAATGAAGTTAAATTAAATATAAGAGTGACTGGTCTAGGACAAGTGATGTAAGATAAGATAATTTCACACTGTTTTATGTTCAGAATGCTCTGTCTCAAGGGTGAGACTATGACAATCTGATATTTTGAGACCTCTAACATTTACCACTTTTTACAAATCACAGAAAGGAAGATTGAATTTGTAAGATAATAATGAATATTAAACTGAATAATGAACTTGGAAAAGCAAAAACTTAAAAGACAATAAAATTTTTCCTACATACTACCTTCCTTATACTTGCCTCAGTGCGAGTGCACTGTAATTGTTTATATATAGAGATCGGAGTTCAGGTTCCATAATAAAGATGTAAAAAGTGCAAGCCTGACCATAAAATAAACAATATCTTAAAGATACATTCCTTGTCACTCTTTCTTACACTTCAGCAGCTTCTCAGCTCTTGAACTCCAATCCTTAACTGCTTTCTGCATTTTCTGTTCCAAATTGCTATATAAAGGGCGCATAATTTCTTTTTTCTTCAAATGTCACTTTACATAAATAACTTGCTGCATTTCAGCATTTGATTTGAGAAATACTGTTTAAACTTAATTCTACTTTAATATGTCTGAGAAAGGTTATCACCCAATTAAAGCAAAAACCCAAGGGAAAAACCAGATCATTGATTTTAAAGCTATTAGTTATCATGCTGAAAGAATTCAAAACTAGCATTTTTATATAGCAAATGGTTGCCAATTTATGTAACTTAATTTATGCAGCCCCATAGCGAAGCATTTCCTACCATAGATTTACAAATAGTTAATATATTATTTTCCTGCAAAATTAAATACTACAAAAACATATTCCACTGTTCTCTCGTTAAGATTGCAATTTTCAAACAGTCAACTGCTTTATTAAACTGCTATAAGTGTTGAACATTCAGAGTAGGCTCCCTTGAAAGGTTAGACCCCTCTTGTGGCATGTTTTCAAAAGAGCTACAAAACCCTTCTTTTTTTTAAGATGAATGATTGAAGATATTCCAACAGTAAGAAATGCATAAGCTTTACAGTTTAACACTAAGATAGAAGGATTTCATGACTTTGCTATTGTCCGTAACATTTTCTCAATTTTCTGGTCGTTTCTGATGATGTTTGATTTAACAGCACCAATTAGATCTAACTGATCCTTTATGGCCTGGTCTACCTCAGATAACTGTACCCTCAATGGTTCAACTGCTCTCTCTGTTATACTGAAAATATATAAATGAAAACTGATATTCCACAGACTGATCTTTCCTTAATTAGCTAAATAAGTGAAGTACTGGTTGCAAGGTTAGAGACCAGTCTAACAATGTTACCATCCGAATGGTTGTTTCAAATTCAGTATAATCTTGAAATCGTTCAATGTCATTGTTTTATATTGAGATAGGTTTTTAACTGATTACAGTGGAACCTGTCTGAGTGGCCACATTTAACGAGCACCCACTTGCCTTAAACAGCCTTGCAGCTTACTTCACAAGGTGACTTTCTTTTGTCTTTAGCTGCATGCCTAAAGCAGCCAGACTGTGTTGCTCCCTTGACTTGTTGCTTAATACAGGTCTGACTGGTTTTTCAATTAATTTTATACAGAACAAGAGCTGTCAGTTGACAGCGCGCTCGACTATTCTCAGTGCTTGATAGTATAATATAAGCTATGAGTAAAACTTTAACATTACAATAAGCATATTCTAAGTCGAAAAGGGGCCATAATTCAGTCAAAATGCTTGATAGAGTTGTCTGCTCCTGTTTACAGACTGGGGTCATGATGGTAAACAAGTATGCAAAATATGAAAGCAATATCTCAATGGACTTTGAAAGTATTTGGGGTGATACGCAAACTTTAACATTACAATAAGCATATTCTAAGTCGAAAAGGGGCCATAATTCAGTCAAAATGCTTGACAGAGTTGTCTGCTCCTGTTTACAGACTGGGGTCATGATGGTAAACAAGTATGCAAAATATGGAAGCAATATCTCAATGGACTTTGAAAATATTTGGGGTGGTACGCAACTTTAACATTACAATAAGCATATTCTAAGTCGAAAAGGGGCCATAATTCAGTCAAAATGCTTGATAGAGTTGTCTGCTCCTGTTAACAGACTGGGGTCATGATAGTAAACAAGTATGCAAAATATCAAAGCAATATCTCGATGGACTTTGAAAATATTTGGGGTGGTACGCAAACTTTAACATTTGTGTGACGGTAACGCCGACGTGAGTAGGATAGCTCCCCTATTCCTCGAATAGTCAAGCTAAAAATAGACATTCAATATTGACACTGTATGTCTTATGTGTAAATAATTATCCACCAAGAAAGTTAATGAAATTTTTTTTGATCCCAGTACTGGGTCCATTCATAAATTTTTCAAATAAGTTAATTTCAATTGTATAAAAGTAGGCATATTGAAAGATGATCAGTAAAAAACCCATGAGACTGTATCAATACTTACGCTTTTTCTCTTTTTAATGCTAACCCATGTTCTTTATTTTCTTCTTTCCATTTTTCTAATTCTTTCTGCATTGAATCTAAATCTTCTTGAACATAGTCCATAATTTTACCGAGTGGATTTGCACTCCGTGTTAGTGTTTGAATACTTCCCCTGAGTTTATCTATTTCACGCTGTACTGCCTCACGTTGTTTACGCCGTTGAGCATCAGATAGAGTTGGTCTATCCTGTAAATTAGATAACAAATTGTGAATTTCCAAAATGTCAAGTTCTGCTATTAAGACCACCCATTGATCACAGAAGGATGTCTTACTATTGAGTTGTTCTCATTAAGGAAGAGCAAATTACTAATGGATGCTGACCTTTGGAATGTGGGAATATTGATTAATGACATTCAGAAACACTGATAAATTAAATGTAAATGCGGTGCTAAAATAAAAATATTTTTTGCACATGGTATTACTTTTTTGTAATGATAATAATATGTAAAAACTTCTGGAAAATTAAATCTGATTTCTGGCAAACATGTTACTTTTCAATTTTTGCCTTTTTTTTTTATTTTTTTTTTTGTTTTAAAGCAAGTAACCTAAATTTTTTCTTGCATATATATTCGAATTTGAACATCAAATTTGAATATTCGTAAATTTGTGTATAGTTTTTTTGTTTTGTTTTTTTTCCAAATAGGTATCGTTGATTTTGAGCAATATAAGCATGCTAATTATGCAGAATAAAACTGTTCTGTCGTGTTTGTTTATCGCGCATCAAAAACTGTCGAGTTAACAAAAAAATTGCAAGGCATAATTGGCAGGGGCCACCGTTACGGATTTGCAGTTTGCAACAGGCATAAATGTGATGTCTTTTTATCTTTTGTTCATTTTAGTTGGCGCTTGTTTCATACATGTATAACAAATTTTAAAAGCTGTTTGTATATTTTTTGATAAAATACGTAGTTACCATTGTACGTTTATGATTGTGACACTTTTTGTAGCTGTATAAGCTACACTTGAAGTTGACACATTGAATTATGCATGTATATTTGTAAATGAAATTATCAATGTTTATTTTTATTTTTCCGTATCTTGACTGAAAAAACAAGGAGCTACGTTCAATAAATGCTTGATGCCACCGGTGGCATCCTTGTCGATACAAAGCAACCTAAGTCCAAAACGAGGTAAAGGTCAAACTGAGGTCAGGTGATGTTTGAAGATGAGGAATGGTCACAGGTTACATCTGCATTAGTATCAAATTCATTCTTGTAAGCGGTATTGATGCTAGATGAAACGGTCCCATTTAGTTAACCAAGAGATGGCCCATATAAATCAACCTAAGTCCAAAATGAGGTCAAGGTCAAACTGAGGTCAGGTGATGTCTGAAGATGAGGAATGGTCAAAGGTTACATCTGCATTAGTATCAAGTCATTCTAGTAAGGGGTATTGATGCTAGACGAAACGGTCCCATTTGGTTAACCTCGTATGGACAGACGAACGAACGAACGGATGGACGGACGGATAGGACAATCACTATATGCCTCCCACATCAGTAGATGCCGTGGGCATAAAAATACAGCCTTTGCCATTTTATCCAACAGTCCATATTTATTACAACGATTCATGTTTTAAATACTGGAATATATTGTGTATATGCCAATGACTTAATAAGTATTTAAAGCATCCATTAAACAAGCCGAATATTCGAATATGGCAAACTGAATATTCGAATATTGATTTCACTATTCTTTTCCATCCCTACTTTCTACATAAACTCAATGATCTGGTGTTGTTTGAAATTTTATGAAGCTCAGCTTATGGCACATCAGAACTGTAATCTGTAGCACAGTCTGAGAACCAGTGTGGATATATATTTTTCCAGCATAGTAAAATAATGACAATGGATAAACTTCTAACTTACAATTTTGGTTTCTCTTGGTTGTTCATACTCTTTCTTTGACTCCATAATCTTTTTCACAAGGCCCCCATGATCTTCATCATCATCATCTACCAGGGGTGCAGTTGGCTGTCAAAATAGAGAATATTTCATTTACTGCATAAATACTTTGTACATAAGATTACGGAGACAAAAGTAGAATATTTCGGATATAGAGAAATTACTATTGTATAACAATACAAGAGGGTCATGATGAACTTGAATCGCTCACCTGAGTATATTGAACCACATGTTTCAAATGGCAAACTGATGCTAAAATATTAGAAAGTAGATCAGTAGGTCACATTTATGGTCACTGAAAGACAGTTTAAAGATTGGTGTGCAAATCTGTACATGTCATCCAAATTTCAAAGCTAGTTGTCACAAGCAAAAGTTTATGCATGGACACATAGACAACGTAGACCTAGTTTTTGACCGCAGTTGACCCAGTTTCAAACTTGACCTAGATATCATCAAGGTGAACATTCTGACCAATTTTCATGAAGATCAATTGAAAAATATGGCCTCTAAGAAGGTCACAGCATTTTTCTATTTTTAGACCAACTGACCTATTTTTTGACCGCAGTTGACCCAGTTTCGAACTTGACCTAGATATCATCAAGCTGAACATTCTGACCAATTTTCATGAAGATCCATTGAAAAATATGGCCTCTAGGGAGGTCACAACTATTTTCTATTTTTAGAGCTACTGACCTAGTTTTGGACCGCACATGACCCAGTTTCGAATTTGACCTAGATATCATCAAGATGAACATTCTGACCAACTTTCATAAAGATCCCATGAAAAATGTGACCTCTAGAGTGGTCACAAGCAAAAGTTTACGCACACACAGATGCACACACGCACAATGGACGCTGCGCGATCACAAAAGCTCACCTTGTCACTTTGTGACAGGTGAGCTAATAAAAGCTAAACAATTGAGAACTTGAATAAACAGGTTTGTGACCTGGAACACCTTTTGGCTTGAGGACTGGAACAGACTATAGTTTTTGAACAAATTTTAGTGTGAACAATGGAACATTCAATATTTAAGAAACAGACATTAGTTTTGGCTTTTAAATTTTTATGAGTTTGTGTCTCTGAAAAGAATATAGTTTAAGCAAAGAAACAGCCACTGAAAACAAAGTATTTATAAGTGTGCAAACCTGTTCTAGGGGTTCTTCATGTTGAGGTTGTGCGTCTTCCACAACAAATGTTTCATCTTCATCAGAATCCTTGCCATCATCCAGAATTAGGTTCTGAGGCTTACCACTCCCTAATCTAAAGGCAAAAAATATACATCTGTTCAATTTATTTGTTCAATATTGACGTTAAGCAGTTTTTTAACTACAGTTTCTTCCCTGTTCATCAGATTGTGTTTATTAATTCTCACCAGTATTAACTGTTTCTGTCAAGTTAAAGACGACTTTCCAACATGAATTGGAAGTTGAGAACAATGCATTTTAGAAGTAAATGTCTCTTTCAAAACTGTCTTGGAAAACTTTTGTGACACCTGGAGACGGAATTTGCAACCTACAAATTGGTTTTGTTTTGGTTTTACATCAATGTCCAACGGTATTTCAGTTACATATTGGTGGGAAGTTAACCTAACCTGTGTTCCTTTATTCTCTAGCAGAACTTTCCTCTTCCCTGCAAGTAACTGCAAAATTCTCAATATGGTTCAGAGTTAGAGGATATAATGGCTTCAGACACAATGTATTTTATCAACTCATCCAGAGAGCATACACCATGCCTGAGGATCAAACTCACAACTCCATGTTCAGTAGAACTGAGTTCTTCCTACTGAGTTTAGTGAACAGGCTAGTTTTGTGCATTCTGTACTATGAGATATTTGGATGAGAAATGACTGCTGTAATCCCCTGGACAAAGCATTCTCTCACGTACAAAACTGCAGATTTTTAAATGCCCATGTAAGATACATTTACTTCTGGAAATGTTTTCAACAAAAGGACCTATAGAATGTAAACATCCAGAAAGAATATACCTCATAGCCGGTTCATTGTTTACTGTGTCTTCCTTTCTCTTTGGTGGAGCTGGTCTTGCACTGCTTGGTCGTGCTAACCGACTGAAATTAAAAAGTGCTGTCTGTAAAAAACACACAATATTTATGTATCACATCATGGCCATATAGAGGCAAAAGAATTATTCAATATGCAATTTTTGTATCTTGTCCTTTAAACTAATGACATCAAAGGAAAAAGGGATCATATACAGACTGTAGTCAACCATTTTATGAAAACTGATACCTAGTATTCATTGAGCTGAATCCGTTTTGACTCTAAAGGTCACTGTAACCTTGACATTTGGCCTACTGCCCCTCAAAATGATATGGTTAATCTACCATGATAAAAGTTTGACAACTGTAAGCCAAAGTATTCTTTAGTTATTAAGCAGAAACTGCTTATAATAAACTGATTTCTTTCTTAGATTTTCTATTTGAATGCTAATCTACCTTGATAATAAAATTCATAGGTATAAAGCAACTTGAGGGTTGAGCAAAAAAATAACATACTAAATAAGAAACAGTTACGGCACTTTTCCATTCAGCCCTCAAGTTAACAGTGTAACGGAGAATTTTACTGATAATGAACTTCAGTTTTTATTTTTACAACTTTTTCAGGGGCAGTTAGGCAACTGGCAGAGAATTGGGATATGATGATTCTAGCCAGTGTTGCCATGTCAATATAGGTTTGAATCCTAGCTATTGCTGATACCAATGCACCCAAAGCACTGATTTTACCTGAAAATTGCTTTCTTAACAGACGCTGTTGCTTTGAAAAGGTTGATAAAATTAGGAAAAATTCTGACAGTTCTACAACAAATGAAAACGTACCCAGTAACTTGTGGAGGCAAATCATCATCTCCAAGAGTTGGTTCTTGTCGCTGTACAGGTACATCTGAAAATCAAACAATGTTCTTTATGAAAAACAAAGTAAAACAAACATTCTATGTACTTCACAAATTCTGTATGAATGATGATCTAATTTTCAGTTTGTTATGGCCAATGGCAAGCATAAAGTAACATCCTAACTGGTGTATATTTGGTGATAATGAAAGTAACTTCCATAAACAAGAGGGCCATGATGACTTTCAATTGTGCACCTGAGTTACACTGCTTGTTTGAACAGTCTTGGTAGATGATTATGTAACAAAAAAAAAGTGCAAATATTTTGAAATACTGCAAGTGTTTTCTGACAATACTATTAAAAGTTTCTACTAAATATATTTGGGCTGATAATGTGGGTGTGTGTGTGTGGAGGGGGAGGGGGATAAGAGGTTTGGGGAATGATGACAATAACAAACAAGAGTATTTTCAAAGTTTCTACTACATATGTATAGGGAAAAGTGACCAAATCCCCTGATGGCCATGTTTTCAGACAGAAAGGAATAATTTGTAAAAGTTCTATCTAAATGTTTAATATTATTCTGAAATCGAGCAAGCAGTTTTTTCTGAAAAGGAGATTTTTAAAGTTTGCACTATATACAACAAATGTACATATCTGGAAAAGTGACCAGGCACACTGGCTGCCATGTTTTTTGACAAATCAGAAAAAGTTGAAATATGTTGGTAGAGGGTCACACAAGGACCATTTGTATAATGTTGTTTTGAAAGCAGGCAAGAAGATTTTGAAAGTTTTCATATACAAATACAAGGGGAAGTTACCATGCCTCTTGCTGGCCATGTTCTTTGAAAATCTGAATAATTTCATTGAAGTTGGTACAGGGTAACAGATGGACTATTTGTGGGAAGTGATTTCAAAATCGGACCAGTAGATCAGGAAGAGATGTTGTTTGAAGATTTTTCTATGTTTAGCTCTGGTGACCCCCTATGTGCAATCAAGCTGAACCGCTTGAAACATTTTGGAAAGAAGACCATCCAGAGAACATCCAGGCCAAGTTTCATCAACTTCTGAGATTCAGAGATGTTGTTTGAAGTTAAAAGCATGGATGGATGGAGGACAGATGGACAGATGGTGAGTCACAACAGATCACCCTGAGCACTTTGTGTTCAGGTGAGCTAAAACAACTGATAAGAAACTACATGTATATCTAGATCAATATCAGTTTGTCAAAGTGATAAAAGGCATAAAATGACAAATATGCTATGATATTATGTTTCCTCATATTGAAAATTTATAGAATATATATATGAACCATTGCAATATCATTATTCAGCTTTTTTCATATTGAAATTCTAAGTAATATGCCATAGTTACCAAATTACGTAAAAGCCTTGGCTTAGGTGAGCTAACAAATCTGGTTATGTAGATGATATATACATACAGATATAGACAGGAATACATTTAAAGCCACACACAGATTTTACAGAAATCATATCAAGAAATAGGACCTAAACAAATCAATATTAAATAATGGTATTGTTCAATTAAAGTAATAAAGTAAGAAAATGCAACTGCACTTATGTCATAAAAAATTAAAAACATCTGATCACAAAAAATCAATCATTCTAACTTTTGGAAAATCATTGTTAACAGTGTTGTAATGGTGTTTTACACTGAAAAAAAAAACAAAAACAAAAAACATTTTAAGAAATTTAAAAATTACTTTAATATGTTCAAATTCAAAACTAAATATGAAGAGTGATTAAAAAAATGTACATAAGGTTGGGAAAACTATTTAAACATGCTTTTTTTAAAACAAAAAGGAAAATAAACCACTGATTTCTATGTAACTGAACAAACAAGGTGGTAAGATTACAAGGAAACAAAATTGAACAAAAATACTGGGTTGCAGATATAACAAGAAAGAAAAAAAAAAGTTCCTATTATACACTTTTGCGGAAAAACTTCTGGTACACCAGTCTATATCTAATGCAACAACCCATACACCATAAAGTTGTGTTGATACACAAGTAACTAGCTACTTTGTGTTACACTGTTAATTTTCATGGCAAAGTTGTGAAAGAAACATTATGTAATTATTAAACCAATCTATGTAAAGGTGGTCAATCACATTCAAGCAACATTTTATGACATTTTACTATTTTTTCATATAAAAAGAATAAGGTACGTGGAACACTCAGAAAAGATGGGTCAAGTTTCAATAATTTTGTGTCCGTATGCCATTGCAGTGGCCATATAGGCGTTCTCTTCTTGTATTCCCTGATTGTCCCACATATTGAATGCTGCATTTTTTCATATATAAAATCTATTGACAGATTTATTTAAGGAATAAAAAGACCTTTTATACTGTGTAAGTTAATAAACATACATTGCCTAAAAATGCATACATGAATTTAACAGCTATTGTATTATATCTGTCAAATATTCATACTGAAAAATATATATTAAGCCGAAATTCATTAGAAATGGAAGGTTGCACCAATATCATTACCTCCCTTTACATATCTTGGTTTTGCAACCGGGACAGATTGGGAATATATGAATTCTGAATCTACTCACTGTTTTAAACTCGCCTTTAGATTCAGACTGATGAAATGACCCAATATCCATCAAATACAAAATGTAAAATTAGAAATTATATTGAAATCAAAAGCAGCAGTCATCTTTTTTTAACACTTTCATATCAAAGGGCAGTAATTACAAAATTACAAAAAAAAAAATGATAATTTCTAATAGGGATCTTACTCTATGAAATGAAAAATGTCATACAATGTTGCTCAAATGTGATTGACCACCTCTAAAAGTTTCAAACAAATCGGTTACTTGACCAAAATTTGATTAACCACCTTTAATATCAATTGTTGAGAAAGTAAACTACACTATATTTAGGGCTGTCATCGATAGAAACGATATCGATGTATCAACGATATTTTTTGGTCGATCGATTATCGATTCCAATTTTCAAAAATCGATATTTTACAGAGAGAAAAAACAACTGTCTAGATAAACACTCGGACCCTCTAAAACAACTTTTTTTGCCTGCAAAAATGTGCCGTAAGTTATGGAAGTTGTCAAAAAAGGTCATGTCTAAACTTGTACCGTAGCAGTCTTTTCCCACTAGCCGGCACTACCTACATGGGTAGAAGTAAAAAGGGCTCAACTTCAGAATCTATTTGCAAAAAGTTACGTTGTCCTGTCTTGAAAGGTCGCTTCGTTGTTTGTGCATGTAAAAACATAGTGTATATACTGTTTCTGCGTCAATCTCGGCTTTTTACTTGTTCGCATATAGCTGATCACTCAGTGAAAGGTACAGAATTTAGCTAGTGTCCGTAACAATAACAATCAAAGATGGCCGAAGAGGAAGCCGTCGCCGGCTTAAATAGTGGAAAAAGAGTCAAAAGACGGAAAGAAAAGCTTTGTTTGGGTTCGTAGAAACACAAGGTGTTGCTTAAACATGTCTTTCAGTACAACAAACAAACAGTCAAACACTACAAATTTGAGGCCCATCGAAAACTTGGGCAGAAGTTAAAAAAGAACCCCCCCCCCCCCCCCCCCCCCCAAAAAAAACACGGGGTGCCAGTATCGAATGTAAGTGCAAGGTAAAAATTAGACAGGGTATGAAACAGGCTAAAAATAAATAAAAACATGGTAAATAAATAAATAAATTAATTACATAAATAAATAGATATCTGTGGAAGAGAAATGCAGAATTTTAGCTGTTTGAAACCCGACTCCAGTGCCTGGTATTATAGTTCACTAGGTTGTAAAGTAGCATAAATGCAAAAGGCGAGTGAAGGCAAAATGAAGATCTATAAAAGATTTCATTAATTTTCATTTATTTTATAGATACAAATACAACACAATCAAACAGTAATATAAAAAGTAGGCAATAAAACTAAACATAACTTTAACAAGAAGGTATATAGCATGCCCATGAACAAACAGGTTGTTAATCTAACTTAATAATCGATATATCGATGTATCGTCGATATCTGTCTTCCGATATATCGGTATCGTCGATATGCCAAAGACTCAATCAATGACAGCCCTAACTATATTAAAGACAGCTTCCTGGATTTCTGACCAGCACTGTCACCTACTGGGTTATGTACCCTCAACCTCCAGATCAGGAGTTACCCTCTAAAAACCTTGTGCTGTTATAGTTAAGATGCTGTTTTAACTGTAATCTTTTGTATGTAAAACAACAATAACAATGTAGTACATGTTAGTACAAAACTAAAAATCAGAACTTTCAAACAGGAAAACTGACCTCTGGGTTAATTACACATAATTTTGTTTTTTACAGTCTTATTCAATATCAGATTCTTTGAGACCACTTCATATACCTAAGCTAATACTTTTTGAATTTTTAATAACTTTTTTCTGATCATTATAATTTTCATATTTTCTCATTCATAAGTAGGAAAATCCACAAAATATAATCAATGGTTACTGTATTAAATCAATCTTAATAAAGAACAAGTCTACAACCGTCACAAATAATAGGAAAACAAGAACAAATTGAAATTGGTAAAGTTTCTCTAAATATTTTTGAAAAAGCAAAGGAAAACAAGGGAATGACTTGATTGCTGTACAAGGAAGCAATAAACAAAAGGCAAAATGAAATTAATGTTTTGTTTTCCCATCCAGTTTTTGACTTAAGGAATTCAATTCCAACAAACAAATAATTTTCATAGATACTGTATTTTTAACATTTAAACTAGATACCCACGGGCAGCATGTGGAGCCCAGTCGTTGAGCCCTAACTGTGACGTTGACCTTTGAGAAAGTGTCTGTCTCATTGAGTTAAACATTCATGCCAAATATAAACAAGGTTCCTCAATGCATGTCAAAGTTATGGACCTGACAAAATCAGACATGACCTTTGACCTCCAACTGTGACCTTGACCTTAGAGATAGGAACCTGGGGTTTGCGCATGACACTCTGTCTCACTGAAGTTAACATTCATGCCAAATATAAACAAGATTGCTCTATGCATGTCAAAGTTATAGTCCGGACAAACAAATCCAGATGGACAGGACAACTATGTCTTCACTTCCGCAAGCGAGCTCGACATAAAACAAGAATTTGTGTTCCAACAAAATAGCTCACGGAATTTCATTCCACTGAATTGAATGATTTCACAGAAAGTGGCATGAGAAAGTCAAACATTAATTTCATTCACCTCATAAACATATATAATGGCTATCTACGGCTAACACTAGCTATATGGTTATACATGATTAGTAGAAACATGCGGTAAATGTATTTCTAGTATACAAAGTACAAAGTAGTAATATATAATTTCTTGTGTTTTGCACTTGTTTTTTACCTTCGTCACTGCTTAAATTGCCCCCTGCAAAGTTCAAATGACCATGACTTAATTATATCAATAATAATCATAGTAATGATAAATACAATAACATATAATTGCTATTCTGTAACCAGACCTTATAAGAAAAGAAACTAGAACTGAAAATGATCTTTGCATCTTGTTTTAATGTATCTAAAAACAAGAGCACCGCCTTGCGGGTGCTGACGCTCATCTGATTTTTTTGTATAATAGAAAAATTGTCTTACCCTAAGTCCAAAAAGGGCCATAATTCTTGCAAAAAGCAGACTGGAGTTATGTTTCTTGATGTACAGAGTCAGCTTATGATGGTGAACAACAGTTGCAGGTTTCAAAGCAATAGCTTTGATAGTTTAGGAGAAAAATTTACCTAAATATAAAACTTCACCAATAACTCTGATATTTTCTAAGTCCAAAATGGGCCATAATTCTTGCAAAAAGCAGGACAGAGTTAAGTTTCTTGCTGTACAGGGTCAGCTTATGATGGTGAACAAGTGTTGCAAGTTTTAAAGCAATAGCTTTGATAGTTTATGAGAAAAGCTGACCTAAACATAAAACTTAACCAAGAAATCTGATTTTCTAAGTCCAAAAGGGGCAATAATTCTTGCAAAAAGCAGGACAGAGTTATGTTCATTAATGTACAGGGTCAGCTTATGATGGTGAACAACTGTTGCAAGTTTCAAAGCAATAGCTTTGATAGTTTAGGAGAAAAGCTGACCTAAACATAAAACTTAACCAAGAAATCTGATATTTTCTAAGTCCAAAAGGGGCATAATTCTTGCAAAAAGCAGGATGGAGTTAAGTTTCTTGGTGTACAGGGTCAGCTATCGATAGTGAACAGGTGTTGCAAGTTTCAAAGCAATAGCTTTGATAGTTTAGGAGAAAAGCTGATCTAAACATAAAACTTAACCAGGCAACGCCTACGCCGACGCCGATCAAGTGATGACAATATTCTCCAAACAAGAGCACCGCCTTGCGGGTGCTGACGCTCATCTGATTTTTTTTGTGTAATAGAAATATTGTCCTACCCATGATTTTCTAAGTCTAAAAAGGGCCATCATTCTTGCAAAAAGCAGGTTAGAGTTATGTTTCTTGATGTTCAGTGTCCACTTATGATGGTGAAAAACTGTTGCAAGTTTTAACGCAATAGCTTTGATAGTTTATGAGAAAAGTTGACTTAAACATAATACTCAACCAAGAAAATTATTTTCTAAGTCCAAAAAGGGCAATAATTATTGCAAAAAGCAGGATGGAGTTATGTTGCTTGCTGTACAGGGTCAGCTTATGATGGTCAACAAGTGTTGCAAGTTTCAAAGCAATAGCTTTGATAGTTTAAGAGAAAAAGTTGACCTAAACATAAAACTTAACCAAGAAATCTGATATTTTCTAAGTCCAAAAGGGGCCATAAATCTTGCAAAAAGCAGGATGGAGTTATGTTTCTTGCTGTACAGGGTCAACTTATGATGGTGAACAAGTGTTGCAAGTTTTAAAGCAATAGCTTTGATAGTTTAGGATAAAAGCTGACCTAAACATAAAACTTAACCAAGAAAACTGATTTTCTAAGTCCAAAAGGGGCAATTAATCTTGCAAAAAGCAAGATAGAGTTATGTTTCTTGATGTACAGGGTCTGCTTATGATGGTGAACAAGTATTCCAAGTTTCAAAGCAATAGCTTTGATAGTTTAGGAGAAAAGTTGACCTAAACATAAAACTTAACCAAGAAATCTGATATTTTCTAAGTACAAAAGGGGCCATAAATCTTGCAAAAAGCAAGATGGAGTTATGTTTCTTGCTATACAGGGTCAGCTTATGATGGTGAACAAGTATTCTAAGTTTCAAAGCAATAGCTTTTATAGTTTAGGAGAAAAGGTGACCTAAACATAAAACTTAACCAGGCAACGCCGACGCAGACGCCGACAACCGCTCAAGTGATGACAATAACTCATCATTTTTTTTCAAAAAATCAGATCAGCTAAAAATCAGATGAGCTAAAAATGAATGTATTTAAAACATGGATGCTTGATATGAGTGTCCCCTGAAAATAAGCAGTTAACAAAGGACAATAATCTAAAAAGTATTTTCCTTTGTCATATGTACATAACTGATGGATTGAAATTTTTCCTATGTATAATGAATCCCTGCTAAACATTTCAACATCATTTTAAGGTTTTCTGAATGAACATATTGATGTACAGATGGAAAAGAGATGAATCTATTATGCTCCAGAGATGCAGAAACCATAATGTAGAAACTTATTTCTAAACACTGGAACTTGAATAAAGAAAACTGCAGCTTAACATGTAATAAACTCAAAAACACATTTTGTAATTCTTCTAACAATCCTGCATATTTCAATTGTTTAAGGTAGTTCTGCACTTTTGACACAAATTTTTTTCCACAATATAAAATTTTATTGATAAAATGTGTTTGTTTGTTTTGGATTTAACACCTTTTTCCAACAGTATTTAAGTAATGTAATGGTGGGCAGTTAACCTAACCAGTGTTCCTGGATTCTGTACCAGTGCATGCAAACCTGTTCTTTGCAAGTAACTGCCAACTTCCCTACATGAATCAGAGGTGGAAGATAATTGATTTTAGACCCAACGTCTTTAATCATATTGTCACAGAAAACATATGCTCCACCCATGAATCGAACTCACAGCCCTGTGATCCGCGCTCTATAGGGCTAAGCGGGCGGGCTCGATAAAATCTGTGGGAAAATCCTTTTGAAACAAAGAATGAAACCAAGCACAATAACAGCAGACTCGATCTGGCTGACTCTGTTCAATGAGAGGTTATGAAATATGCAACACCTCTCAACTCCCCTAGCACTGGTTTAAATATAATTCTTTAATAACGTCTTTATTTTATGAGGCTACACATTTGGATTAAACAATTTTCCATGTGGGCCGTTATATAGTAAAACTGAATAAATGTTCACCATAATTCTGAAGAACCAGAAAAGGAACAACACTGAGTCCAAGTACAGGGAGACTTATTAAGCCAGATTTTATCAATGCCCCACTGTATCCAAAGGAAATTCACCCTAAATTAAAAGGTAGGGTTATGTGCTTGAATTTTTATTCGACCAATTTGAAAATATTGGTACTGCAGTCAATTTTCACAGTAGGATTCTATGGGAAATGACATTTTTGCATATAAAAAAGATCACCATGAAGATATTAATGCACTTTTCACAGCTGTAGATTTACCTATTTTCAATCATGCGGCCAAATAAATCTTACATTCCTGCTTGTTTTGTTATTATTTTGAATTACTTTACATCAAAACCTATCCACTGTCAACATTAACCTAAACAATGACAGTATAGTGCCAACTACATAATACACAGTATACAACAGGTTCCCAGCAACATCTATGCTACCTGTATAAGGGCCACCAGGTATTTTTCTAGATTTTCCAGATACATGACGTTATGCTGTCCCTTCCATTTAACCAAATGTGCAGAACTACCTTAAAATTATGATGAAGGTGACATAACTAACACAGCAGCCTGAAAAAGTTAGTTGAAGCAAAGCTTTGTAATATCGGGACTGAAAAAAAATAAAAATCAGACTATTTCATTCTTAAATAATACAAGTTTTCTATATAAGTTACAAAAACATTATATCCAATTATAATATCCCTAACCTGAAACTGATGTAACTGCATTGGATCTAAAGCAGTATTCGGTTAAGCCTTGTTGTATACGACTCTCAGAATTTATGCTGAAAGATTTGTTTAGTTATATAAGGATAAAATGTGCAAACTAACAATACTCTGACAAAATGTAAGCAAAATAATCATGTATGTTATTGTACTTTTTCACATAGAAAACAATATGTACATTTAAGAATGACACTAGAAAGCAAGACTTTTTTAAGAATATTTGAACCAAATCATGTGTGGAAGTATTTTCAAGTTTGCATGTTTTACACTGCATCACAAACAAACAAAAATCCAGAAAAGAATTCATTATAATTGATGAGAACATTCAACAAGAAATAATGGTAGAGCTTCAGCTAAATGAGGCACATTAGTTCTATCCTTCATACAGAACTTCCATTTCTACTAAAGAAGCTTTTATCTCTATCAACATCTAAGGATGATTTTGTTCAGGATTCTTTATAAAACTTTGCATGTAAAGCTGCAGGAAAGAAGGTTTACTTATTCAGACAGCTGGGAAATCATTGTAGGTTCTTCAGAAATTGTCTAGCAATGCCAACATATTAAAGAAACAATGACGGTGATAAATTAAGATTTAAGGAATGACAATATCAGAGAATATTCATTTCGAACTTCTCTTAAGTCTGGTCTGGTCTTCGATGTATTTAGGTGATGTGGAATATATCAGAAACAAGCGAGATATGAAAACAAACTGGTTCATCTCGGTTTCTCCAGTGACTATAGGAACTAGTATCTATAGTTTGAACCCCGCTGCTGCCTGCATCAGAGCTTGGTGTCATTTTTACAATGGCAGAATACGTCTTTGGCCATAAAACTGACATTATTAAAGATACTTCAGAAACAAGAAGGTTCTGCTACCATTCTCAGAGACCTACAATATGATGTTGAATTAATATCTGGATCTCACAAAACAAAGCCGCAATGCACTAAAAACCTGGCTGCAGATGTTTAGCAACATTAACAAGTTATATGTAACCTATTATGTCATCTCCACCGAGTTTTAAGGATCTAATCTGTCAATACACATTCCCTAGTTGCAACACAGTTCATCAACAGTGTATAACATCCCTAGCTATGACATAGTTCAGTAACAGTGTGTAACAACAAAAAAATCTGACAAAAGTAAACAACAACAGCAAGAGAAAGTACTCCAGCTCAGATGAGCTCTATCTGAACTCTGCACAACTCATACAAGTCTGTAAGAGGTCACACAAAAATCAACATTATCATGTGTACTTAAAATTGTTAGAAAAATGCACTGGCTAAACAGTCTCAACCGTCGGTAATGGATAAATGCTAGTCTGAATCTTTGCATTCATGTAAGCTTAGCTAAGCTCAACATAACCATGTTATAATGCTTAGTAAGCTTTAACAACCTAACAGAAGCTTAGCATAACTAAGCTATATTCTGCTGTCTGCTATATCTACTCACACATTTTCCTCATGAGACAAACAAAGACAAGATAGGAAAAAATCTTGAAACATACATGGGAATATTAGTACTTTCATACAAACGTGACTTTAGGGAGTTTATAGAATGTGAAATAAGTTCTCTACAAAATGATTAATGCAGATTTTGTTGTGTTTTAATAGCGTCACAGCAAATAAAACAATGGTAACAGCATCAATAGTTTGTTACTCGAAATATCAAAATTACCTTCTGTAAAAGTCACTGGAGCTGTAAAGCAACAAATTTACACTAAATACACCTGAAAGTCTCGGCTCAGCTCTAAAGTTAATACTTAAATTCCCTTATGCAAAAGATTCTGCTCACAGAGTACTACTGAAACCTTTCAATATAAAAACAAGTGCATCTCTTATGGAGTACAAAACTGACTGTGTCATTAAAGGTACTCTAATTATAATTAAGAACATGCTGTTATTTCAGTGCTCCAACCTATTACACATGCACACATACCTTCTCATGTACACACATTTTTTTTTTTGTAAGCAACATTCATATTGCTCTCTAAAGCGGCATGCATCCAGATCTATGTCAAACCTATCAACTTTACGAACTTAAATGGTATTGGTTTATGCTTTTTGGTAGTTTATAGACTTGGCCAAATGTTTTTGAATTTACATACCGTATTTTCCCGTATTAAGGCCCCCCCTCTAATTAACGCCCCCCCACCCGTTTTGGAGGGAAAAAAAAGTCAACAAGAACGAAAAAAAATTCACCTACCTCATTTTTATAAGTCAACATAATAAGTAATTTACAGTATGTATCCAATGTATTAAGAATTAAACACACTTTTAAACAGTCCATGTACCGTAAATCCAAAAAGTTTATACTAAGTACGGTACGTATCCAATCATCAAATAGAAAACTAAATGGTAAATCCATTTTTGATTTGTTTTTGCACCACCCGCGCACAAGCTTCCTGTCGACTTTAAACAAATTTGCTGCAAAGTGTTAACCCTTTCTTCGGCAGTTTTAATAACTTTTAATTTAAAGCTGGCACATAAGCAGCATGCCAAACCACTGACATTGTGTATTGCTACCCGCATGTACTAAGGAAAATGTTATCGGAGTACACAGCTGTCGGTAAATGATACGTAAATTACTGTATGCAAAGATTCTGTCACAGAGTACATGAAACCGTTATTAATAACATATTTTAAGACACAAACTGCTTATTGGTATCCAAATAATTACTGTTTTTAGGGATAACAACACATGAAACACTTTCATTAGTTTGAACAGTTTTTAATTTTGTGTAACAAATTTTCATTTTTTATTTTTTTACCTCAATTTTTTTTACCTCTTTGGAAAATGTAACGCCCCTGGGGGCGTTTATTCGGGAAAATACATACTGTGATTTATTCTGGAGGTATGTCTCACTAAAATAAGGACCACACTATTAACTGAGGTACATACAAGTCATGCAACCATCAAGTGTATTCAACCAAGTTAGTTAGTGAAAAACATTATTATCAATAAAAATCGAGATAAAAGTGAAAAAAACAAACTGATTTGAATAGTCTGGTTCTGTTCAGTTTTTCCACATAACAATTCTATACGAGGAGATCTTTACAGTCATTGGTTGGTTATGCAAGCTCAGTAACACTTACCCTAAGAGGTGAAATAACCTTAAAGTGAACAATCACACAGACATGGAAAAGCTGAACATAATTATGCTTTATGTACAACCAACTTTTGTGTCTTGAGGAAAAAATTCAGGCATCAAAAGTATTTATGGTACGTCTGATTTTGTGCAAATACACCTACCTACATGCATGTAGTGTAAGCAAAACATCTTGGGAAATTCCTTTCCAGAGAAAGTTAAAAACAGAACCTATCAATCCATGCAAGAACACCAACCAAAACTCTATTATCTTTAATAACCACTGACAGTATCAAAGTAACCATTTTATGTATATAAAACCTTCTATTACCTTCCATTCTTCTCCGAGACCCCTTTGCCGATGACGGCCTCTGCATTTTAGCAGGTGCATCACTCTAAATAAAGTAAAATAAAAGTTACATTTCAACATCCAAACCTTCTATTCCAGAATACATATAAAAAAATAATATAAATCATATTTAAAAAAAAAAACAAACAAAAAAACAACATTAGTCACACTTGCTTAATAGATAATGTCTATAAACGGACCACTTGCATTAAGACCATTTTTCCATTGTTTTTGTAGGGGTTCTCCTAAAGTTGTGCTTATGCTTTCTGACTTACAGGCCAAACCAGAAAATGTTGAAAGGCAGATGGATGGATTGACAAACAATATCAATCAATCTGCTTTTTCAAAATGGGTGTATAAAAAATCTTACAGGTTTATGGTCTCCATTCACCATATTTTCTTTCGGAGCATCATTCTCTTTGCCATCTTCTTCTCTTCTCTGCTGTAAATAAAGGAAATTATCATGCTTCGTAAACAAGATCAAAGAAATGCTACATAAGACCTCTCCGAGCAAAATCAAGTTATAAGGTTTAAGGCTGAAACTCAGCTTGATAAATCAACAATATGAAGCACTGCTGTTTTGGAATCAAAACTAAAAAGTCCCAAATTCTGATTTGCTGATTCTGAGATCAATCTTGAAATTGATCGATAACTAAAGTTGCGTGCTGTGATTGGTCAATAACTTTGAAAGCTGGTCTATCAAATATACACAGAAAATATTTAGTATGTGTTAACAGTTTTATTTATAATGAAAATCTTAGCAAGTGGTGACCTAAAAATAATGCAAAATAAAGTATGGTTAAACTGCAAAATGTCAAGTATATAGGTATGTAAAGTTTGTAAACATACCTAAATGAACTGCAATAAAGAATTTCATGCATAAATGATTAAATAACAATAAACATGAAAGTATACTATTTACAATAATGCAGATGTAATACACAGTGAACTTTTCCCAAGTGAATTTATTTTGTTGTACTGTAAGATTTAACAATATTTTTCAACAATATTTCTTTCATAAACATGTGCCAGTTTTCCTAGATCTTCTTTTAGTACTTTTTTCCAACAAGAAAACTGAAAAATTCCCTGAATGAATCAGTTATGAAGGGCAAATAACCTCAGACATATGGGCATATAAACAGTTACAGAGAAAAATTTGTCCCTGCTCTGGTCTGGAATCAAATCCTTGACCTCATATTACCTGGGCTGCCATTTGCTGACTTTGCTGTTGTTCAGTTTATGAGTTTGCTATTACATCACAGTGACACAGTCCATGTCATATAACAACTTTCCAGCTTTAACGGTAGAGGAAGACACAAGGTGTTATTCCAAACTTAATAAAATATGCAGGGGCGGGTACCTTGGTGGAACATCAACTTTCAGCAAGCCAGTCGGATGGCTTCCTAATATTAAGGCCAGAGCAAAGATCAACACAGGGGAATGGTGTGATTCCAAGTCAGAAACCTTAACCTTCTGACCCCCGAGATACAAAAAACTATTGTTCACTGTCAAATTTCAAACATAATTATAGGTATAACATAATAAAATCAAGACATTCACCAAAAAAGCTTAAATAACTCTTAAAGTACCTGAAATTACTTCTGCATCTCTGTCAGAATAAATAACTGAATAATATACTGTAATGAATAACAACAAACAATAATTGAACAACAAAAACCTTTAATTGCAAGGTGAACAAATTAACAATCAACCATTTAACATGCATACAAACACCTGTTTGTTGTCCAACATTGATGTAAAACTGCTCCTCTTCCTTCTATCACCAACACTATGTGGCTGCTTTTTCTTGTAGTATGCTTCTGTGTGAGATTTTATTTTTTCATGCGCATAGTCATCATTTTTGTACTTAATTTTATCCTTGGACTTTTTTGGACTTTGGTCAATCGGGCTATCATCACTGCCAAGGTCCCTGGATCTACGTCTGTTTTCACTATAAATATCATTCTGTCTCTTTTCTTTCTTGTTTCTCCTCATACTTCCAGTTTCTAAGTCTTGTCTCTCCATCATTTCAAAATCGTTTCTTGCCATTTTTTTCTGGATTTTATCTTTAGACGATTGTTTCTTGGCATCTGCCATCTTTTTCAAACTTTGTTCTGTACGATTTTCCCTCCTGCTTCCCGACTGTGTTTGATTAGCAACAACTTTCTTTTCTATTCTATTTATTGGCATAACTTTCTTTGGCAATCTTTTATCTGTCAGTTTACTTGTGTTCGAACTTTGTTTAATGACGTCCAATTCAGAATCTTTAATTCTATGAGATGGTGATTTTCCTTTGTCTGTAATTTTATTCACATACGGTTTCGGTTTACTATCTTTTTTTGGTGACTGAGGAGAGCTGTTGGGTGTGCTTGTTTTAGGGTATACTCCTGGTTTTAGTTTTCCTTTCCCAGAATATGTAACTGGTTGACTGTCTTCACCCTTCCCCGACTTTATCCTCTTCTTCTTTTTAGGTTTACTTGTCTCTACTACTGCATCCATTTCATCATCAAACTCGTTATCTTTATCCATTTCGTTGCGTGGATAGGAGTTATCTTCAGAGACATAGGGGGTGCGAGGTTCTTCATTGGGTATTTCGTAACCTTTCCCATTACATGGTGTCATTGCCCTACCCCGTCTTGGACGAGCAGCCTTGGGTCTCTCAATCTTGTGTCCACTTTCCCTACCATAAAGCTGTATATCAGTATCTTCCAAGTCCACATCAAGGTCACCTTCTTCATGAGAATCCTCTCCTCTTTTCATCTCCTGATAGGTCGACACCTGTCTGGGAATTGGTCTATACATCTGTGGTCTTTCTGGACTCTGATCCCTGTATTCTTGTGATGGGTCAACGACGTATGTAGCATTTCCTGTTCCAGTTAGAGTATCAAACTCTCCATCTGAGAGAAGTACATCCGAGTCTATGTCATCTGGTGTGTAACGATAACCCAGATCTCTATCAAAAGCTTCTTCATTCTCTTTCAATTTCTTGTGCTGAAATTTTTCAATCAATGCTTCTTGTGTACAAGTCAGATCAAAACTGAAGGACATGCTGTAGAGAGGGTATTTTGCATGACATGTTTATTTCACACTTAAAAATATCTACAGCTTGATTTTACCTAATACTTCATACCAGTTTTAAATTTGTCACACTGTGTACAAAAAAAATCCCCCCCCCCCCCACACTCCCAAAAAAAACACAGCAAAGTTAGAACCACTGCAAATAAATCCAACTAAGTTCTGTATATTAAAAAATAGCGACTTGACACTTTCTCTTTTGTTTCATTACTGAAGGAAAGGTTTAGCTTCAACCTGGAGCAAATAAGCACATTTTGGCAGCATAAAATAAATAGTTTAAATGATACAACATAGAACATCGATAGGATGCCATTTTACATGTCTGGAAGATAATACCGGTACTGTATTTTATACTTTCATTTATATCAAGGTCATAGCTAAATGCTTAAATATACTAACATGAAATTGAAAAACCTACCTTGAAAAGTCACACTTCCAATGATTTAAAAAAGATTAACTTAGACAGAAAATTAAAATCTTTTACAGAATGTCTGTCTTCAACTTCTACCTTGATAACAAAGCTGTCTTACCCATAAATTTCTCAGATATTCCTTTATTAGTTTCACTTGCACCTTTACCTTTTCCTCTAAATGTTTACATTTTCATGATGTCACAGCACAAGTTTATGCGACTCAAACTAAATAACATGGTCTTTATACCCATTTTGAAGAACAAGCCATCTCATCTGTATTATACACAGAGTACTATACAATGCCTACCTTAAACCTTTGTCAACTTATTCTAGAGTTCCTATTCAAAGGCAGGTTCTATTCTACATAAATGGCATAAAAGTCACAGGATAAGAGCTTAATGTTTCCACGACATCTGTAAAAACTTATTTGATGCACAATAAAATGTGATGCAAATATTCAATTTCTAAAGGAACATAATATTATGATTACAACCTACCCTAGACCTTCCAGATTTATGTCTTCCCTCTCGCTCCCTGTCCTTCTCTCTATCTCTGTGTTCTCTGTCTTTATGCTTCTCATCTCTGTCCTTGTGTCTTTCATCACGATCTTTACTGCGCTCTTTGTGTCTGTCTTCACGATCTCTGCTTCTTTCTTTTTCTTCGCCTCGGTCTCGACTTCTTTTATCCTATTCAGAATTATTTTCATAGATTATACAATGTTTAAACATTTTTGGGAAGAACAAGTTGTTAGGATATTCTAACAACATGTCTTAAATATCAACAACTGAATGACTTTCCTTTTATTCTTTACAAGCATTTCTTTGCCACTATCCATCATTTAGAATATTTAGATTCTGTCACTGATCTTTCTTAAGCGAAAAAAGTTTAAAGTGGCTTAAAGGTTGTATCTTGCAAATTAGATCACAAAGATAGCAGTATTTCATTAATCATGACATCATCAATTAATACCGAAGTTACAGATTGGTCAGGACACCCTATTTTAATCAATAAAGCACTCTAGCCAATTTCAAATCATGTCAAAATTACAGATGTATGATTAAACATAAAACAATATAAATTGGCTTAAAATCTTTGCCAGTACTGTAAGATGCCTTACCTCATCCTTTTTTCTTCTGTCACTACTCTTTTCTCTCTCTCTTGGTTTCTCCTCTTTTTCTTCCTTCTTACTTGATTTACCTTTGTTATTCATTGAATCCAGTACTTCTTCATTGTTTACCTAGGCAAAAACAAGTGGAAGAAATTCATTAAACATCCCTCTTGCTCTCAACTTCATATTGAATTATTTAGCTCAAACTTCTCTTTGTGTCTGCAGTTAAGTTTGTGCTCCCAATAGTGAGTGCTGCTACCACAGGGAGCAAAGTTATGACAGCAAGTGTTCTTACCATAGTTCATGGTGATACCATAGTCTGAGGAGTTAACAAAGTAAATGGTTCTTGCGTAATTAATCAACAAGTGAGTCATGCAACCATAGTAAGTGATTGTATTTGGATGCAATCAGTTATATTCAATGCATTATACAATATTTTATATATATCAAATAAATATTCATGTAAAATGAATATTAGTACCTTTTTGTTTTAAATCTCTACAATGTGGCTTTTATTTACACATGCAATGTATCAATGCTTTACACTGGGCATGTGAAAGAACTAAAGAACTGCTTTAGTTCAGACTGTTCTTTTGTATCTCAAAAACTCTTCAAACATAAATTTTTATGAATACATGGAGATTTGAATATAAATTTTAATGTTACCAAATCGCAAAATACTTTACTTTTTAAATTTTTAATATAAATTCAAACAGTGCCAAATAGCAGAATACCTTATAATAAGCTTGTAAATTATCAATTACAAACATCAGTGCATAAACTTTACATGTTAAAGGTATATTATGCTGAAATTTCATATCTGAATTAGAATATAAGAAAAATTATCACATACTATCTATGTGACAGTAAAATAAACATGTTTGTGAGTAATGTAATAATGCTACATACTAATAACTGTGTAACAAAATCTACAAGAAGATCCTTTGGAAGCACAGAAGCAACTAAGCAAGGTAATAGCAGACTCAGTTTGATTGAGTCTGTTCATAAAAGGTTATAGAAAGTGCAACACGCCTTACACTCCCTAGCACCAGCCTAAGCAGAACTCTGTTACATAGGTATTGAACAAACTCCATGATCCCCAAAGACCAGAAAATATAACAACCTTGAATCCAAGTTCCTGTAGACTTTTTACAGCTGCCACACATACACAGTATGAATATGTTACGCCACCAAAAATATGGAAGTTTGTTTGGAACAAATAATGTTACTATACAGACATTAATTGTGACTGCAGCAAACACATTTGTTTTTACTTTGGCTTAGTTAAAACTGTTTGATGAGGATTTCTTTAGGTTTAATTAATATGCAATGATTGATATTTACCTGAGCATAGTAACATCTTTAAAGTGTGTCTATTATTAATTACATATTTAACTCCTTGAAGCATGTTCAAGGTGCATAATTTGAACTTTTGGGCATAGTTTAAACTTCACAGAATCAGGTAAAATTCCCAAGCTTGTCAACTATGAATTACACATCTCAGGACATTATCTGTAGGGGTGACTATTGAGGCCAATTTTGACTATTGCAATACTATTGATAGTGCTTAAAAACTATTGCGATACTATTCTAATTGCAGGTACTATTGGATATATTGCAATAGTTATCGGCCATCATTTTTATACAGTAAAGCTTACAACTGGCATGTTACACAGTTAAGAGACGGCATTGTTTATAATTGCTGTTAAACACACATTAGATGTTTGTATATAACTGTAAACGACAGAAATAATTCTAACATTAAATATTTCTTGCTTCCTTGGCTTCGGAAAAATAAGTAAAACAATAAACCTATGCATAGGTAACTCAATGAATCGGCCATTTTGTGCGAATGTCAACATGTTTAATAACCCAAAGCATCAAAAAGACGAAAATTAAACGGATCGGATTAAGTTACAGCACTAAATGAAGGGCCATACGAACAGATTGCTGTATAATACAAGTATATAGCCTTCTTTTACCCTGTCCATTAGTACACTTTCTCATCTAAAATTACAGGTTATTTAAATAATATTAAATCAAAAGTTTCATAAGAAACTAAATTTATTAATTATCATCACAGATGTTCAGCCCTTTATGGTAGTTTAATTCGTGAGGTAATTATTGTAATGGAGAACGTTAAATTTTCCGAGGCGCAATGAAAGCTGGCTCAGTTTCTGGTTTTAAATTATAAATTATTTCTGATTTACAAAAATTTCAAAACTATCGAAACTATCGATTGTTGAAGGAACTATCGGCGATTGTTATTGGATCGTGACTTTTCTATCGATGCATGCTATCGGGACACTTAGTATCGCAATGCATCGATAGTTCGATGTATCGTTACACCCCTAATTATCTGAACTCCACCTACTTCTTTGAAATATTCACAGGATTTGCAAACATACTTTTTCAGATTAACAGCTGGAAGTACGGTCCAAGGCTAAAAACAGCAATTCATAGTTCATTTACTTGCAATATAGTAAAGGCTCCAGACAAGATTGTTCACCGATGTGTGTAATTCATTATTAACAAGCTTGTGTATATATATATTGTAAAGTACAATACTACTGTTATTGAAAATTAGTTTGGTATCATTGGGAAGTAACCTTTTGTCATTTTATGAATTTTAGTATTTTATTTTGTGCAATAAAAACTTTGAGGTATAAGGTAAAATAATAGGGTTGGTATTGCCAGCAGAAACAAAGCTTTTTTACCAGGCCTTATATCCCTCTCTCCTCAGGAGTCCTCCAACTAAAGTCAATAACATCAGTCTTCTTAGTAACATATTGTATCACGGACCAGTGATGGCTATATGTCAGAGACACTGACATAATATAACATTACAGAAAACTGAAACTGGAGCGTGTTCAGTATCTTGCTTTATCTGTCATACCGTGTTACCCAGAGTAGCACTCTTTACAAGGAGCTGTCAAAATGGTTAACTAGTGACAATTATGAATAAACTTTGATACACAAAAAGTATACTGGTACAATCAAACTTACTTTTGAGCTAATTGCCTGAGCTAATGCCTGAAGAAATTCATTTGTTTTTTCTGGTTCATGGCCAGCCACAACTTTTGCAGGTTTCACAGTTAACTGTTTAGAACTAGCTGCATCTAGAAATAAATAAAAATAGTAATTAAATAATGAAGATAGTATAAGCTAATGTTTAACATCACTGAAACTACGGTGAATTATCTTTAACAAAAACAAACAAACAAAAAATGTGTAAAAAAATGATATTAAAGGTATTTATTACATATTTCAAGTTCATAAGAAAACTGGGCTGTAAAACACTTCGGTGGTAGTAAAAACTGATCTGCACTGTACTGTATCGAATATAAAGTTCAACGCCCTGATCCTCCATGTCGGACCTAGCCACATTTTGTCAGACAAGTCAGACTGTCCGACGGTATTTCGCCATGACTGGTAATACATTGAAGGCATAACTTAATGACTTCCCTAGTATGAAATCATTCATGGAAGCTGATACTTATCAAATTTATTAATACAATGATGATACTTACTGACATAATCAACTGCTTTCTGTAAAAATGCTATTTTGCTATCTCTGTCCTGAAATATTCAATGTAATATCACTTAAATAAATGTAAGACATCCAATACAATATCTTTTTTACTTCAAGACAACAAAATTGAATTCATTTTTGAATTCACTGGTAACAGGTATATATGTACTTCGTTCAGCATATTTGTTGCTGCAGCTCATACCCTCATGCTATAACAAAAATTTACAAATGTACATTATAAAATCAGAAGTTTTACTGTTTACAATCCTATATTATATTCTTTCTCTTTTTTTTCATTTATACATTTTAAGCAACTTTGTAATCATTTAATTTCATGGGCATGAAAATGTAAGGCTTTTTCTCAATCATGAAACCAATGAAAATTAAACCCAGCAAAATTTTCACAGTTATCATAAATGGATCTATAGTGCTTGCAGGAAAAAATATGAAAAAAAAAAAGAACAAATGTTGGAGTTCCTCACCTTTACATTTTCTGAATTCATCTCAGACTCTGTAAACAGACCCTTCATGACTCCGGTTGTTTTAATTATCTATAAAGACAAGAACACATTTTAAACTTACTTTCTAACTGTTTTAAATAGAACAACTTAGATTACGTGCATGTACAAAATAGAATTTATTAAAGACTAAAGTTCAGTTCTCAAACTTCTCATATCAAGTCTTCACTTCACTGGTGTATATTTCTGAACCTTTATATAGAGTCACTACTTTTATTAATTTGTGTTGCCTACTAAATAAATATCATTCCTGAAGGTATCTTATATATCCAGTGCCAAATACAGCATCTGGTCTGAGCAGGAAGGTCTAATACGGGGAGTAGAAACTCTGTATAAATCAATACATTTATCTGTATTATGCTGTCGTCCATACCTGTAAATATCGACCAGTCGTTAGCGATCGATACTTTGTTTTCGCCACTATCGATTAGCGTATAATTAGCATATTACCTCATGTTAATCATGGAGCTATAACACTTATTGTTCAAAGGGTTTACCAGTCACATGTTAAGTGGCGATATTTAGATGATCAGAGATTGATCTAAAGGGATTCTGAAGCAAAAACAGCATGCGACTGCATGTGGTGATATGCTTAATTATTATGAATTAACTCGAGCTTACTTCCCTGAAGAAATATTTTACCACGTAACTTCAAACCTTTATCAAAGGGCCGATTTTTGTTGGATTTGAATAAAAAAAATGGAAAATAACAGAAATCTGACACTTTTCTTAATCCTGTAGAGCCATAATTATAATTAATGTTTATAATGTCAGATTTCTACATACAGAAACAAACATTCTTCTTGAACGTAGGGAATGTTTCAAACGAAATTGTTGTTTAAACTCCAAAAATTAGTTTAATAAATTTAATCTTAAAACTGATGTGTGAAAAATACAATGTATTTAAATTAAAATAACAATATTTTTTTTAAAGGCAGACAACGAAGTTACATTTAGTATTCCGCAGAAAATCATCTAGGTTTAACACGCATTTAAATGGTGAAGAACAGAGCAATATCATAAACAAATATTTTCAAGCAACAATTTACAGTTTTGACTTGCTATTTTCATTAAAATATGTCCTAATTTTTTTGTTCTAAATACTCTGAATCAACAAGGCAAATATCATGTAAAAAACGACATCTTTCTCTCTGGGTAAGACAAGTCTAGATTTAGCCATTTTCACAGGGCGAAAAGTAACATTAATGTAGATATTTTCCATTTAAAAACAGATGCTGGCAATAATTTCATGGCAGAACTTTTGTTTTCAACAAAAAATTCAACAAATGCTTTCCCAGATTTTCACTGAAATGACGAGTTAAACTGTAAGGCGTAAGTGTTTGAGTAATAGCAGAATAACCTACGGCATATGCTTCGATTGGACGACAGCATAAGATAAGATAAATGCCGGTTTCCAGTCCCCCTATCAGTTGTTCCAGGTCTGAGACAACACTGGAAGTGCATGTTATTATATATATATATATCATAATACCTTTCAATGATAAAATTTAGATAAATGATGCCTTAATTTATAGCCATCAGCATTGCCATACATCATGGTGTCTTCCCATTAAATCTTAAGGTACGCGCGAGTTATTTGGCTGCTTACTTCCAATGCTGACGTTGCCAACTGATGCATATTTTTTGTTAAAATTGACAAGGTTACTGAATAAAAAGCATTTTACCCATGAATTTCTCCAAGTAACACATGGTGAAAGGATGACACAGAAAAATGACAAATAAGAAAATTTTGTTTTCAGAATGGCAAAAAATGACATATTGCTGTTTAATAATCATATGATGCTGAACATTGTTGAAAATTATCATTCTTTGTTGTGGCAGGGGAAACAATATAATGTTGGCAGACTGACCCCAGAAATAAGTAACCATAGGTTTGGGGCTTCACAAGCAACTGTCCATTAAGATAGGGCTGATCATTCTTTACTTAGTCATTAAAATTCGTGTTTACAAGTGTTCATACTTTTTTGTTCTTAGTTTAGTTTAATACATAATTTATTTTATGTCGATTGTGAAGGAAGTTCTTAAATTTGTATTAATCACTCTCCACACCTCATTCGTGATGGAATCCATCACCACGAGGGTATGAGAAAAAGAGGCCAGTTTCCATTTTTTAATGCTGAGCTTCAAGTACCATTTTTCACATCTTTGGTATGACACGGCCAGGGATCGAACCCACAACCTCCCACACTCGAAGCGGACACTCTACCACTAGGCTATCGAGGCAGTTCTTTTTGTTATTAATGTCACACAAACAAAATTATAGGTCATATGGCAACAGTCCAGCTTTTAATGGTGGAGGAAGACCCCAGATGCCTCTTCGTGCATTATTTCACCGCGGGCAGGCATCCTGATAGAACCACCAAACTTCCATAAACCATCCAGCCGGTTTACTCAAAAAAAGAATTCAATGCCCAAGTGGGCTTCGAACACACATTGATTGGTGAGGGGCAAGTGATTCGATGTTAGAGACCTTAACCACTTGGCCAAAGAGGCCCAAGTTTCCTTATTACTATGCCACAGAGGCTGTCAGCGCTAGTAAACAGTCTTATTTCGGGTAGAATTTTTTGATGACAACAAAAATGTTTGCATCACTTGATTACTTTCAAAAGCGCACATATTATAAATTACACTAAGCAAAGCCTTTTGCACTTTTAATATTGAACTCACAGATGTCATAACATCGTGCAAAAACCGAAACGGTGGTTTTGTCAGAAGTTTTTCCGTCAACGGCGGTTTCTTGATGAATTTTCCCAGTGTATCCTGAGTTTTCTTCGCTATCTTTGGATCCATATTGATAATTTTCCACAATTTGTTGTACTGTTAAGAAATAACTGTTCAATTTATCATTTTGCAATCAGAAAATTAAATAATACACTATTTTCGACTTTATTCTTCGACGCTATGTTTTCATGTGTACGGAATTCAATCCCACAATTCAATTCGCCGAGCATACGCAATTCTTACTTCCGTTATGGAATGTACATAGTTGCCATAGTAACTTGAGACGACAATGATACATGAGAATACGTTCGTAAGTGTAAGAGAAAAGCAGATGCATATAGGATATAGAACAATGATAGCTAACTCTTTTTTTTAATTTAAAACTTGGTTGACATTAAATTATAAATGTGTATTTAGTTACAGGTTAGAGAACACCGTTTTCCCATAGCCTAGATTTCCATTATAACATTATGGCGTGTACGGCCTTCCATAAATCGAAACCACGCTTTTTTCAACAACTAGATACCTATTTTAGTTCCACCAAAATATACAAAATATAGTGATACTTTATATAAGTAACTTTTGTGTGAATGGGATAACCTGGATGGATGGATGGATTAATTAATAAATGGTCAGAGAACACCAATTATTTTCCCATAGACTTCCATTATAACATTATGGCATGTACGGCCTTCCATTAATCGAAATAAGTGTATCTTATCACAATTTTTTTCAAGAACTATCTTAGTTTCACCAAAATATTGGTTGAAAAAACCCTAATAGTGATACTTTAAGTAATTTGTGAATGAGACTACATTGTTGGCATGGCCGGAGAAATTCGCTTGATAAAACCTTTTTTCAATACACATGTAGCAAATTTTGTCAAAATATAAAGATTTAACATTGTTAATGAAGTAAAAAAATTCAATTTTGCAAAAAATAACCACTTCTTGGGTTTGTATACATGACTGACCAATCAGAACGGACAAATCTTACCTTATTCCCAGGTATACACTTACCTTATTCCCTGTACTTTTTTGAATTAGTGGTCTCTGACCAAATATGATGAAGGTTGGCTTCACATGTAAGACACAGATGTACATCATGTACAGAAGTATCTTGTAAAAATAACTGCCATGACTTAAGACATTGGGCTTCTAGAGAAAAATCATTGCTTTATCTTTTCTGGCTTGTAATTATGTCACAAGCATAGAGTACTCAAGCTTATCATCATTAAAAAGTTTATATTGATTATCATCTGTTATTTTATTTCACTGCATGGTTACAGATCAAGAATTATAAAAGCAGCTTCTATTAAAACACACTATATTTAATTTTAAGCATGCAGTTATTTCATTGACTTGACTGATATTGAGTTATTTCCCTTTCATACAAAGCCATTTAAAAGCTGGGTCTTAAATGTTAAATTTCAAATATATCTTTTTATGATATAGTTTAAATTTGATAGCCAACAACATTTAGGTTAATAATTATATAAATAACCAGATATAACTTTCAGAAGATTCATTTGCACTCTCACCGCGTTAGACAAAAGGGAGATAATCTGAAGTATATCTAGACAGAAGCAGATTTATTTCAGCCTAAGATTTAAATAAAGATTCAGTGGCAAGAAAGTGAAACCAGTCATTAGTTTGATTCCAACTTCTGCAATTAAAATTACAAACATTCTTTCAGATGAGACTTTTATACAGAACAATTCTGTAAAAAGGTGCCTTAGACACGTAACAGAGGTATGGTAGGCTTCTGAAACTATATCTTTTTATGATATAGTTTAAATTTGATAGCCAACAACATTTAGGTTAATAATTATATAAATAACCAGATATAACTTTCAGAAGATTCATTTGCACTCTCACCGCGTTAGACAAAAGGGAGATAATCTGAAGTATATCTAGACAGAAGCAGATTTATTTCAGCCTAAGATTTAAATAAAGATTCAGTGGCAAGAAAGTGAAACCAGTCATTAGTTTGATTCCAACTTCTGCAATTAAAATTACAAACATTCTTTCAGATGAGACTTTTATACAGAACAATTCTGTAAAAAGGTGCCTTAGACACGTAACAGAGGTATGGTAGGCTTCTGAAACTGAAGCGCTTCCTGTTTCATGCACAAAAAACGATGGTGGGGTAGCATGTATGGGTAACTGGTTAAAATGTTGTAATGTCTCTAGGTTCAGGGCATTTTCTATTCTTATTTTCAATTTGTTTAAGTAACTTGTAAGTTAATGCACAAGTAAAGTTATTTTACTTAACATAACAAGCTGTTTGTAAAACATGTGGTTAGAGAACACCAATTGTTTTCCCATAGACTTCCATTATAACATTATGGCGTGTACAGCCTTCCATTAATCGAAACATGTATATCCAATGACATTTTTTTCAAGAACTATCTTAGTTCAATCAAAATATCGGACAAAAAACATATGAATAGTGATACTTTAAGTAATTTTCGTGTGAATGAGGTGACCCCCTGTTTACATCGTTGTCATGGTGGGAGAAATTTATTTGATAAAACTTTTTTTCAATACACATAAAACGTAGCAAATTTTGTTAAAATGTATGATGTAATACTGTAAAAATATTCCATTTTGAAAAAAAATAATCACTTCTTGGGTTTGTTTACATGACTGACCAATCAGAACGCACAGACGCTACCTTATTCTCAGGTATAAACACCTCATTCCCAGGAAGTTCCCTGTACTTTTTTGAATTGGTGGTCTCTGACCACGTGTACTACCATTATGGCCTGTCCCATTTCAGCCTTGAAATCACTATGACGTACCTCAGTGATCTTTGACTTAATGATCCCTAACATTGAAGGAGTCTTCTACTGCAATAATCTTAATATAAAGTTTGTGGAGTGTAGGCAAAGCCTTCTTTACTTACGGAGCGTTTTAGTCTTGAGGTCACTGTCATCTTGACCTTCTGACCCTACAAACAATAGCGGTCAGTTATTAACCATTGTCAGTCATCCTACAAAGTTTGATGACTTAATTAATAACTGAGCAGAAACCGTTTTAAGTCTCTAGGTCACTGTGTCCTTAACCTTTCATCTACTGTCCCCTAAAAACAATACCGTCATCTACTGACCACAGGTAATCATTCAACCAATTGTGGCCTATACAAAAGAAATGCAACTATTTTTTGCAATTCTCTGGAAAAAGCTGTTGGTCATTTATAAGGGGTCTCATTTTCCTGTATCTTTGTTGTTTTCTGTATAATCTGCAACACTCAGAGTTTGTGAATTTAACATCTGCACCTTGGCAACATGCAAATCACACTGGCCATAGCTTTATCAGATCAAGTGGTTCCAACGTTGTTTGAATGGTGAATTTTACGCCGATCAGATGGAGAAATATGGCCGATACTACAAATTTCCGGTATTGTAAGTATGATTTGAAGGAATTTCTACCCATTAAATAACGAATCAAATGAAAACGATGGGTGCACCTGGAGCGCAAATGTGTCTATGTTTTAGCACATGTGTCCATTTAGCTGAGATTTGTGCCGCTTATTCAAACACTTCTGTACAGTCCGGCGGGGGAAGGAGATTTTTGACAGTTTTTGACAATATCATCTCAAATATAGTGTTTAGCGGCAGCAAGTAACTGTTTAAACACTTTTTATGTAAAGGGTTACCTCTTAAAACAAAGCGTGTGTATTTTCATAGAATTATTCAGAGTTGTTTCTGAAAAATCGGCCGAAAACCTGATGCAACGCCGTTTCGAGTGGGTCGCTATGCAACGCAATCAAGTGGATACCGTTCTGTGTCTTACTTGCGAAGTATTATCCGTCTTAAAAACAGTCATTAAAGGCTAAAAATGAATAAATTTAGAGAGTTTTATATCATTATAATGATCCCGCCTTTCTAATATATTGTACTTTTACATTTTTATGCTCGCTTAACATTTAACATATTTTTGCGGACACTGTCAAAAAACATCTACACAAAAACATAAAGCAAGGATGAACATCGAACAAGATCATTTAGTAAATAATAGTTACAGTTTGTAAAAACAAGAACCAGTTCAAGGATATCTATCTCATCCACGAATGGTACTGAACAGCATGCCAAAAGCGGGTTGACTCTTTAAATCAGTATAGTAACAGTTGGTTACTTTTTAGTCCCTTAAAACCAATACAATGCGATTTCATTACTGATTTGCTGTGCATTTAAGCCGTTCATACAAAATAAATAAAGTTTAGTCCATGATAAAAGTATTGATCAGTTGTTTGTACACATTTTCATTCATATTCCTGGTGTAGCCTTCATTTATTTTCAGAGAGATAAATCACAGAGAACGTTAAAATTGGCCAGGGAAAAAGACAAAATTTTATTTGTCCTCCATAAAACAGAAACGACGTAATAAACCTCTATGGTCGCCTTTCAAAAATGAAAATACAAATGAAATACAGACACCAGTGAAAGAAAATAAACGGACTAGCAATAATACTAAGAGAGACGTGTCACAGTTATACTATTTAACTGTCTGTAAATAAAGTTTGCCAAGGGGTACTTATTCGATTTGATAAGAGTTAGAAATATTGTAAAATAATGTATCTTTTGCTTCAGAAAGTTGTCTCAGGACAGCCTTGTCGCTTGCAATGTCTATATCTAAAAAATCTGTCTCTTCCTTTGTTAATTCTTCAAACATTTCATCAGATAAAACTCTTTCTTCTAATTCCTTATTGTGAACAGGGTTTTTTTTCTTGATATTTTGGTGCTTGAAGTTGGAATTAGCAGAATTTTCGGGGGGTTTTTGTGTGTGTTTTTTATTCACTTTGAGCACATAGAGAAAACGCTTTTAATCGTGTGCTTGGTGACACGTCTCTCTTAGAATTGCTGGTCCGTTTTTTTTTTATTGGTGTCTGTATTTCATTTGTATTTTCATTTTTGAACGGCGACCATAGAGTTTTATTACGTCGTTTCTGTTTTATGGAGGACAAAAAGAAAATCTTGTCTTTTCCCTGACCAATTTTAACGGTCTCTGTGATTTATCTCTCTGAAAATAAATGAACGTTTCACCAGGAATATGAATGAAAATATATACAAACAACTGATCAATACTTTTATCATGGACCAAATTTTATTTATTTTGTATGAACAGCTTAAATGCATAACAGTAATGAAATCGCAATGTATTGGTTTTAAAGGACTAAAATTTACCAACTGTAACTATACTGATTTTAAAGAGTCAATCCGCCTTTAGTATGCTGTTCAGTACCATTCGCGGAGGAGATAAATATCAGTGAAATGGTTCTTGTTTTAACGAACTAATACTATTATTTACTTTATGATATTGTTCGGTGTTCATCCTTGCTTTATGTTTTTTGTGTTGATGTTTCTTGACAATGTCCACAAAAATATGTTAAATGTTAAGCGAGCATAAAAATGTAAAAGTACAATGTATTAGAAATGGCGGGATCATTATAATGATATAAAACTCTCTAAATTTATTCATTGTTAGGCCTTAATGACTGTTTTTAAGACGGATAAGACTTCGCAAGTAAGACACAGAACGGTATCCACTTGATTGCGTTGCATAGCGACCCACTCGAAACGGCGTTGCATTAGGTTTTCGGCCGATTTTTCAGAAACAACTCTGAATAAATCTACGAAAATACACACGCTTTGTTTTAAGATGTAGCCCTTTACATAAAAAGTGTTTTAACAGTTACTTGTTCCCGATAAACACAACATTTGAGGCGATATTGTCAAAAACTGTAAAAAATCTCCTTCCCCCGCCGGACTGTACAGAAGTGTTTGAATAAACGGCACAAATCTCAGCTAAATGGACACATGTGCTAAAACATAGACACATTTGCGCTCCAGGTGCACCCATCGTTTTCATTTGATCCGTTATTTAACGGGTAGAAATTCCTTTAAATCATACTTATGATACCGGAAATTTGTAGTATCGGCCATATTTCTCCACCTGATTGGCGTAAAATTCACCGTTCAAACAACGTTGGAACCACTTGATCTGATAAAGCTATGGCCAGTGTGCAAATCCAAATCTGTAATGACAAGCAAAAAACTACAATTTTTGTTGTAGCAACAAAGTTATGCTGCATTAATACAACAATGCTTACAGTACATGAAACAATCGAAACTATTGGCAAAACATACAAACAAAACAACAACAAGTATTTGGCTTCATGTTTAATTGTAATGGCAGTATTACGGAATTTCAAGCAATATAAACAAAAAGGTAAGGTTAGTGCTTGACCAGGTGTAACTTAAATGTTTCATGAAGAAACAGGATCAACATGAATTTTGAGACAATGATATTATACATGAGGATTTTTTTTCAAACTAGCCATGTTCAACTTTAATAACATAAATATTTACAATAACACAATTATGAACAAAATATAATAATTTATAACATGATTAATCTTCTGCATATTATAACATAACAACAATTAAACTATTAAGTCCAGTATCACTTCAAAAACAATAAATGAGCCAACAATTAAACAAAACCAAAAACACTGACTGAATAAATGAGCCAACAATTGAACAAAACCAAAAAAACGGACTGAATAAATGATAAACAAATTTACTATACCAGGGTGATGCATAAATAATGAATACAGATTAACACTACGACAAGAGGTTATGACCGAGACAACTAACTGAATAACAAAATAAAACAGAGTTGAGTAGTAGTTTGCTTAAGGTTATGAACCAATAATAACAATGGACATGTTCAGTTTCTTACTGTATTCTTCATATGCTATTTTCAACAGCTTCTGATTTTACAGATACAAAGTTGGGTACTAGTAGTAGTTAATTAAAGGTAGTGGACTCATACTGGCAATAGGAAAATCCAGTCATATTCTCCAAATTCTATTCTCGACAGTCTCAGAAAATAGATAACAATTTCTGCTGAAAATGGCAAACTAGCCAACAAGAATACAAAATCACACAGAAATTGCTTATTGTCATTACAGATCCATTACCATAAAACATTAACTGCATGGCTCACAGCGAAGACTGGCCATGTCCAACTGTGTTGATTCTTGAAATAGACATTATTGTCATTATTACTACTAAAAAGCTTGACAGAAAATGGTTGACTTGAAAGTAAGTTTCATGAAAAACTACACAGTTGGGTTTTTTTTTCCTAATTGCAAATTTTTTACCACTCTTTGGCTTAATTCCTCTACCCCAAGCATATACAGCAAACACTTCTAATTTCACTTATTAGTCCGCTACTGTTTGCAAACCAATTTCATCAAACTACAGGTTTACACCTCATCTGTCTGTCAGTCTGTTAGAATGCCCCATTTTCACCTGGTCCACAACTCTACCATCTATCAAGGGATTTTGATCTTACATGGCACATGTGTTCATACATAGACTATGTGTTACGTACATACCCACGGCCACTTGCTTAAAGGTCCAAGCCATACTCAAAAATTCAAAGATGGTCTAAACTTTCACTTTTTTATCCATGGATTGATATTGTTATAACTAGGACTGGGACGATTACTCGGTTAATCGGATTCGATTCGATTACTATGTGAAACCGGTTTCAATTTTGCAAAATCGGTAATCGCTCTCAAACAATAAACATCACGAGTCATTCTTTATCTTTATACATTTCTTTAACCAGCACATAGATCCACAGTATATTTCCGCAAAAACACATCAACTGAACATAATCAGTAGTCTGAGATTTGCATGTTGTGATATATTTGAAATAAAATACACCAAAATATGACTTATTAATTGTCACACTGCTTGCAAACGATCAAGTTGGTAAGTTCCTAATGAAGTCAGCTACTGGAAGTACCTTAATAAGGTCGTCAGGAAAAAAACAGCATTTTTAATATGGCGGCCGATTAACCGGTTCGATTCGATTTCAAACAAATGATTAACCGGTTTCAAAATTTTGAAATCGTCCCAGCCCTAGTTATAACTTGGCAAAATCATTCACCAGAACATGATATGTGTCACATGTAAAACCTATGCCCCTTTCTCAAGTCAAGGTCAAACTTAAGAGATCAAAGATGACTTCTTTAACAAATTCTAACATTTTTTATTAAACATTTAAAACAAGGCTATATACCTAAGGAGACTTACAAAATGTTTTATTTTATAAATGAAATTACTTCCCTTTAAATTTAGTGGTTTTAAGAGAAAATTTTTTCTTTTAACATCACCCATGAGTGGTAACTGTGACACAAGCTAACAAACAAACAAACAAACAAACAAAAAACATACCAAAAATTGCTAAGTCAAAAAAGGAGCATAACTTTGCAAAAAAGAAAAGTAGAATTATGGAACATGTGCAGAAAATGCCAAATCATCATAGTGAACCATCGTGTGAAATTTCAGACTGTTCCCATTGGCAGTTACCGAGACACCAACTGACATACAAAAATTTCAAGTTGAAACCGGGGCATTGCAAATCAGACCATCACAAGAACAAGACTAGTGTGTGAAATTTCAATCCACTTCCAATGTAGGTTACTGAGAAACAAGTTTACATACGAAAGCTTAACCAAATCAGGACACCAATGTAGACAAACAGATGAGATCATTAGCTCTACATATTCTTTAAATAGTCAAGATAAAAATACAATTCTTAATTATTCTATAATTTAAGTATTCACATATCAAAACTGAATAATAATCAAATGTGCTGTTAACAGCAAATAAATCATGTGATCTTGTTGAACAATGTTCTTAACCCTTAGCTTGCTAAATTTCCTAAATGGACTGGTCCATCATTAAATTTGGGCAATACCATTTTATTATTTGAAGGGGTGTTCACTGAAAATTTACTGACTGAATAGCGAACAGTGCAGACCATGATCAGACTGCACAGATGTGCAGGCTGATCTTGGTCTGCACTGGTCGCAAAGGCTGAAATATTCGCCACCAGCAGGCTAAAGGTTAAGAATAAGTGCAACTGTCTTTTTTTTAAGTGTTGTAAAAACCAATATAACTATGAGCAGTGAATCTCCCCCAACAAATCAATCATAATTACAGGTAAGACTGTTTGTACATAGAAAATACACATTAAGGTCAAATTTCTGTAATTTCAGGGTTGTGAACATATTTTACATAAAATATACACATTTAGATACAAATTATTCCTGGAGTGACTTATATGCAGTATGGAATCTTTCTAAATTTTGTTCAGGCTATACATTGTGTTTCTATAAAAACACATCCTTTCACAGATTATATTCGTTTTCAGATGGATAAAGGTCATCTTGTGGGTATGGTTCTTTTAGATCTACAAAAGGTGTTTGATACCATCAACCACTCAATTCTTTTAATGAAACTAAGAGCATTGGGTCTCACAGAGTCCTCTATCAGATGGTTTTCTTCGTATTTGTCTGATAGACACCAATTGGTTGAAATATCATGTACTTTGTCTTCTTCTGCCAATATAACATGTGGTGTGCCCCAGGGATCTATATTAGGTCCTCTGCTTTTTCTTATTTATGTGAATGACATGTCAGCTGTTGTAAAAAACAAGCTGCTTCTCTATGCTGATGACTCAGCAATTCTTGTGTCTGCCAAAAACAAGTGTGATATTGAAAATCTCTTAAGTCAGGATCTGAATATTGTCAGTCAATGGCTTGTATATAATAAACTATCTCTTCACCTTGGTAAGACTTTGGGTCAGTGCAAAGGTTAAAAAAACATGGTAATCTTGATATAAATTGCAATGGTCAAACTATTGAATCTAAATCTTCAGTTAAATATCTTGGTGCAACCATTGATCAAAGTTTGTCATTTGAGTCAATGGCTAGGTCTATTATTAAGAAATCCAATGCTCGGTTAAAATTCCTCTACCGTAAAAGTTAATTCCTCACTTTGCACACAAAAAAGCTCTTAGTTACATCACTTGTACAATGTCATTTCGACTATGCCTCGTCTACTTGGTTTAATAGTTTAACACAGGAATTAAAACACAAGTTACAGGTCACACAAAATAAACTTATACGTTTTGTGTTGAATTTAAATCCCATGTCACACATTAGAATTAAGCATTTTTCACGTCTTAACTGGTTTCCAGTTTCAAGTAGAGTTAATCAAATAACTCTGTCATGTTTATAAAATAAATTCTAATTTTGCTCCTTCATATTTAAGTGAACACTTTACCCCTATCAATACTGTTCATGATTATCCCACAAGGTTCAGAGCAAAGGCAAATGCCTCCTTTGATGGTACAGGTTTTTCAATGTCAGATAGTAAGAGATATGCTCTCCCAGTGGTCAAAGGTTTTGGGAAAAAAACATTTGCTTATAATGGTTGTTGTTTATAATGGAACAGTCTGCCACAAAATGTTAGGGATGCCACAACCATGTATTCATTTAAACGTAAGGTTAAGGAACATTTTTTAAGCTTAATATGACTTTTAGTTAGATTGCATTATAGATAGATTTTTGCATTGTGTTTTTTTACTAGTCAATAATTTTTTATACTAGTCAATCATTTTTAAGCAAAGGATTTTTATACAAACTTATCTTCGGGCATTTGCTGTGTTTATTTTTTTTACTGTGATAAATTATTCTTCCTATGTCATACAATACTATATCTTAAGGACCACAATGGAAATAAGAGTTTATTTTAACTCTTTTTTGTGTGATCCTTAACATATAATGTTGATTGACATGGCTATATTAATTCATACATAATTGTTTATTGTTTGATTGTATGTTTTAATTATAAGTCGCCATGTAAATTGTACATTTTATGTTGAAATAAATCTATCTATCTATCTTCTAGAACTTACAATGAAATGAATCACATCACTTCTAACTTACAATTACTAAACAATTGAAAGTACAGGTAGTTGTCTCAATTGCAAAATCTTAAATATGTCCCATGTGGATAAATGCATATTTTTACATGCAAAATTTTACCAGTGCATCATTTTACTTGAAATCAAATAGAACATACAGATCCATTCCCCTCCCTTCCATAATCCCCCTCAAACTATTTTATCTTTAAAACTTTTTGTGGTAAAGAGTTTAAATACTCACAGATTTTTAGTAAAACTAGATGCCCATGGGCAACATGTCAAGCCCACCAGCTGTCAAAAGGACTGGGAGTTGCATGCGACACTCTATCTTATTGAGGCAAACATTTATGCAAAATAAAAAAAAATGCTTTATGCATGGCAAAGTTACAGCCCTGAACATTTACGCCAAAGAAAAACAGATTGCTCCATACTTATCAAAGTTATGGCCTGGACAAACTCTAAAATGACATTTGACCCCTAACTGTGACCTTGACCTTTATGATAGGAATCAGGGGTTTGCCCATGACACTCCGTCTCATTGAGTTAAACATTCATGTCAAATATAAACAGGATTCCTCAATGCATGTAAAAGTTATGGACCAGACAAGATCTGACATGACATTTGACCTCCAACTGTGACCTTGACCTCTGAGATAGGACCCTGGGAATTGTGCATGACACTCCATCTCACTGAGGTTAACATTCATGCCAAATATAAACAAGATTGCTCCATGCATGTCAAAGTTATGGTCTGGGCAAACAAATCCGGATGGACAGACGCATACACCGAACAGTCATTTGGAACACTGTGTCTTCGCTTCTGCAAGTGGGCTTGACAAAAAATAGCCAGTAACTAAATATGTATATAGCTAAAGCTGCTTTTGGTATTATTATGATTTTTATTATTCAAAAGTATCGCTGTTCACTAAAAACTTTGTTCACCTGGCTCACAAGCAAACCAGTAATTATAATGTCAATTTTCATTTTCTTTTGTTATGTGAATTAATGAAAAATGATGCATTTTTGTCACTCTCTGTTAATGTGATAAAATACTGAACAATTTAACCCCGTCTGTAAATTAATGGCTTTAACACAAGCTACAAGCATCAATCAATATGTTCATGATTCCTCTGCCCTCTAACGTAAGACATGAACGCAGCTAAAAACAAGAAAGTTATTCCGCCTAGTGTCAACGTCGACGTCACATTGAAGAACTGACGATACATGAATCGCATATACCAAACAATGCCAAGTAGAAGGCCGAATAAGGGAAACATAAAGACGCCAATATCTAATCCCTCGTCATCACCATGGTTACCAGCATGCTGTTCCGCAGGTGGTTGCGTTACTAAACAGTGAAGGACACTATTATCACCGATATTGTAGCTCTGTAATGTTGAAGAGTCATTGCGTAAGTCTTGTCCATTAAAAATAAAACGCACTAACTTTGATTGGGATAGTTCCATCGAAAAATGTCTCCTGAAAAAATAAAACATAAATTAAATGACTCTTGTTCGGTAAAGAAAACTTTGATGTCCTAAAAATTCCACAAAATAAATTAAAAATACTCGTTAAACAACCTTTTGTTTGGCAAAATTGCTATTCTATGAATGCACATGTATAAGGAATTTCAATTAAATCCAATATGAACAAGAGCTTTTGGAAGAACACAACTATTTTAAAAGAGCATCATCAGCGGGTGCCAATGTTTGTCTGCAAGTGCTTGACTGAAGGCAAAATTCAAGAAGAGAGTTAAAAATTTAGTTCAAGAAGATACAATGAAACTCAGAAGCAAGCTATATAACTTAAAGTGACACTATTACAATATCTGACCAAAGTGACCTTAAACTTCAGGGTACCCAACCCTTAACTTGCATGCTGTCTGCCACTTACTACCACTAATCTTTATGTGAGGTTTTATCATTATCCTGCAGTAGTTAGAAAACAAGAGGGCCATGATGGCCCTATATCGCTCACCTGTTATCATTGCACTTGAGGACAAGAAGGTCCTCAGAAGAAATATCTAAGTCGAAAGGACAGGAACAAAAAAGGGAAGAAATTTAACCAAAACGAAAAAAAAATTCTTACAAGGTATAGATATGTCAAAATACACCTAAAAATTGGAGGTACCATCCATGTTGTACCACAGAAAAGTGGTCTCGGTTTTTCCCTACGGCCAATAATAAAAAAGTTACTAAAAATAAGCTATTTATATTAACGTAAAAAGGGAAGTAACTAAAAAAAATATATATTGTAAGTGAACAAAAGAAGGATCTGCCAAATAAATCTGTTGACATAAATGAAATTCATTAGTTATGGAGATATACCCATTTTAATTTGAAATAAAGGGAGGTAATTTGACATATAATCAGTTCATAGTTATCTACCCTGATTGTCTCAGTCCAACTAATAACAATAATGAAATTTCAAATAAGTCCTATAAGTACTTACTGATATAAATCCATTTTGATTACAATCAGGGGAGGTAATCAGATATAAAATAACTCTGGAACCTATATTTGGATCTGATTGTCATGGAATCCAAGATTTATTGTTGTTGAAGATATTTTGGAAGTTTGTATCAAATTAAAACCATAAATGAAGTCTCTATATGGCTGCAAAAGCCAAAATAGCCAATTTTGGACCTTTAAGGGGCCATAACTCTGGAACCCATGACGGAATCTCGCCAGTTCAATAAAGGAAGCAAGATCTTGTGGTGATACAAGTTGTGTGCAAGTTTGGTTAAAATCAAATCATAAATGAAGCTGCTATTGTGCAGACAAGGTCAAAATAGTTAATTTTGGCCCTTTCAGGGGCCAAACTCTGGAACCCATTATGGGATCTGGCCGGTTCAAAAAAGGAAACGAGATCTTATGGTGACACAAGTTTCGTGCAAGTTTGATTAAATTCAAATCATAAATGAAGCTGCTATTGTGCAGACAAGGTCAAAATAGCTAATTCTGGCCGTATCAGGGGCCATAACTCTGGAACTCATTATGGAATCTTGCCAGGTCAAGAAAGGAACCAAGATCTTATACAATGGTGATACAAGTTGTGTGCAAGTTTGGTTAAAATCAAATCATAAATGAAGTTGCTATAGTGCAGACAAGGTCAAAATAGCTAATTCTGGCCGTATTAGGGGCCATAACTCTGGAACCCATAATGGAATCTGGCCAGTTCAAAAAAGGAACCAAGATCTTATACAATGGTGATACAAGTTGTGTGCAAGTTTGGTTAAAATCAAATCATAAATAAAGCTGCTATTGTGCAGACAAGGTCAAAATAGCTAATTTTGGCCCTTTCAGGGGCCATAACTCTGGAACCCATAACAGGATCTGGCCAGTTCAAGAAAGGAACTGAGATCTTATGGTGATACAAGTTGTGTGCAAGTTTGGTTAAAATAAAATCATAAATGAAACCACTATCACGCAGACAAGAAATTGTTGACAGACGGACGCATGCACAGACGACGGACAAAGGGTGATCACAAAAGCTCACCTTGTCACTATGTGACAGGTGAGCTAAAAAACAATGAAACTGAGAAGTTGACCAAACAACTTTAACCATTACAATAGATCGAAAGCCAGTGACCTTGACCTTTGGGGTAAATGACTCTTTACCAGAGGATGTCTGACCCTTAGGAAGACCAATCCATCTGTGAGGTTTGGTGATCGCAGGGGCAGTAACAAAGAAGTTATTATAGTGAAACTGAGAAGACTGCCATACAACATTAACCTGGAAACAAGAGGGCCATGATGGCCCTATATTGCTTGGTGGTCACCAGAGTTGATCTGGTCTACTGACCTAGTTTTTGTCCCCACATGACCCAGTTTCAAACTTTACCTAGAGATCATATAGACAAACATTCTGACTAAGTTTAATAAAGATAGGGACACAACTGCAGCCTCTAGGGTGTTAACAAGTTTTTCCTTTGATTTGAATGGATGACCTAGTTTTTGACCCCTATATGACCCAGATTCATTCTTAATCTAAAGGTCATCAAGACAAACATTCTGACCACTTCTCAGGAGTTTCAAATTTTTCAAGTTTCAAGTGTTCACAAGCTTTCACTTTGATTTGACTGGGTGACCTAGTTTTTGATCCCACATGACCCAGTTTCGAACTTGACCTATAGATCATCAAGACAAACATTCTGACTACTGTAAACCTAGAAATGTTCGCGGATACTATGTTTCGCGTTTTTCAAAACATGGACATTTTCGCAGATACAAATATTCGCGGAACCATATCCATCGCGAATCCTGCGAAAATGAAGTCGCAAGTGAACATATTTAGTATACTAGGGTAAGAGTCACGGCATAGTTGCATTGATAGTATTCTCGAAAACGTTCAGTTATTGTACCCTTTAATTATAAATGTACCCCAATCATTTTCATCCATATCAACGGTTATTATTATACCAGATTTATATAACGCCCTTTTCATGATAAACATGTTCAAAGGCGCTTTACAAATAGGAAACGTAGCCGCACAGGGCGCGAAAATCATCCTCTATTAGTACAGACACAGAGCAATCTGACCAGAGGTACAGCGTGAGATAAAGCCCCCAGAACAGATAGAGAGAAATCCTTTTTAGATACGGACTTTTTCACAAACCCGATTATTGACAGTCAGTAAATTGCTGTTATTACACTGTCATTTGTTTGCCATTTAAAGGCTATAAAGCAGTATCATTTGTTAGGCGATTAAACCACACTTAGCAGAAATAGACACAATATTTTACTTACAAATAATATATCGCATTGGCTGCTGACTACAAATTACATGTATATGTCGTTCGATAGATGCATATTGTTTCTGTTTTATCCCCTGTTTGCCTGACGGATCAATATTGAAAAGGCTGTTACATCATACAGAAATAACTTGTCAATAAATTGAGTTAATGTGGACTTGTGCACTCATTTTATACAGTTATGGTACTGGAATTTGAGTCATTAATATCCAGGTATGTTTAAGTACAGAACAATTTTATGTCGATCTATTTAAGCTGAAGCTAGAATCTTTCGCGTTTTTGCTAGATCAGAGTTTTTCACGGCTATTTAATTTCACGGAAACATACTATCTGCGAAAGGCGCTAATTTAAAAAGCACGAAAACATTTCTAGGTTTACAGTAATTCTCATGAGTTTCAAACATAAATTGTGGTCTCTAGAGTGTTAACAAGATTTTCATGTGAACTGGCCTAGTGACCTAGTTTTTGACCCCACATGGCCCAGTTTCAAACTTGACCTAGAGATCATCAAAACTAACATTCAGACCAAGTTTCATAAATATTGGGTCACAACTATGGCCTCTAGAGTGTTGACAAGGCAAATGTTGATGGACGATGCACATCGCATGACACACGCCGACAGATGCCGCACAATGACCTGTCACAATAGCTCACCTTGAGCACTTTGTGCTCTGGTGAGCTAAAAATGGTGACAACAATGCTGATGCCAGGGCGATTACAATAGCCTTTCTTGTTTTTCAAAAAACACAAGCTTAAAATTGTTCTGTCATGGACATACTATTCAAAGAACTGCCAGAGAGATTCTGTATTCCTTCAAAATTTGACAAGAGCTGTTTGAAGCAATTTTAACATCAGCCTTGTGTCAGCCTTAAATCAATGAACAAGAAAATACATTACTTGTACTGGTCAGCTGAATAATCAACTAAGAAATTTAGATTCCTAATACTACTATAAACCTACCTTCTGAAGTTGCCAATAGTTTCTGTTGCAAGAGCAGTCACCAATCTCTGGGTATCATTAAGGAATTTTATCCTCACTCTTATTTCGCCAGGTTCCAACCCGGGATCCTGCAAACCACTTCCTGTTTCAGACTGGGAACCAGATTGTTCAGCAGAATCCCTGTTAATGCTGGTATCTGCGGGTTCACTATTAACACTGACAGAATCATTACTAGGGCTGTTGTTTGAGAGTAAGGGTTCAGATAAAAGATCAGAAGCAAGTTTGGACAAAGATTTTGGCTTTACGTCACTGGAAGGTTTACTTTCACTGTTTGTTCTATCACTTTCAGGACATTTCTCTTCAGACTGATTCAACGACTGATTGTCACAAGGCACTTTCCCTGGTGTCTGGCTAGAAAAGAAATTAATTCTTCTTTCTCTAAGTTCTGTATTTGAAACAGGACAAATTTCAGGCTCAAATTCCGCGCTGACAGCTTCATTAGAGGCATCAGTTTCTTGTTCAATGTTATCAACAGTATCTAAATCAGTGTTATCTGTTTCATTATTTGTCTGTTTAGAATCTTTCTGTACTTCTCCTGTTTCTGTGATATACGTTCCCAAATCTGAGACACTTCCAGAAGCAACCGGTTCTGATTTTTCCCTTGTATTCTCCTTTTCAACTTCTGTCCTACCAGCAGTATCCTTACTGGAGTCAACTACAGTCTCACTTGTAGATTGAGTTGCCTCCCCTTGATCTGCATTTTCAGCATTGTCTCCACTTGAATTGTTTACAGATTCTACATTTTCAGTGTTGGAATTTGTATTGCTATTTTCAGTTTGCACTTCTCTGCGTCGAGTCAGCTGCACAATAATCACACTAATAAATGGTATCTCTCTTATTCCTGAAACACAAAAAAGTACGAGAACGCTGTAATATTTGTCTACAGTGCAACTGCAAAGTTAGCCACATTTCATCTTACAGAATATTGCATCATTGACTTTTTTTTACGTAGCCTATTGTTAAGAATGCCTAGAAATGTACAAACTATCAAAATTGATGTTGCAATTTATTTGATCTAGTCATTCTGTAGTAAGTTGAAATTACTGTTAAATACTACTGTTAAATATTCATTCAAAAAAGAAATTAGATGTAAATCGGAAGACAGTAATACCAGTCCTCCCACTTACTTTCACTCTTAGGTCACATATTACTTGTTGACAATCCAAGCTTATTAATAAGCTTAGATAATGTGGCAGTTGACCTCAATACAATAGACACTGTTTATTTTCCAGTACAGGTAACTAATAATTACTTTGCAATATAGCCCCAACATAATTTTGTGACGAATTATCTTTGAACGCCCCTGGACTTATTGGACTCAACTGCCACATTATCAAAGTTTATTAGTACATAAACTGTCAACCTTTCATATTATCTCCATAATTAAGGAATCAAAAAAGGAAAAGTTATACCTAGAGGATTAACTTTACCAGTAGAAGGTGGGCAACAAAAGAGCCACGATGGCCCTGTATCACTCACCAGTGTTCCATAGCTCAAATACATAATTATGAAAAGAAACAGTTCTGCCAAATTTCTTTGAAAACTGGTCTGCAGACCTGGAGCGGAAGATTTTCAAATTTTTCATACAACCGTTTAAGGAGGACTAGACCTGTACCCGGCATTCATTTTTTTGTGTCCAATTAATATCAAACAATTTTAGTAGAAGTGACCCAAGAAACATTTCAGTGGTTTATCAGAAGATGGCGTTTAAAGATTTTTTTTGTGACAAATCAAAATAATATCTAAACACTTTTGATAGATTGTCACCTTGAAAGGAAATACCGGTAGTTTTTTGAGATTTTTTATTTTTAACTCTGTCGACTTTTGACTAATCTCAATAATTTTAATAAGCTTGGTAAAGGGTCTCCCACAGGGTTGGCTGGAATTTCCCTGGGGCAGGAAAATATATATGTGCTAAAAGACATCCTGGGAAAATATGAGTATTTCCTGCTTTAATGCCAACCCCGGTCACCCAACAAAAATGGATGGAAAGACCCAAATAAAAGGAGTTGGGAGAGTGGGCACAACTATGTCGGTTATACCAATATAAAAATGACATTTTATTCCCAAACAAGAGGGTCATGATGACCCTGGATCGCTCACCTGAGTAATATGAGCTACATGTTTCAAATGTGAAACTGATGATAAAATATTAAGAAAGTCAGTAGGTCACATTCATGGTCAATGAAATTCAGTTTTATGATTGGTGTGCAAAACAGTGTACATCATCAAAATTTCAAGGTTGTATCTTTAAAAACAAGAAAGTAAGTCAGTAGGTCAAGGTCACAGTCAAGTGACATCATATTACTTTGGGTCATCAGGTAATTATAATTAAACAGTCTTGGAAATAGGTTCAAGTGATTTTTTAGGTATTTTTCCTATATAACTCACATAAAAACTAAGTGACCCCAGGGCAGGGCCTCTTTTAACCCCAGGAGCATAATTTGAACACTTTTGGTAGAGGACTACTTGACAATGCATCATACCAAATATCAAAAGCCTAGGTCTTACAGTTTCAGACAAGAGGATTTTTCCTATATAAGTCTATATAAAACTTGGGACCCCCAGGGCAGGGCCTCTTTTCACCACAGGGGTACAATTTGAACAATTTTGGTTGAGGACCATAAGACAATGCTACAAACCAAATATCAAAGGTCTAAGTGTTGTGGTTTCAGACAAGAAGATTTTTAAACCTTTTTTCCTATATAAGTCTATGTAAAATTTGGGACCCCCGGGGTGGGGCCATATTTGACCCTAGGGGGATAATTTGAACAATCTTGGTAGAGGACCACTAGATGATGCTACATACCAAATATCAAAGCCCTAGGCGGTGTGGTTTTGTACAAGAAGATTTTCGAAGTTTTCCCTATATAAGTCTATATAAACTATGTGACCCCCGGGGCAGGGCCATATTTGACCCTAGGGGGATAATTTGAATAACTTTGGTAGAGGACCACTAGATGATGCTACACACCAGATATCAAAGCCCTAGGCCCTGTGATTTTGGACAAGAAGATTTTTAAAGTTTTTCCTTTCGGTTGCCATGGCAACCAGAGTTCTGCATGGAATTCAGTTCTTTGAACACATTTGAAAGGGGGCCACCCAAGGATCATTCCTGTGAAGTTTGGTGTAATTCTGGCAAGTGGTTATCAAGAAGAAGATTTTTTTAGAAAATGTTGACGGACACACGACACACGACGGACACTGAGCAGAGCAGTCACAAAAGCTCACCATGAGCCTTTGGCTCAGGTGAGCTAAAAACCCGAGTACAGATGTACTCACTCTAACAGCCTACTCCAAATAATTCTTAGCCTGAAATAAGTACTACAATGGATTTTCCAAGTGACATGTATTATTTGATAAATGTGTACATACCTGTAGACAGCCAGGCAACAAACAGTATACAAAGACCTAGAAGAACTGAAACACCAATGGTCACTTCATCTCCTATACCCTCAATCCATGGCATGTTGACTGTGTCACAATGAATCTAGTCTTTCGCCTGTAAGCAATCAAAAAGTGTAATTATTTCACAAATAAATGAACTTAATATGTTCACATAAATATACATGTAATATACAAAAGTTTCATACAGGATTCTCACTAGCAATTTTTAGTTGCAGTCCTGGGACTCCCAAAGCTGTAAAACTTGCAGTCCTAAGTAGACCGAGATAGACTAAAGTGTTTCGTTAAAACTTTGGCCTCTTTTGTACAGACATGTTAAGTGACATTTATTTTAGTAATCACAATACTTCACCTTAACAATGCTCTGGTGAGCTAAAAAGGTAAATACAGAATAGGTGAAATGCAATACTTTATTATTTATTAACAACATTGCATTAAAACATTTGTTTTTTTCTGGAATACAATAACGCACAGTGCATTTCATCTCATTTTTGCATGTCACTATCAATCTCAAGAGTCTGAGGATTCACTAGCATCATTTTTATTTCTCTTTACCCCTATACTCAACAATGTTTGCTGACCCAGCATTCATTGCAACAAAATTTGAAAATAATTGAAATTTTGCTGAGAAATAATCACGGTACGACCACATCAACAGCATCTTAAAATTACTCGAAGAACTACAATTAAGACTAATCATAACTTTTTCTTAAATATCCTTTAATTCTGCCATGTTATTAGTACGTGAGAAAACAATCAAAACTACTTGAAAACTTTATAAACTATCCATTTTCAATCAGCAGTTGTCACCTATGCAAACACCAAGACAACATGTAATTGCATAGGTAATACACATGCCGTCATGTCTCGTGGTGTAATGCAAATGGGCAACCCTGATTGGCTATATGCGGCTATTGATGACAAGCGAGTACTCCGCCCACTTATATAGCTCAAAGTCAAACCTTGTGTATTTGCAGGTGTTTGAAAACAACTAATTACGGAGTTAAAGTTTGCGTCCCACTGCAGAAACTTGCATCCAGGGACTCCCAAGCTTCATTAAACCGTGTATACCAGGACCAATAATGCGTACGGGGACGCCGAATTCGGTATCTTGGTAGATGGTCACACAAGGACCATTTGTGTGAAATCATTTTAAAATCAGGTCTGCAGTTTCATAATTTCAAGATTTCATATAGTGAAAAGTGACCACGCCCCAGGTGGCTATTTTTTATGAACTGGAACAGTTTGAACAATCATGGTAGTGGGTTACATAAGGACCATTTGTTTCAATCATTTCAAAATCAGACCAGTGGTTTAGGAGGATATGTCGTTAGAAGATCTGAACAATTTTGGAAGAAGGCCATCCAACGAACATCTGGGCCATGTTTCCTCAACTTCCACCATACCATTTCAGAGATGTTACTTAAAGAAGTTTGGACAGATGGACAGACGCCGTACAACGAGTTATCGCAATAGCTCACCCAGAATCTCTTTTGATAGTCATGTAAGTCTTATAAATTTGAATTCATCTCATATTTGCAAAAAAGCAGCATTTAAACATAAAATATGCAGCAATGTCAATTTCATCAGAATTTCCTCCACTATTTTGGTCTTTCAGGTGTTTGACGCTAGTGGAGATATTGCCCATAAGAAAAATAACTCAATATTTCCAAAGAAGTATAAAATAAACAGAATGGCAACTGGCTGTAATCTAGCGTGATCTCGTGTCAGAGCGTGAATCAGCGTTATCTTAGTAAAAACAAGCATCGGCGAGCATGGAGTTACAATTTGTACCTTTAAAACTACATTTAAAATACATGTTAGCTTCTAAAACAACTTAAGTTTAATGTGAAATAGTCTTAAGACACAAAGTACACGTTTCTTACCATCAAAAGAAGCGTGGTCATACGGTGATAATTATCATGGAGTAATCGTTTTTCACGCACATCAATAATCGCGCAGTGACTTGTTCCGGTATCCCATTTGTGTACGCATAAACGTATGACGTCATAAGAGGTGTTTCTGCAAAAGGTAAACACGGAAGCGCCGTCCCAAAAAAAAATGCGGAAAGTAAAGTCTTTTCCGATAGGTTATCATAAAATTTGCATGATTCTGTAGATTCACCTCTATTTTTACTAATTCCAAAACAGCTTCTCGGAATTCTGCCCAGAAAATAAAATATTGACCACGAAAATTTTTTACAGCTGTTTCTACTTGAGCCGACATCCAAGGATGCCCAGATCATGTGACTATTATTTGCATATTAATGAATGCTAACTATTGTACGGTGCCGATACGGAATGAGGCCCTTATATCACAGATAGCAAGTCAAATAATATTTATTTTACATATTGGGGCCAGTGCATGTTTGACAATTGCAGACACTGGACTCATTTAAAATATTGTTGTAATGTCGTCAGGCAGCGTGGAAAGGACATTTTTTACTGTCCATACCATGGGGTACATTGTACCACCATAGAGGAGTAGTTATGACATAAACAAAGACAAAACATGTAAATTCTGTTTCTTGTTTGAACGTTTATCTATCATTAATTTTGTTGACAGTTTGAATCTTAATTGTATGCATTTATATACTTAACTAATAAGATGACATTTCAACTAAAATTCGTAAGATTTATTTACTGCAAAATTTCGGCACATCTTTTGAAATTTCCGCGGGCATTGGACTGCATATTACACTTGCCATGCAGTGCACGAATTATGACGACGTAATTCTGACCTCCACCATATTGGATAGACAGCATTATGACAAGCTAGTGGGGGTTTCCCAGGATTTGTAAAGTATGTAAACATTGCTACGGACTGAAATATGATTGGCAAAGACAATTAAAATTTAGTATATTTCAGGCCACCTATTATTCATTAGAAAATCGATCGCAAATTGTTAGGTGCGCGAAAAACGATTACTCTAGGATAATGTACCGATGAATAATTGCTTTCGCATACAAAATGGTGCATGGAGAACGCGTTACTTCCGGTAAACGAGATCTCATTCAGTTGTCATGTTTTTATGGGCGAGATTTGCTCTATATGCCTTTCAAGTTGCCGATCTATTTATTTTTATAGCTCTTTGATATTTCCTAGGATCATGTCAAATTAGTTGGACTGTTTTACAAAGGAAGTGGCTATTCTTACGGTCCTGTAGGAATAGCCTCGCAGGCTACTCTTACGGCTCTCCCGTAAGAATAGTGAAAAGCCCAAATGTGTCTATTCCTATGGCTCTCCCGTACGAATTTTGAAAAGCCCGCAGATGGTTATTCCTATGGCAGTTTTGTGTTACACATCATACTGAATTCATTTGACTGATATACTTTCACCAAACTTCTTTACTTTTCCGGTAAGGAAATCCAGAGGACAAAAAAGGGAAGTGATTTCCCTTAGTATAACGCATTTTATTACATTTTATTCCTTCCATTTGTTACATAAACAAACAATTTTAATACATCGAATTTATCGTAAGCGTAAAATACTTATTTAACTGAAATTTGTCTTCTAAATAAATCGGAAAACGCTTTTGTTGGTTGTACAGATGTAGATGTAAATATATTACGTTATTAATACTGAAACACTAAAAAATATTGACCAAGTGTTTTCAACTAAACCAGTTAGAGAATTATTGATCTATGTTTCGTGTATATACATGCAAATTTTTCACAACAGTACAAATCTCTTACCACTCTAAACATGTTTATTGCCCTTTAATTTAGTTTTATACTTGACGTTTGTGAAACATCAGCTTGTAAAATCATACTGTAAATTATTTGCTGATGATGCCAAGCTCTACAAGGACTTACACAATCTCCAGGATTTTGAAACAATTCAAGAAGATCTTGATAAACTTTGTGAATGGACATCCAAATGGCTTATGTACTTCAATATAGATAAATGTAAGGTCATGCACATTGGGAAGGAAAACCCCTGTTTTGACTATGAAATGTCAGACAAGAATGGACATGTAAGAAATTTAACAGTTGTTGACAGTGAAAAGGATCTGGGAATTCATATAGAACATGATTTAAAGTTTAAAAAGCATATAACCCTAACAGTAAATCGTGCAAACAGACTTGTAGGTCTCATTAAACTTTCATTTTCTTATCTGAATAGAGAAACTCTATCAATTCTATACAAAACACCAAGATTTTACCTGAGTTGTACAATCTTTGTTATGAAGATAGGTTAAAAGAATTGAAATTGTCCACATTGCTGCGTAGAAGAAACCGCATGGACTTAATACAACTTTTTAAAATCATAGAAAATATTGATGACATTCCTATGGATGGTATGTTTGAATTTGCAGACAATCAAACCCGAGGTCATAATAAATAGTTGATAAAACCCAGATGTTTGAAAACGTTTCATCTTAGATCATTCTGTGTTTGTACAACTGATATGTGGAACAGTTTGCCTGACAATATTATCAGTGCTAATAATGTATTACAATTCAAGACACATTTGGATAGATATCATGGTGATACTAGATTTGATACCAGTAACATTTATTAATCAACCATCATTATGACTCTACTGTTAACAACCATTTTACACCGGAAGTGTACTAGTAATTTGGTAGAAAACTTTAATAGATGTAGAAGACGAGTTCCAGGACTCAAGAAGATTCTACAAGACCAATACAAGTTCCAATACAAGTTACGGTACCGTAATCCTAGCCTCCGGTTCTAGGATTACGGGAGTTCCGTATTCCTAGGCAACCCTATGAGAATAGGCTAGGATTACGGAAGTATTTAAGAGGCATCAAATTTATGTTAGGACATGCATAAATGACATTGTAAACTTACTCATTTCACTTAATTTCACTAAATATTTCGTGCTTCGGCCGTTTTGGGTTAGCATAATCTTAATGGCGGTGCGCGGAAATATTATAGAATTATCTATATTTCGTATATACCTGCATTTTTTTTTTCATCTAGTCAACACAAATGGTCTTTAATAACATACAATATGGCAAAGTATAGAATTTTTTTTTTAAATCTAACTTTGACACTCATATTTCTAATATATTTCCGCGAGCCACCATTAGGATTATACTAACCCAAAACGGAGGATATAAAACACAAAATAATAAGGCAGGCATGAAAAATTAAGTGAAATAAGTAAGTTTACAACATCATTTATGCATGTCCTAACATTTACGGTATGCCTCTTAAAATACTTCCATAATCCTAGCCTATCCTCATAGGGTTGTCTAGGAATACGAAACTTCCCTAATCCAGTTCCGTATTCCTAGAACTGGAGGCTAGGATTACGGTAACGTAATCGTAACCACTGCCTTGCATCAATTCAGACTGGACATTTTATTTGTAACACAATGACCAAATGTGATTACATAGGGTTTCAGAAATCCCATGTCCGGAGCCCGGGGGCTACTAGAAAATTCTGTCGGGCTACTAAATTTTTTCAGAGCGTGCCCGCCGGACTACCTTGAAACTCCGTATCGGTTAGCCCGGAAATCAATGATTTAGTATTCAAATATAATTTTGAAAGTTGTCTATAATCCTCTTGTTTATCAAGAGATACACGCCCGAGGCTTTAATTATCTTACCACCTACTGTCACAATCGGCAAACAATTAACCGTTTAATCGTACCCGCAGGCAAATGTTTACAAAAACATGTGCACGGGTGATTTTAGACTGATCTTATAACATCAAATACGCTGATCGGTATTGTTTAAAGCAATATGCAAACCAGTCTTAAAATTACGTCATTTTAGCGCCACCTGCCAGTGTACTTTCGGTTTCGCTGACCTCAATATTTATCGAGCGAACTGCACTACACTAACTGTTTATGCTTTTCAATTTATAAACTTGCCTAACATGCAAAAACATCGACCATGATTTAACAAAATATCAGAAAGTATACAGAATTTTGGACAAACATAATTTCGGATAAGTGAATATACAGTGCCAAGAAACTGAGAGACGTTATATACGCGGTTCTAGTCCGCTTATTAAACCAGACAGGTGTTTAGAATCAGACAGAATTATTATGTCAACTTTAAATAATTTTGAGATAAATCACAATTCATACAGCTCTAAAAAAATGCAAGTTTATGAAAATTGATTTGCATTCCTTTTACACTGCCATGTTGCAATAATTTAACTATCAGGAGTACTCCTTGTAATATTTCTCAGTTTAAATACATCTAGTTTTATCTTTTAAAATGATAAAAAAGAGTAATGATAATTGCTATTTAAGAGAACAAAATTTATAACAATGTGTGTATGGCTAAAATTATGAAATTTAATCATTCCATCCACTGTAGTACAGAAGCACATAGTAAATTAACCGAAATGACCATTGCCAAATAAACTTAAATGTTCCGGCTACCAGATTAAAATTTTGGTAGCCCAATGGGCTACCAATAAATTTGCAGATTTCTGAAACCCTGGATTACATGTCATTTCCGAAATCGGTTGAAAATATATCAGTTGAATGACTTTAGTACAATGTATTGTAATACAAAACTGCCGTAAGAGTAACCACCTGCGGGCCTTTCACTATTCTTACGGGAGAGCCGAATTGCCACTTCCTTTAACAATTTCCATTGTGCGGTATACTGCATAAAAGTTATCAGTGACAGTGAAGTAAAGTTCAAAAACAAAGTTCCTTTGTTAGTTTTACACCTATAATAGATCCAAAACTGTCATTTATTATCAAATAATAATCACCAAAAAACTGTCTAAAAGACAGACCAAAGCTCCAGGACCCGAACATAGAGCCCCACCCGTGTGCAAGTGGTGACGATAAACCAGAAGACACAAAATTGCAGTGACATTTATGTGTATACGGTATAATTAGTTGTAACAGGAATAAAATATACTTAAAGAAAACTTTAAAAATATGCTAAAATAACAATTATTTTTTACTTTTCCAATGGTGACGTTTCCTACGAAAACTCTCGAGTAATCCGAATCGTTATCGACGTTACAAAACGCTTTATCATTCTGTATCGAAAAGAGACCCTATCTGCGGATAGGGACTTTTCTATACAATACAATACAATACAATACAACAAATTTTATTTAAAGTCGGCAAGACATACTAACAAAAGTCGGTATTTTCTTCACCCACTGTTTACGCATTTCTGAAATCTTGTAAAATTGAAAAAATGTTGATACTTTATAAAACATATAATATCCTACTTAATCTTATAGAGATTTCAGGTCTTACAGGTTAATATGAATATATGGTGATGTCAGTTTTATATAAGCATAAATGTCACTAACAGATCTCTTTAATTTTTACATGTTGACATAACTACCCCACCCACTTTATTTTCAATGGAAAAAACGTATTTAGATCTACAAAAAAAATTCTGACGTTAAGATTTTAAAAATATTTTGTAACATTAATGAAACACACAGATGCTTCAAAATGGAAAGAAAAAAGTTTGGGTCACCGCGCATCTAAGAGGTTTATTAAGAAAAAACTGTTAAAAAGTGGTGAATTTTGATGTTTTTGTTCTTTTTGTTTTAATTTAATATTTTCTAGATAATATAAAGTGCTATCTTGAAAACTTTTATTCTATCTATAGCTTAACATTTTATGTATCAGTCAGAAACATATCAAAACAAAACCTGATCTACTTTAATAGTTATTTGAACTTACCTACCCCTACCCCAATGTAAATCTTACGTCAATTTTAGGCAAATGCCAGACAAAAATAAGGGTGACAAATTTTTTTTTTCGCAAAAAGCATAATATATTTGTGTAAATGGTACATTATTAGCCATATTTTAATTATTTAGCATTAATTTTTGGCAAAACTTTTGTTAGAAAGCAATATTCGAAGAAACATTTTTCAAAATGGCGGATATCCTGAAAAAAGCGCTCGTACATCCTTAAATGAACAAATAAAGAGCTACAAAGAAAACACACAAACATAAAGCATATACAGCACACAGAAGCAAAGCTAAGCATAGTATACAAGCAAAGCAAAAGTAAAAACTGAGTGGGTTATGCTAATCATGACCAGAGGCCTAAAATTTAGTTAAGAACCTAAGGTTAAGAAACTGAAAGAGAAAAACGGACACAAATGTGTAGACTAAAAAGTGCTAAGAACGTGTATTCCTTCAAACCAGGTTTAAGGAGAACATATTAGTATAATCATCTCAGATTTGGAATAAAACAAGCATATATAATTATAATACGGAGACAAGCATGCATCACATTTAAAACAAGCAAGAATAAGTTACAAAAAAGCTTAAAAAATAAGGTATTGGAGGATTAGCACATAATCATAGAAGCACAAGGAATAATAATTTATAACAGTACTGGAAAAATCATGCAGAAATAATCAAACAGACAAACAAGCAGGGGTTCGGGAAAGGCAAACATGCCACTGCATTGTGGACAAGTTATACTTACCGACAAGCCACACAAGTACACACCTTTCCTGGCCAGAAGGATATAAGATTTTTAAAATTATTAAAATTATTAAAATTATTTGTTTGCTGGAAGTTGTCAGGTAAGGAGTTCAACAATACAGGGGCAGCATACCTAAAACTGTTCTTACAAAATTTAGTTGTACTGACCTGATGTACCTGTAATATATTAGAATATCTAAAATAATATGAATTTGAACGTTTATTTATTCAGTCTGATAAACCTGGAGGTGCCAAATTGTTTGAAATTCTGAAAGGTTTCTATAGCCATTGTTCTTTGTCTTCTTACATGCAATGATGGTAATTTTGCTTTAACATGTAGCTGGTCATAAGTTCTAATATAATCATCATATACAAATCTGTATCGCTTATTGAATTTGAAATTTGCCATTAAGGAAAATATTAAAAAGCACAGAATCTAATTTTTTAGCATTGATGAACATCTTTATATATTTCTTGTTAATCACTTTTGAATTGTCATATTCCAATGCACTTTAACTTATGCAATTGACAATCAACAATAAAGAATTTCCAGATTAGTCTTAGAAGAGTTGTTTTACAAGTGTAGCCTGATCTAAATGCTGAAAGATATGTATTGAATTATTGGTAAATAAAACTGGATCAATTGTGTATCAATTGATTACTCAAATATTTTAGAAATGACGGATAGTGCAGTGACAGTATGGAAGTTTTTTTTATCTAAGGTGCTCATTTTTCTTGTGTAAAGATGTTACTTGTGCGTGCTATTTTAAAAAGATTTATTCATGAGGCTTTATCGATACATAATTTATCTATAAAAGAAGAATCGACAGGATGGAAACAAAGTTTAGATTGAACTTAGTTATATGGATTAATTGAAGTTATACTAAAACGATTTCCGTGTACATGTATTGCGTTATTTCTAAACATTTCCAATATTTTAGACAACATTTACAAGGTTAGAATATTACACAATTTTTGTTTGTCTATAATTCAAAGCTAGCAGATTTATTACCCCGAACACATTGGTCAATGAACTATTCATTTTTCTTTTCTTGTAATAATACCGACGAACGATTTTCCTTGCTTTCCAAAATTTTCCTAGTTTTGAGAGGGAGGTGGGGGATTTTTATTTTTTTATTGTATTTACTGAATAAATTCTCGTATTGTGTACTGCATTCTTAATGTTTACTTCATAAAGGGAGCTGGTCGTTGTCAAACTCTTTTTCTCTTAAAAGGTGCATGCAGTTGCTAAAACAATGATCACTAAAATCACTGTACATTCTGTTTACATCAATAAGACACGTGTCTAATTGCAAAAGGTTTGTTTTAAGATTAGAATGTAAATTTTTGTATTAAGATATTTAAAACTTAAAAATAAGAACAAACAATATCTTCTGATTGTTTGCGTCTCCTGTTTTAACTGGGTATCAGTGAAGTTACAGTAATCCCGCAGTCCAAAGTCAAAGTAATACGTGCTACCTGAGATTTTACTATTTGTTCATACATCGTCAGTAAGAATAGGGCTAGCTTTGTTTTAAAAAAAAGTTTTAACACAATGTTTACTAAGTCAAAAATATCACAAGTCTATTTCAAAGTCTTTCACTTTTCATCTATTGTCATGTTATAGTTGAGTTCACCAATTTCCATCTACAGGATGCTTTATTTAGGACATTATCAAAATATCCCTGCTAAAGGAGGGGTTTTTTTTCGGGGGTAATATATTGATTACGCCTTCACTACACTAAAGAAATTTTCTGTTGTGTTTACTGAATTTTCACCTAGGTGCTAAAGTTAAAGTGATTAAGGTAGGTAATTCATAGACTATATAACACAGCGTTGAGACCAGTGTATATAGTTTTAAAATAACAAGAAAGTTCTTGTTATATAACTATAATGTAAACAGATAATGTGAAGTGAAGTACTTATGCATATTATTACAATCTGTGAACTGGAAGTGGAAATAACTAAGGACCCAGTAAACGTATAGTTATGCTTATAGTTATGCAGTACGCATGTTGTATATTATCTCTTATCTCTACAACCATAAACAACATAAATCACGTTCATGACTTCATGCTTTAATAAAACTTGCTGATTGAAAAATTTATATCCTATGAGATTTTGCACGAGATACATTCCCGTCTAAATAGGGGAACTTACAAAATTTATATTAAAATAGAGAAAAGTGGAAACTTCACAGGTCGCTCAACACGACAAAAACGAAAATGTTGCAGGCTCGGTTTGATTGAGCCTGTTCATGGACGGTAGTGGAAATGCATGCTACCGTCCACGCCCTCTAGCCCCGGGTTGAGCAGAACTCAACATTTACACATGCTAAAAGTACAAAAAGCAAATTAGAGACATCCGCAGATGTATTCAAACGGCGGTGAACATGGAACCTTCAATGATACACGTGTTGAGGCGTGTAATTCCATGAAGAGCGGCGTTTGGTCCCCAGATAAAGTAAAAGGTTTGCCCCAAACGAGAAAACAATGGGCAGAACTAAACAAACTGGAATTTAGGAAGGGGATCTGAGGTTATGGAGCCTGCGTATCACAGGAACTGTCAAAAGACAAAACCATCAGTTTTTCACCTATATTACTATAAATGTAGAGAGGTGTAAATCTAAAAACGATACAGTGGTATCAGAATCCTCAGCTATATTATATAACTTGAGCTTCTTGTGACAAATAGTATTGACCATTTGAGTAAAACCGAAATATCTTTACTTTAAATATCATCCAGATGGCATGAAGTACTGTAAAATGGAGTGATAAAGTCTGACTGTGTATCTGGAGGAAGGCTCAGCATGAAATTCCTTTCATAGCAATACAAAGATAAAGCTTCACAATTAGTTACAATGGGAACAACCATTTCCTGACGGAAAACTGCATTCCCAAACAGGACATCAATTCTTGATATTCATGAAATATAGAAACTTACAAACTTATTAAACAGATCCCACATGATTTATTAAAATTATATGCAATTACTGACTTGGTCCTTCTTTGCTTAGAAGACAGAATTATTCTCAAGTAATAAATGGATTGATACAATGAAGTTGTCAGGATCGTTTGTAGAAATACCAAGGAAGTCCAGTATAAATTGAATTAGGGGCAAATGGTATTGCTTAAAGAATACATTTTTTTTCTTAGAATAGATATTTGCAACATTGTGAAAAAACAAAGACAAATATCAAACAGGGAAAGTCTGGTTACAGCCCAGCTGTTTTGAGACATACCGCATGTTTAGTGTTCAACCCGTTTACAGTTGGACACTACGCTTCCCTCTTTGATTGTGTCTTACGGAAGAGGGGGAGGACTCTATGATATGCAGTTTTTAAATCCCACCAGAACTGAACTGTTTTGATATCTGTCTTTTGGCCTGTTTCGTTGGGCCCTTAAGGATGTTCTCTTGTTGCTCTGTCTTCTGCAAAGGCATTGAGTACATACGTTTTTGTTCTTAAGGTTTGCTTTTTATATATTTATACAGGAGCATTTTTGTGTTTACATGCCATTCCTTTTTGTTTCCATTACGTCTGTTAAGATATTCAACTGACAGGGATTACTTTTATTTACACTATCCCGTTTTTTTGGAACTTGGTGAGGGTAAGAGTGAGGTTGGGTGGACACCATAAACCAGTTTAAGCTCCCAAGTGGTGTTTTTGCCACTAACCATTCCAAGGCGGTGCTCCACTGTGTTCCTTTATTTGTTCGTTTTGTCCTTGTGTGTTTGCTTTGTATGCGCGTGTGTGTGTGTTTGTAGTGTGCACGTCTGCTTGCTGTGGGTTTCCTTTTGGGGAGGTTGCATTTTTGGAACATGGCATTCCCTGTTTGATATTTGTCCTTGTTTTCTTTAAGGGATTCAATCCCTTTATTCACGAAAAAAATGCATAAATATTGGCGGTCTTTATTTTGAAGGTTGATGTGTAAAATTGCATTGCAGTTTTTAGTGATCAAATCCATCACTGAATGTCAAAATTTTTAAGTCAGTAGCGAAGGAAAAGGAAATAATTGCTTTATTTCTATCTCTTTTTTCTTGATTAGGGAAAATTTTTGAAACAATTTTGTAAGTCATGGAACTTCCACATTGCATACAAAAGTTGACTTATTCGAAGAATCGGTGAGAGAGTTGAATCAATTTGAAGGTAACACTAGAAATTTAAACAATCAATGGAGAACAAGTGGAGAACATCATGTTAGTTTCAGAACCCGTATATAGATATATAGAGATTCTAGGCATGCAGTGCTTAGTATGTTTTCTTTGTGTGAGTGTGTGTTTGTTGGTCGCGTGCTTGTTTAACGTTTTGGGAGGCTGTGTTTTTAGAACGTGGCTTTACATGTTGGATTTTCATCCTTGGTTTTTATACGTTCCCACTTATTTGCCAAACGTTCTTTCTCTTTATTTATGCCAGATTTGAATTCATTTATAGCGAGCTCGAAGAGCAGGCCCGAAGGGCCTGCTCGAGAATCGAGCTTTACGGTAACGCAAGTATACTTTCACACTTGGTGATGGATTTGAAAAGTTTCGTCGGAAGTTTTAAAAAAGCGCACCCTAGCGGACTGGTGCTCACAGGAAGTACTTCTTTCCGGAGTGAATACAGAACTTCATTCAATTGCTAAAAATTATTCATCACTTAACAATAATGAAAAAATGATTTCCAGTTGTTTGGAAAAAAATATTGTTTTCATTTAAAAGATCGAGCATCGGTCAGAAAATGGAAAAAATGTCATAATAAGCAAAAAGAAACGGGAACGCGGTAATGACGTCACCGTGACACCGGCTTCCCATAAATTTTGCAACGTATGATATTCACTGTTATAAGTATGGTGACACTAAATGTAGACTTTTTCAGTGAATAGGTTCTCCTCAGTTCTTGTGACTAGTGAATAGTTTCTTTGTGACAAATAAATGATGCATAATATTTTTAGATAAATCCGATTTCTTTGAGGTCGCTTTGAGGCTTTGCCTTATTTCATATTAATCCTTACTAGAAATCTGTCAGTATTTTTAAGAAATTTGTTTCCTTCTTGGAAATTTCCGCCTATTTCCACGGATCCGTATCTCTGGACTTCCTTCTGTTAATCGTCCATTTCTGGAATTGACGGAACAAGCGTCTGTGTACCTTGACATCTCATTAAAAATCCAAAACTCCACTTTCAGAACTCTGAATTAGCTGTTTACGTCAAGGTATTGTGTTAGACACAGTTATTTACATATAAATATTTGAAATAAATTGGTAAATACAATATTAGATGACAATCATAAGAAATCACATGGTGGGTGGTATGTTCTGTTCACAGTATTTGGACAGTTCACTTTTCGGATACTGTGTGTATCCCAGACTCACCAGTTTCGACGCACATAACAAGCAACATGGCCGCGCTTTTTCATTCAGTACCAATACGTGACTCTATTAGATGTTGCATGTGCACTAACCTTTTATGCACTGAATCATACCAATAACATCTTATTCTAAACAACTGACTGCCAGAAATCAAAAGGTAAACAACAACTAGTGTGGTCGGCCATACTTTTTTCTAACACACCTATTTCGACGCATCCTACATGATACTTGTTACGAAGCTTTTGATTGGCTTAAATATTTGTGCAATCACTGTAAGTAATGTGCTACACCATAACTGTCATGGATGCTGCAATAAAACTTGACACAAAAGCAGATGCAAGTAGATAATCAATATTAAGGCCAAAGGATTAAATAAATCTGAAAACATTTTAACATTCATGAACATAAGGGGCTAAGAACATAAATAGTCACTCTGCTTTTTTAATACACACTGTCTGATGTTTTTTCTTTCATTTTTCTGGACTGCAGTGTTTACAGAGGAATTTGGCACATTTTGTTTTATACAAAACTTTAGATGATCCCAGTGTTCGCAGCCTACTTGACAAGAGAAAAAAAATGAAGTGTGTAGTAATGGTCGCATTGATATATAATGCGTACACCTTCCAAAACAGTGCATAAAATAGTGCGACTACATATGTCACATGGCAGTGATGTGACCTTGATAGCACCAAAGTCGGCTGCAGACGTACAACAAAATTTCCAGTAGCTTTTTTAATCTAAGCTTCCACAGGGAAGTTTTTAAAATGGATGAAAATTTGCATTAGTAGAAACATTAAAAATCATGTATAGGATAAATGTAAGTTGATAAATATCTTCAAATCCTGAACTTTCCAACTTTTTATCGGTAAAAGTAACCATGATGTTTTCTGTCATTACACCGAGTAACTACGTCATCGGAAACCCCAAGTTAATCGAGAACGAGGTCAAAACAAAAATGGCGTCGAAATAGGTGTGCGTAAAATTACGTGGTGCGACGATATTAGTAGCAGATTTTTGGCAGCAAAAGAAACCCAAAGTGGATGTTAACAGATTTGTCTCAAAAGTAAATAAATATATTAGATACAGCTTTTTTAAACATGCACCACGGTCCTTGTCATTACTTTCTTTCGTGGCTAGATTTTCAGAGTTTGATTGGGATACTGGTACTGATGATAAACCCGAACAGAAAATGAGGTTTTTTACCTGTAACTTTTTTATTTCTGCAAATTGTAATCAATGGTCGGTATTAAAATAAAGCTTAACCTTTGCTGAAAACATTACATTATTCAAATTTATATTTAGTAAGCAAACTCACACGAAGTGAGGCCCTGAAAGGGGTATGTAAAATGGGGACTGTATGAACGTTGACTGATGATAAATTCGAACACTTTGTCATTTACAATTTTTTTTTTGGCATTATTATATTGAAACTTTCCCCAAAAAGGTGCAACAGTCATTCCATATCAAGTAATGAAAACTTACCAAATGTCAGGCCTTCATGTTTTGACAGTGAGCATGCGCAAAAAAACACCCTCGTCCTTAGTTATTTTGGATAAATATTTTTTATACAAATAAATGTAAGTCATTTATTTATACTGAATATTTAACAATTTTGTTTTTGTTTACACCAGTTGGTGTTGTAAATGGAAACTATTAAATGGTGTGTTCAATTTTATAAACAACCGATTGCAGTCGAATATTTCCAAGTTGGTCTACTTTATCATCTGTCCGGGTTTATCATCAGTACCAGTAGTCATAATGAATGTGGGACTTTATGTACCAGTCCACTTATGTACCAGCCCTTTATGTACCACTTTATGAGACTTTATGTACCACATATAAAATAAAATAAAATTTTAAAAAAATCCAGCATTAATTGATCTCTATGAATTGTTTCTTATTCCAATTTTGTGAAATGCGTTGTTAATTAAACTGTTTAATCACTTTAAATATTTAATTTAAGTCAATTTAAAATGTTGGCCCATATTGTTGATTTAATCAACAATTTCACAGTAAATTACAACCAAATTATCACCTATTATCACCTATGCACAATAGGTATATAGATAGAAAGTATAGCTACTATATAATATATGTGGTACATTAAGTCTCAAAGTGGTACATAAAGTACCTGGTACATAAATGAACTGGTACATAAAGGGTCGCACCCGTCATAATAATATCACAGTTTTCTTTGTATTTATTTTGTTATGCAGGATAAACATTTACTTTTTAAAAATGTAAGCTCTTTTACTGCTCTAATTAAGCATCTTATTTATATTTCTTATTGAATAAATTTGTAATTGAATATTTTTACTTTCTGTTTTGTTTTTAAAAATTAGTTAATTAGCTTGGTCAAATTATAATTATTATATATTTAATATATGTACATTCAGGGTTTCCTTTTGGTCAGTTTGACTTTGCGACAACAAATTTGCCAATCAGAAAAAATTGGAGCAAGTAGTCATGCGTGCAGTGACAGGCGACATACCACTTTCGTTATTAAGGATATAATATTAACAATAACAGGCAGTCAGTAACAAACACATGTAAAGTAATAAAAAATTATTTCAATCATTTAAATATCAAAATTTTATTTCAATCATTTAAACATCAGTTAAGGTAGTATTGCATGTTTGATAAAACTGAAAGTGATGGCGTAATGTACATCATTTATCCCGAAAGCATAGAATAAAAATGAAAATCATTTTGTGAATTAATATGGCAGCCTGTGAGTAAATATATTACAATGGCATTTTTACTATCTTTCTAAAGTTAAAATATGATATTAAAACATAATTCAAAATAATGTCTTAAAATTAGTGTGCAATGTGTGGTTCACTTTAATCATGGTCAAATAAATCAAAAATAAGCACATGGACATATACATTTTATTTCATCACATTATAGACCATATGTTTATTTACAACTGTGAGAAGTTTCATTAAAATCTACATTGTAGAAAAATTTCTGTTCGTGAAAATGTTAAGAAATTTAAGTTATGATTTTCCCATAGACTCCTATTTATGAAAAATTGCGTGAGGGCCAAATTTTTCAAATCAGTCTAGCAAAAAATCAAGCACATGTCCCGGTCTTTTTTATTTGCTGGATTCCCTGAATATATTCTAAAGTTTTGAAAAATCAGAGTTTAATCAAATTCTACACTGTAGAAAATTTTTCATTCTGAATGTGCAGAACTACCTTAACTGTGACATATGAAACAGCACATAATATAAAAAAACACATTTGTATTGGAAAAAAACACATAAAAACTATAAAATCAGATACACAGAAACATACTTTTTTCTTTTAGCCATTCATTTAATGTTCATGAGATAATTGTACCCTAATTTAAAACTAAATAATAATGACATCACATTACTAAGCAACATTTCTTTTCACCAGCTGTTCATTCTTTTGAACTTGCTACAAATGTCAGCCACTGCATGCATAATTATCTAATCAGCTGGGTGATGAAACTCGTCAGTTAATCCAATTACACAATTAATTTGACAACGGAAGTGTCACTGACTACTATAAACACACATCTCAAAGTGTCATTATGTGACAGGTGATATAAACAACACATCATGTAATCGATCACGTGCAACCTTTACCTTGCATCGATTTCCAGTGTACGTCCGTGAGAAAAATCTCATCACCGATTTTTTGTTGTATTTTTTTGTTGGCACCACTATTGAAGATTTTTAGCGCCAGAATTTACTTCCTGTAGCCATTGGCTACTGACAGCAGTAACCCTGTACATTTAACTTGGACAAAATGACAGCTCAGGGCCCTCACTCTATTTTAGAGGACTTGGTCAGAGTCCATTAGCAGAGGAATTTTGTATTAGTTTGAAATGGAGTGAATTGGAAAAGTAGTGTTTTTTTTTTTTTTTTTTTTTTTTAATAAATATGGTCCCTTACAGAAATATTATAGTTTGCACTGAACACTGTTTTGATCATGCAGCAAATATATGATGAACATGGTGCAAACACTTTTAAATAAGTAGTTACACTTACTGTGGGATGTTTGTTTGGTGTTCACTTTTCACATGCAAATTAGATTTGCTGTGAGCAAGTTTGTGAGCAAGTTTTTGCGTACTAACTACTTGTTGCGAAAAAGTTGCTGCAAACAGCTTGTTGCAAACTTGACCCATGAACAGGTTGCTGTGAACTTCCTGCAATAATCATATATTCATTCAAACGTCTTCCATAGGGAAGTAGATACAATATCACTCTTTATTTTATTACCCGAAATTATAACCAGAAGACAAGTAGCATTCACATTTTTACATGTTTATTTGTACATTTCAGATATGAATACAGTCACATATTTCAATTACCGGCACGTAAGATACTGTAAACAGTGCTAATTCAACCTATGAAATATTCCTTTCAATATAAAAGTTATTATCAATATTTTGGCAGAGTATGGCCACTCCAATGAAAGCTATTTGAAAAACCAGTCGACCGGGAGGAAACCAGACGTACTCGTAAAGCACCACGTCATTGCTCCACGTTACCTGTAGAGCAACAAGCAGCGCCACACGGACGCAAGGGATACCACAGTACACCACAGTAAATTAAACATCCCCCAAAACTCGACGTTACCTGCAAAGCAATGAGGAATATTTAGCGGACCAACGGAGCAAGGCAACATACTGTGGTTCTAAGCAACGAGCAAGGCTACAGTACACAACAATATTTAGCGGACCAACGGAGCAAGGCAACGTACTGTAATTCTAAGCAACGTACTGTACTTCTAAGCAAGGCAAATACTATAATGAGCAAGGCTACAGTACACCACAGTAAATTAAATATTCCCCATAACTCGACGTTACCTGCAAAGTAATGAGGAACATTTAGCGGACCAATGGAGCAAGGCAACGTACTGTAATTCTAAGCGAGGCAAATACTATATGATGAGCAAGGCTATGACATCAGCAAGGCTATGATACATTTAAGCAAGGCTAGTCAGATATTGCCAAGGCACTAGAGCAATACCTTTAATATACACCGTAACATCCGTACCATCAAAACGTCCCAAAGCACGCCCGATCGCCCCCACGGTCGACAGAATTTTTCCAGGCCCTTACAATTAGGAGTGACATAAAAATAATTGTATATAAATATGGAAATGATTAACTGGAATTTTAGTAATAAAAATTATACATGTATTAATTCTAAATTGTCCTTTTGATTTCTCATAAAGCAACAGTCCGGAAGAATGATATCCTTTTAGATTTGTCTGTTTCACAAATTGTTTGTAGCCCAGGAATCCGTTCAATTAATGTCTGTGGAAAGTACCTGGAGTCTGATCACTTCCGGAGTTGGCACCCAATGGCAGCATATTATCTGCAACATAAATACTTCACAAAACAGTCAGATTGTCATAACAGAATTAAAGGTACAAAATATAATGAATTGTAGTATACAACAATTTTTATTATTATTATTATTATTACTGGGGTGTGGCGGGTGGGCAATTTAACATCGATCTGAAGCGCTAGCCAATACACCTTTAGTTCAACTGAGAAGATTGCACGTGCTCTCGATTAATATAACGCTCGAGTGGTTCCCTGACGAATAGGCGTTTATCATTAATCTGTTATGTTTAGACAAGGAACTAGAAAACTGGATTACTTGACAACGACGATAGTTTATAGCTAACACACCTAGCAACGAGATAGCCATAAATTTCGGGAAAAATAAAAGTAATTATTTTTAGGCAAAATAATTTTTATTATTTTATTACCCGAAATTATAACCAGAAGACAAGTAGCATTCACATTTTTACATGTTTATTTGTACATTTCAGATATGAATACAGTCACATATTTCAATTACCGGCACGTAAGATACTGTAAACAGTGCTAATTCAACCTATGAAATATTCCTTTCAATATAAAGTTATTATCATATTTTGGCAGAGTATGGCCACTCCAATGAAAGCTATTTGAAAAACCAGTCGACCGGGAGGAAACCAGACGTACTCGTAAAGCACCACGTCATTGCTCCACGTTACCTGTAGAGCAACAAGCAGCGCCACACGGATGCAAGGGATACCACAGTACACCACAGTAAATTAAACATCCCCCAAAACTCGACGTTACCTGCAAAGCAATGAGGAATATTTAGCGGACCAACGGAGCAAGGCAACGTACTGTGGTTCTAAGCAACGAGCAAGGCTACAGTACACAACAATATTTAGCGGACCAACGGAGCAAGGCAACGTACTGTAATTCTAAGCAACGAGCAAGGCTACAGTACACCACAATATTTAGCGGAGCAAGGCAACGTACTGTACTTCTAAGCAAGGCAAATACTATAATGAGCAAGGCTACAGTACACCACAGTAAATTAAATATTCCCCATAACTCGACGTTACCTGCAAAGTAATGAGGAACATTTAGCGGACCAATGGAGCAAGGCAACGTACTGTAATTCTAAGCGAGGCAAATATTATATGATGAGCAAGGCTATGACATCAGCAAGGCTATGATACATTTAAGCAAGGCTAGTCAGATATTGCCAAGGCACTAGAGCAATACCTTTAATATACACCGTAACATCCGTACCATCAAAACGTCCCAAAGCACGCCCGATCGCCCCCACGGTCGACAGAATTTTTCCAGGCCACAATAAATTTGCCAAAATTTATCCCCCAAAAATTCTGTGCAACGATTTCTTAAATTCTAAAAAATACTATCTCAACTTTACAACAATTATATTTGTTCTTTAAAACCAAACTGGTTCATCCATATAACTATAACATAATCGGATAGGCTATTTGAAAGACAAGTAGAGCAAATCCCGCCAACATCACGTGATCACGTTTTGCCAATGTATGAAACAAGGAGCGGAAGGATTATCGTCTTGAGTGATTCGGATCATTTGTTCATCATCATGATGATAATCTATAGTTCTATCTTTGAAAGAAATAACTAACTTAAATGCTTACCTAAAATATATTTGTTTGGATACACGTTTTATCTTAAGATTTATGTCCTAATGTAATTCAATTAAATTCAATTCCAACCATGTTGATATGTGCCCCTTCAAGGCTATACATCAATATCCAGAAAGACCATTATCCCTTTTATCCGCAAGCATTATCCCTTTTATCCACAAGCATTATGTTGTTACTGCATTTTGGTTAGCTTTTCAATGAGTTTACCAGGCCTCAATCGGGTCGGGTATGACAACACAATCCAATACACTACGGTACCAATTTAAACATAGTATAGATTAACTTGATACTAATTAAAACGACTGCATGTTTATACATTGTATTATCGTTTGCTTGTTTTTGGTTCTCATGCATCGTTGAACTCAAGAAGATTGTCAATGAAAAAAGTTAAGTGCATACTGAAAATTTGTTTCTGTATTGAAACGTTTTAATGAAGAAAATCATAGTTATCAAACATTTTATCGTTTAAGTTACCGTGTGGGATTTATACATCAAGGCATGTCTGCCCTATTGATTTATAATAATACTGCGGTAGAATACCGAAGCTAGCGGATGGGTCACACATCCCTAAAAATTGTCGTGCAATTATACATGTATTTATAAATGAATAGATCTACTGCGGAACTAGGTCGATATATTTATCAATAACGTGTTAAAGTAGTTGTACTTCTGTCGAATCGTATATTAAAAGAAAACCATACTTTACTATGAAGACCCTGAATAATCGACTTTTCCAATAATGTTTCGCTATCGCTTTTCTACTTCTAAATACGTAATCGTTCTATAAATAGATTGCGCTATACAGCATGAAATATGTCCAGATATTCAACTTACACGAAAACACAATTTCAACCTTATTTTGTAATTCTAATACATAATGACGTTAACATTATCTGTCTTCAGTAAATAATTTCGGCTTGGTTTGTCAAAGAAATTTTTTACTTAAATATTAAAAATCCGACTTTAATAATTTATATAACAAACCAACACTGATTTATGAAATCCGGTTCCGGGCTAAGGTCAAAAAACTACAGAATTTCGTTAACATGATATAGTGCTACATGGGCTATTCGGAGAGAATTCACTTACTGGAACAGGAGAAAAATTAAGACAACCAAAAAATTTTCATTCATACATAACGTAAACAAACGACTGGTAGTTTGTTACAGATTTCAACCAAATCCCATGATAACCAGCTCTGAAGTTTTGCTCACTACACATACATACTCCAGTGATAAAATCATCAGTCAAGAGTGTTGTAATACAGTATGATGACTTCCAAAATTTTAAGAACCATTAATATGATCTGTGATATTGGATTCAGCTAAATATTGGCAGTATATCTTAACGCTACATATTTACAACTATGATGACCTAATCTTACATTAGTTAGCTTTTAACACCAAACAAAAACGTGACACTATATAACGGGAAACCAAGTGCAAAACAGTTCTATCTACTGTTATTTGCAATGTCACACCATTTTAAAATGTCATGTTAACTGACACCAGTGCCCTTAGAAATAAATACGAACAGCTCTAACTAAATACTATTAAGAATTAATGACAACCAATAAAATATCATAGGAAAGCTAGCCACATATACATGTATAAATTCAATCGATTTCTCTTTAGTTTTAAAGTTTAGAATGGTGTAAGATTTTTTTTTTTTTTTTTTTTTTTTTTTTTTTTTTTTTGAGGCCGCAACTTGAATTAACAAAGTTTTCGTGATATCTTATTTGACTCTGGTAACAATAGAATCTATAATAATATAATAGAATCCGGTTCTGTATGGAAAATAACAAAATATCTATGTTTTTTCAGCCTCTAAATTGACAGACATCACGATTCTGACCCCGTTTCTTCGAAAAATTCAAGTAACAATGTGTTTCGGGAAACGTAACAATCGTTTCAAATTTAATGTACGGAAAGTTGAGCTTCAACGAAACAGAATTTCCTCACCAAATTAACAAACGTAGTAGTGCAACAATTAACAATCCTGAACACCAAACAAAGAACAAACTGCCCAACTAATACTGTTTAAAAACGTTTGAATCTTATTTTTATAATAGACCACGCGATTTTTTTTATTTTTTTTTTTTTTTGTAAAACGTTTGCGAGCATTTAGCCTAAAATAACAGTGAACGAGTTACATAAAATTTATCAACAACATGCGTCACTCTATTTCAAAGATGCACTACAAAGTAACGGTATTCTTTGTAATCTGTGATGACAACTCTACATGATTTGCATGAAAAATACATGAGGCACACAAGAATTTAGTTCAAAATTGACAGTGACATATTAAGCGAAGACAATGTGCATTGCATGAATTAATGTAGCGATATATATGTACGTCGGTGTGTTTAGTTAAATTTCAATCATATTTTGTTTCCCAGCATAAGAAAATTATTCCTCTATACTTGACAAACTATGCTGAAAAGAGATTTAATAAATAAGTCTTCAGATAATGTTGCGAAAACACATTTATCAAAGGAAGGGCCTAAATTACCCACCTGACATGTACATTATACCTGTATTATACAACCTAGCAAGTTCAACATCTTTATTTATTTTGGATTAAGTATTGTGGATCTTAAATTTTCGATTCTATGGATGCACGTGTTCCCGTGCAGTGTATTTGAAGATCATTACCGAAACCAATCGGAGGAAAATGTAAGTACATCTAAGTCTAATATTGAACCAGTGAATTTGTTAGTGATATTTGTTTATGATATCGAAAGAGTTAAATGACCTAACCTGATCCAACGTTAACAGGTGCTGATGCCTGCGTTTGCATGCCGACAGATTCTCCTGGTCATGTAAAACTTATCGCAAAGTGAGGGTCGTAATTAATAGTGTTGAGAAAACCTACTTAAATATCTTACAGTTGCGTCGATGTATAAATATTTTTCCTTACAATCTTTCTGGTTTCCATAACCCATCCGATCTTAATCCGTATACTATACCCTTGCAATACTAAACTATTCGACGGTCCCATAAAGCGGACATTAACGTAAAACACTCAAAAAATTTGCTATTTAAATTGCGGGAAGTAAATGAGCACAACAGTGTCACTGTCTTATGAAATGTGACGTCACCGATGTTACTATTTACTTTGCGAGCACCATACGAGTAATAAAACGGAAATGCCCTATGTGAATCACGTGTATTGAAAGTACCACTGCCTGTCGGAATCAAGAAACTATTACGACAGTTAACTGAACTAGCAACATAATTGTTTTGGTTCGAATCTGTAAAATTATGAGAAATAGGGTCGCACACACCCCGTATTAAGTTTACAGTTAATACAATACACAATTCATAATCGGTGCAAGATGTTAACGGGAAGAGATTAACTGTGTATAACTATTTACTGACGTAAGTACTGTCATTACCAAACTGCAGAATTAATTGCGACTCCTTCGAAATTTGTTCGAAATCAATAACAAACCTACCGGCATTTTGTCTGATGCCTGGAATTTCTGGCAAATCCGCCGTCTAGTTCGCCTTTCATTTCCTTCCCTTCATAATCATCTCGACAGGCTGGCTCGCCTCTACCTTTCAGGCGTGTTCTGCATCGACCACGTGGCATGGCTATTCAATTTAACATCGATCTGAAGCGCTAGCCAATACACCTTTAGTTCAACTGAGAAGATTGCACGTGCTCTCGATTTAATATAACGCTCGAGTGGTTCCCTGACGAATAGGCGTTTATCATTAATCTGTTATGTTTAGACAAGGAACTAGAAAACTGGATTACTTGACAACGACGATAGTTTATAGCTAACACACCTAGCAACGAGATAGCCATAAATTTCGGGAAAAATAAAAGTAATTATTTTTAGGCAAAATAATTTTTATTATTGAATTTTCTTCGGCCTTTATTAAAATATGAAAATAATCATGTAAGACAGGAAGTGTTTGGTGACAAGTTAACAGACAATTTTTACACGCAGAAAAGCAAAGTGGATAAACTGTGTTACTTATTAAGCGAAACAATTAGGAAAACTGCAAAATACATTATGAAAGCCTTCTTGTATAGACAAATGTCATTATACTAATTCTTTTGGGAGAGGGGAATGGGGTAGAATTTTGTCCTAAAAAAATGTTAAATGACGGCCCTTTCACTAAGTATATTTATATATTTACTGTTTATTTTAGTCTCATCTACATACAAATACGTTACATCAATAATATATATGTATATAATCAGTACATGACTGTATTTAACAAAAATTTTACTCCGATGCAGCAAGTTTTAACAAGTTGACCTACATTATGTATAGTAAGTAAAACGTTGTCTGTAAAAGTTTTTTTATTGTTTAGATCTTTATAAAAGTTTAAAATATTAAAAGAATTGCCAGAAAAAGGACAGCATGTAAAACAGTTACAAACATTTTAAAAAAGTACAACCAATGGAAGTTGTTCTTCATGTCAACACAAAACAGTGATGACTCATAACAGCTCAGACTTTAAAAATAAAATTTACATTTCATATTGTTCTATTTTTGTAATCCAGTGGGAAAAGGGTCTATTTATGCTTTCGTTCTATTTTGACATAAGTGAAGCATGTTCTTTCAGTTATTTTAAAGAGGCGAATTTGACTTTTTTTGACAATTTGTTAAAATTTATTGTTAAAGGTTAATGTAAAGCTTTATGTCGTTGTTTCCATATTCTTCATTCATTTTTAGTTATGTTTCCTTTTTATACAGCTGTATTAATTATTAAAAAAAAAAAACACCAATAAGTGCATTTTCCGTCAGAGGATAATGAAAAAATAATGGAGAAATATAAAAGTTTTTTTCAGTTCAATGTTATTTTTTCTTCCTTCATATGTATCAAACAGATACTGTATGATGGTCACAGGTGAGGTTTATATCACCTTAGTTAGGTCCATAGGCTTAGATATTTACAGAAATTATCATACAATAAGTGTAATGACTATACTTTAAAAAATAGCAATATATGGTATATATCTCAGTTCGATATCTCAGATCATTCCTAAGAAAAAATGTGTACAGACGGTCAGTACAGAGTTTTATTGAAATTGGATTACATGTTTACAGAAACCAGATGACAGATCTAGATTTAGTATAGCTTGTGAATTTGTTTTCAAGAATAGCTGCCTCTTAAATTTTGTTTGCAAGAATGTCATTTTTTGCGGTGAATATCACTTTTTATGGACCTCCATGTGACCAGTTATCGACCAATGAGATAAACGGAATTTATGAGTCATGAAGTAGATATATTATTATATGTATATAATGAACAATGGTATTAAGATCATGATACGGCTGGAAACTACTGTCCTGACTTTCTGAAATTATATTTCAGGCAAAATGTATGACGAGGAGGCAAATTTAGCCGGAGAATTCTCCGGATTTTCAGACAAGGAGATTCGATTAGGTAAATATCCTGCCTTTTTAAAGTGAAATTGTGTTTTTATACAGAACTTTATTTTGATCTTATGTATTGATGATTAATTTTTGAAAAATATCAAGGATCTTGAACACCATAATATTCAATTTTGAAGTGGGCAACATTTCTCTGGGTTTTGACCCTCTGTGAATTTGTACCATCTTTTTATGGACAGACTTATTTGCATAATGAGAACCTGTGTTCAGTGGACATATTTATATTTGCAAAACAGTCATAATCAGAGTGCAAAAGTTTGATTCTTTAAAACGTTCCCCTAGACTCTGATTATGCTGATATACACTCATATAGAATCATCTTACAGTTGGTTGGTTGGTCTGTTACAATTAAAATTGTGGTACAAACTTCTGGGACTCCAGTGACGCTCATACACATGATTTCCATGGAATGTTCATATTCATCTTTATTCTTATGTCCACTTGCATTCCCAGCATAGTAGAATTGAGGGCCCTTCTTTTCTCTGACAGAGTGGTATTTTAGGGTATTAATCAAATTTTTTTTATAGCTCTGAAATTATGCACAAATTGGAATAGTGATTTTGCCATGTTCTTTTGGTATGAAATGCTACACTGTCAGCCAGGAGGTCTTAAATCTGATCCCTGAATGAGGCAAGAATTGTTCATGGAGATTTGACTTGTTATTAGCATACCTGATTATTTGATACCCGTAACCCGTTTGTTGTTTGTCTGTCAGCCATCTAAAATGTCCTGGAGGGCAACTGTCCAGATCCTGTTATCCCTATATGGCTCTATGTTAAACTACTTCTGAAATACCGTTGAAAAATAAAGGTTGCTTTGGTTTTTTTTGTAATTTCTAGGATTTATCAGGAAGGTGTATGGAATACTTCTGATGCAGATTGTTGTTACTATAGCAATAATGAGCATCTTCATGTATGTGTAAGTATCTAGCACTTATTTTGCTGCCTCTACACTTTGGTTTCTAGCCAGTAACTAGAAAATGCTATTGCTTACAGTCATCAAATTTCATGTGACTGCCTGTGGTCAGTAGATAACCCAAATATTTTGGGGGTCAGTACGTCAAAGGGAAAAGTCAAGGTGACCTTGAGACTGCAGTAAAACAGTTTTGGATCAACAACAGGGGAACTCTTTGGCTTACAGTAGTCAAACTTCACAGAATGATTGTGTGGTGGCTAGATAACCCCCACTGCTTTTGGGATCAGTAGGTTAAGGGTCAAGTTAACTGTGACCTAGAGTCAGATCCAAAACTGGAGAATGTTTTTGCCTGTGATTGTCAAATTTCATAGGATAATTATTTGTGATCAGTAAATGACCTGTGTAGTTTTTATGATCAGTAAATCTAAAGGTCAAGGTCATAGTTACGTTGACACTGAATGTTTTATCAATACCTGGCTAGTGCTGAATCCTACCAGTATGGCCATCGAGCATCATAACCTTATGATCAGTGGTGTAGTCTTCACATCTGGAGGTCAATTGCCAAGGTCACTGTGACCTTGAGACTTAAATGATTCAGATATGTAAATCCAGAATGCTTGGACCTGTGGCCATCACACTTTATATCATGATTGTCTATGGTCAGGCAGTCATTATGACAAATTATGACTCATCTGACGGAATGAGAGAAAAGCAATAACAACAAAATAAATGTTGTTACTTAATGTGAGTGCAAAAAAGAACAACAACAGCATTTGAAGTTTACAGTGAAAAGGGGGAAAAGCTTAGATACTTGATTAATCAAGCCTTTTTATCCCCCCGCCAAAGGCGAAGGGGATATTAGAAATGCTCTCCGTCCGTGCGTGCGTGCATCCGTCTGCAACGATCTTTGTCCGGAGCGTAACTCCAAAAGTACTGGAGGGATTTTCTTCAAACTTCATACACTGATAGAACACATTGGAGGAAGTGCAGTGTGCAAGAACAATAACTCTACCTTGCCTATTTTTTGAGTTATTCCCCTTTATCTTATTTTCTTAAAAAAATTTGTCCGGAGCATAACTCCAAAAGTACTGGAGGGATTTTCTTCAAACTTAATACACTGATAGATCACATTGGGAGGAAGTGCAGTGTGCAAGAACAATAACTCTACCTTGCCTATTTTTTGAGTTATTCCCCTTTATCTTATTTTCTTAAAAAATGTTGTCCGGAGCATAACTCCAAAAGTACTGGAGGGATTTTCTTCAAACTTCATACACTGATAGAACACATTGGGAGGAAGTGCAATGTGCAAGAACAATAACTCTTCCTTGCCTATTTTTTGAGTTATTCCCCTTTATCATATTTTCTTTAAAAAAATTGTCCGGAGCATATCTTTTTCATGCATGGAGGGATTTTGATATATCATGGCACAAATGTTAACCACCACGAGGCGGAGTGTTTTGCGCAAGAACCAGGTCCCTAGGTCTAAGGTCAAGGTCACACTTAGACGTCAAAGGATACAAGAATGAAAACCTTGTCCGAAGCATTTCTTCTTCATGCATAGAGGGATTTTGATATAACTTGGCACAAATGTTCACCACCACGAGACAGAGTGTCATGCGCAAGATCCAGGTCCCTAGGTCTAAGGTCTAGGTCACACTTAGAGGCCAAAGGTCAGATACAAGAATGACTTTGTCCGAAGCATTTCTTCTTCATGCATGGAGGGATTTTGATGTAACTTGGCACAATTATACACCATCATGAGATGAAGTGTCATGCGCAGTTCCCTTCTTTAGAATTACCTCCCTTTGTTTTACTTTAAATAGCTTTTATTGTAGTCGTAGGGAAAAATCGAGACCACTTGTCTGTAGTACAACATGCATGCTACATCCAATTTTGAGGTGTATTTTGACCAATCTCTACCTGGTAAAGATTTTTGTGTGGACTTACAATTTTTTTTTTTTTTTTTAAGATTAACTTCCCTTAGTTGTTACTATAAATAGCTTATATTGTAACATTTTTATAATTGACCGTAGGCAAAAAACAAGACCACTTTTCTGTGGTACAACATGGATGTTACTTTCCAATTTTAGGTGTATTTTAAGATATCTCTACCTGGTAAGGAGTTTTTTTGTGGACATAGAAAAACAAGACTTACAATGATTACTAAACAACCACAAAATTAAAATTCCATTTGCAAATACAGCTGCTAGAGTAAACAAATTTGCTGTGACGTGCATAATTATATTGTGACATTCTGGCACTAGTGTTCCCTGTTAGCTTTCCATTCCTTCTTTTTACAGTAGCCATATAGAAAAACGTCATAGCTTTACTGTTCATGAAAATTAATAAAATTTAGCAGTAAACCACCTCACCACTGACTTATTCTTTCTTCCACATCTTTAAAACCCCTGATGCGGACTACAACTAAATAGTTCTTCAAAGCTTTCCCCAAAATTAATACTTTCAGACACTAACTTGCCAGGAACTTCAGCCTTCAATTATAATATGCCCGGCGGGGGGATTGGCCATGTCTAACATGGCTCTTGTTTCAAAATTGAAAGCCTGGTTGTTAGATTAGGGATGTTGGGGGGGGGGGGGGGGGGGGGGGGGGGGGGGGTTGGTAGCGACTGATGGATAGGCAGCATCAAACGCATCTTGACAACTCAAAAACTTTAGTCTGGATTTACACACTGAAATGAAACTTGGCATATATGTAGCTTGTATTAACATCAATGTTTGGATTGCATATGGGGAAAGTAGGCACAAGGAAACTGGAAAAAAGCATTATCCTTATGATAAGTTTAGTTTTGAATAGTGGGGTGAAGGTCAAGGTCAGCATTACGGTACTTAGTTTTGCTGTATACATGAAAAATTTCACTTTGGCTTAGTGGGCTAAGATGTTGGTCTGTGGTACCTTTTAAAGTATACATAGTTTGAAGGGTAGAGATTGGAACCCCAAGATGGTCTACAGAATAAGTGTCTTCTAAAATTTGCACGGTAAATTTGATTGAGTTGCTCACTACATGTAACTCTAGATCTAAGTTTTAACAAGATATCAGGTTTAGGTTTACATTTTGAACATGCACTGCTATATTGTGTGAAAATTGTAATATTCTAAATCTTAACACCTCAGACACTTACATAGAGATTTTACATCATACACACACAGTGCACATACCCATTCAAACTGTCTATTAGCTAATAATTAAAAAAATATCTGAGATAGCAAATTAATACCATATTATACCATAGGTACTTAATTTAGGCAAGAGATAAACTTGATGCAGAGAGGAAGTTGTAATTTTATTGAATTTTAATTAATTTATTATTGTTTCATTGCCACATGTTGATCTTTTTACAGACCTGCAGCAAAAGAATACTCGTATGCCAACCCATGGTTGATGATTGTAGCTATGTAAGTATGCTCAGCCGGTAAAGCAGTTTTGTACAGATATTTATAAATATTTAGAACCATGATATTATGGACAGTTGGTAATTTGTTTGATTTAAGATATAATGTATAGAAAAACCGTGTTTAAACATTATTAATACACGGAAAGAGGTTATACGTCCGCGGAAAAATTTCACGAGGGCATAGCCTGAGTGAATTATTCTGGTAACGTGTAACCTATTTTGAGTGTATTAATTTAGGTAAAACACGATTTTGTTATACATTATTTCGATTCTAATATGCCCTTAATCTAAAACAGTAGATAGAATAGAGTAGCGCTCTTTCTTGGTCGCAACAAAAACATTGATGTCATTGCACATAAACGTGAAGTCATTCTAGCATAAGCATGTTTTAACAGAAACAAGCATATTAGAATTAAGAAAAAATTTATAGCAAAACGGTGCTTTAACACTATTTATACATGATGGGCAGTTATACGCCAGGCGTAATAATTTCAGGACGCAGCCCGAGTGAATTATTTCGAACGACGTATAACCACCCGAGTGTATAAATAGTGTTAAAACAACGCTTTGCTATAAATTATTTCGATTCTACTATGAATTTTATTGTAAAATTTAGATCAAATATGACAGAACTGTTTCTTGGCGCATGCATGGCGCCAACTGTTAGGTCGTTACGCTCTTTGTTTATGCACGCCAGGACAAGAAATGGTAATACGACTTGCAGAAGAGTTCAGTTTGGGTGCAAAAGGTGGCGAATTATTCTGCAAAGGGAATAACCAACTTAATATATGTGTAAATTAATCAAGACAGTTGTTCAATGTGACATTTCGTTTAAAACATGCTATTAAGTAAAACATTTGATCAAATTTGAAAGCGCTATTTCTAGATGTATACATTGCGCTAAATATCACGTCGACATGACATCAACATTATATCGTTGTGATGATTAAAAGCATTGTTAGTCATATTAGAATACATATTCCGGTAGGGCATTTCGGCATTCTATTGATGAAAATGTAGCTTGTACAAGCAACTGGCTTTCTGTTTATAATGGGAAATGCTAAAACAGAGAATACATAATGGAATGCAAATTTCTGATTGTCGTTACGGATTGACTGCCTTAAAACCATGCATTGTGGCTATACAAATATTAAGTGCCCAGCCAGTTAGCTGGGAAGGTTGAGCAGAAGGTCAGAAGTTTGATCTCTGGATGAGAAAACTATTCTCCATGACTACATAAGAGAAGAAAATACTGTAATGCCTAAACTCATTCTGTGTCTGATTTTTGTCTAGAAGTTGTCAGTTTCTTTATACAGGTACAAAATCTAGGAACACATGTTAAGTTAACTGTTACATAACTTATTTTCAAAAGTGTTGTCAGATCCATAGTAAAGAAACAAAACAAACATATAGAATAATATTTTAAGTGATAAAGTAAGTTGTTTCCAAAGTACTAAGGTGTTTCCTTTAAGTTATTATGCCCCCGACATCTGCTGATTAGTGATTGTCCGTCTGTACGAGGTTAACCAAATGGGACTATTTCGTCTAGCATCAATACCCCTTACTAGAATGACTTGATACTAATGCAGATGTAACCTGTGACCATTCCTCTTCTTCAGACATCACCTGACCTCAGTTTGACCTTGAACTTGACCTCATTTTGGACTTAGTTTGCTTTATATGGGCCATCTTTTGGTTAACCAAATGGGACTGTTTCGTCTAGCATCAATCCCCTTACTAGAATGACTTGATACTAATGCAGATTTAACCTGTGAACATTCCTCATCTTCAGACATCCCCTGACCTCAGTTTGACCTTGACCTTGACCACATTTTGGACTTAGGTTGCTTTATATCGGCCATCTCTTGGTTAACAAAATGGGACAGTTTGGTCTAGCATCTATACCCCTTACTAGAATGACTTGATACTAATGCAGATGTAACCTTTGACCATTCCTCATCTTCAGACATCACCTGACCTCAGTTTGACCTTGACCTCGTTTTGGACTTAGGTTGCTTTGTATCAACAAGGATGCCACCGGGGGCATCAAGCGATTATTGAACGCAGCTTCTTGTTTTTTTGCTTGTAATTGATTAAAGTTATCAGACAAAAACACATGATAATGATTCAGTCTGATTACAGAGAAATATTAATGGATTAATAATCATTATAATCACTTTTGATGATTAACCCATGTGTCCTTTTAATGTGGCAAAATTCTTTTAACATTCTGTGTTTAAGTTTTAGATTTAGAAAAGGTTTCATGTTTGCTGTTTTTGCACGGAAATCATATATTCATATGAAACTTCGTATAGATATAGAGCTCATAAGGCATATATATAAAGCTGAAGTGTTGCACATGAGAAACAGGGGAAATTTCTAGGGATCAGAATGTTGTTTATTGTAATAATTGGGCAAATGTTAAATCTTCCAAAGGGTTAACTGAATAAAATGTATGGAATCTGTTTATTTATTGACGGTTGACTTTTAAATCTAGACACCACTCTTTAAGTATATTATTATTTAGATTTCCGATGTTACTACCTCAGATGACATTCTTAATGCCTATAAAAAGCAAAACTTTCATATAATTATATTTATATTTCTTATAAGGTATTTCAAGATGCTCATTTGACAAATATACTCAAAGGAAAGCATAATGAATACCTGATGTTTGCATTATTTTAAAGAAAATCTGTGATTAATTGGTTACCAATTTTACTAACCAACTGGTAAATGTGCTTTTCTATCTGTCATTTTATAAGTCAGTACATCCACATTTTTGTGTCCAGTCCATAACTCTGCCGTCCATTGAAGAATTTTAATATTGCTTGACACAAATGTTGAAGACTCTTTCATTTGATGAATCTATCTATATTTTCAGGGTGTTGACGTTTGTTTTGCTGATTGCCCTGGCCTGCTGTCCGAATGTTCGGAGATCTTTCCCAACAAACTTCATCCTTCTTGGGCTCTTTGTAAGTACATATTGGGTCTCGGATATTTTTCAACAAACTTTTTGATTTGAAGGTTTGTAAAGTAGCTGTGATGTGTCGTTATTATATTTTTGCTTAAATTTTATAAAAAAAATGCCAAGTTATGAAAAGAGCTAGCTCATTTCTTACAGCATTTGAGAATGCCAACATAAGTAGGTGCGCTGCAAAGCCAAAAAAGAGTTCTTCTGTATTAAATATCATAAACTTACCAAGCAAGCCATTCAGTACTGGTCAGTGTTTAATGAGATGACATCAGAAGTAAATTTTTACAGTATTTTCAAGCCAGGTTTTTATCTGAACAAACTTCTTTTGAATATAAACTGGGCAATATCACAAACTATGGACGAGTGATTTAATATATAAAAGTTGTGTTATAATTATTAATAAACTAAAAAGATGAATGAACAATAACTGTTAAAAGATGGAAGTTTTTATTTTATATTTACAAGATATGTTTATATTTTTCATTTCAGACAGGACTTGAAGCTTTCATGCTAGGAGTTGTTTCAAGGTATGCTTTCCCTTTTGTTATAATCACTATTGCATTATGGGAATTTAGAGGAGTGTTCATACGTCAGAATATTTCTGCATTTTTAGCTCGACTATACGAAGTATATGGAGAGCTGTCATACTCACCCCGATGTCGGCGTCTCCACGTCCCACCTTGGTTAAAGTTTTTTTACACTTTTTCTTTTTATGCCCCCGAAGGGAGGCATATTAGTTTTCAACTGTCCATCCGTTCGTTAGTTCGTTCATTCGTCACAACGTTAACTTTTTGCATGAAGGCACTTTACTCGCGAACTACTGCACCCAGGACCTTCAAACTTCACATGCTGATAGAACTTATTGAGTATACCACCCCTACTGACTTTGGGGTCACCAGGTCAAAGGTCAAGGTCACAGGGGCCAACGTTAACTTTTTGCATGAAGGCCTTTTACTCGCGAACCACTGCACCCAGGACCTTCAAAATTCACATGCTGATAGTACTTATTGAGTACACCACCCCTACTGACTTTGGGGTCACCAGGTCAAAGGTCAAGGTCACAGGGGCCAATGTTAACTTTTTGCATGAAGGCACTTTACTCGCGAACCACTGCATCCAGGACCTTCAAACTTCACATGCTGATAGTATTTATTGAGTACACCACCCCTACTGACTTTGGGGCACCAGGTCAAAGGTCAAGGTTACAGGGCCAATGTTAACTTTTTGCATGAAGGCACTTTACTCGCGAACCACTGCACCCAGGACGTTCAAACTTCACACGCTGATAGTACTTTATGAGTACACCAACCCTACTGACTTTGGGGTCAAAGGTCAAGGTCACAGGGGCCAATGTTAACTTTTTGCATGAAGGCACTTTACTCGCGAACCACTTCACCCAGGACCTTCAAACTTCACCTGCTGATAGTACTTATTGAGTACATCACCCCTACTGAATTTGGGGTCACTAGGTCAAAGGTCAAGGTCACCAGGTCAAAGGTCAAGGTGCTGCGGGGGCATTTTTTTCACCATTAGTGACAGCTCTTGTTTCTCCTTATCTCTGTAATTACTTGATGGAATTTCTTTGAACTTAAAATAGTTGTTCGACATCATTATATGACACAAGGCCCATAACTCTGGTACCAATATTTAATGAATAATCCCCCCTTTTACTTAGAATTTCAGGTTAAAGTTTTGATCCACTTTCACTATATCTCAGTTATTACTAAATAGATTTGATTCAAACTTAAAATAGTTGTTCAGCATCATCACTCACATCATATGACACAAGGGCCATAACTCTTGCACCAGTATTTCATGAATTATCCCCCCTTTTAACTTAGAATTTCAGGTTAAAGTTTTGATACACTTTCACTCTATCTCAGTCAGTTATTTCTGAATGGATTTGATTCAAACTTAAAATAGTTGTTCCACCTTATCACCCACATCATATGACACAAGGGCCATAACTCTTGCACCAATTTTTCATGAATTATGCCGAAATTACAGTTGACAATATCTGAGCAATTACCTGTGGACCCGTAATGACAGTCGGCAATATCCGTGCGATTACCTGTGGACCCGTAATGACAGTCTGCAATATCTGTGCGATTACCTGTGGACCCATAATGACAGTCGGCAATATCCGAGCAATTACCTGTGGACCCGTGATGACAGTCTACAATATCCGAGCAATTACCTGTGGACCCATAATGACAGTCTACAATATCTGAGCAATTACCTGTGGACCCATAATGACAGTCTACAATATCCGAGCAATTACCTGTGGACCCGTAATGACAGTCTACAATATCCGAGCAATTACCTGTGGACCCATAATGACAGTCGGCAATATCCGTGTATATCCATGTGATTACCTATGGACCCATAATGACAGTTGGCAATATCCGTGTGATTACCTGTGGACCCATAATGACAGTCAGCAATATCCGTGTAATTACCTGTGGACCCGTTATGACAGTCGGCAATATCCGTGTGATTACCTGTGGACCCATGACAGTCGGCAATATCCGTGTGATTACCTATCTTCAGTGAACAATTTCGGTATGCTTGGGCCGTAACAGAAAGTCATTTCTCATAACAAGCGGAGAATGCTGAAATTGCATTCGAAGAATACGTAAAAAAACGAAATTTTCCGATTGTCGTTATGGATCTATTACCTTAATATGTATACCAGAGTTCATGCTCTTGTTTCTTCTGAGTAACCAGAAAATGGAATTGACTAACTTAGATTAAGTTAGCAAGTTTCTTATGGAAAAAGCCATATTAATATGGTTGGTATTAAAGACCCAGTAAAAGTTTTTGTGTACCCATGTCTAGACTACCATGGTTTTAGCTTACAAAAAGTATATAAGGGGAGGCCTTTTTAAAATGTTTTATTTAGTATAATAGACAGTTTAAAATGAGTTATTAAAATGAAAGTAATTAATGTAGCATTACACTAAAGTCCCTGTACTAGTCTTTTACAAGATAGAAATTTAAGATTCACCCTGCTGTTATGCTGCTGAACAATTACATTGTACACTTCATTGTGTTGCTGCATGACATTGTGGAAAATATACTTGCTTTTAAGTAAAACGAAAATCTCATACATTTTCCACTGTTATGAAACTCTAAAATGCGTAAAACTTGGTTAAAACTAATAGAAAGATAAACCCAAATCCTTTTATTATGCTGTAGTTTTCTAGGAAACATATATGTATAACAAAAATTCACATATATAAATCAATTAAAAATGTTCATGAAAATATGGGACAGTTATACGTATTTCGTAAGTGATAAATTTAATAAATGTGATTGTAAACTAAGCTAGAATTATATTTTGTTAATATTTTTTCTTAACATGTCCAAATTGTAGTAAGATAACCAACTCTTTAATGGCAGAATGGATATTTTACTTATTTCTGGTCACTATGAAATATGTTTTATTTGTTATTTCCAGTCACTATGACACAGAAGCTGTCCTCATTGCAGTGGGAATTACTGCAGTAAGTCTTTATTTTCTCCATACTCAACAGAAAAGTTTATGTATTGTTTTTTGTGCCCCCCAAAATTTTTTAAGTTGTCCTTGTCCGTCCGTCCGTCTGTCCGAGCTTACATTTACATACTTAGGTGGCTATAGGAACAATAGGTAACTGTACTATTTTTTTGATGTCATTCATTTTGTTAGCTTTTATGTGGCTGTTTTTCTTTTACAACGCTAAAGGAACAATAGAGAGAACAAAAGGGTAGCCACATTGGTACCCGTATGTAGGAACGTCCGTCCATGCATCCGTCCTTCCGTCCATCGGAATTTGTGTCGTTCATATCTCAAACAGTGTTTGACCAAGAGTCATCAAACCTCACAGGATTGCTATTTTCAGCATGGGAAGCTGTGCACCAGGGGTTTTAATTTTGATCTCACACAGTCAGACCAGAGTTATGGCCCTTGACTTAGTCAAAAATACCCATATAAAGGGCATAAGTTTGTGTTGCATGTATCTCAAAAAGTATTTAACCAAGTATTACGATACATTACAGGAATAATATTAAGCATGTGAAGTTGTGCATCTGGGGTTTTGTTAGAGATATCACTCAGTCTGACCAGAGTTATGGCCCTTGACTTAGTAAAAAAATATGCATAAAGAGGCATAAAAGTTGTGTCGCACATATCTCAAAAGGTATATGACCTAGGGTCATGAAACATCATAGGAATATGATTCAGCATGTGAAGTTGTGCACCTGGGATTTTGTTTAAGATTTTTTATAGTCAGACCAGAGTTATAGCCCTTGATTGTCAAAAATATGCATATATGGGATACAAGTTTGTGTCACATTTATCTAAAATATCCTACATCAACATTTGAACTTAAACATCTTCTTCTGTGAAACTACTGGTCAGAATCACACCAAACTTGGTCAGTAGCATGTCAGATGGTTCAGGGCTTCCCAGAGCTAAAATAGATAAAAAAAAACAAAACAATTGAACCACTTCTCATCAACTGCTTGATGGTTCTTCATTAAACTTGGTCTGTAGCATAATTTTAAGGCTTTTTCCAATTTTTTTTTCAGATTGGGGCACTTTGCCCCTTTAAAGGGGCCACTAGAGCTAATAATAGAAATACCTTTAAACAACTTCTTCTCATGAACTGCTTATTTGAACTTCATCAAACTTTGTCTGTCGCATCATTGTAAGATACTTTTTTAGATTTATCCAAATGGGAATATTTGGCCCCTTTATGGGGATGCTAGAGCTAAGAATTGAAATATCTTTAAACAACTTATTCCAATGAACTGTGTGATGAACTTTCATCAAACCTGTTAGGTAGCATAAGGTCATCTCCCAAATTTGTCCAAATAGGGGTAATTGAAGGTAACTGTTTTAGGGGTTGTTAGAGCAAGAAGTAGGAAAAACATTTTATTAACTTCTTCTCATGAATCTATTGCTGGACTTCATCAAACTTGGTTTGTAGCACCCTTGTATGGTCCTCTCTTAATTTTGTTTCATCTGATTCTGCTTGGCCGCTTTTAGGATATACCTTCTTAGTAAAAAAAAACACGAAGGTTTGAATAACTTTTAATGAATTTTTAGCTCACCTGAGCAATGCTCATGGTGAGCTATTGTGATCACGCTGTGTCTGTCGTCCGTCATGCATCCGTCCGTCCGTCGCCAACAATTGTGTTTAAAAGACATCTCCTCGATAACCACTGAATGGAATTTGATGAAACTTGGCATGGATGTTCCTTGGATGGTCCTCTACTAAAGTTTTTAATCCCCCGCCGTGGCGGAGGGATTATAGGAATGGTCTGCGTCCGTCTGTCCTTCCGTCCGTCCTTCCGTCCGTCCGTCTTTCCGTCCTTCCGTCCGTAACAAAATCGTGTCCGGTCCATATCTCCTAAACCCCTTGAAGGATTTTCATGAAACTTGGGTCAAATGATCACCTCATCAAGACGATGTGCAGAACCCATGAGTCAGCCTTGTCGGTTCAAGGTCAAGGTCACAACTCAAGGTCAAAGGTTTGAGCCTTCCATTTTCTGTCCGCTCTATATCTCCTAAACCCCTTGAAGGAATTTTATAAAACTTGGGTCAAATGATCACCTGATCAAGACGATGTGCAGAACCCATGAGTCAGCCATGCCGGCTCAAGGTCAAGGTCACAAAGCAAGATCAAAGGTTTGAGCCTTCAATTTTGTGTCCGCTCTATATCTCTTAAACCCCTTGAAGGAATTTTATAAAACTTGGGTCAAGTGATCACCTCCTCAAGACGATGTGCAGAACCATGAGTCAGTCATGCCGGCTCAAGGTCAAGGTCACAACTTAGGGTCAAAGGTTTGAACCTTCCATTTTGTGCCCGCTCTATATCTCCTAAACCCCTTGAAGGATTTTCATCAAACTTGGGTCAAATGATCACCTCATCAAGGCGATGTGCAGAACTTATGAGTCAGCCATGTCTGCTCAAGGTCAAGGTCACAACTGAAGGTCAAAGGTTTGAGCCTTCCATTTCGTGTCCGCTCTATATCTCCTAAACCCCTTGAAGGAATTTTATAAAACTTGGGTCAAATGATTACCTCATCAGAACGATGTGCAGAAATTATGAGTCAACCATGCCAGCTCAAGGTCACGGTCACAACTAAGGGTCGAAGGTTTGAGCCTTCCATTTCGTGTCCACTCTGTATCTCCTTAACCCCTTGAAGGATTTTCATCAAACTTGGGTCAAATGATCACCTCATCAAGAACTCATGAGTCAGCCATGTCAACTCAAGGTCAAGGTCACAACTGAAGGTCAAAGGTTTCAGCTCTGTATCTCCTAAACCCCTTGAAGGATTTTCATGAAACTTTGGTCAAATGATCACCTCATCAAGACGTTGTGCAGAATTCATGAGTCAGCCATGTCAGTTCAAGGTCAAGGTCACAGCTAAAATCAAAGGTTTTACCCTTTCACTATCCATAGCAGTGGCGGGGGATTTAGCTGTCTTTCAGACTGCCTTGTTCAAACGGTTCCGCTTGGTTGTACATAGGGACCGCCAGAGCTCAAAATAGAAAAATCTTCAAACGACATTTCCTCCGAAACCAATGGTCCGATTTTGAAATAATTTCACACAAATGGTTCTTATGTCACCCTCTGCCAAGCTAGTTCAAATTATATTGATTCGTCAAAAAACATGGCCGCCAGAGGGCGTGGTCATTATTCCCTATATGTATATAGTGGAAACTTTAAAAATCTTCTTGTGTGAAACTGCTGGCCAGATTTTAGAATAATTTTACACAAATGGTTCTTGTGTGACCCTCTACCAAGATTATTCAAATTATTCTGATTCGTCAAAAAACATGGCTGCCAGGGGGCGAGGTCACTTTTCCCTTTACATATACACCATACTTGTCCAAATTATTGCCCTAAGGTCAAAAGATGGCCACATCCCAGTGTCTGACATGTATTTACTATAAACTTTGAAAATCTTCTTCTCTGAATCAATAATAGCTAGAGCCTTGATATTTGGCGTGTGACATCAGATTGCAATGTCTACTGTAATTGTTCAAATTATTGCCCTAGTTTCAAAAGTGTGTGTGACATGTATGTAATATGGATTAACATAGAAGAAACCTAACTCTGTACTTATACAAGCACACTTAAAGCCTTGTACACTGGAGAGCGCTTTAGGGTCAGTAACCCTCTTGTTTTTGGATGTTGACAAAACATGCTCATAAGCAAGTTCGAAATATCGCAATCCTCCTCATGTGAGAGACTTGGGCCAATTTTGGCCTCTTGTAAAAATGTCTATCTATTTCACAGATTGGCAATATATGGCAAATATTCTATCTTGTGAACCAGTTTCAGTTTTGAATAAAGTGAAGTTTTAGCCTGCAAAAATATATGGTTTTATAGTATCCAGATAGAAAATATTTCAGTTTCTTTGTAGAGTTTATAACATTTTTTTTTTTGCTCCTGTATCTCATGAAACTATTTATTTTAATTTTGTACTCTTAGTTTAGGCTCTGTTCTGGATTCTTAGTTTGAATGGTTGTTATGGTTATAGTAAATAAGCCATTATAACCACTGAAATTTCAACTTTTTTAGTCATAATTTTGTTTATTTGCAGGTTGTATCACTTGCATTGACCATCTTTGCTTTCCAAACAAAGGTAATTGTGTAACATGTACTTTATTAATGTCTTTCATCTATCAGTGTGGCCAGAAAGAACCCTAGGAAGGGGACTCCATTGACTGTTTGTGTTAGAAAAGCAGTCTGAAGGAAAACTGCCATAACATTTAGAAGATAAGAAATAAAAAAGATGGTTGAAACTGCTTTAATACTAGTAGACGTACTGACCATCCTGAGAGAAGGGGAATATATAAATGTTTAAAAAAAAAACAATGGGATAAATTGAAAAGGCTGTTTGATATAATTAAAACAAAACTCAATTCAGTTTCATTATGTAAAAAGCTTGATGCGTTTTGTAAAATCATTTATAAATTTTGTGAGATATGACTTCATGGATTTCAAGTTTTGAACTTTACTTGTTTAAAGGGATTTAAATTCATGGACAGAGCTGGCAATAAAATCCATTAAAATGATCTCCCCATGAGTAATAATGGTCCCAGAGTACTGGAATCACTCTTAGGCGAGCTACCTCGCAAAAATCAACAGTAATTATTGCGTAAGAATTCACTTGTCATCCCAGCGGGTTCGAACCCACAGCATGGTTGAGCATTATTATTTACTGCATCCATTATTACTAACATTGCACATCAGTCTGTAAGCTTTCTCAGCATTTTCCATTGATGGAAGTATGTCAGAAATTCTTATTTTCAAAGGCAAATATCATATTTGAGTTAAAGGTGAAGACCAGTTTTTTACAAGTAAAGTATTGTTATCATTTTCTTTTCATATTGTGGAAAACAATGCAAGAATTGTTCATATTAACGATGTACGAGTGAATTTTTTCTAACGTTAAGAATTTTTTTATATCCTGTGATCTTGAAGAACATTAGTTTCTAAGACAAACAAGAGCAGAAAAAACATAGGTCACCGAACTCGTTTTAATTTTATAGGGCATTTTCTTCACCCACTGCTTAAGCATTTCTGAAATTTTGTAAAATTAGAAAAATGGTGGTACTATATAAAACATATAATATCCTACTTAATCTTATAGAGATTTCAGGTCTTACAGGTTAATATGAACATATGGTGATGTCAGTATTATATAAGCATAAATGTCACTAACAAATCTCTTTAATTTTTTATCCCCCCCGCCAAAGGCGAAGGGGATATTAGAAATGCTCTCCATCCGTGCGTCCGCAACGATCTTTGTCCAGAGCACAATTCCAAAAGTACTGGAGGGATTTTCTTCAAACTTCATACACTGATAGAACACATGGGAGGAAGTGCAGTGTGCAAGAACAATAACTCTACCTTGCCTATTTTTTGAGTTATTCCCCTTTATCATATTTTCTTAAAAAAATTTGTCCGGAGCATAACTCCAAAAGTACTGGAGTGATTTTCTTCAAACTTCATACACTGATAGAACACATTGGGAGGAAGTGCAATATGCAAGAACAATAACTCTACATTGCCTATTTATTGAGTTATTCCCCTTTATCATATTTTCTTAAAACATTTTGTCCGGAGCATAACCCCAAAAGTACTGGAGTGATTTTCTTCAAACTTCATACACTGATAGAACACATTGGGAGGAAGTACAGAGTGCAAGAACAATAACTCTACCTTGCCTATTTTTTGAGTTATTCCCCTTTATCATATTTTCTTAAAAAAATTTGTCCGAAGCATATCTTCTTCATGCATGGAGGGATTTTGATATATCTTGGCACAAATGTTTACCATCACGAGGCAGAGTGTCATGCGCAAGAACCAGGTCCCTAGGTCTAAGGTCAAGGACACACTTAGAGGTCAAAGGATACAAGAATAAAAACCTTGTCCGGAACATTTCTTCTTCATGCATAGAGGGATTTTGATATAACTTGGCACAAATGTTCACCACCACGAGACGGAGTGTCATGCGCAAGATCCAGGTCACTGGGCCTAAGGTCAAGGTCACACTTAGAGGCCAAAGGTCAGATACCAGAATGACTTTGTCCGAAGCATTTCTTCTTCATGCATGGAGGGATTTTGATGTAACTTGGCACAATTATACACCATCATGAGATGAAGTGTCATGCGCAATTCCCTTCTTTAGAATTACTTCCCTTTGTTGTCACTTGAAATAGCTTTTATTGTAACTTTTTCATTACTAGTCGTAGGGAAAAATCGAGACCACTTTTCTGTAGTACAACAAGCATGCTAAATCCAATTTTGAGGTGTATTTTGACCAATCTCTACCTGATAAAGATTTTTGTGTGGACTTGCAATTTTTTTTTTTTTTTTAAAGATTAACTTCCCTTAGTTGTTACTATAAATAACTTATATTGTAACATCTTTATAATTGACCCTAGGAAAAAAAAAACAAGACCACTTTTCTGTGGTACAACATAGATGTTACTCTTCAATTTTAGGTGTATTTTATTATATATAAGGTATCTCTACCTGGTAAGGAGTTTTTTTGTGGACTTTAAAAAACAAAAGACTTACAATGATTACTAAACAACCACAAAATTAACATTCCATTTGCAAATACAGCTGCTAGAGTAAAGAAATTTGCTTTGACGAGCATATATTGCGACATTCTGGCACTCTTGTTCCCTGTTAGCTTTCCATTCCTTCTTTTTACAGTAGCCATATAGAAAAACATCATAGCTATACTGTTCATGAAAATTAATAAAATTTAGAAGTAAACCACCTCACTACTGACTTATTCTTTCTTCCACATCTTATAACCCCTGATGCGGACCACAACTAAACGGTTCTTCAAAGCTTTCCCCAAAGTTAATACTTTCAGACACTAACTTGCCAGGAACTTTAGCCTTCAATTATAATATGCCCGGCGGGGGGATTAGCCATGTGTAACATGGCTCTTGTTACATGTTGACATAATTACCCCACTCACATTATTTTCAATGGAAAAAACCTATTTAGATCTACAAAAAAAATTCTGACGTTAAGATTTTCAAAATATTTTGCAGCATTAAAGACACACAAAAATGCTTCAAAATGGAAAGAAAAAAAGTTGGGGTCACCGTGCATCTAAAAGATTTATTAAGAAAAAACAGCTAAAAAGTGGTGAATTTTGATATTTTTTGTTCTTTTTGTTTTAATTTATATTTTCTAGATAATATAAAGTGCTATCTTGAAAAGTTTTATTCTATTTATAGCTTAACATTATATGTATCAGTCAGAAAAATATCAAAACCAAACCTGATCTACTTTAATAGATATTTGAAATTACCTACCCCTACCCCATTGTAAATCTTACGTTAATTTTAGGCAAATGCCAGCCAAAAATAAGGGTGAAAAATTTTTTTTCGCAAAAAGCATAATAAATTTGGTTAAATGGTACATTTTTAGCCATATTTTAATTATTTAGCATTAATTTTTGGCAAAACTTTGTTAGAAAGCAATATTCGAAGAAACATTTTTCAAAATGGCGGATATCCTGAAAAAAAACGCTCGTACATCTTTAAGTAAAAGAGTTATGACAGTTTTCCATTTAGCCCTTGATGTGCATCTTGCCGGTATTCAATCTATAAATGTATTTACTGCCATTTGGGATTTCTTTTATATTGCTCTTTAATGACCAAAGTGATGTAAGGTCAAATCCTACATCAAGGAAAAATAATGGGAAAATGGCAAAGTTACCTTTGTTCATAAGTAAATTTTATTCTTGGGGTTATAATCAGAGAGATGTGTGCAGGATTTTCAAATATTACTTTAAGACTCATTTTGTGTGGAATGCAAAAACATTTTATTCTATTTCAGTGGGACTTCACCATGATGGGCGGCATGCTGTTTGTGTTTCTCATTGTCCTGTTCTGCTTCGGACTGTTGTGTGCTATCATCCAGAGTCAGGTATGATAAATATGGTGTTTTTGTACCCAGGTTACATGATGTTACTATAAATAGTACACGGAGAGGTGAGAAGGAAAGAGACTAAATGCTTCTGTATCCATATTTTGATCTCACCCCTTGACATTTTGTTAAAAAAGATGCGATTTTCAAGCAAAATCATCTTCATCTTATTATGCATAAATGACTACCAGGTGCCTCTTACTATTGTCAACCGAATTGTTGAACATGACACTCCTGGTAATGTAAATTAGTAAATAATATGAAATAAGGCAATGCCTCAGTCGGGAATCGTTACAGACCATCAGCACGTTTGTATCACTGCATATTTGTACTGATGTGCAAGATGTTGCGGTTTGGACAAGTTATGTGGATGCTTAATATGCACAAGGAAAAGCATATTCTTCCAAAAAATCCGAAGTCAGACGCTCTGTGCACATGCCGGAAGACCACTTTTTTTAATTCGATTGTATATCTCATTCTGTATATATATCGCATGTTACCGTAGAGGGATCTGTCCCGATATCGCTTTGTGAAGAAAATTGATCAGATTGATTCCCTAATATCCTTACAGTCGTTGGACCTGTCTTTCATGCCATTTTCTTGCAGTGGCAAGTAACTTCTTAGTATAATTATGACACAGACTTAGCCAAGCTGGCCTTATATTAGTAAAAGCAAACAGGTCACTTGTAAATTATGCTGAGTACATGTAACTCTTAGTACAAAAATAGCAAAAAGAAAGGGACACTAATAATTATGAAATATAATTCTGTGAATTCCTAAGAAAAGAGTGTTGCAACAAGTTGAAGTCATTTGAAATGTGAAATTGTGTAATATACAGTTACTATTAGACCTCTGTATTAAAAACAATTAATAAATTCAATTTTAAAACAGTTTGGAGATACTGTCAGACCTGTGTATAAGACCATGTTCTGAAGAGTCAAATAGTGATCTTTATTTACAGGTTGTCTTTAATTAAAGGTTACACTGTAACTGAATAAACTGAAAAGAAACTACAGTAAAACTCTTAATAAATCAAGGTTGTAAGGGGACAAGCAAAATGCTCAAGTTAGTCAGGGTTTCCAGAGATTCAGACATAGAAAATGGCCAGGAACTGCAAGAATTGATCAAGTGAACCTGGGTGCTTGAGTCATCAATGCTTGAGCTAGCAGGGTTTCACTGTAGTGGTCTTTTTGAGTCAGATTGTTTTCAAAGGTGTTCTTTACTACAGGTTTTACTGTAATAGGTACACCATCAATCTTTCAGTGAGTCATTTTAATGTACACATGTTACAAAAACCCATGTGTTGTTTCAATTGTTACAAATATCTCATTATTTTATCTTTGTCTGTATTTATTTTCAGTTTGCAAACCTGGCCTACGCATCACTTGGAGCTCTTCTCTTTTCAGCTGTGAGTAGATATAACTTACTGCATTACTATAGTGGACAGTTATTAGCTATGTTCTTGCACTTAAAGTATTCTTGTGCTATTTCTGCATTCATCTGCTAATAATATAGCTCGAACTAACACAAGGCTTTTTGTTCGAGTCAAGAAAGTTGAAGTCTTGTGTGGAGAATACATAATAGAATTCAGGATACCAGTTGTAGGTCCAATTGCATAAAATAGTTTGACTTCAAAATCACTGATAACACTTAGAATTTTTAATGTTGAATACTCTATGCAGTTATATACCTTTTTAAATTCTAAATACTTGTCTTGGCTGGTTATGAACTACGGGTTAATTTTCAGTCATGTTTTACAGTAGTGCAAACTGCTGTGTTATTTGCATTCTACTCTAGTTAGCTAAAATTTATTTTATGTCTAGTTTTTAGCTCACCTGAGCTTTTGTGATCGCACAGCGTCCGTGCCTGCATAAACATTTGCTTGTGAATACTCTAGAGGTCACATTTTTCATGGGATTTTTATGAAAGTTGGTCAGAATGTTCATCTTGATGATATCTAGGTCAAGTTCGAAACTGGGTCACGTGCGGTCAACAAGTAGGTCAGTAGGTCTAAAAAGAGAGAAACCTTGTGACCTCTCTAGAGGCCATACTTTTCAATGGATCTTCATGAAAATTGGTCAGTGTTCACTTGATGATATCTAGTTCAAGTTCGAAACTTGGTCACGTGCCATTAAAAACTAGGTCATTAGGTCAAATAATAGAAAAACCTTGTGACCTCTCTAGAGGCGATATTTATCATGGGATCTGTATGAAAGTTGGTCTGAATATTCATCTTGATGATATCTAGTTCAAGTTTGAAACTGGGTCAACTGCGATCAAAAACTAGGTCTGTAGGTCTAAAAATAGAAAAACCTTGTGACCTCCCTAGAGGCCATATTTTTCAATGGATCGTCATGGCAATTGGTCAGAATGTTCACCTTGATGATATCTAGGTCAAGTTTGAAACTGGGTCATGTGCGGTCAAAAACTAGGTCAGTAGGTCTAAAAATAGAGAAACCTTGTGACCTCTCTAGAGGCCATACTTTACAATGGATCTTCATGAAAATTGGTCAGTGTTCACTTGATGATATCTAGTTCAAGTTCGAAACTGGGTCACGTGCCATCAAAAATTAGGTCATTAGGTCAGGTAATAGAAAAACCTTGTGACCTCTCTAGAGGCGATATTTTTCATGAGATCTGTATGAAAATTGGTCTGAATATTCATCTTGATGATATCTAGGTCAAGTTCGAAACTGGATCAACTGCGGTCAAAAACTAGGTCAGTAGGTCTACGTCGTCTGTGTGTCCGTGTGTAAACTTTTGCTTGTGACCACTCTAGTTTAAGATCCAGCGTTGAAATTTGGATGACATGTACAGTTTTGCACACCAATCTTTAAACTGTCTTTCATTGACCATAAATGTGACCTACTGATCTACTTTCTAATATTTTAGCATCAGTTTGCCATTTGAAACATGTGGTTCAGTATACTCAGGTGAGCGATTCAGGGTCATCATGACCCTCTTGTTGTTTAAATAGTTTAATCTTAACACATTAATTACCCATTTATGTTTATTTTCAGTACCTTGTGTTTGATACACAGATGATGATGGGCGGGAAACACAAGTACTCTATCTCGCCGGAGGAGTACATCTTTGCTGCGCTGAACCTTTATCTGGACATCATCAACTTGTTCCTCTTCATACTGTCTATAGTAGGACAGTCTAGAGACTAGGGTCCTAGGGTGTAAAACTTGTGTTTGAAGACCAGTCTGAAATTCCCAACATCTGATTGGTTGTTGTAAACATAATTTTGGAATTATCCAATGGCAGAGCTACATTCTTAGACTGGTCTCAAAACTCACATTTTTCTTTGTTAGACTTTTAGAAGAATCCACCAGAAGGAAGTGTTTTCCTGTTTTAAAAAAATTGCAAAATTCATGACTTTTATGACATAATCCTATATACTTGTTTTTTTCTCACAGAGTAGCTGAAGATTTTGACAAGCGTTCCATATTTCATTTTCAAGTTAACATAAGTTATAGCTTTGAAAGATTTTTTGTTTCAAAATATTTTATTCAATATATGTTCACAGAATTTGACATATACTGATATTGGTTAAATTTACTTAGAGAATATACCAAAACAAGAGAATTAGATATATATATAAAAAAAACAAAAACACTTCTGTTGAATTTGACCATTCAATTAATTTTTTTAAATCTTTTAAGTCTTTCAAAAAAACACAGGTTTTATACTGTTAAGACTGTACTGGGATAATTATGTCAAATATTGTTAAGGTGATGTAAAATGCACTTTTTTTTAAACTCTAATTTTCTTTATTACTGTATGATGATGGGCAAGATATATGTGGGTTTGGTACATGACTATGTATGGGATAATGAGAAACATTCCTCAAAGAGGAAAAGTTTTACGAGAAAATAAATTTTGTAAAATCATTCAATTTCATAAAGTGTAAAATTTCATGGTTTCAGGAAAGTCAAATATTTTGTAGGGACATGAGTTAGTGGGTTATAAACTTTCAAGATAGAATTAGGGAAAAATGGTTATTTGTAGAGATTTAATTTGGTGGATTGACACAACTTTGAAAATAAGTCCCCCACAAATGTTAATGGTTTTACAGTATTGATTCATTTTTATTTCATTGTATTGATGAGAAAAGGATACTTACATTTTTCTTTCAAGTAAGTTTGAAGATAAAGGATTGTTTTTCCTTTCATTCCTTTTTAAGTAATAATACTAATTATAAGAAAACATTCTTTCCTTTAAAAATTCAACCCTTAGAAGAAGCAAAATGATAGGGTTTTTTTAAGCTCTTGCTTTTTTGAGACATTTTAAATGAAATAACCCCTGTAAGTGGCTACCAGTACTGTTTTGATTTATAACTGAAACTTAACAATCTTCCCATTCTGTGTATTAATTCAAGTTGGAAGAGTATCATATCTAGCATGTGATGCATGTGGGATATACATGTTTATGACTTAGAATATTTTTACATGTTATTGTTGGTAGACTTGTGTTTGTTACTACGGAATTTATTAGTTTTTTTATTGACAAGATGGAAAGATTTCTGTCACGTGATATTTGATGGACCAGTTTACTTGAAAATCTGTTTGTAACCATTTTGAGCTCAATTATTTGAAGAATAGGTGGAACTATTGCACTCAGCACTTTGTGGGTATCAGCATTTATGTCTATGTCAAAATTTTGTTAAGTTTCTGTATGTTTGTCTGTTAGCTGGTTTCCTTGTAACCACTAGTCAGAATGGATTGAAACTTCACACACCACTTGTTCCTTTTATGTGACTCTTATATCTATTTTTGGATTAGTTTAGTGCTACACAGAAATCATGATAAGACAATGTGTCAACACGTGACCTATGCTTGTCTGTCAAAGGTCAAGGTTACTATTGACATTTTTCCATTGGTAGGGGACTTCTGTATTGCCACTGCAATACTTGGTCACATGTGTTCACCTGATATACAGTACTCGGGTTTTAAAACTGTATCATTATTTTTTTACGAAGTTGTGCCCCTTTTAAATTAAGCATTCTTTGGGCAAGTTTTTTTTATGTAATCTGGTATCTTAAGTACTAACCACTAGTGGGCATGGATTGAAACTTCACGCATTTCTTCTCTGTTATGATAATGCATACAGTGTGCAGGTTTTTTCAAAGCTTTTTTGCATTTTCATAAAGTTTTGCCCCTTTTTCGATTTTTTTGTTTTCACCTGTTTTATCATTTTTGTAGCATAATAAGAAGGGAAACTTGATGATTTGACATTGGTGCCCTTTTCGTACTAGTTTTTATTAATTGTTCATTAATTTAACTTTCTTAGTGAGAAGCTTTTGAAAAATTGCATGCTGTTGTCCTCTGACAGTTATCTTGTTGTTTCCAGTAGAGAAAGGTTAATAGTGTTTTGCTGTTGCTCTCTTTAGAAAGGGTTCTATGACATCATGGATCCATTCTGGAAAAAAAAAACATTGTTTTATGAATGAGTTTATCTTCAGCTGTCATGTAGACAGAAATATAGGTAACTGACATCTTCACTGCCCTGTCAAGTGTTCTGTTGTTTATTTTGAAACTTTCTATTTATAACTTATTTGAATACTTGTTTATTTGATCAGTGTTTAATTTTGATTTTGACGAGAATTTTTTTCATTGTTTCACATGTATTGTCATTTAATTCACATTCTGCATGGTTGTTACTAAATTGTCATTATATTCTTCACTGTTAATATAAGATGTAGAACCTAGAATGAGTTGTAGTTGACAGATTGAGATTTTAAACGTGTGTACCATAGTGTGTAGAGTTGAAGATTGTAACGGGTGGAGATTTAAAGACATAATGCATTGGACCTTTAATCCAAAAGTAGAGGGATGTATTTCCAGCACAGTATATTTGACCCTAGTTTAGAGAAGCTGTGTATAGCTGTGAAAGATTCTATCAATTTCTCTGAGAACAGTACCACATAGTAGGCATTGAATGAAATTCTGTACACACTTCCTAATACACTTTTTAAAATTTCAGCCTCTCTTATGGTAACATTGATAAAGCTATATAAAGATTTGTGGGAAAGTAGTCAGAAATAGAGGATATATCTAACATGGGATATATTCTAGTTAGTCAGTTACTGTGAAGTCATTGATGTTCGTGGGGGACTAATTTTTGTGGATTTTGCAGTTGCCTTAACCCACGAAATTAAATGGCAACAAACGAGTAAAATTCCCATTCTTTCAGCTTAAAAAGTTAAATACTGTAAAAAAAAATTAAAGTTGAAAATCCGTGAATTCATCTCCCCAAGAAGTAGCTATTTGTGATAAAACCATGAAAGTTCATGCCCTTGAAATGAAATGATTTCGCAGCATATGTATGATGTAAATATTTGTTAGAATTTGTTCAATGCAAATAATCATATTTTAATTCTGTAGTGGTGTTTAATGTCGTAGCATTAGGAATAACCTTTTCACAAAGTCACTGTGACCAAATTATGAAAAGTGAAAAATGTGTAGGCTTTGTCTATATGCATGTATTATAATGTAGTTTTATTGTTAATTTATATATTATTAACTGATTGTTGTTAAAATCAGTTCTTACCTTGAAAGTTAACTGTTTTTGAAAATATTTCCTTTTTGTACAAGTTCTGTTGAAAGAAATCTCAAGTATAACGTTACAGCTGAATAAAGATACAATTAAACCTGTCTTAGCAGCCACCTCTTCCTTGAGCAGCCATCCCCCACCCTGAGCAGCCACCCCTCCCTTTAGCAGCCATCCCCCCAGCCGACACCCCTCCCTAAAGCAGCCACCCCCTCCTTTGAGCAGCTACCCCTCCCCTGAGCAGTCACCCCTCCCTCTAGCAGCCACACCTCCCCTGAGCAGCCACCCCTCCCTTTAACAGCCACCTCCCCTGAGCAGCCACACAGCTAACTTACTACATTGAGGTTTTGTTCTAATTTCACCTTGTCTTACGCAGTCACCTCCCTTGAGCAACCACACAGCTAACCTCCTAGATTTTTTTTTTTCTAACTTCATTTTGTCTTACACAGCCACCTTCTTTAACTTAATGACATCAAATTTTGATTTTGTTTTCTGAAGTTATATATCATTACCACGTGGTGGGTTTTTGTGCACTGAATCAAAATAAACTTCAGTTTTATTTAAATAAAAACCTAAAATTAGGAAGAAGAGTGTAAGATACCAGTAAATTTTCAACTACATAGCACTGAAGATAGGGAAAAGTTAAAGATGTTGGTATAATTCAACTACTTAGCACAAAACGGAAAGGAAAATGTATCAGTATTATTATGTACAAAGTGCTAAAAATAGATTAAAGTCAGTGGTATTAGTAAATTCCAACGCAAATAAAAATGATGCAGACATTACATAATCAACAGAACTACTCAATTCCAGGAAGATTGTGTTTTATGATATGTGTAATTTATGTTTAGACAAACAAGGTTTGTTGGTAAACAGTTTTCAGTATGATTTGTTTTCTTGTCTCGCTATTCATTTTACTGGAGAGAGATTATGAAACAGAGCTAGATACAGTTATACCTATAGTCTAACCTGTCTTAAGCAGCCAGCCAGGGGAAGCAGACAATTTGGCCGCTGAAGCCAGGTGACCGCTGATCGGAGGTGCAGCCAGTATATGTATTTTTCAGACTTCTGACCAGTTTAGCCTTTAGGCCCATTTCTTTTTCAGTTTCTATTATTATTTTACCAAGATACCTTGACATGCATTTGCCTTCGTAATACGAATTGTCTTCTAAGCAATCTAAAAATCCAGTGTGATTTTTTTTAACAACAAAAATTGTTAAAGACAATTTTCCAACTTCAAAACAAGTTTGTTTACAATTTTCGCCATTTTGGTAAGGGAAGGTACTCTCCGCGCTTACTGTCTATGCTAAAATCTAATATCGCCGTTATGTTCCGTAAAAGATCGAGTGGTTTATATTTCTTTCAAACACAATAATTTTCATATACATTTAATAGTCTTTTGATTAAAGAAATATAAAGAATCGCAAATATTATGCTTCTAATTAGATATCGAGTATTATCTTTAACCGAGATCAAACTGTGAAAAAAACAAAATTGACACAAGGTGACACGCTAATTGCCGATAATTACTGGCCATTTGATCGGAACAAAAAGGGGATCACACCTTTGGTTATCAGTTTTAATTGATAAGCTCATGTCATTTTGGCGTCCGTGTGGTGAAGTCACGCGAGACTTACCAATCACGTGTTTCTCAAAAATCGGGTATCATCGGCGATCATCGCCTAAAATAATTAATTTTGGAAGAAACATGGCCGCAGAAAGGGGTCAAATACGGTGGTCGGGAGGCAATTTTGGTGGCTGCTGGCCCCGGATGGGAGGTGGCCGCTGAATAAAGTGATAAAATAGAGTAAAATCCGTCGGGGGCGTCATAAAATGACCGCTAAACGGAGGTGACCGCTGATCGGAGGTGACCGTTAGTACAGGTTAGACTGTATATTGATAGATCTACTTCATTTAGTTGGTACAAATGATGAAAAAATATTCAAACCGAGTTAAGTGTCAAAAGTAAGTTGTGAAAATAAAGCTAAATTTGTTAGTTTTAGACAGCACCAAGATAACATGCAGTAGACTAGAAAAAAACTCCAGTTGTATTTAGCTTTTGTACATCTGATATTGATTAAAAAGACCGTACAATCAGCAAATGAAGGATAAATCTTTCTCTAATCATTTTAACATTCCAGTAGGCAGACCAGATCCGGTCTTTAATTTTTCAGTCTTAAACGTATAAACAAATTTAAAAATCAATTTAAATTGAAATATTTCTTATATGAAAAAATAAGTATAGCTGTATTTTGTTCAAATACTAAACGAATTTGGTCAAACCTAATCAGCCTGTACATAGCTTTGATTTTTTGTTTTATATGTATACTGGTATTCATTGGTTTGTGGTACCCGGTAAGTGATTATAATACTGAATATTGAATCAGCATTGATATGAAATGTATGAGCAGTTCTGTTCACATTCCGTGCCATTTATTATACACTTAGAAATAATAGTGTGGGATTGATTTTGTCTTTTTAGTTTCTTTTTAGTTGTGTAAATACTATCTATATTAACAATAAAAACCAAGAAAATTGTTTAGTTTTCATCACAAGGTGAAGGAGCGTAGGTTTACTGTGAAGAATTGTGTAAATTATTCAATATGATGATCATAATGATTAGTGGATTTTTATTGACATATCTATGTTTGTGTACATTGTCAAACATTTTCTCTGAGTGTCTTGGACAATGTTGGTACTGATTATTGTCTGAAGTGTGTAAGTGGTAAAAACAAACGAAAAATAAAAAGTTATGAACTTTATTCATGATTGTTTAAAAGTATAACTTTACACACATTAAACATTAAAGCATTATCTGTGCTTTTGATTGAAAATTGTCTGTCCCCATTTACACAAAACATTGTTTGATCTCAGTCGAGTTTGAGACTGAAATTTGACTAGAACTTCAAGATGAAACTAAAATTTGGACTGACCATCAGTACTGAACAGTCACTTGAAAATAGTCACCAATTTAACACTTGATTTTAAACATGCAATAAATGACAAATAAAGTTTCATAATTAAACTCAGCTGAGATTGAAAATGTTTTGTGAACATGAGGCCAGATCTTACATTATAACCATGTACTTCTTAATTTCTGATGCAGTCAGCATATTGTATTTTTTTAGTTGTCTGTCAGTATACATTTTGGGAACCAGATTGTAGACGAAGTTCTCTGTTTAACATTCATTATTTCCTTAGACGTTACTGAACAAAATTTAACCTTACACCAAATAAACTTCAGCTCTAATTTCAACCGAAAATACCAGCTCTCCATCCTAGTGACGTAAATTTTATTTTAGCTCAAATGAGGTCATTAAAAGTGGTAAATTTCTCCATAGGGTAAACTAACCGGATATATAATTTGAGGATGACCGCTATTTTGAAGAAAAAAGTATGTAGATGATAACTTAACAGTAAAAAGCTCCAACTGAAGCAGCAGAAACCAACTTTCTATAACTCAAAGTTTGTCTTACACAAATATTTGATAATTAAGGTAGATATTGTATTGATATAATGCAAAGTTATCAGACCTGAATGTAAAAAGTGAATACCATGAAATTAAAATGTAATTTTTGTTGTAAATTATATATGGAATAAACAGATTGATTATTTATATCTTTATCTTACCTCAACAAGTTAGAATTGCAGTGATATCTACATGCCCCAATGCTAAGGACGATAATTTTGTAAACGCCGGGGATAGAATATTTCAGAATTTTACATAATCATTTACTGTACTTGTGAAAAAAATATTTCCTTGTAGTCATCTAAATGATTGGGATTAAACTATTTCATAAATAATGCTGAAATAAAGCAGTTATTTTATTTGTTTAGTACTGGTTCTGTCTGGAATCTGGTTCCCAACCAGTATACCTTAACATAATGAATATTCTGATTTTTAGTAATATATTAGTTTATACTTTGAACCTTTATATGGTCTATATCCATTCTGGTTTATATCTTTATACCAACAGTACCATATCAGTTATTTTCAAACTATTTTAAGTTATTTTATTTACATTATATAGTTGATACAATTTGTATATAAAGAGAATCTATCAAGGACATATTATACACAACAATTTATTATCCATAGTGCTGTATGAGGTGAAAGTTTTGCCATAACAATTTGACAGAAGAGACTGTGTCTGAAATCATTGTTCCTCAATCTCTTATACATGTGGGGAAGTTGTCTGTTTCTCTAGAATCAGAAATTTTTTTTAGGAATAAATTTCGCTATAATCACTATCAATCTTTGTGAAAATAAATACTCAAGACTACTTTATAAAAAATATATAATTATTTCAACCATGTTTTAATATATTTAAACACTCTGACTCAGTTATATGCCTGCACATCTGACTGGGTTTTTTTTCCAGCCATATTTATTTTTGCTAAGATGAAATACTCAATAATACATCAATCTTGAAGGTTTGTATCTAAAAGGCATTTTTTTTGGTGGGCTATTCAAATCACTCTGCGTCCGTGGTCCGTCAGTCCGTTAACAATTTCTCGTTATCGCATCTCCTCAGAAACTGCTGGGGGGGGGGGGGGGGGGGGGGGGGGTTTTGACCAAACTTTGTCAGAATGATGTATTGATAGCCTAGTTGTGTCCCTCTGAAAATCAGACTGGTTCAACAATTTTTCACAATTTTTGAGTGAGTTATGGCCCTTTGTTTATTTTTATAACTTACATAGATTTATATAGGGAAAAACTTTGAAACACTTCTTGTCCAAAACCACAGGGCCTAGGCCTTGGATATTTTGTATGTGACATCATCTAGTGGTCCTCTATTAAGATTGTTCAAATTATTCCCCTAGGGTCAAATATGACCCTGCCCAGGGGGTCACATGGTTTACATAGACTTATATAGGGAAAAACTTTGAAAATCTTCTTGTCCAAACCACAAAGCCTAGAGCTTTGATATTTGTACTGTAGCATCATCTAGTGGTTCTCTACCAAGTTTGTTCAAATTATCCCCCTAGGGTCAAATATGGCACCGAAACAAACTTTGACCTTGACATTGACCTAGTGACCTACTTTCACATTTTTGAAGGTACAGGCTTCAAATTTGGACCACATGCATAGTATTGTGTTCCTAAATGAAATTTGACCTTGATTTTGACTTAGTGACCTACTTTTACATTTCTCAAGCTACAGGCTTCAAATTTTGACAACATGCATAGTTTTGTGTACCGAAATGAACTTTGACCTTGAGATTGACCTAGTGACCTACTTTCACATTTCTGAAGCTACATGCTTCAAATTTGGACCACTTTTGTGTTCTGAATTGAAATTTGACCTTGATTTTTACCTAGTACCTACTTTCACATTTCTCAAGCTACAGCCTTCAAATTTGAAGCACATGCATAGTCTTGTGTACCAAAATGAACTTTGACCTTGAAATTGATCTAGTGACCTACTTTCACATTTCTCAAGCTACAGCTTTCAAATTTGGACCACATGCATGGACCACATGCACAGTTTTGTGTACTGAAATGAATTTTGACCTTGAGCTAGTCTTGAAATTTGGAACATTCAAAAATGGCTAAGTGGTGGGTGCCAAGATCACTCTGTGATCTCTTGTAAAAAAGTAGTTTTTGTCAAATTATGAAGGTCGAAAAATTCATATTTTTCATGGGGTTTTTTTTAACAATTTTACCTTGAGTTGTAATCAAAAGTCAAGTTTTTCTTTCAAATGAGCCTGTGGCCATTCATTATTTTTAACAAAATATGTCTATTTTTAAAATCTTGAAATAATAATTTATATAAAATTTTCCCTAAAAATGGATTTAAATCATTTTTAGCTTATTGTTTTGACCTTTCTTGTCAAATTTGCTTTAGTAATGAGATCAATTCTGTTAGCAATTTCAGAGTAAATTTTAAAAGAAGATAATAAAAAAAAACTAGTTTTGCAGTAAAAACAAATGCTGTGACCTGTGCTTTTTGTTCTATTATGTTGATGACAACAAATGAGCACAATTTCAGAAAAATGTTTATATTAGAATGAAACTGTCAGATATGCCTTTAAACATTGCAGACTTTTAGCTTTTGCAAAAATATCTGACTTTACTACTTCTAAAGAACAAATCAGTACTGGAATAGATTCCAGAAATGTTAGCTCTGTTAACCCTAAGGCATAACACAACTTAAATACTGTTAAAAATGTGAAACCATTCAAACAAACTTTAACTGAGGTGAAGACCATGCAGTGTTATATTTTCACTGTTAGATTATGAATGCTTGAAATGTTTGTATCTGTGTACCATATAGAAGGTCTATGACCATTACTAACACACCAAATTCACAGATAAGTTTATGAATTAAGATGTAAATGGTTTCCTTGCCGAATATGTTACAGTTATACTTTAATTATGTAAAAGTATCGAGTCATCACCAGTTACTTTGATGTTGTTATAAAAATTGGAGGTTGTTCACATTCTGTGGTATTAATTATTAAAGTTTAAATAAAACTTGTTTTGTGATGTTATTTTCAGCGCTGAATACTCCAGGTTTTACTCTAAAAGTACTCCTAGTCTTCTACTCTGTTGGTCATTTCATATTTTTCAAGGTGTCAGCAATCTAGAGGCCATTATATCTGGGACACCCCCACCTTGTCATAGATGTTATCATGGCATGCCCAAAACAGAAGTTTGGAGAATATCATATCCAGTTTAAATGATGAAGGAGTGCCAATCTGTGCATAATTTTAGGCATGGTCAGGTACCAGGGTTAAACCAGCTAGTGCCAGTTAACAGCAACCCAGCTTGATTGATTCACCACCTGACAGAATTCTGGGGAGGCTCAAACCAACTATGTTGAATGTTAAGTGACTGAAAGTCAGGGACCTGAACCACAAAATAACTTTGTTATAAAAATAATCTAGACCAATGCTGCTTGATATGAAACACTCAGATTTGTCCTTATATTTTGTCTTTGGACTCAGTGTTGTTATATTTTCTGGTCCTTTGGGATCAAGGAGTACACTCGGTTGTACTGCAATAGAATTCCGTCGTCGTCTGTCCACAATTTCTTGTGATGACAGAGACCACATTTTGCATTCAATTTAAATTAAACTTGCAAACAACTTGTACTGGCATAATATCTCGGTTCCTTTCGAAAACTGGCCAGATCCCGTCATGGGCTCTAGAGTTATGGCCCCTTAAAGGGCCAAAATTTGCTATTTTTGGCTTGTGAACAGGATAGAGACCAAATTTTTGCAATCGATCTTAACTGAACTTGCACACAACTTGCATTAGCATAAAATCTCGGTTCTTTTCGAAAACTGGCCAGATCACAACATGGGTTCTAAAGTTATGGCACCTTAAAAGGCCAAAATTTGCTATATTTAGCTTGTGCACATGATAGAGATCACATTTTGCAATTGATTTTAATCAAACTTGCACACAACTTGTATTGGCATAGTATCTCGGTTCCTTTCAAAAACTGACCAGATCCCATCATGGGTTCAAGAGTTATGGCCCCTTAAAGGGCCAAAATTTGCTATTCTTGCTTTTGCAGCCATACAGAGACTTAATTTATGGTTTGATTTGATAGAAACTTGCAAAATATCTTAAACAACGAAAGATCTTGGATTCCTTGATGAATCCAGCAGATCCAATTATAGGTTTCAGAGTTACGGCCCCTGAAAGAGCAAAAAATTGTTAATTTTTCCTTGTGAACACAATAGAAGTGACATTTTACATTCGTGTTTAACCACACTTACACACAACTTAAGTCACAATAATATCTCAGTTCCTTTCAAAAACCGACTAGATTCGGTCATGGGTTCTAGCGTAACTGCCCCTGAAAGGGGCAAAATTTTCTATATTAGCTCTTTCAGCCATATAGAGGTTTCATTTATGCTTTGATTTGATACAAACTTGCACAGAATGTTTATCTAGATGATCTCTAGGCCAAGTTTGAAACTTGGTCATGTGGGGTCAAAAACTAGGTCACCAGGTCAAGTCAAAGAAAAGCTTAACACCCTGGAGGCCACATTTATGATCCTACCTTCATGAAAATTGGTCAGAAAGTTTATCTTGATGATTCCTATGCCAAGTTTAAAACTGGGTCATGTGGGGTCAACAACTAGGTCACCCAGTCAAAAGAAAGCTTGTCAGCCACATTTATGACCCTATTTCCATGAAACTTTGTCAGAATGTTTATCTTGATGATTTCTAGGCCAAATTAGAAACTGGGTCATATGGGGTCAAAAACTAGGTCACCGCTCAAATCAAAGGAAAAGCTTGTTAACACTGTAGAGGCCACATTTATGACCCTGTCTTCATGAAACTTGGTCAGAATGTTTATCTTGATGATTCCAAGGCCAAGGTTAACAGGTGAGCGATATAGGGTCATTATGACCCTCTTGTTTATGGCCTTACCTGTAGAAGGGTCATAAAGTCTGCAGACACTAATGAGATAATGATTCAAGTTGTTCATTATTTTCCTATTACACTTCAGCAGTGGATGGACTACCCTAGTAGATTGATGATTAATTTGTTTAGTACTCAAATTTCTGGATTTAATTATTAGTTATAATATAAGTAATTATATGTGCATTCTTTGTTTCCATAATAAAAAAATAATAATAATATAACTCATTAATGGTGTCATCTCTCTTGTTTAGGGTATGGGTTTAATTATTAGTTATAATATAAGTAATTATATGTGCATTCTCTGTTTCCATGATAAGTAAAAAAAATAATAATTGCATATAACTCATTAATGGTGTCACTTCTTTTGATCTAGTGACCTACTTTTTTGTTTTTTAACCTACAGCATTCAAATTTGGACCCACATGTATAGTTTTGAGTGGCTAGATGAACCTTGACATTGACCTAGTGACCTACGTTCACATTTTTGAAGGTACAGGCTTCAAATTTGGACCACATGCATAGGTTTGTGTATTGAAATAAACATTGACTCTGAGACTGACCTAGTGACCTACTTTCACATTTTTGAAGGTGCAGGCTTCAAATTTGGACCACATGCATAGTTCTGTGTTCTGAATTTATTTATTTGGGTTTTACGGCGCAACAACATAGTATAGGTTATATGGGGCCAAACAGGACTACAAATTTTGGTTTCATACCCTGAAATCCCGAAAATAAGCCGGTTTTGAAAATAAGCCAGTCTCGAAAATAAGCCACCATTTCACTACAGGCAAAAAGGGTTCATAAATAAGCCGCACTCAAAAATAAGTTGTCCAGTTTTTTGTATCAGTAATAGTATCAATGACTTTGTTAGGACACCATATGAGATAGCAAAAGTTACCAACATGTACATGGCAGATATATTTCAACATGTAATAGAAATAAAACATACTTTGGAAAAAACACCTAAAACAATGCAAGTTGTGCTGATATTTAAAACCATGGACAAACTAAAACTTTAAAAGCAAAACAAAATTATTGTCTCAAACACTTCTTGTCACGTCAGTAATTCTGCTAATTAATGTGACCGGTCTTTATAACACAATGCAGTGTTTATCACCTATTGTGTAAGTTATTCATACCCGTTGGCCGATCAAATCATAGGTGTATTTGTTTGTTAGGCCAGACAAAACTATTTAAAGGGTAATAATCTGTAAGCATCGGATTATTTTAATTAAGAAATTGTAATAAATTCTAACAAACTGGTATGTCAGAAGTATAAGTATTTACCGACGTCGATGTTTTGACTAAAAAGCAAACTATATGACATCCATATCCTCAGTATTTTGGTACTCGAAAATACGCCGGTTTTTAAACCGTTAATGAATGTATGTACTCAAAAGTTCGCCGGACTCAAAAATAAGCCGGTCTCGATAATAAGCCACCAAATCCTTACGAAAATTTAAAATAAGCCACGGCTTATTTTCGGGATTTCAGGGTATCTCATTTACATCAAAATAAAAACATGAGGTATGGAATCAAAATTTGCATACCTGCTGGAATCACAGAGTTACAGCAAAACCAAGTGTTAAGACCCTATTAGTCACCTCTTACAATCATGCAAGGGTAAGGCAGTGGTTCCAATTCTTTTCATACACAGATCGTCCCAGAACCACATGGGGCTTGTGTTCCGAAATGAAATTTGACCTTGATTTTGACCTAGTGGCCTACTGTCACATTTCTCAAACTACAGCCTTCAAATTTGGACCACATGCGTAGTTTTGTGTACCAAAATGAACTTTGACCTTGAGATTGACCTAGTGACCTACTTTCATATTTCTCAAGCTACAGGCTTCGAATTTGGACCACATGCATAGTTTTGTGTTCTGAATTGAAATTTGACCTTGATTTTTACCTAGTACCTACTTTCACATTTCTCAAGCTACAGCCTTCAAATTTGAAGCACATGAAAAGTTTTGTGTACCGAAATGAACTTGGACCTTGAAATTAATGTAGTGACCTACTTTCACATTTCTCAAGCTACAGCTTTCAAATTTGGACCACATGCATGGATCACATGCACAGTTTTGTGTACCGAAATGAACTTTGACCTTGATTTTGACCTAGTGACATATTTAACTTTGGAACAGTCAAAAATGGCTCAATGGTGGCGCCAAGATCCCTCTGTGATCCCTTGTATAATTGTGAAACAGGATGTATTTTGAGATCACCTGCAGCAGACAGCTTCTACAAAGTTGTCAACTTTCTAAACAGTTGCGAAAAATTAGTGTCAGCTTAGTAACTTGATCACTTCTTTTCCAGTGTTCACTAAACTTGGTCACACTGTTCACAGGCAGCTGGCTCAGTATCTCAAGCAAGCCCCAACAGTCCAAGCTGTTCTTGAGTTAGGACCTCTGAATTACTCAAAAAAGAATTCATTGATATCAGACATAAACATAATATGTATCTCTTTAAAATATAAATTGAATTCCAAGTATCAGCCACTTTGGATAAGTATCTCCAGAGTAATGGCCCTTGAAAGTCAAAATTGCAAAAATTTAGTGTCAGCTCAATAAGAATATTAAAAATCAAAATTAAACTGCTGTGATGGGGTGACAGACTAGCACTCTTGTTCAAAGGTTAACTCTTACCCTGCCAAATTTCTTTAATGAACTTGTCCATCTTTCATTTTGGACAGTACCATTAACTGTTAAAAGGGGTGCTTACTAAAAAGATACTGACTGAATGACAGATGTGCAGGCTGATCATGATCTACACTGGTCGCAAAGGCAGAATCAATTGTGTCCAGCATGATAAGGGTTAAGGAAGTACAGTTAGTGATTGTAGATAAAAAGAAAGTGATTCTGTAATTTATTGGCAGTATATATAAAGATATTCAATGCCCACCCTTCACTAAAATATTTTATCTTTAGATGCTGTATTCACTTCAAATGTACAAAATCCTCATCAATACTAAATTAATCAAGTTTTTAGGGTTACATTCATAATTAAATGTCATGCAGTAGTTAAAGTTGATTGTTAAATAAACTTTCAGTTTTTTTCTGTGGTATTACACATTTACACTGCTATACAAGTATTATTGATTGTGTACTTTTTTAAATGTATAGTACTGTAAATACATATACACTTGTTAACTTTATATAATTTTATGTAAAAAATTTACTTTCTGTAGTAATTGTTCATATTTTCAGATATGAACTTTGGGTCCAGATATCTTTAAAACAAGAGTGGCAAACTGTCACAATAAAAGTCCATTTACAGTAAATTACTTTTGACTTTTAAAATACTCTGCTTGCTGAGCAGACTGGTTGTCATTCTTTTTTTCAATTTTGACTAATTCAAGGGCCATTACTCTAGAGCAACAAAGACTTTCCAACTGGTTACCAAACTTGGCTAAGATGATATGCCCATATTGTGACTAGGTTTGGTAAACATTGAATCAGAACTGCTTAATTTAGAGAGTGGACAACTTTGGTAGACGCAACCCTTCTCATAATAGTCCCGTTTTGTGAGCGTATAAAAGTGGGAAATGTGTAACAATGTTAAAGCACTATTTGTTGCTTAAGTGAAAATCTGATGTCAGAGAAAAGTAACTTAGCTGTTCTTTTCCATTTCTGGCAATTTCATAAAATATGAAATAATTCAGACAAATGAGTCGTAATATTTTCTGTTTTTGTAATCTGACTAAGTTTGAAATTTAAACCTGCACACTCTGCACATTTTGATTGTCTGTCATGATAATGAAATTATTTGAATTTTAGCCTATACATCTTTTCACTTTTTTTCCAATCATAATTTTTCATGAAAAACTCAAGTGTTTTCAACAATTTATTTTCAAACTTCGCACTAATACATAAATTACTAACAGTTTTCATAAGCATATTTCTCTATTACACCATTCAATGCAATAATAACTTGTATTTAAAAATGAATAAATAGGTTAAACTAACTAAAACTATATCTAGTTGTTTTACATTCTAACATAGCTGCTGTCAGTAAAAAAACAAGAGCTGTCTCCATAGGATGACACATGCCCCTGATGGCACTTTGAATGAATAGTTATGGCCGATGTTAGAGTTTAGGACCTTTGACCTACGGATCTGGGTCTTGCGCTCGACATGTCGTCTTACTGTGGTACACATTCATGCCCAATAATTTTAAAATCCATGCATGAATGACAAAGATATGGACTGGACACGCCCATCAATGCACTATCATGAAATATGACCTTTAACGTCTAAGTGTGACCTTGACCTTTGAGCTACGGACCTGGGTCTTGCGCGCGACACGTCGTCTTACTGTGGTACATATTCATGCCAAGTTATTTGAAAATCCATCCATGGATGACAAAGATATGGACCGGACACGAATGCACTATCATGAAAAATGATCTTTAACGTCTAAGTGTGACCTTGACCTTTGAGCTACAGACCTGGGTCTTGCGCGCGACACGTCGTCTTACTGTGGTACACATTCATGCCAAGTTATTTGAAAATCCATCCATGGATGACAAAGATATGGACCGGACACGAAAATTGCGGACAGACTGACAGACCGACAGACGGTTCAAAAACTATATGCCTCCCTTCGGGGGCATAAAAATGCAATCCAAGGGTTGTATATTCTGTGATAAACAACAGTTGATGCAGGGTATGCAGAGAGAATATTGTCAATTATAATGTGAAATAGTTACATGACATCAGATTCATTACTACATCGGCAAATAAAATTTCAGCAGTTTTTATCATCTTAGAATGAAACAACTGATACAAGAAGGAAAATTAACAATACGTTTTTGTGATTTATCATCTGTTTTAACATGGTTGATCATATAGGAATTCCTGTGTATTTTGACCATGTTAAATCAGTCAATAAACAACACAACAGCCTTGATTATTTGATAAAAACAACAAAACTAAATAAATAAACAAAGAGAAATTTGTGCAAAAACTTGAGGTTTTTATTAGATAAACTTTCCTCTGTACTGTATAAGTTGTTAATTTTGCAACAGGAAATGTTTGCAATTTATGCCAATGAAAAATATTCAGTTGAGAAAACCATTACTGTGAATTAAAATCACAGACATAATGATTACTTACTCACATGTCAATAAACCTAATAAAAACATTTTATTGTCATATTAATTTGAAACTAGAGTTGTCACAGGAGTGACGAATTATACCCCCACAATATGGTCTTGTCACAGAACTAAGCCAATGTCAAAGCCGAACTTGCTTGACCTTTGACCTACTGACCACAAAATCAATAGGTCATCTGCTAGTCATGATCAACCTCCCTGTGAAGTTTCATGATCCTCCGCCCAAGCGTTCTCAAGGTATTGTCCGTAAAAGGTTTAAATGACCTTTGACCTTTGGAACTCAAAATCAATACGGGTCATCTGCTTGACATGACCAACCTCCAGATTAAGTTTCCTGATTCTAGTCCCAAGCTTTCTCAAGTTATTGTCCGAAAACTGTTTAAATGTTCCGGGTCACTGTGACCTTGACCTGTGACCTACTGACCTCAAAATCATTAGGGGTCATCTGCTAGTCATAACCAACCTCCCTATCAATTTTCATGATCCTAGGCCAAAGCATTCTCAAGTTATCATCCGGAAACCGTTAAACTGTTCCAAGTCACTGTGACCTTGACCTTTGACCTACTGACCTCAAAGTAAAACTTGACCTGTATTTAATGATGTTACACCTGTGTACCAAAATTTATGATCATAAGTTGAAGCGTTCTCAAGTTATCATCCGGAAACCATTTAACTGTTCCGAGTCAATGTGACCTTGACCTTTGACCTACAGACCTCAAAGTCGAATTTGACCTGCATTTCATGATGTTACACCTGTGTACCAAAATTTATGATCCTAGGCCCAAGCGTTCTCAAGTTATCATCCGGAAACGGTTTAACTGTTCAGGGTCACTGTGACCTTGACCTTTGACCTAATGACCCCAAATTCGAATTTGGCCTGTATTTTCATATGTTACACCTGTGTACCAAATACAGTTGAATATCGTTACCTCGATATCGGTTAACTTGATACTCCGGTAAGCACGATGTGTTTGAGTCGGTCCCGATTTTTCCCTATTTATCTTAATGTAATTATTTATCATTACCGCGATATGATTAGCTCGATATTTTGTTTAGCTCGATGAGATTTTTCAGTCCCGTCAACATACCTGTACTGTTTTTACACCTGGTTTCTTCGATAGCACAGCTTGTCAAAAAATAACCATGTTATCTGTAAGGTGTGAAAATCAACCTATTGTTATCCGGCGATGTATTAATTATATTCAAGTTAGTTTGTGTGTTTGTTATGTTTGTTATTTAATCTTTAATCCAATTTAAATGTCAGAAAGTTTGCATTTAATTCCCAATAATTAGTCTTATGGAACAGCGTGCAAGCAGCAAAGCTGTTTTCAAATATAACAACTAATTTGGATGAAACATTTTCTGTTTGACGGAGTAAAAATCTGCCATTTAGGACTGAGTAACAATATGCGTCTTTAAGTGGCAAATTTTCGTTATCGAAGCACAGACAAAATGAATACTCAACTAGGAACATTACCGCTGAATGATTGTTCCTAGTTGAGTATTCATTTCATTAAAATTGGAGCAAAAAACGTAGCTTCTTGAGTGTAAACAAGCATTTTCTTTGATTTGACCTAGAGACCTAGTTTTTTACCCCACATGACCTAGATTCGAATTTGTCCAAAATTTCATGAAAACACACATTCTGACAAAGTTTCAGGAAAACTGGAGCAAAAAAGTGGCCTCTAGTATACATGCTTTTCCTTTGATTTGACCAGTGACCTAGTTTTTGACCTGACATGACCTAGATTTGATATCATCAAAGGCTTCATGATAACTAACATTCTGACCAAGTTTTATGAAGATAGAATAAAAAATGTGCCCCCCTAGGGTGGAAACAAGCTTACTCTTTGATTTGACCTTGTGATCTAGTTTTTAATCCCACATGACCCAGATAAAAATTTGTCCGTGATTTCATGCAGACAAACATTCTGACCAAGTTTCATGCACCTCAAATGAAAAATGCAGCCCCTATTGCATGCACAAGGTTTTTCTTTGATTTTAACAGGTGACCTAGTTTTTTAATCCAGATGATCCAGATTCGAACCTGACCTAGAGATTATCAAGACAAACATTCTGACCAAGTTTAATAAAGATTGAGTCACAAATGTGGCCTCCAGAGTGTTCACAAGCTTTTCCTTTGATTTGACCTGGTGACCTAGTTTTTGACCCCGCATGACCCAGATTCGAACTTGACCTAGAGATCATCAAGACAAACATTCAGACTAAATTTTATAAAGATTGAGTCACAACTGTGGCCTCTAAAGTGTTCACAAGCTTTTCCTTTGATTTGACCGGCTGACCTAGTTTTTGACCCTATATGACCCAGATTTGAACTTGACCTAAAGGTCATCAAGACAAACATTCTGACCAATTCTCATGAGTTTCAAACTTAAATTGTGTCTCTAGAGTGTTAACAAGATTTTCCTTTGATCTGGCCTAGTGACCCAGTTTTTGACCTAGAGATCATCAAGACAAACATTCTGACTAAGCTTCATAAAGACCGAGTCACAACTGTGTCCTCTAGAGTGTTCACAAGCTTTTCCTATGATCTGACCTACTGGCCTAGTTTTTGATCCCACATGACCCAGATTCGAACTTGTCCTAGAGATCATCAAGACAAACATTCTGACCAAGTTTCATAAAGATTGGGTCACAACTGTGGCCTCTAGAGTGTTCACAAGGCAAATGTTGACGGACGACGCACGACGGACGCCAGACAATGACCGGTCACAATACCTCACCTTGAGCACTTTGTGCTCAGGTTAGCTAAAAAGAAAATATAAAAAGATCTAAAAAAGAACATGTATCCCAAAGTTACAAGTATATATCCATAACAAAATCAGCTAAATGCACAACTGAGTAACAAAATGTTATACAATATTTAACGTCAACAAGTTCTACAATGTCATGATACAATAAGTAGAAAATATATTTAATGCCACTAAAAACACCGCTATTTTCTTATGATGCATCTTGCATTCAGCAGTAAAGTGCTGAAAATAATGTGTATGTAAGGTAAAGGATTTCTGAGTGAATTAACTTTTGTTATGGTAGTGAATCGGTATTAACAATCAGAAATGTTTGTTCAATATCGTATTCACCTTATGTGATTTTGGCATTCTATGGTATGAACAGAAAGCCAAGTGCTTATACAAGCTACATTATTGTCTCAAGAATGCCTGAATGCCATACAATAATATATAATGAAACGGAAATTACTGACTGCCATCACTCTGTCCACTATCACAAGTCACTGAACCTGGAAATCTCTATAACAAGTATTTCAATGATATTTATTATATACCTATATAAATTCTGTAAAATAGTCAGCTTGTATTTCACAAGCACATATGAACAGGCAGAAAATAATTCCGTATTGTACCTTTTGTATTGTATGTTGCCGGATAATTTTTATTAATATGCATGACCTGACAGTTTTATAAATAATGCACACAAAAACTTTACTAAGTTCCATTTTAACATTGATAAACACTGAAGATTTTGTTCAATAACAAAACAACAAATACAAAGGTGGAGGTTTATCATCAAAGGCCTGAAGGGCCTGAGTCGGCTAATGATTCATGTACTGACAGTATAGTCTACCAGTTTCAGTTTGTTTTTAGTTTTTTTCTTAAAATTTCATAACACAGCTCGATATTTACCAAAAATATTATATCCGGATACGATTACACTTTTCTCCAGTTTCAACAATACATATACAAATTGTGATGATACGAAGCCATTTAGCAGCAATTGGCAGTATCTGACATTGAAGTTTACGGTTAAATTACCTCTTATTTAAATCTTTTCATAAAAAAGTTGTTTCGTTTCGTGAAAGCAGCCAAACATAGACGATCTACTTCTGATTTCAAAAACTGCAAGAAAATACAATTTAATGTTTCGCCGATTTGTTTATTTCTCGAAAAATAAGAATTAAAATCATTTTTAATATCAGTATTAACTAAACAAACCAGTAAGAGCTTCTTCTTCCGATAATTTATCCGTTTACTGAATGCAAAATTCAACCCATGCAAAGTTTATAGAAATCATACGATGGGTGTTTACGTTCAATGTGGGAGAATTAAGGCTGATCGGCCATATGATTCAGATTTTGTTTTTAAAAAAGCATTGTGTGCGTTTCTGTAATTTTACGCTTAGAAATTATTAGACATGCGTATTTGCATTATTTCTATACGTAATTCACGCTAATACGCATCTTATCTGGAGCCCTGTGGAACTATTTTTTGTCTTTCGCTGGATGTTACCCAAGCTTTGTAAGCCTGCGCAATTCTTAAAATGCACATTTATGCTTAATGAGTTACATTCGAGTATTGCACAATTACAAGTCATAAATATGACAGATTACATCGTATATTGGTCATAGCAAAGGGAATTGACACAACTTAACTTCATTCATGCAGTGAACTGTTTGAAGTTTGAGAAATCTAATGGAACTACATCCCTTCACGTGTTATTCGGTCCATTTAGAGAATCGCTGAACAGCAAGGACTCGTCAAAAGGCTTTCAGCCTTTAGCCGACTCAATAAAAAGGTCATTATAACAGTACCTAGATCTGATATTTTGTATTCGGCCCGCGTGGATTTTGCAAGGTCGGATCACACTCAGCACTTGCGTGCCTCGTGAGATCCGATCTGGCAAAAATCCACTCGAGCCGAATACAGCATCCCAGATCGAGCTACTATTATAATAACCCTATCATATCACAACATGACTGTATTAAACCTAACAGAATATGTAACATGGTAAAATGTAACAGTCACTAAATAACAATCAGTTTCTCCTGAGGAAAAATAATCTAGGAGTAAATATTTCACTTTTTTAACATGTTTTAAAGGTCATGTTTTTTTGTTTTTGATGGGTTTAATGTCACACCAGTTGACACAATTAGGTCATACGGCGATATTCTAGTTTTGATGGTGGAGGTAGACCCCAGGTGCCCCTCCGTGCATTATTTCATCACGAGCAGGCCCCCGGGTAGAACCACCGATCTTATGTAAGCTAGCTGGATGGCTTCCTCTCATGAAAAATTCAACACCTGAGTGTGACTCCAACCAACAACAGTGAGGGGCAAGTGATTTTTCCTTAAGGGTGAATGTACGACTATTATAGGTACTGATTAATAAAAACACTGTAAAAATGCAAAAGTCTCAGATTCTTATTGTTGAAATCACCGATATTATACATCTATATATTTTGCACTTAAATATAAGTACAGAAAAAGAAAAATTAGTCAATTGCAAAATCAGTTATCTTCACGAGGGACTAATTTTCATGGATTTCATGGTTGCATCTACCCTCAAAATTAAATCCCAACAAAACAGCCTGTTTGAGCAAAACCAAATTTTTTTATACCTATGGAGTTGCTGCATGATTTCCAGTTCATTACTACACGGATGAATAAAGCCCAGCATAATTAAAACATTTAAATAAGCATGTAAAATTGAAAACAAGAGGACCGTGATGGTCCTGAATCGCTCACCTCTTCCCACATGACCCAGTGTTGAGTATGACATTGTTTTTTCTATTATTTGACATAGTGACTTAGTTTTTGAGCTCATGTGACCCAGATTTGAACTTGACCTAGATATTATCAAGATAAAAATTCTGACCAATTTTCATGAAGATCCATTGAAAAATATAGTCTCTAGAGAGGTCACAAGGTTTTTCTATTATTTGACCTATTGATCTAGTTTTCGAAGGTACGTGACCCTGTTTTGAACTTTACTTAGATATCATCAAGGTGAACATTCTCACTAATTTTCATGAAGATCTCATGAAAAATATGGCCTCTAGAGAGATCACAAGGTTTTTCTATTTTTATACCTACTGGCCTAGTTTTTGACAGCACGTGACCCAGTTTTTCGAAACTGACCTAGATATCATCAAGGTGAACATTCAGATCGATTTTCATGAAGATCCATTGAAAAATATGGCTTCTAGAGAGGTCAAAAGATTTTAATAATTTTAGACCTACTGACCTAGCTTTTGACCACAGTTGACCAAGTTTCAAACTTGATCTAGATATCATCAAGATGAACATTCAGACCAACTTTCCTACAGATCCCATGAAAAGTATGGCCTCTAGAGAAGTCACAAGGTTTTTTTATTATTTGACCTACTGACCTAGTTTTTTAAGGCACGTGACCCAGTTTCAAACTTGACCTAGATATCATTAAGGTGAACATTCTGACCAATTTTCATGAAGATCCATTCAAGGCTATGGCCTCTAGAGAGGTCACAAGGTTTTTCTATTATTTGACCTACTGGCCTAGTTTTTGAAGGGACGTGACCCACTTTCGAACCTGACCTAGATATCATCAAGATGAACATTCAGACCAACTTTCATACAGATCCCATGAAAAATATGGCCTCTAGAGAGGTCACAAGGTTTTTCTATTATTTGACCTACTGATCTAGTTTTTGAAGGCACAAGACCCACTTTCGAACTTGACCTAGATATCATAAAGGTGAACATTCTGACCAATTTTCATGAAGATCTCATGAAATATATGGCCTCTAGAGAGGTCAAAAGTTTTTTCTATTTTTAGACCTAAGGATCTAGTTTTTGATGGCACGTGACCAAGTTTCGAACTTGACCTAGATATCATCAAGATGAACATTCAGACCAACTTTCATACAGATCCCATGAAAAATATGGCCTCTAGAGAGGTCACAAGGTTTTTCTATTATTTGACCTGCTGACCTAGTTTTTGATGGCACGTGACCCAGTTTCCAACTTGACCTAGATCTTTTGAAATATATCGCCTCTAGAGAGGTCACAAGGTTTTTCTATTTTTAGACCTACTGACATAGTTTTTGATGGCACGTGACCCAGTTCCGAACTTGACCTAGATATCATCAAGGTGAACATTCTGACCAATTTTCATGAAGATCTTGTGAAATATATGGCCTCTAGAGAGGTCACAAGGTTTTTCTATTTTTAGACCTACTGACCTAGTTTTTGATGGCACGTGACCCAGTTTCGATCTTGACCTAGATATCATCAAGGTGAACATTCTGACCAATTTTCATGAAGATCTTGTGAAATATATGGCCTCTAGAGAGGTCACAAGGTTTTTCTATTTTTAGACCTACTGACCTACTTTTTGGCCACACGTGACCCAGTTTCGAACCTGACCTAGAATTTACCAAGATGAACATTCTGACCCATTTTCATAAAGATCCCATGAAAACTGTGACCTCTAGAGATGTCACAAGGAAAAGTTTATGCACGGACGCACGCACGGACGACGGACGCTGCGCGATCACAAAAGCGCACCTTGTCACTTCGTAACAGGTGAGCTAAAAACAAAACAACCAAGCCATTTAAGATTTGTGGTTTATTTACCAGGGTTCATTGTTAACATGCTTGGACATTGAACTACTCAAGCCAACAAGCTTGTGGTTCAATTCCTACACATCTGAACTCTAAACCGTGGTAAATAAGATGACAAACCACTCAAAGGCCTTGATTATTTGTTTAGTAATGATTTCTGAAATTCTACTGAAGTTGCTATCTGTTTTAAAACATATATATAGTAATGTTCATTTGGATGGATTTCCACTAACCATTCCATTTTATACTTTTATCAAGTGAGATTCATGAAAAAATATGTAAGAACATGAAACAAGAGGGCCAAGATGGCCCTAGGTCACTCACCTAAGAAACACACCATAACAGTGTAAAACATGTTTGACCTAGTGATTTCATGGAAACAAATATTTTGACCAATTTTCATTAAGATTGGACCAAAAAATTGGTCTCTTGTGATAAAACAAGCATTTTCTTAGATTATGATATGACCTAGTTTTTGACCCTAGATGACCCATGTTCAAACTCGACCTAGATTTTATCAAGGCAATCATTCTGACCAAAATTCATGAAGATCAATTGAAAAATACAGCCTCTATCACATATACAGTTTTTTCTTTGATTTGACCAAGTGACCTAGTTTTTGACCCAAGATGACCCATATTCAATTTCAACCTAGATTTCATTAAGACAATCATCCTGACCAAATTTCATAAAAATCAATGGAAAAAAACAGTCTCTATCGCATACACAAGATTTTTCTTTTATTTGACCTAGTGACCTAGTTTTTGACCTCAGATAACCCATATTCAAACTCGACCTAGATTTCATCAAGGCAATCACTCTGACCAAATTTCATGAAGATCAATTGAAAACTACATCCTCTATTGCATACACAATGTTTTTCTTCGATTTGACCTAGTGACCTAGTTTTTGACCCCAGATGACCCATTTTCGAACTCGGCCTAGATTTTATCAAGGTAATCATTCTGGCTAAATTTCATGAAGATCAGTTGAAAAATACAGCCTCTATCGCATACACAAGGTTTTTCCTTGATTTGACCTAGTGACCTAGTTTTTTATCCCAGATGACCCATTTTCGAACTCGGCCTAGATTTCATCAAGGTAATCATTCTGACCAAAATTCATGAAGATCAATTGAAAAATACCGCCTCTATCACATACACAAGGTTTTTCTTTGATTTGACCTAGTAACCTAGTTTTTGACCCAAGATCACCCATTTTCGAACTCGGCCTAGATTTCATCAAGGCAATCATTCTGACCAATATTCATGAAGATCAATTGAAATATACAGCCTCTATCGCATACACAAGGTTTTTCTTTGATTTGACCTAGTGACCTAGTTTTTGCCCCGAGATGACCCATTTTTGAACTCGGCCTAGATTTCATCAAGGGTATCATTCTGACCAATATTCATGAAGAATAATTGAAAAATACAGCCTCTATCGCATACACAAGGTTTTTCTTTGATTTGACCTAGTGACCTAGTTTTTGACCCGAGATGACCCATTTTCGAACTCGGCCTAGATTTCATCAAGGCAATCATTCTGACCAATATTCATGAAGATCAATTGAAAAATACAGCCTCTATCGCATACACAAGGTTTTTCTTTGATTTGACCTAGTGACCTAGTTTTTGACCCGACATTACCCATTTTCGAACTAGGCCTAGATTTCATCAAGGTTATCATTCTGACCAAAATTCATGAAGATTAGTTGAAAAATACAGCCTCTATCGCATACACAAGGTTTTTCTTTGATTTGACCTAGTGACCTAGTTTCTAACCAGAGATGACCCATTTTCAAACTCGGCCTAGATTTCATCAAGGTTATCATTCTGACCAATATTCATGAAGATTAATTGAAAAATACAGCCTCTATCGCATACACAAGCTAAATGTTGACAGACGACGGACGACAGAAGCCGGACATTGAGTGATCAGAAAAACTCACCTGAGCATTGCTGAGCTAAAAATGTAAACACAAGAATAAATAAGTAAGCACTTTAACATTTATTCTAACACGACCAGTGAATAACCTACATACATGTAGAGCAAAATCTATTTCGGGTTATTCTGCAATAAACCACTCGCGTGCAATGACGTCATCCGATCCAGGTGCGTAGCACGGTCGTAAAAAGTAGTTACCATTTTTTCTAACACTGTTGATACTAGTATGTCGTGTTAGAATCGAAATAACAAGTTCCCAAGTGTGATTTATCGTAGAATAACCCTACTTTTTCGTTCTTATGCGAAACAATATATCACTCAGGCCTACGGCCTTCATGATATATTCTTACGCATAAGAACTCAAAACACGGGTTATTTTACGATAAACCATACTTGGGAACTTATTATTTCTTAAACATACTGTAGCTGTTTAAACAGTGTTGAGTTACTATGCATACAAACACAGACTGCTAAACATAAAAAAATATCTCAAATAGTCCTGGTATTTTATTGATGCCACACATTCTAGCTATAGTAGGCCACTATTGTATTTTCAAATTTAAATTTTGATTCTGTTTGCACACATAATTTAATCATCACCCTGAATTCTCAGATTTTAACAAAAAAATTAGTGAACATAAATGGCAACAAGAGCTCGTAGAACACAAAATGTCCCCCTTAATGCTTTCAGTTATTGCATAAGGAACAGAAATTATTTGGTCACTGTGCACTGGACGTTTGACATACTAACCTCAAATTAATAATTATGGGTAATTTACCAGCCATCAGTAACCTCCATATCAAATGTGATCTTAGACCAAAGTATTCTCTAGTTATTTGGAAAAAAAAAAGTTCTACTGTGCTGGGTCAATGTGACCTTGACCTTTGACCTACTGACCACAAAATCTATAGGGGTCATCTGCTGATTATGATCAACCTCCCTTTTAAGTTTCTGGATCTTATGCCCAATCATTCTCAAGTTATCATGCGAAAACGGTTTAACTGTTCCGGGTCACTGTGACCTTGACCTTTGACCTCAAAATCAATAGGGGTCATCTGCTGGTCAAGATGAACATCCCTATAAAGTTTCCTGTACCTAGGCCCAAATGTTCTCAAGTTATCATCCAGAAATATTTTAACTGTTCCGGGTCACTGTGACCTTGATCTTTGACCAACTGACCTCAAAATAAACAGGGGTCATCTGCTGGTCATGATCAACCTCCCTATAAACTTTCATGACCCTAGGCCCAAGCGTTCTCAAGTAATTGTCCAGAAACGGTTTAAATGTTCGGGGTCACTGTGACCTTGACCTTTGACCTACTAATCTCAAAATTAGAAGGGGTCATCTACGACTCATGAACAACCTCCTTATCAACTTTCATGATCCTAGGCCCAAGCGTTCTTGAGTTATAATCCGGAAACCATTTAACTGTTCCAGGTCACTGTGACCTTGACCTTTGACGTACTGATTTCAAAATCAATAGGGGTCATCTGCTGGTCATGACCAACGTCCCTATCAACTTTCATGATCCTAGGCCCAAGCGTTCTTGAGTTATCATCCAGAAACTGTTTAACTCTTCAGGGTCACTTGAACCTTGACCTTTGACCTACTAACTTAAAAATCAATAGGGGTCATCTGCTGGTCATGACCAACCTCCCTATCAACTTTCATGATCCTTGGCCCAATTGTTCTTGAGTTATCATCCGGAAACTGTTTAACTGTTCTGGGCCACTGTGACCTTGACCTTTGACCTACTGACCTCAAAATCAATAGGGGTCGTCTGCTTGTCATGACCAACCTCCCTATCAACTTTCATGATCATAGGCCCAAGCATTCTTGAGTTATCATCTGGAAACTGATTGGTCTTCGGACAGACAGACCTACCTACTGACCTACATATGCAAAACAATATACCCCACCTTCTTCGAAGGGGGCATAAAAGGTTAAGGAAGAAAGGTCTGTTTTTCCACAAATTTGTCATGACCAAAAAATTTACAGTTTTAATTTTTGGGGTGTAAAGCTAAAATGACTCTAGCTATAACAAAACTCTAAATCTTGTTACTATCACAGCTGAAGACCTTTCAAAGTTATGCAAAGATTACTGCAAAACTGGTAAAAACTTTCAAATGCTGTAAAATCAATTAACACTATTGAAGCAATATTGTTTCGACTGGGTGGTGAGTCTTTGTATGAAGTTTGAGCAGGACATTCTGTTTGAATGCTTTCCCACACTGTCCACACTGATATGGCGTGTCCCCTGTATGCTGACGTAAATGTGTCTTCAGATTCCAGTTATTTGTGAACGATTTTCCGCAGTACTGACAAACACATGGTTTATCATTTGTATGAGTCTTCCTATGTCTGTTGAGACCATTAGCGGCTGCGAAACTCATCCCACACTCCGAACATACGTATGGACGTTCTCCGGTGTGGCACCGTAGATGACGTTTCAGGTACATGGATTTCTTTGCTACAATTGATACTTAATAAAAGCTTGACTGACAAGAATGGCCTTTGTACTTAATAAAAGCATGCCAAGGCTTCAATTTATTGCTCCAAAATTGGCCTTATGGTAAAAACTAGACTAAGTACTGGTGACATAATTATGACATTTTATAATGACCCCAGAGGAGCTTGAACCTGTCACTGTGACCTCCAGGTAGTGTGACAGTACACCTGTCCACTAGACCAAGCTAACCATCAATAAAGAGGATTTTCTTTGCATAAAAAAGTATTGTCAAAGGTGACTTAAGTACAAACGAATGCCAATGATAGTCTACTCTCTGACGTATGGTTTAAACTATTGTTTTTAGCTCCTGATATTCAATAGAGCGCAGAAACCTATGGGTACCAGCTAAATGTTTCAGCGTATTTGATTGAATAACTTGCTTGTTTTTAATAAAATATCCATGTTCTGCTAGACCTGACCATCAACCGGACTATAGTTACAAGTGAAATCCCTTGCTGTAATTTAGATAGGTGGTCACCCATGAATTTGGTAGAGAGTACCCAAGGAATGTTTGTGGTGTGAAATTATTTTGAATTTGGATCAGCAGCTTCAGAGAAGATTCTGGAAGTTTTCCACACGGCAATGTTTTCTTAACAAAAAAGAATGATTTGAAAGAATTTGAAAGAGTCACTTAAGGTACACTGATGTGAAATTATTCTGAAATCAGGTCAGTAGTTTCAGAGAAGAAGGTTTTCAATGATTTCCAAATTGTCATACAGGGAACACTAACGCCCGACTGGCAACCATGTTTTTTAATGGAACAGAATGATCTGAAGGAATTTGGTAGGTCACTCAAGGAACATTTCTGTGAAATGATTTATACATTAGGCCAGCTGTTTCTGAAAACCAGAATTCAGCATAGATCATTTGAAGGGATCTGAAAGGGTGCAAATATTGTGGATGGCAGACTGATGGGTGGATGATGAATGTATGGAGAGCCAATAATCCTAAAAACACCTTCAGGGAAAAATAACATGAATTAAGTGCTCAATAAACATAAATAAGTGTAAAATTTAAGGATCAGCTGTCACTGTTTCAAACAATTACATTACTTGACCAAATCTGATTTAATCACCTTTAATAATCAAATTTTACGTTGTAGAAAAACATTCAAACATGCACAACTACCTTAACAAGGCAAGTTTCTCATAACAAGAAAAAGAAGTTATTTTGAAAAAGCCATAAAAATACATTGGTTATGTAACTGCATATAGTGGGTACAAACCTGCATATCCACAAACATGACAGACAAAAGGTCTCTCACTGGAATGCACACTCATATGATGTTTCAAAGATTCTGGGGTCTTGAATTTGAGGTCACAATGAGGACAGTCTATATCCGGTTCGCGATTGCAGTACAACTTGTGCTTCTTCAGCAGATTATGATAGTAGAACGCTTTGCCACAATGCTCACACTGTAAATCTTTCCGCTGATTGTGACGTCGTAAATGACTCTGTAATGTCACTTCACATGTGAACGTCCTTTCACACAATCTGCATTTCAGCTCAACATCATTTCTGTGAGAAATGAGATGGTCAGCAACTTCATGACGTGAATTGAACTTCTTGTCACAAATAAGGCATATGAGATGCTCATTTTTCTCACACTGGCGCTGGTGTGCTTTATATGATTTAGAACCAGGGAAAGACTTACCACACCATCTACACTGTTTTGGACCATCAGTGTTCTCTTCTTTGTGCACTTTAGTCATGTGATACTGAAGTTTTTCTTTGCTGATATATTTAGTGGCACAAGTACCACAGTTGTAACTCCCGGAATTTTCACTTTTATTTTCTTTTATTCTGTTCCATGAACCTTTCATCTTTGAGATTTTATTTCCTTTCCGTTTTAACTGACTAGGTAGGACCTTTTCTTGAGGTTTGACAACCCCTTTTTTAAGCGAGTCATTTAGAGATGTAAATTTTTCATACGTACAGAGCACATTGTTTAAGTAACTGTCACTTTTTAAGGCACTATTACAGGCATCATCAGACTGATCTGACTTGTTCCCTGAATTTTGAAAAGGCAAATCAATGTCATGATCAGTTTCCTCATCAATTTCTGTTGACTTGTTCACTTCTGAATTCTTAACACCCTTTGATGTTTTTTGGTATCTTTCTGATTTCTTGTATGTTTTGTCCTTTGTTTTTGTGACCTTTCCTCGATTTATATACAGCCTCAATCTGTTAGTTCCATCCCTGCCTGGAATAACTGATATATCGCCTTCCTTTGACCCGCCTTTATGTTTTCCCTTTTTCCTCTTTCTTTTGTTTTTTCTTCCTTTAATTTTAACAGTTTCAATATTATCTGCATCATCTTTATCATTACTTACTGTACCATCAGTTTTAACATTTTCATCAAAGATGTCTAATCCAGTTTCCAAATCATATTCATCAGTGTCATTAACTTCATCATCTTTAAACTGTGCTTGGTCACTCTCTAATATATCAGTTAAATCTGTCTGAGTAAATTTGCAAGCATTTTCCAGCCTGGGAAATCCTGTCCTTGTGCTATGATAGTATATATATGTTCCTGTGAAATGCATTTTCTCCAAATGATCATGAAGTTTACATAAAGTACAGAATTTTGTCTTACAATATCCACAAATATAGGATGATGAGGAACTACCTTCTTTGTCCAAACAACAGTGAGTCTTTATTGCTGCAACAGTTTCTTCTGCTACATCCACAGCAGTTCTATGTAACTTATCACTGTTTGTACTAAAAGTATTACATTTTTTAATGTTATTCTCTACTGCTTCTACAATGTCAAAATTCTTTCCATCTTCACAATCATTATTTCCAATCAAAGCTTTCTCAATTACATACTTTTCATTAGAACCTTCAATGACTAAATATTCTTCAGCATTATGGGAAACTTGTGTCACCTGTTTGTAACTTGGTAACAGAGAGACATTATAATTATCAACAGACAAAATACTAGTATGTTCAAACTGTTCTGAATCAGCTTTATGATTATTTGAACTGTCTTTCGATAAAAAATGTGATCTCTGCCCATCTAGATCAACACTTTGACAAGTGTCAATCTTTTTCAGACAATTGTGTCTAGTTTCACCAAACTCTTTATAACTTGGCTTATCAGCAAGAAGGCTGGCATCCCCAGATGGCATAACACCGTAAGAATTTGCTTGTTCTGGCAGATTTCCCTCATCTTCAAAGAAATACTTTGAGGAATTGCCTGTATTTGTGTTCAGCGCAAAACTGGACTGTTGTATTTGAGCTGGGATGTGGGTATTTGGTGAACTGGATTGTTGTATTTGAACTGGGATGTGGGTATTTGGTGAACTGGAGCCAACACTTTGTTGCAGAAACAGTCCAGGTTCAGTTGGCTGATTGTACTGAGGGAAAGACGGTATAAGCATCAAGTTCTGTTTACTTTCTAACCCATCCTCTGCAAAGCCAGGCTCTTTGTCAATGTGTTCCATTCTTACATTTCTGAAGAGTAATAGATAATCATGTTAATAGTGCAAAACCAATGAAGAGGAAAAATGTGATATGTGAAATAAAACATTTCTAGTCCTATTCCATGTGTTCTTAAAAACTGTACCCAACTGCAAATAAATATTTTTTACGGTTAAAGTGTTGACAATACTTTTATATTTCTTTTGATTCCTAAAACACGGGTACTAAACAGTGCTGCGGTACCGCCTGCCTAAAACACAGGTACTAAACAGTGCCTGCGGTACCGCCTGTGCCAATGAGGAATGAAGGCACTTCGCTTCCGGTACTGCAGGTACTTCGTCAATGTTTACAAATCAAGCGAGATCGGTGAGTGATTTTTTAAAAATTTTGTCATTTTGTTGCTGCATGGAGCATTTTTTCAACAAGAGGGCCAAGATGGCCCTAGGTCGCTCACCTAAGAAACACTCCATAACAGTGTAAAACATGTTTGACCTAGTGATTTCATGGAAACAAATATTCTGACCAATTTTAATTAAGATTGGACCAAAAAATTGGTCTCTTGCGAAAAAGCAAGCATTTTCTTAGATATGACCTAGTTTTTGACCCTAGATGACCCATGTTCAAACTCGACCTAGATTTTATCAAGGCAATCATTCTGACCAAATTTCATAAATATCAACTGAAAAAAACAGTCTCTATCGCATACACAAGATTTTTCTTTAATTTGACCTAGTGACCTAGCTTTTGACCTCAGATAATCCATATTCAAAACCGACCTAGTTTTCATCAAGGCAATCACTCTGACCAAATTTCATGAAGATCAATTGAAAAATACATCCTCTATTGCATACACAATGTTTTTCTTCGATTTGACCTAGTGACCTAGTTTTTGACCCCAGATGACCCATTTTCGAAATCAGCCTAGATTTTATCAAGGTAATCATTCTGGCTAAATTTCATGAAGATCAGTTGAAAAATACAGCCTCTATTGCATACACAAGGTTTTTCTTTGATTTGACCTAGTGACCTAGTTTTTGAACCCAGATGACCCATTTTCGAACTTGGTCTAAATTTCATCAAGGCAATCATTCTGACCAAAATTCATGAAGATCAATTGAAAAATACAGCCTCTATCGCATACACAAGGTTTTTCTTTGATTTGACCTAGTGACCTAGTTTTTGACCCCAGATGACCCATTTTCGAACTCGGCCTAAATTTCATCAAGGCAATCATTCTGACCAAAATTCATGAAGATCAATTGAAAAATACAGCCTCTATCGCATACACAAGGTTTTTCTTTGATTTGACCTAGTGACCTAGTTTTTGACCCGAGATGACCCATTTTCGAACTCGGCCTAGATTTCATCAAGGTTATCATTCTGACCAAAATTCATGAAGAAGAATTGAAAAATACAGCCTCTATTGCATACACAAGGTTTTTCTTTGATTTGACCTAGTGACCTAGTTTTTGACCCCAGATGACCCATTTTCGAAATCGGCTTAGATTTCATCAAGGTTATCATTCTGACCAATATTCATGAAGATTAATTGAAAAATACCACCTCTATCGCATACACAAGGTTTTTCTTTGATTTGACCTAGTGACCTAGTTTTTGAACCCAGATGACCCATTTTCGAACTTGGTCTAAATTTCATCAAGGCAATCATTCTGACCAAAATTCATGAAGATCAATTGAAAAATACAGCCTCTATCGCATACACAAGGTTTTTACGTGATATGATCTAGTGACCTAGTTTTTGACCCGAGATGACCCATTTTCAAACTCGGCTTAGATTTCATCAAGGTTATCATTCTGACCAATATTCATGAAGATTAATTGAAAAATACCACCTCTATCGCATACACAAGGTTTTTCTTTGATTTGACCTAGTGACCTAGTTTTTGACCCGAGATGACCCATTTTCGAACTCGGCCTAGATTTCATCAAAGTTATCATTCTGACCAATATTCATGAAGATTAAATGAAAAATACAGCCTCTATCGCATACACAAGGTTTTTCTTTGATTTGACCTAGTGACCTAGTTTTTGACCCGAGATGACCCATTTTCGAACTCGGCCTAGATTTCATCAAGGTTATCATTCTGACCAATATTCATGAAGATTAATTGAAAAATACAGCCTCTATCGCATACACAAGCTAAATGTTGACAGACGACGGACGACAGACGACACAGACGACGGACGCCGGACATTGAGCGATCAGAAAAACTCACCTGAGCATTGCTCAGGTGAGCTAAAAATCGGGGAATGTAGTGGGGTGTAGATGTATCTTATGTACATATCCATGCTAAATTTTGTGGCAAATGATCAATTTCCTAGAAACGCAAGGACAAATAAGTTGGTAATGAAACGTGAATTTTTTTACATCAGTGACTGTTTAGACTCATTTCTTTTCGCTGACCCAAACCATATCATCTTTGCTGTCGTAAATCATATTTATAAATGACATGTGATCTGCCAAAACATAAAATGTGTCCAGAAAATTCCGAATTTGAACGTTATTTTTTTTTTTTGCGGGAACACAAGTACAAGTACAAGTCCTGACAAGGAGGTAGTTTCTTTTCCTTTTTGCACAATTATGTAGTTGCATTGTCCAAGCATCAATTTTCATACAAATCCAAAGGATAATTTGACTACCATCGATATTTTGTTTCTGAATCCTACAATAAAGCTCAAGCAATCAAATTCTATTAAAGGCATGTTCTTGACAATTATGAGAAAACTGCTTGTCAATGACCACAACTAGTCAATGCAAAAAAATCAATGGGTTTATGTATAGGGGTAGGGTATTTTTATAGGTAGAGCAATAGACTACACTGGTAGCTAACGAAAGAATTTCAATCTCTTACACATGTTACAAGTGATTAAATTTGACATGGATGTATTCTGTTATTATCTCTCTTTAATGAATATCTGTGTTGAAAGAACATTAGATTGCCTTTGAAGTCTCTCCAATACAAATTACAGCCACTGTTTAAATAGTTTCTCTATTTACCAAAAAAAAAAAAGCATGGTTAAAAATAAGTTAAAATATTTGTATTTTTTTTCAAAAGTTCAGACCAATTCTGTCCTTTGATCATTAAAACAGAAAATACATCTTTGAAAACTGACATGTAGATCTACATATGAAACCAGGAAGGTCTAATACGGGGAGTAGAAACTCCATATAAATCAATACATTTATCTGTTTTATGCTGTCGTCCATACCTGTAAATATTGACCAGTCGTTAGCGATCAATATTTTGTTTTCGCCACTATTGATTAGCGTGTAATTAGCATATTACCTCATGTTAATCATGGAGCTATAACACTTATTGTTCAAAGGGTTTACCAGTCACATGTTAAGTGGCGATAATTAGATGATCTGAGATTGATCTAAAGGGATTCTGAAGCAAAAACAGCATGCGACTGCATGTGGTGATATGCTTAATTATTATGAATTAACTCGAGCTCACTTCCCTGAAGAAATATTGCCACGTAACTTCAAACCTTTATCAAAGGGCCGATTTTTGTTGGATCTGAATAAAAAAAAAAGGAAAATAACAGAAAGCTGACACTTTTCTTAATCTTGTAGAGCCATAATTATTGTTTATAATGTCAGATTTCTACATACAGAAACAAACATTCTTCTTGAACGTAGGGAATGTTTCAAACGAAATTGTTGTTTAAACTCCAAAAATTAGTTTAATAAATTTAATCTTAAAACTGATGTGTGAAAAATACAATGTATTTAAATTAAAATAACATTATATTTTTTTAAAAAGGCCGACAACGAAGTTACATTTAGTATTCCGAACTTTTAGATAAAACTGCAGAAAATCATCTAGGTTTAACACGCATTTAAATGGTGAAGAACAGAGCAATATCATAAACAAATATTTTCAGGCAACAGTTTACAGTTTTGACTTGCTATTTTCATTAAAATATGTCCTAATTTTTTTGTTCTAAATACTCTGAATCAACAAGGCAAATATCATGTAAAAAACGACATCTTTCTCTCTGGGTAAGACAAGTCTAGATTTAGCCATTTTCACAGGGCGAAAAGTAACATTAATGTAGATATTTTCCATTTAAAAACAGATGCAGGCAATAATTTCATGGCAGAACTTTTGTTTTCAACAAAAAATTCAACAAATGCTTTCCCAGATTTTCACTGAAAGGACGAGTTAAACTGTAAGGCGTAAGTGTTTGAGTAATAGCAGAATAACCTACGGCATACGCTTCGATTGGAGGACAGCATAAGATAAGATAAATGCCGGTTTCAAGTACCCGTATCAGTTGTTCCAGATGAAACTGACCAAGATACAGAATACTTTTTTGTGCTTCCTGTGCCTTTAATATTTGTTTATAATACATATGGGGTCAGAATGTCACTAATAATAATATCTACTATAGGAGAGATCGCCATTACGTCACGCATAAATACCTGTTTATCTGGTGGTGGGTAAAACAAATGTTTTTACACCGTTTGTGTATGGGATCTGAATTTTTAATTTTTAATAACTTTTTCGCTCATTTATGGATTTTAAAAATTAAAAAAGTTTTGGAATGCTTAGGATTTTCATATTTTCCCATTTAAATATGGGTGGTTTTCAAAATAATGAAGCTTTTTCTTCTCTCTCACCTTACTTTAATTCAGTTTAGTTTTAGAATGTGTTTTGGAGCAAATTATATCCAAATCAATGTAGTCAATAAATGTGTGCAATTTTATCTTGATGGCTCAAGCAGTTTTGAAGTTATATTAAATTATATAGCTAATTTTGTCCCCTGTGCACCCAAAAAAGTGTGACATTTTACATGAAGTATGGTTTTCAACTGTGGCTTACTTTTTAAAACCATGTTTTATTGTTACAGCTTTGGCCTTTTTATGTAACTTAAACTCTGCACATTTAAATAAAATACTTCTTTTCATTTACCTACATCTTATTGTTACCAATATTTCACATCTTGTGAAGGAACCCCCTTCACAAAAAATAGTGAAAAAATACTAAATTTAAATGTTGAACATCACAATTTCATAACCTTATTACTTTTCTGAAGTCTTAATGTTTTAATAAGATCTTTATCCTTTCAGCTGTGAAGACACATTATGATTTTTTTCTTTAATAAATCAACTTTCTCAGAAACTTGATGGGTGTCTATACACCTAAAAATGTCCCCTGTGCACCTTTTCAGTTGTTAAGTGTCAGATTTCTTTTATTCTTTAATTAAAATGGGATTTTACTTTATTTTCCTTGAAAGGGAGTTACAACAGATACAAAAGCAGTGTTCAACTTCACATATTACTGACTGTTAAACATTCACAGAGCCAAAAGTGATGTCCCCTGTGCACCCTTTTTTGACATATATCAACTGTCATAGCATTACTGTAATTTGCAGTGGCAGTTCTATATTCTTAGCAGTGTGAATGCAAAGTTTAGGCATTTCTTGATAATTTAGCATTATATAAGAAACCCTGGACAATTTAAAATTCACTGTTTGCATTTTTTTCTGAAGTTGCCAATTTTCAAGTTTAAAAGTGGAAACATCAATTTTATTGCTTCTTAGGCTCTTAAGTTTACCTAAATATGTAATGTTCACTAGTAAATATTATGTAGTTAAAAGAATTTTACTTACCATGGACATATTCCATGAATAAATTTTTTGATACAATTTGTCCCCTGTGCACCCTTTTTAGTAAAATTATGAAGTATGTATGAATTTAACTATTCCATTTTATCATGCATGGCATTTTGTCATTTTTCTACTATGAATAAGCATTGCATGTAAATTAAATGATTTCAATGTGTTAGTTATGTATAAAGTCACTTATTTTTCATTTAAAGCATTACATTCTGTTGAATTTTCATGTTTTTGTAGTGAAAATTTTTAATTTTGTAGTTATTTTGTGGAATAAACTAATTTTTTTAATAGTATTTGTCTAAAGTTGATTACCATTAGTCTTTTTATGAATAGAAAACTAATAATGGATGAATATTACACTGATCTTCAGTATGTGTCCCCTGTGCATCTGTAAAATAATCAATTTTGAGTTGACAATTCTAGAAATTAGAATTACTGGACATTCTTGAAATTTGGCATGTGGTTTATAAACATGCAAAGTGTGAGAAAAAAATAGGTTTTATAATTATATGATAGTTATTTGCATTCAGCAACAACTTTTATAGGTAAAGTTTTATTTTCATGTCAGATTTGTGCAGAAAGGGTGATTTTTAAATCCAATGTCCACAAACATATGATTAAATAAGTTTCAAACCATACACATACACCCATTACTTATCATTTATGTTGAAAAAATTACTGTTATACATATTTCCTTGTCATAAAACCATGCAACATTTATCACCCATCTTACTGGAAATTCACTGAACTTTCAAATTAAAGGCTGAAATATTTTCTGATTGGCATTTCTCAACACTTTCCTAAAGTTATTTCCTTCAAATTTGAAGTATTTGCTATCATAAAAAATAGGTGACAACCATAAGAAATCAGTTTGAATTTTCAACCCCTATGTCACACTTTTGCTTCATTATTTTGAAAACCACCCATATCTACTTAAAATGAATATCCGTTTTAAATGACATAAGATTTTAATAGCGGCGTAGCGATCCTCCAAACATTTTGAAAAAACACTGTAAGTTAAGCGTTCATAATTAATCCATTTAATTTCGAATTTATAATCAAAAGTAATCAATAAATTGCTTGTTTTATACACTTTCCATTGACCAAAAAATTATTGATATTATTTGTGTTTTAAGAAAGCTTAAGCCGTTAGAAAAACATCACTGTTTACAAAAAAACATGGACGCTCGGCGTCGACCCACCCGGTCTTTGTCTTATCAGTTCTAAAAATAGAAAATACAATGGATTTGTTTACAAACACGATCACTCCTATAGCACTTTTATAACATGTTAGATCATCTTTTTTTACATAGGCAAACTGTATATTTTATTTCTTATAAGAACTTCCAGAAAATGTATAGTTTTGTACATATTTTCCATTTCATAAAATGAGTGGCTAATTGTTGCTAGATTAGGGTGAACCGCACTTACTTAAGTTACTAGTTACATAGATGATGGCCAAATATAATAAGATAAGATAAGATAGATAAGATAAATTTTATTTTGAGTCGGCAAGACAGAGAAACAAAATTTATGTTGTCTTATAACGCCTACAACAGTTAAACTCTACAAAACTACAAATAAGGACATACCTTACCCAAGCAATAATCAGCTAAATGCACCTAACAACCGTAAACAATTCGATTTTTCTCAACAATTCATTCGTTACAAATGCAGAAAAATGTTAAAAAGGGAGGTAACTAGGTATTAACTAGACTATTCTATCCGTACACCCGAACCATTTTAGTGTACCAATCGACAGTGAAGGGGGCAGGTAATCCAGACTAGAACCATTTCAGCTTCTGGCTTTATTCATATAGACCTAAATATATATTTAAAGGTCTATGGTTGGAATACTACTGTCCTATATTTCAAAGTGAAAGCATGCGCGTCTTTACTCATTCTAAATTTGCCCAAAATGTTGTCAAGCTCAGCAAAGGCGTAACTACCGTAACGGTTACGCATGTCATGTCTATGTTGTACTGCTACAGAAGCAATATGAACGTGCGTATAATTTTTTTTTTGCCGATTCATTTGTCGGACTTCAGCTATGAAAAAAAAAAATGGCATTTCTGTGTTTCCAAACTTTGTATTAAATTTTCAACTTTTAAAACAGAAATACATAACGCATAACGCTGTTGTTTACATAGTCAACCATCTGCAGTACATATAGCCTATCCTTAACAGTTGGTACCTAGCCATTCTGGGCGGAAGGTCCAACCTATCTCAAATGATTGTGCTGATATTATGAATTGAAAAAAAGGGAAATTAATGCTATTCAAGGATAAAACGAGATTTAAAAAAAAAATGTATCTCATTCCTTTTGTCTGCATTCGGCAACGTCTTTTAGACACTTGTTTACCAATGATGTAATAACATGTTTGTGTTGCTCTTCTATTAACAATGCTTAAGCGGCTTGAGAAGGAGTATATTTTTTCTAGAGTTAGGTTTTTTTGTAAAGTAAATGTTACTTGTCTGTAGATACTGGTCATCATTCATATCTCAGAGATATTCAATTGTCGGCAAAAAACAACCGGCGTCTGCCGTGGACAATCTTTTTTGACTGTGCACGAGTGCGACCCCGACATAATGTAAAAACATAAACTAGTAGGTTTTTTTTTTCACTAGCGAAAACTAAAAAATGCCGACCATCCGACTCACTATTTGAAGTGCTGAGTTGCAGGCAGCAATCGTATCTTTAAGGATGGTCTACATCAAGCGTTTTATTTCCTTCAAGTTTTTGAAAGCTAACCAAGGTCATAAAAAACATTTTCACTGTTTCTGTATTTTGTGCGCTTATTCTAGCATAAAACTGTTATTGTCAGTTTTGGGGGTGTTTTAACGGGAGATAAAAAAAAACGTGTGTTAACAGAAAGATTCTCGCGCTCACGTGCTGTTATAACACCTTTTTATATACGCGCGTTCCGTGGCAAAGCGTAAACGTATTACGGCCCCAAAACGGATAATTCAAAAGGAAATGACGTCAACCAACGTTTTTGTAGGGATAACGCATGTTTTTTCGTGTTATAACATCTGCAGAAGCCGAGGGATTGGTTGGTGCCCGAGCCCGTTAGGGCGAGGGTACCAACGTATCACGAGGAATTCTGCAGATGTTATAACGCGAAATCAACATGCGCTAACGCTATTCTAGCATAAAACGCGTTAAAAACTGATAAATGAATACATTGTCACTCAACGTCATTAAATTTCCACGAAATGCGCGGGAATGTCTGTGTTTTTTTTTACGTTGACGTCATTTCGTTTTGAATTATCCGTTTTGGGGCCGAATGGCGTTTACGCTTTGCCACGGAACGCGCATATATAAAAAGGTGTTATAACAGCACGCGAGCGCGAGAATCTCCTTGTTAACACACGTTTTCTCTCCTGTTAAAACACCCCCGATAAGTGATAATAACAGCAGTTTTATGCTAGAATACGCGTTTGCAAACCAAAAATCCGTTGAAGTCCCCCGTATCGCTACCAGCGGGAGGGGGATACACTTCCCATACTCTCCCTTGCACGTGTGTATACTTTCTAAAAACCTGGGTACGCCCTTTATCCTCTTGCATGCATCTCTTACAGAAAACATTAAAAAGTTCTCACAGTTACCTCGAAGTGTGCCTTCGACGAGATACCATGAGATGATGGTTGTACATGGAAAATGATAAATATGTCTATGTAATTTACACAGAAGAAGCGGACAGACTGTAATAATTTTCACACAGTCTCTTATGAAAATAAAAGTAGGTAAAGCTCTTCATATTAAAGTAATTTGAACCAAAAACGAACACTTCACGCATGTATTAATGGGAATTATTGAAAAACAATGTTCACGGACAGAGTTCACCGTAAGATTCGAACCTGTTTTGTTTCAGGTCGGAAGTACTACCTACCTAATTAACCTTACCTGATCTACCTACTGAGCTACTGGACTGATTACACCAAACAGGAAGTGACTACTCAGTGTGAAGTAGTCCAAAATGTAGTTCCATGCTGTTGATGAAATCTGGTATAATGAGTCATATAAGGATGTAACAGCTATATTTTGGACTTAGTATTGTTGCTTACTGTATTGAGAAAAGATCTAGACCATTTTCATTGTGAATTTCCAGGTATTAGTTTTATTCTTAGCGAAAATGTCTACATACGCGTAATTGTTAAACGGCTATTGTTATGGGGGCATTTTCAGAGGGTGATATTTTTCAGAACAGAATATTTTTTCTTATATGTAACATAACATGTCAATATTTTTCTATTTTTGATAAGAAGACGTCATACTAAATGACCATATATGGTATTCATATCATTGAAATGCTCTAAAGTACTGGAAATGAGGTCTCAAGATTCCATTGTTTATATGAAATAAAGAAGGAACTGAATTGGTAGAATGTAACCTTCGGAGTCATCTGCCAAACATTTTATTAAGTTATACAAGTATTTTGTATACAGTTTAATGACGTAATCTATGTACTCGTCTAAAGGTCGGGCTAAGGGGTCAGTGACTATATCGTAATAGTGAACCTATTTACCTGTAATATTCAGGAGGCCCATCTATACGAGATTCATCTATTTTTCCTAAAATTCGAGGAAATCGACAAAAACGCAATTCGACACCCTCAAAAGAAGCTAACGAGTTTGTAAACCGATAACACTACATGTCGTACAACGATTCCAACGAAAGTTAGATTTTCTAAACTGCTGTATGCCTTTTAATCTTGATTGTTTGTGATTATATACCGAACAGATTTGGAAACTAATCCTTGTCAATTTATCAAACATGACATTAAATTTTATCACGAGTTCGAGCCCCCACAACTAGAATATGTTTTTGTAGAAAAGTGCATGTCCCCCCAATACATAGTAGTAATAGACAAGAAGCCAAAAAGGGAGAGGAGTTCTAGTTGGTTTCAAAAAGTTTCAACATTCTGGGCCTAGTGGTTCTCAAGTTATGGATTGGAAACGGCATTCCATGTTCTGGCCACTGTGACCTTGACCTTTGATTAAGTGGTCCCAAAATCAATAGGGATCATTTACTCTGCATGTTCAATCATCCTATCAAGTTTCAACATTCTGGGTCAAGTGGTTCTCAAGTTATTGATAGAGATTTTCATGTTCAGGCCCTTGTGACCTTGACCTTTGTTCAAGTGACCACCACCCCCACCCACCCACCCCAAACAAAATGGTTATCTACTCTGTAAGTCCTATCATCCTATGGAGTTTGAAGTTTCTGGGTCAAATGGTTCTCAATTTATTGATCGGAAACCGTTTTCCATGTTCTGGTCCCTGTGACATTGAATGTTGTTCAAGTGATCCAAAAATCAATAGGGGTTATCTACTCTGCATGTCCAAACATCCTATGAAGTTTCAACATTTTGGGTCAAGTGGTTCTCAAGTTATTGATCAGAAACGGTTTCCCATGTTCAGGCACCTGTGGCCTTGACCTTTGATCTAGTAACCCCAAAAATAATTTGGGTCATCTACTCTGTAAGCCCTATCACCTGATGAAGTTTGAAGGTTCTAGGTCAAATGGTTCTTCAGTTACTGATCGAAAATGAAGTGTGACAAAAGTAGAAGTCAGCTACTCTGTATGTCCTATTGCCCTATGAAGTTTGAAGGTTCTCGGTCAAATGTTTTTCAAGTCACTGATCTATGTTTCTATGTTCTGGCCCATGTGACTTTAACCTTAAATAGAGTGACCCCAAAATCAATAGGGGTCATCTACTCTGCATGTCCAATCATCCTATGCAGTTTCAATATTCTGGGTCAAGTGGTTCTCAAGTTATTGCTCAGAAATGGTTTTCAATGATCAGGCCCCTGTGACTTTGACCTTTAACACAGTGACCCTAAAATCAATAGGGGTTATCTACTCTGCATGTCCAATCATACTATGAAGTTTCAACATTCTGGGTCAAGTGGTTCTCAAGTTATTGATCGGAAACAGTTTCCCATGTTCAGGCACCTGTGGCCTTGAGCTTTGATCTAGTAACCCCAAAAATAATAAGGGTCATCCATTTTGTAAGCCCTATCACCCGATGAAGTTTGATGGTTCTAGGTCAAATGGTTCTTCAGTTACTGATCGAAAATGAAGTGTGAAAGGCCCATGTGACCTTGACCTTTGATGGAGTGACCCCCCAAAAAATAGAGGTCATCTACTATGTAAGTCCCATCTTCCTATGAAGTTTGAAGGTTCTAGGTCAAATGGTTTTTAAGTTATTAATCAGAAATGGATTTCTATGTTCTGGCCCCTGTGACCTTGACCTTAAATAGAGTGACCCCAAAATCAATAGGGGTCATCTACTCTGCATTTAACTGTTCGCGGTCACTGTGACCTTGACCTTTGTCCTACTGACCTCAAAATGAACAAGGGTCATCTGCTGGTCATGATCAACATCCCCATTAACTTTCGTGATCCTAGGCCTAAGCATTCTCAAGTTATAGTCCGGAAACTGTTTAATTGTTCGGGTCACTGTATCCTTGACCTTTGACCTACTGACCTCAAAATCAATAGGGGTCATCTGCTGGTCATGACCATTCTCCCTATTAACTTTCATGATCCTAGGTTCAAGCGTTCTTGAGTTAACATCTGGAAACTGTTAAACTGTTCCTGGTCACTGTGACCTTGACCTTTAACCTGCTGTCCTCAAAATCAATAGGGGTTATCTGCTGGTCATGACCAACCTTCCCATCAATTTTCATGATCCTCAGCCCAAGCATTCTTGAGTTATCATACGGAAACCGTTAAACTGTTCCGGGTCACTGTGACCTTGACCTTTGAGCAACTGACCTCAAAATCAATAAGGGTCATTTGCTGGTCATGATCAACCTCCATATCAACTTTCATGATGCTAGACCCAGGTGTTTTTGAGTTACCATCCGGAAAACGTTTAACTGTTCAGGGTCACTGTGAACTTGACCTTTGAGCAACTGACCTCAAAATCAATAGGGGGTCATCTGCTGGTCATGACCATTGACCAACCTCCCTATCAACTTTTATGATCCTAGGCCAAAGCATTCTTGAGTTATAATCCGGAAACCATTTGCTCTATGGACTGACCGACAAAATAATATACCCCACCTTCTTCAAAGGGGGGCATAATAAACTTATATACAAACAAGCAAATTCGATGAAAATAAAAAGTGACAAGCTGAAAGGTTTGATAATGTTTTGTGTTGAGGAATGGCAAAGAAATATATCCGGCAAAAAGTTAAGGATGTTACTAAGAAGCAAATAATTCCATTACAGTTTTAACCCTGACCTAGATTTCATTGAGACAAACATTAAATTCTGACAAAATTGTAAGAAGATCAAACAGAAATTTAGAGATGCTTTTGAGAAAAGCGCATGTCTCCCACAACTGCCCCTATGAAAAATGTTAGTTTCTCTAGATGTTTTAGACGAGTGGATCCAATTAGATGGTCTGGATGAGTGGATCCAATCAGTAATTCAAGGGCCATAAATCAAGTGCCTGGGCGGATTTGGCTAGTTATCGAACTTGGGTAATGTCTTATGGCCAAACACATTTTGTTCAAGTTTGGTGAAGATCGGATGAGAAATGTTAGACTTAGAGAGCGGACAAGAGTAAACAGACGGATTTTTTTGGTAATTCAAGGGCCGTAACTCTAAAATGCCTGGACCGATTTGGCTAGTTATCGAACTTGGCCGAGGTCTCATGGTCAAACACATTTTGTTCAAGTTTGGTGAAGATCGGATGAGAAATGTTCGACTTAGAGTGCGGACAAGAGTAAAAAGGCCGATTTTTCGATAATTCAAGGGCCGTAACTCCAAAATGCCTGGACCGATTTGGCTAGTTATCGAACTTGGCCGAGGTCTCATGGTCAAACACATTTTGTTCAAGTTTGGTGAAGATCGGATGAGAAATGTTTGATTAAGAGTGCGGACATGAGTAAAAAGGCCGATTTTTCGATAATTCAAGGGTCGTAACTCCAAAATGCCTGGACCGATTTGGCTAGTTATCGTACCTGACCGAGGTCTCATGGTCAAATACATTTTGTTTAAGTTTGGTGAAAATCAGATGAGAAATGTTCAACTTAGAGTGGGGACTAGCTTTGTGACAGACACACAGACTGGAGTAAATCGATGTCTCCCACACCACTGTGTGGTGGGAGACATAATGTTGCCTCTAGTGTGTTCACAATTTTTTTCTCTAAAATTTTACCCTGTGACCTAGTTTTTAATCATAGGTAGTCCAGTTTTAAACTCGAGCTAGATTTCGCAGAGAAAAACATTTTGAGATCAAACTGAAAATGTGGCCTCTTGAGTGTTTACAATGTTTTTCACAATTCAGCCTACTGACCTAGCTTTTGCTCTCTAGTATCCCAATTTTGAAATTGTCGAGATTTCAAAGAGACAAACATTCTGACAAAGTTTTAAGATCAAACAGAAAATGTGGCCTCTAGAGTTTTTACAAGGCTGTATTATGATCTGATGTAGTGATCTAGTTTTTGACCTCAGGTAACCCAATTTTGAACTTAACCTATATTTCCTAGAGACGAAGATTCTGACATAGTTACATAAAGATGAGGAAAAAAATCTCACCTCTAAAGTGTTAACAAGGTTTTCCTATCAACTGACCTGGTTACCTAGTTTTTGACCCAAGATGACATTATTAACAAACTGGTTCAAAATTATATTGAGGCTAATATTCTGACCAAGTTTCACAAAGATTGGACTAAACTTGTGACCTCTTGAGTGTTAACAGTCAACAGGGTGGTCACAACAGCTCACCGTGAGCACCTGTGAGAATGAATGCCGTACGCTGGACCATACACCTATACTAATAGCTCACCTGAAACCTTTGGTTTAGGTGCACAAAAAAGTGAAAAGCTGAAAGGTTTGATAATGTATATGATAGGAAGTGGTTTTATTTTCTTTAAATGACAAATAGGTATAAATGTTGTAAAATGATTCAAAAGCAAAACCATGTACCACACTGACATTATCAGAAAAAACAAAGTAATTTATAAAAATGAATGTTTGTTCAAAAATAACATCATATTGATACGAAATACAAAGTTTACATATATAAAACTGTTAAAATTATGCAGTATTTTTCAAGACTACAAATTAACAGAATACAGTTACAAAAATTTCTGTTTCTATCTCACATGTAAGCACATCTTTGTAAGCACTTATAAACAGGTGTAAAATACATAGAACATTCAAGTTTTTTGTTTTTTTATAGTATTGACCTGGTTATTTTGTCATCAACTATAAATTAACAGCATACACATTTAAAGCACTTTTAAGTGAAATTAATGGTTATAACCAATTAAATCATTTTTCAGCAGTATTCAAGTTGGTTAATTAACTTATTTAGTAGTTATGGGTTGATTAGATATGCAGATTGTCCACCCCATCCCTTGTCTACCTTGTAATCCTTCCATGTCACTTAAGGAATGCATCATGCACAGCTAATAAATCATGCAGACACTCTACTGTTAAATATCTATAACCATGGTAACCAGAAAAATATTTTGAACAAAGTCCAAACACTTGTGATACTGCGAAGTCCTTATAATTTTGTTAGCACAAAATTTTGTGGTTTTGGCCACCGCGGTGTTGTGGCGATATGAATTCATGGATTTCAATATAAATTGAATGCAACTTTTATTCATGTTTGCATTTAATTTTGTTGACCGACCAAGCAAAGAAATTCAAGAAAATTAGTACATAACAAATAAGAATGATTTCACTCTTGTTTTATGGAATGACTGGGGATAACAACCTCTTGATTGGAAACCGTAACCTCTTCCTACAGCTACAAGATACACTTTATGATAAACAAATTATACATATAGTTACAACTTAGTGGCTCAGACTTTTCTGAACCAATGCAATCGCTATAAAACAACATGAATACAAAATAAGACTATATTACTGAAATGTTGTTACTAGACTGGTTTAATCAGCTGTTTATTGGCCATGAGATTTTGACTTTATTTTATTCAACTCAGTTGTGGACTGGTATTTATTCACATTGGTATTTATTCACATACATGACTGTATTTTGTTCAGTTTGGTCACAAAGTCTGGTATATTTTCTCATACATTACTGTATTTTGTTCAGTTAGGTCACAAAGACTGGTATATATTCTCATACATTACTGTATTTTGTTCAGTTAGGTCACAAAGTCTGGTATATATTCTCATACATTACTGTATTTTGTTCAGTTTGGTCACAAAGTCTGGTATATATTCTCATACATTACTGTATTTTGTTCAACTTGGTCACAAAGTCTGGTATATATTCTCATACATAACTGTATTTTGTTCAACTTGGTCACAAAGTCTGGTATATATTCTCATACATAACTGTATTTTGTTCAATTTGGTCACAAAGTCTGGTATATATTCTCATACATTACTGTATTTCGTTCAATTTGGTCACAAAGTCTGGTATTTATTCTCATACATTACTGTACTTTGTTCAATTTGGTCACAAAGTCTGGTAAATATTCTCATACATTATGGTATTTTGTTCAGTTGGGTCACAAAGTCTGGTATATATTCTCATTCACAACTGTACTTCGTCAACTTGGTCAAAGACCATAATATATTCTCATTCTTGCCAGCTTTTTATTCAACTTGGTCACAGACTGATGTATATTTTCATACTGGTTTATATTTCATTCATGTTTGTATTTTGTTTAGTATGGTGAAATAATGGTAAATATTCTCATACAATAAAAAACAACTTTTCAAAATAATAAAATACAAAAAAAATCATACTGAAATTCTACTCAAAGAAATTGCAGTTCCAACATTGGTCTAACCAGAAGTTTAATAAATTAATCAAGTCTTGAATGTATTAGATTTTTCTTGTTCACATACTAGTATATAATACGATATTATTATTATTAGCTTTAATATTTAACACTGTTTTGTAAAGTACAGCAATATATTTGGCTTATACCCATCAAAAGAAACATAATTGACAAGCCAACTGTCACTGGCAGACATGTAAGATCAATTTTCTTGCCTATCACTCTCAAAATAAACCACAATGGGAAACAGATATTAAATGCGTATTTCCTGGCATTATATATATAGTATACAGTGATATCATAGTGCTAGTACTATGTGGCATCACTTAAGTGCATGCTATTTTAGAAAAAGTTCTTCCCTATGGAATATTTTATCCCTGAAACAAGATGGGACAAAGGTATTCTCTCTCCACTCAAAGGTAGACAAGATGACTATGTACAGGAAACTGTTGTATACAGCATTAACAAAATCAAGTAGCAAGCAAACAAAAATATAAACATCTTTTCCTCCATGTTCATAATTCTATACAATGTTTAGGACTTCTGAAGAAAACTGTCACTTCTTTTTTCTTGAATGGACTCTTCCAACTAAAATCCAAATGAAACCATCTAACATTCAAGTATTGTAAGAGAAAATTAGAAAAGCCTATTACATAAATATAGGTAAGGATCTTTTAGCATAAAGTCAGAATAGTCCATATAAAAACAAAGTTATGAAATATTTTACGCTTCATGTGGGTCATGAATCATCATAAACACTTGCAGGGAGGCTTTATCATCATTAACATAACCATTTTCTGGATCAATAAAGTCCTTCCATTCAATTAGTTTCTGACAACCCCAGGTGAAACTAACAGATGAGAATGTCACGTCTTTCAAGAACCACTCCAAATTCTTCTTATCCTTCGCTATCAGTGTGAAAGTTCCATCAGCAAAGCACATCATGTGAGGACGATCTGGCTCAAATGACACCCAGGCTGACAAGTAAGTTTTTCCATCCTCGACAAATTTTTCAGCCTTCAGGGTCCACTCAACATCTCTCAATTTCTTTGGTTTACTACACTTCATACTGTCCATTGCGCTTACATTCTCTATTTCTAACTTTATTATTCCTTGGACTGCCAAGTCTTCTTCTTTGTCAAAGAAATCTTCCCTCCTTTTTAGCTCCTTCTCAAAATAATTGCTCTTATAAAGTTCAAGGTCAGTTTTCAAGTTCCGTTTCTCTTTTTTCAGCTGCTCAATTTTCTCGTTAGCAATTTTCAGGTTCTCTTCCAGCTGCATGTTTATTCTTATCAGCAGTTTGTTCTTGCACTCTAGTGGTAGAGGATATGCATTTTCTCCAGTATCTATGTCCCTCTGAGGTTTATCACGTAACACTTCAATACATTTCTCTTCCAGCTTTTCAAGGCCATACAAAGCTGCTTGTTGTAGGTAACGGCAAATCGAAACACAACATTTATATCCGAATCTCACTGTAAGTTCTGAGAGAAGACACTGCTCACAGTCTTTTTTAAGTGATTCTACTTGATATTCATCCGCCAATGGTAAAATCTGGAAAACATTTTCTATTGTAACAGGCTTTCTTGTACTGGGATAGATACTCTGCAGGAATTCAACTACGTCTACGTATTTCTTGTTCTTTAATTCTATTTCTTCCTTGTTCTTCTCCGCAAAGTCAGACTCGAACATTCTTGTGAAGACAGGTGATGCAAGAGCTAACACAGCTTTTGAGACATACATCTTCTTGCCTTCAACCACCAACGTAAGATCTTCAGTCCATGACTTCTTTGTGAAAGCCTCTTCTTGAGCTGTTTGTGATGCAGATGGTGAATCAGCTAGTAAAATAGAAAAAGAATTGTTCAGTATCTGATCATCATAATGGCTTAATTGTCCAAATGTCTATTACAAGAAGAAACAAGAGCTGTCACAAGAGACAGCGCGCTCGACTATTTCAATGCTGGATAGTGAAATTGGGTACATCCGAGGAAGCTGGAGCTGTCACTGGAGTGTTTAATGACTCAAATGTGAATGAGGATATCGGAGAATACCTTATGTCTCAAAAAATTAAATCAGTATAAAAGCAACATAATTCATGGAAAACTTCAAAAGTAATGCACCATGTGTCATATCATGCGGTTAATAATTCGGAACAACTATTTTAAGTTTTAATCAAATCTATTTAGTAATACTGAAGATGCAGCAAAAGTGCATCGCAACTTGAACCGGAAATTCTATTAGTAACAAGAGAGCCTAAGTCATTCACCTGAGGCCGACTTTGACCTAATTAGATCTTGCTTGTGACAAAGTATTAAATTGAAAAAAGAATTTTTAAAAAAGTCAAAAAAATTTAAATTAAAAAAATCTTTTAAAAGTATTTCTACTTTTAGCTCTAGCCTTAGTCGTAGCGGCCCCTAAAAGGGGTCAAGTGCCCCTATCTCAACAAACTTGGGAGAGGACCATATAATGATGCCACAGACCAAGTTTAATGAAGATCTATCAAGCGGTGCATGGTAAGAAGTTGTTTAAAGGTATTTTCTATTTTTAGCTCTAGCAGCCCCTTAGAGAGGCCAAGTGCCCCCATTTGGACAAAATTGGGAGAGGACCATATAATTATGCTTCAGACCAAGTTTGATGAAGATCCATCAAATGATTCATGAAAAGAAGTTGTTTAAAGGTACTTCTATTTTTAGCTCTAGTGGCCCCTAAAAGGGGTCAAAGCCCCCATTTAAAAACAAATTTCAACTTTAGAGATGACCAAGTTTGATGAAGATCAATCAAGCGGTTCATGATAAGAACAAAATTGGGAGAGGACCATATAATTATGTTTCAGACTAAGTTTGATGAAGATCCATCAAGTGGTTCATGAGAAGAAGTTGCTTCAAGGTATTTCTATTTTTAGCTCTAGCTGCCCCTAAAAAAAAGAGGCCAAGGGCCACCATTTGAACAAACTTGTGAGACGACCTTATAATGATGCTACAGACTAAGTTTGATGAAGGTCCATTAAGCTGTTCATGAGAAGAAGTTGTTTAAAGGTTTTTCTATTTTTAGCTCTAGCGGCCCCTTAAAGGGGCCAAGTGCCCCCATTTGAACAAATTTGGGAGAGGACCATACAAGTATTATAACAATGCTACAGACCAAGTTTGATGAAGATCCATCATGCAGTTCATGAGAAGTTGTTTCAAGGTATTTCTATTTTTAGCTCTAGGGGCCCCTAAAAGGGGCCAAGTGCCCTCATTTGAATAAAATTGATAGAGGACCGTATAATGATGCTAAATACTAAGTCTGATGAAGATCATTCCAGCGGTTCATGTTAAGAAGTCGTTTAAATGTATTTCTATTTTTAGCTCTAGTGGCACCTAACAGGGCCAAGTGCACAAACTTGGGAGAGGACTTTATAATAATGCTACAGACCAAGTTTGATGAATATCCATCAAGCGGTTCATGAAAAGAAGTTGTTTAAAGGTTTTTGTATTTTTATCTCTAGCGGCCCCTAAAAGAGGCCAAGTGCCACCCCCCCATTTGAACAAATTTGAAAGAGGACCATATAATGATGTTAAAGACCAAGTTTGATGAAGATCTATCAACTGGTTCATGAGAAGAAGTTGTTTAAAGGTTTGTCTATTATTAGCTCTAGCAGGCCCCTAAAAGGGGCCAAATGCCCCCATTTGAACAAACTTGATAGAGGACCTCACCAGGATGCTACAGACCAAATTTGGTGTTATTCTGACCAGTAGTTTCAGAGGAGAAGATGTTTAAGTAAAAATGTGGATGATGGACCATCTGCCCTATACTAATAGCTCACCCTGAACCTTCGGTTCTGGCGTCAGAGCTAAAAAGATGGCATAACTCAGAACATACTGATGCGGGCATTATCAAACTTGTGTTGTATGATCTGAGTGATGATAAGAAACAACCATTTTAAGTTTGATTAAATCCATTTAGTAACAGGAGAGACATAAAAAGCATCAAAATTAAACTAATTCTAAGTAAAAAGGGGATATAACTCATAAAACATTTGTGCCAGAGTGACTGACCTTGTACCATATATTATGAGGATGATGATCTGGAAAAAGTAATTTAAGTTTTAATCAAATTCATTAAGTAATGACAAAGATATAGCGAAAGTGAACCACAATTAACCTGAAATTCTAAGTAAAAAGGGGCATAATTCATGAAATATTGATGGAAGAGTTACGGCCCTTGTATCATGTGATGTGGATGTGATGATGTAGTACAACTGTTTCAAGTCTGAATCAAATCCATTTGTTAATAATAGCAGAGCTACCGGCGCCGCGAAGCGGCGCCGACAGCGTCGCATTACGGTTAGACGTGTGAAAAAGAAAATGAATAGAGAGATCTAACTGTGTATACTATCGAGTTGAAAATTCGTGGTACTTTTTGGCATCGGTGTTGTTCGGTTTTTTTCATGTGTACTATGTAAATAGTAATTAATCAGTAAAGACGCCAGTAGACGCTTACTGTTTACGGTTGACAAAAGCGTCTCGCTTACTGCTTTGAATATTGAATAAAAATGTAAATGAGAGTTTGATAATAAGAAATTAGTGCTAAATACATTTTCTACGAAGAAAAAAGAAATAAAATACAATAATTTCATTTTGAAACGACTTTCGTCACGCTGCCATTACTGAACTTAATTATATATACTTATGTTTGTCCCGATGACGTCATAACTCCACAGTGGTGTAGTGGTTAGCGAGTTCGCGTTGAAATCCAGAGGTCGTGAGTTCAAACCTCATCTGGACCAGATTTTTTTTTAATTCCTTTTTTATTTCAGTCTTTTTTTTGTATTATTATAAGTTTTGAAAATATTGTATAACTAAAGTCATTCATGTGAAATTTAACAAGTGTTTAGTTTTGATGTCAGGTTCCAATGCAGTGCTTGTGCAATAGTCAGTAGACATAACTTTAAAAAAAATAGCTTTAGGATCATAATATACAGGCATTGAACTGTGAAAAGCAAATAATGCTCTTCTCCCCGTTCACATATATTTCGTCCGTTAGCTTTAAAGTCACTAACCAGAGTTTATAAAAATAAAACTAAAACTACTGGCGATGAATTATCAATAAACATCAAAAAGGTTCTTACTACCATCCCTACTCTCTAGTGCTAAAAGATTAACCATAAAAACGCCATAGATTGTGAACTTAAAAGTTCTGTAAATAAACAGGTGTTTTCGAGAATTTCGGCAAACACTGTTTTTCTCTAGGTAAAATTCTGATCATTAACTTTTAAAAATTGCTAGTCTTTTGGGTTTAAAACAAGCTTTGTACAGTCATGTAAATGATTGTAATTTTCCCATACCAGGCGTCTATTATAGCAGTATTTTTGACTAAAAGTTGGACACATTCTTCCATCCAAAAAGAACCAAAATTTGACAATAATGACATTTAAAAGAATTACAATAGTCATTTCCAGGATTACGTAAATTCTAATTTCTATTAACTTTGGAATTAGAACATTAACTTTTTACATTAAGTCCTCATTGCCAAACATCTACACGCAAAGAGACAGAATTCCTTTGGCTGTTCGTCTAATGAGATTCTGTTAGGTTTGAAATTTTCAAGATTCAAGCTTTTCAATTTGAAGGAGTTATCATTTGTGACTGGTTTCCAGTATGATAATAATTTATGTAAAATTGTTGATGCAGTACGTTTTAATAAGAATAACATAAATTATTCAATTACGTTTTTCTTCTTTATCTTGGTGCCGATTTTAATCTATATCGAACTTTCTTTTGATTATATATAGAATATCTTTCGAGTTTTCCTATGTCAAGAATTAATCTTGATGCAGTCTAAAACATGCATTCAGAAATCATGAATTATCATTAATACTTATAATTTTAATAGATCTAATAGAACATAAACTTCCAAAACGAATCCATAATTCCAGATAATTCCAACAACACTCCTTTAATTTTTAAGGGCACTGGTGATTTTTCAAGGGAGCTCTGCCTTTTAGATAGCGCCTAATTTCATATTAGAGATAAAATGAAAGTGTATCAAAACTTTAACCTGAAATTTTAAGTACAAAAGGGGGATAACTCATAAAATTAAGGTGTCACAGTTATGGCCCTTGCGTTAAATGATGTAGGTGGTGATGATGAACAATCACGTCAAGTTTGAATCAAATCCCTTGTGAAATAACAGAGATATAGTGAAACATACATCAAAATTACCATAAAATTCTAAATAAAAGTGGGGGGTTAAAAATAACTCATGAAAAATTGGTGCCAGAGTTAAGGACCTTGTGTCATACGATGTGGGTGATGATGTGGAACAACTATTTTAAGTTTGAATCAAATCCATTTAGCAATAACTGAGATAAAGCGAAAGTGCACCAAAACTTTAACCTGAAATTCTAAGTAAAAAGGGGGGATAATTCATGAAATATTGGCACCAGAGTTGTGACCCTTGTGCCATATGATGTGGGTGATGATGAGGAACAACTGTTTTAAGTCTGAAGCAAATCCATCAAGTAATAACAAAGATAAAGAGAAAGTGCATCAAAACTTTTAATTTCAACATAAATTCATTATCAGCGATGTTATCATTAGAAATACTTTGTTCATGTACCAGAAAACTTTAATTCCCAATGGATTTTAATTGGGGATTTCCTTACAGAAATATGCAGAATAAGTTTGGACGTGACGGAGACAGCGACAGTCAAAAGTTATCACATTGTCCTGAATCCTATTATTTGGACTACCTAGCTTTAAACTATCTTTTTACAATTCAGTCTTGTAATATTCTTTGAGGTTTGATGCGCCAAATGTCTACGTCCCCGTGAGGGGTTTGACATTAACGGAAGATAGATTATAAGATAGATCAAGGGGACACTTGCCCCAACCATTTTTGAGTCTTGGCAGAACAATGCACTTTCAGTATAAAAATTAAATCTATTTTGCAGTATCTAACTAACTTTTGCTTGACTACTTCAGGTATCCTATAGACGATTTCTAGATGCATTTTGAATTTTTATCCGAATAAATGAGTCCGAATTATATGCGACTATTAAAGGCTGGCTATTAATTAGAAGTATTCCGAGGAGCTGACAGTTAGAGCTGAAGTAGCTACATTGATTAATGTGTTTTAAATATTAAATAAGTGTATTACCACCCTTCCGCTTTCGTCCCATAGGCATTTTCTGTATTTTGCTTGCAGCTACCACTTTTTTATTTAGTGCAATGTACGAATGACTAACTGTGCGAATTGATTATTGGTAAAACAACACTAAATTCGATTTCGAGGCCAGACGTCTGTTCCTTTTTATTTCACTTGGTGCCAGCCTATAGATTTTAAGACACAGTTAATGAATGGATGAATGAATGAATGAATGAATGAATGAATAATTCATTGAGGCAAATATCCTCAATGAACAGTTTGAATCTGTCTTTTCAAAGCCCCAACCTCTAAGCCTGAAACAACTCAGCAAAAAAGCAACAAACCCTAAATCAGCACCAGAGATGCCAACGATCCTCATAACTGATGAGGGCGTGGACAAGTTACTAATAGGGCTAAATCCTAATAAAGCCTCTGGTCCTGGTGAAAATTCCCTAAGAATACTCAAGGAGCTTCACCAAGAGATAGCCCCAATCATTACAAAGATATTCCAACTATCTCTTGAAACAGGTCAAGTCCCAAAAGACTGGGAGAGAGCAGTCGTTGCACCAGTTTACAAGAAAGGTCCAAAATCCAAGGCTAGCAACTATAGGCCCATATCCCTCTAAATTAATGGAACATATTCTTGTCTCAAATATCATGTCCCACTTTGACATAAATGATCTCCTTAGCCAGTAGCAACATGGCTTCAGGTCAAAGCATGGATGTAAAACACAACTTGTCAGTTTCACACAAGAGGTATTTGACTATCTTGAAAATGCCCAACAGACTAATGTCATCGTCATGGACTTCAGTAAAGCCTTTGACAAGGTTGACCACCATAAACTGATTCATAAGTTCGATACCCTGGGAGTCCACCCATTAGCATCCCGGTGGATGAGGTCATTTCTCAAGGATCGCTCCCAAAGAGCAGCTGGATGGCTTCACCTCAGATAAACTTTCTGTTCTTTCCGGGGTTCAGGATCAGTCATTGGCCCATGTCTCTTTCTAGCCTACATAAACGACCTCCCAGAGTCCATCAAAAGTAAGTCACGTCTTTTTGCAGATGACACTATTGTCTATCTGACGGTTAAATCCTCCCTTGATTCTCAATCCCTACAAAATGACCTTCATTCCCTAGAAGCATGGGAAAAGGACTGGTCAATGGAGTTCAATCCAGATAAATGTGAGGTGTTGAGGATTACTCGAAAGAAAAAAACCTATCATCTACAATTATACACTCCATAATATATCACTAAAAACTACAGAAGCTGCTTAATACCTGGGCTAAGTAAAGATTTCAGCTGGTCAAAACACATTGATAACATCACATCGAAAGCAAATAATTCACTTAGATTCATCAAAAGAAATGTCAAAACAAACAAGAGAAAAGTAAAAGAAACAGCTTACAACACCTATGTCCGCCCACAGCTTGAATACTGTTCCACTATATGGCACCCTTGGCAAAAACCCCTCACATACAAAATTGAACGAGTACAACGATCTGCAGCTCGATACGTAAGTAAAAATTATGGTCCAACAAGCAGTGACACCTAAATGCTTAATGATCTCAACTGGCAATCCCTTGAACAACGCCGCATTAAAAATTCCCTTATTATGTTTTTTTTTTTTAAATAAGGTACAGTCTTACTGAGGTTGACCATAACCACCTCACACCTACAAGGAACCTGAACTACTTGATCCCACAATCTCACACGCAATACCATTCAAATTCCTTTTTTCCAAGAACAATTCGTTCCTGGAATGGTCTCCCCCTACATATACAGTCCAGCCCCAGTTTGATTCTATTCACTGAGAGGCTGGCAACTGTAACTTTCTAATCTCAATCTATGTTTTTATCTTAGTAATTGTAGTTCTTTTTAACATTGCACCTAATGGCTGTGTAGTCATAGCGATATTGTATGGTGCTGTGGTTTGTTAAGAGAATGCCAAAGGCCCAGCGCCTCTGTCTTCAACTCTCTAGGTTTCTGTCGGAATACCTCACCCTTAGTTCCGAGTTTATATCCTACCCTGGGAACATAGGGGCTATTTGTCCCATAGCTGTGGGTCTGTTCATAGGCATCAGGGCGTGTCCACACACCGGTGGGCCTGGCATGCCACATGTCTGAGGGCAGGCCCCCTCCGAGTCCCCTGCAGTTCTGCCTGAGGCCGCAAGGTGCTCAGTTACCGTGTGGCGCCAACTGGGAAGCACTGCAAAAGGGCTTGTCTGCAGAGAGGCTATGTACTGGCAGGGAAGACTTACACACTCAGATCCTTGTTCACCAGAAGGCTAGCCAGCGGTGGAGGCTGAAAACTGAAGGTGACAAGCACACAACACACAGCACACCACACTTGACGCATCAGCAGACCAATGCCACACTTTGCACCTAATGAACTTGCTCATCTTTTAACAGTCCGTCCCAGACAAAGCGCCTCCCAGTTATAATCAGTATTGATTGTTGGGCAGTAAAAAGTAGATGTAGATGAAGATGTTAATTAATTATTGATCCTGATGTCTTATTATAAGCCTTCAAGTCGCAAAGTTAGCAGTGTCACTTAAATGTTTTAAAATGATCTCAACTGGCAGTCCCTTGAACATCGCCGTATCAAAAATTCTCCGTCATTGTATTTGTCAAAATAAAGTACAGTCTTATTGCAATTGACCATATCCATCTTATACCTACAAGGAACCTGAACTACTTGATCCCACAATCTCATACGCAATACCACTCCAACTCCTTTTTTCCAATTCGTTCCTGGAATGGTCCACCCCGCCCCCCACACCCCCTATAAATACAGTCCAGCCCCAGCTTAATTCTATTCACTGAGAGGCTGGCAACTGTAACTTTCTAATCTATGTCTATGTTTTTAATCTTAGTAATTGTAGTTCTTTTTAACTTTGCACATAATGAGCTTGTTCATCTTTTAACAGTCTGTCCCATACAAAGTGCCTCCCAGTTATAATCAGTATTGATTGTTGGGCAGTACACTGTAGACGTAGATAACACATCGTTGTCGTATCCATCCCCAGTAAATACTGTGAACGTCTCTCAGGTAGTATTGTTTTCATGCATTAAATGTTTTGTTTTGTTTTTCGTTTTTTTTTTCTTCTAAATATTAAATCAAGTTATATATTTATTTAAAAGGTCAATGCATATAGTCAAAATGGGTCAGGTACCTGGGCGGATTCAGTTTATTTGTGGGTGGATCGATCTTAATGACTTACTTTAGTGCCCTGGAACCCAAATGAATACTCCCTAAGACATGCGTTTTTGCTTTACATAGGGTGCTTCTAACCGGCTTCCTTATAAAGTACAGATAGAATATACAGCCAACATATCGAATTAAAGAGAACCCGGCAGTACGAATACTGAATGTGTGTGCCCCATCGGAAATCCCATACCTAGTCGAACATCGTTGGATCTATAGCACTTTAAGAAAAAAGTAAAATGTAACTGAGAAAGAAGCTTTGAAACTCTTACGTGACCAGTAAGGTATCCAGTAACTTAATTATTTGAGCTCATGGTGACAGGAGTTTTCAGACAGCAGCTGCAAGGTTATAGAATGCCCTCCCATCTGGCATAAGAGAGCGCAAGACCTTGCAAAGTTTCAAAAAAGCGCTAAAGACGCATTATTTCTTCTTTGGGAACTAATCTCATTAATTACCTGGTAGAATAATTTAGGTACTTTGCCGGCCGATCAATTCTAATCAAGAACTCAAGTGTGACAGAATAATATAGACAGTGTTTTTTTCCGTGGGATGTATCATGGATGTTCTCCGGACCCTTTAGGTGGGGATTGGCCCAGTCATCCGGGACGATTTGCATGCCGTTATGCATTTCGCAGGCATCATACTGGTCAATTCTGTCTGTTCAAAATGTAAGATATCTTCTGTTCTATTCTGCTCTAACCTATGTCTTTGATAGGTCAGTTAATGTTTTGACGATATTAATTTATAAAAAAAAAAGGTTACGTCTGTATATTTTATGATTTACTAAATAGGAAAAGGTATGATCTTAATACCTGGGATGACCCATCAAAGTAAAATTAATTACTTATTTCCAATGGGGTCTCATAGCGCCTAAGATGATTATTAGCACCCCGAGCCCCCCCCCCCCCCCCCCCCCCCCCCCCCCCCCCCCATAGAAAACGCTCACTTGCACGCACGCACCACGCACTTTCTTTTGTTAAGCGTATACTTCCGTCCAAAATGGAATCGGTTCATATTTTCCTGGTGACGTGGACTCTATAACATTGGCTGTTGCTGCGAATTTAGAACTACTGGTGAGATTCCGGTCAAACTGAGGAAGTTATGAGGCAGCGTCCAATTTAGAGCTGAATCTAAGAAGAGCTGGTTGCTGATTGCATTGAAATGGAATTCAATAAACCTAGGTTTGAATGAATCTGTTTATGAGAGGTTGTCAAGAATGCAGCTCCATGCGCACTTCTAGCAAACCGGTTAAAGAAGAAGTCTCATAAAAGACCATTGATGATACCCCGTGATCAAGTCAGCTTAAGTGTACCTCCGATTACGAGCTGATGGCGTATTTCAATCAAGCTCTTGGTGTGGAACGACTAAATATCGAATTTTCGGCTACTGAGTCAATTTTTTGACAGAAAACTCATAATATTGTATTTTGTTTCATGTTTTGCTCTGCTTACCTTAAATTTAAAATGCTAGGTATCTTATTACCGTAATGTAATTTTAAATTCTTTCTATAACAGTTCAATTACCATTTTTACTGAACATTATATAAATGTTGTTTTTTTTTATTTAAAGCACTTTTAAACGTATTTTTTATATGAAAAGAGTGCTATATAAATGTGGTATATAATTATTATTATTATTATTATTATTATTATTATGGTGCATCCTTTTGCAACCCAGTTTACTGAATACCAAGCTCGGTATCAGTTCCATTGTTCACGTCTTTGGTATGACGCGGCTAGGGATTGAACCCAGACCCCGTATAATGCCTCTATCCCCGGTTCTCAAAAAGACAGCTGTAATGTATACGGGACGGATGAATTTGGTTTTGCCCATCTGTTACAAGTCATGCCAATTCGACGATTTACTATATAGCCAATATTGGCCCACTGTTGTAACGATAATACAAATAAACGGCCAGACAGCGTCGGAATTTATTTAATGCATTTATAAATCCTGTTTTGCATACATAACTATAATATTACAAAACTGAATTAATATTATTTATATTTTTATATAGCGTGGAAATCAGACATTTGTTGGACCTTAGCGACATCTGTCCGATGTGGACATGCTCAATAGGTGTATCTAAGTTTATATATGTAGTCGCAACAAGTTGAATAAAATAATGGTTTTAGTAAGAAAGTCTGATAGGGCAAAATCAGAAAAATCCCGAGTTCTAGAAGCTTCCCTTGTTCTTATGCGTGTTAGGTGTAAAGCATCCGTGCACAATACTCTTGATGGAAGCAACCGTACACAGAACTTTTGTTGTTGTTAGAGAAGCGTGAAATCGAAATCGTGGCTCTTGGTTTGGTCGTCCATCACCTCACCAACGAACCACTGCGTCAGCTCTGTAAATGGGATGGTCATTTTGTTAACCAAGGTTGTCCAGCTGATACATGTCAAATTAAAGTCAGATAACATGGTTGTTTACAAATGCAAGGTCATCAAGTTAAAGTCCACATACCTAAATATGATACAGGTGTTTACTAACTCGACTTATAGTTTGTTATTTTGGAAGTATCAACGTCATATTTTAGCCCTGTTTGGTATAATTCAATACCCGTAGGTAGTGTAGTACATATATAGTATCCGTGCGTAAACGAAAAGTCATGACTTTATTTATATCTAGAAGTCATTGAAGATATTGCTGATAATCAATTATTGTTAAACTAAGTTATCTTGCAGATCTTCATCCTGGTTGTCTAGCCGTTCCCCAAGGTGGTCAACAATGATCACCGAGCAAATAATTCGAAAATGTGCCCTAACCCTGATTAAAAGTTACATTGTACTAAATCAATTCCTTCTTTATTTTCATATAAATAATTGAATCTTGAGACCGCATTTTCAGTACATTGAAACATTTCAGTGATATGCAAAACATACTTAGCGAGTTATTATAATATTATCTTACCCAAAATAAAAAAAAATAAAACAACTTGATTTGTATTGAAAATAATTTGTCTTGAAAACAATACCGTCTCAAAATGCTCGTAAAGAAAATTGCACTTGAGCAATCACGCACTTATTATATGTAGACATGTACTCAAAGAATAATATTAAACCTACAATCGTCTAAATCTAAATACAGTCAAACATAAAACACTAGTTGTTCGTCAGTATCTTCTTACTTACCTAATTAACACTTTGTTAAAAATAAAACATTTTTTGAAAAAAATATTCTGAACAAAAATCAAATCGTTAGAATGACATAAATTATTGTTAATACCACAGCTTATCTTTAAAAGGTTCATGGAGAGGACTTCAATAGGCCTACAGTCCAATCCAGCATTCATGTATGTATCTATCTTATTATTTAAAATTTAAACCAAAATGTTCATGAATGAATTGCATTTAATCTAAGTAACTCGCTCGCATGGTATTATCTAAACTGCAATTTTGAAGTGACTTGAGAGATATTTATTCCGCCATGAACTTCTGCAATTTGACTCTGTTTAATTAAAATGTTTCAGAAACGTGCGTGTGTGCGTGTGTGCGTGTGTGCGTGCATGTATGTGTGTGTTGGGTGATGGGTGGCGGATAACTTATCCAAAGATACAATTGAAAGGATAAAGAAAATAAACGTTTGCTTATGCTTGATAAGTAATAATTACGGGATTTCACTTCTAATATTTATTTTTGAATGCTAGATATCTCTTCTGCTAAATAATGCATTAAAACTACCGGTAACACAGATTTTTACTGTAGCCTATATTAATAATATGGGTAGAAGGAATATTTTAAAAGTAGTGACCGAAAATGTATGTGAGTCGCTCTATAAGTTGTACTTTCTTTTCTAAAAAACATGCTTAAATTTATATTTTCATTCTAAAACTATAAGATGACTTAAATCTATTTACTGGAATTTATATATGACATTCTCAATAAAATTGTCTAAACGTATGGCAAATTTCAGAAACATACATCAGGTACTTTTTTTCAATTCAATTCAAATTTATTCAGGCATAAGATCATAAAACAATAAATAAAACTAATGCATTATAATATATGTATACAATAGCCCATATAGATTGAAAAATGTTTTGATTAGAATATAATAAACATGTTAAAACAGATTTCTAATTCATAAAAGGTTACGTCCGTATATTTTATGATTTACTAAATAGAAAAAGGTATGATCTTAATACCTGGGCTGACTCATCAAAGTAAAATTAATTACTTATTTCCAATGGGGTTCCATAGCGCCTAAGATGATTATTAGCACCCCCCCCCCCCTACCCCACCCCACGCACCACGCACTTTCTTTTGTTAAGCGTATACTTCCGTTCAAAATGGAATCGGTTCGTATTTTCCTGGTGACGTGGACTCTATAACATTGGCTGTTGCTGCGAATTTAGAGCTACTGGTGAGATTCCGGTCAAACTGAGGAAATTATGAGGCAGCGGCCAATTTAGAGCTGAATCTAAGAAGAGCTGGTTGCTGTTTGCATTGAAATGGAATTCAATAAACCTAGGTTTGAATGAATCTGTTTATGAGAGGTTGTCAAGAATGCAGCTCCATGCGCACTTCTAGCAAACCGGTTAAAGAAGAAGTCTCATAAAAGACCATTGATGATACCCCGTGATCAAGTAAATGTACAGGTCTCCGATTACGAGCTGATGGCGTATTTCAATCAAGCTCTTGGTGTGGAACGACTAAATATCGAATTTTCGGCCACTGAGTTAATTTTCTGACAGAAAACTCATAATTCGAGATACCGACAAAGTCACTGTTATCGGCAGCTACACAAATATTTTGAATTGTATTTAAACATTTTAAATGTCACCAAAACTTTTGTCAACTAAACACCGTCATTGACTTATTTGAGGTAGTGTTAATGTCCTAGATCGCTAGTACTTACATATGTAAGCAATCATGATTATTACTCCAGGCATATCTTGATAAGCTCATTGTCATCATGAAAACACCAGAAGTTTACGACCTATTGCGGATCTTCATAGAATGAGGCCAGAAGCATTCTATATCTTCATCATCAACCCATGATTGACCCGGGCTCTACCGGACACGGTCACGAATCTTAACATTTATTTACGAGTGTTGTTCGACCAAAGTTAAACCTAAGACATGCGTAGGTGTGGGAGGACAGGTTTATATACCATGGTGCTCCAAGAAAAAAATCACAAAGCTCTGCGACGGGCCGGAATTACAGCAACAACAGGACAAAAGTAAAGGAACCTTCTCCCAATATCAGCGAAACGGGATAATCGTAAGTTAAAATTGTCGTTTTAAGTTCTGAAATACATTTTTATATATTTACTGGATTATGCATATGCGGATATTTATCTATTTATTTATTTTACTGCACATTTTGCTTCGTGACTGACCAATCGGCAACTTTTTTATATTATAGATAGTATACACGCCACTGAGCGAAAATCAAGTACAAGGATCTGGTCAGTGTACATCCATCCATACCGTTTTTTTTTTTGTTTTTTTTTAGTTTCAGCGCTACTATGCAACTGATTTATAAGTGAGCAGTGTGGATCCAGATCACGCTGTACTTTAACTGACTGTTAAACTAACTTTTATACAAAATATTTGTCTTGGCAGGAAACATTAATTAGTATGATGTTTTGACTCACCGTAAGAACTTTTAATTGTTCACAATCCTTAACTCACATTTGTTTTACTAAATATTCTAAAATGTCGAACTTAAATAACCATTTGCTTAATCACGTTTGAAATTTCGAACAATTTTATTCAAATTCCGCGAGATGCTTAGAATTTCTATATCATTATATATAAAACTATCAACAAATGAAGTAAGAGATTTATTTATTTTCAGACACGTTCACGATGTATCTTCAAACTGGGATTCTATTTTTATATTTAGTGTCGGCGCATGCGCTCCTGAGGTTGAAGCCTCTAAATGGACATGTTGGTAAGTTGTTCAGTAATGTCAAAGATATTTACCTCCGGAAAACATACTTTCCAGAAACAGTTTTATAAGCCGACGTTCCAGTTAGGCGTTGTCTGAACATGCACGTTCTACCTTTTTATTCATCTTGTATCAGTAGAACATGAAATAACAATTCTGTTAATTACATAATCACATTATAAACAAAGTCTGGTTAATTATATTTTTACATAAGGATTACTATAAATGAAACGACAAAATACACGCATTGCTTGTCTCTTAAGAGTTTGTATCCATTTCTGGTATTTGCATTGTATTTTCACCGGTAAAACAAGACCTTTGTGCACGAACAGATAAAGACCATTTTTTGAATCAACCAGTCGGTGTCTTCGCACACAGGCGCAATTGTATTGTCATAAAACTAGTGTTAATAGTTTCAACATTTTTATATCGTTTCACAGAACATGTACAGCTTGACCAGGTACGGACTGACCACGACATTGTTGAAAGGTCAGTGGAAGAAGGATGTCAGTTTCCTTACCTTCTGCGTTTCCGGTTTGAAGTGAATGGGACCGAAATTAACTTCTATTTACAGAAAAATGACAAGCTTAACACAAATGTACCACTTTACGTGATGAAGAATGGACAACTAGAAAAGAAAGAAACACCCGAGACAAATGTAAGTTTGGAATGTATTTAAATTCATATTTAAATTGGTCAAATTTTATTGCTTATCCACCTAGAAATTTGGAGTTATATATTTATCAATCCAATCCATCCCTTTTAAAGGAATCAAATTTGTTTATTTACTTTTTTAGATACGAAAAAAAAATCTTTTCATGATGTCAAATTATACGGGAAGTCTGTATTTTGATAAATTATTGGTTTGCTGTATTTGATTTTAAAAGATAAAACTCACTGCGGAACTTAACTAACATTAGGTTGAAATGATCGCTATTGATGGGTCGAAATGTTCCATGCATTACAGAATTTTGCGCTTTATCAAGACCCAAACAGAGGCAGTGCGATGCTAGTGTCGTGTGACGAAGATGGAAGTTTTGAACTGGTAAAATATATTTTTCATTTAAACAGCGTTTTTCGTTCTTAGACAAAAAATGAAAATATAATACATATAATTTCTATGGAACCAATGTAGAGTTTCTCATTTGTAGATCGCTTGAAATAAGGCGATACATGCAAAATGAATAAACGAAAGAATGAATGTGAATGGATGAATGCATTCATAAATTGATTAATTAAATACTGACATGTACATACCTGCTAATGGAAAAACATCAGTGTCAGGTGCTTTTTATTCATTAAATCAAAATTTTGACAGACTAAGTGAATTGGAATTTCGCGATACATAGCTGCAAAGTTTTAATTAGTATCTTGAAATTTCAACTTTAAAAAATTGAATCGAAATTTCGACTTGATATCTCGAACAGCATAGTAAAAAGTACCAGTTGATAAGTCGAATCTCGACTTTGTATCTTGCCAATTGGTCGTTTGTCCGTCTGTCAAAGGTCTAAAATGTCAGTAAATTTGCTTGGAAGTAATTTTATTGACTCTTACATAGAAAAAATTTAGGATACAGCTACTTGCTCCTCAGTATAATGGTACCTGGCACGTAAAAATGTAACATTGTATTGCATATACATGGGCATATCATATGATGATACATCAATGATTGATCTTCCCTAACTTGTCAAGTTACTCCGTATAAACCTATATGCCAATGCATGTGCTGTCATGGTTGATATATGTTCAAGTCGTAGGTATCGAAACGGGTCGAAAAACTCACAAATATGCTTAAAGTGCTGAAGTATTCTAAGTTCGAATACTTCACGGTCACCTTCTATGATCAGTTCTCAAAAGCTGTTGAGCTACCAAATGGTTCCAGTCTTGGTCTCAAACGGTGGCCAGGACCTGTAACTATACACAATCGTATAATGTTTATGTTTCCCTACGTAGGTTTATACGGAGTAACTTGACAAGTTAGGGAAGATCAATACTTACAATATAAGTCGAAACTTAAACGTTCTGACTCAAACATTATATTTACTAACTGCGCAACTCGATTTTTTTTTATTAAAAACATCCAAATTTCAGTTTACTAACTAGAATATATGGTAGGCCTACCAGATGTGCTCAAACTTGGTCAGAAACCGTCTTGGCTTAAAATGATTTAAAGTTATGATTTTTTAAGTGTAGACACTTTCCGGTATTCTGTGACACTCTTGGAGTACCTACCCAAAGGCTGCTCAGGCCAGTACCACATATTGACCACGATCGACATCTGCTTCCATATATTCTAGTTAGTAAACTGAAATTTGGAATTTTTTAATAAAAAAAAATCGAGTTGCGCAGTTAGTAAATATAATGTTTGAGTTAAGGAGGTTATCTTGATATTTCGACTTATATTGTAAGTACCAGTATACGCACCTTGCACTAATGCTATGCTCTACCAGCTTAACCAATTAAATATCGTAAATATTGAATACTGGAAATATATTTGTTTTCTTTGAATTAACAGCATGGTTCTTTCTATCACAATGGTGATATGTATCACATGAGCCCGTCGAACGTCCCAGAACTCTCTCAAAGTCATTTTATACAAAGAAATGCACCAAGCGAAAATAGGTATCTGCATGATGCTGTCATGCCACCTCCAGATGTAACCAGTGGTAAGTAAAGATTTTCAAACACCGGATTAAAGTTGTGCAACGTAATGATTAAGTTTAATTTTCAAATCCGGAAAGTTAAATGTTATTTAGTTCTACATGCAGAAAAAAGCATTTGATCCGACCGTGCATACATGTAATTATTTTTTTTTTTCTAGGATAGAAAAGCAAACAAAGAATTTCAAATTAGAGTCTCACTTATTTGTACATGTTTATCATGCAGGTTACAAAGTGCCCATTAAGTGAATCCATTTTACTTGTTAGATTAGGTTCAGGTTCCCTTATACCGTAAAATGAATGATGTTATTGCTTTCACTTTACTGTGCCTCGATACAACCAAATTTAATTTCATTAAAAGGTCAATAAAAGATTAGTTAACTATATTAAATAGCTCATATAAAATTCTGTTTATTTTATAATGCTGTCTGACTGTACGTTATGTCGTGACCCGTCGTGTTTTCTAACTCTTTCTTGCATTTCTAAACACTGTCCTAAAGATCCGTGTACAAATGGTTTTAGAAAATAGGAAATCTGCAGAGCCGACCCGAGGAAAGAGACAGACTTCAACCGGCAACGTGGTGGAGCTCTTGATTGCAGCGGATGTGAGCATTTATAATTAGTAAGTTTGTTTAATCATTTAAGTAAACAGCGTAAACATTTTCAGTAATAATTGAAGTCAGACTTCTAACAACATTTCTAAAGATTAACTTAATGTTAGTAATAAAATTATTTTTTGAAATGTTAGTTCATTTATGATAAAATAGTAAAACTATAAGGTTGAAACAAAACATTTATTTTGCACTTCTATGGAAGGCGGTTGTGCCTTGCAAATTGCCACTTCAAATGCTAAAATGCAACATACTTTATGTTAATTGTTTAATATCAATTTAATATTAGCTGTCAACCGGTGATTGAGATATCATAAATGCTACTTGTCAATTGCTATTAGCATTTAGCATTACTTATTTGGCATTTAGCATTTGACAATAAGCATGGGCCACCGGACTTCTGTTGTCGTTTTCGGTATAATTTAAATTCTTGTTTTATCTGCAGTTTTCTGTCAGATCAAGGCGACGCAGATGCGGCCGAAGCGGCGGTTCAACAATATATGGCACTACTTGTAAATGAGGTCAGTTCTTGTTCCTTTTCCCTGGAATCAAACAACTTAAAATTAAAACAAACATTTCAAAATACGTCAAAAGTATCAGTTTAAGTAAGTAAGAACCATAGCTACTTGAAAGCATATTATTACCATTATTTTTAATGAGTTTCTATTAACTTAGCATCGTCATTTTAAATAGTATCCGCACTAAAGTCTTTAAATGACTGACTTTATTGCTCAGTTCAATTTAGGTATGTTTAGTGAACCATTAAGCTTTGCTAAATTCCGTTATAATTTACAATAAATTTCAGATGGAATTGCATTACATGAGTGTGGCTATGGCGGATTCTTCACTTGACATCAGATTGTACCTGTCTGGAGTAATAATTGCAGAGGTAAATCTTTTAACATAACCCACTTACAGCAGTGATTACCTCCCATTGCAATACTCCTAAAAGTGATTACCTCCCATTGCAATACTTCTAAGAGTGATTATCTTCCATTGCAATACTCCTAACAGTGATTATATCCATTTGCAATACACCTAAGAGTGATTACCTCCCATTGCAATACTCCTAACAGTGATAACCTCCCATAATAATACTCCTAAGAGGGATTACCTCCCATTGCCATACTCCTAACAGTGATTACCTCCCATTGCAATACTCCTAACAGTGGTTAACTCCCATTGCCATACTTCTAACAGTGATTACCTCCCATGGCCATACTCCTAACAGTGGTTAACTCCCATTGCAATATTCCTAAGAGTAATTACCTCCCATTTAAATACTCCTAACAGTAATTACCTCCCATTGCCATACTCCTAACAGTGATTACCTCCCATTGCAATACTCCTAACAGTGATTACCTCCCATTGCAATACTCCTAACAGTGATTACCTCCCATTTTAATACTTTCACTGGAAGAGGATGAATTAATCACTTTCAGACTTGAGATTAAGAGCATATTATAATGGATTAAATTACCGTTACTTGGTCCAAATTTGCTATTACAGTTTGTTTCATTATCATTTCACTGATTTGTCTTCTGTAATGCATCACAGTACAATTCAACAAGCGTAACTTCTACTGTAAGAAGTGGCCATATAGTTTTTTTATTATTATTATTATTATTATTATTATTATTATAACAGACGGCTGGAGACGCTTCATGGTCCACGTCAAGTCAAAGAGTTACCACAGGAATCATTAACGGAGAGGCTGTAACCAAGGCTTACATAGATGTTTCTGTCATTCTAAACAACATCAGAGCTTGGAGAAGAACACAAAGCAATTTTCCTCAACATGACCACATGATGGCAATGTCGATGTAAGTTTTCAGCATTACTGAAAATTGGATATTGATAGTTAGGATGGGCACAGAGGAGATCGTGAGATTGTTAAAACAGCGTGTGAAAATTAACATAACCTCAAAACAAGTTGGGCTAAACGCATCAATATTTTTTTCTATTTCAAGGTACATGTATATAGAATGATTTATAATACACATTTAGGGCACTGACTCGATATAAGCAATTCATTTACATTAATAGCAAACACCTATATATGTTTTCAGGGTTGACGTGGCTAACTTTAGCTCATTTCCGGTTTCTACTGGGGTTGAAGGCGTAGCATACGTGGGAACAGTTTGTAATTCAAACTATCAGGTGCGTTTTATTTTTCCCTTGATACAATGTCTAACTGCCATGTCCTACGTCTAAAATTCTGCCAATGGAATTGATTCGCAACCCGAATGCATTTAATGTAGAAATGATATAGTCAATGGAATTGTCAGTGAAGACCAGATTACTCGAGATTATAATTTCGGGGAAGTAGTGTCTGCAGTAAACTTTATTCACTCAGAGAACTAATAAGTACGTGTACTTCTCAATTCTTGGTTTAGAAAGTCCTTGATTTCACTACACAGTTAATAATATTAGTAAAATTTTGTAATACTTTGCATACATTTTGATATGATACGATCCACGTATTGACCTATAGGCCTAAGTGAATATGAAACACAAAATGTTAAAACACCACGACTGTAATGATGTTAGGATGACTAACTTCGACACCTTTTTTCTAAACAGGTATCATTTACGGAAGTAGATGGATCCCGTGTCTCCGGCGTTGCAGCTCATGAGCTTGGACATGCGTTGGGATCTGAGCATGATGGCCAGAGCGGTACCACGTCATCGTCGTGCTCGCCTTCTGCGAAAAATATCATGACTTCAGTTAGTTCGGCTACAACGACGTTATCTTACGCTGAGGCACAGTGGACATTCTCGCAGTGTAGTGTAGCGGCGTTCAAGTCTTTTATTAACGGGTAGGAACTGTTAATTTGTTTTATCTTGAAATATTTAATGTAAATTGACAGGTTTATCTGAACGACTTCAAATGAAACACAAAATGACGTCCTAGCGGTAATATTCCAAATAAAATCAATGAAATGATTATTGATGAATTATGAATGATTATGGCATGCTTATGAACCTGACTGAGGACAAGATTTATGTTTTAGTTTTACAGTCTGTCAGTAACCATTCCCGTTTAAAGCGCATTTTATTTCATAAAATAGCATAGAAAGAGAAATAATTTGTTTGTAAAAATGTGCGCTTCAGTTATATAAAACCAAACACTTTATAAATTCACAAAACGTACTTCAAAACAAAATCTTCGAGAAAAGTACTTTTAAAACATCATATTTTTTTATGATGCAAAAACTTTTAAAAGGTGGAGCTTTCCTTGCTGTGTTGGAAGTTTTCCGAGTGATAGAGTGATGTTGTTTGACCGCTTTACCTTGAGGTCACCGCCTTTTCCAATCTTATATCCGATGATAGACGAAACTGATTTAAATCATAGTTTTCCAGGTTGCGTTGGAATTTATTTACATGGCAGTTTTTAAACAAACGGAACAGTCACGAGAGTTAAACAGCAATTACGTGTAATAGCAATTTATGCGTAAGATATCTGTCTTTTTGTTCTATTTCTCAAATGACATTCTCTGCCCTTGATCCACAGACTTTCAAGCAACTGTATGCAGGAACACGCATTCTCAAACGGGGACTTCGCGCTTGCGCAACAACAGCAACTACAACAACTTCCGGGTATAGTCTATTCCTTAGACCAGCAATGTCAGATGTACTCTTCTACGTCATCCTGTCAGTCAGTAAGTGTTTCGTATTTGTTACACAGATGCATGAATCTTCTTCAAGAGCGAAAAATAGCAAAAATAAAAACACGATATATATCAGTCAAGGAAAGTAAAACAACAAAATAAAAATAATTAAGTCTTGAGATTGATTTTAGTCAAGTTAGACCAGTTTTTTAATCTTGATAAAGTATTTCCATAATTTAGACGAGATACACGTTCAAGAAACGGAACACGAGCTTGATCTGTAAGACATTAAAATATCTAGATTAATACTGAAAACACAATTTCGTCATTTTATTTTGCAGTCGATAAGTGACAGTGATTGTTACGGTGGTTACCATTGTGCCACGGACACTGGATGTAGCGGGACATATTACCCGCTTTATCCTCTGGCTGGTACCCCTTGCGGTTCTTCTTCAGAGAATAAGGTAATACTTCCATAAATATCACTTGACGTCTTAACATTTTTGTTCTTATCTTCGTCGTCATCATTATCGAAAACAATGAGGAGAAGCAAGCATTTCATACGTGCCTTTTATGACTAAGGCTGTACCGGCCGTTCTTAAACTTGAAGACCATTAGGAAAGAAAAAATGTGTTTTTTCATCACATGAACAATTGTAACAAAAGAACATTATTATCTTTGATTGCAGTGGTGTTACCGCGGACTTTGTGTTGCTCGGACTGTTATAGCAACCACAACAACAACCACAGATTCCACCACAAGTTCGACAACCTCAACTATTTCATCAACTACTTCATCCACTTCAACATCATCAACCACTTCCACCACCCCGTCAACTACTTCATCCACCTCAACAACAACATCAACCACTTCCTCTACTCCCTCAACGACAACATCTTCTACACCATCTACTACGTCTACGACTTCCACTTCATCGTCTACATCAACAACGACCACATCAACAACCAGTTCTACTTCCTCAACCCCAACCACAACTACGACAGCGTGTACATCTGATGAAAAATGCTGTAAAACGTTTTGGATTGGTTGGCGATGGAAGAGATACTGCTGTAGGGGTGAAAATTGTTGTCAAAACAGCTGGGCTCGAGATACCACGTGCTTCAACAATTGTTGTTCTAATACCACACCAGTATCAACTGTGTCACCATACTGCACACGTAAGTGTTGTTTGATAATCGGATGGGGAAGAAATCGTAGACGAGTTTGTTGCACCGGAAATGATTGTTGCCAGGAGCATTGGGGAGCAGTTTCTAGCTGTTGCCGCTACTGTCGAGACAACAACGGAAATGAAAACAACACAACGACCACTCCTGCGACAACGACAACAACAACTGCAGCATGCTATAGGGGAAAATGCTACGGAACAATACGTAGAGGGCGTAAAATTAAACTAGTTTCCTGTAAAGGAAATAAATGTTGTAGTTATTCCTGGGCTAAAAATTCCATCTGCTGCAGAACATGTAAATCAAAGTCTCGTGATAGTTCAGAGTCACGTTAGATGTTTCTGTTGTCAATCAACCAAAAATACCAATAAAAAAAAAGGTTAAACACATATGATTTACACGTTTTCTATATTCTGTAGATAAATTTAAATTTCGACGGAATAACAAAAGTCAGTTTTACTTTTTAACCTTAATTTCTATTTTTAGAAATGTTCTTTCAATTTATACAGATTCCATGTGTTTGTTATTGTGACCTTTTTCTGGAGGAATTAATTGTGTCTATCTAGTTACCATCTTGATACAACACACCTCGGCCACGGCACATTTCAATTCATCCAATATGTTTTATATCAAGATAACTACACACAGGCAATTATTCCTTTAATGTACAAATCGACGTTACATCCGTTTAGAAATATCACTCATCTTGTCGAGAACTAGAGGTGTTATGTCTATCATTACTTCATGAAAATCGTCCACAATTTCATAACAATATCAAGAGCATGCTATCACATGTAAACATACCTATTTGTATGCAAATGACTTCCTTCGTGTGTAGTTAATCTGGCTACCGGCTAGATTATTTTTAGAAAAAAATGATTCTGCTATATATATATATATATATATTTTTTTTTTTTTTTTTTTTTTTTTTTTTTTTTTTTTTTTGTCGCACAAGTGTCCCAAATCTGAACTACATTATAAAATATAAAAAGAAAATAATCATGTAGGTTAAAAAATGGAAGCCCTGTTGTGTTCATTGAAATATATTTATTACGCTCATTGTAGTTTGTCAACATGACTACATGATGAAGTAAATTAAATATAATTAGATTTGAGTAAAAGTACCATAAACGTTAAGAATCCAACAGACTAACCAAAAAAAAGTAATTTTGGAAAACAATGAAATGTTTCGTCATAACTTTATCCAAGGTATTTAACGAAATAGAATTGCTTATGAGTAAGCTACGTCTTCCTACCATCTAACAGTGTAAATAGTGGTTCAGTTTTAAGAGACGTATGTCCAAATCCGTTTGCGTCTTCCATTTCTGTGTAAAATCATATTGCAAACGATAACTCTATATACTGGAAGACATTCAGAAGTTGCTGCAAACATTCTGTGGAATACACAGCTGAATTAGGAAATGAATCTGGATCGCAATTCCGTAGTATTATGAACAAGGTATCGCCAAAAACCAGAAATGGAATTCAGTATCCAAGCAAAGAATACGTTTTGGGCACATGACCTGACCTTTCAAAATCTCATGTAACGATATCATGTATTTAACACAATAGTAATATAACTTTAAACGCGGAACCAATTCTGCTCATTGGAAAGATTGAAACAATCAGAAACAACATAACATCGCAAACACAATCTGTATCTGATTTAGATGACATAGAAACTGAATACACAGGTGTCAATTATGTTGAGTTTACTCAACCCTCAGAAGACGAAGTGAAATCAATTATTAAAAAGTCAGCAAACAAATCTTGTGAACTAGATCCTATCCCAACATGGTTATTAAAAGAATGTCTTGACGAACTAACACCAGTGATAACAATTATTATAAATGGATTTCTAGATGCTGCGTATGTGCCCAAAGCGTTCAATCATTCACGAGTAAGACCTCTTCTAAAAAAGCCAAGCCTAGATTCTAATGTCCTAAAAACTATAGACCTGTGTCAAACCTGTCGTTTCTGTCTAAAATCTTAGAAAAGTGGTAGATGTTCTAACTGAAAATCATCTGAGGAACAATGAACTCCATGAAGTCAATCAATCTGCTTATAAGAAATTCCAGTCGACCGAAACCGCCCAATTAAAAGTCCAAAATGACATTCTTTAATCGTTGGATAAGAACAATGTGACTATTCTTGTGATGCTCGATCTCTCTGCAGCATTTGACACTATCGACCACGGGACGTTGATTCATCGCCTTGAACGTCACTTTGGTATTACAGGCATGCCACTCGCATGGATGATGTCATACCTTAGTGACCGCTACCAGACCGTATGCATAGATAGTGAGCTATCACAACCAGTGCTCATGAAGTACAGTGTACCCTAAGGGTCTGCCCTGGGGCCAAAAAAACTATACAATGTACACAAAACCAGTCGGGGCTATCTGCAGAAAGCACGGACTGAACAATCATTTCTATGCGGACGATTCATTCCTTTAAACCAATAAACAGAATGTATATTGAAGAGACCATTCACCGCGTTGAAAGTTGTTTAAAGGATATAGTAAGTTGGATGAATACCAACATGTTGGAACTAAATGCTTAAAAAACTGAATTAATCATATTTTCATCTGAACACAAAACACAATCTGTTTCAAACATATCTGTGAAAGTGGACGGCTCTGAAATCAAACAATCAGGCAGTGTCAGGAACCTCGGTGCTTTCCTGGACTCGAACACGAGGATGGAGCAACATGTGAATAGTGTGTGTAGGAATTCCTATGCACAGTTGCGGCAAATTAGTCACATAAGACAATATATAACCGCAAACGCAACCAAATCTCTAATCAAATCTCTTGTTAAATCACGTTTGGATTATTGCAACTCTCTTCTATATGGGATTTCAAAACAGTCAATGAACAAACTGCAATATGTCCAAAATACGGCAGCTAGAATCGTAACCAGAACATCCAGATACGACTACATGTATATAACACCTGTGCTGCGTGAACTCCATTGGCTTCCTGTGCAATGTAGGGTAGAATACAAAATTCTAACTCATACATATAAGGCACTCGAATATCAATCACCAGCCTATATACTGAACATGTTAGAAATATATACGCCATCCAGAAATCTGAGATCGCAGAATAATGCATTAAAATTAGTGGTGCCTAAAGTCAGTCAGTGCGATTTAGTGACAGGAGCTTTCAGACAGCAGCTGCGAGGTTATGGAATGCCCTTCCATCTGGCATAAGAGAGTGTAAGACCTTGCAAAGTTTCAAAAAAGCGCTAAAGACGCAATATTTCATACAATTCTTTGGGAACTAATCTCACTAATTACCTGATAGAATAATGTAGGTACTTTGCCTGCCAATCAATTACTCTAATCAAGAACTCCTAGTAGTGTGACAGAATAATACAGACAGTGTTTTTTCTGTGGGATGTATCATGGATGTTCTCCGGACCGTTTAGGTGGGGACTGACCCAATCATCCGGGACGGTTTGCATGCTGTGATGCATTTCGCAGGCATCATACTGGTAAATTCTGTCTGTTCAAAATGTAAGATATCTTCTGTTCTATTCAGCTCTAACGTGTGTCTTTGCTAGGTCAGTTAATGTTTTACGATATTGTACTTTATTTCATGTTTTGCTCTGCTTACCTTTAATTTGAAATGCTACGTATCTTATTACCGTAATGTAATTTTAGATTCTTTCTATAATAGTTCAGTTACCATTTTTATTGAGCATTATATAAATATTTTTTATGTAAAACACTTTTGAACGTATTTTTGTATGAAAAGAGTGCCTTATAAATATGGTATATAATTACAATAATGATAATAATAATGTATCTAGGACAGGAGAAACGAACAGATCACAAGTGCGAATTTTGTTAAAAGAAATACATAGAGGACACATTTCATTTTGCTTGTGATGCATATATAAATATTACTAAAACAGTAAATAATATTAATCTACGCAGAAGTACCAATGTTTTTATAAATTACATTAATAATAAAATCTGTAAAAAGATCCCTTGGAAGCAAAGAATGCAACCAAGAAGAATCCTAGTAGGCTTGGTTTGATTGAGTCTGTTCAATAGAGGTAATGAAATGTGCAACACGAATCACGCCCCTAGCACCGACTTAAGCGGACCTCTATTACAAATATGTTGAATGGACTCCACGATCCCAAGTGACCAGAAAATATAACAAAAATATAACAACACTGAATCCAAGTACAGGGAGACTTTTTACAGCCGCAACATGACACTTAAATATTGCTGTTGTGATAGATCGTCATGTCCACGATGTTGTGTTGTCAATGCATTCAATTTTTGAAGAAAAAAATCGAGATACGCCATTATTATTATTATTATTATTATTATTATTGTGAATGACTACAGCTTGCGTGTGCAATCTTGCGGAAAGGGTCATCCTTGATATTATTATACAAATGGTATTAAAATAAGGCTTTTACCTTTTAATACAAAATATATAGTAAATGTAAATATTTTGCTACTTTTCATAATATACTTTGTGTGAGTTTGATCAAGGCTGGTCTGGATCCATGCTGGTCGCAAAAGCACTATGTTGGTTTTCTCATGGTTTGGCTCATATTGTAATATTTATCAAACTGCCCTTTGTGCTTTAAAGTATCACAAGAGAGCTTCAGTGATAAACATATATAACAGAAATATGGTTGGAAGAGAGTAGTAAGGTTACACAAACAATTCTATTAGGAAAAGAAATTAAATTAAGGACTTATGTTTTACAGAAATATTATCAGAAGAGCGTGATAATTATTTAATTAACGATTGTAAAATGGACAAATTAACAATATCGTGCTGTGTACGGTGTTGATCACAATGCAACCATATTCTAAGCTTTAAACTTTCATCACAATTACCTAAAATAAATTAGTATAAACTAATGCAATCATATTAAGTATAGGCAAACAATGACTAAGAAATACTGTTCTTTGTTGCAAAATATACTCTGTTGCAAAGGAAAGTGTGCACTTAGGTTTTCCTCAATTTAAGTTTATTATTTCGTCCAAAAGTATTATATGTTTGGTACCAAAATTCAGGACAGTTTATGACCAATCTGATGTGCAAAATTTTGACATATAAGGGGATTTTTGGCTATTCAAACACAACAGGGGTCAAAAACAAAAGTTGCGAATCTCTCTCTTATCAGATTATCAAAACATTACTGCCTGTGTTTCGATTATTTTTTCATTTCTTAAAGACAATTTTGTTTCAATATCGTGTGTGACCACCTGTATAATTGATTCAAGCATTGATGCGACCGCGCATGGACCTAACTTAACGTCAAATGACGTCACGAGGAATGTTAATCCATTCTTGAGTAAGAGCGTTTTGAAGGTCATTCAGGTTGTTTATACCGCCTCTCGACCAGTTTACAGAAATCATTGACGCGGACGAGTAATGACGTTCCTGTGGCACCCGAACGTTCTGCTGACGTAAGTGACGGTGTCACCCTGAGCAAGCATTGTTAATATTTTGTAGGACGTCCGTCGTCCATCCGTCTGTCCGTTCACATTTTTCTTGTGAATACGATAGAGACAACATTTATTATTTGATTTTAACAAAACTTGCACAGAACGTGTATATATCTAGCTATCAAGCTATTCGTATTGGAGTTATTGCCCCAGAGGTGGCAATAATTAATGATTTTAGCCTTGTGAACACGATTAAAACCTTTTTTTTTACTACACTTGCACACAACTTATATATTTATAAGATCTCGGTTCCTTTCAAAAACAACCGTTCTGCACCATTTTACTTGGAGTTACGGCCCCTGAATTGGCCAAAAAAAAAAAAAAAAGAATGCTGATTTATCATTGTCAACACAATGGAGATTACATTTATTATTTTTATTAAACTTTTAAAGGATCTCACTTCCTTTGGTAAACCGGAAGTGATGGCGTAACGTCGTTTATCCGGAAAACGTAGAATAATGCCCGGATTCGGCGTACGGAAACGAAAGTCAGTTAATGAGTGAATTAAGGGCAACCCGGGAGTAAATGTATTAAAATGGCACTGTTACTATCTATCTTAAGTTAAAATATGATATTTAAAAATCTTACACGTTAAATAATTCAAAATAATGTCTTAAAATTCGCTTGAAATAGGCGGTTCACAGCAATCATAATCAGATATCTCAAAAATAAGCACACGGACCTGTACATTTTATTTCACCATATTATAGGCCATATGTTTATTTACGACTGAGAGAAGTTTCATTAAAATCTACATTGTAGAACAATTTCTATTCGCGAAAATGTTATGAAAATTGCGTTTTCCCATAGGTTCCCATTATGAAAAATTGCGTGAGGTCGAAATATTTCAAATCAGTCTAGCAAAAAATCAAGCACACGACCCCATCTTTTTTATTTGCTGAAGTTTCTTAGTATATTCGGAAGTTTTGAAAAATCAGAGTTTAATCAAATTCTACATTTTAGAAAAAATTTCGATCCTAACGTGCAGAACTACCTTAAAAAACAGCCATATCGTGCCATTTGTCTCGGAGTAATAGCTGAAATGGCAAAATTTGCTTATTTTAGTCTTGTGAACACAATAGAGACCATATTTATCATTTCATTTTGACCAAACATGTACAGAAGTTATAAATCTATAACATCTCGGTTCTCTGCGAAAACCAGCTATATAGCACCATTTGTCTTGGAGTTATGACCCAACTTGCATTGAAATTATATATCATTAAGATCTTGCTTTTTTCCTCAAAGACTAGCCACATCACGCTATTTGTCTTAGAGTTATGGCCCCTGAAATGGCAAAAATCGCAGATTTAATAACATGTGTAGTGTAGTATTACTCATGTTAGCGATAGAGGGCCATGACGACCCTCTTGTTGATTAGAGGGGTATTTCCGGTCAGGTTAAAGGGAAACGGGACAGTTGTGTGGGTTTTTTTATATAGGCAAAGAAGGAAAAATTTTAACCTGCGGGTAGAATTTTCTTAAACTTTGCATGATCATAGAGCATCATATTAGAAACAAATTTATGAGAAAAAAATGGGGGTTCCGGAGCTACTTTTTGAGTTATCTGCCCCTGAATGCGAGTTTTTTGCTCTTTTATGTCATTTTCAAGAGCAGATAACTTAAGGTAATGGTTAGTTACACTTTATTTGATTTCAGATTAGTGTTTGTTACTTTATTTCCTGCAACTATACAAAATTTGCAGGAATTCTATGAGACGGATTTTATTCTATAGTCGCTTACGCAAACAAATAGAAAATTTCTTCCAATTATGCCCCTTTTTTTCAAGAAAAATGCAGTATGTTTACTCATTGAAACACAGCAAAAAATCTGTTCGATAAAATGGTTTGAAACTTTGTATAATGACTGGAAATGTAATAACAAAAAATAATGTGAAATGAAATAAGGTATCCGTTTGCTAGATTTTGAGTTATCTGCCCTTGAAAATGACCTAAAAGAGCAAAAATCTTGCATTCAGGGGCAGATAACTCAAAAAGTAGCATCGGGACCCCCAATTTTTTGCATAAATTTGTTTCTAATATGATGCTCTATGATCATGCAAAGTTTAAGAGAATTCTCCCCGCCAGTTAAAATTTTTCCTTCTCTGCTTATATAAAAAAAACCACACAACTGTGGCATTTCCCCTTAATATCTTGGTACTGGTTTGTTATCTGGCAATTAAACTTGGAAAGAATACCGTTATCATGACTGGTCTGTTCATAGTAGCATGGTACTACATTTATTTATTAATTTCCCATATCGGTTTGGTTTGTAAGATTTTATTTTTACTGAATGCATGAATATATGAATATGTACGATTAAAGAGGAAGATGCACACCACGTGCAACCCCTGTTCAACTTTTATAGGTTGCATCGCTTAAACAACAAATTAAATGCACTAAAAACAAGGTCAATGCAGTCTCAACATAGAAAGTCTTGTAAAAGCTTGTTTTCGTGGAACACCGGGTATATAAACATATACCGACGACAATGGATACATCAAATAAAATATGTCCTATTCAAAACTCCGACGTGAACTTTGTTGGATTATACTTACTAAGAGAATTTTCTTGCCTGGCCTGGTGTCTGCATTCGTATGGAAACACTCTTATTTAGTATCTCTATAGGAGCGGCACAAGTAACTCCATCGGCGAGGGTGGTGCAGTGGATAGTTTTGCAGATTACGAAACCGGCGGAGCCTGTTGAATTCCCAGTCAGGGTCGGAATTTCCAGAGATATTGTGTCTCTCATCCACCCAGTTAAGACTTTACGTGTATCGGTGCGTTTTACCAGACCCGTAAACGTATGAGTGTAAACTCGTAAATGAGCCAGGGTATAATTTCAATTAATATTAATGGTAGGAACTAACCATCTAGAGTGTCGAGGGATACACGTTCGAGACCGGGTGATAACTACGTGTATCTGTTGCGATTTTCGCCTATCGGTGCTGTTTCAAGCTCGGAAGTTGTCTGTTACTAACATAAAGATACTGTTGTACTGATTTTGATATTTTTGGAATTTTTATCATCATTATCATCATCATCGTCATAATCATCTTCATTATCTTGGACTGGTCCGTTGTAGGATCAATGGTAAGATTAACTGCCCTAAACTGTATTACCTAAATACTGTTGAAAATAGGCGTTCTGAATCCAACAAACAAACATAAAATTCATCAAAACCATTCTACATGGTGCCAAAATTGAGTCGTTTGCAATAATAAGTGTAATATGATCACTACGGATTGTCAATAAATGGTGGTTATTTGTACCAAGGTATTTGGAAATCTGACTAAAGCGAGTTATGATCCGGACACAAACGTATATATTATTGCAAAATAACAAAACAAAACTAAGTTCAAAGCTGTGACCATGATCTTGGATATAGCAACATGGATCATGATCGCAACAAACCTTCTATCCGTGCTGATCATTTGTACCAAAAAATAATTTGAAAATCTGACAATGCATGGGCAAGTTATACCAAGGACAAGAACCTATATGTAACTGCACGAACGCACAAACTCCGCTGTTTCACGGCGGGATTATAAAAATCGAAGGCCTATTTCCTTACAAGCGAGCTCAGTGGGGTGAGGGTAATTAAAACCTAAGGTGTATTTTCAAAAAAAAAAACTCATAGACATTAGTTCGCAGCATGTACAAGGTCGGGCCCTCCTAGACTTAAGGCTAACGACTCCGTCCATGACAAATTGTATATAATTTGTCCGAGGACATAGCAACTTTCTGTTTGTCACCCAACTTGAGACAGCTCTGGATAACGAAAGGTAGCTACAAATGTATGTCGCCACCGGGTTCGAACCAGTGACCTGAGCATGTGGGTCTACATTGCAGCTGGTCGAAGTAACAGTAGAAGTAGCTGAATCATATTATAGTGGTATTGGCAGTGGATGCAGAAATGATGATAAAAATTGAGCCAAGTCACGGGAAAATTGGCATTCGGACATTTTTGTGAATTTCCGGAAAATCTATATTAAGGTGCTCTGGCATTCTGAATTAGGGTCAGAAAACTTCATATTCAGGTAGAATAAGCCTTCTTTGAAAAAGAAAAACAGCGATTGGTGCGGGCTGCACTGATCTGGGTCCACACTGGTTGCAAAGCCTCGAAGATTCCCGAAGGCCCATTTTCTCATGATGTGGCTCAAATAATTTTATGACGTTTTTGACGTCGTCGACGACCACGCTAACTTGTGATGGTGCTTATGGCAGTCATTTAATGATGTTGCGATGACAACCAACTGACTGGACATTTGCAGTATAAAACTCAACATGATACATATGTGTTTCTCAAGTCAACCCCCATGTTAGACAAACACATTCGTAACACATTTTATCTGTTACGAATGCGATCGCATACATACGAAATCTGTTACAAATGCGATCTGTTTCGAATGTGGTCCTACAATGCTTCAATTCGCTGAGTTTCAATTAGTCGTGGCACTTTATTACAGCACAGAATTTTATTACAACACATATTTCAAATCTAATGGTTTTTTTTTCTTTCATCAAAGGCATAAGGAAAGTGACAAAACACGTTTTTATAGACATGTACATTACCAATGGGCAATACTTGCAATCGCTTGTAACCTTAAATCCACCAAGTTTTTATCGTACAATTTTCGCAGTAGCGATAGTACATGCTTCGAGCATAGTATGTTGAAATTTTGAGATCGATACGTTTTGTTTTAGAACTGGAAATATTCAAATTTAAAAAGTGCACACTTTCTAATTAAAAGTGGTATTCATTTCCATTGCATTCAGGTTTTCTGCTTTTCACGCTGGTTTACAGCACGACAAGTTGGAATTTTAATGCCTAATTTCAAGTTGTCGCATGTCAAGCAGCTCCACAAGTCGATTGTGACAACAGGATTCCGTAATAAATATATTAAATAAGAATATCAGTATGATTAGAAAAGCAGCACATGATTCACGCATAGATAGATAGGTCTTCCTTTAATAGGGAATCGATCCTACCGATTTTCAAATCGGGATCGATCCTTTAAAGGTCTAAACATCAATACAAATATGGGTATCTTTTTGTTTGTTGTTTTCTTATTGAACGAAATCTTCAATGTTTATCGATGTTAAAATGGAACTTAGTGAAGTTTTTATGCGCGCTTTTTATAGAACTGTGTCAGGTCATGCATATTAATGAATGTAGCCCTGCAACATACAATACAAAAGGTACAATACGGATTTTTTCTTCCTGTTCATATTTATTTGTGAAATACAAAAGTGTTATTATAACAGTAGCTCTATCTTGGATGCTGTATTCGGCTCGAGTGGATTTTTGCCAGATCGGATCTCACGAGGTGCGCAAGAGCCGAGAATGATCCGACCGTGGAAAATCCACGAGGGTCGAATACAAAATCCCAGATCTAGCTACAGTTATAATGATCCTTTTATTACATACCTTCATTTTTTTGTTTGTTTGTTGCACGAACAATGACAAAAACTGTAATTATAATGGAAACGTAGACAGTGGTAGTTAAAATTTTTTTATCTTTGAATGTATGCGGAATAAGCTCAAAATTACGATGTCCTGAATTCGTGTCATACATTAATGATTTTGATATAGTAGGTTTACAGGAAACAAAAACTGATGATACGGATGAAATAATAATTACTGGGTTCACAGTTCATATGTTTAATAGAAAGAAACTGTCTAATCATAGATCGGGGGGTATTGCAATTTTGATTAAACAAAATATAGATAAATATGAAAAAGTTGAAGAAAATAGTGACTAAAGTACGCTGACCCTAAGCAATACTGGAATATTATAAATGGAAAATCTACTCAAAATGGAAAAACAGCAAAATTTAACGACTTCTATGAATATTTTAAAGACATAAATGAAAACTTAATCGAAACTGAAAACAACAGCGACGATAATATGTCAGAAACCGCTAACGTTAAAAACAATGAGGAAATAGATGTCCCAATAACAGAAAAGAAATACTAGATGCTGTTAAACATTAAAAAATAACAAGTCACCAGGTTGCGATGAAGTTATTAATGAACATATAAAATATACAGTTCATTCTATGATACATGTATATAGAAAGTTATTCAACCTAGTTTTTGATCACGGTATTATTCCAGAAAGTTGGACCATTGGACATATTAAACCTATCTATAAAAACAAAGGTAGTCCAGAATCGCCTGAAAATTATCGCCCGATATCTTTGTGAAGTTGTTTTGGTAAACTCTTTACATGTATCTTGAATAACAGACTTACAAAATATGCTGACAAAAATAACCTGATACATGAAACTCAAGCAGGATTTCGAGAAAGTTATTCAACAGTTGACAATATTTTTATCCTCAAAAGTCTCATTGACATAGTTCAGTCGAACAAGAAAAAAACTGATTTGTTGCTTTGTGGATTTCAAACAAGCTTTTGACTCCGTTTGGAGAGTAGGCCTATGGCAAAAACTTATTAAAGAAAATATAAATGGCAAATGTCTGAACGTTACAAAAAGTCTGTATCAAAATATAAAATCTAAAGTCTTAACTTCAGAGGGATCTTCTTCATTTTTCGATTGTCTCATTGGAGTACGTCAGGGTGAAAATCTGTCGCCTTTTCTTTTCTCAATAAATTTGAACGATCTTGAACAGCATTTGAATACAAGTTAAATACATCAATTGAAGAAACTCATTTATATTTGAAACTCTTTATACTGTTGTATGCAGACGATACAGTTATCTTTAGTGACAGTGAGACTGACCTGCAAATAGCTCTAGATAAATTTAAAATATACTGTGATGAATGGAAATTGAACATAAATACTACCAAAACTAAAATTATGGTCTTTAGTAAAGGCCGACCAAGGGAACATAAAGTATTTACTATAGGTACAAATGCCTTAGAAACGGTTGATAACTACAAATACCTAGGTTTATTTTTTAGTAAAAGTGGTTCTTTTTACAAGTCAAAAATCCATATTGCTGAACAAGCTAATAAAGCCATGTTTGCATTGTTGAAAAAGGTGAAATCACTCGCCTTACCATTCGACTTACAGATAGAATTGTTTGAAAAACCATAAAACCTATCTTACTCTATGGAAGCGAAATTTGGGGCTATGGTAACGCGGATGTTCTCAAAAAAGTGCAACTCAAGTACTACAAATACATCTTTAACTTTAAAAAGTCCACACCATCTTATATGATTTATGGTGAGACTGGGGTGCTTCCGCTAAAAATTGATATACATAACAGAGTCATTACTTATTGGACAAGAATTATTGATAATATTAATAGCAGCGATAACACTAAACTCGCTTCCAAAGTTTACACAGTACTATTAGAGCTACAATCAGAAAATAAAATAAAGTGCCAATGGCTTGAAAACATTAAACAATATCTTTGTGAGGCAGCTTTTTCAGGGGTGTGGTATAGTCAAAGTTTTAATAGTAGCAAATGGCTTAAGACAACAACGTACCAAAAATTAAAAGATATTTTTATTCAGACCTAGCAGGCTGAAATATACCAAACGTCTGGCACAAATATTTACAAATATATAAAGACCTTTTTTAAACGTACTATATCAATTGACAAGTTGCCCTTAAATCGGTGTAAAAAGATAATATCTTTTCTAACGAGAAACCTGTTTTTGTGCCCAATATTTGAAACTACAGAGTTAAATACATAGAAAGACATATAAGAATACGTCCAAGTATGTTCAAATTTGTCAATTTAGTATCAAGCGAAAATGTAATTTCACTTACAAAGCTAAGCTTATTCTGTGAGAAAATCATGGATTATTTCAAAACAAATTAACTAATGACACAATATTTGAAAACACTATACTTAAGTTTTGCAACACTCTCACACACTGCATATACACAAATATACAGAAACTGTTGTGATCGCCTATGTCTGACTAGGTGTGAAGTCGTAGCGAGTAGACGTGTTTTTTTTCTGCTCTCGAGTTATTGGTTTTTTAATGATTAACTTGGATTGATTTGGGTTGACTTGGATATTTTGGTTTCTTTTGGACATAATAAGAATTTAAATAGTATGAAATATTATGAAGAATAAGAAAAGATACAGAAGCAGTGGAAGTGATAATTTGAATTCTAGTAAAATTCAGAAACAGAGAGGCCCATCAGAGGGTTCGGAGGACTTAAGTGAAAATATCAGTGAAAATAACAGTGTAGTAGTCAGTGAAGTATTAAAGTGGACCAATAGTGTGTTATACGATCCGGTAGACAAGGAAGTTGAGCAAGTGATAGATTCACCAAGTGAGTCAAGTAGCATGATGGCGTCACATGAAAAGTGTGAAGCAAGTAAGTCTGAGTGTACCAATCCATCTAACAGAGATATCATGAACATGTTACAAACTATATGTCAGAGAATTAGTGTAGTTGAGGAGAAGTTAAGTACGTTGGATAATCTAGAGAAGAAAGTCGAAAGTTTCGAACGTGAACTGAAAATGATTTGGTGTTCCATAGAAGATAGACAAAAGAAGACTGATAATAGACTGACAAATGTAGAAGAGAAATCAGAGAGTATAGAGTTCTCTGTAGGTCAGGTGCAAAGTAAAATATCCGAACTTCAAAACATGAAAGATAAAGTAGCCGATGATTTAGTATATCTGCAGTCGCAGTCTATGCGGAACAACTTGTTGTTTACAAATATTCCCGAGTCTACAACAGAGGGCACGGACGAGACCGAGGCAAAGTTAAGGGCTCACTTACACGAGAGAATGCGTATCGCTAAAGATCAAGTGGACAAGATAAGCTTTGAAAGGGTCCACAGAACAGGCGTCAAACAAGCAGGTAGAGATAGAAACGTTGTAGCGAAATTCACGTTGTTCAAAGAACGTGAATTAGTACGTCGCCAATGGAAATCGTTGCAGGGAACAAAATATAATGTATTCGAACAATTTCCAAAGGAGATCGTAGAGAAGAGAAAGAGGCTCCAACCTAAACTGAGGGAGCATAGAAGCAAAGGTGATACTGCCTGGATTGCCTATGACACGTTGTATGTCAATGGGAAGCCGGTAAAAGAGTGAGGGTACGAAGGGGGTGAGCTAAAACTGTTATCCTGGAATGTTAATGGTCTAACGAGGGATAAAAAAGACAGTGAGGATTTTGTAAATATTCTTTCCAAAAATGATATTTGTTTTTTGTATGAGTCTTGGACATGCGCCTCAAGTGACGTTTCGTTAAATGGGTATATATCCCATAACTTTTACAGGAAATTCCAACACAGACATGCAAGACGGGCTAGTGGGGGTATTGTGCTTTATTACAGAGAAGAGCTTAGAGAAGGTATATCTGTTGTTAAAAACCAGTCGGACACATTAATTTGGATTAAACTCGATAGAATTTTTTTTAATTTAGACGATGATGTATATATTTGTGGTGCCTATGTCTGGTGCCAGGATTCTCCCGCATATAATGTTTTAAATATTGATTTATTTGATTGTTTGGAAGAAGATGTTATAAACTTTCAAAGCCTTGGGTCAGTATATGTAGTTGGTGATTTCAACAGCAGGGTTGGTATGAAAGCAGACTTTATTGTTTGTGATCGTTTGAATACATTTATAGATGATGATCACTATGTTCCAGATTTGACCATGTATCGGGCCTCACCAGATCGCTCAAGTAATAGTCATGGTACTAAATTACTTGACCTTTGCAAATCTACAAACATGAGAATTGTTAACGGTAGACTCGGTCACTCAGATAATTATACATATATATCGAGAATGGGTTCGTCAGTTATTGATTACTTGTTAACTAGTGAACAAAATTTTAAAAATGTGTATGATTTTACAGTTGAATCCGTTAATGAGTGGAGCGATCACGCACCGCTGATCTTATCTTTACATTGTAATAAGATTTATGAATGTCACGACGACCAGTCTTACTCTAATGTTAAATGGAATAATTTACATCGAGATGAATTTAGATCGGCTTTAATCTCAACATTACCCGAATTGAACAGCATTGTTAGAAATATAAACTGTAATAGTCGTGAATCTGTGAACGAAGCCCTTTGTAATTTAACTTCGGTTGTACGCAATGTTGCAGACCCTCTTTTTACTAAATCGTATACGAGACAGTCGCATGTTTATTTTAACGATAATTTACAAGTTAATAACGCTGAGTGGTTCGACAATGAATGTACTATGGCAAGAAAACGTTATTTAGAAGCACGGAATGATTTTAATATGTGCAAAACTGATACTAGCAGAACACATTTTTGTAACTGTAAAACTGAGTATAAAAAACTTGTTAAAAGGAAAAAGGTTTGCATTTATGTGCAAAAAATTGTCTGACATTGAAAACTTACGTAAAAGTAAGCCTAAGCAGTTCTGGCGGTATTTTAAGCGTAATAAAAACAACACTTCCCGTATTTCATTGGAAGATTTTCGTGTATATTTTGAAAACTTAAGTAATGACATTTCTGTATCTACAAATGATGATGCTGAAGATTTTGTTAATAACCATAATTTTAATAATACTAATACTTGTTTTCCAGAGTTAGATGAACCTATAACTGTTTCAGAAATAAATGATGCTGTTAAGTGTTTAAAACCTGGTAAAGCCACCGGTAATGATTTATTGTTAAACGAATATTTTATCGAAAGCATTGACATTTTATCTTCTCATTTATGTGATGTATTTAATGCAGTTTTAAATTCCGGTTTCTTCCCGGAACATTGGGCAGACGGTGTTATTGTTCCTGTACACAAAAAGGGGGATTATGATAATGTGCAAAACTATAGAGGAATTACACTAGTTAGTTGCCTGTCTAAATTATTTACGACTATTTTAAATAAGAGAATTACCAAGTTATGTGATAAACACAATATTATAACAGATTCACAATTCGGTTTTAGAAAGGGTAAATCCACAGTGGATGCTATTTTTGTTCTCATGTCTATTATACAAAAGTATATTTATGAAAATAAAAGGTTGTATGTAGTCTTCGTTGATCTAATGAAGTGTTACGATACTATTAACCATAATATACTTTGGTTTAAATTGTTTAAATTGGGAATTCAAGGAAAGTTTTTACGCATAATTAAAGATATGTACCGCAAGGTTAAGTCTTGTGTAAAGTCTTTGAATAGCTTTTCTGATTATTTTGAATACGCAATCGGTTTGCGACAAGGCGAGGTCATGTCACCAGTTATGTTTTCTCTCTTTATTGAAGATCTCGAGTTATTTTTACAAGGTGATGTTAACTCTGGGTTAAATATTGATGACATTATTTTGATTCTATTATTATTTGCTGACGATATGGCTATTTTAGCGAAATCTCCTCAAGAACTACAAAACCATCTTGATACTTTATTTACCTATTGTGAAAATTGGGGTTTAAAAGTTAATGTTAACAAAACAAAGATAATGGTATTTAGAAAGCGTGGGGGCTTGTTACCTGATGAACAATGGACTTATAATGGAAATATTATCGAAGTTGTCAATAATTTTAACTATTTGGGAACAGTCTTCAATTACACGGGTAATTTTAATCTAAATCAAGAACACCTAGCAAGTAAAGCTCTTAAAGCATTAAATATACTATTAGTGAATTTTAAAAAGATACCTTTAACGCCTAAAACATTATGTCAATTGTTTGATGCTTTTGTTGGTTCAATCCTTGGATATGCTAGTGAAATTTGGGGCTACACGAAATCAAAAGAAATTGAAAGAATTCATTTAAAATTTTGCAAACGTATTCTAAATGTAAAGCTAAATTGTAGCAATGTTAGCATTTATGGTGAATTAGGTCGATATCCTCTTTATGTAGCACGTTATGTACGAATTGTAAAATACTGGTGTAAAATTCAGAGTTCAGATAATATTTTGATAAAAACGATGTATAATGAAAGCTTGCAATTGTGCAATAGAGGTTGTAGAAATTGGGTTTATAATGTTAAGAAAATGTTAAGTGAATATGCTTTTATGTATGTATTTGATGACGACTTTGTAGATTTTCAAACTTTACCAAATTTATTTAAACAAAGAGTTATGGATTGTTTTATTCAAGAGTGGCATAGTAGTTTAGATAGAAACCAAGTTCTCTTAAATTACAAGTATTTGAAAACTAATTTTGGTTATGAGATTTACTTAAACATTTTGCCATACAATCTCCGCTATTATTTTTGTAAATTAAGAATTTCTGTCTTACCGTTAAGAATCCAAACTGGCCGATATGCAAGAAATAATACTCCTAGAGACCAAAGGAAATGTTTATGTTGTAATTCTGATGTCGACATTGAAGACGAGTTTCATGTTATTTTTATATGCCCTTGTTATAATGATTTGAGAAGTAAATATATTACACGATATTTTAGAAATAGACCTTCTATGTATAAATTTTTAGAATTATTAAACTCAACAGATAAACGCATTCTAGTAAACTTATCGAAATTTGTTAAAGAAATGTTAACAATTAGGAATTCTATTCTTAATATGTAATATGTTCATCCTCTGTTTAACTATTAATGTTATGTATAATGACGAAGTATTTGTACCATATATGATTATCTCGCTATGACTGTCACCTATTCGTTTATTTATTTGAATTTATAATGACTATGTACCATGTACACGTCTACGAAATAAACTTCTGTTCTGTTCTGTTCTGTTCTGACTTAAATACTTTATTTTGTAGTACATATATACCTGTATGTTATAATTAGGTCAAACAGGTGAGCGTATCAGCCCCCTTGGGCCTCCTGTCATATCTCTCCTCCTTTTTTTTCTTGTAAATAGATATGTTGTTCAAATGATTATATTAATTCTGTATAAAACACAAAGGCTACACATTATACTTGTTAATTAACTACAATTAAGTCGCCGTTTTCCATTGTTACACGTGATGTTTTATCATGACGTTATATTGTGTGCTATGCTGATGTTTCCCATTATTGTGGGACTTGTTCAAAATGTAAATAAAATCTTGGAAATCTTGTTTTGTTATTGAAAGAAATCGTTTATCGATATTAAAATGGAACTAAGTGAAGTTTTTATGTGCGCTATTTATAGAACTGTGTCAGGTCATCCACATTAATGAAAGTAGTCCGGCAACATACAATACATAAAGTACAATACGGAATTTAAAACGTACAATATGGATTTTTTCTCTGCCTGTTCATATTTAATCGTGAAATACGGGCCGATATTTTACAGAATTTATATAGGACGTTGCGTACGTTGTTGGCGAACATCGGAAATTTGCAAGTTTCTTACACTTCAATGTTTCATGAAATTCGTTTTAGAAATACGGTTGTTTATATTCTTATATCACAAGAAAGGCAGAACAATCGCCCTGTTAGTAAATGTGATCGCACTTACGTTTAAAAATTAGTAAAAATTTAATTCGACATAGAATCATAGAAAACAACACAAAAACGTCATGTAAGATGTAACAGAATTTACCAATGCGCTTTATAAATACGGCTTGGTAGATTCATAAAATTATTTTTTCCGTCAAATAAGAAGACTCGGTGACGTGACGTCAACTATATTTGCCGTCATTTCAGTCATTTGCTGTTCAAAACTTCCGCTAATAAACAGGAAGACAAAAGACAGATCCAACGGAAAACATAAGATTTTATGTCTGTCCTCGACCGGATTTGTTAAAACTTCTGTATTTTCTTTCACTATTGTATACTTTCTATAATACTTATTTTGACAAAAAGTACATAAATTCTACTAATGAATTAGAAAGTTTTTGTCCTATTTTGACTTTGATAAAGGCGTTTAATATATGTATACTTTAATCTAGCCGCGATGTCACACATGTCAAAAAATTCAAAAAATGAAATTACGAAGTTGTTACGTGCCGAAATATTTAAAGAAATATGTATTTGTTTATAAAACTGCGACTACAGTCTGAAAGTACATATAATTGTCTGCAAATTGATATGCATAGGTCTTATATTGAATATAAATTAAATTTAACACATGAAAATTGCAAAATCTAGCCGAGATGTCACAGCCGTGAAATTAATGTAACGTCGACGTTACGTTTGAAAACTAAATAACGTATACGTATTACAATTGTATCCGAACATTCCAATATAATTCATTGTCTGATAACTAATTTGACTGAATAAATATTATATGTATATCTATATCAAATATTTCTTTAAATATAGGAAGGACATGATTTATGAAAACTGTAGCCAAAACACCCCAAGTAATCCCTGTAACGTCAAAACGGTTAAAAACGACGATAACGTCAGTTACGCTAATGAACGCCAACAATGAGCGTAACGTCATAGGTATATTATAAAACAACATCTGCCTAATGACTGATCGTCTGCTTTCCACATACAAAATATATGCAATATTCTACTAGTATGTTTTGTACTTCAAGATCGTATGAGGTTATTATGTGAACATGAAATCATTATATATAAACTTGTCACGAGAAAATGTATATTATGTATAAGTTAATAAAATTCTGTTCACTTCTGTTCTGTTCTATCAAATGTAAATATAACGTCCTCTCAAAATCTTTTTCAACATCCCCCCCCCCACGCCCCCGTTTTATTCCCCACTAGAACTATATATATTGTGGAATGACTTTCCTGGTATTATATACAGCCAAACCACTACCACTGAAAATACCTCTGTTTTAAAGCCCTAAACGGACGGACAGCTCCGTTTATTTTCATTCCATATGTGCTGATATGTCAGCTTGTATTAACAAGAGGGTCATGATTATCCTAAATCGATCAGGCTAGAGAGTGAACAATTTTGAAAGAAGACCACAAGGAGTTAAATTATATCTTAACAAATGACTGACAGGTCAAACACCATACAGTTCTTAGGTCTTTAACATAGAGTGAAACAAAAACATACAAAGACAGTTTGGGAAGGGATGAATGCCTGTATTTTAGAATATCTCTTTATAATGGTTTTATTTTTACCTCTAATGGTCCTTTAAAGGGGTCAAATGTCCCCCATTTGCATAACAGTTGGAGAGAACGTTATATTGGTGCTGCAGACCAAGTTTGATTGTAACGAGCAAATCAAAAGTGCAAATTTTGTCATAATAAATTGCATGAAGGATGAATTCCATTTAATTTGTTACAGATACAGACATTTAAAAACAACATATAACGTTATTCTACACAAGAAAATCAATGCTTCATCCTGTAAAAAGGTGATAAGGCTGCGCTCATCAGATGTCTTTCATTCGTATCATTATATACGCTTATGCTTATTATGTATATAGTTAAGTTGTGCTCATTTATAGTCACAATTTTTCCTCCAAGTATTTTACTACCTTAATACTGCCTAATTTTGTTATGATATGCTGAAATAAATTGAAAATTTGACAAATGTAATTAACAGTACAGTAACCTAGAGGTCGTGGCTTCGAGCCCTACTACCTCCTTATATAACACAAGTACTTTTTATTCAGAAAGCGGACTCGAGGCTGGTTTAAATAAGCTTGAAACATTCATCGAAATAGAGCTAAAACAAATAAGCACAAAGCTAAACTGAAGTACTTTTTATGAAAGAAAGGGGAATACATGAAATGTCAAACATAGTAGAAATACTGAAAACGATTATTGTATTCAGTAACTGTGTATGTCTTTAAAGGTCCAATACTAAGGAAAGTGAACATTTTAATTTCTTTTAAAAAGCACAGAAACTATTTCATTTTATTGGAAAATGAAAGTTGGTATGTAGAAATTCGAAATAAATCGTAGTATATGTACAATTATTTTTCTATGAAGTATGAAGAAAGTTAAAAAGACCTGGGGGGTCATTCTGTCGATTCATTGAAATTTCAACATAATACACATACATTTCTTTGAGTTCCAAAGACCTTCTGTAAATTTTGACCTGCCAATCTTCATTATTTAGTGTCTTGCAGAAGTCTATGCACTGGCTATGAAAAAAATTGCCAACTCACTTTCCCTTAGTAATGGACCTTTAAATAAAAAGACACCAATTATGTATACTCCGCTGCCTTGATTATCATCCAGAAAACAACTTATAACATCTTTTATAGATAAAAGATTACTTTATGCTTATGATTTTCATTTTAATCGTGATGTTTTACCGTCAGTATGGTTATTTGATATATCACACAAATAACAGCCCGAAGACACCCATCTGCTTATCTGTGTTCCACTTAAATGTTGACATTGCAATTGTAGTTATAATCAACACTTAAAATCTCGGTTTAATCAACTGTATTTGTAATACATGATGAAACAGTACATATAATACACTAATTACCAATACAATCTTTGAAAACAATGATATTCGTGACGATATGACAATAGAACAGGTACGTTACAAGATGATAACACTGCGCCGCGAGCTAATCCAGCTGCACGTAGACCACTCGCCCCCGAAGATGGCTTTTGCGATAATCTATTGTTTACGTACACGAAAAAAGTCCAACCTTATTTGATTTTCGGTCGAACCTTTTTTTAACCAAATCAGAAAGTTTGTAAATTTACTGACATTTAGGTTGAACACACCAAAATAACCTGAGTTGTTCTTTATAAAATCCACTAAGGTTTACTTGATAAAGCTTCTTAAACATTTTCTGAAATATCGGATTTGCAAATATTTTAATTCCCTTCAAGATCAATATATTTATACTATAGAAAAAGGAAAAAGGCTGTTGGCTTTTATGTAAGAAAGTTACGCTACATAAACTAAAGCCTTTACTCATATCGCATGTTTCCATGCTTATAATTCGTACGCCGCCATTTTTATCAAACAGAAATATGGCGCACTGAAAGTCATTTAAATAATAGTTTTGAGAAGGACATTATATCAGGACTACTTGTATCAACACCCGCGTTGGCTTAGCTTTTTCCTATAAAGGAACAAGCTGCAAATATTGTTTTACCTACAGAAATGTTGCCCTTTTCTGAATAAGCTAACTGTAAGGATGCGCAGGTATAAGGCACAGCACATTATCGTATCGGTTTCTCATAGAATTTTCTTTACTTTCTAAGAATAAAGTCCAAAAATTCCCAATTAGGGAATTTCCCTATTACTTCCCTAACTTTTGTGTAAAAGAGATATATAGAATATCTCAATAGATAAGAAATATATCTCGATACAACTTATGTTCTTTATAGTGTTTGTATGCCCTTTGTGTGGAGCATTCAGAAGAGAATTGTATATATCTTTTTAAAGATGCTTCACATAAAAGGTTGATATATATGTACATGTGACCAGACATATCGTAGACCTACACTGATGTATGACAGAAAACAAATAATTCATATGTTCATAATGTTTGGCCTTAATAATGATATATATATATATACTGAAAGTTTGAACAGTAACGGCAGAATCTTGACTACAACTAGGAAGTTCAGAAACAGAATTCATACTTGAACTATCGTAAAACATTACTTTTGAACTAAAAACATTAAGCATAACTATATTCGGAATTCTAGTTAAAGGAGGTACCTGTACAAGCTCATATAATTATATTTGTTTAATACGAACATGTGTTCTCCATTTAAACAACTAGTACTTATACCAGAAGACTGTTTAATTCATTTTCATATCTACAATTATTTTTTTACATACATTGTAACTGATATTTATATAACGTTGTGTAGCCTATCCTCATTGAAAGTTTAGTTCGTGTTTTTATTTTCTAAATATGAAATTGTTCAGTACAACTTCGAGAGGAGGCAGTATGAATTATGTATTTATGGCATAATCAAACTTTTTGTCAAATATATTTTAATGCATTTGTTTTATACTTTATCTAGGTTCTCTTACTTGAAATATATATTTAAACGCCATTAATTACAATGAGTCAAAATATAAGAATCGTGAATTTTAATGAAATGTTGTCAGTATTTGTCTTCTTTAAATATGTATATTGCACATTTTTCTTTGTTCAGGAATCAAAAAATGTTAATTCTCGCCGGAGTACTAATTTTGAGTGTCATGTCAGCGTATGCGACACCTAAGTTGAAACCCCTTTCCGGAGATGTTGGTAGGTTCCTTTGAAGTATTTATAAATAAATGGTGACTCGTCACGTTAAAATCTTCTTGCAAAAAATAAAACGCTTAGTTAAGAAATGTTGTCTAAATTAAAGGAAAAACATTGTACTTTTATTGCATTTTGGTGTTATTACAGAATAATATATATACTTTGAAGAACACTTATATACATAATTCTATACAAATAAATATGGTAGAAAATGTATGTGTGATATCAGTTACTTTGAAATGTTCCAGTTAAGGTATCAAATTAAAGACAATTCTTAAACATTAACACACTGAACACTGCTAAATAGCAATTTAATCTTGGTTTTGGTTGAATGCCTAATCAAAAAGTACTTGTCTACGTAAATATTTCATCGACTTCAGAGCACGTGACGTTGAACGAAATAAAGACTGGTCGTGTCAGAGCGGAACGATCTGTGGAGGATTGCAACTACCCACCAACTCTTCATTTCACGTTCCGTGTTCAGGGAGAAAAAATCACCTTGAATCTAGAAAAAAATATTTATTTGTCAAGGAGTGCGCCAATATTCATAACAAATAACGGACACTCGTACAGAGAGGACACGAACAACACAAACGTAAGTGTGAAAAGTCGTCTGGTCACTTAATTTTATAGGGTGTATATCAAAATCCCCTTGATCAAAATCCCCTCCACTGAAAAATGAATGGGTGTTACAAAATCCCCTTCACACATTTGAAGGGGGTATCATAATCCCCTCTGTGATTAACATTATAGATATATAGATATCAGTGCTCAAAATTATATTTTGTTTGCTAAAGGCATCGTAATTACGTGCTTTATGCAATAGACTTTAAAGTTGTATATAGTTGTATTTGAACTTGAAAAATAAGTAAAAATCACAGAGGGGATTATGATACCCCCTGCAAAAGTATGAAGGGGATTTTGTAACACCCTGTCATTTTTCAGTGTAGGGGATTTTGATCAAGGGGATTTTGATTGTCTCCCAATTTTATATCGTGCATTTTTTAAATCATTAGACATGTGCGGATCCAGCCAATTTTCTCAGAGGGGATCCGACCACCCCTCACTATGACAAACATGTGTCTCTATACACTAAATAATTTGATGGGTTTTTTGTTGATGCTAGCGGTTTACAAGTACAGGGCTGCCAAAAAGTTTTTGTTGAACAGACTGAAGTAGAAAAGTAAGCGACTAGCTAGTGGGTCCGGGGGCATGCCCCCCTGGAAATTTTTGAAATTCAGCGCTTCATTTCCTGCATTCTGGGGCATTTAGGAGCATTTAAGAACACCTTTTCCACTGTAATTTTATATACAATTTTCCCCTTATTTTCACGTTTTTATGAGCTCAACTGTTATTTGGGAAAAATAATAAAATTAAATTTTCTTAAGGTAAAATTCTTTGTTTATTTAAGATAATTAACATAGAACAGAACAGAACAGAATGTTTATTAAATAACGTATACAACATTGTGTACATAGTTATTGGTAAACAATTTTACAGCTTACATTAAATATAAATTACGTCGAGGTCATATGTATATATCAGCAGTCGCATACACTTTGAATGCGTCCTAATGTTGCCTTTTCGAAAATCCATTTTCTTTCCTTCTTCTCTTCTTTTTTATTTATTTATTTTTTTTATTTTCCACCCCTGGATCAGCGCATGTTAGATATAATGCGTATACAATATTTTTGTTACAATTTACAAGCTTATTACAAGCACAACAACAAGAACAACAGCACAGAAGATGAAAGTATATTGTCACGCATTAAAAAAGTTATATGAAACCTGTACATTTCTAGACTGACCAACTTATAAAAACTAAATTCCGGGCAATATTGGTCAAATATTTAAAGCGTGTAAATGCATTCGAGAACCCGGCGTGCACAGCCATTTAAACAAGTCTAAAAGCAGTTTTTTTTTTCTATGAGATGTTTAAGAAAATCATATCATAATTTTGTTGTTATGGGTTCGGGGAATTTTACATATTTAAACGGAAGTCCAGACCGCGCAAATAGTGTGTGCTTATAGTTAAGTCGTCACCTGTATCTCATATGTACGTTTCATTACAGGATTTTGCTGTTTACCAAGACTTGTTAAGAGGTAGCGCTATGTTGGTTTCTTGTCAAGATGACGGGACATTCAGATTGGTAAGGAAATAATTTCCATCTAGTAGAGTGGGTTTTTTTTGATGATGCAGTCGTAGAAAGTGAATAAAAGTTTAATATCTTTTTGTCTTGAAAGGTAAAAAATTATCTGAAACACCAAAAGAATAATCATACGATATATGTAAGGTCATAGTAATAAAATTTCAAAGACAACTGTATTTTTCAAAAGCATTTTCCCGAAAATATCGGGTTTTTTTTTTCATTTAGAGGGAAACGCAACTTAGTTTCTCAGTTCTTTTTATCTGTTTAAACGTTTAAAATCATTTAAGGTGAAGAAGGTGTAATTCAGCGACGTCTGGCGGAACGCCAAACGTTACGCTTCGCAACGTCGCGTCATTACGTTCTATTAAGAAACAAAATGGCGCCGAGCGATGCGGGAGGGCGATACACCGGACGTACATTACAATAGCCGTGCAAAATTCGTTTGAAGTCAAAACATGTGCAGAAAAATGATTATTTTTTATATTTTCTTTGGCTGACATGGGTGGTTTTTTGTCCTACTTTCGTGTTTATCGCTTTTCCGTAATCGGGGATCACGTGATTTTAAAATTCATTTAAACGAATATCCCGTTTAAAGACGTACCACTTATGAAGTTTTGAAAACATTTATTTCGGAAGAGCCTAAATTGCCCCCCCCCCCCCCCCCCCCCACGCGAATGATATTCATGAAGTTTTTGTGAGTTAAGGTTTAGGAGTATATCACCAAAACACAGAAATATTCTATAAACGAACAACATCGTTACCAATCTTTAACACCATTACATGCGTATTAACAATATTCTGAAAAATTTGTCCTTTGAAAATGAATCCATTGTAAAATATACAAATAAACATTTGCTTAAACGTGTTCACCTAGTTATGATGAAATTTCACACTCGCACGCTATTTCAAATGGCATCAAAACGAAAGTGAACAGATCCTTGAAAATGGGAGTTTTTAAAGCGTTGATTCCGGAAAGTGGGCCCTTAGGCAGTCATTTTCCGGATCAATGTTATATCATACGTCCTTGCAGTATTCGACCGATATCAGGTGCCATATTTTCAAAGAACTGTTACACAAGTTTGTTTTGATGCATTTGCAATAGCGTGCGAGTGTTGAAATTTCACATAACTAGGTGGAACACAGTTTTCAGCAATTGTTTATTTTTATTTCTTTACAAATGGCATTCATTTTCAAAGGGGGGCAACATTTTCAGAAAATTTTAAGTACGGGACAGTACGGCAGAACATGTAATGGTCAGTTAAAATATTAGTAACGATGTTGTTCGTTTATCAAAAATTTCTGTGTTTTGGTGGTATACTCCTAAACCTTAAAAAATGTTGAATTCCCTATGTTTGTAAACGTTATCGTTGGTGTTTGCATCTATTCATAAATTATAGCCTCGTTTCGGAGCATTCTTCCGGGAAGAAAAAACGAAGATGCGCGAAGAAGCAGTCGGAAAACATACTTAAATGTCTTTTCTATACGATAATGGGTACAGGCTTGAGAATTATGAAAGGCATGTCAAAATTCTTATATATTTTGAAGACTGCTGATGTGTATAAATTTTATTTATCAATCAGACATCTTATATCATTGCTGTATAACATACAACCATAGCAGTTATCAAACGCATTGTCATAATAAAAATGAAAAATTATGAAAAACTTTAAAATTTGAGGTTTGTGTTTTGTTTCGTATTGTAGGTAGAAATGATTTACCGACAATTTAACTGTTATTGTTTCCAAACTTCCTAACGGTATCAACTTGCTCAACATTTATTACTGACAACATCTCTGTAGTAGGTTTGTTTAGATGCAGTAGTTCCAAAAGATAAATTATAGCAAAAGCAAGTAAATTGGCGATCGCTCAGTCCCGAATATGTTACAACTTTGCATGCTGCATATTATTCCTACATGGTTTCATGTCTCTATCATTTTTTAAAATAAATGTAACAAAAATCTTGAAGCACTTAATGAGATACATGCGACACAATTTTATGTATATTTTCGACTACGTCAAGGGCCATAACACTGGTCTGACTATGTGAGATCAAATTGAAACATTATATACTCAAATGGCAATACTGATAACTATCCTGTGAGGTTTGATTACTCTGGGTCAATACTTTCTTAGATATGTCAGACACTATTTCGGACTGACGGACGGACGGACGGGGGAACACTAATTGCCCCGACCAAACATAACTTGGATAGGACACATAAAAAGATATATTTCAAATTGTTACATTCTTTATGCAAAGAAATTTACCACCAGTTGCACCGTATATTATACTTAAAAACACATCTTGAAATATGTCCTAACATTTCATGCGAAAAAAATGTACGGCTTTCTTTTCACCACGGAATACAATGAAAAATCAGATTATTTCCGACCGAATATTTGTATATGTACGTGTATATACACGGGCTTAATTGTGTTTTGTCTCGCAATTGTACAATCTAAGTAGGTAACTTGAAAATTACCAAATATGTTTACGTGATAAAGACAACTATGAAATATAATGATTTGGAAATACAAGAACGAAAGTATGTTTTAGAAAATATTAGATTTTTTAAAACGGAATGGCTAAATATCTATTTGCAAACAGCATACACAGTTTTAGTAATAAGACGTTTGCGTAACGTCAGAAAAAAACCGGGAAAGTACGCAACGTTAAACGCCGCCATAGCGCCATTTGAAACTTTATCATTTTTTGCGACTTCATAGCTCGAAAACGAAGTCGGTAGTCAAGGACTTTTTTTTCGTTATTTTGTTGAGAAATGCCTTTAAAATAATTGTGTAAATTTTAAAAAAATTCTATGGACCAGTAAATGCATGCTCCCAATTTATACAAGAAACGTCATTTCCGTAGAGGTCAGATTTTGGAACAACACATGCTAAGATTTATGGTTACAACTTAATTAATCGGAAAGAGTCAGCCTCAAACTTATCACTTAACAAACTCGCGTGCAGTCAGGGTCGCTGTGGGCTAACATTTATCTGGTAGACGTGTATTTCATTGATTTATCAAATGATTTTCTTATGATTTTTTATGTTTGAAAAATGCACGAGAAAATGGGGGTAGGGTAAAATTTATGACAATACTGCGAAAACGAAGTCGGTGACCCCTGATTTTTATTTGCTCATTTTACAGTAAAATAAATTTATGAGATAATATTAGTTTTTTTAAAGATTCTATGGGACAGTTTTTGCACACTACTTAGTCATTCCGCACGAAAATAATAATCTCATAGAAAGATTTTGGCATGATTTTTGCTTAAATAAGCATTCCTTCAGCGAATAGCGGGAGTATGTATTTGAAAATTACATCACCGTGTAGGTTTCGACTGGCATATTATATAAAATGGAACAAAAATACTTTTTAAATAAAATGAATGCCCCGAGACTAAATTAACCGCTTGGAAAACGGCAACGTCACAACTATTTCCGACTAGGCTTAAAGGTGAATTTTCGACGTCATTTGCGTAAAAAGTGTGCATTTGATCTTTTCAATAATTGTACATCGGGTGAAGATCAACTTTTGCTGTTATCTACGTATGTTATCTAGCATGTAAATTGTTTTTGAAAATCCCGCTCATTACACCTTCTTCACCTTAAGATAGTTAGAATATTTTAAAAGAGAGAAAGTAATGAACATTTGAATATTTCATAAGAGTGGCAGCCATTTTATTTGCATGGCAACGTAAAACAAGATGGCGGATTTAATTTTTTAGATGTTTATTTGGGCTGCATTTTCTTTATTCCTTAAATAATTTCTCGACTTTTTTTTAATTTTAAAGAAAGAAATTATCATGCTGTATATAACTTTAAATTTAAAATTTAACTGTTTGGAATGGTTTTGCTAAATAAATTCAACAGTGCACGAATGACGTCATAAACACTAGGTTATCCACTTAATTTCAGACTGTTATATCTTTGCCAGTAGAGGTCTGATTTAAAAACTTTTTCAGAGCTATGAATTGCTGGACGATGGCTTTCTCATAGAATTAATTTATTGTTAGATATACGTTTTTATATATTTTAGACCATCAGTTCAGGAAAGCAATTCAAAAACATACGCTTCGGTAATATAATCAATAGTTTGTTTTTCTTCAGCATGGTTCGTTCCGACATAACGATGAGTTGTACCACATGAGCCACTCTAACGTACTCGAGCCTTCTCCTCACCATTATGTTCAGCGTACCCCACCCACCAACAAAAAATTCAAAAATGACGGTGTCATGCCACCTCAAGAAGTCATTGACGGTAAATGATAAACCATTCTTGACTAGAACTTGTTTCATATAACAATTATGAACACAACTATTAACGGCGTTTTAGAAATAATATATTTAACGCTTTACAGATTGATATATACAGACATTTTCAAACCTACATAGCTATCCTATTAAGAAGATTATAGGCAACGGGGCGAAGTTTCGGCGGGGCACAAAGAACACAAAGTTTAAAGAAATTCTGTATGTAGGAAATTTTTGCATACATGTCAGATGTGTCTTTAACAGCATATAATTGCTAGTAATTCGAGAGGTTCAACTTAAAAAAAATCTATAAACAGAAATTTGATAAATACTTTCATTAAACCTTCCTTTTCTAGAACTACGAATGTCGGGATCTTCTTCCCGCCAACGGAGGGACGACCCACCCATTCCTGGTGGAAACATTGTGGAGCTTCTATTCACCGTTGATAAGGCATTTTACAAGGAGTAAGTAATCGTTGAAAAATGTTCTTCGGTGCTATATATTTTTACAGGTTCTGTTGTTTAGTCATTTATTTCTTTTTTCTTATCTAAATTTATTTTCTAATTGGTTAAGACAGTCTTTCTCACAGCGAGATAATTACGACATTTCCGCAATCCTCGGTTACAGATTAAAGTGGAAATTGTGTCGCCGAAAGTAGAAAGACCATCTTTTTTTTGTTATGACGGAAAATCATCTCTGGTATATGTCTAATAATTGCTTCAAGGCTAGACGAGAACTTTGATAGAAAAACAGATCGTTCGCAAGCCACCCTGACGTTCATTTTAGCTCGTAAATATTCGTAACTTAATGTGACTCGAACCTATAAGATTCAATTTAGAAGCCTTATCCACTCGCACATGAAGGTGAACTAACCTCATTTAAAACACAAAGGATGACGCATTGTAGTTTTAGGTGGTTTCATTGAATATTAAACAAATCAAACACCACTCTGGTATCACTCTGGTACCACTCTGGTATCAGGAAATCTACTATAGGGAGAGTGCCAAGAAGCCATCTCAAGAGTTTGTCGTTATGGCGCATTGGCGCCCCGCCCACTCCACTTGGCGTGTTGGTGCCCCAGCAAAAACGATAAATACATGTATCTCATCTGGCGTATCTATTTGTCATTCTTCCATGTCGGCGCCCATTAAACGCACCATAAACGCCAGAACGAGATGGCAGGAATCAGTCTCCATAGGAAGCCTGAGTTATCTAGATGTCTGTAAACGTGCATATCCTGTTCTTATTTTAATGAAAATAATCACAAGAACATTTTTTCAAGACGTTTTATGACAAAAGGAGTGGAAGAGAATATCAAGTTAAATGTTTTGCTTTCTTTTTATATCATACATTTATATTTCTATATCTACATATGTGACATTTTAGGTTTAAAGAAGGGCAGGGGTCTGACGAGGCAGCAAAGGAAGCGATACAGCTATACGCGGCTCTCCTCGCAAATGAGGTCTGTATATAAGGGGCATTCAAAAAGTTCCATTAAATACATAACAAACGACTCATTAAACGGCAACGGTGTGTCTCACGTGGTTACTAGCACTACGCCCTCGTGCAAATATAACATTCGTCGTGCTAATAACCACTTAAAACACTTCAATACCATTAATTAAGTGTGTAACAGTATTGCATTTTCTTTCTCAATTCTTGTGGAAGTTGAACAGTGAGTTCTGTATAATTTGAAAGATTATGTTTTAAGCCTCAGTCATAGAGCTCGTTAATGAATTACATCTTTGCATAACGATTTGTATTGTACATAACTGTGTTGTTCACATGATGTACATGGTGAGGGGACTGAAATAAATTACATTATCTAAGTAAATAATGTCTGTTTATGTTTATATTCACGCAATATCGTTGATTTGAACTCACATCTTATCGTTTCATTGTTCGTATACATAGATCAATTTGCCTTTTTGCAGATGGATCTTTACTACTGTAGCGTTGATATGGCCGATCCTTCCTTGAGCATCAAAATATACTTGGCCGGAGTGGAAATTCCCGAGGTAAGATAGTATTTATCAATTTTCGGCATTTCTTTGGTAGAGAGACCAGTTGTGCTACCCCGATATATCCTATATACTTTAACTATTATTGCTATATGAAACTTAATTTAAGTGCATCGTTCGAGTAGTCCAAATGAAGAAAAGGGTTGTGGATGAGATAAAATCATGGCATGTTGATGACCAGCTGTCTCGGAAATAATTATATAAGGCTTCAAAATTTAAAAGATTCCAATGCAAAATATGCTATTCTCCTTGTGTGTCAGAATATACGGCCGTACTTAAAGCATTATCAATTAAACACAAACCCAAGCACTAAACCCTACGCGGGATAACTTGAAATTCTCTAGGTTTGGTATGGTTGACCGTTTTCTAAGCATTAGAAAATAAGATACCACGTCGGAGCCGATTTCTCTAGAAAACAAATATTTAATGAGTTGACTCGTAACGCCCACTTTTAGTGGAAGCGAGACTAAACGATCCAAATTCCGGCGACGGCCTCAACAATTTGGAATAGCTAAAAAACCGTTACCTATTTTTTTTAAACGTTGTAGGATGATTTAGAAACTATTTTTATTTTTACACCCCACGGGGAGTCCTGGCGCCCTTGTGATCTTGAAGAAATTAGCATTTTTGTCGAGCCCGCTTGCGGTGAGCTCGATATAGTCGTCACTTTTGGCGGGTCAGTGTATGGACGTCCGTGCGTCTGTCCGATTTTGTCCGGACCATAACTTTGACATGCATGGACCAATCTTGTTTATATTTCGCATGAATGTTTACATCAATGAGAAGGCATGTCATGCGCAAACCCCATGTTCCTATCTCAAAGGTCAAGGCCACAGTTTTAGGTCAAAGGTCAAATTGAAGTTTGTCCCGAGCATTTCTTCTTCATGCATGGTGGGATTTAGATGTAACTTGGCATGAATGTTCACCATTATGAGACGGAGTGTCATGCGCAAGAACCAGGTCCATAGGTCTAAGGTCAAGGTCACACTTGACAGCTGGCGGGCTCGACATTCTGCCCATGGACATACTTGTTTAGATTGTTTGACGCCTGTAAAAATTCACAAAAATTACAGTTTCTCTAAACAATTAGATAATTAGATGTTTTGCTTTGAAACCTTGTAGGAGGCTTTAAAAACTCATTTAACACTCCCGTGGTGAGTCCTGGCCCCCTAGTGACCTTGACCCTGGGGATATTAGCTTTTTTTGTGGGGGCTGGGGGGGGGGGTGACGCCTTTGAAAATTCACAAAAAATGACATCTCTAAAACCGTTAAATATATTGCTTTGAAACCTTGGAGGATGGTTCAAAAACTCATTTTACATCCCCGTGGGGAGTCCTGCCCCCAACCCTAGTGACCTTGACCGACCTTGAAGAAATTAGCATTTTTTTACATTTATTTGATGCCTTTGAATATTCATAAAAATTTAAAAAAAAATTAAAAAAAAACGTTGCATATGAAGGATGATTAAATACTCATTTTATCCCATTTATCCTTGTTTAAATGTTTAAGTGCTTGTAATGATAAACAAATGAAATTAACAAAAAAGGGAAATATGTTGTAAATGTTAATACAACAAAACGAAATGCAATCTAAGTGCCTTTGTATATAAATTTTAGGTCGGTTCTGACGTAAGCTGGTCCGCAGATAGTCAAGATGTATCAGATGGTGTTACGTATATAAATATTGACAAAGTTCTCCCGAAACTCCAGTCTTGGCTAGCAAGTGAAAGTGGTCTACCACAACATGATCATCTCATGGCTTTATCGACGTAAGTAGAGAACTTCAACAATGAGATCACTTCCGGTTATTTTAAAACATGGTCATATAAGCAGGGTTGGGGTCGTGCTGTTTGGTTTACCTTTAATAAATATAGGTACATAAAATTGTTTCTTCTTCTACAATATATAGGTACTGGAACGGATCCAACAATATGCTCATGTTCATTCGATAGGATACCAGCTGAAACCGGACATTGCGTTTTTATCTAAATACCTTTATATGAAATTAAAGAAAAGTGTATATCACGCTAAATGAAAAGCAATATATGTATTATAGATGTTTTAACCTTTGACCTGCTAGTGGCAAGTAATATTACCATGGGGCCAGTGCAGGTGCGTCTTTTAGTAAATTTTTCAGAGAACACCCCTTCGTATAAAAAATGGTACTACCCAAATTGAGACCAGTCCATTTTAGAAATTTAGATGGGCAAAGGTTAAAGACGGTTCTCTAAGAAATAATGTAATAATGTAGGGTAAAATAGGGTAACTGGGACACTTAAAGAAACACTGTTGAGTAATATTTTAGAAAGACAAAATATATACTTGATTTATTGATATTTCAGTATGCGCAACCTATATAATATATGACGAATATAACTTTTTACAAATACCTGATAACCTGTGATTAACTATAAATTAATTAAACATTGGTCAAGTGTCCCAAGTTACCCCACCCAGTTGGGGTAACTTGGGACATTTTAGTTTTATTAGAATTTATGTATATTACAGTCGCATTTATGACAAATGAAACCATTCATGTCCACAGATCAAAAACGAATTCTAAACTGAAAATATAGCTCCGTATTAATTACAATTTATGACTGTTTTGTAAAATAAGGATGCATAAAGAAATCAATATGTCCAAGTTTTGCCTAAATTATGTCATTATTTGTTTCAATATATGCATTATTATAAATCGTTTTAAAATAGAAAAATGTTATAAGTGTAAATAACTATGTATGTATTAAAAATAAACTTGACATAATCCATTATGTACTTATATATGTGATTTTTACACTTGAAACTGATCAAAATTTTAAACAGTCTTAAAACATAGATTTTATCAAGTATTAACGGGACAATTAAAATGTGTGTCTTTTTTCACAAAGAAATAAGGACATTAACTAGCTTTTTGCATACAGGAAGACTCGGGGAGGAGGGGATGAAATGTGAGGGGAATGAAGGCAGGGTTAAGGAGATCTAGACGGACACATGGGTATACGCGCTCGGAAACTATTGGCAACTGTACCTAAAATGTGTTGTCTGGCCAATATTTGGTGTTTGCTTTAGCCTGAATATTTGACACAACGTCATCTTTTAAAGGAGTGATTAACTAAAAGAACTACTATGTTGGCTTGACTGTCAGTTGGTTCCTGCGCTTCACCTAGTATAAATTTCTACTTATTAATATAAGATTTGCCGACAGTTTCTTTAAACATGAAAGAATATCAGTATTAGCCTATTAGACTATCAAAATTCTAAACTCACCAGATTTTACGCGGAATGAGTGGGAGGGGTTCACGGAACGATCTCCCTTTAAATAAACGTATGTGACTAAACAGTGACTTAGATCATGTAAACTTGGTATCGGGTAGAAAATTCAGTAGTTGCACCAGAGTTAAGCTAATATATATTATGACCACGCCTGTGAACTAGTGGTATACTTACAAAATATCAGAGTTTCGTCATTACTAGACTTTCTTTCCTATTTTCATTTCATTTGTGGGAAAAGATTAAAAGTTGACAATTTATAGTGGTTATGTCCAGTTATGTACAACATTTTATTTACTGTCCATTGGAGCATATCCCCATTTTCTTCCAGCATCCAGTTCGTTCAAAAATAAAATCATGGAGAACTTTGTTCTTAATGACAGTGTCCAACTTGCCCCAATACATTAGGGTAAGTGGGACACTTTTGAAAAGGAACGTTCAAAAATAAAGTATGTTGTAATTTCTCAAAAACAAATCCCATTGTATGAAATAGTAATGAGATACCTACAGTTTTGCAACTCTTCCCATAACTGAAGGTATCAACACATACTAATATAAATATTTTGGACATGCCATATTTCACAAACAAGCACCTGTTTTATAACGTCGTTGTCTGACGTCAACGCAACGGTTCATGACAGGCCACTTTATTATTCAAAATGAAAGCCAATAAAACAAAATCATTATACTTTTTTATAGAATTTTAAAAAGATAATGCCATGTCCTTGATTTGCAATGATACATAATACGCTTCAATATTTCAAACAAGTTAAATGCAATATTTTGTGTATACGAGAACCAGCTTCTTGCGTCAAAATTGACGTCACATTTATGATCAAGCCGTTACGGTACCGAATTTAAATATCTTTAAGATCTTATTGATATACCGACCACATATAAGCAAATACATCTATAAAGTCAGACGACTATTTCTACTGTGCGTTTCACTAGACAGGAACATAACGAGAATATTTTAATGCACCATCTGAAAAAAATAGGCATAATTATTTACAGCGTGTAATTTTATGTTTTCTTATTTTTATTTAATTAGTAATACTCTCAACATATGTCTAAGAAAATCGATTCTTAAAATATTTTCCAGTCCATCGGTAGAAAAGTTTTGTCATATTAGGCTTTAACACTGAATGTCCTTTTTCAACATATGATCTTATTTAGGGAACGTAACCAATATTTACCCCAATTTACTGAAAAGTGTAAAGTGTCCCAGTTTCCCCATTGTCCCAGTTACCCCATTTTACCCTATAGAAAAACCGTGTTTTAATGTTATTAATACACAGAATGATGTTATACGCACGCGGAATAATTTCACGAGGGCGTAGCTCGAGGGAATTATTCTGGCGAAGTATATAAGGATCTTACATGCCTGCCTGTGTAAGACGGGGTTTTCCCTACCCGAGGGACAGTATGGAATGGAAAACCGAGCGTTAGCGAGGTTTTTTATCCGTGCTGTCCCGAGGGCAGGGAAAACAGCTGTCTTACACAGACAGACATGTTAGATCATTTTTCTTGCCTATCATGTTCAAAATAGATCGTGAAGACAAATAGATTTGGGTATTTCCTGACATTATTTATAAAGGTTATGACGTCACAATGGTACCAGTACTATGTGACGTCACCTTAGTGCACGCTATTTTAGACAAGGTTTTTTCGCTAGGGAAAGACAGGAATATCTATCCCCGGCGCGTGATCGGATAAATGTATACTTTCCCCGCTAGGTAGGCAAGAATAACCGATTTTGAATGTATTTATTTAGGTAAAACACGATTTTGCTATACATTATTTCGATTCCATTGTGCCCTTAATCTAAAACAGTAGATACAAGAAATATCTTTAAAAATGATGGTCGGCGAATTGTAATAAGGAAAGAAGTTTATGAATTTTTCATCTAACATTCATCTTTCATCTAACATTTTTCAAATTGCAAAACTAAACACCGCACTTTAACAATTTAAATGGTTCTCTTTTAATTTTTCGCAAAGGTTTCGTAGGATTGCAATTTTGTTTCGTTTATCCTTTGACGAATAATTACAGCAGTAGTTTGATGAAGATTCATGAAGCGGTTCATGAGAAGAGGTCATTAAACGTGTTTATATTTTAGCTAAATTGGTCCCTATCCCCATTTGTAACAAAATAGCAGAAGACCTTACGATATTGTTACACATCGAGTTTGATAAAAATCCATTACATTTTAGTGGTTAATGCGAAGAAAGGCATATCTACTTTTAGCTATAGTGGTCACTAATAGGGCCCAAGTTCCTATATAAATAAATTTGGAAGAGGACCTTATAATGATGCTCCAGACCAAGTATGACAAAGATCCACCAAGCTGTTCATGAAACGCTGTATAAAGGCATTTCTAGTTTTAGCTCTAGCAGCCCCTAAAAGGGGTCAAATGTCCCAGCTGAACAAAATTGGCTGCGGGCCTAATAAAGATGCTACAAATCAAGTTTGATTAGAATACATGAGAAAAAATCAAAGGATTTTTTTATTTATTATTTTTATTTATTTCTAAAATAGGCCAACTGATCCCGCTTTAACAAATGCATATTCGCTATTCATGAATCTTTGGACAATGACGTCACACCTATAAAAAAGTGAAGGTCAAGCAAAACACATAAGTGTAGTTATTTTAATATTTCTGTTTCATAAGCAAAGTTTGACCGTAGTCATATCACATAGATAAACTGTATGCAGGGTACCTTTACTTCAGTGTAATGAGATTCAGTCATTGTATAGCATATATAATAAAACAGATTTCAACTGAGTTAAATATTTGCATACCATACTAAAAAAAAATATTCATACATAATAAATCAGTTAAATAATTTATAACAAATATATCAAAGCAAACAAGTACTCATTTTAATATGCAATCTGAATAAGTCACAAAAGCAAGAAACCTTTTCATAAACAGACGACAATTGTAACAAGGAAAATCTTTTAAAAAGCACTTCTCTACATAAAAGACTCTTATCACACCCTTATTCATGTGATACGCAGACCGTATTCAGCTCTTTCTTTAATTTGATATATGTTGGTATTTGAACAGGTTTTTATCATATTTATTAAACTTACTTATCATTTTGAGATATATCAATATTCTTGCTAAATATACTGAGCCAAAGTTAGCTTTAAAACTGTGAACAGCGTTGTTTAGGATAAACGCTTTGTCTACATTTCACTCAGCGTAGCACAATCAACAGAGTGAAAGAAATTGACACTCTCGTCCAATCAGACAGAGTGTTGCATAAATCTTCCATTTTGATAAATTATCTATAATGCGTTATCAAGCAGTTTGATTTGCAAACTGAAGTCACGTGGCATAAGTAACGAAAACGAATTTAGACGGCGTCGCCGAAAAACATAGTAGTGCAACAAAAACATTGCCGTCATCGCACGTTAACATGACGTCATTTTAGCGTGGCGTGTTTAACAGAAACAAGTATATTAGAATTATGATTCTTATATTTAAGGATTGAACTGGCAGATTTTAACTACAAACCTGTTGAAACCGGTGTTGCGGGATATGCCTACGTTGGAACAGTCTGCTCCTCAACAGGAAAGGTAGATGTGTAAGCTTAAAGAAATATTTTCAGTAATGGTAAACTTTTTACATACAGGATATTAGATCTACATGAGTCCCTTTTCTAACTGAATTTATTAAACTCGTTGAATAAGATAAAAAGAGCCTCGCATTTTATCAATTTTATTCAACGAGTTTAATAGATTTAATGTGGAAAGTCACAAATGTAATATTCTTTTTATCATATGTTAGAGTTTCCTATCGAAACGTGAAAAATTCTACTTTCTTTTACTATATAAACAAGTCAATTTGAACAACGTCTCCTATACTATAAACGACGTCGACGTCAAAGCTTTATTACACTAGTGTATTATCATTTTTGTTTAATGGCTTTATTACACTCCCGCGACGTCATGTGATAAAAATAGATCTAAAACTACATTTTACTAGATTCTACATGAAATTTTCGAAAACTTTAAAACAGACATCGTTTGAAAATGAATGTCTAAAATGGTAAATCAGTATTACTCTGCCGATAGGCACTTTAATGTATATGACACAAGTTTTTCTAAATTTCTTCCAACAATAGCGTGACTAACACTTTTGGTGCTTTCTGCATATTGTATCGAATAAAAAGGTAGTATTGGACATAGTAGTTCCTAAAACATACGGAATCACTTTATAGCGTTTTTCTATACAGAATGTATTTAAAAATGACATAAACCTGGGGGCTAACAGCTTTAACCCCTCTGATTAAACTCCACTTCAGCCTTCTATTCAGGGCTTTTCCAAGAATGCTGGTAATTTAACAACTTACCTACTGATCATTCAGCCCATCCATCCCTCTTACTTCACGATACACAGGCCTCATGTTCAAATGTAAAACTACAAGTTTTAAAATCGAAAATTCAAAAAAGAGTTGACAAAAGCACTCCGTTTACCACAGAAAAGTGTGCAGAATAAATCCAGATAAGGAAAATTCGAATAGCTCATTTATGTCTTGTCTATGCTTGTTTATGCTAGCACCAAAATAACTCATTTTTTCACATTCGAGACTCGAGTCCTAACGTTGCACAAATATTCACAAAAATAATACATTTTATCACTTACAGGGAAATAATTTTTACAGAGGTGAAAGTTAGACCTGAAGGTCAAAGGTTAAGGTCACAAAATATTGGCAATTTTTGATGTCTAAATCTACTAGTGAAGGTCAAAGGTTTTTTCACGAGTGATAAAATGTGAGATTTATTTTAATTTCAAAGAAGACTTTTGACATTGTGTTGTCAAATGCTAGTTATGTACAAAATCACGACTTGTCACGCATAAGACCAAAAACGGTCTAGGTCCATGTCTCATCTGCATGTCACAGATGCACAAATGTCATTATCAAGAACATTTTCTGCCAGTGAGTCGATATTATGCTTGCTTTCCTTTACATGGGTCAATGCGATTTCGCATTCTCAAACATGAACGGAAAGCCAGGTGCTGTATCGACCGAAGATTGCCGAAATACCACACATAATCATACAGAAATTCTCAATTGCCACCACGGGTCCACTACCTTAAGAGGAAACTGTTTTTTACGCTGTTTCTCGAAATCTTAAGACATGTACTAACTATAGTGGTAGTCTCGAGCATAACTTTGGATACAATTTATCATTGCACTTTTCTGACTATTGCTTGTGTCCAGAGACACAAGATCACAATCATTAATTACATAACCAGATCATTTTCTCGATAGCGAATCTGTTCGCGCACCTTAACTAATAGGTTATCTTACGACAGAAATATGCCACCATATCTTTTGCACGTAAAATTATTACTCTAAATAATTTTTGCGTAAGGCCCGAGTAATGTCTGTTTACAGGTGTCTATTTCGGAAGTAGATGGATCCCGTGTGGCCCTGATTGCCTCTCACGAACTTGGTCACGGGTTAAATGCTAACCATGACAGTGGGGATTGCCCAAATGGGGCTAAAAACATCATGACGACTTCATTTTCAAGTACAACAAAAGTCGGGTATGCTGAAGCCCAGTGGACCTTCTCTACCTGTAGCGTGGCTGCCTTTAAATCTTTTATTGACAGGTATGGTATCTTTAGACACCGTATATTGAGTATGCAGAAACATTCTGCGATGATTTGCTTTAATCTTCGGGACTAGTCATTTTGTATTTCTGGGAAACGCCAGTTCAATAAATTTTATCCAGACGAGTAATTAGCATTCCCGTATAATTATTTCTTCTAAAACTTTGAAGCACTAATTTATGGTACACGTATTAATTATTATATATGTTAGTATAAAGGAAAAAGACATGGATCAATACAAAACTGCAATGTTCTAAGAATGTAACCCCATTAACTGAAAACCCTGCAAGAGTGTATGTATACATGTATGCTTGGGAGACATGCGCACAAAATACAACAACAAAGTAAAGTAACATATTTTATATATAAAAAAGGTATATATATATGATATATAACCAAAAACGTAATTATATCGACCGTCTACGATGCTTTTAAAAATCAGAATGTAACACCTTTTATCGTTGCTTGGCAATGACCGAAACGTACTAGTATATCATTATATAATAATAATATTTTTTATTCGCTATGAAATAGCTATGTTAGAAATCCAGTTCTGTTTTAAACCGACGTCGGTGAAGAAAAAAAGAAAGAAGTAAACTTAAAACGAGATAAGAAGTTTAAACTGCATATTTTGACTGCAGTTAAAATATTTTCTCTGCACCTAAATTATCTTGCCTTCCTTATCAAAAAAATAATTTTGTCTCGGTGAAAACACATTTTAATTGCTGTGAAAATTATTTAGAGTGCTGTGAAAATCATTTTTACCACAGTAATAGTACAGTTTTACCTCGGTGAAAATATATTTTAACTGCAACAAAATCGTTTCGACTGCGGTGAAAATAAATAGTTGAAATAAGCATTTTGAAGATTCAGTTTTTTTTTCTCATAAAATTCATAATTTTTACCACGGTGAACTTTTGAAATATATTGAGTCTTGTGTATATATTCGATTATGAGCTTGGAGTTAAAATGTATTTATATTTAGTAATTGTTTTTGATGATCTGTATATGATACGAACGGATTCTGCAAACTTAAGGAGTGCAATATTATTCCATAAAAGAACGAGAGCATACTTCTGGATGCAGATCCAATAGTATTTTTATCACTAACACATCTACACTTAATTAATACTATATAAATGTTATAAAATTGTTCTTTAACCTCAGTAGAATTGAAAATATAATCATTAATAAACTCTTTCATTAACGAGACGGCATATATGGAACTGATGCCAGTCACAAATGAATTCACGCACCAAATATATTGACGTTTCAAATGAAATTCGCTCCACATATTCTCTAACATCTTTTAAAAATAAATATAAAAATTATATCTTACAGTTGGCTGCTTAACGAATCTCTTTGTTTATATCAGCAAATTATAACTATGCCATTTATATAATATAATATAATTATGCATGTATATATTATGTCACTAATTGATTGCCTAAATGGAAATTGTATACATGGATACTTAAAGGTAATATTTATTTTAAGGGGTATTTGTCTAAGAATGATTGTGATATTAATTATGTTATGTGATAGTGTAAATAGTATTTGGTTGTTGTTGTTGTTCAGAAGGCCACATTTAAAATTAAAATGTATCATTTGTACTTTGTACTGATCTATATCTTCATATGATACCTTCTATATATAAAAATGTTATCATATTATTATTATTATTATTATTATTATCATTATTATTATTAAATGTATCAAATCAAATATTAAAGCTCGACGTTTGACAGTCAGTATATATAAAAGAATGAAGTGAGACTCCGTCTTGAGAGTATAGTGAGATAATTTAAATGTTTCTCGCAAATGAGTAGCTTCAGCAGTTATTTGTACACTTAAGGTAGTGGATTTGTAGTGGATATCGGAATTGTTCGTTCGTAGTCTGTCGTGTGCGATTTCTGCGTTCTCCGGTCGTTATGAAAAGCAATTTTCTGATACGGCCGATGCATGCCGAAGTTACATACGAAAAATACGTAATTACACGGAAACTGCCGAATGTCCTTGCGGATCCTCTACCAAAAACATTCATCACGGGAAATTTTTTTCCCGCCGGTTTTCGTTAGTGATACAGTTTAAACATACAGTTGACAACAGTTAGACTTTCCCGCTTGTAGTAAGCACAGTAATATGATGCATACGCATACAAGATATACTTCAGAATCGTTTCTTTAAAACTATTTTGCAGTCTTGATAGTAACTGTTTGAAACAGCATGCGTTCAGTGGTTCTGAGTTTGCAGAGCTTCAGGCGAAATCTCTTCCGGGTACAGTCTATTCTCTGGACCAACAATGTCAGATGTACAACGGAATCTGGTCGTCATCTTGCGACACAGTAAAATCTTATTTATATAAGTCACATATGTTTAAGTTATTGTTTTAAAGTATGGTAATTAGAAAAAGACAATGGAACAAAGACAAATGGGCAACAACTTCTGGCTTGTTCATTCAAAGATGGCAAGATGCTCAGCAAGACCCCCTCATTTTTGTTTCGTCTTACTAGACTTGTTTATGCTAGTAACTTTCAAACAAACTTTTTGTTGTTTGGTAGATATGGGATCAATTAATTTATCACATGATTTAGAATTGTAACTAACTTAACTATTACTAGATTTACGGCTTCTTGGTATATTCATGTATGTTGCAACAAAGTTTCAAGTTTCAAGTTTATTGGCATAATCAGCAAACAATTTGCCTTTGGCCATTTACAAACAAAAACATACTATGGCAAAGACACATATACATACACAAATCATAATGGATACTTAATACATGGCTGTATACACATTATTACAATATACATTTAAGAAACAGCTAAGTTTTTCAGGGCATTTTTTCTTATTAACATGCAGTCTTTAATATATTTAGATATTTTTATCTGCAAACCTTTACTTTTTGTAGACATAAGCGAGTTAAATTTCTGTATACAAGGCCGAGATATGCTTCTAAAGTATTTTCTACGAACTGTTCTGAATTTGTCACAACATAACATAAAATGATATTCCGATTCAACTGCCTTTTGATTGCACAATATACATAGTCTATTTTCTCTTACTGTACCATTATATCTGCCACTTTCTATACAAAGGTTATGAGATGACAATCTTAATCTAGAGAAATATTTTCTCAAGTCATCATTTGTAATATTACAGAGATAATCTTCAAAAACAAAATCATTTTTTATTTACAATAGTAGTTTAGTTTTGGCATGTTATGTATGGTTTCTCTCCATTCTTGGATATGCTGGTCACGGATTCTGCGCTGTATAGTTGGGAAGTAATTTACAGTTCTATCAAAATTAAGTCTTATGTTACTAAAACCTAAATGATCAATCACAGAATGAATTCTAGTTGCCCAACAATTTGTTTGTACATGCTGGCATAGGTCATTATACATCTAAAAGAAGGCGAGTCCCTATTTTTCATAAGTTTCAGCCAGTATTTTATTGATCTTTCCCTGCAAATTACTGATAACGGAATCTACCCAATTCACCAAGAACAGCACTGTTTGGAGTTTGATGTTTAACACCAAGTTATATTTACAAAATCTGACATGAAGTTTATCCACACATTTAAAACTGGTACTATTATAAATCCCCCATATTTCTGAACCGTACATCAATATTGGTACCACCATTTTGTCAAACAAATGGGGTTTAGTTTTAATATCAAAATTAACTTTATCAAACAATGACAAAAGGTTATGATAGGCTCTTAGGGCTTGATCATGTAGAGCTTTTACAGCGCCTGACATATTACCAGTGTATGTGAATTTTACACCTAAGTATATGAAATTATCTACGATCTCAATTTTTTCACCATTTATGACAAAATCAGGATAGACATTTTGTTTACGCTTTTCAAAAACACATACTTTCGTTTTATCAACATTGATTTTCAAGCCCCACTTTTGTGAATACTGATAAACGCTATCAATTTGTCCCTGCAGGCTTTTAGGATCAGTGGTAAACAGTACAATATCATCAGCAAATAATATCATAAACATTGTTAATATCAAAATCCCTGTCTGTTAACAAATTAATATGTAAGTTATCAGTAAATATCATTTATAAAAAGTATGAATAAAGGGGAGATAATGGCTCCCCCTGTTTCAAACGATAGTAACATCGAAAATTTGGACAACTCTACAGTATTTGTCAATTTCACACAAGACTGAACAACATTATAAATACATTTAATCATACTGACCATTTTACAGCTAATTCCAGTTTGGAGTAATTTTACCCATAATGCATCATGATTAACGGTATCAAAAGCCCGTTGATAATCGATGAAACACACCAAAGCTTAGAACGTTTAGACAAAACTTTTTGAATAATAGTATGCAACAAAAAAATAGCATCAGCAGTAGAGCGTCCATCACGAAATCCAAACTGCGACTCATTAAAACATTTTCTGATTCGCACCATGCGTTTATGCGATTTCTCAGTAACAGTGAAAAAATTTTACCTATAACGTTTACCAGTGTGATTCCTCTATAATTGCAGGGATTATTTGCATCACCTTTTTTATTAAATAGGTACAATCACACCCTTTACCCCTGAATTTGGATAAATACAGTTTTCAAATATGTAATTAAACATGGTACATAAATAAGGTGCTTTTATAACATTTTGTATCAATAAAGAAATCAGATACATTGTTTTCATAATCACAGCTTTTATAACGTTTTAACATAGATATTGTTTTTTCTATTTCTTCTACAGATATTGATCTATCTAACTGATCAACATTTACAGTTACATCACGTGACACATTATGATCGTTAATATCAAATTGACCTTGTGATTCATTTGAAATGTTCGAAAAATGAGAAACAAAGTCCTCGATTTTAACGTTATTAGTAGTATTACTATTGTTTTTAAATTTCTTAATATATTTCCAAAATTTACGTGGAGACGTTTTGCTCATATCTGACAGTTTAATTTTCTCTTTATTATAAAAGACTGATTTAGCTTTACGTTTAACTGCACTATATACATGTTTTGAATTCAAAAACTGCACTTTATTTTCTTCAGACCTATTTGACATATACTGACGTTTAGCTGCAAAAAAGTTAGACTTTGCTCGTCTGCATTGTTCATCAAACCAAGGCGATTTTTTCTTTTTTGGTTTCGGACGGCTATTAACAGTTCTTGCAAAACATCTGTAAGAGATATCATGAACCAAATTTGAAAACTCACTCATACACTGGTCAATATCATATTCTCCAGATAACAATCTGCTATTTATTCTATCAAACAATACAGAATTATTATCTACTTGTTGCAACATAGTTGTTACTTCCCCTTCATACCGTTGAGCTGTCATTGCGAAGTAAGCGATATTTTGATTAAATGAGCAACCCAAATCATAGTGCAGCTAAAAGTCTCATTCTCAATTTCTGTCGCTGAATATAGTCGCACTAACAGAATTGCATTTTTGTGACTTAGGGCATAATTTCTCGAAAAGTCAACATTCTGTTTCATACTCCTTTAGATTGTGGTAAACTTAATTATCATATTCTAATATATTATATTTCAGACTCTAAGTGAATCTGATTGCTACGATGGGTTTCATTGTTCAACAAGTTCTGACTTACCGGCCGGCTGCTTGACCGGTTTCTATCCACTATACCCGTTCGCCGGGACGCCGTGTGGAGCTCCAGAGGATAATAAGGTTGGTGTTTTTTCATCTTTAGACTTGAATGTATGATATAGAACACTTTGTAAACATTCTTCCGAGCAGATCAATGAAACCGGACCAATCACTATCCGTTTGTTTGTATTAAATTGCACTAACATTGATGACACATTTGTTAACCACCCGCTTAATAGTTTCTTTTGCTAGTTAAATGGAAGAGATGGAACAAAATCAAATGTTGATATATCTATATTCATGGTTCAATTTATTGTAATGATGTTTATTTTAAGTGGTGCTATCGTGGTCGTTGTGTCCAAAAATCAACGGAAGCAACTACAACTACCTCTACAACTACAAGTTCAACAACATCTACCACAACTTCTTCCACAACGTCTTCTACATTATCTACTACTATTTGCACAACAAGTTCTACATCCACTACCCCTTCAACCTCCACTTCCACGACATCTTCAACTTCACCAACTACATCAACAACACCTTCGACCACTTCTTCTACAACAACAAGCCCAACTACTACTTCAACCACTCCGTCTACAACTACTACTTCAACCACTCCGTCTACAACTACTACTTCAACCATTCCGTCTACAACTACTACTTCAACCACTCCGTCTACAACTACTACTTCAACCACTCCGTCTACAACTACTACTTCAACCACTCCGTCTACAACTACTTCTTCAACCACTCCGTCTACAACTACTACTTCAACCACTCCGTCTACAACGTCAACAACGACTCCAACGCCGTGTAATAAGAAAAAGAAATGCTGTGTGAAGGTTGGGAAAAAGAAGAAGTGTTGCAAAGGAACCACATGTTGTAAAAAATCCTTTACCTGGGCTGTTGAAACAGAATGCTATAAATCTTGTTGCATCTCGACAGGAACAACGGCTGCTCCTACGCCAACACCATGCTATAAAAAGAAATGCTGCACAAAGCAGAACAAGAAGAAGGTGTGTTGCAAAAAAGCTGATTGCTGTAAAAAGTCGTGGGGTAAAGACACCAAATGCTGCTTAACATGCAAGTAGATATGAAATGTCATTTGCTCACAGATGTTTACCGAGCACAAAAAGAGCGACAATTCAATTTACTGGAAGAAATTTCACATAAGAAGAAGTAAACTTTGTTTGAAAATAAAAATAAACTTCTATAACATTAATCATATCATTTTCATTTATTGAATTAGACAGACGACCCTCGTTATGTGCATATATATCATTCATTATTCTGGATTCGTTTTAGGGTAGGCGTAAAAAATATTGTTTCCGGCAACATGCTCAAAAAAATTAGGGTAGGCAGGTCGGTAATTTTTAGCTCACCTGTCACATAGTGACAAGAGTGAGCTTTTGTGATTGCTCGTCGTCCGTCCGTCCGTCCGTCCGAGCCCACATTTGCATACTTAAGTGGCTATAGGAACATGAGGTAACTGTACCTTTTCTTTGATGTCATTCATTCCGTAAGGCTTTTATGTGGCTATTTTTCTTTTACGTGGCTAAAAGAACAATAGAGAGACCAAAAGAGTAGCCACATATGTACTACTATGTAATCATATGTAGGAACTTCCGTCCGTCCGTCCACAATTTCCTTGTGAACACGATAGAGACAACATTTTGAACTTGATTTTTATCAAACTTGCACACAACTTGTATGGGCATAATATCTCGGTTCCTTTCGAAGACTGGCCAGATCCCATCATGGGTTCCAGAGTGATGGCCCCTTTAAGGGCCAAAATTTGCTATTTTTGTCTTGTGAACACGATAGAGACTACATTTTGCAATCAACTTTAATAAAACATGTATTGGCATAATATCTCGGTTCCTTTCGAAAACTGGCCAGATTCCGTCATGGGTTCCAGAGTTATGGTCCCTTAAAGGGGCAAAATTTGCTATCTTTGGCTTGTGAACACGATAGAGACAACATTTTGCAATCGACTATAATCAAACTTGCACACAACTTGTATTGGCATAATATCTCGGTTCCTTTCGAAAACTGGCCAGATCCCATCATTGCTATTTTGGCCTTTGCAACCATATAGAGACTTCATTTACGGTTTGATTTTGATACAAACTTGCAGAAAATCTTCAACAACAATAAATCTTGAATTCCATGATGAATCTGTCAGATCAAATCATAGGTTCCGGAGTTACGGCCCTTGTGAACATGATAGAAGTGACATTTTATATTTGATTTTAACCACACTTATACACAACTTAAGTCACAATAAGATCTCAGTTCCTTTCGAAAACTGGCTAGATTCCATCATGGGTTCTAGAGTTATGCATTGATTTGATACAAACTTGCACAAACTGATTATCTTGATGATCTTTAGGCCTGGATCGAAACTGGGTCACATCGGGTCAAAAACTAGGTCATCAGGTCATTTCAAAGGAAAAGCTTGATAACAACCTAGAGGCCACATTTATGATCCTACCTTCATGAAACTTGGTCAGAATGTTTATCTTGATTATTTCTAGGCGGCCGAGTTTGAAACTAGGTCATATAGGGTCAGAAACTAGGTCATAAGGTCAAATCAAATGAAAAGCTTGTTAACACTCTTCAGGCCACTTTTATGACCCTATCTTCATGAAACTTGGTCAGAATGTTTATCTTGATGATTCCTAGGCCAAGTTTGAAACTGGGTCATATGGGGTCAAAAACTAGGTCACCCAGTCAAATCAAAGGAAAAGCTTGTTAACACTCTTTTTCATTTGATGTGCATGAAACTTGGTCAGAATGTTTGTCTGCACAAAATATCGAATAAATTTTTATCTGGGTCATGTGGGGTCAAAAACTTGGTCACCAGGTCAAATCAAAGAATAAGCTTGTTTACATCCTAGGGGCACATTTTATATTCTATCTCCATAAAATTTGGTCAGAATGTTTGTTATCATGAAGTCTTGGACGATTTCAAATCTGGGTGATGTGGGGTCAAAAACTATGTCAAACCATAGGAAAAGCTTGTATACACTCTAGAGGCCACTTTTTTGCTCCGGTCTTCCCGAAACTTTGTCAGAATGTTTGTTTTCATGAAATTTTGGACAAGTTCGAATCTGGGTCATGTGGGGTAAAAAACTAGGGAACTAGGTCAAATCAAAGAAAATGCTTGTTTACACTCAAGAGGCCACGTTTTTGGTCCAATCTTAATGAAAATTGGTCCGAATATTTGTTTCCATGAAATCACTAGGTAAAATATGTTTACACTGTTATGGTGTGTTACACAGGTGGGAGACCTAGGGCCATCTTGGCCCTCTTGTTTTTTTTTTGGAGGGGAAGTGGGACTTTTCGGAAATGATTTTTGTGTCAAAAATGAATACAAATAAGGGGGTCATACCTTAAGAGCATCAGTAAGTTGATTTCTAACATTACTGACCATGTTTAAAGCATAAAAAGTGCAACTTTGTAACTTTTTGTTAAAAAAGTGAAAACAATACTCCAAGGCCATAAAAACATTTAGGGTCGGGCCAAAAATTTAGGGTAGGCCGGGATACCGGAAACAAACATTTTTTTTTGGCCTTATCTTTGACTGCGGTTGTCCCTATCTGGAAATCCCACATAGAGAAAAATGACAGGTAATCAAATATAGCGAATTATGATTACATTGTAATTATATGTGTTCCGTTGGCAAAAATTATCCCAATCCATGACAACGTCTTGAATATCACACTTCAAAATTCAGCTCTTGTTGATATTCTAGGGCTCTACAAAAACGTTTCTTTTAAAAAATGAAGACAACGATGAGACAACATAATTAAATGAATGCATTTGTAGAAAGAAAAGACATAACTGCAGAAATTAGTGGATAAATTACTATTACTTGTCCTATTTAACCTGTCTATATTCATCACATGTTTACTGGGCTTAAGTCAGAACTGAAAAGCATATCTGTGAAAAGTTATTTCAGAAGTCACTTATAAAATGACCTACGGACAATAGTCAAAAATATTTACCCAAGGTCTGAAACAATATTGCCGGTCACATTCCGTACGTACACAGAGATCTGATCTTGAAACCAAAGCGAAATAAATTAGAATGCAAAACTCAAAACCGGTCTTACTTTACACTATATACTCGTATATCATGTGCTGTGGCATTTTATTTCTGATCTCGTGGCATGTATCAATACTTTCAGCTTCAACAGTTTAGCCGTCCAACCATTACCATTTCAATATTGAATATATAGATTGCAAAAGCTATAATGTTAACAGGTTACAATACAATTAAATGAAAAAAAAAAAACGCACCGACAAATAACTCGGATAAGGCGAACTCAGATATGGCGAAAACTCAGATATAGCGACAGCATTTTATTCCCCGATTTTTTATCTTCTATAGAATTTTACAGATGTTATAACGAAACTTCGGCTATAAGGAACGCACGTTTTGGTCCGAAAGCAAATTTATATAAAAAAAAATGAATGAATAAATAAAATGATTTTAAAGAATAGTTTAAGATGCGTTATTTTGATAATTTCACGTCAATCTTTTCTTTTTTTGTAGATCAAAATGGAAGAATTTTGAGATGCATGTAACATCACTCAGATGTTATGGCTCAGAAACAGAAATTGAATACAAAATGTGTGTTATCGGCTTAGTTTTCTTTATAGCGGTCGGGTTAAAAATGAGCATTGTACAATGCTGTGAAATAAGTATGTTTAAACGGAATTTTCTTTAAGGTTGAAGACCATTAAATCCGGCTGTTCTTTTTTTATGTAAACTTACTTTCATGATAACCTTTTTACGACATTTTTCTAGCATATCCGAATTTCAAAGATTTGTTTTGCCGTAAAGAACTATATGTTTATTTTTTTATACGAAAGCTGTACATACAACCTTCTGATTTTACTCCTTTTCGCCTTTTAATGTCTCTTTCCGAGACTTACAGCTACCAAACCGCCAAGTTTACTTAGCATGCGAAATGAACATGCCGATGGGATAAAATGCTTCAAAAACATACTGAAACACAGTAGGGTAAAAGAAAACACGTTGCTATTGAGAACTGGCACGAGGAAAAGAAGGAAGTGTAGGACTATTTATATATGGACTACTAATGACCAGGCTTAATTACTACTAGGCTTACATTTGTTTTGGTTGTGATCAACCTGAAGACACTAATTAGCTGGTCTTCTTTATTCTATATTACATTGACAAATTTCAAATGTCTGCGGCACACACCAAGGCCCATTTTAAATTCCGTAACTTATATTTTCTTGAAGAATATTGTCAGTGTTGAATTAAAGAAAAGTGGGGGTCATGTTTGATGCAAGAAAAATATTTTCAGTTAAACACACAAACTGCAAAATCAGGTAAAAAGGAGACCCCATATTGTAGTGGTGGTGTATGATGTAAGTTTCCATGACAAATTCTGTCATGTTATTATTTCATTATATATGCTACCTACATGTCAAGCATAGATTTCTCATGTGATTTCAGCAAACATTTGCAAAGAATATAAAGAAAATAGCTCTATAGTGCAAAAACAAACTGTGGCCGATTTGAATCTGCCATTATTCGACTACCATTTTTTTTCGCACCATTTTCCTACATTGTATTTGTTAACCATATACACATCTTATTTTATACAAACTTAAGTTATCCTGATCGGTAATAACCGCGATTAAAAACATCAGAAATAACTAAACGAAAACAAATGATTTTGCTGAAGACTATCGATAATTCACATCAAAGATGTTCCAAACCAGTCTCTAAATGATTTAATCATACATAAATACTACATCCATTTATAACGAACTGTTCGCTATACGGATACAACGAATCTCAGAGATATAGAGAATAAATTTTCAATGTCCCGACGTGTTCGCTTTATGCGAGTTTTACTGTAACTGACACCTTGATTTTATATAAATTTACTTCTTTCTTGGGACTGCAGCACACCCCAAGACCTATTTTAGATATATATAACTACTTGCTTTTTATATATTTATAACGTAATAAATGACAAACTAACTGCCCTAATTCAAAAGACTTTTGCCAGAGAGAATGCTACATTTCTCGCTTGCAATTTTGATAAAGCTTTTTTACTAGCAATATTATTAAACATTATAAAATGTGGACCTGTGACGAAGTTTGTAAAGCCCTTTCCTTTTTATTGAACAACATTTACACCAGGTTTATGAATGCAGTTTTTAGACAAGTAGTTGGTATTCCCATGGGAACAAATTGTGCACCCCGTGTCGCAGATTTGTGTTTATATTGTTATGAAAGAGACTTTATGTTGAGCCTTTCTCCAGATACGCAGGCAGATATTATAACTGCATTTAATAATACATCACGCTATCTGGATGATATTCTTAATATGGATCATCCGTTTTTGGTCAATTGGTGGGTACTATTTATCCTAGGGAGCTTCAGTTAATTAAAACTAACAATTCGGATACTGATGCTTCATTTTTAGAGTTACATCTCTCTATTTATGACAATATTATACATACCAAAATTTATGACAAGAGAGATGATTTTAACGTTAGTATTGTAAATTTTCACCATTTGGATGGGGATGTACCTCAGGCTACATCTTATGGGGTATATATTTCTCAATTAATTCATTTTCCCAGAACGTGTAGTCACGTCAAGCATTTCAATGAACGTAATCAATATATTACAAGTAAACTTCTTCAGCAAGGCTACCGTTATTACACATTGCGTAAATATTTTGCTAAATTTTACTATCGTAATTCTGATTTAGCTTTAAAATTCAATAGTAATTTAAAGACACTTCTGCAAGAAGGTATTTCTAAACCCGTTTTTTATGGGGATGTGGTTTACAAACTTCGTAAGATCTTGGGTCATGGTAATTTTCCAAATGTATTTGGTAAAATTATAAAACGTTTTATTAAAAGAGGTTACAACCCAACTGTTTTGAGACATACCGCATGTTCAGTGTTCAACCCGTTTACAGCTGGACACTTTTTGATTGTGTCTGACGGAAGAGGGGGAGGACTCTATGATTTTGCTTTTTATATATTTATACGCGAGCATTTTTGTGTTTTACATGCCATGCCTTTTTGTTTCCATTACGTGTGTTAGAGATTCACCTGGAGGGGATTACTTTTATTTACACTGTCCCGTGTCTTTGGAACATGGTGGGGGTAAGAGTGAGGTTGGATGCGCACCATAAACCGGTTTAAGCTCCCCAGCGGTGTTTTTGCCACTGACCGTTCCAAGGCGGTGACCACAGTGTTCCTTTGTTTGTTCGTTTTGTCCTCATGTGTTGATAAATTACTTGACTGAAATTATCTTTATGATGGCAAAATAATTCGTAATATAATGATAATTTTATGTAGGTTCTTTTATGGTTGAGAGATCTTTTGCCACACGTAAAGAGCGCATGCGCGTTAAAATCAAAACATCAGCTGATTAGCATAGCAACCAATAACTTGTGTAAAAACATCTATATCGAAGACAAAGAGATTTAAAGAAACGAAGGTCATTTTGTCTGCCTGATCAGTTGTTGGGAAAAGGACCTATTTAATTTTTCTTTCACTTTTGACCAATGTTTTATGTTAGCTTCAGTTTATTGGTCAATTCAAAGTTGTTCCCCTTAGAGTTTCTAGGGGAGGTACCATCTCTATATTTTAGTAAGGATACATACTTTTTATGAAGATTGATTTAGAGGTTCGTGATAAGAAGTCAGTTTAAGATATTTGGCCGCTCCAAAGTGCTTATATTTGCTCTAAAAGGAAGATAAAGGTCGCCTCTCTGGACATTATTTCAAGCTTGGGTAAGGTAACCACCGACCTTCTGAAATCAAGATGAAAGGTTTCCTCAGATGAAAGTACTCTATACCTGCTCAAAGCGAACTTTCGAACCTGCATGAAAGTCTTCCGTTCGCACGGAACTGAATATTCTTTGAGGTAAAGACATTTAAACATGAATTAATGAGTTAAACGGAACTTTGTCGTTTTCCCGTACTTTGTTTTAATCAGCAGTTACGAGTAGTATGTGTTCAATGGTTTATATATTACTTAAGACGATGTTTATGTCAATTTGTAGAAGATACTAGTACTTTTCTTTCAATATACATGTATTTATATAATAGTTACTAGAAGTGTTTGAATAACGGCACGATTCCAGCTTAATGAACAAGTGCTAACAAACTGACTAATTTGCGATCCAGGTGCATCATTCGTTTACGTTTAATATTCATGAGTAAAACTTGAGGACATTAGGGTCAGTTTTAAAAATCTTATAAAAACGGTATATCAAAACTTACTCCAAGTATCAGTGAAAAAAAACATCAAAGCAATTGTTCTTTTTAAAGAACTCCAGGAGCATTATATCAGAGGCTGCTCTCTTGACTGGATTCGCTACCGGCTCTTGATATGCAGAACCGAAGTGGTTGTTCTCAAGGAGGAGAAATCGGTTGAAATTTCTTTGACATCTAGTGTGCCCCAATGATCTGTCCTTGGGCCTATCCTCTTTCTTCTATATATCAATGACTTACCTGATCATGTTAATCTCAGGTCCAAATCTTTGCTCATGACACGGCTGTTCAGCACAACCGATTGTAATAAATTGCATGATCTTGACACCTTACAGAAATGGTAAAATACTTTGGAGCTGTACTTCAACCCAAGTAAATGCCAGGTTCATAACATTTCTCGAAATAAACATACAATACAACATAATTATGTAAGGTTTGTCCATATTCTTGAAACCATAACAAACACCAAATATCTTGGAGTAGGGTAAAATGGGGTAACTGGGACACTTAAAGAAACACTGTTGAGTAATATTTTAGAAAGACAAAATATAAACTTGATTTATTGATATTTCAGTATGCGCAACCTATATAATATATGACGAATATAAACTTTTACAAATACCTGATAACCTGTGATTAACTATAAATTAATTAAACATTGGTCAAGTGTCCCAAGTTACCCCACCCAGTTGGGGTAACTTGGGACATTTTAGTTTTATTAGAATTTATGTATATTACAGTCGCATTTATGACAAATGAAACCATTCATGTCCACAGTTCAAAAAGAATTCTAAACTGAAAATATAGGTCTGTATTAATTACAATTTATGACTTTTTTGTAAAACAAGGATGCATAAAGAAATCAATATGTCCAATTTTTGCCTAAATTATGTCATTATTTGTTTAAATATATGCTTATTATATAAATCGTTTAAAATAAAAAAATGTTTTAAGTGTAAATAACTATGTATGAATTAAACATAAACTTGACATAACCCTTTATGTACTTATATATGTGATTTTTACACTTGAAACTGATCAGAAGTTTTAAACAGTCTTAAAACATAGATTTTATCAAATGTTAACGGGACAATTAAAATATGTGCCTTTTTCACAAAGAAATAAGGACATTAACTAGCTTTTTGCATACAGGAAGACTCGGAGAGGAGGGGATGAAATGTGAGGGGAATGAAGGTAGAGTTAAGGAGATCTAGCGGGACACATGGGCATACGCTCTCGGAAACTATTGGCAACCGTACCTAAAATGTGTTTGGTGTTTGCTTTAGCCTGAATATTTAACACAATGTCATCTTTTAAGGAAGTAATTAACTAAAAGAACTACCATGTTGGCTTGACTGTCAGTTGGTTCCTGCGCTTCACCTAGTATAAATACTACTTATTAATATAAGATTTGCCGACAGTTTCTTTAAACTGAAAGAAATATCAGTATTAGCCTATTAGACTATCAAAAATTCTAAACTCACCAGATTTTACGCGGAATGAGTGGGAGGGGTTCACGGAACGACCTCCCTTTAAATAAACTTATGTGACTAAACAGTGACTTAGATCATGTAAACTTGGTATCGGGTAGAAAATTCAGTAGTTGCACCAGAGTTAAGCTAATATTATATTATGACCACGCCTGTGAACTAGTGGTATACTTACAAAATATCAGAGTTTCGTCATTACTAGACTTTCTTTCCTATTTTCATTTCATTTGTGGAAAAATTTGACGATTTATAGTGGTTATGTCCAGTTACGTACGACAATTTATGTACTGTCCATTGGAGCATATCCCCTTTTTCTCCCAGCATCCAGTTTGTTCAAAAATAAAATCATGGAGCACTTTGTTCTTAACGACAGTGTCCCACTTGCCCCAATACATTAGGGTAAGTGGGACACTTTTGAAAAGGAACGTTCAAAAATAAAGTATGTTGTAATTTCTCAAAAACAAATCTCATTGTATGAAATAGTAATGTAATACCTACAGTTTTGCAACTCTTCCCATAACTGAAGGTATCAACACATACCAATATAAATATTTTGGACATGCCATATTTTACAAACAAGCACCTGTTTTATAACGTCGTTGTCTGACGTCAACGCATCGGTTCATGACAGGCCACTTTATTATTCAAAATGAAAGTCAATAAAACAAAATTATTATACTTTTTTATAGAATTTTAAAAAAAATAATGCCATGTCCTTGATTTGCAATGATACATAATACCCTTCAATATTTCAAACAAGTTAAATGCGATATTATATGTATACGAGAACCAGCTTCTTGCGTCAAAATTGACGTCACATTTATTCAAGCCGTTACGGTACCGAAATTAAATATCTTTAAGATCTTATTGATATACCGACCACATATAAGCAAATATATCTAGAAAGTCAGACGACTATTTCTACTGTGCGTTTTACTAGACAGGAACATAACGAGAATATTTTAATGCACCATCTGAAAAAATAGGCATAATTATTTACAGCATGTAATTTTATGTTTTCTTATTTTTATTTAATTAGTAATACTCTCAACATATGTCTATGAAAATCGATTCTTAAAATATTTTCCAATCCATCGGCAGAAAAGTTTTGTCATAATAGGCTTTAACACTGAATGTTCTTTTTCAACATATGATCTTATTTAGGGAACGTAACCAATATTTACCCCAAAATACTGAAAAGTGTCAAGTGTCCCAGTTTCCCCATTGTCCCAGTTACCCCATTTTACCCTATACCTAGCAACAGACCTTTCTTTTAACAATCTTACTTCTAATATTAATTAACGAAATCTGCACAACAGCAAACAGAACATCTCATTTCAAAAATATTACATCCAAAGTAAAAAATCACAGAAGTTAAAGACACAGCATACACAATTCTTGTTAGGCCCCAGGTAGAATACATTAGTCTGGTCACCCTACACTAAACTCAGTATCAATAAAATATTAATGTTAAAAAGACAGGAATCAGATGTGTTCCACATATAACAATGCCTTGGGTATCTAAAATGCTCTTAGTTTAAAGTCTTTGTAGAACAGACGAACTAACACAAAATTAACATTGTTTTACAAAATTGTCTATTTACTAGTAGCTATTCCTGTCCTTATACTTACAAAATAGAAAAAGTGGAAACTCCACAGGTCGTTCAACACAACAAAAACGAAAATGTCGCAGGCTCGGTTTGATTAAGCCTGTTCATGGACGATAGTCGAAATGCATGCTACCGTCCACGCCCTCTAGCCCCGGATTGAGCAGAACTGAACATTTACACATGCTAAAAGTACAAAAAGCAATTTAGAGACATCCGCAGATGTATTCATACAGCGGTGCACATGGAATCTTCAATGATACACGTTTTGTGGTGTATAATTCCATGAAAATCGGCGTATGGCCCCCAGATAAAATAATGGGTTTTCCCAAAACGAGAAAACAATGGGCAGAACTAAACAAACTGGAATTTAAAAGGGGGATCTGAGGTAACCTTGAACAAGTGTAATAATGGCAAACGTTCAGTAAGGAAACATGATGGCAATGCATGTTGGGGTTTAAAAAAGTGAAAGAACCACGAGCTTTTCAAAGCTTCTCAACCTGCCTAGTATTCGCGGGCAGTTGGTGATAAAATTGTGCAATATCTAAAGAGAACCTTTAAGTCCCTGTCTGGATAAAATTGTACATACATACTAAAGTATTTTGTAATGATTTGCGTAAGCGGGTTCTCGCTGACCCATGTAGGAGTGTGTCCATCGTCAATATAAAGGAATTGTGCTTACGTCAATATTACTCATAACATCTTCTGGATCATAATAAATGTTTTGAGATGTGTACGAATATGAGAATATATCATTTAAAAAGACCATGTAAAGCTTAAAATCTACAGAAATTGGGATCAAAATTAGTTACTGATTTCAAACGCTTAGGGAAGCAAGATCATATTTTATTTTATTAAAAATTATATTGAAAGAAAATGTAAATATTGCAGATAACTTCAATAACTTAATAAATATTGTCAGATAATGCTTTTGATGTCATTTGATGTGTTAAATTGACCCATAACGGCTAACTTCTATTCACTCGATAAGCTGTTATCAGGGGAGACAATTTCGCCAATAAGCCAGCAAATTGGCTTAGATTTCTGGGTATGATTTCATGAGACAGAGCTGAAAACACTTTGTAAAATATATTCTCCTTTCTGTGTGTTGATGACAGAAGTGACAGCAAGTGGTAGTAGCACAAAATGTGGAGTGGTAGGAAATAGGATACCTGGCGGTACCTTGTAACCTGTTGTACTAAGCCTTGCATGCAAGAACTTATTAGATATTACATCTATTGAAAGAAAGAAAAATCATATAGCAACTTTGAGTATACATGATAGAAGTCAGGCCCGTGTGCAGGATTTGTTTGCTGGGGGGGCCCAAACTGGGGTGGGTTCGGGAGGGGTATCCCCTCCCGATTGCGAAATTTTTTTAATATGGCACATGAATAGATGCATTTTCCTGCTACCTGAAACACCTTTAAGGATGCATGAATGTATCATATATTTAAGGGAAAGTCTACTTTTTAATCATTTCATCAAGCCTTTTCAATGTATGTATGATTGTACAGTCACATTGTATGGACTTATTTTTCTGTATGATACCCAGCTGAAAAAAATGTTGAAGTTTTAAGATGATTATTAAGTAGACTAGCTCCTAGACTATGATAATTTTTTTTTCCACATTTTTATGATTTCATGTAGTGAACTGAGCCAGTCTATATACTATGTCCAATATTACAATTTTAACATCAGTCCTCTTAGAAAATCTCTAAAATAGACTGGCTTTTGTCTCTATGAACATAAAAAAGAAAAAAAATCATAGAAATATCGTAATTATCAGTCTAGTGGCTAGTCTAATTATTAAGGGTATCCTATTTGCAAAATGGCCAAATGTTTTTAGATTTCCAACAAAACAAACAAAGTACTATGACAATTACTATTTACATCATAGATTTCAAATGACAATGAACTCTTAACTGTACCAGAGATCTATAAAAATAAACAGATGTGTATTTTATACTTCTTTGACTGTACAAACTATAACATCACAGCACATATTAAATGATATTTTTATGTATAAAACCACTCATAAGTAACGAGTTTTAGATGCGTTTTGTAAGATTTACTGAGAAACTACTTTTAAAACTATGAGAGTTTTTAAGTAAGGTTATTGGACCCAAAAGAGTAAAATTGATACAGTAGTTTCAAATTCATAATTGTAAAATAAAAAGATAGGATAAATATCTATCAATTTAATAAATTTGGGGAATGTGCCTTAAAGTAAAAACAAAATACAACCATCATAATGTTTCAATTTTCAGATTCATTTTAAGATTTACTTAACAAAACCAACAATGTTCTGATCATTTTATAACACTTCCAAAGAGTAAAAAACATAATAGTTTCTCCACTACCCAATCAAGTACCGATCAAGTGATCAATGAAGCATGCACAGATAAAGTTATACCTGTGACATGCCTGGGGCTAATTTCCACTATCGGACACAGTTTTATGGCTCTTTAGCCTGTGTATTGCTGTCAAATCAAGCCAGTTGCGCTGGTGTATAAATTTGTTAATTGAGGGGCCCATAGTAATAAAAATCGTAACTAGCCAGCCAGCTGGGGGGGCCCGGGCCCCCTGGCCCCCCACCTGGACACGTGCCTGGAAGTGCAGAGTGTGGATAAGATTTTCTCATTGTATAGTGTATCAAACTACTGAAAAAAAGTTTAAAACAAGCTTCTTACACAATAGTCCAAAAATTTCTTTTAGAGAAAGGGTTTCAGTTCTCTTCTACTGGAATGAATGAAATAAGACGCTGCATATTTATGCTAGCCATAAAATCAAAAACAGTGTCGGAGGGCAGCAACATCGACTATTCAACAGCCTTTTTTCAATTGAATGAATACAAAAGTCGAAAAAGGGGCGTAATTTTGTAAAAAGGGAAACAGGATTATAGAACCTGCACAGTGCTAAATATCAGGTACTGAGAGACAGCTTACATATAAGAATTTAACAAAAAAACAGCTAAGTTGAAAAAGGGGCATAATTTTGTAAAAATGCAAATTAGAGTTATTGAACCTGTGCACTGCATGTCATATCATGACAGTGAACAAGTATGTGAAGTTTCAATCCTTTCCCGTTAGTGGATACTGAGATACCAGCTTACATACAAAAACTAAACCAAAAACTGCTAAGTCAAAAAGGAGCATAATTTTGAAAAAAATGCAAAGTAGAGTTATGGGACCTAACAGTGCATGTCAGATCATGAGAGTAAATAAGTGTGTGAAGTTTCAATCCATTCCCATTAGTGGATAGTGAGATACCAGCTTACATACAAAAACTTGACCAAAAACAGCTAAGTTGAAAAAGGGGCATAATTTTGTAAAAATGCAAATTAGAGTTATTGAACCTGTGCACTGCATGTCATATCATGACAGTGAACAAGTATGTGAAGTTTCAATCCTTTCCCGTTAGTGGATACTGAGATACCAGCTTACATACAAAAACTAAACCAAAAACTGCTAAGTCAAAAAGGAGCATAATTTTGAAAAAAATGCAAAGTAGAGTTATGGGACCTAACAGTGCATGTCAGATCATGAGAGTAAATAAGTGTGTGAAGTTTCAATCCATTCCCATTAGTGGATAGTGAGATACCAGCTTACATACAAAAACTTGACCAAAAACTGCTAAGTTGTAAAAGGGGCATAATTTTGTAAAAAAGCAAAATAGAGTTATGGAACCTGTGCAGTATAAGTCAGTATATCACAGTGAATAAGTGTGAAGTTTCAATCCATTCCCACAAGTGGTTACTTACATACCAGCTACATACAAAAACGTAACCAAATTGGGATGCCGACGCAGAGGCCGTCGCACAGGCAAGTCCAATAGCTCTACTATTCTTTAAATAGTAGAGCTAAAAGCTAGGTAACTCTTGCTGGTCAGGTTTTCGAAAATAAGTGTCTATAAAACCCCAATTAATAGAAGTTGTCTACAAACCACATGCGTTCTTTTGATGAATTTCATTGACCATAAACCAATGTTTTCTTCTGTAAAGGTTCACAAAATCTTTTCATAAACTAGTCTGTGGTAATTGGCCAAAGGTGATCCAAAAGAATTATTGTTCATATACTAATTACAGGCAAGTAACTGCCACTGACCAGTTCCAACATAGACAAACGGACCGTGACGAGAAAATCAAAACAATATATGACCAGTCTTTTTTATGGTAACAGAAAAGGTGAAATGTCAAATACTTAAGGTTTACAGTAACAGTAACAGGTTTGTCAACAGTCCTGTAAATCCTGTGTTGACCAATTTACTAAGTTGTGTTCTTTTTTCTTTTATAATAAATAATCAGAATCAAGCCAGTCACTTAAAATCCACACTGACAGACATGGTACAGCATTTTTATCATTTTAGATGTCATTAAACAACAAGTCAAGAGACCATGTACAGATTTCTTAGGAATTAATTTTCAAGATGAAACGTTTGCAAAAAAGTCCATTACTGCATTAGTTATGTGTTCTTTTTTTTAAACAAATGGAAAAAAGAAACAATTTACTTTTACATATAGTTTATTCATGCATACATGCACATTAGCACTAAATGATAACATGACAGTATCAAAACATGTAGAACTACACCTGAATTCTGACTCGAGTTTCTTTCATCCAAAATTACGTTGCACACAAATCTTTGACGGACTGTAAAAATATAGTTTCTGTAATGATATCACTAACATATTCCTTAAAAATGCTTGTTTCCTTATGTTTAAAATGTAGTTTTTGCAATGCAAACAGTAATTTAAAAGCATTTTTATAATGGAAAATCAATGCCTACACTAAAGAACATTACACTAATTATGAATGTTTCTTCCCTTATGTATAACATATTGTTTTTGCTATGCAAACAAAGAAATACTTGACGAATATTTCTTACCTTATGTAAAACATCATTTGTGCTTATCAAATTTTAAAAAGCTCTTGATAAAAAGTGTTGGAAATCGCAGATACTCATGAAATCACTGGTACTGACGGATATACAAGTTAGATGCGAGGACAAAATTTTGTGCAAGAACCCCTCGTGCCAAACAATAACATAAGTTTTGAAACAAGGGAACACCCTTTTGTCAAAATAGCTTATACAGGAAAAGAACAGTGAAATACAGTTCATATTTAAGTATTCCAAGAAAGTCTGAGAAGACAGCTGTTTAATGAGAAATAATTACCCCTTTCAGCAGGCTTAAGGCTGAATGGAAATGGCATAGCCTTTATCAGAACGTGGTATACACATGTATATTGTGAATTGTGAATAGAAATTAATACTCCATGTTCAAAACTGTGAACAAAGCATAATAAAAATCTTGTGTGAATAGAAAATCAGGAGTAACTATTAAGATTGAAGGGGAAAAAAGTCTATATAGACAAAATGTATCTTTGTGACCTTGTAACAAAATCTGGAGGTAATGCTTCAACGGTTTGTGTTAACTTCTGCATATTTGATATACGAACCACACAAATATTTTACTTAAATTTCTAATGGAATTTTTCAATCAATGCAGGAAAAAATGTATAACTCATTAAGCTTAAGAATGACCAACAAGCATTTCTTGACAACAAAGGCTGATAAAGTCAACATTTTCGCAATACTTTCTCTTAGATGGAGCAAAGAACTAATAAAAATGAATCTATTTTAAATGATTAATTATAAAGGTATGCTCACTCTGACACGGATGACTGTAGGAAAATAATATGTAACGACATACATTTTTGATAACAGAATTCTGAAAACAAGAGGGTCATGATGACCCTGTCTGCTCACCTGAGTAATATGAGCTACATGTTTCAAATATTAAACTGAGGCTAAAATATTAAGAAAGTAGGTCAGTAGGTCACATTCATGGTCACTGAAAGACAGTTTTAGGATCGGTTTGCAAAACTGTACTTGTCATCAAAATCTCAAGGTTCTATCTTAAAAAACAAAAAAGTAGGTCAGAAGGTCAAGGTCAAAGTCAAGTGACCACTAATTACTTGGGGTCATCAGTTAATTATAATAAAACAGTCTAGGAAATATGATCAGAGATTTTTTAAAGTATTTTTTCCTATATAACTCGTTATCCCCGGGGCAGGGCCTCTTTTCACCCTAGGGGCATAATTTGAAGATTCTTGTTAGAGAACCACTAGGCAATGCTACATACCAAGTATCAAAGGCCTAGGCCTTGAACTTTCAGACAAGAAGATTTAAAAAAAAATCCTATATAAGTCTATGTAAAACTTGGGATCCCGGGGTGGGGCCACTTTTCACCCCAGGGTAATAATTTGAATAATCTTGGTGGAGGATCATAAGGCAATAATACATACCAAATATCAAAGGCCTAGGTCTTGTGGTTTCAGACAAGAAGATTTAAAAAAAAATTTTCTATACAAGTCTATGTTTACTTGGGACCCCTGGGGCAGGGCCCCTTTTCACCCCAGGGGCATAATTTGAACAATCTTGCTAGAGGACCACTAGATGATGTCACAGACCAAATATCAAAGCCCTAGGCCCTGTGGTTTTTGACAAGAAGATTTTCAAAGTTTTTCCCTATAGAAGTCTATGTAAACCATGTGACCCCCAGGGCAGGGCCATATTTAACCCTAGGAGGATAATTTGAATAACCTTGGTAGAGAACCACTAGATGATGCTACACACCAAATATCAAAGCCCTAGGACCTGTGGTTTTGGACAAGAAGATTTTCTTAGTTTTCCCTATAGACCCCCAAGGCGGGGCCATATTTGACCCCAGGGGGATAATTTGAACAATCTTGGTAGAGGACCACTAGATGATGCTACATACCAAATATAAAAGCCCTATGAACTGTGGTTTTGGACAAGAAGATTTTTTAAGGTTTTCCTTTCGGTTGCCATGGCAACCAGAGTTCTGCTTGGAATTCAATTCTTTGAATAATTTTGAAAGGGGGCCACAAAAGGATCATTCCTGTGAAGTTTAGTGTAATTCTGCCCAGTGGTTTTCAAGAAGAAGATTTTTTTAGAAATTGTTGATGGACACACGACGGACACCGGACATTGAGCGGTCACGAATGCTCACCATGAGCCTTTGGCTCAGGTGAGCTAAATAAAGAAATTTGTCTATGAACTCCCTTTTTCTTTAAACTGTTAGATTTGGTGATATTTGTTTGACAGTATAACTGACGGAATGGAACAACGGTACCCAAATTATTTAGAGGGTTGGGATACTGGCACTCAGAATCTTCCAGATAAACTGGCACTCAGCATCTGCCAGATAAATACTGCTGATTTTAGTAACTCGACAATATGACCCGGTATACATCAGTGTACTGATCGCCCCATCCCAGAGTCAAATTATTAACCAGCAACAAACAGTGAACTGACCACCACCTCCTGCAAGTCAAAATATATATCTGTACACCTTAATAAATAACAAGGGGTCAAAGTATAATGTTACCACAGTTCAACATGAAAACAAGTTTAAGACAAGTTTTGTTTTTCAGACATATAGACTAGGTAATGCCTGAAACAATGACTTATCACAATTCAAAATATGACCGCATTTAAATATAATCAAGACTTATTGAAAACAAGTTTGAGATGATGACATGTTTAGTACAAAAATAAAATCCAGAAGGCTGAACGCAATCAAACACAGTAACAGTAGACTTGGTTAATTAAGACTGTTATGAAAGACAAGAAAATGTGCAACACCCCTTATGCCCCCTAGCTCCGACTTAAGCGGAACTCTGGTATACAACTGAATTTAATGCACATCATAGTCCCAAGTGGCCAGAAACTATAACAGCACCCAGTCCAAGTAAGAGGATTTCTTACGGCCATCACAGAGCACTTCAAAGTTGTTGTTGTAACAGTAAACAAAATCGTAATTATAACATGACATAAGGCCCAAGAGGGCCTAAGTCACTCACCTGAGGCCAGCTTTGAATTAGATCTTGCTTGTGACAAAGTTTTAAATTTTTTTAAATGTTTTAAAAATTTTAAATTAAAAAAGACTTTTAAAAGTATTTCTACTTTTAGCTCCAGCAGCCCCTAAAAGGGGCCAAGTGCCCCCATTTGAACAAGCTTGGGAGAGGTCCATAAAATTATGCTACGTACCATTTAATGAAGATCCATCAAGCAGTACATGGTAACAAGTTGTTTAAGGTTTCGATGGAGGCCTTGAGAAACAAAAATCAAACAACACCAAATCATAGAAAGAAAGAGTTGTGTGACATTAAAATTGAACAGCATGTAAAACATGTATATTACTTTACGAAACAAGTGTCAGTATACTGATATAAACATTGAATTCCGGAAAAGGGCTGCCTAAAGGGGCTCCATTTCCGGACAGTTAAACGCCTTTAAAAACTCACCATTTTCAAAGAACAGTTACACACGTTCGTTTTGATGCATTTGCGATAGCGTGCGAGTGGTGAAATTTCGCATAACAAGGTGGAACACAGTTTTCTGCAATTGTTTATCTTTATTTATTTACAAATGGCATTCATTTTCAAAGGGAGACAACTGTTCCCGATTATTTTAAGTACAAATGACATTCATTTTCAAAGGGAAACAACTTTTTCCGATTATTTTAAGTAATCTTTGAGAAAAAGTTGTCTCCCTTTGAAAATGAATGCCATTTGTAAAGAAAAAAAGATAAACAATTGCTGAAAACTATGTTCCACCTTGTTACGTGAAATTTCACCACTCGCACGCTATTGCAAATGCATCAAAACAAACATGTGTAACAGTTCTTTGAAAATGGTGAGTTTTTAAAGGCGTTTAACTGTCCGGAAGTGGAGCCCCTTTAGGCAGCCCTTTTCCGGAATTCAATGTTTATATCAGTATACTGACACTTGTTTCGTAAAGTAATATACATGTTTTACATGCTGTTCAATTTTCATGTCAAACAACTCTTTCTTTCTATGATTTGGTGTTGTTTGATTTTTGTTTCTCAATGCCTCCATCGAAACCTTAAAGGTATTTCTATTTTTAGCTCTAGCGGCACCTAAAAGGTGCCAAATGCCCCTATTTGAACAAACTTGATACCGAAACTTTTAGGGCGCTCTGACTCAAAAACTCAGCGGCTTGAATTCTGAATATGTTACTCTGAACTGCGGATGGTAGCAGCTTAAACAGGACTGTTTACACCAAATATGAAGTGACTACTCAGTGTTACATTTGAAGTAATACAAAATGTAGTTTCATGCTTTTGACGTTATCCGGTGTAATGAGTCATACTAGGAAGTCACCAGGGTGCTAGACCAAATTTGGTGTTATTCTGACCAGTAGCTTCAGAGGAGAAGATGTTTTAGTAAAAATGTGGAAGATGGACGCTGGACACCGGACAATCCACCCTATACTAATAGCTTACCCTGAACCTTTGGTTCAGGTGAGCTAATAAAACACTGGAGACTCTGTTTGATAGAGTAGTTTCTGAGAAGTTATGAAGTGTGCAAGCAACATTTATGACTGCTTAGAACTTTATATGGTACAGTATGGTGATTTCAGATAACATGAAAGTAGATACTGCATACTGTGAGTTATCACACATTAAAATATGACCATATCTTTAAAATGCTATCACAGTCAAAGTTGTTAACAATCCTGAAGATGATTTTATCACAGTCTACAGGTAAAGGAGTACAAGATGATGTAATCACAGCCGAACACGTCAAAAGATGACATCAGGTCAGATAAAAGTTGATGTTATGCCTGCATACTACTTGCTCTTATTCGCCGAATATACTCTGTTCCCCATTCCCTTAGTAGACCCTCACAATAGTTAAATGTTCGTGAAAGTTTACTGTAAACATACTGCATCTCATTGTCACTGTATAGATACTTGCTGATTTCCGCTGGCATGTCCTGTAAATATACAGAATTCAAAAGTACACTACAATCAGCGATAAAGATAGCAAATATTAGAGCAGTTGATATTTTATGCTTAAGAAATAATAAGTTCCCAAGCTTGATTATAGTAGAATAACCCGTGATTTGAATTCTTATGTGTGAGAATATATCATGAAGGCCATAAGCCTGAGTGATATATTGTTTGCATAAGAACGAAAAGCTCTGGTTATTCTATGATAAATCACACTTGGGAACTTGTTATTTCCATTCTAACACAACATACTAGTACCGTATAGCGGGTTAATTCTGCGGGCAAAAAATTCTGCGTTTTGTCCTAAAATGGGCCTAGTTTATTTCTGCGTTTTTTTTATTTCTGCGACCTTTGAGAAAACCAGGAATTAATTTTTGTGGTTTGCATAAACTGGAAGTAAACTATGTGCATGGGAAATGGCTACCACATTTACTATGTCATAATTAACGACTCAAATGCATATCGTTCTCGTCAGTTATGTCTTGGTGGCATTATTTAGGTCGGAATCTAGGACAGTGAAGTTGGCGCAGCTGATTTATGTTTAAATCTGATTTCTTTTCATCACCGTGCATGATGAACAATAGGGCCATGATGGCCAGTATATCGCTCACCTGAGATTAATTGCTTGGTTAAACAAATTTCTTTGCTAACGCTTCAAAAAGAAACAAAAAATAGATGAGAAGGTCATGGTAAAGATTCTTCAAGGTAAGTACTGAAATCTGTTAAACAAGAGCACCGCCTTGCAGGTGCTGACGCTCATCTGATTTTTTTGTATAATAGAAGTATTGTCCTGTCCATGATTTTCTAAGTCTAAAAAGGGCCATCATTCTTGCAAAAAGCAGGATAGAGTTATGTTTCTTGATGTACAGTGTCCACTTATGATGGTGAAAAACTGTTGCAAGTTTTAAAGCAATAGCTTTGATAGTTTATGAGAAAAGTTGCCTTAAACATAATACTCAACCAAGAAAATGATTTTCTAAGTCCAAAAGGGGCAATAATTATTGCAAAAAGCAGGATGAGTTATGTTGCTTGCTGTACAGGGTCAGCTTATGATGATGAACAAGTGTTGCAAGTTTCAAAGCAATAGCTTTGATAGTTTAAGAGAAAAAGTTGACCTAAACATAAAACTTAACCAAGAAATCTGATATTTTCTAAGTCCAAAAGGGGCCATAAATCTTGCAAAAAACAGGATGAAGTTATGTTTCTTGCTGTACAGGGTCAGCTTATGATGGTGAACAAGTGTTACAAGTTTTAAAGCAATAGCTTTGATAGTTTAGGATAAAAGCTGACCAAAACATAAAACTTAACCAAGAAAACTGATTTTCTAAGTCCAAAAGGGGCAATAATTCTTGCAAAAAGCAAGATGGAGTTATGTTTCTTAATGTACAGGGTCTGCTTATGATGGTGAACAAGTATTCCAAGTTTCAAAGCAATAGCTTTGATAGTTTAGGAGAAAAGTTGACCTAAACATAAAACTTAACCAAGAAATCTGATATTTTCTAAGTACAAAAGGGGCCATAAATCTTGCAAAAAGCAAGATGGAGTTATGTTTCTTGCTATACAGGGTCAACTTATGATGGTGAACAAGTATTCCAAGTTACAAAGCAATAGCTTTGATAGTTTAGGAGGAAAGCTGACCTAAACATAAAACTTAACCAGGCAACGCCGACGCAGACGCCGACGCCGACAACCGCTCAAGTGATGACAATAACTCATCATTTTTTTCAAAAAATCAGATGAGCTAAAAATCAAAGCACTTAGAGGACTGATGTGGGCAGCAGTAACAGCTTCTGGTAGGCATGAACAGTTAGCTTAAGTTTGGTGATTCTAGTTAAACTACTTTTGATTAATAAGCATTTTCAACCTTTCTTTTACCAAATCAAGGGGTAAAACTCTGCTTTTACTCTGTCAAAGGGGATAAAATAATATATGAGCAAAGCTCATGTGCTTATTGAAAATTTTGTGAGGTTTGGTTAATTTTGCTCAAAATCTTTTTTGAATTATAAGCATTTTTTAACAAATCAATGGGAAACACTGCTTTTACCGGAACAAGGGGAATAACAGTAAATGTGAGCAAATGTCATGGACTAATTAATAATTATGTGATATTTGGAGATTCTAGTTATAACAAAAGCTTGTTGAACACTTGCATGAAGTAACTGACAAGGAACGAAATTATTTGGCCACTGCCCACTAGACATTTAACGTATTGACCTTAAATCAATAATCATGGGTCATTTACCAATCTTAAATGACCTCCGTATCAAATGTGATCTTAGACCAAAGCATAATCTAGTTTTCTGGCAAAAAGGTTATATTGTCAATGTGATATGTACTGCTGATATGGAAGGCTGGTATTACAGAATGCACGGATGCTGACATTGTTTGTGTCACGAGTAACGTACAACCTACGTCATTAGCAACAAAAGGACAAAACCCGCACTCAAGTTTGTCTTGGTCTACAGACCCTTCGTGGAATAACATGTGTCTAAATAACGAAAAACATAAACCCATGTCACTGATACTGCTGAGCGGGGACATCGAAACGAACCCGGGACCAATCTCTGAGGAGAGTGAAAAACGTCTTCTAGAAGCAATTAAAGGTAGTGAAAATAATGTCCGCGAAGAAATAAAATCACTATATGCGGAAATGATCAGCATGAAAAGTGAACTAAAATCTGTGAGATCACAGCTTAGCTCGGCAAAAACGGAAATGAATTCGATAAAAGTAGAACAAGAGAGAATCACGGAAGATTTAAACGCTGTCAGGAAGGAAGTATCTGATATAAGTGATCTAAATGAGAACATGCATCTGGATGTAGATCATATTGATGGAAATGTAGAAATAAACAGTAGGAAAATAGATCGGATGTCAGAGCGATTAAACAGGTTAGAACGGGATTCTATAAAGGGTAACATGAGAATATTTAATATGCCTATCGAAACAGAGGGTGAAATGAGAAATATGAAAAAAACGGTTATTGATAAAGTTTTAAACGTAGCAAGCCCGAGGGACAAATGGATACAGGATGACATAAAATACGTGAAGATTATAGGGGAGTTAAAAGATGGTAGACAACCGCTGACAGTAATAACCTTTAGATATGATGATGACAAATATAGAATTTACAAGGGACGCGACGAATTGCGGGCTAAAGGCATACGCGTAGGAGACGATCTTACGCAAAGTCAGAGGGAAGAGTTGCAATATGTGAGAAAGATGGGCAACTGGGGCTACTATTATAGAGGTCAGTTGAAAATTGTAGATAAGGATGGGATACAGATAGACGATGAAAATGAACCTTCAGGTACAAGAGTAGTAAAGAAAGCTACTAGAAAGTTGATCGAAGTGATTGATGAAGATACAAGTATGGATACTTCAAGACCGCTTTATGATATAGACATGGATGAAACATCGGTGAAACATGCATAGGATGAAGGCCAACGCCCAGAAACTACTAGTAAACGATTAATTATAGCATGTTGGAATATTGACGGTTTAATTAATAAAGTATTAGACGAAGACTTAATTAAGTTTATGAATAGTCTTGACATAATATGTCTATTAGAAACGTGGATAGAGCATGAGATAGATCTACCATTTAATTTGAACGGGTACCAAATATACTTTTGCCCAGCAATAAGAAACAACATACACGGGCGAGCTATGGCAGGATTAGTGGTTTTTGTTAAACTAACGTTAAATAGATTTATTACACGTATATTTGATGACTGCGAATTCTCTATACTGTTAAAGATTGATAAAACAATATCTTTGACTGGTAGTGATGTTGTATTATGTCTAGCATATCTCCCACCGGAACAATCGCCGTTCTATAGAAATAAAGAATATAAGGGTATAAATTTAATAGAAAGTATTTTGTCTGAATACGATATTGATGTAAATAATGATTTCATGCTCATAGGTGACATGAACGCAAGGACAGCTAATAGACATGATTTTATAACTGTTAATAGAAATGTGGCAGAGTATGAAGCCGTAGTAGATATTTTAGATGATTCACATTTAACACTGAGGAGATCACGTGATACGTCCGTGAATTCGTTTGGCCTGAATTTGTTAGAATATTGTAAAGCTAACGCAATACACATTGTTAATGGTAGAATCCATGACGATATAAATGGAGAATACACATATATAAGTCATAACGGATGCAGTGTGATTGACTATCTGATATGTTCTGACGATGTTTTTCAGTTAATAGCAAATTTTAAAATTGAAAATCGAACTGAATCATGTCATATGCCGATCAGATTTGAATATGAAATTAAGGGTCTTCAAGGTAACCGAGATGTTCTAGATGAAAATCGAAATGTTAAGATCAAATACATATTCGATGAAAGAAGAACTCAACAATTTAAACATGAAATATCAAGTAATTTCAGTCAAATTTTTATCACAGAGTTCTGTACTAGAATAGAAGATAATAATACTAGTATTTCGACATTGGTTGGAATATTAATGGACAAGCTGCGATTAAGTGGTAATGTTTGTCTAGTAGAAAGAAAATCATACACAGTTATACAGCCAATGTGGTTCGATGCGAAATGTAGAACTTTAAAATATCTAAAAAACAAAGCTTTAAGAGTCTTCAGGCGAAACAGAATAAAAAGCAATCTTGACGCATATCTAGATTCAAAACGTGAATTTAGTAACTACTGTGACCAGCAAAAGCATAAATACAATGAAAAACAGCTTGAGGAACTTATTGATAAGAGTACCAATGTAAAATCGTTTTGGTCAAAGTTGAAAAGGATGACAGTGGAGACTAGAAGGGAAGAAAATATTACTATTGATCAATGGAAAACACACTTTGAACAATTGTTTAATAGTGATTTAGATGTCGATAACATAATCCCAGAGCTAGAAGATATACAATACGATGATGATATAACTGACGAATTGTTTAATGGTGAAATTACTGCAGATGAGGTTGCTGGAGCAGTTAGGTCGATGAAAAGAGGTAAAAGTGGAGGAAATGACGAACTAATTCCTGATTTTTTTCTAGAAAGTATAGAAAGCCTGCTTTGTATTATTACAAAATTATTTAATAGGATATTTAGTGATGGTATGTATCCAGAACAATGGTGTGAATCAATCGTAGTACCAATATATAAAAAGGGAAATAGGAACGTACCTGATAATTATAGAGGAATATCTCTTTTAAATGTACTTGGTAAAATATATACAAGCGTTATCTGTCGGCGTTTGACGTTTTACGTAAATATATATGAGAAGATAGTGGAGCCACAGGCAGGATTTAGAGAAGGGTACAGAACAGTAGATAACGCCTTTGTTTTGCAAGCTTTAATTGACAAACAGTTGGCGAAAAAAGGGGGCAAATTATACGTTGCATATGTAGATTTTAAGAAGGCGTTTGACTTGATTAACAGACCAAAATTGTTCCAAGTATTGTCATCAAATGGGGTACATAGAAAACTCTATAATACTATCAAAGCCATGTATACATTAGTAAAGGCTAAGGTACGGTGTTCTAATGGAGATATGACGGGGAGTTTTAGGTGTCCTCTCGGATTAAAGCAAGGTTGCTCTGGGAGTCCGATTATGCTTATCCTGTTCATAAACGATCTTGTTAAGCGGATTGGAGAATCAGGATATGCAGGTATACAGCTCTTCCCACACACGGAAGAAATATTATCATTATTCTTTGCTGATGATTTAGCTTTGACAGCGGATACAGTTGTTGGTTTGCAACGTTTACTAAATATATTAAGCACCTTCTGTGACGATTATAACTTGCGTGTAAATGTTAATAAGACAAAAATCATGGTACATAAAAATGGTGGCGTTTTATCGAGAGCTGAACGATGGACCTACAATAATGAACCAATTGAAGTAGTAAAAGCGTTTTCATATGTTGGTGTTCTATCCACTAACCAGCTAGCTTTAACAAAAATGGCAAATGAACAAGCGCTGAAAGGGAAGCGAGTCCTTGTACATTTACTTTCAAAATTGTATAAAAATGGTCAGTTGACTAAGGAAGCGTATTTTAAAATATTTGATTCGAAAATTTCACCAGTGTTGTTGTACGGATCGGAAATCTGGGGCACAAATAAGATGCAATCAGTTGAACAGACTCAGATATACGCCTGTAAACGATACATGTGTACTCCTCGTAGGACATGCAATGCAGCGGTTGTAGGAGATTGTGGTAGACATCCTATGTTTGTTTCTACGGCTAAAAGAGTAATAAAATACTGGCTACGCATATTTAAGCTAGATCAAAGTAGATATGTCCGTAAAGCGTATGATATGATGTATATTTTAGACCAAAGTGGTCAAAATAACTGGGCTACAAGAGTCAAAAGTTTACTGAATAATGTAGGCTTCGGATATGTATGGTTGGAACAGAATGTGCATGATGAAAATGTATTTATTAAGAATTTTGTAGGCAGACTGATTGACCAATGTATCCAAGAATGGTTTGGCAAGGTTAGAGATAGTAGTAAACTCAGCACATATGCTTGTTTTAAATTACGGTTTGAACATGAATGTTATCTGAATTGTGTAAATATTCGAAAATTTAGAAGTGCTTTAAGTAAACTAAGATGTTCAGCACATGATTTGGATATTGAAATAGGACGATATAATAATATCCTAGGCATCAACGTATTTGCAGACTTTGTCAAGGCGATATAGAGACAGAGTATCATTTTGTTCTTAAATGTCCTGTGTATAGCGATCTCAGGCATAAGTATATTCCTTACAAATTCTTTACGAATGTCAATGTACGCAAGTTCTATATATTGATGTCTTCTTCTAATGAAATTATTCTCAATAATTTAGCAATGTATATATGGTATGCAAGCAAACTCAGAAAAGATCTTTTGAACTGACTTGTACATGTATATACAATTATGTACCATACACCACATTGTCAATAGGTGTAATATATATTTTGTTATACTATGTTGTCATGGGCCGGCGGCCTTCAGCAATAAAATGTTTGAGTTTGAGTTTGAGTTGAGCTGATATTGACCTTTGACCTACTGAACTCAAAATCAATAGGGGTCATTTGATGGTCATGACAAATCTCCCGATTTCATGATCCTTGGCCCAAGCGTTCTCCAGTTATCATGCGGAAACTGATTCGTCTACAGACCGACCAACATCCATCATCAGATATTAATATTTACAATATACCCCTCCTCCTTCGAAGGAGGGCAATTAATTTTCAAATTAGAAGATGCCCATGTCTCCCTAGTCCCCCAATGCATAGTCATAATAGGCAAGAAGTCAATAGAGGATAGGAGCAAAAGACAAAGAGACACTAACGGTTGGCTGCAGTAGAGATCATCTACCTGGCATGTCCAATCACCCTATGAAGTTACAAAATTCAGGGTCAAGTGGTTCTCAAACAAACCGTTTTCCATGTTCAGGCCCCTGTGACCTTGATCTTTGATCGAGTGAGTCCAAAATCAACAGAGGTCATCTACTCTGCATGTCCAATCATCCTATGAGGTTTCAACATTCTGGATCAAGTGATTCTCAAGTTATTGATCCAGAAAAAGTTGTTCCATCTTTATGCCTCTGTGACCTTTCTCTTAAGTCAAGTGACCCCAAAAATATTGAAGGTTCTGGGTCAAATGATTCTAAAGTTATTGGTTGGAAACTGTATTCAAAGTTCTGGTTCCTGTGACCTTAACTTTTGATCAAGTGATTAAAAAATCAATAGGGGTCATCTACTCTATATGTCCAATCATCCTATGAAGTTTCAACATTCTGGGTCAAGTGGTCCTCAAATTACTGATCAGAAACAGGTTTCCATGTTCAGGCCCCTGTGACATTGAAAGGTGATTTTTTTATTATTTTTTTTTTTTCAAATGAGATCTCATCTTGGTAAAAGCAGGCTATGAATATAATTATTATACATAAATTACATCTATATTTGATAAAAGACACTTCAGAATAGTTCTTAATCTAAAAGCAACTGTAAAAGAATATTTACAATGAAATTAAATGTTTCATTCAATCTTAAAACAACCAAAACAACTACATGTACTACTGTCTCCAATATCAGCACACATCATGATCTTCAGGTTCCATTCAGCCATTTTTCAGATGTAGATTAATATAATATGCCTCATAATCATGACAACATGCATGTTTTAGTGTTTTTATATATACTTTCTAGTCCTTTGGGACCATGGAGTCCATTCAACATATGTGTAATAGAGTTCCGCTTAAGTTGGTGCTAGGGGGCGTAAGAGGTGTTGCACATTTCATTACCTCTCATGAACAGACTCAATCAAACCGAATTCTTCTTGGTTGCATTCTATGCTTCCAAAGCATTTTTTTCCGAATTTTATTGTTAAAAATGCAAATACTGAAAATTGAAATTTTTCTAACTTGGGTTGAATTGTCTCAAATGATTTCATTGCAGTCTTCCAAATCCCCCTATTGTATAATTATCCGAGAAGAAATCGTACATGAGAACGTGAACATTTGGGGATGAAAACCCTGCAAATCTACCGGCGATTAAAAGGCAAACTTGTTAAAAATAATGTTTCTTTCGAATTAACTATACTCTTTTCTATGCTACAAAGTTAGACAGGTGAAATTTTATCCGAACTCTTACAGAAGCAAGCCTCTGTGGCGTACATGCTGCGTATTTGCTGTGTATATGCCGCGAACACAGTAGTACGCCAGAGGAGTACATTTTACATACACCGCATGCCGCGTACATGCCGTGTACTATTTCGACGAGTACACAGCATGTACGCAGGAGGTCACTAGTACACTTCAAGTACGCAGCACAGACTCTGAAAATTTAAGGAGTACACTGCATGTACGCAGGAGGGACTTGTACAAGAAAATAGTACACTGCATGTACACCGCAGATACTTTAATTGAAATTTGTGCAGTACACTTCATATACGCGGGAAAGACTTGTACAATTTCTTTTGGCATTTATACTTAGTTTTTTTTTTTATAAGTTAAAGTCTGAAGTAAACTTCATATACGCGGGAGGGACTTCATGCAGGAAGGATTTGTACATTTTTTTTTTTTGGAAGCAAGAACTTGATTTCCGAGTAACTTTTATCTTAATAGCATAGAATAGTTCAGAATAACAATAAAAATTTGCCAAACTATTTGCAATGCTCATTTGTGAAGCTTACATCTTAGTGATTTCTGAGCTGCACCTTGCATGCAGTGTAAAAATATATTCTTTTTCATTTTGAATTAATCCTGGAGCTTTCTAACTTGGATAATTGAAAAGCCTTATTTGAACTTCGTTGCATTACATTTTGTAATACATGAAATAATTACCAAGATAATGCCTCAACAGCGCCCGAATGAGAAGAATTAATAGCTCTCACTGTTATTTGAATACTCTTAAGCAAAACACCACTCTATCGTGTTTTATAAAGGCTTTAATGCTCATTATGTTAACTCATTAAGGCCTCACCAAATTAAAAAGTTGTTCATCGGATTTGCCGCTCGTATATTTTCAGAACGTTTTTGGCTAATTGCGCTTGCCCCATTGGAAAAAAATCAATCCAAAATTTATTGGTGCGCTACTTTTTACGGACGTAAAAGTGTATAAATGCTTATATAATTCCAGTCCTAGATTGTTCTCAGATGGATTTTAATCAAAATAAATACATACTACGCACACATCGTCTATAATTAATCATAACACTTATATTTAGTTGCATTAAAGTTGTTTCCCCTTGATGCAGTTACGCCATTTTCTTCAAATGTTTACCAAATTACATGCTACAAAAACTGATTTATTTCATTGATAAGTGGATGGAGAAAAGCATACTAATTTATTTGATAACATCAATCTACATTATTTTGGTAAGGGTAAATACTTATTGATGCATGTCACTTATCTTTTTTCTGTTTTTTTCTGTCCAAATGATCAGCATTTGCATACGAAAGTTGGTGGGGTAAGGAATTTACATTATCACAGCAGTTTCGCCACAAGAGTACACAGCATGTATGCAGCAGGAGTACACAGCATGTACGCCGCAGGACTCGGGCCATGAGTACACAGCATGTACGCCGCAGGAGTAGTACACCGCAGGCTCATTTGCATGTGAAAAGTGTATGTGCCGCGTACATGCTGCGTACTATTTCTCGCATACTAAATTCCTCCAGCGTACATCCTGTGTACTATGTAGTCCACAGCATGTACGCAGCAAGAAGTACGCGGCAGAGCTCATTTGCATGTCAAAAGTGTACTACAAACGTACTATCGGTGTATGTGCGGTGTATATCCTGCGTACTATTGATTTCAGTACACATCATGTACGCATCATATACGCTGTATGTACACAGCAAGAGTACGCAGCAGGCCTTTTTCTTCTGTAAGGGAAGTAGAATGCACGCTGTGCTAGTTAGAAGTTTTCTGATCATGTGACCAAAACAAGCTCTTTGGTGTTGTTATAATAATAAGATTTCGATTAACTTTTCTAGCAGGAACTGAGTTTTAATTTAAAACGTTTACAAAAGATGCAACTTGGTTTTAATACCGATTATAGATCTATACAAATGCAAAATCTAGTACATAGGCCCTTCACAGTCCATTCAGATACAACAGTTATAACACACATTAATTAGTTTATTTTTTTTCTTAAGCCTAGAGAGTTTTGTGATATACACTTGTAAAGATTACATGCCCTGAACAGTAACCATTCATTCCTGGACAATAGATTGATACATTAACAAAAGCAATCAACCACAATCAATACGGTGTGAATAACTTGACAGCAGATGATAAACTTGAGATAAAGATAATGGGTCATTATATGAATCGAAATATCAAAGTTTATTTCTGCATCAAAAAATTCTGCTGATAGTTTAAATTTGCGGAATTTATTTCTGCATGACAGCCTCAACCCTCAGATTTAGCAGAAATAAAAACCCGCAGAATTAACAGCTATACGGTATGAACAGTGTTAGGAAAAATGGTAACTACTTTTTACCACATGATCTACACTTCATGCTAAGCACCTGGATCATTCTATACATAGAGGATGATGTCACTATTTTGCAAACACATAGGTTATCGCAAAATAACTGTTGATTGATTTTCTCCTATGTATAATATAGGTTATTTCTGGTCATGTTAGAATAACATATTTATGGATACAAGTAGAATTTTAAACATTATAAGTGACTGATGTATCAAATAATTGAAATGTTGATTGGTGAACTCATTTTAAGATCTCCTTTGATGCACACATTTGGAGTAACATACACCATGAAACTAGCAAATCCATCCTGGTGGCAGAAGAAAAACATTATTTGAAAAGCTAACATTCCAAAAGTTTCAATAAAAACTAGTGTTTCAACCTTTTTACTTTCTGATTTTGCAGAGGTTTTAAACTCACACCCTAACCAGCATTTTGATTTTTGCAAATGGCTACACATAATGCAAAATGATCATGAAAAAAGTAAATGCTACAAACCATTATTCCACGACCTCTTTGTATAGATATTCGTCGCACCAGAAATAAGATGGTGGAGGCGAGAATACGCAGATTTCTTTCAGCTATCTCTGACAACGGTTCTGATGACAGACCATAATCAACTGGCTTCATTAAAATCTACAATAATAAACATTCATAAAACGTATCACAATCAATACTTCACTTAGATTTTCCATTTTATTGTTTACATTTTTGCTAGGATGTTTATGCATGTAAAGTGCATTCATAATAATTGAAAACGTATGATATCAGTCCATTTGTCAGCTTCAATACATCTTTTCACCCAGATCATAACTCCTGTTTATTAAAATTTGACACAAGAATTTAACACAAAATTTGACACAAGAATTTAACACAAAAATCTGACACAAAAATTTGACACATGAATTTAACACAAAAATCTGACACAAGAATTTGACACAAGAATGAGGAGTCTGGCATGATCAGGTTTGGTGAGTATGACCAAAACTATATAACTCTCTTGTTTGAATGACATACTTCATGTCCTGTTTCACTTTTTACATATACTTTAACTTTACACAAGTATTTGTGGAAACAGCCCTTTATTTGTCCTCCAGGTCTGAAAGGGTCAAAAGAATGTTAGATATTTAAAAGTGGTGTCCGTGTCATTATATAAGCTTTATTAATAGCACAAGTATTTACCACAACACTATGACAAAAGAGCTCTGCAAAATGGGGCAATATATGCCCTTAGTTTTACATATGAAGGTAGGAAGTATAATTTAAAGTTCTTTTTGTGCATTTGTAGGAGTGGGGCATGTAATGTGTTGATGTTGGGGGTGGTGGGTGCGCAGCATGGGTAACGGAATACTAAGGTACAAGAAATTTAGTGGACACTGTGTGAGTCGGGTGGGGTGGGGGAGTAATGTGGACTGTTGCACACCGAAAATCCACTCATCACCATCAACTTTTGTGCCGAGCTTGAAATGTTTTCAAGTTGTGCCCCAGAGATTTTGCATATGAACTCAATTTATGACCTCGACCTTTGACCTACTAATTAGTACACATTGTCTCATTGACATCTACCTATATGCCAAGATTGAAAAGAATACCGTGAAGAACTATTAAGATATGCTCTGGACTAGAAATATGTCAGAGAGATTTAACTGTCCCGTGAGCTTAACCTTTGACCTACCAACCTGGTTCATGTGCTTTTGCACATCATTTCATCTCCATCCAGTTACATACCAAAGTTTAATGTCAATACCTTAAATTGTTTTCAGGTCGTGCTCCTGAGATTTGATATTTTACCTCAATTTATGACATTGACCTTTGGCATACCGACCAAGCTCATGTGCTCTGCACATTGTCTCATTGCCACCTACCTATATGTCATGACTGAAAAGAATACCTTGAATGGTTTTCAAATCTCAGGACACAAACTATGATAGTCAGGTTTAATCTTGGAACTCAGTCTGTGATTTTGACAACTGACCTACAGACAAGGTTCATACACTATGCACATTATCACATCTCCACCTACCTACTTTGATTATGCCCAAGAAACCTTATATGCCAAGTTTAAAGTCAATGCTTTGAACAGACAGACAGACAAATGCACATGCCACCACATAATACATCTGTTTTTTTTGTAATTGGCGTATAAAAAGTGGGGCCAAAACCTTCAATGTCTCCACGGATAAAATTATACCAACTTTTCTTAACTACCAGATACGTCTTTAATGGAACTTACTTAAGAGCGTCAAAGCAATTTCATTATTGTAATATACCTTTACACGGACTGTGCGGTTAAAACCTACTCCGGATAGAACAGTCGAAATCTTTATAGAAATAGAAATGTATCCACTTTTAATCGTGCCATGGATAAATCTTATTACTTGAAATGCAAGAAGCAAACATTTTTATAACAGCATATTTGTCCAACTCTGGGGTTCGAATATCATCTGCTGCGCCTGTTGAGATCTAACTGCTGCAAGCTTGTATGTAGCAATGTGGAGTGTTCTACCACTTATTTTTTGTTCAGTCTTCTACATTATTTCCATAGTGACTCCTTGGAAGCACCTGGGAACTAAACTACTTCTACATTTGTCTTCTGTCCTGCTGTGGGCAATAATGGTGTTTCTACAGTAGCATGTACATACCCATTATGTATTGTTCAAATTATTTTTTTCAGCTGTCATAGGTGCAAATAATTACATGGTCACAGCCCAACATATATTTACCTACTGTCGATTATAGATATATACAGTGTGCACAGACCATGTACTTGTGCATATTTGACAGCTGAACTAGATGTGTGTCCATAGTTTATGTGTTAAGGACCATAACTCTGGTCTATCTGAATGAAATTCCAAACAGAACACCAGGTGCACAACTTCATGCTATATAAAATCCTCGAATGTTTTACGACTCTGTGTCAAATACATTTTGAAATACATAACACAAACTTTTATGCCGTTAATGCACATTTTGTTAATAGCTCAAGGGCCATAACTATAGTACTGTGGAGTGAAATCCCAACAAAAAGCTGGTGTACTCAGGTGCACAAATTCACAAGCTGAATTAAATTCCTGCATGGTTTAATAACTCAGGTTTTTCAAATCCCTATTCACATGCTATCTAACAATCCTGTAATGTTTTATGACTCCACCAAAATACTATTTCAGAAACATGTGACAAAAACTTGTTTGCCCTTACCAAAATACGGTAATGCATTTTTTTTTTTACTCTGGTCTGACCAGCAGAAATCCAAAACAAAACTTGAGGTGCACAACTTCACATGCTAAATACATGTAATATTCCTATCATGTTTCATGACTTTTAAAATACAAGTGACACAACCTTTTATGCCCTTTTATGCATACTTTTTTACTAAGTAAAGGGCCCTAACTCTGTCATCACATGCTGAATAATAATCCTGTGATATTTCATAATTCTAAATAAATCAAATACTTTTTGAGATACATGTGACACCATCTTTGAGACCCTTTTTATGCATATTTCTGTTCAAGTCAAGAGTCATAACTCCTGTCTGGCAGTGTGAAATCCAAATAAGAATATCAGGTGCACAACTTCAAATGACGAATAACAATTCTGTGAGGTCTGATGACTTTAAGTCAAAAATACTTTTTTAGATATGCACGACACAAATTCTGACGTATGGACAAGGGCAAATCCCATTGTCTTTGTTAACTTCTCTAGAACCAGCTTAGAAAACACTCCCCCAAAAGGTCGGAAAAAGGGGTATAGATTTGATGCTGGGCAAAAAAATCTTAATTCTCTGGCAATTACATATAACAAATATTAAGCATTAAAATCATTTTTCCCTAAAACATTGTATTGAAATCAACCATATCAAACTAAGTTGTTCAAAAGAAGGTCTGACCTCATTAGGGGATGGGGTCCAATATGGATTATTAGTCACTTGGTTTTCAACTATTTCTTCTTACTTTAAATGTATGCTATTAAGATTCTAACAATTTCACCTCAGGCTGGAAAAGGATTCAGCACTTACTGTTGTAACAAGACTTCTGGAGATGAAAATGCCTAGCATCAGCATAAAACTTTCTGAGTCTGACACATTATGTGTTCGGCCATTCTCTGTGAACTGAAGGCGGTCCTGCAAAAATGATATTCATCATATAAGTAAAGTAAAGTAAGTAAAGTTTGTTCATTATAGTCACCCCTACTGAAAGGGCCAGCCAAATTTGCTTATGAGACACCTACATAATTATATTGAACAGCATTACTTCCCCATTCCTATTTTTTAATGCCAGGCACCAGGCAGGTAGGCAATCCAGCAGGCAATACTAGCTGGCGGCTCACCAACCGGTCTCTCTTCAGTAACAAGACCCGCCTCTGACAGGGCTTGAACATTTGACCTCCTGATTGCGGGGCAGGTGCCTTATCCATTAGGCCACTGCAGCCCGGCCATATATATCAGACATTGAAAGAATAAGAAAAATGAAATTAGCATTTCAATTCTATCAAAGACTGTAATCTTTTTAGATATGGCACAAAATGCACATTTTGGACCATATATGAATCATATACATGAATTTTAATGTAAGATATTTCTCAAAACCACTGTATCTACTAAATTTAATGAAAAAAAATAATCATTCACTAATTTTCTTTATCATTTCAGGCTTTCTAATGTGCCTGTATCTTTCATCTACTGACCAGTATATACATAAATTAATTTGAAATGTAAAATAACTCACCATTTCAACTTGCCAGAAATAGCCATTAGGGAAACGCTTCCCACTTCGTATCAACTCAAACACTGCTGACTTTCTGTGACATCCTAATACACCAGTGCTTGGCTGTATAAATATTTTTTTTTAGATTTTTTTTTATAATTTAAGGAAACCACAGTTGTGCTGAGCAGAATATGACCTATGCAAAGTACCTCTAAAGTTTGGAACATAGATCAAAGCAGTCTGAATTTATTGAGTGGAAACTTAACCCATGCAAACAGATGGAAGGACACCTAGCCCTTTCATTAAATGTCCATTTGAACACTGCGCATGAAGCCTCAAGCAGCCAGATTATACCACTCCTTCCTCAGACTTCTATGTATGAAAGTAGTTCATTTCCCCTAAGATAAGATTACATTTTAACCCTTAAATTACCCTGCTAAATTTCTTAAATGAACGTGTCCATCTTTAATTTGGACAGTATCATTAACTGTTAAGGTGCTTACCAAAAAGACACTGACTGAATAGCAAACAGTGCAGATCATGATCAGACTGCATGTTTGTGCAGGCTGATCATGATCTACACTGGTCGCAAAGGCAGAACCAATCATGTTCGGCATGGTAAGGATTAACATCCACTGAGCATGAAACACCTTTTAGTTGTTGCACGGTAGAAATATTTCATGGTTTAAATGACTGTGTGAACAGAGCATAAAAATCTACCATATACTATCATACCATAATTTCTGTGATATGATATATCACATTTTCTACACAATATTGCAGCTCCTGAATGAGAACACTTTCTTCCCTCGGGTCCTTCGGTCCACCATGAACTAATGATGCCAGGTCATAGCAGTTTGGACCAATGATGTCATTTAACACTGGGTAGATATTGCCATTTGGCTAAAAGAAAATAAAATGTACCATAATAATGTAATATAGACAAACAATTGTAACTGCTTTCTGTAAATAGATAACTTGTAAGACCCATACTGTCTGAATATATATAGCAACCAAAGTCTGTGAATACAGCCGATATATATGATTTGAATTAAATGCTACCAATTTCAAACCACATTACAGTATATTACAAATTTACCAACCAAACAATGATACATTACTTATATTTTGTGAATACAGTGTATATAAGTAAGTTGAATCATGTATACTTTATGTATACTGCCTAAATAATATGTGAACAAAACTGAAGTATATTCTGCATATAAAGGGATCATATTATTACAATGTTTCTCACTTATAAGTGTTACTTACATAAAGTGTTATTTACATCAAGTGTTACTTACATCAAGTGTTACTTATTACGTGTTACTTACATCAAGTGATACTTAAATTAAGTGTTACTTACATCAAGTGATACTTACATTAAGTGTTACTTACATCAAGTGTTACTAACATTTAGTGATACTTACATCAAGTGATACTTACATTAAGTGTTACTTACATCAAGTGATACTTATATGAAGTGTTACTTACATCAAGTGTTACTTACATTAAGTGTTACTTACAGCAAGTGCTACTTATATTAAGTGTTACTTACATCAAGTATCAAGTGCTACTTACATTAAGTGTTACTTACATCAAGTGTTACTTACATTAAGTGTTACTTACATTGTTACTTCCATCAAGTGTTACTTACATTGTTACTTACATAAAGTGTTAGTTACATTAAGTGTTACTTACATCAAGTGTTACTTATTAAGTGTTACTTACATCAAGTGATACTTACATCAAGTGTTACTTACATTGTTACTTACATAAAGTGTTAGTTACATTAAGTGATACTTACATCAAGTCATCAAGTGATACTTACATTAAGTGATACTTACATCAAGTGACACTTACATTAAGTGATACTTACATCAAGTGTTACTTACATTGTTACTTCCATCAAGTGTTACTTACATTAAGTGATACTTACATCAAGTGATACTTACATCAAGTGATACTTACATTAAGTGATACTTACATCAAGTGTTACTTACATTGTTACTTCCATCAAGTGTTACTTACATTGTTACTTACATAAAGTGTTAGTTACATTAAGTGTTACTTACATCAAGTGTTACTTATTAAGTGTTACTTACATCAAGTGATACTTACATCAAGTGTTACTTACATCAAGTGTTACTTACATCAAGTGATACTTACATCAAGTGTTACTTACATCAAGTGATACTTACATCAAGTGATACTTACATTAAGTGATACTTACATCAAGTGTTACTTACATTAAGTGTTACTTACATCAAGTGATACTTACATTAAGTGATACTTACATCAAGTGTTACTTACATCAAGTGATACTTATATTAAGTGATACTTACATCAAGTGTTACTTACATTAAGTGTTACTTACATCAAGTGATACTTACATTAAGTGATACTTACATCAAGTGTTACTTACATTGTTACTTCCATCAAGTGTTACTTACATTGTTACTTACATAAAGTGTTAGTTACATTAAGTGTTACTTACATCAAGTGTTACTTATTAAGTGTTACTTACATCAAGTGATACTTACATCAAGTGTTACTTACATCAAGTGATACTTACATCAAGTGTTACTTACATCAAGTGATACTTACATTAAGTGATACTTACATCAAGTGTTACTTACATTAAGTGTTACTTACATCAAGTGATACTTACATTAAGTGATACATCAAGTGTTACTTACATCAAGTGATACTTATATTAAGTGATACTTACATCAAGTGTTACTTACATTAAGTGTTACTTACATCAAGTGATACTTACATTAAGTGATACTTACATCAAGTGTTACTTACATAAAGTAATACTTACATTAAGGTATATTCTGTGTAAAGCAGCAACTATTTCTTTTAGAATGATTCCAAACAAAAATGTGCTGCTGGGTCTGTTAGATAAATTCTGGAACATAAATTCATAACAATACAGTTTTTGCATATCTATAAATTTATTCTCCAACATATATATTAAGTAAACATCTTACATCACATGGAAATGATCTGAAAGGTGTACAATCTTATTAAGACTCAGATATGAATGTTCTGAGACCAACCTACTTCTCTTATATTGCCATGATATATAGAATTGATATAATTAATAAAGTATCAAGTTGATACAGAAATTTACTACTTATATATAAAGTTCAGTCAGACTTAATTGTGATATTTGCACAAAAGTTTCAGAGAAATATTTCAAACATAAACAATGCAATAATTATAAAGTTTGTGAACATTGTTAAATATTAGTACAAATGTTAGTAAAAGGTCTCCTTTGCACAAAATGCATGTTAAGAACTATCAATAAAATAATTTCAAAAAATTAATATTATTCTGAGGATATAAAGTGAAAATTCACATTCTTTCATTAATATGGTTTTTATTTTCATTTGAATGCTATGAAAATAAATATATTAATTTAAAGTGGCAGTGCCGTGAGGTAAATTTGATATTTTCATACATTCTGTTTATTATATTGTGAAACTTTGTTTCAATGTTAATAGAGAAACAAATCTGTATCTGCACTACTGATAAATTCAGTCCTATATTCCCAATGAATGAAAATGGAAATTAACCAGACCAGTGAAGACATAAGCTACCACTGTTATAGCTGTACATACTCCACACAACTTACAGTTCCTACTTTTTCTGTGATTACTTTCTGTTCTCTCACATTGGGAGTGAATAAAATGCCCATTACTGTGCAGTGCTGTCTACTTGTATACCTACATGAGCCCTAAGTTGGCCTAAGTTACACAACTGATAAAGACCCTACCTTTTATACCTTGCTTTTGACCAAGTTTAGTGAACAGCCCTTAAACAGTTTATCAAAAGTTATTTAAAATGTTTTTTTTATGATAACCCCAAAATGTATAACTATTTGAACTAACTTGAGAGACAGTTGAACAAAGGGTACTGATTAAGTACCATCAAGCAGTTCAACAAGGCATTGTTCAGATATTCAGCTCTGGCTTCTCTGAATAGGGGCCACGAGGAACCATTTTAATAAAATTAAGAGAGATCCATGTGAGGATTTGGTGACAATCTGTAAAGTAGTTCACGAGAAGAAGTTGTTTAAAAGCTTTTCCTAATTTCTGTTTTGGCAGACCCCTTAAGGAATCAAAGTTGAATACTCTGAGCAAACTAGACAGAGATCCCTACAAAGATGTTACAGATCAATTTTTGTGAATGTCTATCAGGACATTCATGAGAAGAAGTTGTTTAAAGTGTGTGTGTATGTTTTTTTTTTTAATGTTTAGCTCTGGTGGCCCCTAAATGAGGCAAATGAAACTAACTTAAAAAATGTGAAGTTTTTGAAATTCCATACCAGGATGCTACAGCCAAGGACTTGTGATGATGAGACAAGTGGTTCATGAGAAAACATTAATAGTTTTTTTTCTAATTTTAGCTTGTGTAGGGTGAACCCTTTTCAACCCCTAAACCAGTTAAAATAAATTTGAAAGTGGTTCATACAATGATGCTACAGACCAAGTTTGGAGAAGATCCATCTTTAGGGTCACTAGAAGATATTGTTTACAGGTTTTTTTATCTAAGCTCTGGCAGTCCCTAAGTAGGGCAAATCTATGATCCATTTGAACAAATCTGTGAGAGATCTGTGGCAAAAGTTTGTAATATTCCAAAAAGCTGTTCATGACAAGAAGTTGTTTAAATGTTGGTTTAATCTTTTATACCATTTAGCTCTAATAGCTCCTTAAAGAGGCCAAGCAAAGCAATCTGAAGAAATATGAGTGAGGACCTTACAAGGATACACCAGTCCAATTTTGTGAAGCCCTATTAAGTGGTTGACTAGAAGAAATTGTTTACAGGTTTTTCTATTTTTAGCTCTGGTGGCCCCAAAAATGGCCAAGCAAAAGCATACCTACTCAAAGTTTCAAGTTTGCAAAGTTTTGAACCAACGAAAATATGTGCTTTTACAGTATATTGTTTATTGTATCCTGAAGAGTCACCATTTTGCAGTTACATGGTTACATAGTCAAACTGTGGTACACCAAATAATTGTAAGTAATAGACAAAGCAAGACTAAAGTGCATGAAAATTTAAGTGTTATAATTATATTATTTATTTTATACATATTTTCCTTTTCCAATCAATGACTGCACTTACACCATGTGACAGTATAGTTTAAATATGATACAATATATTCTATATAAATGATAACAAGAGGGCATTGAAGGCCCTGTATCGCTCACCTGACCTATTGACCTAAAGATCATAAAGATTAACATTCTGACCAAGTTTCATTAAGATATGGTCATAAATGTGGCCTCTAGAGTGTTAACAAGCTTTTCCTTTGATTTGACCTAGTGACCTAGTTTTTCACCCCACCTGACCCAGATTTGAATCTGACCTAAAGATCATCAAGATTAACATTCTGACCAAGTTTCATTAAGTTAACTAGCTTTTCCTTTGATTTGACCTAGTGACCTAGTTTTCTACCCCACATGACCCAGACTTGTACTTGACCTAAAGATCATCAAATTTAACATTCTGACTACGTTTCATAAAGATACAATCATAAATGTTAACAAGCTTTTCCTTTGATTTGACCTAGTGACCTAGTTTTTCACTCCACCTAATCCAGATTTGAACTTGACCTATAGATCATCAAGATTAACATTCTGACAAAGTTTCATTAAGATAAGATCATAAATGTGGCCTCTGGAGTGTTAACTAGCTTTTCCTTTGATTTAACCTGGTGACCTAGTTTTTCACCATACATGACCCAGATTCAAACTGAACCTTAAGATCATCAAAATTAACATTCTGACGAAGTTTCATGAAGATACAGTCATAAATGTGGCCTCTACAGTGTTAACAAGCTTTTCCTTTGATTTAACCTGGTGACCTAGTTTTGACTCCAGATGACCCAATATTAAACTCGTCCAAGATTTTATTGAGGGTAACATTCTGACCAAGTTTCATGAAGATTGGGCAAAAATTGTGACCTCTGAATGTTAACAAGCTTAACCTTTGATTTGACCTGGTGACCTAGTTTTTGACCCCAGATGACCCAATAGCAAACTCATCCAAGATTTGATTGAAGGTAACATTCTGACCAACTTTCATTAAGATTGGGTCAAAATTGTGACCTCTTAGAGTGTTAACAAGCTTTTCCTTTGATTTGACCTGGTGACCTAGTTTTTGACCTCAGATGACCCAATATCGAACTTGTCCAAGATTTTATTGAGAGTAACATTCTGACTAAGTTTTATTAAGATTAGACCAAAATTGTGACCTCTAGAGTGTTAATAGTCAAATTGTTGACGCCGCCGCCGATGGACTGACGACGGACACAGGGCGAATAAAAACCATTGACTGATACAAGCATCTGTGTGAGAACCAACATCAATAGTTGCTTGACACATCAAGCAGAATAATGTTTGTAAAATGAAATCATGTTGATTTGTGTGTCATTCACTCATACCTGTCAAGACACACGCATTGCGCGTGTGTCACATGCATTTCGGTCCTAGATCACGCGCACGCCTACTATTCCAAGTCACACACATCTTAAAAAATAAAACTATCAACTTTTTTTTCCATAGAAAGTTAATGAATCGAACATACCCGGCGACATTGACACGGTGTTTTCATACTGTATAATACAGATTTTACATTCACCAGTGCAACGTGTAATTTCTACCGCATGAATAAACATCACAATAATGTGTTCATTTTGTAGTGATATTTTTATGGTTCGAACCTTGCATCCAGTTTTTTTTTATTTAAAATTATATACTTGATGTTTCTTTTTCTCCAGTTTCTAGTTCATTCTTTTGATGTCGTTTTCATGTAAAATCAGTAATACCTTTATAGTTTGATTTTGATGTCTGAGGGTTCAATTTATAGACTTGTCTACCTATTAGGGAAATCAGCATGATTTACCTTGCCTTATTGAGCAAAGAACCATTATCATACTGAATAACATTACCTAAACAACGGACCGATCCATTATTAAAAGTGCAAAAACATCGCTGACCTCAAAACCGAACTATAAATTATTCAATAGTAATATTATTACCCGGCAATGCTATTTAAAATACGGCATAAGATTTATAATAATAAACTGTTGTGCTTCAAAATATCACAGGAGAGCTTCAAAACCGTTAATCATATTTAAAGTCAAGTGTATTTAAACACAAGAACATGTTAAGAATGAAGTGTTTCAGTCAGTGAAAAAGCAGGAACTATAACTAACTCGAGTTGTCATTGCTAAACCTTATTGAAAACTAAGAAATTCAGTAGTCTTAAAATAAAAATTATACGGGTCTGGGAATTAATCGAAGTGACAATGAAAAGGTACAAAATGGAGCAAATTACCGCTCGGCCAACAAGGAATTAGTGTTTGCATCGAAAACGTTCTTATTCTTATGTTTAAAATTCTTTTGTTTGTTGTAAACATATCAAAACACCATAATACTGTAAGGTACCTATTCACATAATTTGTCTAAACTCTTGATTTTTGATACAGAATACACACTGTACTTTGGACAAAAGACACAAATATATATATAAATGGCCAGGACAAAAACATGTTTCAGAAATTGTTTGTATTAATCTATCATTGCATTGATTAAATATTGTAATTTGATTTCCATTCAGAAATGATATTGTGTGAATTAAATTTATCATATCTGAATACTTATCTAAACTGACATTGCGTTTTGCAAACACTTAAGTCTACTGTATTACCGTATAGCGGGTAATTCTGTGGGCAAAAAAATCTGCGGTTTAGTCCTAAAATAGGCCTAGTTTATTTCTGCGTTTTTTATTTCTGCGACCTTCGAGAAATGCAGGAATTAATTTTTGCGGTTTGCAAAAAACGGAAGTAAATTCTGTGCAAAGGGAAAGAGCTACCGCACTTACTACGTCATAATTAACGACTCAAATGCATATTGTTCTTGTCAGTTATGTCTTGGTGGCACTATCTTGGTCAGAATCTACCATGCATGATCAAAAATTAGAGTTAAAAATTAATACTGTAGGTCTAGTACCAGTAATTCATTTTGAAAGACATTTTCATAAAATTAATACTGCTGGTAGAAAAAGTTACGATTTATTTACAAATATTATACTCTAATACATAGTCCTTTCACAGTCCATTCAGTTACAACAGTTACAACACATATTAGTTAGTTTGTTTAACTTTTCATAAACCTAGAGTGTTTTGTGATATACACTTGTAAAGATTACACGCCCAAAACGGTAACCATTCATTCGTGGACAATAACAAAAGCAATCAACCACAATCGGTACGGTGTGAATAACTCAAAAAACTCGTGAGATAAAGATAACGGGTCATTATTTTAAGCGAAATATCAAAGTTTATCTCTGCGTCAAAAAATTCTGCTGATAGTTTAAATATATGGAATCTATTTCTGCATGACAGCCTCGATCTGCAGATTTAGCAGAAATAAAAACCCGCAGAATTAACTCGCTATATGGTATCCAGAAACATGTCACATGTACAAAATAATGTTCAGTGGTAAGATCCTGGACTGGACAGCAAATTAATATTTCCTCACTCCTCCAACTAAATTACTAACTTTGTTTAGAATAAGAATCACATCTCTTGCCTGCTGAAGCAACATGAAGGCTTCCGGAACTAAAGCATCACCTGTATCTGGCACTATCCTCTTAATAAACCAGTATTCTTCTTGAGGAAAAGCCATTATGACTTTAACTCTGGTGCTGTTATACTTTCCAGTTCTTTGGGATAAGGAAGATCATTGAAATTTTCTATCATAGAATTCCAATGAAGCCAGCGCTAGGTGGTGTGAGAGGTGTTGCAAATTTCAATACCTCTCATGAACAGACTCGGTCAAACTGAGACTGCTGTTATATAGCTTGGTTGTGGTCTATGCTACACAAGGATCTTTCTACGGTTTAGATAAACAAACAAAAAGCAACAAACATTTAGTAGTGTTAGTATTGTTAGTAAGCCCTCTACCTTCTTTACATTAGCTCTAAGATGTGCAATAAACACAACTACAAGTGCAGCATGACGAAACCTTCTCAGGGCTTCTGAAATAGACAAAAATACAACAAAATTATGTTCATGTTGCCATCATAAGTTCATTAACATATTAAACAATGTTTCTTATATGCAACATGAAAGATTTACTGTCAGTACTTAAGATATATACTGTTGCTAAATTTAGAAATTTAATTTTATAAATTTTTAGATCACTCCCACGGAGCCTTTTAATATTATAAGCAGACAGAATGATGCAGTACCATCATTTTACATAAAACTTGCAAGACCCAATGAGAAACAACCTCCATTCTCATAAAAGATCTCCCTTTTCATTGAACTTGTGTTACATACATGATCTCCCTTTTCATAAAGATCTCACTTTCCATTAAACCTGTCATCCACATTGAGATATGATCTCCCTTTTCATAAAGATCTCACTTTTCATTAAACCTGTCTGAGCCACAGTGAGATATGATCTTCCTTTTTTATAAAATCCCTGTTTTCATAAAACTTATGAGCCAGAGTGAGATATGATCACCCTTTCAATAAGGTAAGTACAAATTTTGACACTATGGGTTTGACTTTAAGTAAAACATTGAGTTCTTTATCTGGACAGAGCAAAGTTGTTCTTCAAAAACTTGATGCTTTTGGATATATTCACACAGTATAAAGCAATAACAAATCAAATGGCAGTAACTTGGTTTTTAACATGACAACTAAGATTCAGTAACACCTGATTTCGCATTTATAACCATGATTCATTTAGTTTCGTTTATATTTTTCTTGTTAAATTTATCTAAAATATTTAAAAGAGTCTAGACAAACTATGCTTTTATTTGTTGTAGTTCTGAATACATAAAACTATAAATAAATACAAACTAAATGCATTATTTGAAGAATTTCTGTCAGGCTTTTTTACAAAAGGAAAGCGGTCAAACTATCATAAAAAATAAATATTTACAGATTTCTAGTACCCATTATTTAACATTGTGTCTCACAGTTTAACAAAATATTAATTTCTTATCAAATATCATATTCAATAGTTTGATGGTATAACTGAACTATGGATGATTTTCACTAAACAAATAATCAAAACAAAAACATTTTTTCCTTTCTGTATTCTGTATACTTCACCTTTTGTCAGGTTTTGCTTTACTTGGGGTCCTGTTTCACAATACTTCAAAATTCAATCATATGTTCCGAACCATAAAGCTCCCAATCATAAGTTCCTCCAAATCATAAGTTCAAACCCAATTATAAGCTCCCAGTCATAAGTTCCCAATCATAAGTTTCCAAATTACAAGCTCCTGTTCATAAGTTCCCAATTATAAGCTTGCAATCATAATTTCCCAATCATAAGTTCTCAATCACAAGCTCCCAATCACAAGTTCCCAATCATAAGTTCTCAATCACAAGCTCCCAATCATAAGTTCCCAAATATAAACTCCCAATCATAAGCTGCCAATTATAAGCTCCCAATCATAAGTTTTCAATCACAAGCTCCCAATCAAAAGTTCCCAAATATAAACTCCCAATCATAAGTTCTCAATCACAAGCTCCCAATCATAAGTTCCCAAATATAAGCTCCCAATCATAAGCTTCCAATTATAAGCTCCCAATCATAAGTTCTCAATCACAAGCTCCCAATCATAATTTCCCAAATATAAACTCCCAATCATAAGTTCTCAATCAAAAGCTCCCAATCATAAGTTCCCAAATATAAGCTCCCAATCATAAGTTCTCAAATATAAGCTCCCAATCATAAGTTCCCAATCATAAGCTCCAGATCACAAGTTCCAAATTAAATGCTCAAGTTCTAAGATCCAAATCATAAACTTTTTTCTCAGCACTTTATAACTATAGCATTCATAAAATTTCTCTTTAACCCTAAAACGTCTTATAAATTTAATTGTGAAACGTGTTTTTCAAGTATTTTCTTGAATTCTACTTAAAATGATTAATATGTAAAACCACCTGGAAAACTTTTACTGTCAAACTGCAACTAGTAAACTCATATGGGGATAATTTATTGGACAGGGGAAGGTAAAATGGTCTGAACTGGGGCATTCTATCCTGAATTAAAAATGTATTCTGAGTCACTAAATTTTACAGATTTTAGGTACCAAACTAGTACAAAATACTTATGATTGTCCTGTTTGAAAAGAAAGACTTTTTTATGAACCAAGAATCAATTAAAACAATGAAACTAAATATTATACTTACTAGACCCTGGAAAAGTTGATTTTTTGGAATTTTGCTTTACCGTTTTCTTTGCTGTATGAAAAATATAACAAAAACAGGTTATTTCCAACAAAATAATTTTCATTTCATAATTTATACTAGGATATACAAGTTAATATATATGGTTGCATATTTCTACCAACATATAGCTAAGTAGCTATCATGATAATACAAAATGTATTTCAAACCTTAGAGGAAGTGTGTGCATTTTAATGAAATCATTACAACAACAAAATTTTCTAGATATTAATTTTGATTTTCTAAAAAGCATTTAGCCTAAAAGTTAGCGTTTATTGAATGCTTGAAACTGCCACAGCAATATAACTAGGTAGCTAACACAATCACATTCTAAACTTCCTAGCATTTTTTATGAAAATATTACCATCATAAATGATATTTCGAGGAAACTTCAGGTAATCGAGATAATCTTTAATAAGAAAAAGTTGAAATATCTAAATTATTTCTGAAGGTACTGATATCTAGATAATAAATGGCAGCTGTTGGCACTTATGTAAAAAGTATAGACAGAAATAATGATATGAATCAGGGTGATTATTGATTATATTCACTGGACACAAAATATTTGGATTTTTTTAAAGTTCCAGATAGCTACCAAGCTTTCTTGTGGAAGAAATATGACACCATGTATGATATGTAATAATTATACTTAAGCTACTTATTTTGTATAAACTGACAGAAATATTTATGCTACTATATCAAATATGTCTTTCTTTACTGCTGTTAATATTCTCAGAGGAAAACATTGCAATTTAAATGGAACAATTTACATACTTTTATTAAAGTACAAAAATGTACTTAAGCTACCACAAGCAAATATACTGAAACACAAAAAAAATCAACAAGAGAAGAAATGTGAGAATGTATGCTAAAGACAAAGAATGTGCAAATCTAGCACAGCAAACATAACTGATAGACTAATGAAAACTACTTAATCATGAATTTTTCAGTCAAAATTTAAAACTTCTAACATATATTTTTGCCAATGGAACCAGGTAATTTTGTAGAATGTGTATAACACACTACCTACTACAAAACTGCATTTTTATCTTTTATTTTCATAATACCATACATTTTTTAATTTTGGTCAGATGCTTCAATGAAAAAATAAAGTAAATCTGATTAGTGGTCCTGATTCCAAATCACCACTTAAAACCTCTGTTAACACCAGACAGTTTCCCAGAACGGAGCAGATGTGGAGGAGGAACCACTCAGTTGAAGCATTTATCTAGCCAAATTGTCACAGAGAGCAGCAATATAAGCCCCAGACTGAACTCATAACCTCTAGATTATGACAGTCCTGCTATAATAATTAATATTGGAGACCAGTCTTAGAAGAAAACAATGTAATTGGTCAATTTCAATTCTAATATGTAAAATCCATGCACATTTCCATTAAATCATGGAAATCTGATGTCACGTTGACATATCATTTGGCAACATACAAGTGCTAAGAAGGAGCGTTACCACATTTTGATCTACATATGAAAGATGTACATTACACAATCAGAATAATCTAACAGAATGGTGTTACCCTCAATTCACACACAGTCTATTGATTATTAGGCAAGTATTATAATAACCCACTAAACATCTACGCACTCCGAAGTTATTCCGCAAAATGTGTTATATTTTTATATTTCCCGTATTTTAACATTTTTAAAACCGACTGGAAATAATACCTAGCAGAACCATGTTTTAATATATAACAACAATACGAATCGGTTATAAACTGCGTATAGAAATCACTAATGTGTAATTATTCCGCAGGCATGTAACCTCTTTGTTCTGGCTTGATATGCTGAAACAATATTGGTTCTGCTATATATTATTTCTTAAATATATCAGAATCAACCAATCACATTTTGTATTTTGAGACTGTTCTCCAAGTCAAAAATTATGAATATGGGCCCTGTGCTCTCCAAACTGGGCCAGCTGCACTGAAAAACAGTTACCTACAAAAGGTTGTATAATTCTACATATATATAGTGAATTCATACATTGGTGAATTTGTCATGATTATGTTCTTGAAGAGCATTTTCAAAGACACACCAAAACAATATATTTAGCATATTGTTTAACAGCAAACCAAAGGAGAAAAAGATGGAAGAAGGCAGAAAATATCCTGTTGTTCTCAGATTTACACAGCAGGATTGTAGATATATTTTGAAACTATGGAATCACAACAAGAGCAAAAATTTAATGGTAGCAATAAGAGAATTTACTAACATTCATCAATGATATTTTTAAATGGGATCCTTAACAGACCCATCCCATCTCCCACCCTTTTGCATAACGGGGTATTTATTTGATTTGTGAAGTTTCTTACAAGGCTTTTAAGAAAATGCAGCAGTACAGCAGATAAGTATATACATCTTTATTATTTCATAAATCATTATTTTAAATTACTTAACAAAAATGTTAGTATTCTACTGTCAGATAATTACAGTTTTCATCAGCAACAATCATAACTACTATAAACTGACTTACTTTGGCAGCTGGAAACATTCGTATTTTGCTAAAAAATACAGATTCCAGACAACAAATGTTCATGATTTCATGTCCTAAGAATGACAATCTTTCTTGACTGACATATATTACTATATAATTATCATTATAATCTGCATGTTCCATCACTCGGGTTAAAGTAGCAGACAGTATACTGGTACTTTTTTGTCAGCTTTTTAATTTGATTTTAAAAAAATATGATCGGTTATCAGTTCTCAACAATTGGGAGATGTATTAACCAACTGTCTTGTAACAGTTTGGTCACAGTTTGAACATCAATTTATACTTCCACAGTTTTTCAGTACTTTACTCATGTTCATAGTGTATTTTGATCTGTATTTTGGATTTATGTGCAAGCGTGTAATTTGGTTGATGTACTAGTAACTGTCTTGATATCCAATACTCGTAAATACAAACAAATATTTACTTTTGTGTGTAATTAATAAAATATAGTTTGCAAATCATGAGCTTTCAACGATGGATGACAATAATAAGAATTTTTATTAGCCCTATATACTCTATTAAACAACAGACAGGTATATTTTAAACTTTTCACAATGCCTTAATAAACCGTCTTGCTCAAAGACAATTTACTTCTGCAATTTTCTTTGATCACAAAAAAACACAAAGGTTAGTCAGTCACAACATCTGTTGGTTTATCGTAATGAACAAGTTCATATTTATCTGCTGAGCTGCCATGTTTTCTTAAATGATTTATATTGTCCGTAAGTATTGACCTGGCACTCATTAATCTTAGCCAATATTTTCGGATGTTTTCGTTAATTTATGCAATATTTATATTCTGAAAATATCTATAATACTAAAGTAACAGATACAGTTAATCAATGATACAGTGGCGCAGTGGTAACGTGTCTGACTTCAAAGCATGTTACCACGGGTTCGAAATCACATAAAATCATTTTTTATGTAATATAATATTATTAATGCCTGTTTATTCAAATTATTGTTAAATTTTTTTAAACATCATTTTTATGAATTTTAATTGTTTCTCTTGTAGTATTTATTTTCTGGAAACACTGGTGACAAGCACTTTAAAATTGTGTTTTTGTATAAGATCCTTCTAAAACCATTTTTATTCCACTTTTTCTACAACAGTTGAATATGATAACATTCAGTAAATGGACCATAAAAATCACGATACGTTTGATCCAATAAGTGGTTAGTTTTCATATAAAACTTTTAAAAAAGTCCAGTCAGACATAGGACTCGAATCCACAACCATGTGGTTGGCAGCTAAACACTTTGTCCGCACAGCTACTAGCACATATGACATTACGTTATCAAGAAATTATATATATGTTATAGTTATATCGCCATTCATGTTGTTCGAACACCGAAAATTAATTTACGGAAATAAACAGAATATTAATGAGTGCCAGGTCAATACTTATGGTCAATACACAGATCTTGTGATCTAATACTGCAAATCAACAAAAACATATTGTTTAATACACTTCGTTTAACCCTTAGCATGCTAGATAAATTGTTGTCTGCTGGAAATGTCGTCTGCTAAAATTGTAAAGTTCATTCAATTTGCTCCAAAATTGGAAGAAATATTGTCAGAGTAGCAAACAGCTTGGAACCTGATCAGACGCCGATTTAATCGGCGTCTGATCTGGTTCCAAGCTGTTTGCAAAGGCTGTTAAATTCGCCTGCAGCAGGCTAAGGGTTAAGTTGCTTAGTCTGACAGTGGTAGACAACTGCTGAAAGTTACATCATTTCAATGACCAAATTATATTTAGTGGCAAAAAATTAATAAATTATGTATTTTGAACAGCCTATGGTTGTAATAATTCATGAAGGACCTTTCTTCCCATACATACAGATGCATGTTTTTTGGGGGAACATTTAAATCTTTTGGTGTATCTTTATAATACGTCTATGAACTTACGCAGTACTACTGGCACCCTCTTGATCTGAGGCATTTTCTCCCGTATAATTATTGGAATAGGTACCGATGCTTTAAAAAGATAAAAAAAAGTACTAAGAAATAAAGAACTGCTTGTTATGAAACTGAAACAAATCACTGCTACACTTTTTAGCAGAAGCAAAAAATCTTGTTTCGAAAATATTTTTTCTCAGAATTTTTGAAAAGTCGACAACTTATAAAAATTGGGTACCACGAAATCTTTAATAATGATCAATAAATCTATAAGAACTATAATTTCATTATTGTGTTATTCCAGGTAGAAATAATTACACAAAATCAGGGATCTTCTATTTATGTACTAATCATTTAGCATAAGGTGTCAGCTGAACACATGCTTATTCTGTTATATGTGTGAACACTGCTATAATGCTGACAAATATAATATAAATATTTTCCTGACACCCAATTTGTTCACCCTTAACCAAATAATTAACCTGTTTATATAATATTCTAAACTGACAAGTTACCCTGAATTATTAGTACTTGAAGGAACAAGATTCTTTCCTTCTTGCTTATGTAAAAAAACTGCTACATGTTAAGGTCCATCACTATGACAACAGTATCTTACGCGGCGGAGGTGGAGGCTGTGCGTTGTAAATTGGTGGTGGTGGCGGCAGAACCTGCTTTGGTATTCGTATAGGAACTGGTATAGCCTGCCTCTCTGTAAATAAATCTTAGCAAGATTTTTAAAAATATATGAATCTTACACCGGTTGAAAATGAAAGGTGTATCCAATGTCTGTGAAAGTAATTTAGAAGTAAACATGGCTTTCTGCTTAGTTATCACAAAGACTGGATACTAGGAATTTCATCTACAACAAGTGACAGATTCTTTCTCCTACATACCATCTTCCACAACTATAGTAAAACAAGTGACTTAAGCACTACTTTCTTACAGTATCTTACAAATTAACATTTTTATATATATGGTTTGTTATGATGTTACTAATAGCACCAAAGTCATCTTACATCCGGCGCTTGGGGTGTAAGAAAAGATTTGCCTGCACAATTTCTCTTTAGGTATGCAAGAACTATTTTTCATCCACTATCAAGGAATAAACTACAACTTATTCTGGGTCCCATAACTGTTTCTTGGGTAAACAAGAGGACCATGGTGGTCCTGAATCGCTCACCTGTCTCCACACGACCCAATTTTCATGAAGATCCATTGAAAAATATGGCTTCTAGAGAGGTCACAAGGTTTTTCTATTATTTGACCTTATGACCTAGTTTTTTAAGGCACATGACCCAGTTTTAAACTTGACCTAGATATTATCAAGGTGAACATTCTCACCAATTTTCATGAAGACATCATGAAGAGTATGGCCTCTAGAGAGGTCACAAGGTTTTTCTATTTTTATACCTACTGACCTAGTTTTCACCACATGTGACCCAGTTTCAAACTTTATCTAGATATCATCAAGATGAACATTCAGACAAATTTTCATGAAGATCCATTGAAAAATATGGCCTCTAGAGTGGTCAAAAGGTTTTTCTATTTTTAGACCTACTGACCTAGTTTTTGACCGCAGTTGACCCAGTTTCGAACTTGACCTAGATATTATCAAGATGAATATTCAAACCAACTTTCATACAGATCCCATGAAAAATATGGCTTCTAGAGAGGTCACAAGGTTTTTTTATTATTTGACCTACTGACCTAGTTTTTGATGGCACATGACCCAGTTTCAAACTTGACCTAGATATCATCAAGGTGAACATTCTGACCAATTTTCATAAAGATCCATTGAAAAGTATGGCCTCTAGAGAGGTCACAAGGTTTTTCTATTTTTAGACCTACTGACCTAGTTTTTGATGGCAGTTGACCCAGTTTCGAACTTGACCTAGATATCATCAAGATGAACATTCAGACCAATTTTCATACAGATCCCATGAAACATACGGCCCCTAGAGAGGTCACAAGGTTTTTCTATTATTTGACCTACTGACCTAGTTTTTGACGGCACGTGACCCAGTTTCAAACTAGACCTAGATATCATAAGTTGAACATTCTGACCAATTTTCATGAAGATCCTTGAAAAGTACGGCCTCTTGAGAGGTCACAAGGTTTTTCTATTTTTTAGACCTACTGACCTAGTTTTTGACCGCAGTTGACCCAGTTTCGAACTTGACCTAGATATCATCAAGATGTCAAGATGAACATTCAAACCAACTTTCATACAGATCCCATGAAAAATATGGCCTCTAGAGAGGTCACAAGGTTTTTCTATTATTTGACCTACTGACCTAGTTTTTGAAGGTAAACGTGACCCAGTTTTGAACTTGAACTAGATATCATCAAGATGAACACTCTCACCAATTTTCATGAAGCTCCATTGAAAAGTATGGCCTCTAGAGAGATCACAAGGTTTTTCTATTTTTATACCTACTGACCTAGTTTTTGACCGCACGTAACCCAGTTTCGAACTTGACCTAGATATCATCAAGATGAACATTCTGACCAACTTTCATAAAAATCCCATGAAAAATGTGACCTCTAGAGTGGTCACAAGCAAAAGTTTACAAACGGACGGACGCACACATGGACAACGGACGCCACGCGATCACAAAAGCTCACCTTGTCACTTTGTGACAGGTGAACTAAACACCAGCTACAGTCTGTGGTTTCTTAAAAATGTATAATAGAATACTGTAATCTGATTTCATTGTTTCTAATGAAAGTGTATTTTTAGGTCATCATAACCATTAAACAGCACATTTAATAGGGTAAAAGTACTAAAACATATACATAAACCTGTAATTAATTTTGCAATATCTTCTAAATATTAAGCCAGAAATTAAAGATATCCAAAATTGTTTTACTAATTTTTTGCAACACTTGAGTTAATTTCCATATTTGTCTCATTTCTTGAAAGAAATCAGGAATTATATTAACTAAAACTGTATGTAAAATCAGTGTTGAATTGAAGATTAAAGAAACTAAGTACCTCAGGAGTTTAATTCAAAACAGTCTAGCCACTAACAAACACCATCACCATGCTGGGAAAAGCAAAGTCTATCAATTATCACCAATAACCAAAAACCAAATAAACAGTTTTATTTTACAGTAAATTGGCATGAAATGTGAGTCAGTTTACTTCAAATGCCTCTGGAGACCGATTCTATACACCAAAAATAAACTAAGCCATTTTGTTCTCATATTTTTTGCATGTAATGTTTGTGGAGGAAGAAAAGGGCAAGTAAGGAACAATACTGAGAAAAATGGACCCCCGAGTCACTCTCCTGATAAATATCTTGACCTTTTGACTTTGCTTCTGGCCAAGTTTGGTAAACATCCATTAAACAGTTCACTCAAAAGTAATTTAAAAGCTTTGTCAATTTTTTGCTGTGTTGACCTCAAAATGCAGTCATGCAATAACCATTTGTTTTAACTTGAGAGAGGTCCAACCAGGGGTGCTATAGATCAAATTTGGTATTATTTATTGTTGAGATGACTAACAAGTGAGACATAGAGAATGATTAACAAGGTAATTACATACAAGATGAACATCTGCCGAGTATAACAACAGCTATTGTGACATACATCAGAACCAGCTAAAAAAAGCTGCAACTTTGGAATGGGTAATAAACATTGAGACAAATTTGGCCAATTTCATGAACTAGAAGCATCCTGTACAATTTTTACCTATATCACAAGACATTATGGAAAAGTGAACATTTTCAACAAAAAAATTGACTGAACAGTGAATATTTATCATCCTTTGTGCACCAATCATTAGACTGTTTTATGGACAGGACGTTGTCGCATTAAATTAACCCTTATCATGCTGACTGATTCTGCCTTTGTGACAAGTGCAGATCATGATCAGCCTGCACATCCGTGCAGTCTGATCATGACCTACACTGTTGCCATTCAATCAGTATCTTTTTTGGTATGCACCCCTTTTAACAGTTAATGGTACTGTCCAAAATTGAAAGATGGACAAGTTCATTACAGAAATTTAGCAGGGTAAGGGTTAGGAAGGAACTATGTAAATAAAGTCTAATTTTTTTGCATTAGAAAGTAACTGACTCACATTAAAACACAGAATATCTAGCATACCTGTACCAGGCTCCTTCGTCTCTTTTTCCTCCTCTGACATACAATAAAAACTTTATACTGTGTCATTTTATCTTATTCATAAAAAAACAACTTGAAATTATTTCTCTACAGAAAAAGTATAATTATATTCTGATAAAAAAAACATAGAAATTACATTTTGGAAAGAACAGGCAATAGTAGATCTAACAAAAGGAAAAGTAATTTAAAACAAGAGCTCGTAGAACACGAAATGCCCCCCTTGATGCATTCATTAACTGCACAAGGAACAGAAATCATTTGGTCACTGTTCACAAAAGTTCTATTGTTCTGGGTCAATGTGACCTTGACCTTTGATATATCGACCTCAAAATCAATAGTGGTCATCTGCTGGTCATGATTAACCTCTCTATCAATTTTCACGATCCTAGGCCCTATCATTCTCAAGTTATTGTCTGGAAATGGTTTAAGTGTTCTGGGTCACTGTGACCTTGAACTCTGGTCTCAAAATCAATAGGGGTCATCTGCTGGTCATGACCAACCTCCCTATCAATTGTCATGATCCTAGACCCAAGTGTTCTTGAGTTATCGTCTGGAAACCGTTTAACTGTTCCGAGTCACTGTGAACTTGGACCTACTGACCTCAAAATCAATAGGGGTCATCTGCTGATCATGATCAACTTCCCTATCAAATTTCACTATCAAATTTCACGATCCTAGGCCAAAGAATTCTCAAGTAATTGACAAGAAACGGTTTAACTGTTCTGGGTCACTGTGACCTTGACCTTTGAACTACTGACCTCAAAATCTATAGGGGCCATCTACTGGTCATGATAAACCTCCCTATCACCTTTCATGATCCTAGGCTTAAGTGAGTTATTCTTGAGTTATCATCCGGAAATCGTTTAACTGTTCCGGGTCACTGTGACCTTGACCTTTTACCTACTGACTTTAAAATCATTGGTGGTCTTCTGCTGCTCATAATTAATGTCCCTATCAACTTTCATGACCCTAGGCCATAGCATTCTTGAGTTATCATCCGGAAACCATTTAACTGTTCTGGGTCACTGTGACCTTGACCTTTGACCTACTGATCTCAAAATCAATAGAGGTCATTTGCTGGTAATGACTAACCTCCCTATCAATTTTCATGTTCCTAGGCCCAAAGCGTTTTTGAGTTATCATTTGGAAACCGTTTGTCTGTTCCCGGTCACTGTGACCTTGACCTTTGATCTACTGATCTCAAAATCAATAGGGGTCATCTGCTGGTTCTGACCAACCTCTCTATCAATTTTCATGATCCTAGGCCCAAGCATTCTTGAGTTATCATCCGGAAACGGATTGGTCTACATACCGACAGACCGACCGACATCTGCAAAACAATATACCCCTCCTTCTTTGAAGGTGGGCATAATTAATGAATATCAATAGATAAAAGAAAATAATTAATTATATTGCATATTGTCTTAACAAAAGTGTCTAATATTGTAATTATCACAAATAAAATCATTTTAATAAATCACAACACCTTATGTGTAACAAACTATAATAGAAATGTGAGATCTCTTATTTCATACAATATGGCAGATTTCATCATGGCACCACATTAAACTTTCTTATACAGAATATTTTTGTTTCAAATACAAGTATTAAATTTAGTTACAAGGTGACAATGGCATACTTATTGTAGCAGCCCATATGTAAGACAGTTATTTATTCTATTTTTTAAAACTCTTCTGAAGAGATTGACTAAATAAGTTAGCAGATGAAGATGTGAAAACATATTAACAAACTCAGGAGGGCCGAAATTGTCCATCTGTCATCTTATAATATAGTGGTATTTCATCTGTTTTATATGACTTTATATGGTGGGGAGCATTTCAATGGACATGGGGACTGGCAAGGTGATGGTGTAGATACCAGTTACTAAAGTAGAGAAACTACGTAATTTTTTCTAAACATAAGTATGAAGTTAAAAGCATTGAATTGCATGCAATGTTCATAACTGTATTTCTAAGAAACAAATGTATTCAGGGTTTATAATTTTTTCACCAAAAAGTGCAAATAAACTCTTCACAGACAATCAAAGGGTCATGATAAATAAGATATTTTGTGTTTGGGTGTATTTCATTTAAATTCATCATTTCAGCAATAATGTGACAAGTTTTGAGAGGATTTCAATCAACAGGAGATTACAGATACAAACTAAATACCTTTGTGCATCACACAAAGGACCTTAGTATGGTCCCTAACTACAGGCTCCAGATATTGATAGGATTCTGCCATTCATGTCTGACATACTGACCACAACTAAAGGTACCTTTTACTGAACACTGGCAAGCATCCTATGAAGTTTGGTGGCTGTATACTTATACCTTCTCCAATCACAATGTCTCCCTGACTGTGACAATGATCTTTGACATTCTGACTCCAAACAATACGGTCACTGCCCTTGACCTTAGACATACTGATCCAAAGAATCAGAAGTGGTCAGTCTAGTGACAAAAGGCCGTCATCCTGTAAAGTTTGCAGGTTGTAGGCTTAAGCACTCTCCATTTATTTATGAGGCAATTTTCAGTGTCAAGGTCATGGTGACCTTTAAAGACCTGACACACTATATGTGTCAACCACTGACGACAGCCAATCATCCTATGAAGACTGGCTGTCGTAGGCCAAACACTTTTGCAAGTTTTTACTGGAAACTGTTTTCAGTCTCAGATCCACTGTTACCATAATTTTGATGAACACTGACCCCAAAAGCAACTGACACCATAGATTAACCATATGAAATTTGGTGACAGTGTCTTAAATGTATTGATTGGGAATCCTTTTCAGTCTCAGATCACTGTGACGTTGACATCACCATTTCCTTGACAATTTGGAAACTGACCCCTCTTAAAATAGGGTTCATCTAGGGGTCACCTACTGGTACAAACAAACAGCCATCCTATGAAGTTTGACTGCTACCGGTTGGAGCTTTTTCAGTTTATTAGTTATAAACCAAATGCTTTACAGACTGACCAACATCAACAAAACAAAACAAACTCACTGGTGCCTTTCAAAAGTTTAAGTCTAGCATGTGGAAGGCTTTTTTTGTACTACACTGTCGTGTTGTCTTTTTGTTCAACTGCAAGTTAAACTTTTAAATAAAGAATCTGACTGAAATAAGCCAACATAGTAACATGCATTTCTTACAGGCACTCCAACACATACATACAAGAATTACTAATTATTTGTACAGCACAATAAACCAACAAAAACATTTTTCATTTTCACAGAAACATTAAATAACAAGTGAATGAAGTATTGCCATGCAATACAAAGTCCCCTATTGGAAGGCACCTAATTTTCTCTACTGCAGTATAACATAATGAACTGATAGCTGTCAATGATGTACAATTAATATTGTACTAATCCCCAATGATAATGTGATTCCCGCCGAAACGTGAGGACGAGTCTAATTCATGATAACTGATGAAATAACAATTAATAATGTTTGCACATTACTTGACAAGCAAATATTAGTATTTCTTCCATTTTAAACTATCCACTTAGTATATGGCAACATAGCTCAGTTGGGTAAAATGCAGACAAGAATTCGATATAAGCGAATCGTTTTGTGGGTTCGAATCCTGAGGGTTTTTTTCAGATATTTTTTCCCTATTCGTTTTCATTTTTGCTTCCGTATTTTTTTACTTTAACCTTTATCATGCTGGACACGATTGAGCCTGCCTTTGCAGTCTGTATAGATCGTGATCAGCCTGTATATCCATGCGGGTTTTATCATGATCTGCAATGTTCGCCATTCAATCAGTATCTTCTTGGTAAGCACCCTTTTTAATAACAAATGGTTTTGTCCAAATTAAATGATGGACAAGTTCATTATAGAAATTTAGCAGGATAAGGTTAATGGTTTGTATTTGTATATATACATTTTTTGCATGGCTAAAGTGCATGCATTTAATCAATATCATCTTTTATACTTACTAAACTATTCTGATCTGCCATATCGCCTTTAGATACCTCTCTGTCATGTTGTCACAGAGCTCATGAATGAATCTTAATTTTTATGCAAAAGTGAAATAAAAATTAACTGCCCATGCTGAGTTTCGAACACACACGGCAAAAGATCTGTTGAACATGGACAGTATTAGCTTTACCACTGAGCTAATTTGTAATTGGTACAAAATCTAGAAATATTTAGATTGTAACATGTTAGAAAAATGTTGAATTCCCTATGTTCCACTTTAATCTATTTATAGTCATGTTTGTAAATATCAAGTTATCGTTGGGGCATAGTATTGTACTATTTTATTGACCTGTCAAAATGCATATTAATTACATGGTCGGTGCACAGAAATTTAATCTTTGGTTGATTTTCGGTACATTCTGTACAGTGTACGGAAAGTAACCTGCAATTAAAATGGTTTGTATTTAAAGCGTGTATACCGAGGTTCGATAGTCACAATAGCTCAGTGGTCACTGTCAGTAGCATGAAACCTCGAGCTCTTAAGATCGAATCCGTGCAGTATCTGTATTTTTTTTTCACAAACACTTTGTACATGTACATTTTATCTAATATTTCCTCCATTGTATTTTTACAACTACTTTTTTTAATATTTTTATCTCTTTTTTAATTTCTTTCCTTTAAGATCATTTTTATTCACTGTTTATTTCAGTATATTACAATTTCATTGATATTAATTAAAACAAGCTATATTCATGATTCAGTTTCGATCGCTATAATTTCAGTACGAAACACATTAAACGTGAAGCCCGTGAATTTTGATTTTCATGTGTCCCTTTGTAATTTAAAACCTATAAACCAATAAACAATTAAAATTGAAAATAAAAAATGTTCTCACTTATGGGCTCGAACCAGCAATTTCCCGCATAAAAGCCATGTGTTGTAACCACTGAGCCATCGGTAAGAACGATAAATAAGGGTTTCACTTACAATACTAATAATGGCCTTTAGACACTTAACCAAAATTTAAAATGTCCACCATGACTATTTGATAAACGCCATTGTGTCTGAAATCATTAATCCTATAAAGTTATCATATAAGTTATTTATAGTACCAACAAAGGGAAATTAATCTTAAAACAAAAAAAAAATCTATATACTATAAGTCCACTTTACCAGGTAGAGATAGATCAAAATACACCTAAAAATTGGATGTAACATGCATGTTGTACAACAGAAAAGTGGTCTCGATTTTTCTCTATGGCCAGTAATAAAAAAAGTTACAATAAAATCTATTTATAGTAATAACAAAGTGACGTTATTCTAAAAACAAGGGTGCCTCATGGTGGTGACCATTTTGGTTCAAGTTACATCAAAATCCCTCAATGCATGAAGAAGAAATGCTCTGGACAAAGTCATTCTTGAATTTGACCTTTGACCTCTAAATATGACCTTGACCTTAGACCTAGGACCTGGTTCTTGTGCATGACAATCCGTCTTATGTTGGTGAACATTTGTGCCAAGTTACATGAAAATCCCTCCATGCATGAAGAAGAAATGCTCCAGACAAAGCCATTCTTTAAGCTAGGGTACTGGGTCTTGTGCATGACACGGCATCTCATCTGGGGGAACATTTTTGCCAAGTAATATTGTAATCCCTTGATGGATGACAGAGTTCTGGATCGGACAGGAAAAAAACCTTATTGACCTTTGACCTCCAATTGTGACTTCACCTTTGAGCTAAGGGTCCGGGATATGCGCATGACACGTAGTCTCGTCATGTGGAACGTTTGTGCCAAGTAATATTAAAATCCCTTAATGAATGTCAGAGTTATAGAACGGACACGAAACAGACCCTGTACATGCTATGTTAACATTTGATTGCTAAGTGTGACCTTGACCTTTAAGCTAGGGTTCTGAAAGTTGGGCATGACATATCATCTTATTATGAGGTACATAAACAAGAGCTGTCTCCGTAGGATGACACATGCCCCCGATGGCACTTTGAATGAATAGTTATGGCCGATGTTAAGAGTTTAGGACCTTTGACCTACGGAGCTGGGTCTTGCGCGCGACACATCGTCTTACTGTGTCACACATTCATGCATAGTTATTTTAAAATCCATGCATGAATGACAAATATATGGACCGGATATGCCCATCAATGCACTATCATGAAAAATGATCTTTACGTCTTAGTGTGACCTTGACCTTTGAGCTACGGACCTGGGTCTTGCGCACTGCACGTTGTCTACTGTGGTACACATTCATGCCAAGTTATTGAAAATCCATCCATCGATGACAAAGATATGGACCGGACACGCCCATCAATGCACTATCCTTTAACGTCTAAGTGTGACCTTAACCTTTGAGCTACAGACCTGGGTCTTGCGCACTGCACGTCGTCTTACTGTGGTACACATTCATGCCAAGTTATTTGAAAATCCATCCATCGATGACAAAGATATGGACCGGACACGAAAATTGCGGACGGACCGACAGACTGACAGACCGACAGACAGACAGACGGTTCAAAAACTATATGCCTCCCTTCGGGGGCATAAAAAAGCCCTATTGACTTTTGACCTCTAATTTTGACCTTGACCTTTAAGCTAGGGGTCCAGGTTTTGCGCATGACATGTTGTCTCATCATGGGGAACATTTGTGCCAAGTAATATTAAAATCCCTTCATGGATGGGAGAGTTATGGACAGGACAGGAAAAAAGCCCTGTTGACTTTTGACCTCCAATTGTGACCTTGACCTTTGAGCTAGGGGTCCGGGTTTTGCGCATGACACGTCATCTCATCATGGGAAACATTTGTGCCAAGTAATATTAAAATCCCTTCATGGATGGGAGAGTTATGGACCGGACAGGAAAAAAGCCCTGTTGACCTTTGACCTCCAATTGTGACCTTGACCTTTGAGCTAGGGGTCCGGATTTTGCGCAGGACATATCATCTCATCATGGGGAACATCTGTGCTATGTAATATTAAAATCCCTTCATGGATGACAGAGTTATGGACCGGACACGAAATTGCAGATGGACGGACGGACGGAATGACGGAAAAGCGCATTCCTGTAGTCCCCGAAACTGGTTTTCAACCAGTAGGGGACTAATAACACAAAGAAAATCTAATCATATACCATTACTAATCTACTAAATAAAATAATGTAAAAGAAACCTGGAAAATACTGTCCACCAACAGAATAACCTCCCCAATATGGCATAAGTGATGGCGGTCCAGCATAGGGTATTCTGGGTCGTGGTATTATAGTTGGCACTTGGAACCTATCTACTGGTATTGGACTCATGTATGCTGGTCTGATTGGTGGAAACACCCTGCCGGGATAAAATCCTCTGTTGTATGCTCCAATCATCTCTCTCCCTCCTGGTGTAATTGGACGTTGTCCCCCTCCTGGTGAAAATGGACGTTGTCTCCCTCCTGGTGTAAATGGACGATGTCCAAATGGCTCCCTGCCCACAAACTGCCCTCTGCCTGCTTGAGTTAAAGGATGATTTCCAAAAGGAACTAAGGAATTTGCTGGTTGAATTTCCTTACTACCTTCTAAAGCTGGTGTCAAAACCTGCTGCCGTCTTTGTTCAAATTTTGACATAACACCTATAGGACTGCCTCATTTAACATTTAATAGCTGCACTTAACCTTAATCCATTCTTAAACATCAGAAAAGAATCTGCTCTATTCAACATTTTAAAAACTGAATTCCAGAAGTCTGACAAAAATGACAATATATGACTATGTCCTCCGGCAGAAAACCATTAAAGTAGATAGATTCTTTCTAAATAACGGCAGTTTCCTTTCCTGTACATTATGTTCATTTCAAAGATTTTTTTCTTCTTAAAATAGAATCTTGCATTAACTTAATTGTAGATCTCCAACTAAGCTATTGTAGAATAACAAACTTGCGGTAACAATTATCCCAGTTTCGAAAAAATAAATTTCAACATTCTACCACCCTGTTTTGTATTTTATTTAAAGACATCACTTGAAAGCTAATTCAAATCAATATTGGATCATAAATGAACAAATCAATAATGTTTGATTCGATTCTTGATTCATACCTTGGCTCTTTTAAACACCTTTATTTATAACAAGGCCACTTCGTTCCTCCATTAATTCAAATTGGTAGATTAAACTGAACATTATGACATCTCTTCAATTCAAACAAATTTAAAAGTATTTATTGGGGGCTTCAGGTTTTGTTGAGAGACAAGATGAATCAATGACAAAAAGAACCTTTACCTTGCTTAATTTCTATAATGGAAAGGTCCATTATTCAATTTGGGCAGTACCAATCTGACTAAAGTACATATCCTATTACGCTACGCATAGGATCTGAGAACGACCTATTCATTGCCTCGTTCTGACGACCCTTTCTCTTGCCAATCAGAGCCTAACTTACAACATCTTGCAAATCTACCTGTAGCCTTGACTTTTGATATTTACAATTCTTATGTCATAATGTATCAGATAGCCGGTTAGCTCAGTCGGTAGGCCACTTGCTTTGTAAGCGAGGGGTCCTGGGTTCCAGCCCTGGAATAACTGCACATTTTTCTTACTCTTTGACATTCGAACATGTCGTCTGATTGGATAAAATAAAAATAGCAATACTGGAAATCCAAAATATACAGAAGACGAATGTGAATGGGTCGTTCTCAGATCTTCGTTTAGAAGATCAAGTACTTTAGTCAGATTGGGGCAGTACCATTTATCATTTAAGGTGACCCCTATTGTTTTGGGGGTCAAAGATCAATGTCACTGGGACCTGAACATAGAAACTAGTCTGCATGGAAACTTGACAGTCAGTAACATGGATGATGAAGAAATACCGAGTTATTAATGAGAAACCATTTCAATGCTCAAGGTGACCCTGACCTTGATGTTTTATCTACGATCTAACAAAAGATTATGTTTGGAAAATATGTAAGTGCACCTACATGTGGGTAGTTGTTTATTGCAGTCGAATCAGTTCTAACACTACCAACCATGTTTTAAAGTCATTTGTATAACTCATTTATAACTCACTTACACAAGTCTCATAATGACTGACTGACATGTGCAAAGCAAGATGCCCCTGCTTTTTCAAAGATTGGTGGGGATACAAGACAGTGTCACCTAAGTAAGTAATCAACCTATCAAGTTTGAAGAGTTCTGGGTCAAATGCTTTTCAAGTTTCCATGCAGACTAGTTTATATGTTCAGGTCTCTGTGACATTGACCTTTGACCCCCAAAACAATAGGGGTCACCCATTGTGTTATCAAGTTTGAAGATACTGAGCAGAAACTGTTTTCAAGGTTCAGGCTCCTGTGACCATAACCTTTGACTTACTGACCCCCAAAACAATAGGGGTCATTTACTTCATACGTCCAAACATGCTATCAAATCTGAAGGTTCTGGGTCAAGTTGTTCTCTAGTTATAGAGAGGAAACTGCCAACAGACGGACATACAGACCAACTGACGCAACTGACATGTGCAAAGCAATACATCCTTCTGTTTCGAAGGGGGGCATAATTAAAAGGATTTTAATTTTTCAACCACTAGTCCCCATGTGTATTCCTTTAACATGCAACAAGTCTATGTTTCTATTTATTGATAGAAAAGGTTACAGTGGTGCTCTTATTCTTTCAAATTTTTCTGGAACTTTATAAAGATTAAGATTTCAACACATTGGTATAATTTGCACCCAAAATTTCAAGAGCTTTGAAAAATATCAAACTTTTCGCTACATAAACAGAAAAATTGTAATGAAACATTGGTCTCCCTTGAACCACAAGAAAATTTTCAGTATTAAATACAGATTTTTGATCAAACACAAAATCAAAATTTTCTTCTTTCTAGTCCCATCACTCTCATTATTCTCTGATCATCCTAGCTTTGATAAATAAATAATTCACTTGTGAAAGAAATCAATGGACCTGATTATATCCTTTACATCACTTTATACAGATTTCTTTAGATAGTTTTCAAATCTATTAAGTTTTCCATTTACTTTTCAAATAAAACACAAAAGTTCAAATACAAATTTGATATTTATCTAGCACCTGATTTTATAAGGCTATTGACTTTTCATCAATAGTATTCCCTTTTTTCAAAACATCAATATTTACCTTGTTTACCTGGTATATAATAAAAAATTCTTTAGAACCCTTACTGAATTATTCAAGTTTCACCTATGTCACTGCATGAAGCTTATTTTGATAGCAACAAGACCAGTAACTCAATAACCAACTTGGCTGTATAACAGGCGTAATCTCCCTTTGTATAGAATGAACATGATATTATGACTTTGTTAAAAATAAAGCTTTATTAAAAGGTAGTTTACCTATAGCACCCCATTACAAACGTCTTTTCAATTTTGAACAGAAAAATTAGTAACAACAACAAATTCTTTTGGGTTTCCATAACTTATAATATGTCAGTAACTAAGTTTTAAGGCCTTCTTTAAGAAATATAGCAAACAGTAAACCTCGCTTATAAGGAACAGCTTGGGACCTCTAAAAATTGTTCCTTATAACCGAGGTTCCTTATATCCATATAGCGAACTAGTTCCTTGTAACTGAGGTATGTATAAAGAACACAATTCGTGTAGCAAACACTATTTGACTGACGTTTGAGTATGACTGAAATAGTGTTGAAACATGGCATTAAACCTTAACTAAGCCAATATGTACATCTGTAAGAATGACCGTAATTTTGTTTATTTTTTGTCGGTTATTTCTATCTTCTTTTTTAAGAGCGCTACATTATAACTATAAGAATGTTGCAGTTACTCCCCTTACCTTTCCTCGACTGCATGTTATGCCAAGAGGCATCAATACTAATATAAAATAAATGTTCAAATTTTTATTTTCCACACACTGGACAATGGCACCATACATTAAAGTGTAAATTATTCTATATAGTTTTGCTATTGTCCATTTTAGCACCTGCTATATTTTTTACAATTAGAACGTTGGTAAACTGGACTGTTCGCCATTGTTAATCACGTGTAATTAACACATTTATTTAGAATATTTCCATCGTGACGAAACCTGACTAATAATGACCAATATTAAAATCCAAGGTTTGGTGAATGTGACGATAACCGTGACTGATTTTCGTTTACTATTAACATGAAATACCTCATATATGTAGCTCCTACTACTTGGTATACTACATATGTATTTTCTTCAATCATATCTGTGAATTAACAAACTAAAGATCATAGAAATGAAATATTTGTGTTTATGCATGTACATGAAAACATGTGAAAGCGCCAACGTTACTCTGACGTCATCAGCGATTCTCCTGTTTATTTCCGGTTTTCAATAATTTTCATTCTTTATGTCTGTTCACTATAACTGAGGGGTTTTCTATTAAATTTCGTACTTTGGGACTGGAAAAAGTGTTCCTTATAACCGAGTGTTCCTTATATCCCAGTTCCCTATAACCGAGGATTTTTACATTGAATAAAGAAGGAATTAGATCGGGGAATTGAAAACTGTTACTTATAACCCAGTGTTCCTTATATCCGAGTTCCTTATAGGTGAGGTTTACTGTAATTTTCTGATATTTAAAAAAATCTTCTTCTTGTACGATCTGGAGGTCAGTGCCTTTTATGTTTAATACTGTCTTTACATGAAAATAAACATCACAAAATCATCATTTATATAAACAGAGGGCCATGAATGTCCTACATAGCTCATCAGTTTCACAGCTAAGACAGGTAAAAAAGAAACAATTCTGCCTAATAAATCTGAAACTGACCTGCAGATTCTGTAGAGATTTTCAAAGATTTCCATAGCGCAATAGGGAGAAAAAATGGCCTAGTCCTGGCAGCCATATTGTTTTGGCCTTTTTTGACAAATCAAGACTGTTTTTAACAACTTTAGTGAATGTTTACCAAAGGAACCTTTTTAAGAAATTATTTAACAAGAGGGCCATGATGGCCCTATACATCGCTCACCAGAGTTGATCTGGCCTACTGACCTAGTTTTTGGCCCTATACATCGCTCACCAGAGTTGATCTGGCCTACTGACCTAGTTTTTGACCCCACATGACCAAGAGTTGAACTTGACCTAAAGATCATCAACACAAACATTCTGCCTAAATTTCATAAAGATTTGGTTACAACTGTGGCCTCTAGAGTGTTCACAAGCTTTTACTTTGATTTGACCGGTGACCTGGTTTTTGACCCCACATGACCCAGATTCGAACTTGACCTATAGATTATCAAAACAAACATTCTCATGAGTTTCAAACTTAAATTGTGGTCTCTAGAGTGTCGAAAAGATTTTCCTTTGATCTGGCCTAGTGACCCAGTTTTTGACCCTACATAATCCAGATTCAAACTTGACCTAGAAATTATTAAGACAAACATTCTGACCAAGTTTCATAAAGACTGAGTCACAAATGTGGCCTCTAAAGTGTTCACAAGCTTTTCCTTTGATCTGACCAAGTGACTTAGTTTTTGACCCCACATAACCCAGATTCGAACTTGATCTAGAAATCATCAAGCCAAACGTTCTGACCAAGTTTCATAAAGATTGGGCCATAACTGTGGCCTCTAGAGTGTTCACAAGCTTTTCCTTTGATTTGACCAGATGACCTAGTTTTTAATCCAAACATGACCCAGTTTCAAACTTTACCTAGAGATCTTCAAGACTAACATCCTGACCAAGTTTCATAAAGATTGGGTCACAAATGTGGTATCTAGAGTGCTCACAAGCTTTTCCATTGATCTGACCTTCTGACCTAGTTTTTGATCCAACATGATCCAGGTTCAAACCTGACCTAGAGATCATAAATACTTACATTCTGATCAAGTTTCATAAAGACTGGGTCACAAATGTGGTCTCTAGAGTGTTCACAGGCTATTCCTTTGATCTGATTTACTGACCTAGTTTTAGACCCCACATAACCCAGTTTCAAATTTGACCTAGAGATCATCAATACAAACATTCTGACCAAGTTTCATAAAGATTAGGTCAAAAATGTGGTCTCTAGGTTGTTCACAAGCTTTTCCTTTGATCTGACCTACTGACCCAGTTTTTGACCCCACATGACCCAGTTTCTAACCTGACCTAGAGATCATCAAGACAAACATTCTGACACTGTTTCATAAAGATTGGGTCAAAAATGTGGTCTCTTGAGTGTTCACAAGCTTATCCTTTGATCTGACCTACTGACCTAGTTTTTGATCCCACATGACCCAGTTTCAAACTTGACCTAGAGATCATCAAGACAAACATTCTGACCAAGTTTCATAAAGATTTGGTCACAAATGTGGTCTCTAGAGTGTTCACAAGCTTTTCCTTTGATCTGACCTACTGACCTAGTTTTTGACCCCATATGACCCAGTTTCTAACTTGACCTAGATATCATCAAGACAAACATCCTGACCAAGTTTCATAAAGATTGGGTCACAAATGTGGCCTCTAGAGTGTTCACAAGGCAAATGTTGACGGACAACGCACGACTGACGCCAGACACCGGACGCCGGACAATGATCGGTCACAATAACTTGCCTTGAGCACTTTGTGCTCTGGTGAGCTAAAAACAGGTTACTAGTACCAGTACCAGATGGTATTTGAAGATTCTTCTAGTTTAATAGCTCTAAGCTAAATTTTATGGCCTTGGAGAATTTTTTTTTTTAACTTTTTAACAAGAAGTTGCAAAACTGCACTTTTTATGCTTTAAACAAGGTCAGTGATGTTAGAAATCAACTTACTGATGCTCTACAGGTGTAACCCCCTTATTTGTATTCATTTTTTGACAAAAAAATAATTTCCGAAAAGTCCTACTTAATAAAAAAAAATTCCAAAGAAAGAAATTTCTCCGACCTACCTACCCTAATATTATTTAGCAAGTTACCAGAAACAAACATTCATGAATATTTTTTGCAGATGATTTCTGTAAATAGTTTATTTTCAAAATCAGACAAACAGTTCAGGAGCTGTTGTTCAGGGATTTTGTCACATTTTGCTCTGGCCGAAAAGTCCTACTTAATAAAAAAAAATTCCAAAGAAAGAAATTTCTCCGACCTACCTACCCTAATATTATTTAGCAAGTTACCAGAAACAAACATTCATGAATATTCTTTGCAGATGATTTCTGTAAATAGTTTATTTTCAAAATCAGACAAACAGTTCAGGAGCTGTTGTTCAGGGATTTTGTCACATTTTGCTCTGGCCACCATTTAACGGCAATCAGAATAATTTGATGAATCTAAGTAAAGGACTACCAAAGAAACATTTATGGAACATTATTCTAATATCAGACCAGCAGTTTCTGACATGTCAGTTTTTAAAGTTTACAGTTAGGTACACTGATAACCATAGGGAAAAGAAACCATTATGGCAGCCATGTTTCTGTGTTTGTTGGGATATAATTTTGTGGACTGACCCAACAACAAAATTTAATCTCCTATGAGTACTAATTATTGAGAGGTAACTGTCAAAGGCATCCAATTACCAAAAGGGCGCCGCCATCTTAGACTCATGCATACTTATTACAAAAGCCTCTATGCCAGTGTGTGTTCACAGTCTTTAAGTCAGTCTATTGTGAAATGCTAGTTATTAACAGCAGGTTGACAAGGAACAATAATTCATATAGAGCATTAACTGTGCATTGAATATTTGATAATGTAGACTAGAGATTAATACATTAATATGCACAAGCTAAATATAGACTACCACCAGATAAATGAAATGAGCCGTGCCATGAGAAAACCAACATAGTGGTTATGCGACCAGCATGGATCCAGACCAGCCTGCGCATCTGCGCAGTCTGGTCAGGATCCATGCTGTTCGCTAATAGTTTCTCCAATTCCAATAAGCTTTAAAAGCGAACAGCATGGAGCCTGACCAGACTGCGCGGATGCGCAGGCTGGTCTGGATCCATGCTGGTTGCATACCCACTATGTTGGTTTTCCCATGGCACGGCTCAAATGGTCACTAGTCATGTGATGTTTGTTATCTTCAGATAAATCAATGCAATTTGCAAATTCTCCCTTTCATTTTTTTCATCCATCAAGATCTTTTTCCTACATTTAGTAAATGCATATGTGTTAGTTTGTTTGTAAGCTTATTCATAGTTCCCATTGGTAACCTATATGGGCAACTCCTCCAGAACTCTGTTGGAGGATAGTACAAGATAGATATGTCAATTTTTGCATCTCTAAATATGCAGGTGTTTACATGTGTTGATCACATGACAAAAACATCCAGAAAGGTTACTTCTGCACAGAATTCAGGAAGATTTTAATATTGCTGTCTAAACATCTGCAACAAGATGCTAAAGCAAGATTTTCTTAAAAGATAAAGTATTGCATATGAACAGTGTAAACAAGAGGGTCATGATGACCCTGAGTCGCTCACCTGAGTATATTGAACCACATGTTTCAAATGGCAAACTGATGCTAAAATATTAGAAAGTAGATCAGTAGGTCACATCTATGGTCACTGAAAGACAGTTTAAAGATTGGTGTGCAAAACTGTAAATGTCATACAAATTTTAAGGCTGGATCTTAAACTAAAGTGATCACAAGCAAAAGTTTATGCACGGACACACAGACGACGTAGACCTACTGACCTAGTTTTTGACCGCAGTTGACTCAGTTTCAAACTTGATATCATCAAGATAAATATCCATACAGATCCCATGAAAAATATCGCCTCTAGCGAGGTCGCAAGGTTTTTCTATTATTTGCCCTACTGACCTAGTTTTTGACGGCCCGTGACCCAGTTTCGAACTTGAATTAGATATCATCAAAGTGAACCATCTGACCAACTTTCATGAAGATCCATTGAAAAGTATGGACTCTAGAGAGGTCACAAGGTTTTTCTATTTTTAGACCTACTGACCTAGTTTTGGACCGTACGTGACCCAGGTTTGAACTTGACCTAGATATTATCAAAGTGAACATTCTGACCAATTTTCATGAAGATCCGTTGAAAAAATATGGCCTCTAGGGAGGTCACAAGTGTTTTATATTCTTAGACCTACTGACCTAGTTTTGGACCGCACATGACCCAGTTCCGAACTTGAACTAGATATCATCAAGATGAACATTCTCACCAACTTTCATAAAGATCCCATGAAAAATGTGACCTCTAGAGTGGTCACAAGCAAAAGTTTATGGACGCACGAACGGACGGACTGACGGACGACAGATGCCGCGCGATCACAAAAGCTCACCTTGTCACTTTGTGACAGGTGAGCTAAAAATGGCATTAATTCAACATTAAGTAACTGCAAATTTATTTCAACACTTGTTTTGTGTTTTCTCGCACATTACGCCTTTTGATACTACTTAACAATTCCAAGTTTCAAAAGTAAATGTCACACAAAGTTTATCTATGTTTTACAAGGAAAACCAAACACAAGACAGTTATGCTTGTGAAAAGCCATAAAGCAGTTCATGACAAAGTCTTTTCTATCTTCAGCTCTTGCTACCCCTGCACAATGGAGCAAGTTGTCAGAAAATCATGCCCTGATAACATATACCTATTAAGGTGAAGATCAGTTAATGTGGTTCACACAAAGAATGATATTTTTGCTCATATGACCTCCATGCATTATAAAGCAGCAGAACCACTAAAGACCTAAAGTTTGGTTAAGTTTAATGAAGAAGTTTATGTGAAGAAATTTTTGTAATATTTTTGTACTTTAGCTCAGACAGCCTATGTATGCAGTTATGCAAAACCACTAAAAAAACAAGAGGGCCAAGATGGCCCTAGGTTGCTCACCTGATAAACACACCATAACAGTGTAAACATGTTTGACATAGTGATTTCATGGAAACAAATATTCTGACCAATTTTCATTAAGATTGGATCAAAAATGTGGTCTCTTAAGTGTAAACAAGCATTTTCTTCAATTTGACCTAGTGACCTAGTTTTTGAGCTAAGATGACCTACATTCGAATTTGACCTTGATTTGATCAAGGCAATTATTCTGACTAAATTTCATCAACCTTGATTAAAAAATACAGCCTCTATCGCATACAAAACGTTTTTCTTTGATATATCCTAGCGACCTAGTTTTTGACCCCAGATGACCCATACTCAAACTTGACCTTTATTTCATCAAGGCTAGCATTCTGACAAAATTTCATGAAGATCAATTGAAAAATACAGTCTCTATTGCATATACAAAGGTTTTTCTTTGATTTGACCTGGTGACCTAGTTTTTGACCAAAGATGACCCGTATTCTAAACTGACCTAGATTTTGTCAAGGCAATCATTCTGACTAAATTTTATGAGAATCCAGTGTAAAATGCAGCCCCTATTGCTTACACAAGGTTTTTCTTTAATTTGACTGAGTGACCTTGTTTTTTATCCCATATGACCCATATTCAAACTCCATCTAGATTTCATATAGACAAACATTCTGATTAAATTTCATGAAGATCCGGTGTAAAATGCAGCCCTATTGCATACACAAGGTTTTTATTTGATTTGACCTAGTTTTTAACTCCCGATGACCCATATTCAAACTTGACCTAGATTTTATCAAGGCAATCATTCTGACCAAAATTTATGAAGATCAATTGAAAAATACAGCCTCTATCGCATACACAAGGTTTTTCTTTGATTTGACCTAGTGACCTAGTTTTTGACCCCAGATAACCCATTTTCAAAACTGGCCTAGATTTCATCAAGGTTATCATTCTGACAAAATTTCATGAAGATCAGTTGAAAAATACAGCCTCTATCGCACACACAAGGTTTTTCTTTGATTTGACCTAGTGACTACTTTTTAAATTCAGATACCTATTTTCGAACTCGGCCTAGATTTCATCAAGGTAATCATTCTGACCAAAATTCATGAAGATAAAATGAAAAATACAGCCTCTATCGCATACACAAGGTTTTTCCTTGATTTGACCTAGTGACCTAGTTTTTGACCCCGGGTGACTCATTTTCGAACCTGGCCTAGATTTCATCAAGGTAATCATTCTGACAAAATTTCATGAAGATCAATTGAAAAGTACAGCCTCTATCCCATAAACAAGGTTTTTCCTTGATTTGACCTAGTGACCTAGTTTTTGACCCCAAATGACCCATTTTCAAACTTGGCCTAGATTTCATCAAGGTAATCATTCTGACCAAAATTCATGAAGATAAAATGAAAAATACAGCCTCTATCGCATACACAAGGTTTTTCCTTGATTTGACCAAGTGACCTAGTTTTTGACCCCGGGTGATCCATTTTCGAACTTGGCCTAGATTTTATCAAGGTAATCATTCTGACAAAATTTCATAGAGATCAATTGAAAAATACAGCCTCTATCGCATACACAAGATTTTCCCTTGATTTGACCTAGTGACCTAGTTTTTGACCCCGGGTGACCCATTTTCGAACTCGGCCTAGGTTTCATCAAGGTTATCATTCTGACCAAATTTCATGAAGATCAGTTGAAAAATACAGCCTCTATCGCATACACAAGCTAAATGTTGACGGACAGATGACAGACAGACGACAGACAGACAGACGCCAGACATCGAGTGATCAGAAAAACTCACCTGAGCATTGCTCAGGTGAGCTAAAAAGATGTCTGATGTCAAAGTTACAGCTCTTCAGTACAAGTTTGGTGAAAATCCTTCAAGCAGTTTGATTAAATTTTGTTACCATATTTAGCTCTGAGGATCCATATGCCACTGAGTAGAACCACTTAACCAATCTTGAAAAATTGCATAGATGTATAAATTTGATGAGGCTTTTAGCAATGATGCTATAAACCAAGTTTGGTAAACATCATTCGAGTGGGACAAGAACAGAAGTTATTTGCAACTTTTTCTATTGTTAGTTCTAATGAATGAAAGGAGCCCTTTGAACAAACTTGAGACGGCACCAAGAAATGATGCTACTGACAAAGTTTCATGAATATTTGTTAAATATTCAAGGATAAAAGTAAAGCTTTCCTGTTTAGTGTTGGTCAAAAATCCCCACCTGGAATGGATGTCGACCTTTACATAGAGCTGCAAATTCAACTACCCCTATCAGGCCACAGTCAAACAGCTGCATGTCAATACATGCGATCAGCTGTTTAGACGGAATAGATGCTATGACTAAAATGGATGAAACAACTTTTTCAAGCATCCAATCCCGGCTGAAACTACATGAAACAGTACCAATTTCAGTATAACACCAATGCCACACCCGGGGATCAAACTCATAACCCTGCGATCTGTAGATCTGTGCTCTACCTATTGAGCTAAGTGGGCAGGCTTGTAACCCTCCTATTATTCTCAATGTAATAAGGAAAGTTGACACGTATGCAAACAATAATTAGTTTAAGGGGAGCAATGGTCTAGTGGATAAGGTGTCAGCCGCTAAATCCAGGGGTCATGGGTTCCAGCCCCACTGAGGTCAGGATCATGACTTCTTATATGACTAGCCGGTACTGGCTTTTCCAGGAAGCGGATTCGAGAGTGGTTCCAATTAGCTTGAAGCTTTAATCACTATCGAGTTAAAACAAATTAGCATAAACTAAATAATTAGTTTATACAGAAGTATATTACATGTATGTCATTTATGACCCTTAAAGACCTTAATACCCCAGTCACACATACGGCGTGGATAGCTACGTCTAGCCACGGATAGAAACGTAGTAATCCGTATCGATCTGTACCTGAGCCATACCTTAAAGTAGTAACCCGTATCAGTCCGTACCAGTCCGTACGGCTCAGGTAAGGATCGATACGGATTACTAAGTTTCTATCCGTAGCTAAACGTAGCTATCCGCGCCGTATGTGTGACTGTGGTATTATCCGGCCTATTCAAAATGACCTCACTTGCATGACCTCAAAATCTGATAACTGTTACCTGTCTCAATTAAAGTCTTACTGTACATCAGGTAAACATCCATTGCAGATTGCTTTTCACTGGTATAAAGTGTCAGATAGATGTCTTTAAATATTGGAATCTATGGGCATTATCTGGTTATAGTCCCCTCTATGGAATGAAGTGCGTTATATCCACCTAAATCCCGAGGTCAACCCCTTACGAGTGTCTTAAACCTATAAATATTTAATTATGACATAAGAAGGGTTACTAAATCATTGTATTTTTTAACTCCCTTTATTATTCTTGTTCATTCTGTAAATAGAGGGGACTACAACCGTATGACAAGAATCAATAAAAACTGAATTCACATACAACTTGCTGTTAGTTTTTATTTTCTATAATTTTAATATGTATATCATAAACATTAAATGCATCAGTATTTGTCCACATTAAATCTACAATTATGGTAGTTCAGTCTGCACATTTTGATAAAAAAAAACTACAATGTAGAATTTGATTAAACCCTGATTTTTCAGAGCATCAAAATTTCTACTCAAGGCCATTTCACATATACAAGGAACGAAACCAAAACGAAAAAAAGTCTGTATTATGATCAATGGGCAATTAGATATATACCTCGAACCTGACCTTAAAAGTAAAATGTCCTGTTTGGCGCCATATAACTTACTCAGAAGTAAAACAAAATCAAAAACGAAAAAATGCACAAAGTGAAATCTTGGCTGGGGTGCCGAATTTTGGGCTGCAATGTGAAAAAGGCCTGTGTTTCCAAAAGTTGGTCAACTTGCACATATCTGCCCAGTTATCTGGATCAAATTAAATGAGCATGAAAATTTAAAAATATATAGAATTAAAAAACAATGTTCAAGATGAATAGTATTGTTTTCTATCTTGAAAACCCTTGTCATAAAATGAGCCGTGCCATGGGAAAATCAACATAGTGGGTTTGCGACCAGCATGGATCCAGACCAGCCTGCGCATCCGAGCAGTCTGGTCAGAATCCATGCTGTTCGCTAACGGTTTCTCTAATTGCTATAGGCTTTGAAAGCGAACAGTATGGATCCTGACCAGACTGCGCAATGCGCAGGCTGGTCTGGATCCATGCTGGTCGCAAATCCACTATGTTGGTTTTCCCATGGCACGGCTCAAATGCAGATTTTCATGAAACTTCAAAGTCAAATAAAATTCATAGGTCTATGTGCTTAATTTTGAGATATTTGCCCAGCACAAAGAAGACTCTCTGTGATTTCATGACATCATTTGAAAATATTTCATGTGCAGACATTTTGATATTACATAAGATATCTTATATTTCCCAGAATACAGATGTTAAGCCATGATTTCCTGTGTAAAAAAAGACACATCCAGAATCACCTTAATAAAAGCAACAGAAAAAGAAATCACAAAATTTACTTTACGGCCTATCTCATGCACTGCAGATCTTTCACCAGAATTTATACAACTATAGTTACTTCTATATAATGTAATGTAAGAAATTAAGTTGAGACAATTTTTCTATAAAAGAAAATAAAGTACATTTTGTAAATATTGTGTGCATCCAAATTAAAATGCCCAATTTACTTTGATTGCTATTAAGTAATCACTAAGCAGTTGGTCAAGTTATCTTGAAATGAATTAATTTAATGGTATGTAATTGCTTAATATATAACACTTACATTTAACATAAAACAATGGTAAGAGAATTTTAATCTCAAAAAGATGCAATATATGAAATTAAACAGGTAACTATTTCATACTTTTATGGGTACATAATTATATAATATGTAGGTTTTTCTAATACATCTTTATACACATCTGAGGTATCAACACCATCACAAATACATTTCCAAGATTTACTAGAAAACCCAAATCTGATGTCTTAAACATTTAGATTTATATATTGTGGACTATTCTTGCATAAAACCTTTGTTTTTTTCCCATTTCCAGCAGAAATGGTTCAAACAAGGAGATTCTCATGTGCATGTTGTTGGTGAATGTTTTAGATATGCTGTTCAGGGCCCAACATAAACAAATAAAGAACACTAAATAAAGTTTAAGCTGAAGCTGAAAGGTCCGAGACTTATGAAATCTTTTCAGCTGCCTTTTCATTAAAAATATATTTTTTCTACCTTTAGAAAGACTTTAACATGCATTATGTGCTTTCTGTCTTGATATGCGACTGCACTGATGTTTGGTACTATTAGTGTATTATTACCTGTGCTTGACTCTAAGTAAATTTGTACAAGGTGATTTAGGGGATTTAATCCCTAAAAATGATAAAAAAAACAACAGATTTTTTTTTTTTTTCAGATTAATTTGTAATGAGACAGTTGACATGCTATTTATGTAATTTACTAAAATTTTTAAAAATGCTTCTGTCTGCTTTACACATCTACACAACCTGACACACTGATGTGTAAAGTCAAGCATAAAGTTTGAAGGATATTTTATCAGTTATTGAACAGACTATTTAAGTTGAATATATCGATCTTGGAAAAATCCAATCTTTTGTGATATCAAACTTCAATCGAGATGGGACAGAGTGCAGTGCCAAATTTTCTATGTTGAGTTACAAAATAAAAAGGCCTAGACATTTCTTTATAAGGATATGAAGAATATGTGTATCAATTTCTATTACACGATAATGTTTACATTTAAAAAAGCACAAGGGACTGAAAAAAAACAGGCAGAACTGAGGTCTGTTGGCAGCTCACAATACCTGTATGTTGTGTAAAGAAAGGGTGCTCTAGAAAGCTTAAGTTTTCATTGTATACAGATTGTATGAAAGAAAGGGGGAGTCACACATATTTTACAAATATTTTATATTTAAGAAATTACCACATGTCAAGAAATGCTACACTTTTAAATGTATATTCCACATGTATAAACAAGAGCACCGCAATGCAGAGCAATAAACGCCTGAAGGTATGATATTTGACCACTAAGTGTGACCTTGACCTTGAAGCGAGCCATCTGAAACATGCACTCTGCACGTTGTCTCTACGTGGTGAACGTTTGTGCCAAGTTTCTTTAAAATCCTTCAAGCAGTTCAATAGTTAGGTATACAGCTGACACGAAACAAAGTCATATGACCTTTGACCCCTAATTGTGACCTTGACCTTGATGTGAGGCATCCAAAACATGTGCTCTGCACATTGTCTTGATGTGCTGAACATTTTAGCTCCTTTGAAATACTTCAAGGGTTCAAGAGTTACAAAGTGGACATGAAACTGCTAACGGACAGACGTACACCGGTCTCATAACATAATACGTTCCTTTGGGCATATAGGCATGATAACATAATATGTTCCTTAGAGTGTACAAAAATATGCCCAGATTCTGTAGGCCCCAGAAATGCATACATAAAACATGTCCATAACAATGTGAAACAGTTAACTTCGAATGACTGATGTCAGCTGAATATTTTGTATTTTTGATATTTCCAAAACTGTTGTATTTTATGCCAAAATAGCAATAAAACACATCTGTTTCATGAAAAAACATCTGCAGAATGTATATGTTGGTGCATTTGCCCATCTAGTTACTGCATGCACCAATCAATTCCATTGGTTATTACATGAAAAAAACTTAAAATAAACCTACATCAAAGTTTATCTATTGTGCAATTTTAGCAGACAATATACTTAAAGGGAATACAACATGCCCAGATAATTGTTATAGTCTTGAAACTGTGACCTTTTAATTAATGAAAAATGACATAAATTAACAGTACTCATTTAACCTTTAATAATTTTATATTTCTAATAAATATTCATCTATTTACAAATACCTGACAATTATAAACAATACACTGGTGCAACTACAATGAGGTGATATTTGTTGATTAATGTTGGAACCACGCCACTTTGATATAGTCATGATCCAGTCCAAATCAAAGTTTAGAACAATTCATAAAAAAGTTTTATGTGTCACAGTTTTGTAAGTTTTTAAAATATATATCTCAAAGAGTTAATGTATGTCTAAGATTTATACACATATTTGTTAACATAACAAAATAACATCAACATAATTTTAAAGCCTTTTTGTTGATTAACTATGCAGTATTTGGTGTATGCTTGAGTGATATGACTCACATCTCACTGATACAAAGGCAATTCTCAGCATTTATTCAAAAACTCAGTTATTAAGAAAAAAACTTGGCCATTATGAGGTATGAGGTTTTGGAAAACTCAGTTATTAGGAAAAAAACTTGGCCATTATGAGGTATGAGGTTTTGGAAAACTCAGTTATTAAGAAAAAAACTTGGCCATTATGAGATATGACATTTTTAATGATAAATTTGCCCATTATGGAACCTGTGCTTGTTCTTTCATTTCTCTTTTGGAAGATGTTGACATTTTGTCCTTTTATCTGTCTATATAGTACGGAGATTTAGAAAAAAAATTATCAGCCCCTAAACTCCCTTTGCATGGGTCATTCAATATATAATTCAAAAAAAAAATCTACATACATTTCATAGCAAACTGCATACTGAAAAAAACTAAATCTATTGCATGCAGTTGCTGGGTATTTCTAATGAAAGACATGGAGGAACATTAACAAATTTCACACATCTTTCACCAGGATTTCATACAACTGGTCTGCTGTCATTGAGGAACGGGGGGTGGGGTGGGGGAGGGGGGGGGCTTAAATGCGAAATGGCTTGTCTAGATCTACAGACAGTTTTTGGTTGCTGGGCAACAGAAACCTGTTGATGAAATTTTAGAAGTGCTCTTGCAACTGAAAAAAAAGACAATAAATCAACCCTCCTTTTACAGTCTGAGTCAATTTTATGTATTAGTAACGGACAAATTCTTTAAGATTCACATTAAAGTAATATATGTAGTTAGTTATAAACTTGCCAAAAATTAAATGATCTTATAAGAGCCTTGCTACTGTGTCTCAGAAAGTCAAATTGACCTTTCTGTCCATTACTGTCAGGCCAATACAACTGTTGTCTGCCAAATGAATATTTGAGGTAACACAAAAACTGACTTCTTCTGCTCAAAATAAACTGAACTATAATTTGATGATCACTATTTCAAATCCAGATTACATTCAGATTGTATTCTGTACAAAACGTTATAAACATCTTTTACAAAACATCAAAAATCTGTTCTATTCAGCTTTCTAAACATTAGTAAACATCCTTTACAAAACATTAAATACATTTTATTTGACATACATAACATTATATAATCAGTAAAAGAGTTCTGTAAATACAGACATATTGCATCTTAATTGACAGTGTTAATTTGGCTTTTATTTGAGACAGATGAAAAGGTTTTTATATAACCTATAATAACTAAATTAAATGCATATTGTAAATAAAGAAGCATGATCAAAAGAATAATTTTGTTATCAATAATGTATAAAACAAATTCTTTTATTTCCAAAATATAGTTTAATGCACCTTTTAAAAGAATTGTATACAAACAATGCACCTCTCAATGGCCAAACTGAGATTCACAAAGCCCCTATGTTGTATGTCTATAATGGTTATTTAATTTAGCACCGGTTTGATGTAAAGAGTTTTTGTATTTGTAAAATGAGATATATTTATAATATTTCACTCTAACAACCTTAAATCCAATTATGCACTTGTAATGAGTAAAAAAATAGTAATAGAGAATTTTCTCTTTCATTCTTTTTTTTAGTTCAAAGTCCCTGTCAAAATTAAAGTCAACAGACAGAGAGTAGTTAAGAGCCATATTTTGAAGTTTTTGGTCAGCAATTTGCAGATTCTTTTGAGAAGACTTTTATATTATATAATAACCAATAGAGAATATTTTAGCTGCTATTTTAGTGAGATACACAAATGCAGGAGTCACATCATTAATTCCCTAATTCTAAAGCGACAAAATCTGTCCAAAGTAGTTCTATTTATTCTTATTGATGGAAATTAGTTTTCAATATTTGAGTTCAAATTATTCAAGAATCCTATTTTCAATTAAAAAAAAATGAATATAAAATATATGGTCCACTATGTTTAAAACCCCTCTATTTGAGGGGCATGTAATGTTTTGTAATACGTCTATCAAGTACCAGTGAAAAAATTAGTTTTTTTACCCATGGAAAAATGACTGGTTATTTTTTTCACATCTGCTCTAAATTTATACAAAAATATATCATACAACAGTATCTCTCTCATACACTTGCATTTTCACTATCACAGATAAAATGGCAGGTCAAGGTCACTGACATAAAAAGTCAATATAACTGGCTACTCCTCTAAGAACAATCACTTACACCAATTCAAGCTTTCTTGAATGTTTTGTATATCACAGGCAGAATTATAGAGTGTTTATCACTCAGTTATTCACTGAGGTTGAATTTCAAGGTCAAAGTTCAATTTCATCAATAAAGGTGAAGGTCATTCATCAATGATATGTATAATAATTGTCTCCATCATCATAACCAGCATATGTGTAACCAGGACCCGTGTAAGCAGATGAATATTCTGAAAAATAACAACATATAACCATATATGAAAAAAATGAATGAATAGTCCTAACAAAATAGTTCATTCTCCTAAACAAAAATGACTTAATAATAATAATAATAATAATAACGACTTTATTTATAGTGGATAACATATTTGGCTAAGCCAATTTACAATATGGTCCACATATACATGGCTATATACAAACATGGATAAAAATATGACAAAATAAAACACACAAAGTTAATGTTATCAGAAAAATAATATGAGAATGAAAGATTATATACAATACAGGACACTAATTTAACAACTGAAGTAACTATTTACAATGAAAATGGAGAGAGATGGTAGAGACAGTATTTCCTGACATTTAATTGCAATTATGACTTATTGTACTGTCAGAGTATTGCCACTGAAGGTACGATCTTTTAAATTTCTCCAGGGTGTCTGAAGTACGTATATATTTAGGTATGTTATTCCAGATAACTGTTCCAGAATAGTGCAAAGATTTGCGAAAAAATTCCTTTTTTGGCATAGGTACTACTAGTTCATCATTTTCTCTAAATCTAAGTTCACGATCACAATGTTTGCTTTTCAGTAAATTTTGAAGTAAGATAATTAGGACATTGGTCATGAATCGATTTATATACTAGGATTGCTTTTTTGTATTTAATTCGGTCAGAAAAAGTCATCCATTTCAATTTTGTAAATAATTCAGCGGATGGGGCATCAAATTTTTTGTCAAGAATAATTCTTGCAGCACGTTTTTGGAATTTCAAAACAGTTTCTAGAAGCTCGTCACTGCAGTTTCCCCATATAGTGCAGCAATAATCAAGATGTGGCAAAATATAGGCATTGAAAAATAGCTTTCGGGAGTGTAAGTTTAGGAAAGATTTTATTCGTAACAGAAGATATAAATATGTATTGCATTTTTTCATGGTTTGTTCAACCTGATACTTCCAGTTTAGATGTTTATCAACATGCACTCCTAAGAGTTTCTCAGTGGATGAGTATGAAAGTGCTTGACCCTGCATTTGAATAGTATTACAGGTTGTGTGATTTGTTATTTTATTGTTGTTATATGAGGCAGTGATGTACATAGCTTTTGTTTTAGATGTATTAGGAAGCATTGAGTTATCAGTGCACCAATTTTCAATAGTGTTTATGTCAGCCTGTAGTGTTTTGTGTACTTCCGTTATTGATTTACCCATGGCAGATATTGTTGTATCATCTGCAAACATGTCAATTGATGATTTACCTGTGTGTAGTGGAAGGTCATTGATATACAGTATGAACAATACTGGCCCCAGAACAGAGCCCTGGGGTACACCAGCAGAAATATCTTGGGCAGAAGATAGCTGACCAGCTACACAAACTTTTTGGGAACGGTTCTCTAAATATGATGATAACCATGCTATAGAAGATTCACTGAAGTTGTACAGTTTTAATTTGTCTATTAACAGAGAGTGATTTACTAGATCAAAGGCTTTGGTCAGGTCTAAGAAAATAGTTCCAACATAGGAGTTATTATTTATAGCAGTAATCCATTCATCAATTATGTTGGTGAGGGCAGTTTCACAAGAATGGTTTGAACGAAAGCCTGATTGTTTTGAATGGAGAAGATTATTTATTTCTAGGAAGTTTTTCATTTGATTGGATACATGTCTTTCTATAAGTTTAGATAAAATTGGGAGTATTGATATTGGTCTGTAGTTACTTTTGTCTGATTTTGAATTCTTCTTGAATACTTAGTAAACAGTTCTCAATACAAGTGACGAGTTAATGCAATACCATATTTAAAGCTACTTTTTAACTTTTCCTAAAGTCCTACATCAGCAAATTAGTCCTAGAAATCATAAGATATTTTTCTCCTCTTTGTTGGGGTTGAAGTCACTCTGACACAGGTCAGGTCAGATAGTGACGTTCCAGCTCCAATGGTGGAGGAAGAGCCCAGGCGCCCCTTTGGGCATTATGGAGGCACAAACAGACAGATCTACGGAGCTTCTGATAACTAGAGCAGGGCTAAAACCCACACAGGTGTAGGACAGTCGATCTGAAACCTGTGACCTTAACAGAGACCCCTCATTACCTCAAGAATTTCCAGTATAACCAGGTAAAGATATATTCAGGTCTATGGATGATCCCTGTGAGCAGTTTACTTTCTCTTATTCTGAGTATAGTGAAAACTATATACTGGTGTATCAGCCATCAGGATCACTCTGAATCATGGTTGCATATTATACTTTTCCAATTTCAAAACAAGTAGTTTGATATTGTTGACAATCAAAAGTCTATGATTATACAGGTTATCAATTGTCAACAACATCAAGCTATTAAGTTTTTACATTTCATCCAAAATGTAGTTGCAAAAATCTATTATCTAATATTTACATTCACATTATTCTCTTGCATTGAAAATATTGACCTTCATTTTGTACGAACAGCAAAAGGAAAGGGTGCCAAATTTACAACAACCGTGCTTAGTGATAACAGGCTGCTGTTTTGACAACGTTTTCGTATAGTCAGGGAGAATGTTCCTTAGATGACGTCACCAAATTTATGTTCCGTCTGGTGAACAGAATGGCCGGGAAGCTGATTTTAATGTTAAATACAACAAAATGTGCGCAATTTATAATATAACCTTGTTTGCAAATGGAAAGGAAATATGTAAATAGAAGAAATGAATTAATTTTTTTCGGAGTTTATGCGAAATGAATGACAGAATAGGATTGGCAAATCAAACATAAATCACTAGGGATCTGGGCTGTACACTGTGCAAGTTGTCTTGATGAGGTCAGCATATCATGCTAATTTAAAGAAATTATTTCCAGTGGTTAGGCATGGACCAGGGACTACTCCATCTCCATCCTCTAAGTCTGACCTTGACCTTGGACCTTATTTCCTGAATAATGCACTCTGCATGTCGTCTGGATGAGGTTAACATGAGATGCTAATTTTATGAAAATCTTTCAAGCATTTTAGACAAGCCAAAGGGGACACAAAGTTAAGCTTTTTGACTTTTGACCTCAAACTGTAACCTTGACCTTGGACCTAGTGACCTGGATTGTGCACCCTGCATGTCCATGAGGTAAATACTTGCAGTAAAGAAGATATGGAGTGGACACATATATAAGCTATTTGACCATTGGCATCCAAGTGTGACCTTAACCTCAGACACAGTGACTAGGTTGTGGGTTCTGTATGTTGTCTTCATGACATTAACACTGATGCTAGTTTTATGAAAATTTTCCCATTGGTTAACAGAATATGGAGTGGAGTCAACAAACAGATGAACAGGCATGCACTACTCCAATATAGCCCCTATATATCATATATCTGGGGGTATTTAGAATAAGAGCATCTTGGTATCCAGTTTAAAGTAGCTGAAGTCAAAAACAAAAAATTCCCTATCAAAATCATATGCTAATGAAAAATTTAAAAGCAATCAAGATATTTAGAAAATTTAACAAGAGTGCAAGACTCACAAAATACGCCCGGCCAAATACTCAGTTACATAAATTTAAGGGCCAAAATCCAAGAGTGCCTGGGGAAATCGGGTGGTTATCAAACCTGGCCAAGATATTATGCCCAAAAACATTGTCACCAAGTTTGGTGAAGATCAGATGAAAACTGTTTGACTTAGAGGACGGACAAGGCTACATTCAAAGTTTTTTTGAGTAATTCAAGGGCCATAATCCAAGAGTGCCTGGGGCAATTTGAGTGGTTATCGATCTTGGCCGAGATATTATGTTCACAAACATTATCAGAAAGTTTGGTGAAGATCAGATGAAAACTGTTTGACTTAGAGTGCGGACAAGGCAAAATTGGCAGTTTTTCGAGTAATTGAAGGGCAATAATCCAAGAATGCCTGGGGGGATTTGGGTGGTTATCGAACTTGGCCGAAATATTATGCCCACAAACACTGTCAGCATGTTTGGTGAAGACTGGATGAAAACTGTTTCACTTTGAGTGCGGACATGCTTTTGGATGCCGACCGCCCGCCCACGGGTGTTCATACAATACGCCCCGCTCTTTCAGAGACAGGCATATAAAAATTACCTATTACCCCCCTCAGAGACCTTAAGGACAGATATTACAGAAATTGAATTGTCCTATTTCTTCAGGGAAAATATAGAAAAAAACTTATGGAAAAAGTGGATCAAACAGTTGACATTTAATGCATACATTGCAGAATATTTTATTTCATGAATTTTGCTAGTGCTTTTCTTATATCAGTTGTTTTTTTTGTCCCAACTATTGCTAATCAAAAGAAATCTCTATAGAACTTAACAAGAGTACCAGACAGTCACAAAATACACAATATTCCAACTTGGCCTAATTTAAGGGCCACAATCAAAGAGTGCCTGGGACAATTTAGGTGGTTATCAAATTTGACCAAGATATTATGCCTACAAACATTGTCAGCAAGTTTGGTGAAGATCGGATGAAAACTGTTTCACTTAGAGAGCGGACAAGGCTAAATTTACAGTTTGAGTAATTCAAGGGCCATAATCCAAGAGTGCCTATGGCTATTTGACTGGTTATCGAAGTTGGCTGAGATATTATGTCCACAAACATTGCCAGCAAGTTTGGTCAAGATTGGATGAAAACTGTTTGACTTACGGAGAGCGGACAAGGCTAAATATGCAGTTTTTCAAGAAAGTCAAGGGTCATAATCCAAGAGTGCCTTGGGCAATTTGGCTGGAACTTGGGCGAGATATTATGCCCACAAACATTGTCAGCAAGTTTGGTGAAGATCGGATGAAAACTGTTCGACTTAAGAGAATAGACAACTTAAAAGAATAAACATGCTTTGGACGCCAACCGCCCGCCGCCTGCCATGGCTGTTCACATAATACGCCCCGCTCTTTCAGAGATGGGCGTATAAAAACTTCAATAACCATTGTATATTAAATATGGTATTACATATAACTTCTACTTTGAAAATGCATTATGAATATTTTCCAAATAGGTTTAATGTAATAATATAAAAATAGAACTACAATGATTGTGATTCATATCCCCACTAAAATGCTTGCTTTAAAATGCAGGACTTGGTTTTATTACATTCCCATTGTATCCATACTGTATAATAATTATGGCACTTTAAGGTAGATGCTGCTACAGTTAAACTTGTCTTGGGAGACACATTTATTAAGCAACTGCTTGCTTTAAGCAGCCAGTCAGTTAAACAAGATTTCTAGTCTTATTTCAACCTGTCTTTGGGAGCCATCTGCCTAAAGAAGTCAAACTGTGACCCTCCCTTGACTATTTGCTTAATACAGTTTTGACTGTATATCAAGTTCAATAAGTTTCTGTGCAATAATTAGTTAGTGAAATAGTGACCTACTTTTCCTCAGGTTTGACCTGCATAAATATCATAGAAACCACAGCAAGGATACCAAAAAAAAAAAGACAGTATTTTCTAAGAATACAAATGTATATTGTCTTTAATTGATCTTGAGAACTAGTTACCTGATGGAAGCATTTGGTTTGATTGTAATAAGGTTGTGCTATGACAATGTATGTTTTGTAAGTCTTGAAAATATCAAACCAGTGTTTTTCACAAATGTTGTTATTTACAGATTTCAATTATAGTAAATTTGACCTTGTTACTAATTTTTGTAAAGCAATCTCGTACTTTTCACAATACTGTTAAAGCTTCACATGAAATCTGAGTACTTTCTACCCATTGATAAAGGAAATCAATAATGTTAGGAATTTCTTAAATCTGACCTAGTGACCTAGTTTTTCATAAATCTATGGATATCATAACTGTCAATTCCCTTTTTTATGTTCTGACTTGTTGTTTTTAAACATCTATAACTGGAACTGTTCTATTTTTTTGCTTAAACTGTTACTCAGCTCCCTAACCATCAATGTGTGGATATCTTTTCCCCAGTTTGATGCTCTAATCCAAGCACAGGCTGACACACTACAAGGACAAAATGATTCCTATATAGCATACTCCCAACACATCTGTATGCTGGGAGTTTATATATCAAAGAGATACCTACAACAGATGTTTTGAAAAAAAGGTAAACCAGAAGTACAGCCTATAACAATTTTTCTCTTTAAAAAATTAGTATTTTTATAGACAGTATTTTATGTTTTTAGTCTGTTAGTATATTAATTTGTCTAAAGTATATGGTTATATGGTAAGCATAATGTGAGTGAAATGTCTACACTTAAATAATTGTCCAAACTGAATCTGGAAAAAAGTCTCAAATCTACAGCATCTGATTGGTTAATTCTGTGCACAATCTTGAAATTTGCCAATGGAAAGGTCCATTTTTGAGACTGGTTCCTAAACCCAGTTATATACACATGGTGCTGGTTAATATAATGGAGACAATATCTAAATATATAAAGCAACTCAATTTACAAGTGTTAGTTTCTTAATGAATAGGTGCTCAAACAATAGTCAAGATAAACAGAGCTACTAGAGTTCATGTTCAATTGTGCAAATCTGGCAGCGTTTTGTAAACAATCCATATCATCTTTGGAAAATCTACATACACAACAGAAAATAAAATAGATTCAAATAAGAACTATTTATGACAATTACATATTCAACTGATTTCATTCACTGAACCAAACCTTTTTACACGAGCCCTCTAGACAACACCTTGAACTATACTAACCAAAATTTATCAAGTAAAGTGAAACCACATGCCCAGCACAAGATATACCTCTACTTCTCCTTTCAGTAACATTAAACAACTAGCAGTATCAAACAGACATTAAATTTGTTTCTTTTTGATATTAGTTAAAACTACGAATATGTTTGTAAGATATTAGAACATGAACCATTATTAATTAATACTATCTCAACATCAGCATATGCCATCTAAACAAAATGGAAGTTAATCTTCAAATAAACTTGAAGCAACCTATATAAATTTGTATCAACTTAATTCAACTTGAAGGATCTTTTATCAATATAAATCAACTTATATCAACTTAATAATCTTGAAGCCACCAATATGAATTTGAAGCAACTTTAATTAATAAAAATTCACAATATGTCACCTCAGTGCAAAAAGTGGATAAATCCATTGACTTAAAGAAGGACTTATTCACTTTTTGCCCTAAGGTGATATGATAAAACTGAAAGCAAAATATGCCATATGAAATTGAATATACCTACAATAACTTGAAGTAACTCATTCTGAAATAAACTACATCAATTTCAAGCAATTCTTATTAACTTAAAGCACTTCATTTCAATTCCAAGCTTCTAACATCAACTTGAAGCAACTACATCAACTTGCATGAACTTATTTCTCCACTTGAAGCATCTTATCAACACAATTACACTTGAAGCATTTTATAAAAATGGATATAAATTTGTATCAATTTGAGGCAACTACAACAACTTAAATCAACTTATTTCCGCTTGAAGCATTTTACAAACATAATTACATTTTGAAGCATTTTCTCAAAATATATAGAAACCTGTATAAACTAAGCAACTACGACAACTTGAATCAACTTATTTCCACTTGAAGCATCTTACCAACATAATTTTACACTTGATGCATTTTATCAAAATATATAGAAACCTTATCAACTTAAAGCAACTACAACAACTTGAATCAACTTATTTCCACTTGAAGCATCTTACCAACATAATTTTACACTTGATGCATTTTATCAAAATATATATATATTTTTTTTTTTTTTTTTTTTTTTTTTTTGATTTAACGTCGCAATGACACATGATAGGTCATATGGTGACTTTCCAGCTTTTAATGGTGGAGGAAGACCCCAGGTGCCCCTCCGTGCATTATTTCATCACGAGCGGGCACCTGGGTAGAACCACCGACCTTCCGTAAGCCAGCTGGATGGCTTCCTCACATGAAGAATTCAACGCCCCGAGTGAGGCTCGAACCCACATCGATGAGGGGCAAGTGATTTGAAGTCAGCAACCTTAACCACTCGGCCACGGAGGCCCCATCAAAATATATCACAATATATAGAAACCTGTATCATCTTAAAGCAACTAGAACAACATGAACTAGAATTGTCACAGGAGTGACGAATACCCCCACAACAGGTCTAGTCACAGAAGAATGGCAACCATTAGAAAGACATGGCCACAAGAAGGTGCAATTTAAATTGAACTTGACCTGTATTTTATGATGTTACACCTGTGTACCAAAATTTATCTAAATGTGTCAAGCCTTTTGTGAGTTATTGTCTGGCAACTATGAGTTTGACAAATTTTAAGTTGGAAAGAGGTCATAACTACATATAAAATTGGTGGTTTCTAGCCGAAGTCGAATTTTGCCTGTATTTTATGATGTTTTATTTATTTATTTATTTTGTTGGGTTTAACGTTGCACAGACACAATTATAGGTGAAATGGCTACATTCCAGCTTTTGATGGTGGAGGAAGACCCCAGGTGCCCCTCCGTGCATTATTTTATGATCTTACACCTGTGTACCAAAAACATTTAAATCTGTCAAGAACTGTAACTGGAGTGTTTAATGACTCCAGTGGTGGATGAATATTGCACAACAGCTTGAGTCTGTGTTAGAAAAAATCAAATAATAAGAGAGGTACAGATAAAGTATATCAAAACACTATGTAAGTATAATTCTAAGCAAAAAGAGGGCATAATTCAGGAAATATCGGTGCAAGAGTTATGCACCTTGTGTCATAATTATGATGTGGGTGATGATGTGGAACAACTACTTCAAGTTTGAAACAAATGCATTTCGTAATAACTGAGATATAGTGAAAATGCATCAAAATTAACCTTAAATTCTAAGTAAAAGGGGGCATAATTCATGAAAAATTGGTGTCAGAGTTATGTATCTCATGTCACATGATGTGGGTGACAAGGTGAAACAACTATTTTAAGTTTGAATCAAATCCATTTAGTAATAACTGATATATAGTGAAAATGCATCATAATTAACCTTATATTCTAAGTAAAAGGGGGCACAATTCATGAAAAATTGATGTCAGAGTTATGCACCTTGTATCACATAATGTGGGTGATAAGGTGGAACATCTATTTTAAGTTTGAATCAAATACATTTAGTAATAACTGAGATAGAGATTTCGAGACGTGATGTGAAGGGACGTGACACGACAAAACTGACTCCTATATAGCCCTCTCCCTCCCCAATCATGTTGTTTGGTCGTGGGGGGGGGGGGGGTATAATAAACTTACTTCCACCTGAAGTATGTTTGGTGGGAGGTATAATAAACTTACTTCCACCTGAAGTATGTTTGGTGGGGGGGGGGGGGGGGGTATAATAAACTTACTTCCACTTGAAGCATCTTACTAACATAATTTTTTTTACACTTGATGAATTTTATCAAAATATATAGAAACCTGTGTCAAATTAAAGCAACTACAACAACTTGAATCAACTTATTTCCATATTTTCTCAAAATATACAGAAACATGTATAAACTAAGTAACTTCCACTTATTTTTGCCTGAAGCATCTTACCAACATAATTTTATGCTTGATGCATTTTATAAAAATTTATAGAAACGTGTATCAACTTAAAGCAACTACAACAACTTGAATCAACTTATTTCTGCTTGAAGCATCTTACTAACATAATTACATTTTGAAGCATTTTCTCAAAATATATAGAAACCTGTATAAACTAAGCAGCTACAACAACTTGAATCAACTTATTTCTGCTTGAAGCATCTTACTAACCTAATTACATTTTGAAGCATTTTCTCAAAATACATAGAAACCTGTATAAACTAAGCAACTACAACAACTTGAATCAACTTATTTCTGCTTGAAGCATCTTACCAACATAATTTTACACTTGATGCATTTTATCAAAATATATAGAAACCTGTATCAACTTAAAGCAACTACAACAACTTGAATCAACTTATGCTTGAAGCATCTTACAAACATAATTTTACACTTGATGCATTTTATCGAAATATATGGAAACCTGTATCAACTTGAAGCAACTCCTATTAGGTGCAATTCACTTAATCTTCTTGAAGAAACATTTATCAACTTAAAGCTTCTTAATACATGAACCTTGCATCAAGATGCTTGTAAACTGAGAGAAACTGAAGCAATTTATGCAAGTGCAAGGTTAAATGCTAATTATTAATTAATTAATATCATTTCAGATAGAATTATCTATAAAGAGCAAATAACACACAGGATATAGATCTATATATATGTTAAAAGGTTAAGACACAGTATCACATGCTAGACAATTGAAACCTCCCTTTGCAAATGCAAACTAAATACTGTACTCCTACTGAATACTGCATTCGATACGACACCATTGTGTCCAACTGATAACACCAATCTGCAGTAGTGCTCACATTAAAAACCTATGCAGTCTTTTCCATATCACAGTTTTATCCCATCTTTACTGTATGCACATAGGACTTTGTGTCAGTTTACAACTCACTTACCTGGTGTAAGCTGCCATTAAAATGACCATAATTTATAGCATATACCTCATTTTGTACCACTACAGCAAATCAGCATTACCTGTTAAACACTGTGATTATGTATTCTGGTTAAAATCAAGGTAATAAATAACAAATGTTTGACTTTCATTAAAATCTGTACAAAGTACTTTTTTTAAATTTCATACTTAGTGTTATTCATGAGATAACAGATTTAAAACTGCACACAGAAAACTTTTAAAAGTAATTACGTTAGTGAAGGCCTACTAACTAGATTTTAGCGACTACTTTAAAAGAAAGTATTTCATGAAAGCAAAACCGTCTGACAGGAAGGAATGTTTTAGTAGTTTTAGATTTTCAGACAAAGTCATGGATAAAAATGGCAAATCCTACCAAACCAAATCAAACTGTAAATTGACAACCATTCAATAAAACAATGACTTTCCTTTTCTATACCAAAAATTTCTAAGCTAAGATTTTGTTTGTCCTTTTGAGAATTAAGAAACGCTGAGGGTACAAGTTTAAAAGATAGGAATTCAAATTAATTTAACAACTGACAATGCAACAAATAGACTGTAATCAATGTCAAGGCATAAATTTCTATGGAGATAAAACAAAATTAGCATTTTCATTCTGCAGAATTTCAGTTGTGAATAAAGAGAATAAACATCTGCTATAATCTTTCTATATCTCCATAATATACATTTAAGACTTTACAATAAAGGGAATGGACTCAAGAGCAGATTTTGACTAAAAGTGATCCTTTTATAATATTGAAGTCTGGTCATATAATGAACACTTGAACATGAGATTTTGTTTCTAAACTATCTTAAAAATATGCAAAAAGCAATTGTTTTACAAGCAAAATGTTCTGGAATCTGTTTTTGTTCTTGTAAAATTTATACTCTCAGTGTATTGTACTATTTATTTGAACTGCCAAAACATGTTTCTGGCTTTCACGTTAATCTTTTATAGGTGTGTGAACAGAATATAATGAAAGCCAGGGAACATGTTTTGACAATTCAAATAAATAGTGCAATATCTGCTGGATATCTGTTTTTGTTCTTGTAAAATTTATGCTCACAGTGTATCTACTGGGATCTGTTTATGCAATTATAAAATTTATGCTCTCAGTGCAGCAAATCTGACAATAGCTATTGCCTGTTGTGTTTTGGGCATCCAACACTAACTTCTGTTTTTGCAAAATCAAATAAAAATCAAATCTCATCAATTGCTCTTAATTAACCCTTAGCCTGCTAAATTTCTTTAATGGGCAGTACCACTTATTATTCAAAGGGTTATTTGCTGAAAATTTACTGACTGAATAGCAAACAGTGCAGACCATGATCAGCCTGCACATCCCTGCCGCTAGCAGGCTAAAGGTCAAAACATGACAATGTTGCCCAAAACAAAACATTTGTGCTAGCATTGGTGCCTGTATATCTTAACTACAATTAAAGCTTCCTCAGGAATATTTATACATGTCTTTTTTGCGGAAAGCTGCAGAGGGGATACTCTACCAGGGGTTTTGTGGTGCATGATGGGATCTGCCATTGTTTTCATACGTAATATTCATAAGAAGGGTACAAATAATCGCCATAACCTCCACCATAAAACTCACCCCTATATGGGTAACCACCATAACCACCTCGTCTGAAATACAAAAGAACATAGTTTTATAACTGGTAAAGAATATTCTCTTGTCAATTTATGAATGGGTTTCACCTTTACTCTGCTAAATTTCTAAAATGAACTAGTCCCTCATTCAATTTAGACAGTGCCATTAATTATTTGAAGGAGTGTTCACTAAAAATTTACTGACTGAATAGCGGACAGTGCAGACCATGATCAGCCTGCACATCTGTGCAGGCTGATCTTCGTCTGCACTGGTCGCAAAGGCAGAATATCTTGCCACCATCAGGCTAAAGGTTAAAGTAAAGGTAGCTCAATAACTATGGCAGTATTTGACTGGAACTTTTTGATAAAAACAGATAGGGAGTGTTGCAAATACAGTCGAATATCGTTACCTCGATACTCTGGTTAGCACGATGTGTTTTAGTCGGTCCCGATTTTTCTCTATAAATTTTAATGTTATTATTTATCATTACCTCGATATCATTAGCTCGATATTTTGTTTAGCTTGATGAGATTTTTCAGTCCCGTCAACTTACCTGTACTGTTTTTACACCTGGTTTAGTCGATATCACAGCTTGTAAAAAATAATCAATGTTATTTGTAAGGTGTGAAAAGCAACCTATTGTCAGTTTGTGTGTTTGTTTTGTTTGTTATCTAATCTATAATCGAATTTAAATGTCAGCAAGTTTGCATTTAATTACCAGTTATTAGTCTTAAAAAATTAAAAGGTTGTATGTATGTGTGTAATTTTTAATTAAGATGTTTTATTTGTCAATTAAATTAAGATCATATTTACGTTTTATATTATTTCTTTCCCCTTTCAAATATACTGAAAGAAGCATGTGATATAATGACAATATAGACGTCCAAAACGTACGAAATGTAGTCCCAGATAGTCGATATCGTTACGTCAAACTTCGGATACGTCGATGCAATTTTTGAGGTCCTTTGAATATCGAGGTAATGGTATTTGACTGTATGCTGTAAAAATATTGTGCTCAATGACTAGTGTCCCAGACAAATGGAATAGTGAGCATGACACAATTAATGCTGTTCATTATTTTACTGCTTATCATATTAAAACATAGCTGATGTTATCTAATAACAACAGTTGTCTAATGACAGCACACTCGTCTTTTTAAAACCTTTCCAAATTATATTACCTTTGTAAGTTAAAACAAGCATAATTTTGTTAAAATGTTGGCCAAAGTTATGAAATGGCCCAGTCAAATAGAGCCAAAGAGTTGTAATAGGTGAGTATTTGTAAGTTTCCTTATAATGTAGATGATAAAGATGGGAAAATAATTAAGGTTGTGTGAAAATAAGTTAGTTATTGCTTTTCAGCTAAAGCGGATGTCATTATCATCAATTTATATTAAACAGAACTTGCATTTAAACTGCTGTGACGTAAGTTTACAAAACACAGAACTTGTGAACTTTCAGTTAAATTGCTGCGACTTAATAGAATAACGTTAACAGAGCTTGCAATTCAAGTGATGTGACATAATGAATTCACATTAAACCGGGCTTGCATTTCAAGTGATGTGACATAATGAATTCACATTAAACAGAGCTTGCAATTCAAGTGATGTGACATAATGAATTCACATTAAACAGAGCTTGCAATTCAAGTGATGTGACATAATGAATTCACATTAAACCGTGCTTGCAATTCAAATGATGTGACATAATGAATTCACATTAAACAGTGAGTGAGTGAGTTGGGTTTTACGGCGAATCGACACAAAATGGTCATATATCGTCGATCACATTAAACAGAGCTTGCAATTCAAGTGATGTGACATAAGGAATTCACATTAAACGGTGCTTGCAATTCAAGTGATGTGACATAATGAATTCACATTAAACCGTGCTTGCAATTCAAATGATGTGACATAATGAATTCACATTAAACAGAGCTTGCAATTCAAGTGATGTGACATAACGAATTCACTTAGAACAGGGCTTGCAATTCAAATGATGTGACATAATGAATTCACATTAAACAGAACTTGCAATTCACATTAAACAGAGCTTGCAATTCAAGTGATGTGACATAATGAATTCACATTAAACAGGGCTTGCAATTCAAGTGATGTGACATAATGAATTCACATTAAACCGGGCTTGCATTTCAAGTGATGTGACATAATGAATTCACATTAAACAGTGCTTGCAATTCAAGTGATGTGACATAATGAATTCACTTAGAACAGGGCTTGCAATTCAAATGATGTGACATAATGAATTCACATTAAACAGGGCTTGCAATTCAGTGATGTGACATAATGAATTCACATTAAACGGGGCTTGCATTTCAAGTGATGTGACATAATGAATTCACATTAAACAGAGCTTGCATTTCAAGTGATGTGACATAATGAATTCACATTAAACAGGGCTTGCAATTCAAGTGATGTGACATAATGAATTCACATTAAACAGTGCTTGCATTTCAAGTGATGTGACATAATGAATTCACATTAAACTGGGCTTGCATTTCAAGTGATGTGACATAATGAATTCACATTAAACCGGGCTTGCATTTCAAGTGATGTGACATAAAGAATTTACATTAAACAGAGCTTGCAATTCAAATGATGTGACATAACGAATTCACATTAAACAGAGCTTACATTTTATTTGACTTACATTATACAGAGCTTGAATTCTAACTGCTATGACATAACGAATTTACATAACATACAAGTTGCATCTCAATTATTTTGGGATGAGAAATCTATACTATACACAGCTTGTTTTTCAGTTATCAACAATCTTCTTATCAAATAACATTAAAGTTCCCCTTGTAGAGTTAAAGTTATTGTCTTAACTGTTTGGGGTGGTTGTACAAACAATCGGATGAGTGGGAAAGACAAAGTGTCTAATACGTCTAGCCAGTTCCTGGTGACCCATTGAAAAACTTTTCACTGTGTATAATTTGCTTATTAAAGTAATGTTAAAATCATATAACTAAAACTGAAACCAAAAGCTGCACTATATTCAGCAGGGCTCCGGAATTTTGCCGTATTGTCGGTTTTGGACTGATTTTTCACTTTTAATTTCACGATTTAAAAAATGAAAAAAAAAAAAAAAAAAATTGGTCCAATAAAAATGGAGCAAAAAATTAATAATTCGCCTGAAATCTCAATAATCGACCACCTGCCAGCAGGAAATTGTTGTTCCCGCCCTATGATCATCAATAACCGTGTCAAACATCCGACTGTCACCTTTGTAATCGATCCGTAATCAGCATGTGTCGATACAGTGTTCGCGCAGTACGTCCTTTAATGTATGCAGCTAGACGAATCCAATGTTTAGATTCTTTTGATTGTGACCAATTGCTTTTGACTGGGACGGATTTTCTTAAAAAAGACCATTTGCCGACTTTTGGGTACCTTGTTAATGTTTTCATTACTTTTTACCTTGACCAACTGTCTTACGCCATACCAGTTTTGTTTGACGATAAAGAGAAATTAATGGTAGCTTATCAAATGGGCTGTTTAAATTTAAAAGACATTGTTTGAACACGGGTAAAAATCAAGAAAATGGTTATTGTATTTAATAGGACATCACACTGGGAGCCGACATAAATAATTGTTATAATTATCTGATTTGTAAAGAAAATACAAAATATATAAAATACAAAATATGTCTATAAATTTCATACATGGTTAACAAAATTGAACTTTATCATTAATTACTGTTAATACTTCGTGCCAGATAGCGTATATATGTATCATTTTCTTCATTTAGGTTGCCTTTTCATTTTATGTTGAAAAGGCTCTGTGCAACATTCCTGTGATGTTCAAACGAGCTAACAGCTGGCTCTCGGAGATGGTAGTGCCGGGCATCGATGTGGCACAGGGCTGACATTAACTTATAAAATTGGCAAAATGTAGTGGCTAGCTACAGCACAATGCAAGCACATAGGACCACTCCATGCTGTGAAATCCCACAGCGACAACTTTTAATAAATTTGTTTCTGACGTACAACAGCGCTAAAATGCCTCTGCAAAATAGTCCTTTTCGGTATTTCTCGAGAAAATAAGAATATTCCAACAAAGTAACAATTAGATATAACACAGATTGACTTTTATCGTTGTATGATTACTTATTGTGAACGGTATATCTTTTATAATGCATGGCACACTTATTTCTTTGAACTATCACATTATAAATGAATGCATGACTACATGTATATATAGCGTTTGGGGTAACCTTAATAATTACTGACGTGACATAATTTTGTTTCGGACCGATTGGGTTTTCAAAATTTCCAGAGCCCTGATATTCAGATATATGATATATCCAAAAGTAGACTACATTCAGTTTTACTTCAAATTCCCTTTGATTGTAGTCCATTTACTTTCTGAACTATATTTATACCAACACTATATGAAAAGCATTTGCATAAATTTTTGTCCTACATCTACAAAAGCATACATACAACAAGAATTTTGCCAACACATGCCCCCTCAAAATGCTTGATAGAAATACAAAAAATCTTAATAGAGTGCCAATGTGCTATCACATCAAATTACTTCTGGGTTTTACTGTACTAGACTAGTTGTCAGTTTTCTCTATACCAGCTTATACAAGGTACATAACTCAAACAAGAGGGCCAAGATGGCCCTAGGTCGCTCGCCTGAAAAACACACCATAACAGTGTAAACATGTTTGACCTAGCGATTTCATGGAAACAAATATTCTGACCAATTTTCATTAAGATTGGACCAAAAATGTGGTCTCTTGAGTGTAAACAAGTATTTTCTTTGATTTGACCTAGTGACCTAGTTTTTGACATGACCCAGATTCGTGCTTGTTCAAAAACAAACATTCTGACAAAGTTTCAGGAAGAGTGGAGCAAAAAAGTGGCCTCTAGAGTGTATACAAGCTTTTCCTTTCATTCGACCTAGTGACCTAATTTTTGGCCCCACATGACCCAGATTCGAAATAATCCAAGACTTTATGATAAAAAACATTCTGACCAAGTTTTATGAAGATAGAATAAAAATGTGGCCCCAAGAGTGTAAACAAGCTTATTCTTTGATTTGCCTGTTGATCTAGTTTTTAACCCCACTTGACCCAGATATAAATTAATCTGAGATTTCATGCAGACAAACATTCTGACAAAGTTTCATGCACTTAAAATGAAAAATGCAGCCCCTATTGCATACACAAGGTTTTTCTTTTATTTTAACAGGTGACCTAGTTTTTGACCAAGATGACCCAGATTCAAAATTGGGCCAAAGGTCATCAAGGTAAACATTTTGACCTAATTTCATGAAGATATGGTCATAAATGTGGCCTCTAAAGTGTTATCAAGCTTTTCCTTTGATTTGACCTAGTTTCTGACCCAACCTGTCCCAGATTCAAACTTGACCTAGAGGTCATCAAGACAAACATTGTGATCAAATTTTATGAAAATGCAGTGTAAAATGCAGTCCCTATTGCAAACACAAGGTTTTTCTTTGATTTGACCTTGCAGCCTAGTTTTTGACCCCAGATTACGCATATTCAAACTTGACCTAGATTTGATCAAGGCATCCATTCTGACTAAATTTTATGAATCTCCAGTGTAAAATGCAGCCCCTATTGCTACTAAAGGTTTTTCTTTGATTATACCGTGTGACCTAGTTTTTGACCCAAGATGACCCATATTCGAATTTGACCTAGATTTCATCCAGATAAACATTCTGATCAAATTTCATGAAGATCTGGTGTAAAATGCAGTCCCTGTTGCATACACAAGGTCATTCTTTGATTTGACCTAGTGACCTAGTTTTAGATCCAAGATTACCTATATTCAAACATGACCTAGATTTCATCAAGTCAACTATTCTAATTTAATTTCATGAAGATTCGGTGTAAAATGCAGTCCCTGTTGCATACACAAGGTTTTTCTTTGATTTGACCTACTGACCTAGTTTTAGATCCAAGATTACCCATATTCAAACACGACCTAGATTTCATCAAGTCAACTACTCTCATTTAATTTCATGAAGATCCGATGTAAAATGCAGTCCCTATTGCATACACAAGGTTTTTCTTTGATTTGACCTAGAGGCCTAGTTTTTGACCCCAGATGACCTATATACGAACTTGACCTAGATTTAATCAAGGCAATCATTCTGATCAAATTTCATGAAGATCAATTGAAATATACAGCCTCTATCGCATACACAAGGTTTTTCTTTGATTTGACCTAGTGACCTAGTTTTTACCCCAAATGACTCATATTTGAACTTGACTTAGATTTCATCAAGGCAATCATTCTGACTAAATTTTATGAATATCCAGTGTAAAATGTTGCCCCTATTGCGTACACAAGGTTTTTCTTTAATTTGACCGGGTGACCAGGTTCTTTACCCTAGATGACCCATATTCTAACTTGACCTAGATTTCATCCAGACAAACATTCTGATCAAATTTCATGAAGATCCTGTGTAAAATGCAATCCCTATTGCATACACAAGGTTTTTCTTTGAAATGACCTAGTGACCTAGTTTTTGACCCCGGATTACCCATATTTGGACTTGACCTAGATTTCATCAAGGCAATCATTCTGACCAAATTTCATGAAGATCAATTGAAAAATACAGTCTCTATCGCATACACAAGGTTTTTCTTTGATTTGACCTAGTGACCTGGTTTTTGACCCAAGATGACCCATATTCGAACGTGGCCTAGATTTCATCAAGGCAATTATTCTGACCAAATTTCATAAAGATCTTTGAAAATACAGCCTCTATTGCATACACAAGCTAAATGTTGACAGACAGACGACAGACACTGGACATCAAGCAATCACAATAACTCACCTGAGCATTGCTCAGGAGAGCTAATAAAAAACAAGAGGGCCAAGATGGCCCTAGGTCGCTCACCTAAGAAACACTCCATAACAGTGTAAAACATGTTTGACCTAGTGATTTCATGGAAACAAATATTCTGACCAATTTTCATTAAGATTGGACCAAAAAATTGGTCTCTTGCAATAAAACAAGTATTTTCTTAGATATGACCTAGTTTTTGACCCTAGATGACCCATGTTCAAACTCGACCTAGATTTTATCAAGGCAATCATTCTGACCAAAATTCATGTAGATCAACTGAAAAATACAGCCTCTATCACATACAGAAGTTTTTTCTTTGATTTGACCAAGTGACCTACTTTTTGACCTCAGATGACCCATATTCAAATTTGACCTAGATTTCATTAAGGCAATCAACCTGACCAAATTTCATAAATATCAACTGAAAAAAAACAGTCTCTATCGCATACACAAGATTTTTCTTTAATTTGACCTAGTGACCTAGTTTTTGACCTCAGATAACCCATATTCAAAACTGACCTAGTTTTCATCAAGGCAATCACTCTGACCAAATTTCATGAAGATCAATTGAAAAATACATCCTCTATTGCATACACAATGTTTTTCTTCGATTTGACCTAGTGACCTAGTTTTGGACCCCAGATGACCCATTTTCGAAATCAGCCTAGATTTTATCAAGGTAATCATTCTGGCTAAATTTCATGAAGATCAGTTAAAAAATACAGCCTCTATTGCATACACAAGGTTTTTCTTGGATTTGACCTAGTGACTAGTTTTTGACCTCAGATGACCATTTTCAAACTTGGTCTAAATTTCATCAAGGCAATCATTCTGACCAAAATTCATGAAGATCAATTGAAAAATACAGCCTCTATCGCATACACAAGGTTTTTACGTGATATGACCTAGTGACCTAGTTTTTGACCCCAGATGACCCATTTTCGAACTCGGCCTAGATTTCATCAAGGTAATCATTCTGACCAAAATTCATGAAGATCAACTGAAAAATACCGCCTCTATCGCATACACAAGGTTTTTCTTTGATTTGACCTAGTGACCTAGTTTTTGACCCGAGATGACCCATTTTCGAACTCCGCCTAGATTTCATCAAGGCAATCATTCTGACCAAAATTCATGAAGATCAATTGAAAAATACAGCCTCTATCGCATACACAAGGTTTTTCTTTGATTTGACCTAGTGACCTAGTTTTTGACCGAGATGACCCATTTTCGAATCGGCCTAGATTTCATCAAGGTTATCATTCTGACCAATATTCATGAAGAAGAATTGAAAAATACAGCCTCTATCGCATACACAAGGTTTTTCTTTGATTTGACCTAGTGACTAGTTTTTGACCCGAGATGACCATTTTCAAACTCGGCCTAGATTTCATCAAGGTTATCATTTGACCAATATTCATGAAGAAGAATTGAAAAATACAGCCTCTATCGCATACACAAGGTTTTTCTTTGATTTGACCTAGTGACCTAGTTTTTGACCCGAGATGACCCATTTTCGAACTCGGCTTAGATTTCATCAAGGTTATCATTCTGACCAATATTCATGAAGATTAATTGAAAAATACCACCTCTATCGCATACACAAGGTTTTTCTTTGATTGACCTAGTGACCTAGTTTTTGACCCGAGATGACCCATTTTCGAACTCGGCCTAGATTTCATCAAAGTTATCATTCTGACCAATATTCATGAAGATTAAATGAAAAATACAGCCTCTATCGCATACACAAGGTTTTTCTTTGATTTGACCTAGTGACCTAGTTTTTGACCCGAGATGACCCATTTTCGAGCTCGGCCTAGATTTCATCAAGGTTATCATTCTGACCAATATTCATGAAGATTAATTGAAAAATACAGCCTCTATCGCATACACAAGCTAAATGTTGACAGACGACGGACGACAGACGACAGACGACGGACGCCGGACGCCGGACATTGAGCGATCAGAAAAACTCACCTGAGCATTGCTCAGGTGAGCTAACAACAAAGACTACCTGGTTGGTTATGGAACTTGGCCATGATAGTATACCCAAAAACAATGTGACCAAGTTTGGTGAATACTGGTGGGTAAGAGCTGTATAAGTTATAAAGTGGACACCGTCAACCAGCACAATTTTGAATAATTTTTAGCCATAACTCAAGAAAGACTTGGATGATCAAGCTGGTTATCAACCTTTTCAAAGATATTATGCCCATTAAACTGTGACCAAGTTTGGTGTGTTCAAGTAAGAGAGAACACACAATGCGCTTTTAGAATTTTGAGTATTCCAAGGACCATAAGTCAAAAAGAGACTTGGAGAGTCCTGCAGGTTATGTAATACGGTCGAGAAATTATGCCATTAAACATTTTGACAGAGTTAGCTGAAAATTAGATAAGAACTGCTCTAGACCATCTTGAACAGCCTGATAAACTTTAAATACAGAATGCAAATATTTAAGTTCTGACAAGGCTCTATTCTATGATCCCTCACACGTAAGGCAGACACTCCACCCCTCTGCAATAACAGCAGTATCTACAGCTAAGCAGTGTAAGTGAACACACAATCTGACTGAAGTACATCTCCTATTACGCTATGCTTAGGATCTGAACACGAACTATTGATAGCCTCGTTCTGACGACCCTTCCGCTGGCCAATCGAAAGCTAACTTACAACATTCTGCAAGCTTAAAAAAGTCTTGGTTTTCGATACAGTCGACATCGTACTTGCGACCACCTCTATTAAGCGATTTTTGTATGTGAAGACGTCAATAAATCCCTCAACCAACGTTTTCGTACATAAATTCTTCCATCTAAGACGGATACTTTTTCACTTTAAAGACTTAGCGCCACATTAATGTATCCGTGGTATTTATTACGACAACAAGTCTTTAGCGATTTCGGACCAAAGTTCTACCGGGATTCTTCATCTGTTGTAAATTAGCGAGTTACATTTTGACAATTGCTGAATAATTAACTTTTACACCGACTGAACAACATATAGAACCTTAATGTGTCAGACATTGTTGACTTGGACAAGTGTTCATCGATGATTTTCACATACAGTGATTTCAAAAAAGGTTCTACACAGTTACATTAACATTAAATGAATATATTTTACCTTCTTATCTGAACACGAATTCATTGATAGACCTCGTCCATTACGAGATGACCACTTCAGCATCTGCAGAGCTTTAATACAAGTCGTTGTATCTACAATTCTTATGTCATAAATGTCAAATGGCCGGCTAGCTCAGTCGGTAGGCTCAGTCGGTAGGACACTTGATCTGTAAGCGAGGGGTCCTGGGTTCAAGCCCTGGACTGACTGCAAATTTTTCTTACTCTTTGACATTCGAACAAGTCGTCTGATTGGTTCAAATAAAAATAGATTTGTGAAAATAAAAATAACAATACTGGAAATCCAAAATATACAGAAGACGTATGTGAATAGGTCATTCTCAGATCTTCGTTTAGAAGATCAAGTATTTCAGTCAAATTGGTGAACACATAATCTCTACCCAACTGCATTAAATGAACTGGAACAATTTTGTGACAATAACATGTTCAGAGTACTCCAGATTACGGTGTATTGACTTTGTGAGCTAACGGCAATTTTTGTGTAAAGAAAAAATATAATCTAATTTTGCTAACATTTTTAATCTGTCAAAAGTGCCCAAATTTCTCAGACATGATTGTTAGAGTATGAACTTACCAACTGTTAGTACCAGTGAAATATACCTTACACCGATTCTTTTACATTTGCACCATTAGCAGCTGGTGAACGGCAAAGACAGCCAGCTTGTCCAAATTTAAACAATAATTTTACAAGTTTTGAGAGGATTTCAATCAATAGGAAATTACAATTACAAACTACATACTTTTCTGTACTACATGAAGTCATTAGCATTCGCTGTCAGGAATGACTGTCATTCATTTTTTCCAATGATTCTTAGACAGAGTCCATTGTTTACATTTTTACTCGTTACCAGTGCACTTGTTAAAACAACTATATCTATAAAAACCAAAGTACATGAAGATTCTTGTATGGTCTTGACATTCCCACTAGTGGTTACTGAGATACCAGCTTACATACAAATACTTAACCAAATTGTGACGCCGATGCAGACACAGACACAGACGCAAGGATGAGTCCAAAGCTCTACTTATACTTCCAATAGTCAAGATAAAAATGTCAATCTGTGTTATATCTGATCCTAACTTTGTCGATCTGTTCATGTTTTTCTGACCCTGGATCTCTCACCTGAGTAATATGAGCTACATGTTTCAAAAGCCAAATTGATGCTAAAATATTAAGAAAGTAGGTCAGTAGGTCAAATTCATGGTCAATGAACGTCAGTTTTAAGACTGGTGTACAAAACTGTATATGTCATCCGAAATTCAAGGCTGTATCTTAAAAAGCAAGAAAGTAGGTCAGTAGGTCAAGGTCATAGTTAGGTGATTCTTATCACTTAGGGTCCTTAGGTAATTATAATTAAACAGTCTAGGAAATATGATCTTATATTTTTTTTAAGTAAATTTTTCCCTATATAACTCGTATAACAAGTGACCCCCGGGGCACGGCCTCTTTTCACCCCAGGGGCATAATTTGAAAAATCTTGTTAGAGATCCACTAGGTAATGCTACATACCAAATATCAAAGGCCTAGGCCTTGAACTTTCAGATAAGAAGAATTTTAATATTTTTTCCTATATAAGTCTATGTAAAACTTGGGACCCCCAGGGCAGGGGCCTCTTTTCACCCCTGGGGAATAATTTGAACACTTGGTAGAGAATCACTAGGCAATGCAACATACCAAATATCAAAAGCCTAGACCTAGGCAAGAAGATTTTTTTCCCTATATGTCTATGTAAAACTTGGGACCCCCAGGGTGGGGCCTCTTTTAAGCCCATTGGCGTAATTTGAACAACCTTGGTAGAGGACCATAAGGCAATGCTACATACCAAACATCAAAGGCCTAGGTCTTGTGGTTTCAGATAATAAGATTTTTTAAGTTTTTTCCTTTTAAGTCTATGTAGAACTTGGGACCCCCGGGGCAGTGCCTCTTTTCACCCCAGGGGCATAATTTGAACAATCTTCATAAAGGACCATTAGATGATATCACATGCAAAATATTGAAACTCTACACCTTGTGGTTTTGGACAAGAAGATTTTCAAAGTTTTCCCTATATAACTCTATGTAAACCATGTGACCCCCAAGGCGGAGCCATATTTGACCCTAGGGGGATTATTTGACAAAATCTTTGTAGAGGACCACTAGATAATGCTACATACCAAATATAAAAGCCCTATGACCTGTGGTTTTGGAGAAGAAGATTTTTAAAGATTTTCCTTTCGGTTGACATGGCAACCAGAGTGCTGTATGGAACTCAATTCTTTGAACAATTTTTAAAGAAGACCATCCAAGGAACATCCCTGTGAAGTTTCATCAAATCTGGCCTTGTGGTTTAGGAGGAGATGTTGTTTAAGGGAAAGTGTGGACGGATGGAAGCCGGACGGTGAGCGATCACAATAGCTCACCCTGAGCCTTTGGCTCAGGTGAGCTAAAAATGCAGGAAAGGACAAAATAGCCAAAGCATTTTTTCCAAGCACCATATTAACTTATGAGTTGTAAGATATCATCAGGTGCTAGGATGACGGACCAAGTTGTGTTATGTCCACACCTGGGTTTAAGTGAAATATTTGAAGAAAGGCTTGAGAATGTTTCACAGGTGCTTTACTTCAACTGAACTGAGGGATTTTCGCCACTTGTACAGTACCAAAATGTCACATGGGATGGCTACCTTCACCATGGTATCAGGCAATCTATGCAATTAATTCATTTCTTCCACACTGCGTTGCAGATTTTTTTGTAAATCAGATCAATAATGACTGTAGAAGAAGTTGAATCAACCAGAAAGTGTAAGGGACAGATGTTTGGAGGACGGACAGTTCAAACATTACACGCCTCATGGGTCTTCGACACCAAGGGCATAAAAAGCATAAGCATAACTTTCTTTCCTATCCTATTTTGTATATCTCTTACACTTTCATTAACTTACAGTTCAGTTTCTGGCACTGTTACATACTCATAAGCTGTCATTGGTTTCCTGTAATGTTTTTACATAAAAGATAACTTACATTTCCATTGCTGAGAAATTTGTATTATTGAGTCAAAGTAACTGACTGGAATTTATAACTTTATATCATAGATAACTTACATTTCCAGCATTGCAGATGTTGTACAATAATTGCTTTCAAATGCATAGAAAAAATACAAAAAAACATGATTGGCAGATTTAAAGGGTTGTGAATGTCATGTGCAAAACCCATCAACCCTAAACCCACAAGTGATCCACTGCAATATGGAAGATAGCAGCATGTTCCTTTGGTGATTGGGTAATATAATGAAATTACAAAACATAAGTTACTTAATGGATTGTATGACGATTTATTCAATATGCTCATTTGAAAATTTTCTTATACGAATTTACTTAAGCAAATCCTAGTTTGAGCATTCATGCAAATAATTATTGTTATAAGTATGTTTTCTAAGAAGGTATTATGAACCTGGAAATAAATATTCACCCTTACTTTGGCTCATGAGTAAAATGAGGTAAGATTCTAAATTAGAAATTTCAAACTATTAATTATAGTTTGATATCTGAGATGCTTCTGACATACAGACAAGTGTTAGACTGCAGATAATAAAATTAAGAAGCTTTCGAAATCTTTCACTGTATTACTTACAGAAAAGATATTTACCATTGACATAACAATTCAATGGATTTCCCCATGTAACAGTTTGATTATTACATTTTAATCTCTTGCAGATTGAACTCATAACTTAATTTCATTATCCATTATTGCAAGATTTTGGGGGCATTAATGCGCCCATTTTCTGAAAACTAAACAGTCAAGCAACTTTTTTATCTTTGATCATACAAATTTCATTGAACTTACAGTGGTGCCAATTATCTCACATGTACAACAAAGAGTTTGTTATCTGACATGTGCTTTACATAAGAAACTCCATATATCAATTAACTGAAAGAGAAATCCTTTATAAGTTAATAATATGATGGAATTTTATTATAATACCAATTTGATTTCAATTTGACAAAATTGACTATTGCTATAAGTGCTGAGAAAATACTAAAAATATTAATGATTGGACATTTAAAGGTTGTGATCATGTGCAACCATCAACCCTAAACCCACAGTGATCCAACTGCACTAGGGAGAAGCAAGCATTCCTTACGTGATTGGGTAATATAATGAAATTACAAAACATAAGTTACTTAAATGTCTATTGTTATGTACATTTCATTCCCCATTATGCTCATTTTATTATTATTTCTTATGTACGTTTACTGTAAAGCTTGTCCTAGTTTGAGGCATCATGTATGTCAATAAGTTATTTATAGTCATGCTTTTCTAGAAGGTTTTATCAACCGGGTGTTTACATTATTTTTAAGTCTGGGTTATTCTAGATTTTTCTAGAAATTTCATTTTAATATAAGTGATACATGAGATGCTTTACATAAGAAGCTGTCTGAGGACTGGCGAAGAATACAATTAAGACCTTATCGAAAATCTTTCCTGTATTTCTTAACAGCAAAATATTTACCATTTGGACATTTAACATTTGATGGATTTACATTAACATTGTGACTTTTAACAGGGTATTTATATTCTTCAGATATACTATATTATTTCATTATTATTATCATGCAAGATTTATATAGCGCCCTTTTCATGATAAACATGTCCAAAGGCGCTTTACACAGTACAAAGGCAGCAACACAGGGTGCCAAATTCATCCTCTACTAGTACAGACAAAGAGTGATCTGACCAGAGGGACAGTGTCAGAGAAAACCCCCAGAACAGAGAGAGAGAGAGAGAAAACCTTTAGATACAGTTTGAAGTCTATGAGGAATTTGGAATTATTACCAATTGGATTTAAATTTGACCACGACAGGATCTGGACTATTCTTGCCTATTTAAGGCTAGTTAACATTTTAAAAAATTTGAACTGTTACTTTGTTATTGTTAATAGTTACTCTTAGATGTAACACTCTTGATTGCAAAAATATAATGTGTTAGAGCAGGTATTGGTATGAAGATGACGAAACAAGAGGGCCATGATGGCCCTGTATCGCTCACCTGAGTACCATTACTCAAAATGATATGATCATAGAGCACATAGGCATACTCACTAAATATCATCAGGATAAACATTTTCTTGTAACAGTCCCTTTTGACCTAGTCAGGGCCAATTTCCATACCAAGTTTGAGGGTCCTAGGCTCAAATGCTGCATTTTTGTACTAACATGACTATTTCTTACGCTGGAAGACTGAAATAACATTTAAAACCAATCTCATTAGATGCTGCTTATATATATTCATTTACATAAAATAAAGGGAGGTAATTTGTCATAAATTCAGTCAAAAGTTATCTACCCTGATTGTCCGAGTCCATCTGATGGCACAAATGACATTTCAAATCAGTATCTTCATTGGTTACTGAGATACACCCATTTTAATTTGGAACAAAGGGAGGCAATTTGACATAAAATCAGTCCATAGCTATCTACCCTGATTGCCTCAGTCCAACTAAAGACAATAATGAAATTTAAAATGAGTACTATAAATATTTACCAAAATAAATCCGTCTTTATTAAAATCAGGGGAGGTAATCATGCATTGGTATATGCATGTAGAAGATACAGAGTACAAGCCTATACAACAATGTATTAGTAAAGTATTCATATCGATAAATGTTCAATCAAGAGTTATCTAACATAGACTATTTCTTACCATGGAAGACATAAATAACGTTTCAAACCAATCTCATTAGAAGCTGCTAAGGTGTATTCTTTAGATAAAAAATAAAGGGAGGTAATTTGTCCTAAATTCAGTCAATATGTATCTTCACTGATTGTCCAAGTCCATCTGTTGAAATAAATGAAATTTCAGATCAGTATCTTCATTAGTTACGGAGATATACCTATTTTAATTTGAAATAAAGGGAGGTAATTTGACATAAAATTAGTCCATAGTTATCTACCCTGATTGTCTCAGTCCAACTAATGACAATAATGAAATTTCAAATAAGTCCTATAAGGACTTACTGATATAAATCCATTTTGATTACAATCAGGGGATGTAATCAGATATAAAATAACTCTGGAACCTACGATTGGATCAGACAGATTCGTCATGGAATCCCTTTCAGGGGCCATAACTCTGGAACCCATAATGGAATCTGGCCAGTTCAAAAAAGGATCCAAGACCTTATGGTGATACAAGTTGTGTGCAAGTTTGGTAAAAATCAAATCATAAATAAAGCTGCTATTGTGCAGACAAGGTCAAAATAGCTAATTTTGGCCCTTTCAGGGGCCATAACTCTGGAACCCATAATGGGATCTGGCCAGTTCAAGAAAGGAACCGAGATCTTATGGTGATACAAGTTGTGTGCAAGTTTGATTAAAATAAAATCATAAATGAAACCTCTATCGTGCAGACAAGAAATTGTTGACGCACGGACGGACTGACGACGGACGAAGGGTGATCACAAAAGCTCACCTTGTCACTATGTGACAGGTGAGCTAAACAAGAGCTGTCGGAGGACAGCAACGCTCGACTATTCAACAGCCTTGTCAATTGAATGAATACAAAAGTTGAAAAAGGGGCATAATTTTGTAAAATGCAAAGTAGAGGTATTGAACCTCTGTACTGCATGTCATATCATGACAGTGAACAAGTGTGTGAAGTTTCAATCCTTTCCAATTTGTGGATACTGAGATACCAGCTTACATACAAAAACTTAACAAAAAACTGCTAAGTCAAAGGGGCATAATTTTGTAAAAATGCCAAGTAGAGTTATGGGACCTTCACAGTGCATGTTAGATCATGACAGTGAACAAGTGTGTGAAGTTTCAATCCATTCCAATTAGTGGATACTGAGATATCAGATTACATACAAAAATTTAACCAAAAACTGCTAAGTCGAAAAAGGGGCATAATTTGAAAAAAAAGAGTAGAGTTATGGACTTGCTTAGTGCATGTCAGAACATGATAGTGAACAAGTATGTGAAGTTTCAATCCATTCCCATTAGTAAGTACTGAGATACCAGCTTACATACAAAACCTAACCAAAAATTTCTAAGTCGAAAAAGGGGCATAATTTTGTAAAAAAGCAAAATAGAGTTATGGAACCTGTGCAATGTAGATCAGTTCATCACAGTGAATAAGTGTGTGAAGTTTCAATCCATTCCCACAAGTAGTTACTGAGTTACCAGCTTACATACAAAACCTTAACCAAAAATTTCTAAGTCGAAAAAGGGGCATAATTTTGTTAAAAAGCAAAGTAGAGTTATGGAACCTGTGCAATGTAAGTCAGTTTGTCACAGTGAATAAGTGTGTGAAGTTTCAATCCATTCCCACAAGTGGTTACTGAGATACCAGCTTACATACAAAACCTTAACCAAAATCGGGACGCGGACGCGGACACCGACGCCGACGCCGACGCAGACGCCGACGCATGGGCGAGTGCAATAGCTCACTATTCTATGAATAGTCGAGCTAAAAAAATCACAAAACACAAATTACTTACTTTTACTGTTGCCAAGTTTGCACAGTACTGAAGACAGCCATGTTGTGTAAGGGGGTAATGTAATGAACTGACATAATAAACAATTACTTACATGTCCATAGCTGGCACAGTTGTATAGTGGGTTACAGCGGGGGCGGGTTGACTGGGCGGGTTGCTGTAATGGTGGTGATGTACGGCTCCTCCGGCTACTCTTGGAACCTGTAGTAAAGGTTGTTCCTTGTAAACAAGGGAAAGGAAAAGTTGAAATCGATCAAGATGTAATGATTTATTTATTGTAGAACTGTGGTATGTTTTAAGAAGATTAAATATTAAAATATTAAGATATACATCTAACTCAAATTTGCAGAGGTGTTAAAAGTAATTAAAAACTGTCCTTGAATAAAACATTTTGTATTATTATTTAGTATTTCTGCAGTAAAATAAAAAAAAAGAAATTTCCAAAGAAATCTGCAGTTGGTTTAGTTCATATCATGAAGTTAACAAAATATGAAAATTCCTTAAACAGGTGCATTTCAAACAATCAAATTTATGTTTGAGAAAGAAAATAAATATGCAAGCAACAGCATAAGTTAATACGAAAAACTTCTACATGAAGAAAATCTGGGTTATAAGGCAAATTGATAGAAAGTAGGTGCAAGCATGAAAAGAAAAATTTAGATGTGTGTCCATAGCATACTAGTGTCCCTATTCCTGCCACTGTACATGGTTTGACGACTCTAGATGAAATATTTTTAAGATAACTGCAACATAAACTTTTAAGGACTTATGGCTCTAAATCACATACCTTTTCAGATACATGCAACACAGACATGTATGCCCTCAATGCATATTTTTTACTTAATCAAGGGCCTTAACTCTGGTGTGATTAACAGAAATCACAAACAAAATCACTGGAGCACAACTTTACCTGCTGAATATAATCCTATTATTTTTCATGGCCCATGGTCAAATATGTTTTAAAATATGTGCCACACAAATTTTTATACCCTTTTGTGTATTTTTTTATTAAGTCAAGGGCCATCACTCTCCTCTGGCTTCTAACAAAACCCCAAGTACAAAACTTCACATCCTGAATAATATTCCTGCAAATGTTTCATAATCCTACATCAAATTCTTTCTGAGGCACATGCAACAGAAACTCTTAGGCCCTTTTTAAGCAAGTTTTGACTAAGTCAAGAGCCTGTCTGTGTGAAATCCCAATTACCACACCAGGTGCACAACTTCACATGCTGAATGACAATCTTATAAGGTTTGATGACTTTGGGTCAAATACTTCTTGAGATGGATGGAAGGAACGACAGACGTACAAGGGCAACTCTAAGTGCCCCCTCAGTGCCCCCTCACCCATAAAAAAGGGGAGGGCACAAAAAGGCTATTTAAATAATGTAAATTTGTGAATGTGACAAGACAATACAGTTAATACAAAGGATTTTAATCAAAAGTATTAGTCTGTAATCTCTTGGCTGTGGAGAATATTGTATATCAGGTAGGTTAGTTCTGTCAAAGTAATAGCACTTTTAATATATTATAAACTAACACTAAGTGCTTTCACATTTTTTAAAGCTAAAAACTGCTAACTTATCTATTCTATTTACTGAGCAAAACAAAACCCTACAAAATTCAGGGCCTTTTCTAATCATTTGCCATTGCCAATTCTTTAAACTGGTGACAGCTGTCAATGACAATTTTACTGAAGTTGATCTAAATTATTGCAAATATTCTTTAAAAAGTGGTGAATATTCATAATATTTTTTTGGATCAATGAGGCCCTGAATTAACTACATTATGTGTCGCACCATGACATGTTGGGTCCAAATATAGAATCATCTCATTCGCGGACTCAATTAGAATTTATATTATACATTTTTGTAATGGTACTCTTATAGCATGATGAATAAATGTGGATCTAATATTAAAGTTTAGTGCTATTGCAAATAGAAAAAAAATGTTTATATGTATTGCTAACTGAGCTATTTTAAGCTAATAAACATTTAATTATTACATCTATCAAGCACTATTTTACAATAAAAATATGGCTTTAAAAAAGCAGGATTCTGCTCCAGACAGGCACATCAAGAGATGACATGATTTATCACATTATCTTATAATTTCACAAAACAATAATTTGCTTCATAGCCGATAATGACAGAAAAGTTGGATGCTTAACAAGAATGTATACAATAAGAGCACCACTGCATGGAGTACAATACATCCAAAGCATTGTGCCGTTCAAGTTTGAGAACAAAAGGGTCAAAGCATTTTGAAGTTAATGAGCTGAAACTAAACTGCAAACAGACAGATGAATCATCACATAATACATCCATCTGATCACTTCTCATGAGAGTTACCATGACATTTGACTAAAAAACCTCAAAATGGTGAACTCATGTGCAACTTATAGTCAATGTAACCTTAACTTTAGACCCACTGACCTCAAAATCAGTAGGGGTCATTTACTGCCCATGAGCAATTTGCCTACCAAGTTTGAGCAACAGAAGTAAAGTGATTCTCAAAATATTGAGCAGATAAAGTTTTTGTATTTAAAGTCACTGTGACCTCGACCTTCAATGTGCAAGTTCGAGGGTTGTATATCCAATTGCTTTCAAAATATTGAAAAGAAACAACCAATATGACCTTGACCTTTAAGGACTGTTAGATGTTCTTAAGATATTGAGCAGAAAATGGTTAAGTAATGACAGTCACTCTGACCCTGAGCAATGTGCCTACCAAGTTTGAGGATTGTAGGTCAAGCATTCTCAACATACTGAGCAGAAACAGATTTTGTATTAAGTCACCTTAACCTGGACGTGTGACCTAATGATGTTAATGCAAACAAGGGTCATGCAATGCCCATGGGAAATGCTCCTGATAAGTTTGAGGATCATAGGTCAAGAGCTTCTCAAGATATTGTGTGGAAACAGCTTTTGTACTAACAAGTCACTGTGACCTTGACCTTTGACCCTCTGACCTAAAACTCAATAAGGATCATGCAATGTTCATGAACATTTTCTATCATAAGTTCAATGACCATAGGTCAAAGAATATTTAAGTTATCAAGTGGAAACAATTTTAGTACTAACAAGCACTATGACCTTGACCTTTGACCCACTGAATTCAAAATCAATAGGCGTCATGCACTGCCCATGCACAATGTGTGCATCAAGATTGAGGATCACAGGTCAAGTCATTGAGTGGAAACAAAATTGCATACTGACTGAGGAAAGTGCAACTGTTGTACAGACGACTTGTGCCATCGGTTAGGTCCAGTGGGGCATATAAAAATGTTATCTTTTGTAAGAAAAATCTGAGACTGTTAGCATAATAATGAAAACAATCATCAAACTTACCTGCAAAATTGCAATGAAATATTGGTTCATAAGCTTTCTATTTTGTAATAAATATACATTGTACCTGATTTAACACTTATTAGAATTACAGAAACAATGTGAAATAGCTCAATGTATTAAATACAGGTAACATAAAGTTTTGTTTTTCCATTTTTTTATTTTATTTTTTTTTTGCTGAAGACAATAAGAATGTCTCACTGGTTGTACTTTCAAATGATAATATCTAGTTCCAGAGTAACTGCTAACATTAGGCTCTGCCAAGTTAATGCCAAAAAGTTCCCACGAGAGCCAAATATTCTATCTGCACCTTCAACTTGTAAAAAAATTCTTTTTCTTGAATGCTTTACTCTACAACTGATAGAATAAATTAAATAAAACAACAGTACTATCTTCTTATAATAATGTATTTAACTGAAGCAAAGGAAATTACCACCCTCTAACAGAAAAGGTGTCATTATGTTTCAAAAATGAACAACAATTTAGTTTTACTACTTGTAGCATAACATTATTTATCTTTTGTAAAATAACACTTTTTGAATTGGGAAATATACTATCAGGAACAAATAGCAGCTGTTTAGCTTTTCTAAAGTTTTATACATGTATACAAATATGCATAAATCTCCTACATAAATGTAATTTGTTAGACTCCATTTACGACTCGAGAGTCATCTGGCACAGGGATCGATTGCCTGACGGGTTTTGCTGGCATGGTTAAAATCAGGAAATGTCAGTCTGGTGTACAATAACAGTATATAAAAGTATACATTCAAACTCATGCCTATAAACTATTCCTCTTACCAAAAAAACAAAACACGGTCCTTATTACTCAACAAGGCAGTCTGAAAGACAGCTAAATCCCCCGCCACTGCTATAGATAGTGAAAGGGTAAACCTTTGATTTTAGCTGTGACCTTGACCTTGAACTGACATGGCTGACTCATGAATTCTGCACAACATCTTGATGAGGTGATCATTTGACCAAAGTTCCATGAAAATCCTTCAAGGGGTTTAGGAGATACAGAGCTGAAACCTTTGACCTTCAGTTGTGACCTTGACCTTGAGTTGACATGGCTGACTCATGAGTTCTTGATGAGGTGATCATTTTTGACCCAAGTTTGATGAAAATCCTTCAAGGGGTTAAGGAGATACAGAGTGGACACCAAATGGAAGGCTCAAACCTTCGACCCTTAGTTGTGACCTTGACCTTGAGCTGGCATGGTTGACTCATAATTTCTGCACATCGTTCTGATGAGGATATCATTTGACCAAAGTTTTATAAAATTCCTTCAAGGGGTTTAGGAGATATAGAGCGGACACAAAATGGAAGGCTCAAACCTTTGACCTTCAGCTGTGACCTTGACCTTGAGCCGACATGGCTGACTCATAAGTTCTGCACACTGCCTTGATGAGGTGATCGTTTGACCCAAGTTTGATAAAAATCCTTCAAGGGGTTTAGGAGATATAGAGCAGACACAAAATGGAAGGCTCAAACTTTTGACCCTAAGTTGTGACCTTGACCTTGAGCTGGCATGACTGACTCATGGGTTCTGCACATCGTCTTGATGAGATGATCATTTGACCCAAGTTTTATAAAATTCCTTCAAGGGGTTTAAGAGATATAGAGCGGACACAAAATGGAAGGCTCAAACCTTTGACCTTGAGTTGTGACCTTGACCTTGAGCCGGCATGGCTGACTCATGGGTTCTGCACATCGTCTTGATGAGGTGATCATTTGACCCAAGTTTTATAAAATTCCTTCAAGGGGTTTAAGAGATATAGAGCGGACACAAAATGGCAGACTAAAACCTTTGACCTTGAGTTGTGACCTTGACCTTGAGCCGACAAGGCTGGCTCATGGGTTCTGCACATCGTCTTGATGAGGTGATCATTTGACCAAAGTTTCATGAAAATCCTTCAAGGGGTTTAGGAGATATGGACCGGACACGATTTTGTTACGGACGGAAGGACGGACGGAAGGACGGATGGACGGAAGGACGGACGGAAAGACGGACGGAAGGACGGAAGGACGGACGCAGACCATTCCTATAATCCCTCTGCCACGGCGGGGGATTAAAAAAGGAGAAAATATAAACATGAAATTTCATTAATATGTTGTTTAGTTTGTTATTTATGTATCTTAGCATTGTATGGGTTTAAGATAGAGTCTTCATCAAATTTTTAACATTCTAACACAGTTGTGATTCTTTTGTATGAAAACACGGTGTCCAGCAATTTCTTCATGACGACAACTAAGCTTTTTTCTGCAGCTTCAAATTTTCTATCAGAATAATTATGTCATTCTGTCAGTTGTGTACAAAAACATAGTTTTTGACCAAAACTGCATTTGGACCCAAAATCCCATGCAGACACACGTTTTGGACTGTGAGTTGATTTTTCTAAGTTCACTAAGTTTACAAAGTCACAACACTCAGCTCGCTAAATGTTTGGTATTAAGTATAACTTTCAAAAACTGTTACCCAATTTTACTTCAAAATTATTACTAAACTGACTTTTGCAATTGTTACTAAATATAACTTTTGAAACTGTAAAACATTTTCATACACATGTGGCACAGGAACAATCATGATGGTGACCATGATGACCGTGGTGGCCATGGTGACCATGATGGCCGTGGTGGCCACGATGACCATGGCGATGAGAAGAATGTAACGGGCGGTCGCCCACTGCCAAGTCTTTCATCATCCATTTCTGCATAACCAGCTGATGCAGCTGTGCATTCTGCATCATCATCATCTCTCCCATGTCTGAAACCGTTAAAGTTTTAGTAAACAGAGTTATACCTGCCAGCTTTTATCTTATTGTAACTTATGCAATATTTATATAAAATACCAGTTTCTCACTCTAGCTGTCTAGGGCAGAGAAAAATATGAATACATTTAATAATTTTTCCATTCATCTGAAAATAGAGAAAAAATAAATGAATTCTAATCCCTCACTGCTCTATAAGGACAAGGAGCAATGTGTTTAATATTGTGTAATTCTTTTAATATTCTGAAAATCAAATATTAAAATCTGTCTAAAACATGTAGTTACTGCAAAAAAATCTTTTCTGAATTCTCAGGTTTTATCAAATAAAATGTACCGGTACTTGTACAATTAGCAAAAGACATTAGTTTCTAACTTTTTCATCATAACTATCAAAGCTGGCAGGTTTCTAACAGTTTTGGTTAAAAATTAGTTGATTCAAGAGAGCAACATGCTAATTGTATATACCATATAACCCCCTCCCATAATAAATGCTGCTAGGAAATGTTGCATTTTGCAAAAGCGGAGTATATCTAGGAACCCGATTTAAAAAACCTTTTTTCACAATTTTACAAGAGAACACAACTCAGAATTAAACTTCTAAATAATCATTTTTTTTTTAATTTTTAGAATTTGCCTTTGATGGCTGAAAAGGTCAAGACGGCAGGCATTTATTAGCAGGAAGTACAGGGTAATAGGGTATAAGCAATATTATGAGTACACAACTGTACATGGTAACTACAGTAAGTACATGTTTTACATGATTTATAAACGCATGACATCCATGAAACATCCTTCATGTCAACAATTAAACGTTCTTGTGCAAAACATATCTAGAAATCTTGAATGAAAGTGCTTTACATATAAATCATACTGACTTTGCAAACGTGTATCACAATTTGTATTTCGATCATTGCCTAAGTACTAAAAAACCTATAAAAGTAGTTGATAATTTGCTGTCACAAAGATTATGCTTCATTGAAGTCATGAACTAGGTAAATAACTATATTCTAAGCTTTACAGTTGTCACAGCAACACTAAGTTTTAAATTTGTCATAGCGGCAAAACATACAGGTAGACAGCCATGTCCACAATATCCGTGGACTCCATGGCTTGAACAACAGCCAGAGTGGCAATCATGGCATGAATTATGCGAACCATGACAGGAATCATGGCATGAATCATGGTGTGAATCATGGCATGCATCACGACGGTCCCAATAATCTTGACGTCCCAGGTTACCTAACATCATTTTCTGCATGACCATTTGGTGCATCTGGGCGTTCTGCATCATCATCATCTCCCCGAACTCTGTAGGCAAATAATAACTATCAACATAATCATAAGCGTCCATAAGCTTCCCAAATCATTGTTATACATGCTTTCATCATCACCTCCTAAAAACTGATAGGGAAATAATCATCATCATCAACATATTCATCATCTCCCCAAACTTTGAAATAATTGTTGTACAAGTGTGGTTTTTTCCAGGTTGTTTTGTTTTTTTTTCAAAATAAGAAATTTTATTATTTAATTATTGGGTCAATATTTTTTTTATTTTCCAATTTACCATTGCTGAGTCGAATATAGGTCTGGGGTAATTTATCTAGCTGCTACAATATAAGCACCTGAAAGTAAATGGATCAACAAACTATTTAGAGAAAAGAAGATGAAAGGGAGGAGGTTCTTTGGAACATAATAAAAGTGAATAACAATTTAATGTTAAATGCAAAAGCAACCATTAAGTATCTGTCTTATTTCTTGGCAGTTTTTATTTAATAGCTTGTTTAGGCTGATCACTACCAAATCAAATGTAACCCTCTGCAGATCTTTCTTCCTTTTCTTGTCCCCTCTCTACTGCATTTCAGTATGTATGTCTAGGATTCTATTGAAATCTGCATGTTACTATCACATACTATGTAAAAATGGCTGCATAAGAATTTTATGTCTTGAATAAGAGACATTAAAAGAAGCGAAAAGGAGTAAATTTAGTGGGTTGTATTTACTGGTAACAAACTGTAGTTTCTTATATAAAAGTTAACACCCCTTTTTTTCTTTTTGTTTTTCTATAGTAGCGATAAAGTTCTTTATGGGAATTATCTGATATGCTAGAACCTGTCCAAAAAATGTTAAAGCTCGAGGATTTTATATGAAATAAAGAACAGCTGGATTTAGTGGTGTTCAGCTTCGAACAGTTTCAAATTAAGAAAAGCATGCCTTTTGCTAATTTCACTCATAATTTTTTCACACATAATCTGTGTTGTAAACATTTTTATTTCTGCCACTATAAACAAACACAGACAAAAATACAACCCAAGACAAGTTTCTTTTGTTTTTGTTTGGTTAAACGTGGCGCCAAAAAAGCAAGAGCTGTTTGTTAAGCCTATATGAAAAAGTAAAATGGTTGCTTTCTGTGCTTTTATATTGTTCACTGAAATATAGAAAATAGTAACATCAGCATAAAAAAGTTCTAGCTCTACATTTCTGAGTCTTATTTAAGGCAAAAAAACCCATCTCCACCTATAAACAAGAAAAAGAGATTGGGCAAGGGTTGCTCTCCTATGGGGAGATCAGTTTACTACCATTTCCTTCTCAGCTATTTTGCCATGGTAACCGTTGCCCAGCAACCCACGTAACAACATCTGCTGCATAACTATATGGTGCATCTGAGCATTTTGCAGAAAAATAAGCTCCAAATAATCTGTTTAAAACATTAATATTACTTCAAACTTTAGAAACAATAACACATAAGTTAGCTTGCAATATTAACTAGACATATCAACAACAAAAATATAATTATGTAAAACAGATCATGTTACTATGAGTTTGCCAAAATCACGTGCAGACTGAAAAGTTATAAAACTGAGATTTGGGATCAGAATCTTATGTACAGTACATAACTGGCTGCTTCTATGCATCATTTTGAATTGACTGCACGGCTGCATTGTGAGACTGGTACCGCAGCTCAGTTTGACATGGAACCAGCTGTTAGCACCTCTGCCGCTTTTTCACCAGTATTTGAGGTATCTGACAGAAATCAGTTATTGTAATTAAACAACAGAAACCCTGTGCTCCCCAAAATCACTGCACTTTAAAAATACACAGCAACAATGTCAATTCGACCAAAAACTTGGTGCAGTAAATTACCCCCATTGCGTCTGCTGCAACAGCACCATTGGCCAATGTTTGTTGCATTATCAGCTGATTCATTTGTGCATTCTGTATGAACATCATGTCTATGAAATCTAAAAGTACCATATATATCATGATGCAGCAGACATTTTTTACTTTACATGCTTTATCTTTTTTTTTATCTGCACATCCATCTATAGTTTCCTTTCAGGGAGACTGCAATCTTCAAAGTGACTATTCCAACTGGATTTTTATACTCAGTCAATACCCGGTAGTGTCATTATCAACTTTGATGACAAAATAACCTAAAATAACCCCAAAATTATGCCTTCTATCATTATATCAGGCACTGGCAGACACCAGCTCCTAGGTAGAACAACCAATGTTCTGCAATCCAATATGGGGCCAGATTTCAGAACAGAATTTGACCATTCAACAGGCTAGGACCCAGTGATTTGAAGTTGGAGACTTGATATCTGAAGGCATGATAATGATACACCTGAGATAGATTAAATTAGGAGTTCAATCAATTGCAAAAGTTTGAAATAGAAAAAACGGTCAAATTTCAACTGAAATCAAAAGAAGGTACGTGCTAAAATAACTGTACCAAACAACCTTTGCAGCAGAACAAAATGACCAAGGTACAAGATGACAACAGACAAACAGAAAATGTTTCTACTGAAACATTACAATAACAAGAGGGCCAAGATGGCCCTAGGTCGCTCTCACCTGGGAAACACACCATAACAGTGTCATCATGTTTGACCTCGTGATTTCATAGAAACAAATATTCTGACCAATTTTCATTAAGATAGGACCAAAAAGGTGGTCTCTTAAGTGTAAACAAGACTTGTCTTTTCTTCCATTTGACCTAGTGACCTAGTTTTTGAACCAAGATGACCTACATTCGATCTTGACTTAGATTTGATCAAGGTAATCATTCTGACCAAATTTCATGAACCTCAATTGAAAAATACAGCCTCTATCACATACAAAACATTTTTCTTTGATTTGTCCTAGCGACCTAGTTTTTGACCCCAGATGACCAATATTCAAACTTAAGCTTAATTTCATCAAGGCTATCATTCTGAACAAATTTCATGAACCTCAATTGAAAAATACAGTCTCTATCGCACACACAAGGTTTTTCTTCGATTTGACCTAGTGACCCCCATGAGACACATTTTCGAACTTGGCCTAGATTTCATCAAGGTAATCATTCTGACAAAATTTCATGAAGAATTGTTGAAAAATACAGCCTCTATTGCATACACAAGGTTTTTCTTTGATTTGTCCTAGTGACCTAGTTTTTGACCCCAGATGACCCATTTTCAAAACTGGCTTAGATTTTATCAAGGTAATCATTCTGACAAAATTTCATGAAGATCAGTTGAAAAATACAGCCTCTATCGCATACACAAGGTTTTTCTTTGATTTGACCTAGTGACATAGTTTTTGATCCCAGATGAGACATTTTCGAACTTGGCCTAAATTTCATTAAGGTAATCATTCTGACAAAATTTCATGAAGATCAGTTTAAAACTACAGCCTCTATCGCATATACAAGGTTTTTCTTTGATTTGACCTAGTGACCTAGTTTTTTAACCCAGATGACCCATTTTCAAACTTGACCTAGCTTTTATAAAGGCAATCATTCTGACCAAAATTCATGAAGATCAATTGAAAAATACAGCCTCTATGGCATACACAAGGTTTTTCTTTGATTTAATCTATTGACCTAGTTTTTGACCCCAGATGACCCATTTTCAAACTTGGCCTAGATTTCATCAAGCTAATCATTCTGACAAAATTTCATGAAGATCAGTTGAAAAATACAGCCTCTATCGCATACACAAGGTTTTTCTTTGATTTGACCTAGTGACCTAGTTTTTGACCCTATATAAACCATTTTCAAACTTGGCCTAGACTTCATCAAGGTTAACATTCTGACAAAATTTCATGAAGATCAGTTGAAAAATACAGCCTCTATTGCATACACAAGGTTTTTCTTTGATTTGACCTAGTGACCTAGTTTTTGACCCCAGATAATCTATTTTCGAACTTGGCCTAGATTTTATCAAGGTAATCATTCTGACCAAATTTCATAAAGATCAGTTGAAAAATACAGCCTCTATTGCATACACAAGCTAAATGTTGACAGACGACAGACGGACGACAGACAGACAGACGCCGGACATCAAGCGATCACAAAAACTCAGGTGAGCTAAAAAATAATTCTAAATAAATTTTCTTATCTCTTAATAAAGATAATTTTAAAACAAGACCTTGACCTTCAGACCGAAGGAGGCTATACAACTCTTTGTGCTGAAATTAGTCAATAGTGTACTACAAATTCACAAAGCGTTTCATTTTAATGCTTTCGCCATACATAAAGTGGTCCATAAAAAAGTTGTTTTATATGCAATAGGTCCCTGTCTACATCATAAACCCATAAATAAAGATAAGATTAGTGACAAAGGGTAAGAGTTCCCATACACAGCCATTCTGTTCCACTTAAAACATTTTTTGCCAAGGTGAAACTCATTCAATAAGCTGGTATTTTCTCACGCCGCTGAAGAAAATTCTGTACTAGAACAATAAAGCATAAAGAGGAAGATGCCCTTCTGTTAATCGCTCATTTAACATGTAAACCTGGACCCACCACTGTGGGCCATCTTAACCATTGTGGTCTGAAATTATTCAATAAGTTAGATCATGTTACTATACATTTAATCTTTTGCCAGCTCACCTACTAGTATTACAATTTCACTGTTAAAATTTGTTTGACTAATTCCTGAAACTTTACCACAAAATACAACTTTTTATATGAAAACTTTAGCAAAATTTTCATGCATATTTTCAACAAAATTCAAGCCAGAGTTAATGAATCTGGCTCATAGCAATCACTTCATAATGCTGAAAAAATGCATCGAGTTTGGACAAGTGGCCATGATGATTCTTGACCACTCAATTTTCACTAATTGCTTGAACAATTTTGATACAGGGCCGCACACGGAAAATATCTGTGAAATTATTTTGACATTGGGCCAGTCTATAAAGATCTTCCTAGATAGGTACTTGGTCACTGTATTAAGTTTGAAAGCCTTAGCTGTTATACTTTATGATTAACAGCCTGGAAACCATTTCCAGTCTCCAAGTTACTCTGACCTTGACCTCCAACCCCCCACCCACAACACATACACTTAACAACGAGATCCTTTTCAGTTAATGCTTAGTCACCCTGTTAAATGTTAAAGCTGTAGCTATTATACTTTCTGATGATTTAAGAGTCTTGAAATAGAAAATGTAGTGTGCAGATAGAAGACGCTATTCAACAATACCTCTTTTCTTTTAAAACTGGTGTATAAATACATGCTAAAAATGTTTTATGAAGATCAAACCTATAGAGATTTAATAAAGTTTTTCTATGATTTGACCAAGCTTTTTAATTTTAAGACCAGTGGTAATCCAGTTTCAAAACTGACTACGTTTTAAAGAGAGAAACACTCTGACAGCTGATGAAAATGATGTAGAAAAAGTGGCTAGAGTGTTAACAAGATTTTCTATTAACTGATTTAGTGGCCTAGTTTTTTATCATGGATGATCCAGTGATGAACTATAACATATTTTACTGCAGTAACATTCTTACCAAATTTCAAAAAGGCTTGGCCAAGAACAAGCTTGTGACCTCTAGAATGTTAACAGTCAAATTATTAACCAAAACACAATCAACTACGGACATAGGGTGACAGGTAACTTCAGCACTTTGTGCTCAGGTGAGCTAAAAATGATTCAGTCTTGTAGTGTTTACATGGCTTTGCAAAGCTTCTAAGTTAAACTTGGACATTATTTTGACAAAATGAAAGTTAGAGTTATGTAATTTGTATTGCATGATGCTGAAAAAATATGTTGAGGTTCAAAGCAACTGGTAGAAATCTGGTTATATCCTAAACTTCTTATGTAAAAAGGCAAACTTTGTACAAAATGAAAGCTATATTCATGTAATTTGCTTTAAGAGGTGTTAATTTAATTAACCTGATTATTTGCAAACTTTTGTGGAACAGATGCAGACAAAGGGTGATCACGATAGCTCTACATTCTCATGATTTATTTTGGCAAGCTAGGTAGTTATCTTCCTCTACTCTCTTAGCAGGGTTTGAACCCACAGGCTGCAAATGACAAGTAATTATAATGTCAAGACTTTGTTTAAAAACAATATTACTTAAAAAAACAAATTACCTTCTCTATTAAACATGCTGCCTTTCTTTTCTGGTTGGCCACCTAGGTTGTGTATCACTGGGCCTGGGTAGCCTGTAATTATATGTTGGGGTGCAGGACCCGCGATTATTTGTGGCGTCGGCTGCTGCATTGGAATTATCTGAGCTGGAGGTGGTTGTTGAACAACAACGGGAGGCGGAGCACGTATTTGATTGATAGGTGGCAAGGGGTACTGTTTAATTCTAGGTGAATCTTTATATGTATGTTCTATAACATGTTTCACTTGGGGCATCTCTGAAAATATAAAATATAAAATATTAACCATTGGTTTGCTGTATCTAAAGTCATTCATTTTCCACAAGTTTCATATAGGCAAGTTGTTACACACATACATGTATTTTTACAGAAATATATCTATCTATGTCAGTTACTTGCAAATGACAGGCAGGTGAAAGCTGGTTAAGTTACCTGACCACTGCTATAACTGAAATACTGTAGAATAAATGGTAACACCATAACGGGCTGTTATGAACAAATAAGTACACCCTCTTTGTAATGACCTGTTTTAGTGAAATGCTGTGTCTCAACTTAAATGTCTTACTGACCCCATAAACAGTAAGGGTCATCTAATAACCATAAGACAATCATGCTAGGAAATTCAGCCACTGCATGCCCAACAAGTTTTCTTTAGTTGCTGAACAGAATGGTTTTCAGTCTCAATGTCACTGTGACCTTAAACTTCAGCATACTGATATTTCCTGGGCTCTTGTAGTTCTCTAGGACTTAATTTAGGGTTGATTTTAAAATGCTTAGTTTTTTACATGTTCTATCATATATTAATATTATTATGACATCAGTCATTTGTATAAAATTTTGCTCAAGTATTGCTCTTTCAACTATATAACCTTGTGCAAAATTTCATACCTATTGATACATTCAGGAATCTGAAACTATTACTAAATGTGATTGATACTCCTGAATACAATGCAAATTTGAGGTAGCAGAAGTAATAACCTTTATAAAATTATCAGATGAACTGTAATACTTGATATGTGTCTATAGGAAGCTGGTGCCACTGTATGGTTGTGTTACTTGCTGATGATGCAAGACCAAGTAAGATTTTATAATACCTAAAAAGGTTGGCAGGGTACCAGTCAAAGTAGGGCTCGGCTAAATCCCAAATAAAGCCCCATGTGCTGACTTCATAAGCCAAAAAACAAACCTACAAAGTTTCATGACTCAAGATGAAATACTTTCTGAGGCATGTGTAACTTTGAGGACTAAATTTTACTAAATCGAGGCAATAACTCTGGTCTTGCTGAGTGAAATCCCAAACTAAACCCCTAAGTGCATATCTTCGCATGATGAATAAGGACATTTACATATTTTTGACAAGGTCATGGTCTAGCTGAAAGAAATCCAAAACAGATGCAAGATGCACAAGTTCATGTGCTGAAAAACAACTCTATGATGTCCTTTAAGTCAAATATCTCTTGTGATAGGCACAACACAAATTTGGATGGCCAGATATCCAGATGGATGGATATATGGACACAGGTATAAATGAACAAAGTCAGTCTAAGTGCCCACCCCTAACACTTTTGGTGGGCACAAAAATGGGGGGTATGACTGACCAACCCATTCCCACAGAAAAAAAAAATGTCATGTACATCTTCATTTCATAGTGATCATGTACTAGTATATAAAGTTTCATTGAAAATCCATTTAAAACTGAGGAAGAAGCTGACTCCACAAACATTAAGTGAAATGAAAACCATCTCCACCTTCCTAACCTCTGCCAACTACAGAAAAATCTGTCATGCACATCTACACTTCATGGTGATGTTTCATTTGAATACATTTTAAGTGTGAAAGTAGATCACACTATAAACTGAGGCCAGATGGGTCACATGTATGAAGTTTCATTTTAAACTGCAGAAGTAGTTTATGTAACAAAATTGACAGAGATAATGTTGTATTAATTCCCTCCCAATCCACCACTATCTATCCCAAAAATAATATGTCACCCATATCTACACTTCATGGTGATTTTATGAATAAAGTTTAAATGAAATCCCTGTGAAATTGTTGACATTATTTAACATTACACATCTGAGGGGAATATGGCACACTGATGCCCTATCCTAGCAAAAACATGTCATGCACATCTACACTTCATGGTGATCTTGTGTATAAAGTTTCATTGGAATCCTTTTAAAAACTGTGGAAGTAGTTGCTCTAAAAACATTTTGTAATGGACTGTATGACCAAATGACCAATCAGCTAACTGTAAGATCCTCTGAACTTTTTTTACGGGTATGACAAATTTATTGCAAACTGAAGATTTTATATTATCGGTGAAAATCTGAATTTTTCAATTCTTATCTTAGTCTGAATATTTGCATTCTTTGTTAAGTCTGAATATCTGCATTCTTTGTCTTAGTATGACTTTTTGCATTCTTTAAGTTAACTCTGAATTTCTGAAGTCTTGGTCTTAGTCTGAATTTTTGCATTCTTAAGGTATTAGGCCCCTAATAGTTATGTTTTAAAAATGGCATTTGCTTGGTATATTCTAACAGTTAACAGTGCTACGCACTTTGTTGCAAATTTTCAAAACCTTTTACCATGCCGTTTTTTTATAAATTTTGTGTAATTTATGGTATTTCCTCAAGCTCAAGTAGAGACAGATTTCAAAATGGCGGCCTTTATCCAAAATGTTTGCAGAGAATTCATTATACCATTATTTTTTATGAAAGAAACATCAAACTATTGGTAAACGATTGTAAAACTTAAAATAAAACAGTCAATATCATTTTTTTCTGGGGTATCTCGAATAAAGAGATTTAATGAGACAGAATTCTAACTCCAACATTGAAAAATTAAGGTCGAATCCTGAAGGTCTGTTTTGAAGTTTGCTCACTTCATTCAAAATTACCCTTGGGGCAGAAGTAAAACCTACCTACATTTCTTCCACAATATGTAATCTAAAGAATGAAGGCAAAATATAGAACTTTTCCCGCATGTAATTCAATATGTCTAACTCTACCCCTTCTGTTTCAGAGGTAAATTCACTTTGACCAGCAAGAAATCGCTTATCAAATGAATTGTTTCCACTTTTGTACAATGAGTCAATAACAAGTATTAAAAGAAGTAACAAGAGTGCAAGAATGTCACAATATACGCCCGTCACAGCAAATTTCTTTACTCTAGCACCTGTATTTGCAAATGGAATTTTAACTTTGTGGTTGTTTAGTAATAACTAAGTGTTTTGTTTTTCTAAGTCCACAAAAAAACTCCTTACCAGGTAGAGATACCTTAAAATACACCTAAAATTGGAAAGTAACATCTATGTTGTACCTCAGAAAAGTGGTCTTGGTTTTTCCCTACAGTCGATTATAAAAAAAGTTACAATATAAGTTATTTATAGTAACAACTAAGGGAAGTTAATCTTAAAAAAAAAAAAAAAAAAAAAAAAAAAAAAAAAAAAAAAAAAAAAAAAAAATTGAAAGTCCTCACAAAAATCTTTACCAGGTAGAGACTGGTCAAAATACACCTCAAAATTGGATGTAGCATGCATATTGTACTACAGAAAAGTGGTCTTGATTTTTCCCTATGACTAGTAATGAAAAAGTTACAATATAAGCTATTTATAGTAACAACAAAGGGAAGTAATTCGAAAGAAGGGAACTGCGCATGACACTTCGTCTCATGATGGTGTATAATTGTGTCAAGTTACATCAAAATCCCTCCATGCATGAAGAAGAAATGCTTCGGACAAAGTCATTCTTGTATCTGACCTTTGGCCTCTAAGTGTGACCTTGACCTTAGACCTAGGGACCTGGTTCTTGCGCATGACACTACGTCTCGTGGTGGTGAACATTTGTGCCAAGTTATATCAAAATCCCTCTATGCATGAAGAAGACATGCTCCGGACAAGTTTTTCATTCTTGTATCCTTTGACCTCTAAATGTGACCTTGACCTTAGACTTAGAGACCTGGTTCTTGCGCATGACACTCCTCCTCATGGTGGTGAACATTTGTGCCAAGTTATATCAAAATCCCTCTATGCATGAAGAAGAAATGCTCCGGACAAAGTTTTCATTCTTGTATCCTTTGACCTCTAAGTGTGACCTTGACCTTAGACCTAGGGACCTGGTTCTTGCGTATGACACTCCTTGTCATGATGATGAACAATTGTGCCAACTTTCATCAAAATCCCTCTATGCATGAAGAAGATATGCTCCGGACAAAGTCATTCTTGAATTTGACCTTTGACCTCTAAGTGTGACCTTGACCTTGGACCTAGGGACCTTGTTCTTGCACATGACACTCCGTCTCATGATGGTGAACAACTGTGCCAAGTTTCATCAAAATCCCTTCATGCATGTAGAAGATATGCTCCGGACAAGGTCTGTGGACGCCGCCCGCCCGCACGCCAGGGGCGTTCCCATCATACATCCCGTTTTTCAAACGGGCGTATAAAAATTCACTAGAAAAAAAGAAAAATAAGGAAAAAAAAGTTTTGGTCCCAGTGGGGTTTGAACCTACGCCCCCCTGAAAATTGCAGTCAAAGTAGGTTTATGGTAGAAATTGAATACTCTTCAAAAAGGAGGTACTCTGTTATGGGCTTTGTCTGAATTTTACTAAAGAAAACTGATGAATACAGACAAGGCCCTCTTTCACTGTCAATGATAACGGTGCTTAACAGTTTCACTACAAAATCATTCATGAATAATGATTATCATGAATTAGTAACATAACAATACAAGCTAAAAAGATATTAGTGTGAGAAATGTAAAACAAGTGAAGGAGTGGAGGTAGAGGGGGTTAAAGTTTGGGGCGGATGGTAGTAGTCTGGGGAGGGTGTACGAAGATTCTTAGAAATGATATAAGAGATGCAAGTTCAATGAGATACAGTTGAATTGAGAATTGTGCTGTAAAACTTCAGCCCCTTACCAAGACAAATTCTTATGAATAGTTCAGAAGATGATAATGATATTCAGAATCTTGCTATGTAACATTTTAAGATGTGATCTGATGGTTACAGAAACAGCTTTCCATCAGACATCCCAGCATTCTTACAATATTGCTGTTTCTAATTTAATCAAATATTGTGATGGGACCTTGACAGATATCTAAACAGCTTAAATATGTACAAGTCTGAGCAATATTTCTATTAAAATACAGACAACCACATCAAAGAACAAATTTAAAAGTTGAATATTTCTTAGGTAAACTGCCATTCAACAAAATGGCTAATAACAACTTCCTTCATAAAATTTTCAAAAGTAAATATCCAAATAAATAAGAAAAGTACTGGTTCTTTTCTCAATTCCATTTGTCATGATAAATTGTCATAATGCACATTCAAGTACAATTCTATTATTCACCATTGTAGAGTTTTACAAAAGAGCAATGACAGAATGACAGTTAAAGTCAATATTTGCTAAATGACAGTCAGTAGGTCTGATATAGTACAGACTTCCAAAATTCATAGATAAACTGTACTTTTGGAGGCATCAGTGGCCAAGTGGTTAAGGTGACTTCAAATCACGTGCCCCTCACTGATGTGGGTTCGAGCCTCATTGGGGGCATCGAATTCTTCATGTGAGGAAGCCATCCAGCTGGCTTACAGAAGGTCGGTGGTTCTACCTAGGTACCGGCTTGTGATGAAATAATGCACGGAGGGACACCTTGGGTTTTCCTCCACCATCAAAGCTGGAAAGTCATCATATGACCTATAACTGTGTCAGTGCAACTTAAACCGAACATAAACAAAACAAGAGGGCCAAGATGGCCCTAATTCGTTCACCTGAGTAACACACTATAACAGTGTAAACATGTTTACTTAGTGATTCCATGGAGACAAATATTCTGACCAATTTTCATTAAGATTGGACCAAAAACCGTGGCCTCTAGAGTGTAAACAAGCATTTTCTTTGATTTGACATAGTGTCCTAGTTTTTTACCCCACATGACCCAGATTAGAAATCATCCAAGACTCCATGATAACAAATATTCTGACCAAGTTTTATGAAGATTGAATCAAAAATGTGCCCCATAGGGTGTAAACAAGCGTATTCTTTTATTGGACCTGGTGATCTAGTTTTTCACCCCACATGACCCAGATAAAAATTCATGCGATATTTCATGCAGACAAACATTCTGACCAAGTTTCATGCACATCAAATGAACAAGATTGTTAACAAGCTTTTCCTTTGGTTTGGTTTGACCGGGTGACCTAGTTTTTGACCCCATATAGCCCAGTTCTGAACATGGCCTAGGAATCATCAAGATAAACATTCTGACCAAGTTTCATGATGTTAGGGTCATAAATGTGGCCTAAAGTATGTTAACAAGTTTTTCCTTTGATTTGATATAGTGACCTAATTTTTGACCCCATATGACCCAATTTTTTTAACCTGGCCTAGGAATCATCAAAATAACCATTCTGACCAAGTTTCATGAAGATCATTCTCGCATACCAGAGGTCTACCGTGGTTCCCCGGATGAACCTCTGGCACATTTCGCCGATATTTGTGGTTTGGTTACATTACAGGTAAAACGTTTCAGCCAATCAGCATCGTTTCGCGACAAAATGTAGCGAACCAATCAAAATCGTCCGTGAAAAGTTTGACCGCGTCCTTTCATATCGATGCCGACTTACGAGGAATATTATTCTTTCTTCAGGTAAATTACTTAACATCGAATAACAGAAATTAATCTTTATTAATCGCAATCATGGAATATCGCCTTTATCCATCGTTAGCAACTACCTTGCTTACATATTGTTTGAAATTTCAATTCGGCGTGCCAAATATAGTGGCGAACATTGATTGGCTGAAACTTCTCCCGGTAGTAATTATGAGTGCGCATGCTCACCAAATAAACGACAGAAATAAATCAGAGGTTCGTCTCGGGATTTTGACGAACATCTGATGGATGAGAATGCATGAAGATAGGGTCATAATTTTTTACCCTACATGACCCAGTTTCGATCCAGGCCTAGAGATCATCAAGATAATCATTCTGTGTAAGACTGTATCTAATCAAAGCATAAATGAAACCTGTGTATGGCTGAAAGGGCCAAAATAGATAATTTTGCCCTTTTCAGGGGCAGTTAAACTCTAGAACTTGTGTTGGAATCTAGCCGGTTTTCGAAAGGAACCGAGATCTTATTGTGACTTAAGTTTTGTGTAAGTTTAATAAAAAACAAATATAAAATGTCACTTCTATCGTGTTCACAAGGTAAAAATTATTCAAATTTTGGCTCTTTCAGGGGTCAATCAGGGGCCGTTACTCTGGAACCTATGAATGGATCTGACAGATTCATCATGAATTCCAAGATTTATTGTTGTTAAAGAAAATTTTTCGGAAGTTTGTATCAAATCAAACCATAACAAGAGCTGTCACTAATGGTAACAAATGCACCTGCAACACCTTGACCTTTGACCTGGTGACCCCGAAGTCAGTAGGGTTGGTGTACTAAATAAGTACTATCAGCATGTGAAGTTTGAAGGTCCTGGGTGATGTGGTTCGCATGTAAAGTGCCTTCATGCAAAAAGTTAACATTGGCCCGTGACCTTGACTTTCGACCTTGTGAACCCAAAGTCAGTAGGGTTGGTGTACTCATAAAATACTATCAGCATGTAAAGTTTGAAGGTCCTGGGTGAAGTGGTTCGTGAGTAAAGTGCCTTCATGCAAAAAGTTAATGTTGGCCCCTGTGACCTTGACCTTTGACCTGGTGACTCCAAAGTCAGTAGGGGTGGTGTACTCAATAAGTACTATCAGCATGTGAAGTTTGAAGGTCCTGGGTGCAGTGGTTTGCAATTAAAAGGCCTTTATGCAAAAAGTTAACGTTGGCCCCTGTGACCTTGACCTTTGACCTGGTGACCCCAAAGTCAGTAGGGGTGGTATACTCAATAAGTACTATCAGCATGTGATGTTTGAAGGTCCTGGGTGCAGTGGTTCACGAGTAAAGTGCCTTCGTGCAAAAAGTTAACATTGTGACGAATGAACTAACTAACAAACTAACGAACGAACGGACGGACAGTTGAAAACTAATATGCCTCCCTTTAGGGGCATAAAAAGAAGTCTTTATATGGCTGCAAAAGCCAAAATAGCATATTTTGGCCCTTTAAGGGGCCATAACTCTGGACCCATGACAGGATCTGGCCAGTTTTCAAAAGGAACCAAGATATTATGCCGATACAAGTTGTGTGCAAGTTTGATTAAAGTTGATTGCAAAATGTGGTCTCTATCGTGTTCACAAGCCAAAAATAGCAAATTTTGGTCCTTTAAGGGGTCATAACTCTGGACCCATGAGAAGATCTGGCCATTTTCAAAATGAAACAAGATATTATGCCAATACAAGTTGTGTGCAGGTCTGATTAAAGTTGATTGCAAAATGTGGTCTCTATCGTATTTACAAGCCAAAAATAGCAAATTTTTGGCCCTTTAAGGGGTCATAACTCTGGACCCACGAGAGGAACTGGCCAGTTTTCAAAATGAAACAAGATATTATGCCAATACAAGTTGTGTGCAAGTTTGATTAAAGTTGATTGTAAAATGTGGTCTCTATCGTGTTCACAAGCCAAATATAGCAAATTTTGGCCCTTTAAGGGGTCATAACTCTGGAACCCATGAAGGAATCTGGTCAGTTGTCGAAAGGAACCAAGATATTATGCCAATACAAGTTGTGTGCAAGTTTGATTAAAACTGATTGCAAAATGTGGTCTCTATCGTGTTCACAAGCCAAAAATAGCAATTTTTGTCCTTTAAGGGGCCATAACTCTGGAACCAATGAAGGGATCTGGCCAGTTTTTGAAAGAAACTGAGATATTATGCCAATACAAGTTGCTTGCAAGTTTGACTAAAATTGATTGCAAAATATGGTCTCTATCGTGTTCACAACAAATTGTGAATGGACAGATGAAGGACAGACGACGGACAAACTGCGATCACAAAAGCTCACCCTGTCACTATGTGACAGGTGAGCTAACAAAAACTGTACTTGTAAAGTTTTTATGTTTTAAAATGCATTTAAACATCTCAAATTTTTAAAAGTCCTGCTGTGCAAAATGAAACAAGCTTGATTTTCATGTTGAAATGTAGGGATAACGCATGTTTTTTCGTGTTATAACATCTGCAGAATCCCGAGGAATTGGTTGGTACCCGAGCCCAGTACCAACGATTCCAGAGGGATTCTTGAGATGTTATAACACGAAAAGAATATGTGCTAACGCTAAATGCGTAAAATACCAAGTAAATGAATATATTGTCCCTCAACATCATTAAATTTCCATGAAATGCGCGGTAAAGTTTACGTTGTTTATCACGTTGACATCATTTCTATTTGAATTATCAGTTTTGGGGCCATAATACGTTTACACTATGCCTTGGAACGTGCATATATAAAAAGGTGTTATAACAGCACGTGAGCGCGAGAATCTCTCTGTAAAAACACGTTTTCTCTCCTGTTGAAACACCCCCGAAAGGTGACAATAACAACAGTTTTATGCTAGAATATATGTACTCACTGATAAAAATATTGACCTGACGATCGGTTGTTAGATTTGTTAACAAAAGACCAGAACATTTGGAATTTGGCCACTTGTGGAAGTAGATAGCGTTGGGGGTTGGTTAAGTAAATCAACAAAGTACAGGTCATATGTCGACTGTAAACCCTTAATGGCCAGTAATACTACAGATCTCTGAAAGCCAGCAGGATGGCTTCCTTACATGACAACCAGAGCAGGGATGGAATCTAGAAATCTATCGTCAGCAATCTAATCCTCTCAACAATGGTGGCCTCTTCATGTCAGTTTATGTAAACATAAAATTTCAATTTCTTGAAGGGACAGCTAGCAGTTAGGAAGCAAAACTTTATTCTTATCTTTTCATCCATAGTTCCATCCTATTATACAGTAACACCCAGAAAACAAATGATTTCACTTAAAAAAGATGATGACATGCAACTAGGACTAAATTATCTTAAGTCCATCACTTAGAAAAGAATTTAAATATTTGTCTTAAGCAGATATTTGTTTTTATACCATTTAGTATTAACACAATAACTTACACATCAGGTAACATAAAACAAAAACCGTCTTTGAAAGAATGTGGATAACAGAATCTGGGGTCACAGTACCATTAGAAACTGAGCTTTCCTCTGTTTTGAGCAAGCCGCATATTTTTCCCTTAATTTTTTCTTGTCTCCCTCATTATCAGTTGCTTTTTTGCCAGCAATTTCTTGATAAAAACTTTTACTTTGAAGACAGAACAGCAATGTCCAAAACTTTAATATTTTGTATTATTTTACCCAAATTTTCTCTAACTTTTCAAATGGTAAATATCTTTAGACAAATCATGATGAGAAAAATGCAAAAGTAAAATGGAAAAATAAATCATTTTGAAAACTTTTACTACATTTACTAGTATGATGCTTTTCGAATATGTTAGGACATGTTTCATGAGGATGCCATGGACACAAATTTGTCCAATCAACCATGAAAATGATGATGATAAAATCAACAAACATAACCATACATTACAAAATCAAGTAAAAAATATAAACATGTTAAAAAATACTTTTATAAAAATCAAGTACCTGAGCGAGAGGAGTCATTGTCATCTTCAATATATTTTTTCACAACTTGATCGCCAACATCTGATAACCACTTTTCGGGTATCATGCTACTTCCATATTTATCATTTAACCTAAGAAAACACTTAAATTATCGTAGCATGTCAAAGAACTATAACCCAGCCTAAAAGCTGCCTGTCAATAAATCACCTCATAATTCTATAGACTATGCAGATTTCATACATCGCCTCAGTATTTCCTATTTACATATTTACCCTAACTGCTTTAATTGGTATCCTAAGCTTTTCATACAGTACAGCGAAGCATAAAAAAATTGAATTTCAGATTTTCAAATTCAATTCAAATGAAAATCTGTCAGTATATTGCAACGGTTTGATATAATAAACAGAATGAATGGTTTCTATTGACGAGATATAATTTGTTTTGAAAGGACTGTTGGTGTGTGTTAACATTCTTATTGATATGTAAAGATTCATTTGCATCAAAGGAATATACTTCGATAGTAATCCATCCCAATATACTTTAAAATTGTAAGAGTACGCATTTTTGTAACATATATTTGATATACCGGTTAATGAACTCACTTTAATATATGGAAGCGTCCTGGTGCCAGCAGAGAGATTTAAATTTGTCATAAGTACGACTTACTATCTCCTACGTAGGAGTTAGTATCTCCTACGTAGGACTTAGTATCTCCTACGTAGGACATAGTATCTCCTACGTAGGAGTTAGTATCTCCTACGTAGGACTTAATATCTCCTACGTAGGACATAGTATCTCCTACGTAGGACTTAGTATCTCCTACGTAGGACATAGTATCTCCTACGTAGGACTTAATATCTCCTACGTAGGACTTAGTATCTCCTACGTAGGACATAGTATCTCCTACGTAGGAGTTAGTATCTCCTACGTAGGACATAGTATCTCCTACGTAGGAGTTAGTATCTCCTACGTAGGACTTAGTATCTCCTACGTAGGACATAGTATCTCCTACGTAGGACTTAGTATCTCCTACGTAGGACATAGTATCTCCTACGTAGGACTTAATATCTCCTACGTAGGACTTAGTATCTCCTACGTAGGACATAGTATCTCCTACGTAGGACATATTAAGTACTATGTAGGACTTAGTATCTCCTACGTAGGAGTTAGTATCTCCTACGTAGTACTTAGTATCTCCTACGTATGTCACTGACTAAAAGACACTCAAGCATGCGCAGTGGAACAATATACTCGTGTGTACTATTATTTAGTAAGGATTATCTGATACCGGTAGATTACATATTTGTAAATAATTAAACATCTCCCTTCTTTCAATGTCTCACACAAACTTCGTAAGTATGAATTAAAGACACATTTGACCAAGTTCTGAATTTGTCAGATGAAGTAGTCAATAAATTTGTTTTAATAGATATTTTTGAACATTTTATTTTGTTGTTGTTGTTTCTTGTTGTTTTTTTTGTTGTTGTTTTTTGTATTTTTTGGGGGACTATGTAGTTTGGGTATAGTCACACTGCGCTACCCACAAGGTGCACTTCTAGGCATTGCTCCAGGCATGGGCAGACATCAGGTTACAACCGCCGACATTCCATAAGCTAACCGGGCAGTATATGAGCATGAAGAATTGAAACATGTCATGTGAGGTTTCGAACCTTTACCATTCGGCTATGGAGGCTTCTCTTGAAATTATGTAGAGAGTTCAAAAGTAAAGATTAAAGTATATCATGAAAGTTACTAAATATAATTATCGCAAGTTATTGTTTTGACCGACTGTGTGATTGATTAATAAACTTTCTCTCAATAAAGGGACTGACCTATAAATTTTGGCTAAAAATGGTCTTTCTTTAAAACTGAAGTCCGGTCAACATACTATGGACATTAAAATTCAAGTTTTTATTTCTAAACTATCCTTTAAACTACTCAATCAAGGAAAAAAGATGCCAGAGCCGGGAATCGAACCCGGGCCGCCACGGCAATGAAAATTTTCCTGCTGTCTTTAACAATATACACCACGGAGGAATATGTATACAATGACCCTTGAATGTAGATAATTTAATAATTAGGCAGTTTACCTCAGTAAACGTTACAAACGCTTTTCAATTTCCAGTGTAAAAGATAGTTAAGACAACTAGTTCTCATGTGTTTCAACAACATATAATCTGTCAGTAATTTATTCAAAGCTTTCTTAAGCGGTATTAGCATTAATTTCTTGATACTGGTACCTAAAATTTCTCTTTTTTTCTGTTGTCGTATGATCTCAAAGACAGTGCCTTTAATAATCAATATTTATTAGGTGTTATCATCATTTGAGCTGCGCCATGAGAAAACCAACATAGTGGCTTTGCGACCAGCATGGATCCAGACCAGCCTAGCATCCGCGCAGTCTGGTCAGGATCCACGCCGTTCGCTTTTAAAGCCTATTGCAATTAGAGAGACCATTAGTGAACAGCATGGATCCTGACCAGACTGTGCGGGTGCACAGGCTGGTCTGGATCCATGTTGGTCACAAAGCCACTATGTTGGTTTCTCAGCACGGCTCAATTTTCTTTTTCTACATTCAGGTCAAGCATTAACTAGTTACAGGAAATTACTGTAACTGCATCTAAAGCATGATTTAACATGATAATAAACTATTTATACTTTTTTGTTTCAAACACTCATTTCTACTTTATTTGCATATTAAGATACATTTATAAAGTTTATTAAGATACAAAGTTCATTAACACCTTCCCCATCATCTGGTAAAAAAGGTACTTCATTATACAGACTGTGAAGGTCATAAAGGATATTCTATGATCCAGGGCACTGGAGTCAATCAAGGGTTATGTTACATCATGAACACATTTGCAATGATCTCTAATGATTATAGCTGGGATGAAAACTGCCTAGCTCAGATCGCATTTGTCCAGTCGTTAGAGTCAGAGGTAAGAGGTATTAATTTTATTTTCAGAAAGTGGTATCAGAGAGGAAAGTGATTTACATTTAATGACTCTAACGACTGATGGGAGTCTGTAGTGTTCCGAAAAACTAATGTCAAATCAACTTGTGGTCCGACAGTTTTGGTGTGTGTATCTTCTATATAATGTATATGTTGTGAAAAAGAGGAAGAATAGAATAGTATTTAAATAAAGTGAAGCATTTTTTGACAGTAAAATCTTTTAATTACCGAATATCACGGAATTTGTAGGTTTCAGTCTTTAAATCTGGTTATCCTTTGTTTTGTTAAGTGTATGCCTAGAGAGAAGAAATTAAGGACGAGTAACTTGGTAAACATGATTTATTCCCCTTTATTGCTCTTCACAGTAGAGGCTATTTTTTTTAATATAAGAGCTAATTTCATGCGAAATAACATTTACAATTTTGTTTTATCAGAGTGACTAGATAAAAGAATAATTGACTAGTTGAAACTAACGAAATGTTATAGAACATTGATAATCATGTCAAGCAATCAGGTCTATATAAATTCATTCTTTGTTATTGGTTAGAAACAGTGGTTACGAGATAATTTCACTGATTGCAATGAAAGGTTATTTATTTAAGCACCTTCTCGAGACAACACATAAAATACAAGAATGTAAACAGTTTAGAAAATAAATCAAATATTGCAATAAATGCCATTTATCAGCACGGAATTAAAAAGTCAACCAGCAATGTTCAATTAACACATGTACCGGAAACGCGAGTAGGACCACAGAACACTGTAGCGCCCCAAAATAGGAACCCTTACATATGAGTTACTAAGTCCTACGTAGGAGATACTATGTCCTACGTAGGAGATACTAAGTCCTACGTAGGAGATACTATGTCCTACGTAGGAGATATTAAGTACTACGTAGGAGATACTAAGTCCTACGTAGGAGATAATAACTCCTACCTAGTACTTAATATCTCCTACGTAGGAGATACTAAGTCCTACGTAGGAGATACTATGTCCTACGTAGGAGATATTAAGTACTACGTAGGAGATACTATGTCCTACGTAGGAGATACTAAGTCCTACGTAGGAGATACTATGTCCTACGTAGGAGATATTAAGTCCTACGTAGGAGATACTAACTCCTACGTAGGAGATACTAACTCCTACGTAGGAGATACTAACTCCTACGTAAGACAAATTTAAATCTCTCTGCTGGCACCAGGACGCTTCCATATTAATATGCTATATATATATATATATATATATATATATATATATATATATATATATATATATATATATATAAAATGTCCAAGATTAATAACTGAGGAAAATTCCCTCAATTTTTTTTCAATATAACACTGTGAAATTACTAATATTTGTGGGCGGCTAATTTTCATCAATTTCACAGTTGCATCAATCAATCCAAGGAATTTAATCCTGATTGAAAAAAAAAATTATCTTCAAAATTTTAAATCTATGACTTCATAAGTTCATATCCCCATGAAATGGATGTGCTGGTCCCCAAAACAAACAAGTTATACCTATAATTGATTTCACACTGTACATGGCAAGATTTAAAAAGAATACTGCTGACAGCAATTTTATATACTCCTCCTTTTAACCAATTTGACAGGTTAATATATTTTCTCTTTTATATTTGCTCCTTTCATTTTTTTCTAAATTTCAAAAAATAAATACACCAGTGAAGTATTTAGCAGGTAACAAAGAAATTTGACAGCGTGCCTCTTAATCTATAAGATAATCTCACCTTAAATAAAAGAGAACATGATAAAACAATTTTATAATCTGGTATCAAGATATAAGCTCAATGAAATATCTGTCAGTATTATCATTAATTTTTCTTAACTGCCAGTTATGTATTAAACAAAATGGGATTAATGCAGTCAAATGATATCTTTCCAAGTGATTATTTATAGGCAGTAACTATACATTACTGCTTCATACATCTACAAAAATCAAAACTGGGTTTCTTCCCTTACATTACCACTTTTTTTTTTTTTTTTGTCTGCAAAATTTAAATACATGCAATCAAAAAATGTGTTGCTTCCCTGAAATTACCACTATTTTGAATACACGCAATAGCAAGATCTATGTAATGACAGCAAACTTGACTATTAGAAGCAACACACCCTATAACATGATAGCACGACACCACCAGATAACATGACACCAGATCGGATGACGTGACACTCTGCGGAGTTTGTTGTCGATTAGAAGTAAGTATTTTCAATTTTTTCTTTACACAATATGAATCAATGAAAAGCAGACTCTTACCAGGTTTCGAGGATAGAAAGAGGCATCTAAAGGAATGTTTTCTGAATTGAAAAGACCACCAAATAATCATACAGATGGCTAATCCACGGCCAGATTTTTATTGTTTTGGATATTGAACCGAGCATTTTTACTCATTTCTGAAGCAACAAGCTTGGCATTACCCTCAATAGAAAGCCAAACATTCTCTCTCTTTGTCTGCCAAATATCCCGGCGAAATCTCCATTACTTTCGAAAATACGAGTTGTTAAAGTTGGATGGGTAGAACAAAAATGTTCTGTCTGACACCACATAATTCCCAGGGAAGGTTCTTACTGACACCAACTTTTGAAGATTAGATGTTCTGTCTGACACCAGCATTTGATCATACTTCTTTTTGCCTTTATTTCGCTCAGTTTGCAGTATTTTATCGAATTTACGCATGTTTTCGGGTATAACGGGTCGTTAAATTCATTTTTCTAATAAGAGTTAAGGTTATAGTGTAGAAATTCACCCTAATTCGATCAAAAATGTGCCTTTGTGGTGTTGTTGAAAGTAGTATACATAAAAAATACTTACTTTTTTATTTTGGCACTTTTGCGTGTAAAATGGGGGCTTATTTCAATCGCAGAATGTATTTTCAGTAAAATAAGACGCGTTTCAGGTTAAATATCGCATGTACCACAAATCTGTCTACACCACCCTTTCTTTTCATAGTTTGACGGCTTATTATTTGTAGTTTACTATATATATATGGGTTTCTATGGGTTGAAGTTCTAGAAAGTATAGTACATGGATCTAAACTATGGTGAATTTACACTAGAACCCTGGTATAAAACCTTTACAGTTCAAGACGACATTCAGCACGATTTTAGGTGTCATGACAATAAATGTGTAGAGAAAGTAAAATCCCGAATGATTTAACGGTTGTGCACCTCAGAGTGGGGTAGGAGGAGTCATATTTTGATAGGATTGTCAGAGTCAATATTCAACAAGCTCTGAAAGACCTATTCATATATTGTTGACCTATTCATATTCTGTCAAATTTTTAGTATCTAGATATATATGATATATGAGCACCATGAGAAAACCAACATAGTGGCTTTGCGACAAGCATGGTTCCAGACCAGTCTGCGCATCCGCGCAGTCTTGTCAGGATCCATGCTGTTCGCTAACAGTTTCTCTAATTGCAGTAGGCTTTGAAAGCGAACAACACGGACCCTGACAAGACTGCACAGATGCGCATGCTGGTCTGGATCCATGCTGGTCGCAACGCCACTTATATTGTTTGTTTTGTCATGGCGTGGCTCATATAGAAGTAGAACATATATTTTGAGGGGGTCTCAGGCGTCATTTTGATTCATTGTGCTGTTGGTGGAATCCAGATATTTGAATTGAAAAGACTGGCTGGCAGATAGGTTGCTATTTACGGTAAAGGAGACCCATTATTAAAAAAATCTTATAGTCCAAAGGTCGTGTACAGAAAATTTAAAGACATTCTCTCCTCCAGAACTTACTCTTTGGTACGCTTTCAAAAATCAACTAGAACTGTCACAGGAGTGACTCATACCCCCACCATACGGTCTTGTCACAGAAGAATGGCAACCATAAGGAATCTTAAAAATGCTTTGGAGTACTTCATACTGGGCTTCCACATATAAGTAATACTAGTATAATACTAGTATAGTAATACTAGTAAATATATTAAATCTCTAATATTAGAGATACACTAAAAGTGAATACAAAGAAGTGTCTTACCAACCCATGTTACCATGGAAAAATGTTTTTACTTTTTACATAGGACTTATAATAAAAAAGATTGAAAATCTAAAAATAGGATTTCTAAAAATAGACTAATTCCTGGAATTTTAGGGGAAGAAACTCAGTACAAAGGTTAAAAAAGGTTACTTCTCTTTGGCTCTAAGCCAATCAGAATGAGATATAGTGAAAATACATCAAAATTAACATTAAATTCTAGGTAAAAGGGGACACAATTCAAGAACAAGAGTGCAAGAATGTCACAATATACGCCCGTCACAGCAAATTTCTTTACTCTAGCACCTGTATTTGCAAATGGAATTTTAACTTTGTGGTTGTTTAGTTATAACTAAGTGTTTTGTTTTTCTAAGTCCACAAAAAAACTCCTTACCAGGTAGAGATACCTTAAAATACACCTAAAATTGGAAAGTAACATCTATGTTGTACCACAGAAAAGTGGTCTTGGTTTTTCCCTACGGTCAATTATAAAAAAGTTACAATATAAGTTATTTATAGTAACAACTAAGGGAAGTTAATCTTAAAAAAAAAAAAAAAAAAAAAAAATCAAAAAAAAAATTGAAAGTCCTCACAAAAATCTTTACCAGGTAGAGACTGGTCAAAATACACCTCAAAATTGGATGTAGCATGCATATTGTACTACAGAAAAGTGGTCTCGATTTTTCCCTATGACTAGTAATGAAAAAGTTACAATATAAGCTATTTATAGTAACAACAAAGGGAAGTAATTCAAAAGAAGGGAACTGCGCATGACACTTCATCTCATGATGGTGTATAATTGTGTCAAGTTACATCAAAATCCCTCCATGCATGAAGAAGAAATGCTTTGGACAAAGTCATTCTTGTATCTGACCTTTGGCCTCTAAGTGTGACCTTGACCTTAGACCTAGGGACCTGGTTCTTGCGCAGGACACTACGTCTCGTGGTGGTGAACATTTGTGCCAAGTTATATCAAAATCCCTCTATGCATGAAGAAGACATGCTCCGGACAAGGTTTTCATTCTTGTATCCTTTGACCTCTAAGTGTGACCTTGACCTTAGACCTAGAGACCTGGTTCTTGCGCATGTCACTCTGCCTCATGGTGGTGAACATTTGTGCCAAGTTATATCAAAATCCCTCTATGCATGAAGAAGAAATGCTCCGGACAAAGTTTTCATTCTTGTATCCTTTGACCTCTAAGTGTGACCTTGACCTTAGACCTAGGGACCTGGTTCTTGTGCATGACACTCCTTCTCATGATGATGAACAATTGTGCCAACTTTCATCAAAATCCCTCTATGCATGAAGAAGATATGCTCCGGACAAAGTCAATCTTGAACTTGACCTTTGACCTCTAAGTGTGACCTTGACCTTAGACCTAGGGACCTGGTTCTGGCGCATGACATTCCGTCTCATGATGGTGAACAACTGTGCCAAGTTTCATCAAAATCCCTTCATGCATGTAGAAGATATGCTCCGTGACAAGGTCTGTGGACGCCGCCCACCCGCCAACCCGCCCGCCCGCCTGCCCGCCCACCCGCCAGGGGCGTTTCCATAATACGTCCCGTTTTTCAAACGGGCGTATAAAAATAGTGTCAGAGTTATGCACCTTGTGTCACATGATGTGGGTGATGAGGTGGAACATCTATTTTAAGTCTGAATCCAATCCATTCAGTAGTAATTGAGATATAGTGAAAATACATCAAAATTAACCTTAAATTCTAAGTAAAAAGGGGCATAATTCATGAAAAATTGGTGTCAGAGTTATGCACCTTGTGTCACATGATGTGAGTGATGAGGTGGAACATCTATTTTAAGTTTGAATCAAATCCATTTTGTAATAATTGAGATATAGTGAAAATACATCAAAATCAACCTTAAATTTAAAGTAAAAGGGGACATAATTCATAAAAAAATTATTTCAGAGTTAAGCACCTTATGTCACATCATCTGGGTGATGAGGTGGAACAACTATTTTAAGTTTGAATCAAATCCATTTAGTAATAACTGAGATATAGTGAAAATACAACAAAATTAGCCTTCAATTCTAAGTAAAAGGGGACATAATTCATGAAAGCTTGGTGTCAGAGTTATGCACCTTGTGTCACATGATGTGGGTGATGAGGTGGAACATCTATTTTAAGTTTGAATCAAATCCATTCAGTAGTAACTGAGATAAAGTGAAAATACATCAAAATCAACCTTAAATTCTAAGTAAAAAGGGGCATAATTTATAAAAAAAAATTGTGTCAGAGTTATGCACCTTATGTCACATGATGTGGGTGATGAGGTGGAACATCTATTTTAAGTTTGAATCAAATCCATTTAGTAATAACTGAGATATAGTGAAAATACAACAAAATTAACCTTAAATTCTAAGTAAAAGGGAACATAATTCATGAAAACTTGGTGTCAAGAGTTATGCACCTTGTGTCACATGATGTGGGTGATAAGGTGGAACATGTATTTTAAGTTTGAATCAAATCCATTTGGTAATAACTGAAATAATAGATTTCGGGACGGGACGGGACGGGACGGGACGCGACAAACGCGACAAAACTGACTCCTATATACCCCCCTCAAACATGTTTGGTGGGGGTATAAAAATGAATGTACTATTGTATTGCATACATGCCCTTGATACATTAAAACAACTTGCTTGAATTGAAGCTAGCAATATTCATATAGACACCTTAGTTAAAATGTTAAGTTATTGCCAATTTTCAATATTACAAATCATCTGCAGGCCTGTCGGAAGTATTGTAAAGTTGCGGGTGCTAATTATATAGCGGTCGATTATAGTTATAGCGGCTAATATAACCTTTTTCGTATAATTTCTGCATATATCTATATATTCCACACATTAATAGCAATTAATATTTCAGGTTAATGGAAGAATAATGGACAACAGACGGAAGTACAGGTGTTATTACTGTGTGATGAAAGCTTTGATGTATTCAAAGTTACAATAGATCATTTAGTGCACAATCACCCTTCATACTGTATCTGATATCAAGAATTTGAACTGAATCCTGAAAATGGTTGAAATTAAAAGGTTTTATACCAGTATAAATTGAAACCACTGACAATTTCTCGAATCACATTGTTGACGGCGTGGCGCAGTTAACGACCCATCTTTCATTTTCTCTCATCAATTGCCATATACACGCGATATTTAACCTGAAATGCGTCTTATTTTACTGAAAATACATTCTGCGAATGTAATAAGCTCCCATTTTACACGCAAAAGTGCCAAAAATAAACAAGAGGACCATGATGGTCCTGAATCGCTCACCTCTTCCCACATGAACCAGTTTTAAGTATGACGTCGTTTTTTCTATTATTTGACCTATTGACCTAGTTTTCAAAAGTACGTGACCCTGTTTTGAACTTTACCTAGATATCATCAAGGTGAACATTCTCACTAATTTTCATGAAGATCTCATGAAAAATATGGCCTCTAGAGAGGTCACAAGGTTTTTCTATTTTTATACCTACTGGCCTAGTTTTTGACCGCACGTGACCCAGTTTCGAAACTGACCTAGATATCATCAAGGTGAACATTCAGATCAATTTTCATGAAGATCCATTGAAAAATATGGCCTCTACAGAGGTCAAAAGATTTTAACAATTTTAGACCTACTGACCTAGTTTTTGACCGCAGTTGACCCAGTTTCAAACCTGACCTAGATATCATCAAGCTGAACATTCAGACCAACTTTCATACAGATCCCATGAAAAGTATGGCCTCTAGAGAGGTCACAAGGTTTTTTATTATTTGACCTACTGACCAAGTTTTTTTAAAGGACGTGACCCAGTTTCAAATTTGACCTAGATATCATCAAGGTGAACATTCTGACCAATTTTTATGGAGATCCATTCACAAGTATGGCCTCTAGAGAGGTCACAAGGTTTTTCTATTTTTAGACCTACTGACCTAGTTTTCGACTGCACATGACCTTGTTTCGAACTTGACCTAGATATCATCAAGGTGAACATTCAGACCAATTTTCATACAGATTCAATGAAAAATATGGCCTTTAGAGAGGTCACAAGGTTTTTCTATTATTTGACCTACTGACCTAGTTTTTGATGGCACGTGACCCACTTTCGAACTTGACCTAGATATCATCAAGGTGAACATTCTGACTTGACTAATTTTCATGAAGATCTCATGAAATATATGAAATCTAGAGAGGTCACAAAGTTTTTCTATTTTTAGACCTACTGACCTAGTTTTTGACCACACGTGACCCAGTTTCGAACTTGACCTAGATATCATCAAGATGAACATTCAGACCAACTTTCATACAGATCCCATGAAAAATATGGCCTTTAGAGAGGTCACAAGGTTTTTCTATTATTTGACCTACTGACCTAGTTTTTGACGGCACGTGACCCAGTTTCGAACTTGCCCTAGATATCATCAAGGTGAACGTTCTGACCAACTTTCATGAAGATCTTGTGAAATATATGGCCTCTAGAGAGGTCACAAGGTTTTTCTATTTTTAGACCTACTGACCTTGTTTTTGATGGCACGTGACCCAGTTTCGAACTTGACCTAGATATCATCAAGGTGAACATTCTGATCAATTTTCATGAAGATCTTGTGAAATATATGGCCTCTAGAGAGGTCACAAGGTTTTTCTATTTTTAGACCTCCTGACCTAGTTTTTGATGGCACGTGACCCAGTTTCGAACTTGACCTAGATATTATCAAGGTGAACATTCTGACCAATTTTCATGAAGATCTTGTGAAATATATGGCCTCTAGAGAGGTCACAAGGTTTTTCTATTTTTAGACCTACTGACCTAGTTTTTGACGGCACGTGACCCAGTTTCGAACTTGACCTAGATATCATCAAGATGAACATTCTGACCAACTTTCATAAAGATCTCATGAAAAATGTGACCTCTAGAGTGGTCACAAGCAAAAGTTTATGGACGCACGCACACACGCACGCACGCACGGAAGGACGACGGACGACGAACACCGCGCGATCACAAAAGCTCACCTTGTCACTTTGTGACAGGTGAGCTAAAAAAGTAAGTATTTTTTATGTATACTACTTTCAACAACACCACGAAGGCACATTTTCGACCGAATTAGGGTGAATTTCTACACTATAACCTTAACTCTTATTAGAAAAATGAATTTAACGACCCGTTATACCCGAAAACATGCGTAAATTCGATAAAATACTGCAAACCGAGCGAAATAAAGGCAAAAAGAAGTATGACCAAATGCTGGTGTCAGACAAAACATCTAATCTTCAAAAGTTGGTGTCAGTAAGAACCTTCCCTGAGAATTATGTGGTGTCAGACAGAACATTTTTGGTCTACCCATCCGACTTTAACAACTCGTATTTTCGAAAGTAATGGAGATTTCGCCGGGATATTTGGCAGACAAAGAGAGAGAATGTTTGGCTTTCTATTGAGGGTAATGCCAAACTTGTTGCTTCAGAAATGAGAAAAAATCCTCGGTTCAATATCCAAAACAATGAAAATCTGGCCGTGGATTAGCCATATGTATGATTATTTGGTGGTCTTTTCAATTCAGAAAACATTCCTTTAGTTGCCTCTTTCTATCCTCGAAACCTGGTAAGAGTCTGTTTTTCATTGATTCACATTGTGTAAAGAAACAAGTGAATGAAGTATTGCCATGCAATACAAAGTCCCCTACTGGAAGGCACCTAATTTTTTCTACTGCAGTATAACATAATGAACTGATATCTGTCAATGATGTATAAACAATATTGTACTACATATACAATATGTTATAACATTATAACAACACACTTGGATTAAAATGTGCATATATAAAAACCCACAGTTGTTTTCATATTGAATTTTTTTGGCTGATTATAAAAATGTTATCATGTAAGTTATTTATAGTAACAACAAAGGGAAATTAATCTTTAAAAAAAAAAAAAAAAAAAAAAAATAATAATAATATAAGTCCACAAGAAACTCTTTACCAGGTCAAAATACACCTAAAAATTGGATGTAACATGCATGCTGTACCACAGAAAAGTGGTCTCGATTTTTCTCTACTGCCAGTAATAAAAAAGTTACAATAAAATCTATTTATAGTAACAACAAAGGGATGTAATTCTAAAAACAAGGGTGCCTCATGGTGGTGAACATTTGGTCCAAGTTACATCAAAATCCCTCCATGCATGAAGAAGAAATGTTCCATACAAAGTCATTCTTGAATTTGACCTTTGACTTCTAAATATGACCTTGACCTTAGACCTAGGGACCTGGTTCTTGCACATGACATGTTGTCTCATCCAGGGGAATATTTGTGCCAACTGATATCTAAATCCTGCTTTGCATGACAAAGTTATAGACCGGACAGGAAAAAAATCCTCTTGACCTTTGATCTCAAAGTGTGACCTTGACCTTTAAGCTAGGGTACTGGGTGTTGCGCATGACATGTCGTCTCATCATGGGAAACATTTGTGCCAAGTAATATTAAAATCCCTTCATGGATGGCAGAGTTATGGACGGGACAGGAAAAAAAACTCTGTTGACCTTTGACCCCCAATTGTGACCTTGACCTTTGAGCTAGGGGTCCGGAATTTGCGCATGACACGTCGTCTCATCATGGGGAACACTTGTGCTAAGTAATATTAAAATCCCTTAATGAATGTCAGAGTTATGGACCGGACACGAAACAGACCCTGTTCATGCTATGTTAACATTTGACTGCTAAGTGTGACCTTGACCTTTGAGCTAGGGGTCTGAAAGTTGTGCATGACATATCGTCTTATTATGAGGTACATTTGTGCCAAGTAATATTAAAATCCCTTCATAGATGGGAGAGTTATGGACCGGACAGGAAAAAAACCTTGTTGACCTTTGACCTCCAATTGTGACCTTGACCTTTAAGCTAGGGATCCAGGTTTTGCGCATGACACGTCGTTTCCTCATGGGGAACATTTGTGCCAAGTAATATTAAAATCTCTTCATGGATGGGAGAGTTATGGACCGGACAGGAAAAAAGCCCTGTTGACCTTTGACCTCCAATTGTGACCTTGACCTTTGAGCTAGGGGTCCGGGATTTGCGCACGACACATCATCTCATCATGGGGAACATTTGTGCCAAGTAATACTAAAATCCCTTCAAGGATGGGAGAGTTGTGGACCGGACAGGAAAAAAGCCCTGTTGACCTTTGACCTCCTATTGTGGCCTTGACCTTTGAGCTAGGGTTCTGGGTTTTGCGCATGACACGTCGTCTCATCATGGGGAACATTTGTGCCAAGTAATATTAAAATCCCTTCATGGATGACAGAGTTATGGACCGGACACGAAATTGCGGACGGACGGAATGACGGAATGACGGAAAGACGGAATGACGGAATGACGGAAAAGAGCATTCCTATAGTCCCCAAAACTGGTTTTCAACCAGTAGGGGACTAAAAATTGAAAATACTTACTTCTAATCGACAACAAACTCCGCAGAGTGTCGCGTTATCCGATCTGGTGTCATGTTATCTGGTGGTGTCGCGCTATCACGTTATAGGGTGTGAAGCAATTGCACCTAAAAATCACTTGCATAACAGCTTGAGCAAAATTTCTAAGCTGGGGTAAAATTTTGTAAACTGTAAGTCAGAGATAGGGAACCTGGTTCAGTATGGTTATATTCAGTACTGTGGTTCCTGAGAAAGGTGCTCTCATATAAAACATTCACCAAAATTTCTCACAGACAAGGGGCCCAAATGGGCCTAAGTTGCTCACTTGAAGAAACCTTTGACAATCAGAGCTTGCTCCTGACCAAGTTTGATGAAAATCCTTTAAGAGGTACTTTGAAGATAATCACGATTTCATAGAGACAAAGATTCTGACAATGTTTACTGAAAATCATGTAGAAAATGTAGCCTCTGAAGTGTTAACAAAGTTTTTCTATGAATTGACCTACCGGTAGTGACTTTCTGTAGGAACTCAGGTAACCAAGTTTTGAACCTGACCTATTTTTCACAAAAATAAACATTCTGACAATTGTTTATGAAGATCAAATGGAAAATGTAGTCTCTAGACTGTCTACAAAGTTTTTTCTATGAACTGATGTAATGCCTGAGTTTCTATCTTTGAACTTCTTCTAGATTTAAAAAAGAGGCAAACATTCTGACAAATTCAGTCAAAAATGTGGTCTCTAGAATGTTAAGATCAGCTTTCTCTATGATTTGACCTTGTAAACTAGTTTAAGATGTCAGATGACAGATTTAAATTCACCTTAATTTCATAGAGACAAACATTCTGACAAAGTTTTTGAAGATCCAGATGAAAATGTGGCCTCCAGAGTGTTAACGAGGTTTTTCTATGATTTGACGTAGTGACCTAGTTAAAGATCTCAGGTAACCTTGATTTGCAACTGACCTTTATTTCATGGAGACATAGCCTGACATTTTTTATAAAGGTCAAATTGAAAATGTGGCCTCTATAGTGTTTACAAGGTTTTTCTATAATTTGACCTAGTGACATAGTTTTTGACCTCGGGTTAAACCATATCTGGACATAACCTGGAATTCATTGAGAAATACTTTCTGAAAAAGAGTTATGAAGATCAAATTGAAAATGTTGCCTCTAGAGTGTAAACAAGTGTTTTCTGTAATTGACCTAATGACCTAGGTTTTGACCCCAGGTAATCCAATTTCAAACTTGTTCTACACTTCACAAACATCTAACAAAGATTTATGATATTCCAGAAGAAAATGTTAACAAGGTTTTTCAATAATTTCACCTAGTGACCTAGTTTGGTTAACCAAATTAAAACTTGACCTAGATTTTATTAACACAAACATTCTGACAAAGGTTTATGAAGATAAGGTAGAAAATGTGGCTTAAAGTTCTAAAAGGATTTTTCTTATTAATTGACCTAGTGACCTTGTTTTGACCCCAGATGCCCCAGTAACGACCTTATCTAAAATTTTATTGAGGGTAACATTCTGACCAAGTTACATTAAGATTTGGCCAAACTTGTGACCAGTACAATGTTAACAGTCAAATTGTTGGCCTAGATTTCATCAAGGCAATCATTCTGACCAAATTTTATGAAGTTCAATTGAAAAATACAGCTTCTATTGCATTCACAATGTTTTTCTTTGATTTGACCTAGTGACCTAGTTTTTTACCCCAGATGACCCATATTCGAATTCGACCTAAAGATCATCAAGGCAATCATTCTGACCAAATTTTATGAAGATCAATTGAAAAATACAGCCTCTATTGCATACACAAGGTTTTTCTTTGATTTGACCTAGTGATCTACTTTTTCACCCCAGATGACCAATAATATTCTAACTCTACCTAGATTTCATCAAGGCAATCATTCTGACCAAATTTCATGAAAGTCAATTAAAAAATACAGCCTCTATCGCATACACAAAGTTTTTCTTTGATTTGACCTAGTTACCTATTTTTCACCCCAGATGACCCATATTCGAACTCGACCTGGATTTCATCAAGGCAATCATTCTGACCAAATTTTATGAAGATCAATTGAAAAGTACAGTTGTTTTATTGTTGTTTTTTTTCAATATTTTAATAAACCACAATAACACGGTGGGGAAACCACGTGACTAAATCGGATAACGTGCACGCAAAAGTGCTAAAAATAGGCCCGCTTCAGGTATGTTTTTTCACTATAACTTTTTTGATACGGAATTGTTTTAAACGAGATAACGTGCATAAACCCCGCAATAAGAAGTTCTTTCAGCGGATATATGTAACTTGATGAAACCCCCTCCCGTTTTTACGTAATCCTTGCCCAACCGATTCGAAAGATGCAAAATATTTTGGTAACGAACACGTCTGTTCACAAGTTACGCATCTAGGACATATTCTGCAGAGAATTTTCGCTGGAATGTAGGTTTAGAATAAAGCTTGTCATTGTCCAAAGTCCTGTACCAAATATTTAACATGACTATTCATGAATATTGAAGATATCGTAAGACAAAGGGTGCGGTAACGTACACGTTGCGGTTTTCAGGAGGTAACGTACACGTCATTTTTCCCCAGAGGGTAACGTACACGTCAAAGACTATTTATCACGCATGTAGAACATCTTTGTTTTTAAATGACTGAATTGTAAACATTTTGATATTGTTAAAAAAGATGCAGATGCTGGGAATAGGCTGTTTTTCTTTCGATAGGCTATTATATACAGAAATGCTACAGTGAAAATGAGCAGCAGTTGGAATTTTATGTTTTTCTTTCGATAGGCTATTATATACAGAAATGCTACAGTGAAAATGAGCAGCAGTTGGAATTTTATGGTCTAAACGTGTATATTATTTTGACAAGTAGACATTGTTAGCAGTTTCCATTTTAAATGTCAACTTGTTTTCTTTCCAAATATCAAAAGTCGATTAGGTTTCTGGGAATAAACCATATAGTTTTGTCTGTCAGCGGTGTTTAATCAAATCCATGTGTTCAAATCTTTTTGATGACCCGTTGAACTGTAAACATTTTTTGGTATTGTTAAAAGATGCTGGAATTAGTATAAATTCCGACCGATAACTCGAACGAATAACATGTTTGATAACCATGATTTTCTTCATTAAAACATTTCAATACAGAAAATCTTTTTGTATAATATGACAGCATGCACTTTATTTGTATCACTGACAACATTTTTCAGTTCAGTTATGCATGGGACCATAACAATCAACCAATAATATAAACACGTTGTCGTTTAAACTATCGTGCGGGAGTAATATGTTATTCTTTCTGGAGGTTAGTGACATATCATTTTGCTGGTCAGCTAGATATTCATTTAGACCTCCTTACTGAAACAACATATCAGTATTGACCTAAATTTAGCATATCTAAAGACTATAGCCATTCCTTGATTGATTAAGTTATAAATGCTGACATATTCTGATAATATAGATCTATAAATGCGTCAATTACATTCAAAGTTTTAAAATAACAGACTCGGTTAAGTCACAAAATCAAATATCTTATATGTATTGATAATTATTTCATTTTTTTCCTAATTTATTGTACATGTATAAACATTAAAGAGATTATAATTAACTATTAAACTAAACTAAGCTATATTGGATTGCGATTTTATAAAAATGTGAGTATTTTTAAACAAGTACAGATAACTTAGACAGTTTTTGTGTCGCCTGCTACAAAGTGGTATACAAGAAACGTTTAAAGAGCAGTAAACGTATAATTATTTCCAAGTTAGGGTGAGGAATGACGCTGCTCATTTTCACTGTAGCATTTTTGTGTATATACTAACCTATCGAAAGAAAAACAGCCTATTTCCAGCATCTGCATCTTTTTTTAACAATATCAAAATGTTTACAGTTCAATCATTTAAAGACAAATATGTTCTACATGCATGATAAATAGTCTTTGACGTGTACGTTATCCTCTGGGGAAAATGACGTGTACGTTACCTCCTGAAAACCGCAACGTGTACATTACCGCACCCTTTGTCTTACGATATCTTCAATATTCATGAATAGTCATGTTAAATATTTGGTACAGGACTTTGGACAATGACAAGCTTTATTCTAAACCTACATTCCAGCAAAAATTCTCTGCAGAATCTGTCCTAGATGCGTAACTTGTGAACAGACGTGTACGTTACCAAAATATTTTGCATCTTTCGAATCGGTTGGGCAAGGATTACGTAAAAACGGGAGGGGGTTTCATCAAGTTACATATATCCGCTGAAAGAGCTTTTTATTGCGGGGTTTATGCACGTTATCTCGTTTAAAACAATTGCGGATCAAAAAGGTTATAGAAAAAAAACATACCTGAAGCGGGCCTATTTTTAGCACTTTTGCGTGCACGTTATCCGATTTAGTCACGTGGTTTCCCCACCGTGAATAAGTAACAAGTTGTTTATATTCATTATATACATGAAGGTACAAATGCATAATGACAGCCCATGCATACTTTTACAGACTAGATTGAGATGGTTCACATTTTCGCGAAATATGACTTATAAGTATAAATTTGTGCAGAAATGAATTCGCGGTCTGCGGATCACCGCAAAATTTTGAAGCCCACGAACATTTCTACACTTACAGTATATGAAAACAAGAGCTGTCACTATTGGTGACAAATGCCCCCTGAAGCGTGCCCAAGAATGCTACTACTGTAATGCGTAAAAAAAGCACACATCATTTCAAGACCTTGACCTTGAACTAAGAGGCCCGGGTCATAAGCCTGACACACATTCTCAATATGGTTAATATTTGTTTCAAATTATTTCAAATCCCCTGATAAATGGCAGAGTTATGAACCAGACAAGAAAAACCTTTGACTTCTCGGTGTGACCTTGACCTTGGAGCTAGGGGTCTGGGTCTTGTGCATGACACCTCATCTTATTATAGGGAACATTTATGCCAAGTAATTTCAAAATCCCTTCATCAACGGCAGAGTTGTGGACCGTACAAGAAACAGACCATGTTAACCTTTAATCTCTAAGTGTTACCTTGACCTTAGAGCTAGGGGTCTGGATCTTGTGCATGACATGTCATCTAATTATGAAGAACATTTATGCCAAGTTATTTCAAAATCCCTTGATGAATGGCAGAGTAATGGACTGGACACGAAACAGACCCTGTTAACCTTTGATTTCTAAGTGTGACATTGACCTTGGAGCCAGGGGTCTGGATCTTGCGCAAGACATGTCGTCTCATTATGGTAAACATTTATGCAAAATTATTTGAAAATCCCTTCATGGGATGGCAGTGTTATGGACTGGACACGAAACAGACCATGATAACCTTTGACCTCTAAGTGTGACCTTGACCTTGGAGCAAGGGGTCTGGGTCTTGTGCACGACACGTTGTCTCATTATGGTGAACATTTATGCCAAATGATTTCAAAATCCCTTTATGGATGGAAGAGTTACAGCCCAGAGAAGAATTAACTGGACGCACACATGCAAGCACGCATGCATGTTTAAAAAAGCTTTCATGTTATTAGTTCGTTGTTTAGGTGTTACTAAATTGTTATTTGAAATCCATCTAAGGCTATATGCATTATGATTGAAAAAGTTGAGTAAATCTTTTATATAACTGGGTGATAGGTTTTTCTGAGCTTCATATACCAAGATGGCTGCGTGGTAATGACACCTGTTTCTATATGACAACCATTTCAGTTCATTAAATAATAGAGTTCAGTTTGTCTGACTCATTGTTTTTTATTAATTTTGCCATTCTTGTCTGAAGCTTATATATGGAGTTAATGCACTTATTTCCTGTCCCCCACATTTAGGTACAACAATAATCTAGTGTCGATAATATTATATGAATTGTAGTACATTATCTTCATATCATAACATAAGTAATATCTTATCTTCTTGAAGAGCGTTATTTTATTATTAATTCTGATACATACTTTGTTTAATTGTAACTTCCATGATAATGTATTGTCTACGTAAACACAAAAAATCTTTTGTGAAGTTACAGTCGGCTATATTAAACTTTAGATACAAATCTTTTTGACTATTTAATTTGTGGCTCGTAGCTAATAACATACATTTGGTTTTTGTGGGGTGAAGCGACATATTATTTACTTGGCACCATTTATTGATAACATTCAAGTTTGTTTGAAGTTACAGGGATAGCAGATTACAATGCCATTACAAGGAAGAGCAGGTTACAATGCTATAACAGGAAAGAAAAGGTTACAATGCCATTACAGGAAAGGGCAAGTTACAATACTATTGCAGGGAAGAGCAGGTTACAATGCCATTACAGGGAAGAGCAGGTTACAATGCTATTGCAGGGAAGAGCAGGTTACAATGCCATTACAGGGAAGAGCAGGTTACAATGCCATTTCAGGGAAGAGCAGGTTACAATGCCATTTCAGGGAAGATCACGTTACAATGCTATTACAGGGAAGAGCAATTACAATGCCATTACTGGGAAGAGCAAGTTACAATGCCATTACAGGAAGAACAGGTTACAATGCCATTACAGGAAGAACAGGTTACAATTAGGGATGGCAACGAATATTCGAATATTTGTTCATGACACGAATATTCAAAATGTTTCACTACTCGAATATTCGGAAAAAAATATAAGATCATAAGAAATAAATAAAAACCAAATGAAAGAACCAGTATGTTCGTCTATCACATTTACCAAAATTCGGTTTCATATACCCGCGAAAAATGGCTTCTGTCGCTGTCAGACGTGTCACTTTGTATATTAGCGTGCCGAGATTGTACATCGCTATGGTGATGACATCGTACCCTGTAGTAAGTACCGCTAATTGCTTACCTTTAGAAATTGTATTGGTCCCCAATTTATGTAAAGCCCTTACAAATCACCTTGTTTTCGGTAGGTGCGAACAGCATGTAATTAAAAATCATCAGAAAGCGCTTGAATTAATGACTCGGATTTCAATCAAAGTTGTTTTAAGATGTATTTGAGTAAGGAAAAATGCCGTAAAGTGTTGAAAACAAGTCAAATGTGATAAATATTATCTTCATGTAAAACGGATCATTCTCTTGATAATAAATGCATTTCGTATAGAAAAAAAAAATAGAATCTACTCAATATTCAGACAAAGGGTAAAGTTAAGCAAAATATATCTTTTATTAGACTCCCCACCCCCACAGTCTTAATTTTACACCTCTTTTAATTGAAAATATTGTTCTTGCTATTACGTGAATCGACAGTCAAAATGCAAGCAATGCCGCCTGTCTTTTTAAAGTATTGCACGCGATCATCCGATAGGAAGTCGGTACATGTAATATATGTGAAAATAACCTTACTTACGGGAGGGCTACATCCATGTAAAAGTTATATGTAAATGAAGGCAAATAACAAATATTTTATATTCAAAAAGATGAACAAGCGATGAGAACGATTATTCAATCTTAATTCGCCAATGTCTGAATTACTTCCGGGGTAAACGAAAGTAGAATTAATGCAGATCGCAGCTAAGGGTACGATAAATTCATAAGATTTCGATTTGATTTGTTGATCATTTGATGACCGAATATTCGAATATTCGTTCGGAAGGTTGACCGAATATTCGAATACCAAAATTGCTATTCGTTGCCATCCCTAGTTACAATGCCATTAGAGGAAGAGCAGATTACAATGCCATTACAGTAAGAATGGGTTATAATGCCATTACAGGAAGAACAGGTTACAATGCCATTAGAGGGAAGAGCAGGTTACAATGCTATTACAGGGAGAACAGGTTACAATGCCATTACAGGGAAGAGCAGGTTTCATTGCCATTAGAGGGAAGAGCAGATTACAATGCCATTACAAGGAAGAGCAGGTTACAATACCATTACAGGGAAGAACAGGTTACAATGCCATTAGAGGGAAGAGCAGGTTACAATGCCATTACAGGAAGAACAGGTTATAATGCCCTTACAGGAAGAGCAGATTACAATGCCATTACAGGGAAGAGCAGATTACAGTGCCATTAGAGGGAAGAGCAGGTTACATTGCCATTAGAGGGAAGAGCAGATTACAATGCCATTACAGGGAAGAGCAGGCTACAATGCCATTACAGGTAAAACAGGTTACAATGCCATTACAGGGAAGTGTGTGTGTGTGTGTTCGGATTTAACGTCTTTTTTCAACAATTTTTCAGTCATATAAACGACAGTGTCTGCTTGTAGCAGTGAGCACAATGCCCAACTTTATAGTGCTGCCTCACTGGAATATCACGCCGTAGACACATGGCATGATACCCCACCCAGTCACATTATACTGACACTGGGCTGACCAGTCCTAGCACTATCCTCTTAATGCTGAGCGCCAAGCGAGGAAGCTACTAGTACCATTTTTTACGTCTTTGGTATGACGCGGCCGGGGATCGAACCAACGACCTCCCGCACTCGAAGCGGACGCTCTACCACTAGGCTACCGAGGCGGTATTACAGGGAAGAGCAGGTTACAATGTCATTACAGGGAAGAACACGTTACAATGCCATTACAGGAAGAACAGGTTACAATGCCCTTACAGGAAGAGCAGATTACAATGTCATTAAATTGCAAAATATTAACCGTGTTTAAAGTTACACATCTTTACAATACATGTACCCTATTTAATCACCCATTAAAACAGAGATTTTTATCAAATGTGTTGTCTTTTCTAGTGAGAAAATGTTACTGACCTAAAGTACTGCCAATTTTGAAGTAGATAAAGGAAAGGATCATCTTATTGTCTCATAAATACTGTACTTGTATAATGCTATTGATATTTACTCAGACAATATGCAAGATGTCTGTGATTTCCTACACATGTGATCACATAAACTAATTGAAATCTCAAACCCAATTATCAGAAATTATCCTTTGACAAAATCTTACCAGGTCTAGATCTGTATGTGTCTTGTACCTGATTGTACAAGTTATATTTGGAAAAGTCTTGTAATGATCTTCTTGAAGGCGGGGGTAGAAGTGGGGAAGGTGTGTATCGTCGACGACCACTATATGTTCTAGGACGTTTGTTTTCGTCATTAAGTAACTGTTCCCTCTGTAATATAAATGAACATAAAGTTCACAGTTACAACATTCACAGACATACGTACATAATTATATATATGAAATAATTTCTAAACTCTGTCTAATTTTACTCGTAGGACAAAGCTCATATGGTGTTTAAATTTGAAATACAACACAATCATGAATGTGTCCAAAATTATTGCATTTCATATCCATGCATAAGAATTACAGACAAAACAATTTAACTCTTTCTGGATCTTTGATGAAGAGGTGCGAAACTTATATGCACTATACACCATTCTGCCTCCTGATGGAATTATGTACAATGTATTTCCGAATTTTTTCCTATACAAAAAGGGAACAACCAAACTTTGATCTTCAATTATGAGACATCCACATATACCACCAGAAATTCGTAACACTTACCCGTATTTTGTCAAGAAGCTCCTGTCTCCGCAGCATTGCTTGCTGAAGCCTGGCTTGGTTTTCCAAATCATTGTTGTTGGTACCTGCATCAAATAAAACATCCATCAAAAACAAGACAGCCATTATGGTCATAGATTGCTAACCAGAGTTTCATATCTCAAACAGTTAACAATTTTTGTAAAGACTCATCTAAGAAACCTTTCTGCACAAATACTGTGGCATGCATATTGAGAGGCAGCCTTGCTTTTTATTAAAAATCAAGCTGGTGTAAATAATTTAAGGAGAAGGTCATTAAAGAAACATTTTGCATGAAGTTTTTTCAAAATCTGACTTAAAGTGGTTTGGTGATATTGTTTGAAAACTGTTATATATTAGCTCTGATTGCTGTGTTATTCAATGAATCAGAAAAAATTGAATAATCATGGTAAAGAGTCACTTAAGAAATATTTGTGTGAAATTATCTCAACATCAGGCTAGCAGTTTCTGAGAGAAAGATTTCTAAAGTATCTACTAAATACATATAAAGAAACGAGAGAACTCCCTCCAGTGGCCCAATGCCTTTAACAAATACGGTTATTCTCGTAAAAGATATAGGAAACAAAAGCTACCTAATGACAGTGTGCTTGACTTGAAGGCCTTCCACCTGATATTACCTTACACACAAAAGCTTTTTCATACTTTTCTTTGAAAATTTAAAATAGTCGAGCTAAAAACATACTGGTGAAAAAGGGCTTGACAAATTCTTTGAAAGCAACTCGACCTGCAGGACAAACTGCCTAGAATTCCTACTTGCCCAGTGCTACATTTTGTTCTCATCCAGCAATTCACTAAGAATACGATTATTTATGGACAGAGTCTATTTTAACAAGAGCTGTCCATAAGACAGCATGCTCGACTTTTCTCAGTGCTTGACTTTGAATTAGAGCTTTGCCAGTAAAAACTTTATAAAACTTTAACCAAAAAATTCTAAGTTTCAAGTCAAAAGCTGACTTATTAAAAACTTTAACTAAATAATTTTAATTTAAAAAGGGGCATAACTCTGTCAAAATTCAAATCAGAGTTATGGGGATTGTTTCTCTTGGTGTAGACTTTGATAATAACTAGATGTGTGTCCATAGGACACAGGTGCCCCCACTCCTGCCACTGTAACATGGTTTAATGACTCAGGTAAAACAATTTTTAAGATGTTTGCAACACAAACTTTTAAGAACCTTATGTGTATTTTTCACTTAGTTGGCCATAACTCTGGCCTAGCTGAGTAAAATCCTAAAGAGAACACTTCATAGGCTATAAAACTATCCTCTAATGTTCTATGATTCTAGGTCAAGTACATTTTAACATTTTTAACATACATGTTTCACAAACTTTTTTTTTGAGTAAGTCTGGACAAGAAGTCTGGTCTTGTGTAGTGAAATAATTACTGTAGGTAAAATATTTTCAGAGCTACGCGTGACAAAACATTAAAATGACAATTTTTCCCTAGGTCAGGGGCCATAACTCCTACAATACTGAATGAATCCAGACGCGAAACCCCAGGTGCACATTTGTACATGCTGACCAACATTCCTGTAAACTTTGGTGACTCTAGGTCAAATACTTTTGGAGCTACGCGCGACACAACATTAAAATGATCAATTTTTAACTAAGTCAGGGGCCATTACTCCTACAAGACTGAATTAATCCGGATGCGAAACCCAAGGTGCACAACTGCAAATGCTGACCAACATTCCTGTAAACTTTGGTGACTCTAAGTCAAATACTTTTGGAGCTACGCGCGACACAACATTAAAATGACCAATTTTTTACTAAGTCAGGGGCCATAACTCCTACAATACTGAATGAATACGGATGCGAAACCCCAGGTGCACAACTACACATGCTGACCAACATTCCTGTAAAGTTTTGTGACTCTATGTCAAATACTTTGGGGCTAGGCGCGACACAACACTAAAATGACCAATTTTTACAAAGTCAGGGGCCATAACTCCTACATGACTGAATGAATCCGGATGCGAAACCCCAGGTGCACAATTACACATGCTGACAAACATTCCTGTAAAGTTTTGTGACTGTAGGTCAAATACTTTTGGAGCTAGACGCAACAACATTTTCGGATGGACGGACAGACAGACAAGAGCAAATCTATATGCCCCCACCACTCATGGGAGGGGGCACAAAAAGTAGTAGTTCATGTAAGCTACAAACTTTGACAAAAATGGGCTTTTGCACTGGAATCAACGACATTTCACTGTTCACAACTGAATGCACTAAAGACGCACCTGGGGCCTCCGTGGCCGAGTGGTTAAGGTCGCTGACTTCAAATCACTTGCCCCTCATCAATGTGGGTTCGAGCCTCACTCGGGGCGTTGAATTCTTCATGTGAGGAAGCCATCCAGCTGGCTTACGGAAGGTCGGTGGTTCTACCCAGGTGCCCGCTCGTGATGAAATAATGCACGGAGGGGCACCTGGGGTCTTCCTCCACCATTAAAGCTGGAAAGTCGCCATATGACCTATCATGTGTCGGTGCGACGTTAAACCCAACAAAAAAAAAATAAAATAAAATAAAGACGCACCTACTGAATCCAATTGAAACTACTTTCATAAACCATAGTATATATGAGGGATGTTCGAAATGAATTGCTTATTTCTATCTGGAGACTTCAAATTTCAAGTTAACCCAAAAGGGCTCATTTCATGCCCTCGAAGTACTCGTCGTGGCTAGAAATGCAAAGTTTCAGCCAATGTATCCACTTCTTGAAGGCGTCACGGTATGTTGATTTGGGCACAGTAATAAGGTACTGATGAATGGCAGATCCAAGTGCCTGTCGGGACTGGAATTTCCGCCCAGCTATGATTTCTATTTCGGAAACAAAAAGAAATCACATGGGGCAAGGTCTGGGGAATACGGGGGGGGGGGGGGGGGGAGGCAAAACAGTTACTTTTTCTTTCTTCAAAAACGCCGTAACTATTGCAAAGGTATGAGCGGGGGCATTGTCATGTAGAAGACGGACATGTTTAAAACCAGTGGCAGGGCTTCGTTTCAGATAATACTTTTTCAGTTTCTTCAGTACTACGTCTTTGTAGTACTTTCCGGTGATGCTTTTGCCCTTTTTTCACCGGCACTTTATTGCAACTCCTTCACCAGAGAAGAAGATTGCATACAAATACAAATACTTTAGGGCTAGGCGCGACACAACACTAAAATGACCAATTTTTACAAAGTCAGGGGCCATAACTCCTACATGACTGAATGAATCCGGATGCGAAACCCCCGGTACCTTATTACTGTGCCCACAGCAAACGTTTGGCAATTATTGGGCGTTTGCTGTGTTAAGTGGCCCAGATCTTATTGCTAACCTTTCTGACGGGCTCAAAATAATGGACCCAGGTTTCATCACCTGTGACGACATTGGCAAACTGCTTTTTGTCATATTTTGGAAACATTTGAAGCAGCTTTTTGGCCACTTTAACCCGTTGCCTCTTTTGCTCATCAGTCAACAGATGTGGCATACATCTAGCAGAAATCTTTCTGACTTTCAAACGCTTCTTCAAAATAAGGTGAACCGTTGATAAGTGATATGCCTACCTTTCCTGCAATATCGCGAACTGTAAATCTGGCATCTCCTTCAATGATTTCCTTTATTTTGGAAACGATTTCTTTTACGAGATGCAGATTTTGGCCTACCTGATTTCGGTGCATTTTTGATGGACTCTACACCAGACTCAAATTTCTTTTTCCACCGCCGAACTGTGTCATAAGACACACAAGAAGGTCCATAAGCAGTAGAAAGTTCAGTCATCAGCTGCTTCAAAGAACAACCAAGTTTTGAGCGAGCTTTGATGTAAGCCCGTATTTCATCTTTCTTGTCGACGCTTCTACCAACCATTTTTACTACAGTGGTCAATGACTGCGTGTATTCAAATGGCAAATCTTATGTCTTACACTTAGTCTAACATGTACATTTATACACCATTGTGTAGGTATTAAATAACCCTATACAGGTAGGTATTGGTTTTTATCGTGCCCCACGTGGATATCAAGCTAGAGGACAATAAGCAATTCATATCGAACACTCCTCGTACTTTTTTGAACATTGACAAAAACAGTCCAAGGTGTTAATTTATATTTATCTGGGGTAGGTGCAGGACACGGAGAAAATTTTGATTCTATGGTTCAAAAAATGCATTTTTACTACTTCTGATATGAAAAAGTAGGAGTAATAGGAGGTTTTATAGAAAAGTAGGATAAAATAGGAGCACTTTCCAAAAAGTAGGAAAAAGTAGGAAAGCCTGCATTTTAAACATCAAACCAGAATTTCATTTTTCCCTGACTTTTCTAAAATTTCATTTTTCACTCACCATTATCAAGATTTCCCTGACCATTCACTGCCCTTGGAATAAAATAATTCTTCCCTGACTTTTCAAGGTAAGTGGCAACTCTGCATGACATTGACCAATGGCAAGACTGCATTCTTAGACTAGTCCAGCCTTTGATCATGAATCTAACCAATGGCAAGACTGCATTCAAAGACCAGTCTTGAAACCAGCTTTTTAAGAATTCCTTCAGCATTTACATGACACTTAAGAAATGTCGAGCACTTTGTGACTGTATTGCAGATTTTCTAAACAAACAGATGATAATTTAGTTTGCTAATTATCGCTAATATGGATAGACACAACATTAAAAGACCTGTCTTTCCTTTTCTCTCATCAGATTATGCAAAAATTATCTTGTAAAAAGAATTCAAACTTCCCTACCTATAATCATTCTCGGGTTAGGAAGTTTCATTGCTGTTACAATCACTGTAAGAATTCCAACAAAAAGTCTCAAAACTTTTTATAAAAAAAGTAAAATTATTTCATTTAACTCTTTCTTATGCAAAGAACTGGAATATTAACCATGGAGTGAAAATTCCAGCGTACATCTAAAATGTGTATGAAAGATACTAAGTATTTACTGACTTGGATCAAGAGGGTCAACATTAAACATCTTCTGATGACTTACTCTGGTATATGGTCTTATCTCAAAGAGCGGATTTAGCAGCGGTGTCCATCCACATGGGATCTAACAGATTTCTGACTTCAAACACAGACTTAGAAATTTTGTCAACATGTTCAATATGTCAGTCAGTACAGTCAAACTATTGGACCTTTTTGATTCTTTTAAAGTTCAGATGTACTTTCTGATGTACTTGTTACCTTGGTCGAAATGAAAGAATATAGTGCTAATAAACAGACAGAATAAACATTAATCAACCAGTACTTAAAATTTCCTGCACCTCATAAATAAGGTAAAATATAAGCAAAAGTTTGTATAGATATCCCTTTGTGGAATATGTATTTATCAGATTTTAGGGAAGATATATTCCATAGGCAATTTTAAGGCACTGGCCTTCAGATTTTTGCTAAAAATTTATCCTTCTTTCAAATTGAAGTTTGGTCATATTATGGACAATAGAATATAAGTTTTTGTTTCTAAACAATTTTAAAAATGCCAAATCAAGAAAAACAATGACTGCGTCGGAATCGAACCTGTACTGCCACAGCAATAAAAAAGTTTTCTGCTGTCGTTACCAATACCACTATAGGAGAGATCATGTTTGTATACAAATTCTTAGTATTTTCTATTTTTAGAACTGATAAGACATTGCTCGGATGAAGACGCCAAACGTCCATGTTTTTTTGTAAAAAGTGATGTTTTTCTAACGGCCTAAACTTTCTTAAAACAAAAATTATATAAATAATTTTTTAATCAATGGAAAGCTTATAATAAAACAAGCAATTTATTCATTAATTTTAATCATTATTTCGAAATAATATGGATTAATTATGCTTAATAACGCTTATCTTATAGTGTTTTTCTAAAAGTTTTGAACATCATTAAGCCGCTATTAAAATAAAATGTCATTTTAAACGGTTACTCATTGAAAAAAGATATTTTAATATGAAAATTGTAAGTACTTCAAAACTTTTTAAATTTTGAAAATCCATAAATGAGCGAAAAAGTTATTAAAATCTAAAGATTCTGATCCCATACACAAACGGTGTAAAAACATTGTTTTGCCCACCGCGAGATAAACAGATATTAATGCGTGATGTCACGGTGATCTCTCCTGGAGAGGATTTAGTGATAAATGCACATTAAACATAGATATTTATAATTGAGGCAATTTAGGCAATTTACCTCGAGTGAAGCGTTACAAACGCTTTTCGATTTTCATCATAAAAAGTAGTAAAAACAACTAATGTGTTTCCGTAACATATAGTCTGTCAGTAATTAAGTTTCAAATCATTCTTAAGAAATACAGCATCAATTTCCAGATATCTAAAATAATCTGTTTTTGTGTGTTTTCGAATGATCTGGAGGCCAGTGCCTTTAAGGAATGAGTTAATGCGAAGGTGAATTTGTTGTTAGTTGCAACATAAGCAGGGGGTGTTTGGTTTAAGCCTTTTAGATGAGATGGCAAACTTCCAAAACCAAAACAAAATATAAGAAACAAGTGGATTTAATATTGGTAGATGTAAGCATAAAACTGCTTATAATCTGATGCTTTTATAAGTATTATATAGTATAAAATCTGAAAATGAAACAGGTCCAAATGTTTGTCCTTCTGGCTTCTAGTGACCTTGACTTTGGGACTGCGCAATAGGTTCCTAAGCTTTAAAAATCAACATTCAACCCGAGTTTCAAAAATATCCTTCAAGAAGACGGGAAGTTCAGTTGTAGCCTTGACCTTGGGCAAGCAGTCTTTAAACAGGTCTTACTGTGATACTTTGATACAGACCAGCCTGAATCCCAGGGCTAAACTATTTGTCCATCAGTTTGAGACTTTGACCTTGGACTAGCTCAGTAGAAACAGGGATTCTGTAAGGCATCTTGATGAGTAAAATGTACAACTCACTCAGTTTCATAAATATCCTTTCATGGGGGAAACATGACAGGATTACAAGCACCACACATTTGACCTTCAGTTGTGACCTTGACTTTTGACCTGTGCTACAGGAACATGGGTTTTACCTAGAAATTTCAAAATGGAATTTCCTAAATATCCTTCAAGGAGTTAAGAAGTGCAGTTGTGGCTCTGACCACCTCAAACATGACATTCAACCAAACTGTTATCGACCTCTTATGACCTTAAGTTAGCACAACATGAACATGGGTTTTGCATGCAATTTTGAGGGTTGAGCTTTTAAGAAAAGGTCATAAATACCCTTCAAGGGTTCAGAAGATATGGATCTGACCAGAAATCTGTCAAACATTTTGAAACTTATTCTTTATAACATTCACTATAAATTTAATAAGGTCTGTAGCAACTGATACAAGATGAGACTCTCTCATTTACTATAAATACTAAACTTCAAAAGAGGGCCAATGTCAGACTGAAGTACAAATGATACTAAATGAACTTTTATATAATTCTTCAAACATCTGGATAAATCCAGTGACTTTAAATTAAATCCATATCTTTATCTATTAGCTAGCAACCCCTTACAGAGCAAAGTCCAAAAAGGCATTTATCTTCAAATTGACATCATTTTCGGATATGTGGCAGATTTCGCGCCTAATCCATTATATCAGTATTGATCTGATAAGTTAATTAACTTCAATAAATTCAAATTAAATTGAACTTCGCAATCAATGAGGTATACAACATTTGGATGTTTATCGATTGACAAATCCCGCAGAGGAGTTTACGTCACCGGGTATTGACTACCAAAAAATAGCTCTACATGCTTAGTGGACTTCTAGCAACAAGCAAAATAAACACTTCTTGACGGTAGAAGATTTATCAACACAAACTGTCATTCAAATCATCAACTTAATGTTTACCAAGATGATGAGAAAATAAATAGTTTGTTCTTTGTGAGGAATGTACAGTTCTGAAAGATTATAAGCTATTCTCATTATCTTCACATTTAGTATGTGTTAACCGATGATTCAGATCAGCATGACTACAGAACGTACAGACTAAAATGTTAGGGCAGCATTCTAGGGGAGAGAAATCATACAGGCTACATTGAATTTTTGTAAAATTTATTTAAGCATCTGGATAGGATGTGCTGATCACCTGATAGGGTTTCTCAATAAAGCTTTGGTGTTATCTTTTAAGAACTCTTGAAATGTCCATAAAGAAATAATCCAAGGTCCTTCATTGCATTTAAATTCACTGAAAACTACAAGACAGGGGTGTAAAATTCCACTCGCCCGCTCGCATTGGCGAGTTAAAATCTGGATAGGACGAGTGGATCTCGCTGTATACTCGACCGATCGGGCGAGTGGTTTTTACGTCGTAGCTTTAATGAAATTCAGAAATTACATCTTGAAAAACGTCAACAAACTTTAAGATAGTTCAGTTGCTACTTTGATTGACTGGAATTTACCCGCGAATCGTAAAGATATCAAAACGTCATGCCGGTAATTTTCCATTCCGAGAGCACGTGCGACCTGTCAAATTTACATCTCCGTTACCTTTGTTTATCAACACGTACACAAAAAACGGGCGTAGTGCATTCATTTTTTAACATTATCGCTTCAGTTTTTCAACATCGCTTGAGAAGTAATACAATCTTAATTCTACTAAGATTTCAATAAAATATCGACGGAATTTGATGAAACGGTCGACTTTTCATATAATCATTTGTTAAATTTCAAACAGCGCGATCTTAATTACTGATTTCTTTCTAAGTGAAAATAAGTGATACATACTATGGGCATAAAAATTCGGACTTTGACCAGAAAGAAAAAAAGACAGAATTAAAAAATCTTAAATAATGAAAAAGCTGCAGTATTTATATACATTGAGTAAAACGATTTTTTTGGTAAAAAGGTTTCTGTTAGTGCGCGGAATAGGGTACGTGACCTCGTGAACGTAAATAGAAATGTGGTTTTAAAATAAAACAAAATGATGTTGTTGCGTTTTTAAATAAGTTTTAAATGAATCTTTGTAGATCTACATGTATTTTTTTTTATAAAATATTCTTCTCAAACGATAATGTAAATTCCTTGAGGGCAAATAGGTACATGGCGCGAAAACTGTAATGTGACGTAATGCCATGACAATCTCGTGCAACAATACCGCTTTGATCTCCACTTCGATGTCATGATACCGAACACTTCTTTTAGCTCTTGAAAGGATGTTAATTGATGATGAAAAAGGCCAATTACTTAGTTTATCGACAGAATAATTACCGATGATCGTCACTTTTTTTTTCGCTTTCAAGAGGGTAGGTGTATGATGATTATTGTGTCCATATTTTTAGGACACTTTTCAAAATAATTATTTTTCGGGAAATAAGTCTTGAGAAAATGAAAATAACTGATGTTTAATACTATCCTGACACTTTGGGAAACTACGGTAGGGGTTAGACTGTGATTATTTTTACTATCAATGCAGTTATTATGGAGAGCAACTTGATGGTGGAGATGACAAAATTAGTGAAAGAAAAATGTCTGGTTTGAAAAGGAAATTTAAGAGTAACAAAAACGAATAATAAAAAGGAAACGTAGTGTACGAGCTATGTGTTATGTTTGAAATTTTCTTGTTGTATATAATACTCCTTCCATAAAACATGACAGTATTAAAATATTAGGGCGAGTGACTGTCCACTGAGGGCGAGTAGATTTTACTAGCTACTAGTCCTGCAGGGCGAGTGGTGTGAAAAAGAATTTTACACCCCTGCAAGAGCAATTTCCCTTTGTACTATGCAGGTTTCAAATATAGTGCTATAGCAAACGCTGTTGAATGGATCACATTATGGTTACTTAAATAACTGTACCTTAAATTCAGCGTAGAACAGAAACCAAGGGGCACCAAGTAATATGTTATGTTGTATCAATGGGTTTGATTGGATACCTTGCTTGTTTCCAGTATGCACTTTCCAGTTCAACTAAATGCACACTACATCTACACTAAAACCACATTACAGTACCAACTGAGTGTTCATAGTTACCAGGATATAATATCTACTGACTGTTGATTTAGAAAAATTCTAATGTAGGCTTTATGGCCCGCCAACACAGTATAGATTATATGGGGCCAAGCAGGACTAAAAGTTTTCATTTCACATCCCATTTACATCAAGCTAAAAATATGAGGTAGGGAATCAAAGCTTTACACCTGCTGGAATCACTGTACAGCAAAACCATGTGTTCAGGCCCTATTAGCCCCCTCTTACGACCATGCAAGGGCAGGACAGTGGTTCCAATTCTTTTAAATTTTAAATACTTACTTTCTTCTGATGGTGGTCTGTTCACTATTCTGTCTTTTTCATTCTGTATTTTCTGAAGAAAAAAAATGTAACAGACTGACAGTAATGATTGTACAAAATTTCAGCAAAATCATTGCAAGTGACAATGCAACAAGCTTCTCTACAGAACGAATGATGTGGTCTGACTGCTTGTCAAAGTAGACTGATACATACAGGAAATTATATTTTTTGTAGAAACTGAAATTTATTTTATCAAATGAGCATCATTAGTAATGTCTTCAGGAGTGGCGCAAATACAACTGAAACACAAAGGGTTAAGTTCACATCGGAGCTCTACAGAAGGGTAGGCTGTTGTGTAAATGACACTTACTCCCACCAGTAAAGTAACCGACCAATCAAAAATTGGGCCCTGCAAATATGTAAAACTTTTTCCCCCTGTACATTGAGTGCTATGATGGAAAACAAGGAACCAGTTAACCCTACCTCGCCGTGGAGTTTGCAGAGTTCAGCTCTTCAACAAGGAAGGTACGACTGGTGTTATATATTATAACGTTCAAGTAGGTTATCGGGTATAGAGTCAGTCTCTACTCTACCCTAGAGCTTCAATGTGAACTTACCCAAGATGTCAAAGTTCAAAAAGGGAGCTAATAAAAAAAAATATTTGTGTTAGAGTCACGCACTTTCTGTCATTGCTGCCTATTGGTAAATTCTTTTATGCAATAGCAAATATGAACTTAGAGTCTAGTAATGTTTGTTATTCATAGAATTAAATAACTTTTGATCTGTATCCAAACAGAAACAAAATTTATATCTATTATTAATGATTCCTATTCTTACCTAACTTTTTACATAATTATTCACGAAGCATAAAGTCAGAACATTATACAGCATAAAATTTGACTCAAATCTTACGTAATTCATTAAAAAAATGCTGTGGGTGAATTGTGTGGTAGTGTGGAGGTTTGCAGAAATGGCAAAACATGTGCATTAACCAGTATGACTAAGCCCTCTCCAACATGCAAGCTATCTTGCATTAAAGCTGAGACACGCTAAATCTCTAGAAAGTCCCCAGAATTTGATTGATTTGAGAACTGCATTGGCCTTTACCTTTTGTAGATAGTTTTCCTTCTAAAGAAAACCTGCTAAAACTATTAAAATACAATTAAGTGACAGTATCCACTTATGATGGAGATTTTCGTAACAGGTTGCAACTCAAGTGGGATATCGAAACTGTCTAAACAAGTGCTTGAAACAAATTATTCTTACGTTAAGTGCCATCAAAATTCATTTCAAACTTCCAAACTGCACTCGACTTAAAAGATATTAAAGATGTTAACAGTCTTTTTGAAGTCGTTCTCCCATGTGGTTAGATCCTTCTATTCAAGTACCCAGTAAAACACAGGTTTTCAATATCTCTAAATGATCATAATTAATGCTTAAAAATTCTGGTAATGTATGGGTTTATACCCTGCCTTAGATAACAGCTAGGCAACAAAGTTTCAGAAAAAATACCTATTCTAAAGAAATGATATATTTGGTAAAATTTAATGGAAAAAGTGATTTTAATTATTTTTTTCGAGTGTTAACTATAAAATAGCACGGGCTACTGAAAAATCAAAAATGTTTATGAGTCATTTAATTTTCCCACTAATTTCTTGTTTTAAATAATTTCATGTGAAAATTCAAATTTTAATTACTTTGATGGACAAAACTCATGGCTTTTATGAAAATTTAACTTTGTGTTATTAGGCTGTTTTAACTTTGGCAAAATTACAATAACGAGAAAAGTAAATATTTTCTTTGATTTCAATAAAATTTCTAGGTTCTTTATTTACATTTGGAAGATATCCCTATATTTCAACAATTTCTACCAAACGGCAAGTTTTTAAATTGCTTGTACCTCCAGCGCAACAAAATTAGCAAAGGGAGGTAATAATGATTTAACAAAGTTTTCTTATGAACTGTTACATTTTGTTGATGCAAATCTTTGACAAAGATGACTGTATACATCTTATATTCATATCATTTCTTAGGAAAAGTATGTTTATTGAAACTTAAGCTCTGACTAGCTTTATTAGAAATTTCATTTACATGTGGAGACAAAGATAAATTTGATGTTACTTCCAACTAGGTGGCATGACTGGCAACAGACAGAGGCTGATTGTGCAAGGTATAAACTGTATCTATAGGCTTTCTGGACATGCAATATGTGGCTTTTGTTTACATTGAATGACATCTTCCCTTTCTGCTTCCATAATGATAAACTGTCAAGGTCCCCTTGCAGCTGAGCTGAATTAGTCTGCAATTTATAGTACTATAGACTGAACACACTAAATCCGGCTGTTCTTTATTTCATATAAAATTCACTTACTTTATAACGGTTTTTCACCATTTTCTAGCATATCAGATTTACAGAGACTTATATTCCCATAAAGAACTGTATCTCTACTTTAGAAAATCAAAAAGAAAAGGGGGAGTTAACTTTTATATAAGAAAACTACAGTTCACTAAATACAGCCTGCTGAATTTACTCCTTTTCGCTTCTTTCAATTTCTCTTTTCGAGACATTAAATTTTTACGCTGCCATTTTTACCTAGCATGCGATAGGAACATGCCAATTTTGATAAAATGCTAAGAGATACATACTGAAACGCAGTTGAGTAAAAGAAAACATGATGCTATTGAGAAAGGGCACGAGGAAAGAGAGAAAGATTAGCACTATTTATATTTGGACTAGACCAGCGGAGGCTTACATTAAATTTTGATTTGGAAGTGATCTGCCTATAAGAAAAATGTTTTGTTTGATTTTTTCCAGAATTAGCATCCATTCTCAAGGCACACCTATTTCAAAATGATCTCTGTAGTTTCGTTGCAAAATATTGAGAAAATCGAGAGAAATGAGCATTTATTACATGTCACCAACCCCCACCCCCCACCCTCCAATTTAAAAAGTATGCGAAATTAGTAGCCCTGTGCAAGCAATATCTCAAATTTTATTACATTGTTTATGCAATTTTGATTCAAGATCCATTTAATCGATAAGAAACATGCTAATTTTAATAACATTTACACATTTGCAGTGCTAGAATGTGAGAAAAGGCACTTATTATGTTATAAAATCAACCAAAACAGGACCACCTGTTTGAAAATTTGGTCTAAATTCCAAAAAAAACAAGAAATTAAAGAGTTTTCAGCCATTTGTCACCATTTTACATCATTTAGAATAGATTAATGCTCTTTTCTTTGATTTTCGAGGAGTCTGGCATTGCCAAGAGAGGAGTATTGCCCCTTATAGGCTGAACACCACTAAATCCGGCTGTTCTTTATTTCATATAAAATTCACTAATTTATAATGGTTTTTCCACGTTTTCTAGCATATCAGATTTTCTGAGACTTATATTCCCATAAAGAACTATATCGCTACTTTAGAACAAGAGCTCGTAGAACACGAAATGCCCCCCTTGATGCATTCAGTAATTGCACAGGAACAGAAAGTATTTGGTCATCTGCTGGTCATGATCAACCTCCCTATAAATTTTCATGATCCTAGGCCCAAGCGTTCTTGAGTTATCATCCAGAATCCGTTTAACTGTTCTGGGTCACTGTGACCTTGACCTTTGACCTATTGACCTCAACATCAATAGGGGTCATCTGCTGATCATGATCAACCTCCCTATCAAGTTTCGTTATCCTAGGCCCACGCGTTCTCAAGTTATCGTCCGGAAACCATTTAGCTATTCCAGGTCCAATGTGGCCTTGACCTTTGACCTACTGACCTCAAAATCAATAGGGGTCATCTGCTGGTGATGACCAACCTCTGCATCAATTTTCATGATCCTAGGCCCAATTCAGAAACCGTTAAACTGTTCAGGGTCACCCTGACCTTGACCTTTGACCTACTGATCTTAAAATCAATTGGGGTCATCTGGTCATGAACAACCTTCCTATCCTAGGCCAAAGCATTCTTGAGTTATCATCTGGAAACAGTTTAACTGTTCTGTGTCACTGTGACTTTTACCTTTGACCTATTGATCTCAAAATCAATAGGGGTCATCTGCTGGTCATGACCAAACTTCCTGTCAATTTTTATGATCCTAGGCTTAAGCATTCTTGAGTTATCATCTAGAAACCTTTTAACTGTTCTGTGTCACTGTGACCTTGACCTCTGACCTCTGACCTATGATCTCAAAATCAATAGGGGTCCATTGCTGGTTATGAGCAATCTCTCCATCAACTTTCATGATCCTAGGCACAAGTGTTCTCGAGTTATCATCCGGAAATGGATTGGTCTACATACTGATTGACCGACAGACCAACCGACCGACAGACATACCGACATCTGCAAAACAATATACCCCTCCTTCTTCGAAGGGGGGCATAAAAACAAAAAGAAAAGAGGACGTTAACTTTTATATAAAAAAACTACAGTTTGTTAAATACAACCCGCTGAATTTACTTCTTTTTGCTTCTTTCAATTTCTCTTTTCGAGGCATTAAATTTTTACGCCACCATGTTTATCCAGCATGCAACAGGAACATGCCGATTTCGATAGAATGCTAAGTGATACGTACTGAAATGCGCTGGAGTAAAAGAAACTGCTACTGAGAAAGGGCATGAAGAAAGGGAGAAAGATTAGCACTATTTATATTTGGACTACTTGTGACTAGACCTGAGGAGGCTTACATTTGATTTGATCTGCCTATAAATTACAAAATCATCTGCAAAACAACACAGTCATCTGCAAAAAGACCTTTACAGTATCATACATCCACACAATGTCATGTTAAATTAAGATAAAACAAGTGATCGAATGAAGTATTGCCATGCAACTGGAGGCATCTACTTTTCTCTACTGCAGTATTACATAATGATCTGATATCTGTCAATGATGTATAAACAATATTGTACAATAAATACAATATGTTATAACACCACATTTGAATTAAAATTTGCAGAAACAAAAATCTACAGTTGTTTATTGTTTATAACATCTTTAAATATATAAAAAATATTCAATTTCAGTTTTGATGAACATTTTAAAAAAAATATGAGAAAAAGATGTAACAAATCATCATATTAAAGGGAAGTAATTCTGATCTGAAGAAAATACACTAATATATTTTTTTAATTGGGTCCATCTGACACATAAGCTTATATTAAAATATTTTACAGACTGGACAGGAAAAGAGCAATGTTGACTTTTGACCTTCAAATGTGACCTTGACCTCTCATTTTAGGGAACATTTGTTAATGGATGACAGTGTTATGGACCAGGAAGGAAAAAACAACCTACTGGCCTTCGACTGTGACCTTGACATTTGCGTTCAGGATGAGGGTCCTGCGTAAGACATATTATCTCATTATGGAAAACATTTTGCGCCAAGTAATATTAAAATCCCTTCACGGATGACGGAGTTATTGACCATACAGGAAAACATCCCTATTGACTTTTGACCTCCAAGTGGGACCTTGACCTTTGAGCTTGGGATCTGGGTGTGATGCATGACATGTCATCTTATTATGGGGCACATTTGTGCCAAGTAATATATCAAAATCCCTTTAAATATTGTTGAGTTACAGATTGGAGATAAAAAAAAGCCCTGTTGGCCTTTGACCTCCAAGCGTGACCTTGACCTTTGTCAGAATTCAAACATAACAAGTCGTCTCATCCTGGAAAATATCTGTGCCAATTTATATTTAAATCCTGTTTTGCATGACAAAGTTATGGACCTGGAAGGAAAAAAAAATCATTGACCTTTGATCTTAAAGTGTGACCTTGACCTTTGAGCTAGGGTGCTGGGTATTGCACATGAAAATTGTCTTATTATGGGGAACATTTGTGCCAAGTAATATTAAAATCCCTTGTTGAATGACAGAGTTATGGACTGGACATGAAACAGACCCTGTTCATGCCGTGTTAACATCTGACTGCCAAGTGCAACCTTGACCTTTGAGCTAGGGGTCTGAAAATAGTGCTTGACACATTGTCTTATTGTGGGGTACATTTGTGCCAAGTAATATTAAAATCTCTTCATGCCATGGATTGTTAAGTTACGGACCAGACAGGCAAAAGCCCTGTTGACCTTTGACCTTCAAGTGTGACCTTGACCTTTCAGCTAGGGGTGCCAGTTTTGCGCATGACATGTCGTTTCATCATGGGAAATATTTGTGTCAAATAATATTTAAATCCTTTTTGCATGGCAAAGTTATGGACCTGAAAAGAAGAAAAAAATGACCTTTGATCTGTAAAGTTACAGACCCAATTATTGACCCTTCGACCTCCATGTGTGACCTTGACCTTTTGAGCTAGGGGTCCGGGTTTTGCACATGACATGTCATCTTATCATGGGGAACAGGTGTGCCAAGTAATATTAAAATACCTTGATCATGAATGACAGTTATGGACCAGACGGACTGACTGATAGAATGACGGACGGATCATAGGCACCCGATTTTTTGGGCTACGCTCCTGCACCGCAGAGCGCGCGCGCGCCGACATATATCGTACCATGTCATGCACTGTAATTCAACCTACCTATATAAAAGGTGAAAAGTCCACAAATCTCCCGTTTAAGAAATGGCATATTGTCTCCTGTTACTTAACAGGAGACAATATGCCATTTCTTAAACGGGAGATTTGTGGACTTTTCACCTTTTATATAGGTAGGTTGAATTACAGTGCATGACATGGTACGATATATGTCGGCGCGTGCGCGCTCTGCGGTGCAGGAGCGTAGCCCAAAAAATCGGGTGCCTATGGTAAATAGTATCCAATGCCGTTTTGGCATTTAAAATGTCCAGAGATAGGATGCTCATTTAGTTAGAATAAAAAGTGAAAATCATACAAAAATGAGCGTATATTGCAAAGTAATATATAACCAGTTACTTTATGTGTGCATACATAAACCCAGGTAAGAAAATGTACATTAGCATTTCTCAGCCCTTGTCTCTTTCTGTCCAACATTAATGGCATTCCTGACCCAAAATAAAGTAAGGCAAGACTTAACATGCAGTATCCGACTTTCAAATTTTCCATGATGGTCGGTATACTCGTGAACAGCGGGGACAGGTTCATGGAAATTATCTCTGATAAGTCCGAGGTGTTGTGAATAACTAGGGAAAAAACTTATATATTTTTTCCATACATCATCATGGTCGGCATTAAATCTCCCGCATTATCATATATGGCACTGATCCTATCTAAACTGGCTGCCCATATCAGCAATATTACATATAAAGCAAAACAAAAAAACAAAAAATACACACTGCCCGATTCATCCGGAGGAATGTCAAGACAAACAAAATAGATTATCACATTATTCATCAAACTTCTCTGATCGTATTTTACAAAATCATATATAACCTAGTCAATGTAGACCACTAAAACCTCATCCCTGTCTACCCTATTCCACATTCATGTACGCAATGTTACTCAAACACCTTTTTTCATGAACATCCCGACCAAAGCAAACCTTGATCTATTTGCTTCAATGGGCTGGCTACCATACTCCTTAATTTAACCATAGCACGGTGCTTTTATCCTTTTAACTCTGCACTTCGTGAGATCTTTCTCACTTTTACCAACAGGTATAATATAGGCCTCCCCAACAGCAGAGAGCTGTTGGGATAACACTTCAGTCACGTCATTAGAGTGTCCGCGTACGGACCAAAAGGTACGGGGTTCAATCCCCGGTAAGGACTTTCGTATTTTCTCCTCCAGGTATACTACAATGGCAGCGACGATGTTTGACGGACTCCTGCATTTGGAAGAAGCTAGAAACTGATAGTAGCTTCAGTTGATGCCTCAGACTAGAAACTGATTGTAGGTTCAGTCGATTCCTCAGACTAAAAACTGATTGTAAGTTCAGTTGATTCCTCAGACTAAAAACTGATTGTAGGTTCAGTCGATTCCTCAGACTAGAAACTGGTTGTAGGTTCAGTCGATGCCTCAGTCGATTCCTCAGACTAAAAACTGATTGTAGGTTCAGTCGATTACTCAGACTAAAAACTGATTGTAGGTTCAGTCGATTCCTCAGACTAGAAACTGGTTGTAGGTTCAGTTGATGCCCCAGTCGATTCCTCAGACTAAAAACTGATTGTAGGTTCAGTCGATTCCTCAGACTAGAAACTGATAGTAGCTTCAGTTGATGCCTCAGACTAGAAACTGATTGTAGGTTCAGTCGATTCCTCAGACTAAAAACTTATTGTAGGTTCAGTCGATTTTTCAGACTAGAAACTGATAGTAGCTTCAGTTGATGCCTCTGACTAGAAACTGGTTGTAGGTTCAGTCGATTCCTCAGACTAAAAACTGATTGTAGGTTCAGTCGATTCCTCAGACTAAAAACTGATTGTAGGTTCAGTCGATTCCTCAGACTAGAAACTGGTTGTAGGTTCAGTTGATGCCCCAGTCAATTCCTCAGACTAAAAGCTGATTGTAGGTTCAGTCGATTTCTCAGACTAGAAACTGATAGTAGCTTCAGTTGATGCCTCAGACTAAAAACTGATTGTAGGTTCAGTCGATTTCTCAGACTAGAAACTGATAGTAGCTTCAGTTGATGCCTCAGACTAGAAACTGATTGTAGGTTCAGTCGATTCCTCAGACTAAAAACTGATTGTAGGTTCAATCGATTCCTCAGACTAGAAACTGATTGTAGGGTCAGTCGATTCCTCAGACTAAAAACTGATTGTAGGTTCAGTCGATTCCTCAGACTAGAAACTGATAGTAGCTTCAGTTGATGCCCCAGTCGATTCCTCAGACTAGAAACTGATTGTAGGTACAGTTGATGCCTCAGACTAGAAACTGATTGTAGGTTCAGTCGATTCCTCAGACTAAAAACAGATTGTAGGTTCAGTCGATTCCTCAGACTAGAAACTGACTGTAGGTTCAGTCGATTCCTCAGACTGAAAACTGATTGTAGGTTCAGTCGATTCCTCAGACTAGAAACTGATAGTAGCTTCAGTTGATGCCCCAGTCGATTCCTCAGACTAGAAACTGATTATAGGTACAGTTGATGCCTCAGACTAGAAACTGGTTGTAGGTTCAGTCGATTCCTCAGACTAGAAACTGATTGTAGGTTCAGTCGATTTCTCAGACTAGAAACTGGTTGTAGGTTCAGTCGATGCCTCAGACTAGAAACTGATTGTAGGTTCAGTCGATTCCTCAGACTAGAAACTGATTGTAGGTTCAGTCGAAACTGATTGTAGGTTCAGTCGATGCCTCAGACTAGAAACTGATCGTAGGTTCAGTCGATTTCTCAGACTTGAAACTGATTGTAGGTTCAGTCGATTCCTTAGACTAAAACCTGATTGTAGGTTCAGTCGATTCCTCAGACTAGTCAATTCCTCAGACTAGAAACTGATTGTAGGTACAGTTGATGCCTCAGACTAGAAACTGATTGTAGGTTCAGTCGATTCCTCAGTCTAGAAACTGGTTGGATGTTCAGTCGATGCCTCAGACTAAAAACTGATTGTAGGTTCAGTCGATTCCTCAGACTAAAAACTGATTGTAGGTTCAGTCGATTCCTTAGACTAAAACTGATTGTAGGTTCAGTCGATTCCTCAGACTAGAAACTGGTTGTAGGTTCAGTTGATGCCCCAGTCAATTCCTCAGACTAAAAGCTGATTGTAGGTTCAGTCGATTCCTCAGACTAGAAACTGATAGTAGCTTCAGTTGATGCCTCAGACTAAAAACTGATTGTAGGTTCAGTCGATTTCTCAGACTAGAAACTGATAGTAGCTTCAGTTGATGCCTCAGACTAGAAACTGATTGTAGGTTCAGTCGATTCCTCAGACTAAAAACTGATTGTAGGTTCAATCGATTCCTCAGACTAGAAACTGATTGTAGGGTCAGTCGAATCCTCAGACTAAAAACTGATTGTAGGTTCAGTCGATTCCTCAGACTAGAAACTGATAGTAGCTTCAGTTGATGCCCCAGTCGATTCCTCGGACTAGAAACTGATTGTAGGTACAGTTGATGCCTCAGACTAGAAACTGATTGTAGGTTCAGTCGATTCCTCAGACTAAAAACTGATTGTAGGTTCAGTCGATTCCTCAGACTAGAAACTGACTGTAGGTTCAGTCGATTCCTCAGACTGAAAACTGATTGTAGGTTCAGTCGATTCCTCAGACTAGAAACTGATAGTAGCTTCAGTTGATGCCCCAGTCGATTCCTCAGACTAGAAACTGATTATAGGTACAGTTGATGCCACAGACTAGAAACTGGTTGTAGGTTCAGTCGATTCCTCAGACTAGAAACTGATTGTAGGTTCAGTCGATTTCTCAGACTAGAAACTGGTTGTAGGTTCAGTCGATGCCTCAGACTAGAAACTGATTGTAGGTTCAGTCGATTCCTCAGACTAGAAACTGATTGTAGGTTCAGTCGATGCCTCAGACTAGAAACTGATTGTAGGTTCAGTCGATTCCTCAGACTTGAAACTGATTGTAGGTTCAGTCGATTCCTCAGACTAAAAACTGATTGTAGGTTCAGTCGATTCCTCAGACTAGTCGATTCCTCAGACTAGAAACTGATTGTAGGTACAGTTGATGCCTCAGACTAGAAACTGATTGTAGGTTCAGTCGATTCCTCAGTCTAGAAACTGGTTGAATATTCAGTCGATGCCTCAGACTAGAAACTGATTGTAGGTACAGTTGATGCCTCAGACTAGAAACTGATTGTAGGTTCAGTCAATTCCTCAGACTAGAAACTGATTGTAGGTTCAGTCGATGCCTCAGTCTAGAAACTGATTTTAGGTACAGTTGATTCCTCAGACTAAAAACTGTTTGTAGGTTTTGTCGATTCCTCAGACTAGAAACTGGCTGTAGTTTCAGTCGATGCCTCAGACTAGAAACTGATTGTAGGTACAGTTGATGCCTCAAACTAGAAACTGATTGTAGGTTCAGTCGATTCCTCAGACTAGAAACTGATTGTAGGTTCAGTCGATGCCTCAGACTAGAAACTGATTGTAGGTTCAGTTGATGCATCAGACTAGAAACTGATTGTAGATTCAGTCGATTCCTCAGACTAGAAATTGACTGAGGTTCAGTTTATGCCTCAGACTAGAAACTGCTAGTAGCTTCAGTTGATGCCTCAGACTAGAAACTGATAGTAGGTGTAGTCAAATAAGAATAAAATATGTTATTTTCATAGCTCTTTGGCGTAGTTGATGTTTGGTCGTTCAAGGTTAATGAGGGGAGAAGTGTAGTAGCTGTATGTATATGTGCCACTTCCGACAGCTTTCTTATCCCCTTTAAGTAGCGGCGTGGTTAGAGTATCCGTTTGCGGACCAAGAGGGCTGACCGGGGTTTGATCCACGATAGAGACATTTGTATTTTTCCTTTATGTAAATTTATGATCATAAAATATTTAACAAGTTAATTTTGAACGAGTATGGCTAAATTGTGTGAAAATTGTAAATTCTTCATCAGGGGCAGTCGCTTATTGAAATAGATATGAAACCATTGCTATACAAGGTTTGAATGTCTTTTTGGCACACGGGTCGTTTTCATTGTGATAAATTTCCATGCAATGTACGCGTTATTTGCATTTTACATTTATCTAGCACACATATAAAATAGCTGATTATTTAAAACTCACATATATCCACATTATGAGGCAAATATTGCTTATCTAATTCAAATAGTTTTTGAATGTCGCGTCATGTTTTATCCTTTCTCAAACAAACGTGCAGGGTTTAAATACCTACCATATTGCTGCCGCAACAGCATTCATTGTCATTTGACTTTTTTTCTCACGTATAATTCAACTTACATTCGATGTATTGCATAGTTTTCATAGATTTTGAAAGATGTTGTTACAATAGGTCGTTAATCTCCTCGTGCGAAGTATTAAATCAGCATGCCCCACAGGTTTGAATTTGTTAAATTTGCAAGTAATCGGTTCTATTTAAACTTGCGTATGGGGGCTCGATTCAGTCGCGCCGTGCTGTCGTGTTGATGTTTCAGCCAGCACGACAGCAAGGCAAATATCGTTTCGTGTCCTCATGTTGCCACCCTCGTCAACACGACAACACGAGGAGATAATAATATTAGGACAACGAAAGGGAACAACATTTTCCTTAGAAACGAGCCTCCATACTTGAGTATACTAAGTACGCAGAAAGGTTTACTCGATGGGGAGAGTCGTGAAGTACTACAGTATCAAGTAATTTTGAATTTTAGTTGTCGACCACTCAACGCAGATGTCAAAAGTTCGATCTCCGTTCGGGTCACGACCGCATCTCTTCGTGTGACATTCACAAGAAGACCGGGGCCGGATGGGCGGGTGTAGCAAGATGTGTATTTCAAATATTATACTTCGAGCTTTTTCCATCATGATTCCAGCAATAATAAAATGCATATCAACTAAAACATTTTTTTGATTGGTACATGGTAGTGGAACAAAAATGTTAAAGGAGTTCATTATATAGAGTGTTAAGTTCAAATATGATACAGAATGTCAAGAGGATTTAAATGCTATTTTTCGGTGTTTTTATATTCGTTCAAACATCAGTGTGAGCATTTAAAATCAGAGGGTACTGGGTGTATGTGCATGCATGTGCGGTGGGGTGGGGGGGGGGGGGGGGGAGTCAATATTCAGTATGACACAGCCGAATAGAGACGTTCAGGTCTTTTCAAATTAATTTGTTATATTAAAGCAACCGAAGCGCTAACAAATATTTACACCATAGTATTTGTAAGCAAGCAAATAGTTTTTGTAAAGTTCTATTAAAAAGATCAAAATTGAAATATTCTCGGTGACAGAAATTCAAATAAACCTATTTTTATGTTCACTGTTCATTATGCCCAATAGAATACTCAATAATAGAATTCAATCGATTTTTATTGGATGTATTGATGATGCGCGTTGAATAAGGGCACTTTTAAATCTATTTTATGTATATCTATAAGCTTATCTCGACTTTTAAACATGTTTACGGGTATGTAGAAATTTCATGTTGAAATGGCTTTTTTGTTTTTCTTTCCAATTGGCACGAATATAGAATTTATGCAATACACATTATTGCTACTGTGCCCAGAAAAACTAAAATAATTAAATAATTCTAAGCTAATGATAACCTTTTTGTCTTTTCTCTAACTGTTGCTCAAACCCATCTCTTGTCCCTCCACTTAATACACTGTAATTACAATTTACCATACTGACACCTGCATAATTATATCCATTGAAATTTTGTTCGGTAAATGCTAAAGTGATTCTATAAAATATTTGGTTGCTAAGATATGCGTGTTTATCTGTTCTCGCACTGCGCACACACCCTCCCCATCCCCTATTTCTCTGGCTGTACATAACGCCCGTCATCGTGCCACGGCTAATTACGTTTACCAAATGTTACGGTGACATGTCATACCCGAAACTGTATACTATACCGTTGTTTCTGTTTGTTCATTTTTGTTTTGATATAAAACAATAGCACCAATCGCGGTTGAATGGTTTTGAAATTCAGTTAAGGTGTCAGTTTACATACTCTCTTAACATTCCATATATAAGATACTAATGTCAGACGTGATTTTTACCTTATCTGCTTTAGAAATAATATTACAGTATAAAACGACTGAATTTTCAGAAAGGGATAATTAGAGTCCTCGTCACGGAATACAAGATGAAATTAATTAGGATGAAGACGGTCTTTTTTTAAGAAATAAGAAAAACTCGTTAAAATGAAACATTTTCCCAGGTTGTAGTAGATACCATAAAAACTGACAAAAATGGCCAAAATATCAGATAAATTGATCTAGTTACGTGAAAAAAAAAATCACAGTTTTAGGGTCGATCAAAACCCCTGGTCTCAGTTTTGGGATGAATTCATCGTTTTGTGAATCATTTGTTCAACCAAAGCACCGATCTCAATTTTAAGATGATTCCTTCGTTATATACTAAACCCTTAGGGTACTCATTTGTTCTGCCAAACCCATAAACTCTGTTTTAGGACGATTATTTCAATTTTAAAATAAATCTCTATTTGTATCAAACGTTTTATATCAATTTGAGTGGGAACCTGTTGCTCTTACAAATATCTGATTCTCAGTTCTAAGACGAGTCCCAGGTTCTACGAAATCCCTTATCCCAATTTCACGAATCCACGTTCAGTCAAGCTCCCGTTCTCAAACCTATGATGAATTCTTTTGTGTACCATATTTCTAGTTGGAAACTATGTAGGCAATGTTGGCCTCTTTCACAGGCAATTTTTAGAACTTTTTGATGACTTTTGAAAATGTGTCTACAAAAATATCAGGAAAACTTACCTGTTGGACCATTTTCATCCTAAGCCTGGTCATATGATCGTGAACGCTGTCCGTCTCTGGCCGCCCTTTCGCCCCCGGCGACTGTCTCATCACCGGCGACGCCATTTTTTTTTTCAATAAGAAAGTCTTTAAAACACAATCTTAATATTTGAATATATCCTCTTAAATTAGCATCTTTTTAACGCATTTTATAAGATTTAAACAAATTCGCGGTTTAAACTAGCATAGAGATCAGTACATAGTTTTACCGGCGCGATAGAGAACTTTTCATTGACAGTTTGTATACAAATCGGAAAACATGTATTCGAGATATTCGTGGTGGTGGTGTTTACAAATCAATAACCATTGAACTCTTTTAAAAATCTTCAACTGTACAATTTTATTACAATTCATTATCATTCTGTTAGAAAATCTTTCAGGTATACACTTTCTATTTTGACACTTATTTAAATATAAGTTAATCTAAACATGTCATATACTAGTAGGTTATGATTACGACTCCATAGCAACTTATTTACATCCTTATTCGGTACTAGCAGACTAGACTATAAATATAACATGCACCACTAAAACTCAAACATTACTCAACACGAAAAAACTGATTATGTATGTAAGTTATGTATGTCCGTTGTACATGTTGCTTTGTATACAGATAACATTTAAATTCTCTACAAGCATTTATAAAAGTTATATCTTTTGACAGTATGACGTTGCAAATTAGTGAATATTTTTTTCTTTGGAGATTAAGTTTTTTTTTTATGTTACTTTCACTTAGACTTTACGATGCGTTTTCATCTTTACTAATATGACTGTAGTATGAAAACTCAAAGGGGACATGGTCGCGTTATTTATATTTCTCTCGTGGACACACTGCTGAGAATAAAGACTGACGACACTACCTGAGCGAATAAATAACTTTTTCTGTCATTATTTTCTCCAGTGAGTAAATCAGAATTTTTAGGCTGTATAGCCGGTTAGGTAAATTTTTCTGTCATTGTTCTCTGCAGTGGACTCTATATACCACATTACCATCAACTCGTGGTATCGACTCTTTTTTTTTTTTGGGTCATAATTAAGACGTGGCCACCGTATGACATCACGTTACTATAACATAATATCCCTTTCCAATGGCATGATATCTCGTGCCAACGATTTACTTACAATCATTAAAAACTCCACTATAGTTCAGTGGTTAATGCACTGTCTTCACAGGTTTAAACTAAATTATGCTGGACTTTCCGTGTGAAAATAGACGTGACTTTAAATTGAGGTCCCATTCAGATTGCTTTACACCTGGCACGTTAAATGTCTGGAATTGGAACAGCTTTGGTATCTTGCGTTATCTTCCCAAGCATTCTTCTAGAAGTGGTACCCATAAGTCCCAGTCACAGTCAGGAATTAAAAGCTAGGTTTTAAAAATGAAGTAAAACGGCAATAAACGTAGGAAAACGTATTAGATATGACTATATATGTAACGTTCATTTCTCCAGACACGTTTGTTTTGGACTTAAGTAGGCCTACAGCTTGACTAAGTCTTGCTATGCATTATTCTACGTTTTATTAGGTTTTGGTAGGTATTGCTTGGTGTAGCAACGTTTACCACGTCTTTAATCCTTACTAAAACGTATTGAATCATAGTAATACGTAACGAATTGTGACAGACACGTAGTAAAACGTATTTATAACGGGCAGTACTATCGCGTACCATTTGCGTTGAAAGTCTGCTTAGCGTGCGCGCACATTTCAAAATATACTTGCAAATATTATATAAATATTGCATTCCTGAGAGGGTGATATGAAAAATGTTCACCGCGAGATATATGAATATCGACCGAGGCGCTAGCCGAGGTCTATATTCATATTTCGAGGGGTGAACATTTTTCATATCGCCCTCTCGGGAATGCAATGTTTATTTTATTATACCGAAAGTTTATAAGGGTCAAAACATTTACTGGAAAATCAACATAATTTATTTAACATTAAAAAGTAATTACTGACCAAATAATGATTACAGAATTAAAGAGTATTTACTTGTTATGGCGACTTTGCTGTGTAATAAGACTTTTTTGAAAGATTTAGTCGAGACGTTTACATATCGCTGACACCTACAGTGTATTTATTGTAATATTTCAACATTGCGTCAATCAGTAACATTCGAAAACTTTCTTTTTTTAAACGAAACGTATAAGTGTGAGTACTCATTTTCTAAGTTAGATCATTTCCAATCTCATGGTGGTAGTTTCGATTCAACATTAGATGAAAAGTTGTTTTCGAAATATTTTACACGTAGCATAAAAAAGAAAATTCTGCCGGATTCGCACTTGCAAGGGCACCAGAAAAGGGTAATTTAATCCTGAAGTATAATTATATAAGCGCCTCGTCTGAAAATTTATCGACTCAGTCTTTTAATCAATGCATAAAAGTATCAATCTCTCAACGGGTGATATGAAAAAATAATATCACATGCGCAGAAAAGCAAAATAACGGTGTTGCGCATGTGATATGAAATCACGGATCATATCACCTGCGCAGAAATTGAAAATAACGGTTTCGCGCATGAGTTATAAACTCATTTGGGAATATGATATAATATTCAAGTTAAACTAATGGGAAATTTGCATTGGGCATTTATGTGAGGTATAATAAAATAATATGCAGGCAAGCGTAAATATATACGTCTACCTGTATTTTTTTATACATGCACGCGTAAATATGTAGATGCGCGCTAATATGTACGTGCGCGTGTATACGCGCACTTGTATATACGCGTGCGCATATAAATTTGCGCATGCAAGTGCATATATGCGTGCACGCATCTTTATTAGAGTACCCAGAATTACACGTGCACACGAAAAATTATACGTCCACGTATATATTTACGCGTATACTGATAAATATAAAGGCGCATTCGTATATATACAAGCATCCAGAAGTACGCGTTCACGCGTAGAGTAATATGTTCATGTATATATTTACGCGTAAACTTGTAAATATATAGGTGCACGCGTATATTTAAATGCGACTAGAATGTGCGTGCACGCGTAAATACATATGTCAACGTGTATGTTTTCATACGTGCACGCGTAAATTTTAGGTGCACGCATATATGAACATGAACACGTAAATTTATAAGTACATGCGTAATAACAAGTGCACGGATATATACACGCGCAAGTCTATATAAGCGTGCACTTACATAATTACGCGTGCACATATAAAAATATACAAGTGGACGTATATATTTAAACATGCATGGATATGTTTATACGTGCACGTTTATTCTGAAATTTGTGCTCAAACAAAACAGATTTTCGACCCAATGGTACAACTATACAGTACTTAGTAAAACGTTAAACCTTATTAGAAACCAAAGTAAAACTTTGGCAATCAGTAGGGGTGGAAAACTGACATTGTGACTGGGGCATAGGATAGATAATCGGTGTGACTGGGGCATAAAATAGATAAACAGTGTAACTGGAGAATTAGACAGATAATCAGTGTGACTGGGCATCAGATAGTTAATCGGTGTGACTGAGGCACAAGATAGATAATCGGTGTGACTTGGGCATAAGACAGATAATCAGTGTGACTGGGAAAAAAGATAGTGTGACTGGGGCATAAGATAGGATCAGTGTGATTGGGGCATAAGATAGATAATCAGTGTGACTGGGGCATAAGATAGATAATCAGTGTGACTGGGGCATAAGATAGATAATCAGTGTGACTGGGGCATAAGATAGATAATCAGTGTGACTGGGCCGTAAGATAGATAATCAGTGTGACTGGGGCGTAAGATAGATAATCAGTGTGACTGGGGCATAAGATAGATAATCGGTGTGACTGGGCCACAAGATAGATAATCATTGTGACTGGGGCACAAGATAGATAATCGGTGTGACTGGGGCAAAAGATAGGTATAATCAGTGTGACTGGGGCATAAGATAGATAATCAGTGTGACTGGGGCGTAAGATAGATAATCAGTGTGACTGGGGCATAAGACAGATAATCAGTGTGACAGGGGCAAAAGATAGATAATCAGTTTGACTGGGGCACAAGATAGATAATCAGTGTGACTGGCGCACAAGATAGATATCAGTGAGACTGGGGCACAAGACAGATAATCAGTGTGACTGGGGCACAAGAAAGATAACCAGTGTGACTGGGGCACAAGATAGCTAATCAGTGTGACTGGGGCACAAAATCAGTGTGGTTGGGGCATAAGATAGATAATCGGTGTGACTGGGGCATAAGATAGATAATCGGTGTGACTGGGGCAAAAGATAGATAATCAGTGTGACTGGGGCATAAGATAGTGTGACTGGGGCATAAGATAGATAATCAGTGTGCCTGGGCCGTAAGATAGATAATCAGTGTGACTGGGGCATAAGATAGAAATCAGTGTGACTGGGCCGTAAGATAGATAATCAGTGTGGATGGGGCACAAGATAGATAATCAGTGTGACTGGGGCGTAAGATAGATAATCAGTGTGACTGGGCCGTAAGATAGATAATATGTGTGACTGGGGCGTAAGACAGATAATCAGTGTGACAGGGGCGTAAGATAGATAATCAGTGACTGGGGCATAAGGTAGATAATCAGTTTGACTGGAGCATAAGATAGATAATCAGTGTGACTGGGGCACAAGATAGATAACCAGTGTGACTGGGCCGTAAGATAGATAATCATTGTGACTGAGTCGTAAGATTGATAATCATTGTGACCAGGGCGTAGGATGGATAATCAGTGTGACTGGGGCGTAAGACAGATAATCGGTGTGACTGGGCCACAAGATAGATAATCGGTCTGACTGGGGCATAAGATAGATAATCAGTGTGACTGGGCCGTAAGATAGATAATCAGTGTGACTTGGGCATAAGACAGATAATCAGTGTGACTGGGGCATAAGATAGATAATCAGTGTGACAGGGGCAAAAGATAGATAATCAGTTTGACTGGGGCATAAGATAGATAATCAGTGTGACTGGGGCTTAAGGTAGATAATCGGTGTGACTGGAGCATAAGATAGATAATCAGTGTGACTGGGGCACAAGATAGATAACCAGTGTGACTGGGGCACAAGATAGCTAATCAGTGTGACTGGGGCACAAAATAGATAGTGTGGCTGGGGCATAAGATAGATAATCGGTGTGACTGGGGCATAAGATAGATAATCGGTGTGACTGGGGCAAAAGATAGATAATCAGTGTGACTGGGGCATAAGATAGTGTGACTGGCACATAAGATAATCAGTTTGACTGAGCCGTAAGATTGATAATCAGTGTGACTGCAACATAAGATAGAAATCAGTGTGACTGGGCTGTAAGATAGATAATCAGTGTACTGAGGCGTAAGATAGATAATCAGTGTGACTGGGGCATAAGATAGATAATCAGTGTGACTGGGGCGTAAGATAGATAATCAGTGTGACTGGGGCATAAGATAGATAATCAGTGTGACAGGGCCGTAAGATAGATAATCAATGTGACTGGCACATAAGATAGATAATCAGTTTGACTGAGCAGTAAGATTGATAATCAGTGTGAATGGGGCAAAAGATAGATAATCAGTGTGACTGGGGCATAAGATAGATAATCGGTGTGACTGGGGAAAAAGACAGATAATCAGTGTGACTGGGGCATAAGATAGTGTGACTGGCACATAAGATAATCAGTTTGACTGAGCCGTAAGATTGATAATCAGTGTGACTGCGGCATAAGATAGAAATCAGTGTGACTGGGCCGTCAGATAGATAATCAGTGTACTGAGGCATAAGATAGATAATCAGTGTGACTGGGGCATAAGATAGATAATCATTGTGACTGGGGCGTAAGATAGATAATCAGTTTGACTGGGGCATAAGATAGATAATCGGTGTGACTGATGCAAAAGATAGATAATCGGTGTGACTGGAGCACAAGATAGATTTGACCAGTGTGACTGGGGCACAAGATAGATATCAGTGAGACTGGGGCACAAGATAGATAACTGGTGTGACTGGGGCATAAGATAGATAATCAGTGTGACTGGAGCACAAGATAGATATGATCAGTGTGACTGGGGCACAAGATAGATAATCAGTGTGACTGGCGCACAAGATAGATATCAGTGAGACTGGGGCACAAGATAGATAATCGGTGTGACTGGGGCATAAGATAGATAATCAGTGTGGTTGGGGCATAAGATAGATAATCGGTGAGACTGGGGCACAAGATAGATAATCGGTGTGACTGGGGCATAAGATAGATAATCGGTGTGACTGGGGAAAAAGATAGATAATCAGTGTGACTGGGGCATGAGATAGTGTGACTGGCACATAAGATAATCAGTTTGACTGAGCCGTAAGATTGATAATCAGTGTGACTGCGGCATAAGATAAAAATCAGTGTGACTGGGCCGTAAGATAGATAATCAGTGTACTGAGGCGTAAGACAGATAATCAGTGTGACTGGGGCATAAGATAGATAATCAGTGTGACTGGGGCGTAAGATAGATAATCAGTGTGACTGGGGCGTAAGATAGATAATCAGTGTGACTGGGGCGTAAGATAGATAATCAGTGTGACTGGGCCGTAAGATAGATAATCAGTGTGACTGGCACATATGATAGATGATCAGTTTGACTGAGCCGTAAGATTGATAATCAGTGTGACTTGGGCAAAAGATAGATAATCCGTGTGACAGGGGCATAAGATAGATAATCAGTGTGACAGGGGCATAAGATAGATAATCAGTGTGACTGGGGCATAAGATAGATAATCAGTGTGACAGGGCCGTAAGATAGATAATCAGTGTGACTGGCACATAAGATAGATAATCAGTTTGACTGAGCCGTAAGATTGATAATCAGTGTGACTGGGGCAAAAGATAGATAATCGGTGTGACAGGGGCATAAGATAGATAATCGGTGTGACAGGGGTATAAGATAGTTAATCGGTGTGACTGGGGCATAAGATAGATAATTGGTGTGACTGGGGCATAAGATAGATAATCGGTGGGGTTGGGGCATAAGATAGATAATCGGTGTGACTGGGGCACAAGATAGATAATCAGTGTGACTGGGGCACAAGATAGATATGATCAGTGTGACTGGGACACAAGATAAATATGATCTGTGTGACTGGGGCACAAGATAGATATGATTAGTCTGACTGGGGCACAAGATAGATAATCAGTGTGACTGGGGCACAAGATAGATATGATCAGTGTGACTGGGGCACAAGATAGATATGATCAGTGTGACTGGGGCACAAGATAGATAATCAGTGTGACTGGCACACAAGATAGATATGATCAGTGAGACTGGGGCACAAGATAGATAATCATTCAGAGTCAAGTATCCTGGTAATACTTTTCGGTGGTTTAACTGAAGAGAAGCAGTTTGTATTTCACTTAGTTCACTGTATGGATTCCTTACATTTTTCCGAGGTAAACTAAATACAAATGTATATACAGGTGTGCTAACATCCTGTTTCATGGTATTTCGACTACATTCAAGACAACAAAAATGTACAATTATATAACATGTCAATGCGTTTTAGAATCAAAATACTGTCAATATTTCTACATCTATAATTCCCCTAGGTTAAATGTTGCTTAAAGTCTGAACAGAATTGTAGCATGAGGATTTCAGTCATTTCTTAAAAGTTACAAAATGATCAGTAGTTAAAAAGTTGCCTAATCTCTGCAATGACACCCACTGCTGTTACAGTTTATCTCTTCTGATATAGATAAGAACTGTTTGTAGATCCAACATCTGAGGTGACCTCCACGATTCTGAAGAAACTGATCTCCTGTCATCGCTCATGGCTGCCTGACATGATGGGATTAAAAAGGCAGTCCTCCCAAAAATTATTTATCCCTTAACAGGTTAGATAACCCACCATATACTTATTTTTCAGGACTAACAAAACATTTCTGTTCATTGCTTTAGGGATGGAAAACCAGAAAGAATATCTCGAAAAACAGTTATCCAAATTTGAAAGAATGACCGTTAAAATGATTGATAGACAGATGTATGTAAATGCAGGTGAGACTATGGTGGCTGATTTCTGCCATGTCGTGTTGGCGAGGCGAAAAACACGACAATATGAAAACTCAACAAACACCTTCTTTGTCGAGTTTTTATGTCTTTTTGTTTTCCTGTTGGTGGGGAGAAAACACAACACATTCTACGAGAAAACTCTAAAGTTTAGAGATTGTCAACACGATGGATATGTTGTGTTGGTGCTCCTTATTTGTCAGGCTGTCTTGTAGTCATGACTTTGCCCAACCTGCACAAAAACATGACCAAAACCTTATTTGTTGAGTTTTCGTATTTTCACCCCACCAACACCAAAACACGACAAATCATATTACTTTTCAAGTTTTTGTTTTGGCATCTGCCTTCTTGTATGTGAATGCTATTGTCCTTCTGGCAGAAAATCAAGAAAATTTGCAAAAGTTAAAATGCATCATATAACTGTGGAAAATAAATGATTTGTCTATAAATTATAGTAAAAATAATATTGTACATTTTCAACCAAAGTCCACGAGCATGTACTATTTTCAAATGTGGTGACTGTACTAAAGAAACTATTGGTAAGTATATTTGTCTAGGAATTGTTTTACACGAACATTTTGATTTTAATATTACAGCTAAACAAGTACCCCAAAGTACAAGCCGTGCTTTAGTTCATGTAAACCTGCAGGCGCTGTACCCTTTAACATTTATACTAAACTGTACGACTATATTGTCTAGTAATTTAGTACTGGACATCAACCTGGGGCTATATTAGTTTTGCTTTTGTGAATGTTGTCCATAATCCTGCTATGCGCTATTTTCTCAGAGTTGGCAAATACACGCCAAATGCAGCCATTGTAAGGGAAATGGGCTGTGAGCTGCCCATAATTTCGATGGAAATCGGTACATATTGGAGCCGTTTGGCTAACACAAACCAGTCTAAGTGAATAAACGCATTACACTATGGGCTAATTTCAAATTGTGTAATTATAACAAACACAGATATTTGGGTGTGGAATACTTGTCCCGCCCCCACCCCCAGCCCCAACTACTACGCATCTGTTTAGCCCTTTTTCCATAGTCAGTATATATCACGACGCAGACACTGATTATACATGATTTGCATAAATTTTTTTAGAACTACAAGTATTTAGTTACAAACTGACAGTGACATATGTTAGGCAAAGACAATGTGTTTAATGTCTAAACATTTTCTTGAATGAATGTAGCATAATGCACAGTACTTGAATATTAAGTTGAGTTTAGACCTCATTTAACATTTTGTTTCTACAGTGTAAGATAATTGCTTATCTGTATTTCTAAAACTATACTGAAAAGAGATTGACTGAATAAGTTTGCAGATGAAGTTTTGAAAACACATTAATTCAGGGCAGGCTAGTATAGTGTTCTATACTATAGTTTCAAGTTTATTTTATAGTCATCCAAAAAGGTCTTAGACCCATGTGGCATCAATAACAATATAGACAAACATGGCAATGTGCCGGTATGTTCAAGTAATGTCAATTTTAAACAAATATATCTCTAACATCGACAAATTTTGAAATTACTTTCTGTTTTATTACAGTTGTAGATGGTTGGAAAATGTGGCCTCTGCAGTACTAACAAAGTTTTACTATGAATATGACCTACTGCAGTACTAACAAAGTTTTACTATGAATATGACCTACTGCAGTACTAACAAAGTTTTACTATGAATATGACCTACTGCATCACTACCAAAGTTTTACTATGAATATTACTAACAAAGTTTTACTATGAATATGACCTACTGCAGTACTTACAAAGTTTTACTACGAATATGACCTACTGCAGCACTAACAAAGTTTTACTATGAATATGCAGCACTTACGAAGTTTTACTATGAATATGACCTACTGCAGTACTAACAAAGTTTTACTATGAATATGACCTACTGCAGCACTAACAAAGTTTTACTATGAATATGCAGCACTAACAAAGTTTTACTATGAATATGCAGCACTAACAAAGTTTTACTATGAATATGCAGCACTAACAAAGTTTTACTATGAATATGCAGCACTAACAAAGTTTTACTATGAATATGCAGCACTTACAAAGTTTTACTATGAATATGACCTACTGCATCACTACCAAAGTTTTACTATGAATATTACTACCAAAGTTTTACTATGAATATTACCTACTGCAGCACTAACAAAGTTTTACTATGAATATGCAGCACTAACAAAGTTTTACTATGAATATGCAGCACTAACAAAGTTTTACTATGAATATGCAGCACTAACAAAGTTTTACTATGAATATGCAGCACTAACAAAGTTTTACTATGAATATGACCTACTACAGCACTAACAAAGTTTTACTATGAATATGACCTACTGCAGTACTAACAAAGTTTTACTATGAATATGCAGCACTAACAAAGTTTTACTATGAATATGACCTACTGCAGCACTAACAAAGTTTTACTATGAATATGACCTACTGCAGCACTAACAAAGTTTTACTATGAATATGCAGCACTTACAAAGTTTTACTATGAATATTACCTACTGCAGCACTACCAAAGTTTTACTATGAATATTACCTACTGCAGCACTAACAAAGTTTTACTATGAATATGACCTACTGCAGTACTAACAAAGTTTTACTATGAATATGCAGCACTAACAAAGTTTTACTATGAATATGACCTACTGCAGCACTAACAAAGTTTTACTATGAATATGACCTACTGCAGCACTAACAAAGTTTTACTATGAATATGCAGCACTTACAAAGTTTTACTATGAATATTACCTACTGCAGCACTACCAAAGTTTTACTATGAATATAACCTACTGCAGCACTAACAAAGTTTTACTATGAATATGACCTACTACAGCACTAACAAAGTTTTACTATGAATATGCAGCACTAACAAAGTTTTACTATGAATATGCAGCACTAACAAAGTTTTACTATGAATATGCAGCACTAACAAAGTTTTACTATGAATATGACCTACTACAGCACTAACAAAGTTTTACTATGAATATGACCTACTGCAGTACTAACAAAGTTTTACTATGAATATGCAGCACTAACAAAGTTTTACTATGAATATGACCTACTACAGCACTAACAAAGTTTTACTATGAATATTACCTACTACAGCACTAACAAAGTTTTACTATGAATATGCAGCACTAACAAAGTTTTACTATGAATATGCAGCACTAACAAAGTTTTACTATGAATATGCAGCACTAACAAAGTTTTACTATGAATATTACCTACTGCAGTACTAACAAAGTTTTACTATGAATATGCAGCACTAACAAAGTTTTACTATGAATATTACCTACTGCAGTACTAACAAAGTTTTACTATGAATATGCAGCACTAACAAAGTTTTACTATGAATATTACCTACTGCAGTACTAACAAAGTTTTACTATGAATATGACCTACTGCAGCACTAACAAAGTTTTACTATGAATATGCAGCACTAACAAAGTTTTACTAGGAATATTACCTACTGCAGTACTAACAAAGTTTTACTATGAATATGCAGCACTAACAAAGTTTTACTATGACTATTACCTACTGCAGTACTAACAAAGTTTTACTATGAATATGCAGCACTAACAAAGTTTTACTATGAATATGACCTACTGCAGTACTAACAAAGTTTTACTATGAATATGCAGCACTAACAAAGTTTTACTATGAATATAACCTACTGCAGTACTAACAAAGTTTTACTATGAATATGACCTACTGCAGCACTAACAAAGTTTTACTATGAATATGCAGCACTAACAAAGTTTTACTATGAATATGACCTACTGCAGTACTAACAAAGTTTTACTATGAATATGACCTACTGCAGCACTAACAAAGTTTTACTATGAATATGCAGCACTAACAAAGTTTTACTAGGAATATTACCTACTGCAGTACTAACAAAGTTTTACTATGAATATGCAGCACTAACAAAGTTTTACTATGACTATTACCTACTGCAGTACTAACAAAGTTTTACTATGAATATGCAGCACTAACAAAGTTTTACTATGAATATGACCTACTGCAGTACTAACAAAGTTTTACTATGAATATGCAGCACTAACAAAGTTTTACTATGAATATAACCTACTGCAGTACTAACAAAGTTTTACTATGAATATGACCTACTGCAGCACTAACAAAGTTTTACTATGAATATGCAGCACTAACAAAGTTTTACTATGAATATTACCTACTGCAGTACTAACAAAGTTTTACTATGAATATGCAGCACTAACAAAGTTTTACTATGAATATGACCTACTGCAGTACTAACAAAGTTTTACTATGAATATGCAGCACTAACAAAGTTTTACTATGAATATGACCTACTGCAGTACTAACAAAGTTTTACTATGAATATGCAGCACTAACAAAGTTTTACTATGAATATTACCTACTGCAGTACTAACAAAGTTTTACTATGAATATGACCTACTGCAGTACTAACAAAGTTTTACTATGAATATGACCTACTGCAGCACTAACAAAGTTTTACTATGAATATGACCTACTGCAGCACTAACAAAGTTTTACTATGAATATGACCTACTGCAGCACTAACAAAGTTTTACTATGAATATTACTAACAAAGTTTTACTATGAATATGACCTACTGCAGTACTAACAAAGTTTTACTATGAATATGACCTACTGCAGTACTAACAAAGTTTTACTATGAATATGACCTACTGCAGCACTAACAAAGTTTTACTATGAATATTACTAACAAAGTTTTACTATGAATATTACTAACAAAGTTTTACTATGAATATGACCTACTGCAGTACTAACAAAGTTTTACTATGAATATGACCTACTGCAGCACTAACAAAGTTTTACTATGAATATGACCTACTGCAGCACTAACAAAGTTTTACTATGAATATTACTAACAAAGTTTTACTGTGAATATGACCTACTGCAGCACTAACAAAGTTTTACTATGAATATTACTAACAAAGTTTTACTATGAATATGACCTACTGCAGTACTAACAAAATTTTACTATGAATATGACCTACTGCAGTACTAACAAAGTTTTACTATGAATATGACCTACTGCAGCACTAACAAAGTTTTACTATGAATATTACTAACAAAGTTTTACTATGAATATGACCTACTGCAGTACTAACAAAGTTTCACTATGAATATGACCTACTGCAGCACTAACAAAGTTTTACTATGAATATGACCTACTGCAGCACTAACAAAGTTTTACTATGAATATTACTAACAAAGTTTTACTATGAATATGACCTACTGCAGCACTAACAAAGTTTTACTATGAATATGACCTACTGCAGCACCAACAAAGTTTTACTATGAATATGACCTACTGCAGCACTAACAAAGTTTTACTATGAATATTACTAACAAAGTTTTACTATGAATATGACCTACTGCAGTACTAACAAAGTTTTACTATGAATATTACCTACTGCAGCACTACCAAAGTTTTACTATGAATATGACCTACTGCAGTACTAACAAAGTTTTACTATGAATATGACCTACTGCAGTACTAACAAAGTTTTACTATGAATATGACCTACTGCAGCACTAACAAAGTTTTACTATGAATATTACTAACAAAGTTTTACTATGAATATGACCTACTGCAGCACTAACAAAGTTTTACTATGAATATTACTAACAAAGTTTTACTATGAATATGACCTACTGCAGTACTAACAAAGTTTTTCTATGAATATGACCTACTGCAGCACTAACAAAGTTTTACTATGAATATGCAGCACTAACAAAGTTTTACTGTGAATATGACCTACTGCAGCACTAACAAAGTTTTACTGTGAATATGACCTACTGCAGCACTAACAAAGTTTTACTATGAATATGACCTACTGCAGCACTAACAAAGTTTTACTATGAATATGACCTACTGCAGTACTAACAAAGTTTCACTATGAATATGACCTACTGCAGCACTAACAAAGTTTTACTATGAATATGACCTACTGCAGCACTAACAAAGTTTTACTATGAATATTACTAACAAAGTTTTACTATGAATATGACCTGCTGCAGCACTAACAAAGTTTTACTATGAATATGACCTACTGCAGCACTAACAAAGTTTTACTATGAATATGACCTGTACTAACAAAGTTTTACTATGAATATGACCTAGTTTTTGTATCCTGATGATCAAATTGACCAAAACTTGTAAAATTCATCTAACGGAACTTCTTTGGACACTTGTCCTTGTGAAGTCATTTGACCAGCTATTTTTTTGTATTTATTGGGTTTCAAGTTGCACCAGGACAGTATAGATTACCTGGCAATTTTGCATGGTGAATGATACCGTAGATGTTCCTTTTAACTAGTCGTCCTAGAAATAAAAGGTCGCAAGTGAAAAACAGTACTATTGAGAAAACAGAAAGAAACTATACATTTTGTTTCATTATACCCGTCCCTAGATTTGCCACTGTAATGCCACCCTTTTCAATGGTGGAGTATTTAGACAATTTTCCACCAAAATGCCACCTAAAATGACACCAAAATGGTGAAAAAATGAACAGGACAGTGGCAAACCCGTTTTACACTAAATTCCACCTCTTTCCACTTGTGAACACCTTTAGGTGGCAATAAGTGGAGTATTTAGACAGTTTTACACCAATATGCCCCCATTATGGTGAAAAATTTGTTTGCCACTTAATTCCACCAATAGCCACCTTCACGGTGGCAGTAAGTGGAGTATTTAGACAAATTACCACTTAAATGCCACCATTATGGTGTAAAAATATTTTCCACTAAACGCCACTTACTTCCACATATCGCCACCTAACAGGTAGCAGTAAGCAGACAAAATTTCACCAAAACGCCACTATGGTGGCAGTCCTATTTTCCACTAAATGCCACCAAATAGCTGGCAATATTAGGAAAATACGTCGCAACTAGTGGAAATTGGCTGCACCTGCTGAATCTGAAAAAACTCAGTAGTAAGCAAAAATCAAATTATATTAATATATTTTTTATTTTTATGAAAAATCAAAGACTCTTCACAAGAAATCACAAAAGATCTGAACACGAGGATCAGGATGTTGTCAATGCAGTCTTATTTTTTCATATTCCAGGATGGCTTAAGTAGATGGCGAATGACTCTCCAAATTTCACTCCTTTAGATGTAGGGCCATTTTTCCAGCACACAGTCTGTAACAGCAAACCATACAATGTCATCTATTAATAGATATATTTTTCTAACATTCTGAATAATTTTGCAGAAAATTGTAAATTTCCTCTAGAAAATATATGAAATCAAAAGACAAAACTGTAACTCACTGACATAACAAAGAACTCTACAAACTTAATCTATGCCAAAAACTGTGAAATCATTTAAACTCGCTGGCATCAAATTTCAAGCAAACGTAGAAAAAGGACTGTTTCACGCCGGCTTTAATTCGCACATTTTCAATTTATAAATGAAAAAATAAATAACAGCGCGGTCTTAAATTCACCCATCGGTTCTAGCCCGAAAATAAAAATGATTTCACAGTAATATGCAACATCTTTATTATAACTATGAAAAGTTTCATCAAAATCTACATTGTAGAACAAATTCTATTCACTCAAACGGTTACATTGTTTTGTGGAAATATATGCATCTTGAATCAATAACAAGAACTTGAGAATTGATGAAAGATGTGGAAGCACAATTACTCTAAGGTGATTTACACTTGTGTCAAATTTCATGAATATTTATCAATGGATTACTTGTTATGTAGGAATTTATGGATTGAAAATCAATTAAAGGGCAATAACTTTGGTTACTGAAGTGATCCTGATGGAAATTGCACATGCACATGTCCTGTAGTGATCTACATTTTGTAAAGTTTCATGAAGATCCATCAATAGATGCAGGAAAAATCCCTATTTTTAACCAAATCAAGGGGAAATTCTTCTTTTATTAGGTAAATAATTGAGCAGTGTTAATGAGCTTATAATAATTACATGAGGTTTAGTGATTCTATAGACAAAGCTATAAAAATATTATTCCAATTACAAGCATTTTCAGTTAATCCGACGGACAGATAAAAAAGAAAGGACAACGCCAAAAATAATATCTCTCCGTCTTTGGCAAAAGGTAGTAATAGCACTTGGGTTTTTCATCACATTTATAATTAATATTTATCATATAATATGCCAGGAATTTCTATTAATTGGTGTATTTCTTTAAAAAAATAAGGGTTATTTAAACATTAGCTTTTATAAAAACATATAATATTTACCTGATTCAAAATTATCTTGATATGTTTCTTTTATGCAGTAATAAGCTGTGTGCTGCTCAGGTATATACAGTCAGGCAGGCATATCATGTCACAAAGTTGCACTTTTTTCACAGAAGGTACCTGGTATGAACAGTTTAAAGTACATATTGTATCCTAAGTGCTAATCAATAATGTAAAAAATTACAAAATGATACAATTTTACAAACAGTGTTATAAAACATGATTGAGCTATATTCCAGAAAATATATCTGGGATTTATCCATCTGCCAAACTTCCTAAGACAAAGAAGGAGATTTTTTGACTTAAATTCAAAGCAGTTTGGTAAATGTTGTTTCAAATTCAAGTATTTGTTAAGAGTAATTAAGACAATGTTAAAGACAGTAATAATTAAAAAAAACATAAACAGTATAATATTGTTACCTCTCACAATGTGTTTCCAGTTTCTCCCAGGCTGACTCATCAAATGCCAGATTTCAAAATTTGATATTACTACACAGATAAATTGATTCCACACATACACTTTCTTGGTCAGCTAAAGAAGGTGTCAAATCCTTAAGTTGAAAAGCTATTGTAAAAACATCCATTTTATAAACACTTCTCTTTTTTTTTTAATTAATGAAGAGAATAGGCAAGAACTATTTCTTTGCATCTGCCCTGATGTTTGCCTGCATATATAAATCTTAACTGACCCAAATTCCACCTGGGGTTGTTTCTATACATTTGTGTGGGAGCTTGTAACTTGATCTATCATTAATCTTATCTTTAACCAGCTTTCTGTCATGCAGAAATAATACACTGCAGACACATTTAAAAATGATCTTTTCAGATTCAGCTAGTACAGCCAATTTCCACTAGTTGCCACCTATTTTCCACCTTTTCTGTCTTTCATTGAATATAATGCAAAGCTATAATAAGCAATAAATATTCTGTCTCACAAAAGAACGAATATTCAAATTTTCTGTATACCATTCTGAATATTATTTTTGTCCAGCTAGAGTCAGCATAGACTTATTCTGATTTTAATGAAACCCTTTGAAGAAGGAGCCTGGGTATACTGTTTTGCAGATGTTGGTCAGTCTGTCGGTCATTTGGTATGTTGACCAATTGGTTTCCGGATGATAACACAAGAATGCTTGGGCCTAAGATCATGAAACTTTATATGTAGGTTGGTCATGACCAGCAGTGACCCATATTGACTTGGAGGCCAGTAGGTCAAAGGTCAAAATCACAGCGACCTGGAACAGTTAAACAGTTTTCAGATGATAACTCTAATACTCTTGAGCCTAGGATCATGAAAGTGAATGGGAAGGTTGAACATAGCTAGCAGATAACTCCTATAGATTTTTAGTTCAGTAGGTCAAAGGTCAAGGTCACAGTGAGCTGGAACAGTTAAGCTGTTTCCAGATGTTAGTTTGAGAACTCTTTGACCTAGGATCATGAAACTACATAGGGAGGTTGATCATGACCGGCAGAGGACCCCTACTGATTTTGAGGTCAGTCAGTGGTCAAAGGTCTAGGTCACATTGACCCAGAACACTAGAACTTTTTTTGCCCAATAACTAGAGAATGCTTTGGTCTAAGATCACATTTCATACAGAAGTCACTTATGACTGGTAAATGGCCCATAATTATTGATTTAAAGGTAGTACATCAAACGTCCAGTGCACAGTGACCAAATGATTCCTGTTTCTTGTACAGTTACTGAACGCATCAAATGGGGGGCGGGGAGCATTTTGTTTTCTACGAGCTGTTGTCAATGTGCAGTTTTAGCAAAGTCAGGTTCCGTGTCAATTAGGCCTGAAGTCCATTATACCTTGATTTCAACCTGAGTCCATGTGAAGATTTTTGTACAGGGTAATCCAATGTCTTACAGTTCTCTTTTAAATCAAACATCACAAAAATTTCTAAGTTATTTTTCCACCTATTCGCCACCAAGAAAATTTGCTAAGTCCCTATTTTCCACTAAACGCCACTCGATTTCCACCATGAAAAAAAACTATGTTCTACTTTCCACCAATTTTACACCTTTCTACCACCATAAAGAAAAACTATGTTCAAATTTACACCTAATGCCACCTAAATGCCACCAAAATAAAGTGGCTTTTGGTGGCAAATTTACCACTTAGGTGAAAAAAGAGCTGAATTACACCAAACGCCAACTAATGCCACCTATTTCCACCAACTGCCACCCTTTTTTCATGGAAATAAGTGGCAAAGAGTGGCATTAGGTGGCAAATCTAGGGACGGGTCTAAGATTTCTCAACAAACTGGTCGTATCCATATGGTAACTTCCTGTAATATCCTCATTGCAAAAGCTTTTAAATTCAGACAGAACTGACTGTCATATACTCGTCAAGCTAATCATGATATTTATGCAATTTTTCATACACCTTTTTCAGTTTCAATAATGAAAGGTCGTATCTGCTACTTACGACCTATTTACTATATAATTAAAGTATCCAAAATCACATAATATGCAGTCTTAAAAGGTTGTAAGTGGCAGATACAACCTTTTTTTTCAGTAGGTATCTCTAAAACCTACTGAAAACTGGGTCGTAATTAACAGATTTGACCTTATATTATCAACAAAATATAATTTTTGATTAAATAAACAGGGTCACATAATCATGATTTTATGTTCAAGTTATGGGCTTTTCAATGCAGATTCCAAAAATATATAGGTCATGGAAGGTCATAAGTAACAGTTACAACATATATCTCTGTACGCCAAAATTCAGGCTCAGAGCACCAACTACCTTCTGCAAGCTAGCTGGTTGGCTTCCTCTCATGATGATCCAAGCAGAGCTTATATGCTGGCAGTAAGGGGCAAGTGACGCTAAGTCAATGACCTTAAACATACAGTCAAACAGGCCCTTCCATCTTGTTTTGACAAAGATATATTTAAAAATAACTGAAAATTTGAAATAAGGGTCAGTGAGGACAAAAAAGGTATCACAAAATGTGTAACAGCAACCTCTATTTTTTACACTCTCGACTCAAATGAGTTCATGAAAAGACAACTCTTGACTTTTAACACATTTTTATTTTTTCACTGACTTTTTGTGTGACAGTCTTATAAAATCTACTTCTATATCAACAGATTTCTCCTTATGGAACTTAAGGGTGTTTTTAATGTCAAATTTGAGTTGTGCAATGAATTCTATTTCCACATCCCACTCAGCAGCCTTTTTCATGATATGCTGAAAAACAGAAGTACAACAACAAATTAAGAACTCAAAACTAAATAGATATGAATATTATTTATCTTTGGTTCTCTGTGATAATACAGTGGTTGTGATTTCATACTTGTAATACTGGTAGTATGGGTACATGTAGTAAATGACTATAGTACAGGTAAATCTACAAATATTCAAACTTCTGGGTCTGATATGTACATATCACACTTTATGTCAAAAATGTGTGAAACTTCTGAAACATCAGATGCAGTGAAATTAAACCTGCACAAGTACCCTTATATGTAACTCGAATTCTCTTTATTTTAAATAAAACTGAAACATTAACAACTGGGGTTTTGTATCAACAGAAGATTCCTTATTTGAAAATGTTGATAGCATTTGGACTTTTGCTGCTCTTCACTGTAATGTAAAATTGGTCAAGCTTGCTTTAAAGCAGTTTACTAAAAGCTATCCTGTATCATTTTGAAATCAAAAAAACTTCGCTTGTACTTAAATGATGAGTTTGTCATGCAATGTACTTATTTCAGAATTCTATACTATGAAGAGGTTTATTGGAATCATAAACCACAACAAGGGGGCCATAATGGCCCTAAGTCACTCACCTGATCTTTGAAAATACACATGCCCCACTTGAACAAAATGAAGAGGACCCTATAGTGATGTTATCAACCAAGTGTGTGAAGATCCATCAAGCAAACCATCAGACAAAGTTGTTTACAGGTATTTTTAACTCTGGTGATCCCTAAAAGGGGGCTGAGTACTCCCATTTGTAAACAAGAGGGCCATAATGGCCCTATATCGCTCACCTGTTATCATTGCACTTAAGGACAAGAAGGTCAAAAAATCATAATCAAGATCAATCAAAAGAATTATGAGAAACATAGTTGAAATTTTCAAAGCTGCTATTGTGCAGACAATGTCAAAATAGCTAATTTTGGCCCTTTCAGGGGCCATAACTCTGGAACCCATTATGGGATCTGGCCAGTTAAAAAAAAGGAACCGAGATCTTATAGTGACACAAGTTTTGTGCAAGTTTGATTAAATTCAAATCATACATGAAGCTGCTATTGTGCAGACAAGGTCAAAATAGTTAATTTTGGTCCTTTCAGGGGCGATAACTCTGGAACACATTATAGGATCTGGCCGGTTCAAGAAAGGAACCGAGATCTTATGGTGACACAAGTTTTGTGCAAGTTTGATTAAATACAAATCATAAATGAAGCTGCTATAGTGCAGACAAGGTCAAAATAGCTAATTCTGGCCCTTTCAGGGGCCATCACTCTGGAATCCATAAAGGAATCTGGCCAGTTCAAGAAAGGAACCAAGATCTGATGGTGATACAAGTTGTGTGCAAGTTTGGTAAAAATCAAATCATAAATGAAGCTGCCGTTGTGCAGACAAGGTCAAAATAGCTAATTCTGGCCCTTTCAGGGGCCATAACTCTGGAACGTATAATGGAATCTGGCCAGTTCAAGAAAGGAACCAAGATCTTATGGTGATACAAGTTGTGTGGCAGTTTGGTAAAAATCAAATCATAAATAAAGCTGCTATTGTGCAGACAAGGTCAAAATAGCTAATTTTGGCCCTTTCATGGGCCATAACTCTGGAACCCATAAAGGGATCTGGCCAATTCAAGAAAGGAACCGTGATCTTATGGTGATACAAGTTGTGTGCACGTTTGGTTAAAATAAAATCATATATGAAACCACTATCGTGCAGACAAGAAATTGTTGACGCATGGACTGATGACGGACGAAGGGTGATCACAAAAGCTCACCTTGTCACTATGTGACAGGTGAGCTAAAAAATTGAGAAAAGACCTTATAATGATGTTACAGACCAAGTCTGATAAAATTCATCAAGCAGTTCATGAGAAGTTGTTAGAAAGTTTTTTTTTCTATTTTTAGCTCTAGTGGCTTCTAAAAGGGGCCATGTGCCCTAATTTGAATAAATTTGAGTGCAGGCCTTGAAGGGATACAATGTACTTCAAACCAAAGTTGGTGTAAGTCAGACAAAAAGCTTCAGAGAAGGAGATATTTCAGTTAAAATGTCAATGGAAGACGACCAAGTTCAGGTTCTAAAAAGTAAGTGTGATGACAGATACATCTGGAATTACCTCCCTTGTCAATGTTTTATGAAGGGAATACACAGTTTTATGTGTGAAATGCAACAAAATTTACCTCCCTTGCTGGTGTTTTGTAAAATGAATAAACAGCAGTAAATGATTGGTCCTACAGAGTTTAGCTCACTTATTGATGTTTTGTAAAGCAATTGAACGGCAGTAGATAATGGATCAAAACACCTTGTTGACATTTTGTAGTGTCAACAGTCAAGTATGACTGACTTGCCTTGTTGATGGTTTTTAAGTGAAGAAACAGTGATAAATCTTCAATAAATTATAATATATTACATCTCCTGTAGCTGTTTTGTGAAGTGACTAAATGGCTGTAAGTGATATACCCAGCAAGACATACCTTCCTTGTTGATATTTTGTGAAATGATATCAATAGCTGTAGACGAGTGATCAAGCATAGCTTACCGCCCTTGTTAAAACTTTGTGAGAGGAAATAACTGCTGTAGATAACAGATTCTACATAACAGACCTCACTTGTTGATGTTTTATGAAGTGAATAAAAAGTAGTTGAATATAAATCCAGCAGAACTTGACTCCTTTGTTAATGTTTTGCGCAGGGAATAAAAAAGCCGTTATAACAGATGTAACAAGGCTTACCTCCCTTACTGATGTTTTGTAAAGTGGATAGATCCTACAGGATTTACTCCCCACCTCCCTTACTGATGTTTTGTAAAGTGATACGCACTGGTAGAGGATAGATCCTACAGGATTTACTCCCCACCTCCCTTACTGATGTTTTGTAAAGTGGATAGATCCTACAGGATTTACTCCCCACCTCCCTTACTGATGTTTCGTAAAGTGATACGCACTGGTAGAGGATAGATCCTACAGGATTTACTCCCCACCTCCCTTACTGATGTTTTGTAAAGTGATACGCACTGGTAGAGGATAGATCCTACAGGATTTACTCCCCACCTCCCTTACTGATGTTTTGTAAAGTGATACGCACTGGTAGAGGATAGATCCTACAGGATTTACTCCCCACCTCCCTTACTGATGTTTTGTAAAGTGATACGCACTGGTAGAGGATAGATCCTACAGGATTTACTCCCCACCTCCCTTACTGATGTTTCTATGTCAGGTGACAGCTGTAGAATACAATTCAAGCATGACTCACCTCCCTTGTTGAAGTTTTGTGAAGAGAATAAACAGACGTAGAGGAGAGATCCAGTGCTGTCTTCAGAAAGATCATATCTATACCTGAAATATACCATAATCAAATACACCCAGGCCTGACTCAAATTACTATACATTAAAATTAACAAGAGCTGTCAGACGACAGCAACACTTGACTATTCAAAAGCTTTAGCACAATAAAAAGTTAAAATATATGTATTGGAAACATGTACACATAAAAAAGTACTATTAAGGGGTACAGAACTTTTCTTTACTATTATATAAAATGAGATAGCAGATTACACAAAATAAGTTCCTGGATCGAAAAAAGGAGCATAACTTAGTGAAAAGGCAAATCAGAGTTATGGGATCTGTGTCAAGTCAGTTCATCAGTCTGAATTAATTCCCACAAGTGGCTATTGAGATACCACCTTACATTAAAACTTGCTATGTCAAGAAAGGGAGTAACTTTGTAAACAAGAGGGTCATGATGGCCCTATATCGCTCACCTGTTATCATTGCACTTGAGGACAAGAAGGTCCTCAGAAAAAAAATCTAAGTCCAAAGGACAGGAACAACAAAGGGAAGAAATTTAACCAAAAAGAAAAAAAAATTCTTACAAGGTACAGATATGTCAAAATACACCTAAAAATTGGAGGTACCATCCATGTTGTACCACAGAAAAGTGGTCTCGGTTTTTCCCTACGGCCAATAATAAAAAAGTTACTAAAAATAAGCTATTTATAGTAACGTAAAAGGGAAGTAATTAAAAAATTTTCATTGTAAGTGAACAAAAGAAGGATCTGCCAAATAAATCTTTGACATAAATGAAATTTCAGATCAGTATCTTCATTAGTTACGGAGATATACCCATTTTAATTTGAAATAAAGGGAGGTAATTTGACATAAAATCAGTCCATAGTTATCTACCCTGATTGGCTCAGTCCAACTAATGACAATAATGAAATTTCAAATAAGTCCTATAAGTACTTACTGATATAAATCCATTTTGATTACAATCAGGGGAGGTAATCAGATATAAAATAACTCTAGAACCTACGATTGGATCTGATTTGTCATGGAATCCAAGATTTATTGTTGTTGAAGATATTTTGGAAGTTTGTATCAAATAAAACCATAAATGAAGTCTCTATATGGCTGCAAAAGCCAAAACAGCCATTTTTGGACCTTTAAGGGGCCATAACTCTGGAACCCATGATGGAATCAGGCCAGATCAAGAAAGGAACCAAGATCTTGTGGTGATACAAGTTGTGTGCAAGTCTGGTTAAAATCAAATCATAAATGAAACTGCTATTGTGCAGACAAGGTCAAAATAGCTAATTTTGGCCCATTTAGGGGCCATAACTCTGGAACCCATTACAGGATCTGGCCGGTTCAAGAAAGGAACCGAGATCTTATGGTGACACAAGTTTTGTGCAAGTTTGATTAAATTCAAATCATAAATGAAGCTGCTATTGTGCAGACAAGGTCAAAATAGCTAATTTTGGCCCTTTCAGGGGCCATAACTCTGGAACGCATAATGGAATCTGGCCAGTTCAAGGAAGGAACCAAGATCTTATAGTGATACAAGTTGTGTGCCAGTTTGGTAAAATTCAAATCATAAATAAAGCTGCTACTGTGCAGACAAGGTCAAAATAGCTAATTTTGGCCCTTTCAGGGGCCATAACTCTGGAACCCATAATGGAAAGGAACCGAGATCTTATGGTGATACAAGTTGTGTGCAAGTTTGGTTAAAATAAAATCATAAATGAAACCACTATCGTGCAGACAAGAAATTGTTGACGCACGGACGGACTGACGACGGACGAAGGGTGATCACAAAAGTTCACCTTGTCACTATGTGACAGGTGAGCTAAAAACAAAACAGAGTTATGGAACCTAACTCTGCATGTCAATTTATCACCTTGAACAATTGTGCAAAGTTTCAATACACTCCCGTAAGTGGTTACTGAGATATCTTCTTACATAGAAAAAACTGACTGTGATTCAATGCCAACCTAGAGCGCATGTATAAATTACAGACTCTGGTATATACCGGATTCAAGCAATTTGAAATGATACTCATTAATGTATATATTTTGTAACCATAGTAATACTAACCCTAACCTTCAGTCAGTATATTATACATATTATACACTAAATGCATGCAGACATGCAATAATTTGCGTATTTTTGATGTGCGCTCCAATTGAAAATCACTTCCGGACATGCACAGAAGACTTCAAAGCTCTGCAATGAGCAACATTGTAAAACAATAGGGTCATGATGGGTCATGATGACCCTATATCGCTCATCTGTTAAACTTGGCCTTGAAATCATCAAGATAAACATTCTGACCTAGTTTCATGAAGATAGGGTCATAAATATGGCCTCTACAGTGTTTTTACAGCGTTCTAGTTTTTAACCCCACATGACCAGTTTCCAACTTGGCCTAGGAATCATCAAGGTAAACATTCTTACGAAGTTTCATGAAGATTGGGTCATAAATATAGAGTGTTAACAAGCTTTTCCTTGGATTTGAGCGGGTGACCTAGTTTTTGACCCAATATGACCCAGTTTTGAATTTGGCCTAGGAATCATCAAGATAAACATTCTGACCAAGTTTCATGAAGATAGAGTCAGTAATGTGGCCTCAATAGTGTTAACAAGCTTTTCCTTTGATTTGACAGTATGACCTAGTTTTTGACCCCATATGACCCAGTGTTGAATTTGGCATAGGAATCCTCAAGATAAACATTCTGACCAAGTTTCAAGAAGATACAGTCATAAATGTGGCCTCTAGGGCATTAAAAAGCTCTTCCTTTGATTTGACCTAGTGGCCTAGTTTTTGACCCCACATGACTCAGTTTCAAACTTGGCCTCGAGATCATAAAGATAAACATTCTGTGCAAGTTTGTAGCAAATCAAAGCATAAATGAAACCTCTACCGTAGATACCCATGTATAATGCGCACCCGTGTATAATGCGCATCCCCGATTTTGGCCCGAAATCCTGGAAATAAAAAACATTTTTGGTCAATTTTGAGGTGGATGGAAAACGAAAGTAGAGTTTACATCGACACCGGTAATAAATTTTATCTCCGCGGTGGAGAGCAGTATCGGTCTCACGGTACTATCGATTTTTGTTTTCTCGAAAATAATAAACCAATAAATATTGTTTATTTGTTGTTTTACCTTTTAATTAACTATTTTGAATAAATAAACAGCAGCTGATTCAATATTTCGAATGTATTTTCAATGACATGTTCTCATTCAAACCAATAACAAAAGGTGTGATAGTCTTTTGTCACAAACAATACGATAATGTACCGGCAATTACGTTTAACTCGATGTCAATATTTGTTAAATTCTGTAAATTCTTAATTATAATCTAATGTTTAAAAATTAGTCACTATTGGAATAAGATGTTTTAGATAATACCTTTTTAAAGATCTAATGAAACTAGTTTTGGTTGAGAAAGTTAACCGAGCCAGTTTCCGTAACGCAATCTGTTTTGGAAAGCAACAAGTTTGCCCTTAATATATGGACACACACTAAAAATCAAGATGAGATCATTGATCAGGTACCTAATTGTTAAGGTCAACCATGAAGATCTGCTTGGCTCTTCATGCAGGTACTAAAGTCTAATTACTATTCTATTATTGATCCAATGATAGTCTTTTGAAGCTCCAGGGCCATAACTCTGTGAACTATGACTCAATCTCAAGGCAATATCAATACATTGATCAATTTCTGATCATTAAAATATGCTCTATATGGTCAAGATAATATTTGCTCTATAGTTACCGATGCCAACGCCAAAAAATAATTCTGACCCTTCAATGAAATGAAATGATGGCTCTAGACAGTAAGATTCTTTTTTATTATTGACTATGACTAGTTTTTGAGCCTGACCCAGTTTAACTTACCTAGATACAAGTAAAATTCGACAATTTTCATGAAGATCCATTGAAAATATGGTCTCTAGAGAGGTAAAAGTTTTATAATTTTAGACTACTGACCTAGTTTTTGACCGCAGTTGACCCATTTCAAATCTGACCTAGATATCATCAAGATGAACATCAGACCAATTTTCATACAGACCATGAAAATATGGCCTTAGAGAGGTCACAAGGTTTTTTATTATTTGACCTACTGACCTAGTTTTTGAAGGCACGTGACCCACTTTCAACTTGACCTAGATATCATCAGATGAACATCAGACTAATTTCATACAGATTCCATAAAAAATATGGCCTCTAGAGAGGTCACAAGGTTTTTCTATTATTTGACCTACTGACCTAGTTTTTGACCGCACATGACCCACTTTCGAACTTGACCTAGATATCATCAAGGTGAACATTCTGACCAATTTTCATGAAGATCTTGTGAAATATATGGCCTCTAGAGAGGTCACAAGGTTTTTCTATTTTTAGACCTACTGACCTAGTTTTTGATGGCACGTGACCCAGTTTCAAAACTGACCTAGATATCATCAAGGTGAACATTCTGACCAAGTTTCATGAAGATCTTGTGAAATATATGGCCTCTAGAGAGGTCACAAGGTTTTTCTATTTTTAGACCTACTGACCTAGTTTTTGATGGCACGTGACCCAGTTTCGAATTGAGATAGATATCATCAAGATGAACATTCTGACCAACTTTCATAAAGATCCCATGAAAAATGTGACCTCTAGAGTGGTCACAAGCAAAAGTTTACGGACGCACGGACGACGGACACCGCGCGATCACAAAAGTTCACCTTGTCACTTTGTGACAGGTGAGCTAAAAACAAAAACTGTCAGATTATTCCGAAATCCCAGATCAGATAACATTAAATACCAAATTTACCTACCTAGACACTGTCAACTGCAGGGGGTAGTTTTCGTGGGGCGCATTTTTCAGTCCCACTAAATTACAATTGCACGGTGAGACTCCTACACTAGTTCTTTCCAAAACACAGATGCAAGAGAGACTCAAAATGAACTTGAACTTTCTGAGCTTAAATAAGTTTGTTTATACTGATGTAAATTTCTGAACTATACTAAACAATACCTGCGTTATGTTTGGTTCCAAATGGTGGATTCATGATCACAGTATCAATGTTGCCTTTCAACCTTTCTGTGACCTCTGACCCCAGTGCTGCTACATCATGTTGCTCAGCCTCAATATTTTCCATCTCGAACTCCTCTATATTTTGTTGACAGATAGCTAGAGCATCTTCGTCAATGTCTATGGCAGTCACCTTTCTAGAAAAAATATATTGTATAAAACAACTGAAATAGTATACATATAACCATGAAACATTGGCTAACTAAACATACTTCTGCATCCCCTATATCTTTTTGTGACCATATACACCAGGGCTGATACAGGATTTTGCTTAAAGGGGAAGTGTCAGTGAGGAACACTTTCCAGAAAATTTCAAGCAGACACATTGAAATAATAAACTCTAGATAATGTCTACGCAAAAGTACTTGGGCACTCAGCTGTCTCATTAAGTTTTGAATTTCACATAAATTACACATACTAAAACACATGTTACACAGTCATTAAGGGAAGAGAGCCTAAAACTCCTAAAACATTACTCACATCTTTATTTAAGCTCACAATAATTATATGTTAGATGACTTTAGAGGAGATGTGTACTGTGTCCATGGCATTTGACTAAATACTAGTAGTCAACTTTTCATGTGTAAGTTTGTTTCATAGTATAAACAATGTCATAATGTCAGGTCCATTTATTACTTCCTATTGTTCATTTGTTTGATTTTTGTTTAACAACATATTCAGCAGCATTTCAGTTGTGTAATGGCCGTGGTATAAACTGTCAACCTTTAACCTGCTGGCAGCAAGTGATTTTGCCTTTCGACCAGTGCAGATCAAGATCAGCCTGCATATCAGTGTAAGCTGATCATGGTCTGCTCTGTTCGCTATTCAGTCAGTAAATTTTCAGTCAACAATCCTTTGAAAAATAAGTGGTATTGCCCAAATTGTATGATGGACCAGTCCATTTTAAAAGATTCCCAAAGCCAGTCTGATGTTTCTTCACATGAAATACTTCAACAACCCAACTGAGGTTTCAGACCCACAGCAGTGAGTGGCAAGCAATACAATGACTGTAACCACTTGGTTAGGGAGGCCCCTTATCATTTCATAGCCTTGACCTCTACCTACTGACCTAACCAGACATGCTCACTGTGCATTTATCATACTTAATTGCATCATACAATGTCATGTATCCCATAGATAATTTTGTTAATTTTTAATAATAAAGTATTGTACAATTATCATTTCATACTCACTTGGCACCTAGCATCACAGCCCCTATACTTAACACACCACAACCACAGCCCAGATCCAGGATGTTTTTACTTTCAATGTCATCATAGCGTGTGTGTATTGTGTGAAGCATACATGCTGGAATTTAATCAATTCTTTTTTATATACACTGCATATAAAATGTATCATATATTTAAAGATTTTCGAAGAGGAATTATATTTGTTGGTTTTTACTTCTTCAGTATTTGTACACAAAAAGGGAGAAACCCCCCACCCCCACCCCCGAGTTAGTTTCCTTCCCCCACCCAACACCCACAATTAAGTTTTTTCCTTTAAGTTTTTTGTACACAAAAATGAAGTAAACAAAAACAACTGTTTAGTTTTCTTTCCCCTGGTAACTTCTTCCTTGTTTTTGTACACAAAAAAGAGAAACAAACTAGAGCTGCTTTTGAGAAAAGCGCATGTCTCCCACAACTGCCTAATCATCTAGATTGGCATTTCTTCTCAATAATGTATCTGAGTCAACCATGCACCAAGACCTTTATCACTGGCATCAGTACTTTCAGTTCAAGGGCCATAATTACCTGCTAGTCAAATCGTTGAGTTACCTGCTAGTCAAATCATTGAGTTACCTGCTAGTCAAATCATTGAGTTACCAGCAATTCAAATCATTGAGTTACCAGTAATTCAAATCATTGAGTTACCAGCAATTCAAATTATTGTGTTACCAGCTAGTCAAATCATTGAGTTACCTGCTAGTTAAATCATTATATATTACCTGCTATATGTGGTGTAGTTGGATATTGTTCAAGCTTTATTTTTGGGTTCGCAAACACATCAACATCATCAAGGTAAGATTCCAGTTCCTTCAGTTTTAGAGCTTTTGCCATATTTTCTAGAAAATAAAAATATTTTTGATTTACAATATGTCATATAGGTACATATATATGCATTATAAAATGAATAATTATCAGAGATTGTTTCGGTACTTACTCCTGATTAAAATTGTAAAACTGATATTGGCAATCAAATACAACCTAAGCATTGCTCAGTTTCAAGATTTACTCTAAAGCAACCAATCAGATATTTCAGTTTCAAGACTAGTCTCCAATCTCATCTTTACAATTTTGGACCATAGTAAATGGTCTGATGAGGAGCAGTTTTCAGTGGTCTAGTGGTTGTGTGTGTCCAACAAAACTTCAGGTCAAAAGCTTGAAACCTTCAACTAAGATCACTAAAATTCTTTTAGAGAGTGGATTACAAAACAGGTTAGGTGTTACAATCTCCAGCCCTCGCTTCTTCACCTAAAATGATTATGACACATTCAGATAAGTTTGTTTGTTTTGGGTTTAACGCCATTTTTCAATAGTATTTCAGTTATGTAACTGCGGGCAGTTAACCTAACCAGTGTTCCTGGATTCTGTACCAGTACAAACCTGTTCTTCGCAAGTAACTGCCAACTTCCCCACATGAATCAGAGGTGGGGGACGAATGATTTCAGACACAATGTATTTTATCAAATCGTCACGGAGAATATACGCCTCGCCCAGGGCTCGAACTCACGACCCCGAGATCCGTAGATCTGCGCTCTCCTTATTGAGCTAAGCGTGCGGGCTCACATTCAGATAAAAATCCTGTGTATGAGTGCTTTACATCTAGCATGCTGACGTACCAGGGAGGCTTCTGAACTGGAGCATCTTCTGTATCTTTCACTATTCTCTAACTAAAATCACAATAGCTTTCTACAGGAGTTGCCCACAAAAGCAACTACAGAATTTTCAATTCATAATGCTCATTAGATTCATTCAGAATGATATGTACTTCTTTCACAGTTTTATTCTACAAACAGATCCAGAATTTATATAAACAATGTCAAAATTATTACATTTTTCAATCATAAAAAACTACAATTTTTATCAAGGAGATAAATCAGGGTATAGCAGGTAGGGTGAAAATAACTGCATTTCCATATATAAGATTGCGATTAGGGCAGTATCCTGGGTCCCCTGTTATTTTTATGCTATGTAAATGATATGTCAATCAGTATAATGATTCATGAGTGTAAATTACTATGACATGCTGATGATAGTGCTATCATTTTTTCGCATAGAAATCCAAGTAAAATTAGTAAAAAACTCGGCAAAAAGTGGCTTATTGATAATAAATTCTTTCTACATTTGGGGAAAACGGAATGTTTTCTCTAAATGGGAGTAAGAGAAAGTTAAAAGAAGTAGAGGAATTCTTAGAATATCAAGTGTAGTAATAGTATAATTAAGTCACATAAAAAGGCTAAAGAGTCTTAAAATTTATGGAATGTCCAGATATTTACTTGAACATCTGTAAGAACATGGGAATCCAAGTGTAACAGGCTGAAGAGTGTTTGAATCCCTAACTAGGGATGTGACTCACACACAAAAAAAACTACTGAAGATTTACAACATTATCTAATGACTATGTATGCTGAATATTTAAAAAGAAAAAGAAAACAATCAAGTATATTAATCCATATTTCACAAAACAAACAAAAGGGCCATGAAGGCCCTGTATCGCTCACCTGACCTACTGATCTAAAGATCATCAAGATCAACATTCTGATCAAGTTTCATTAAGATATGGTCATAAATGTAGCATCTAAAGTGTTAACTAGCTTTTCCTTTGGTTTGACCTGGTGACCTAGTTTTTGACCCCACATGATCCAGATTCAAACTGACCTCATGGTCATCAAGATTAAGATCCTGATTAAGTTTCATGAAGATACAGTCATAAATGTGGCCTCTAGAGTGTTAACAAGCTTTTCCTTTGATTTGACCTAGTGACCTAGTTTTTGACCCCACCTGATCCAGATTTGAACTTGACCTATAGATCATCAAGGTTAACATTCTGACCAAGTTTCATTAAGATATGGTCATAAATGTGGCCACTACAGTGTTAACAAGCTTTTCCTTTGATTTGGCCTGGTGACCTAGTTTTTTACCCATGATGACCCAATATCGAACTTGTCCAAGATTTTATTGAGGGTAACATTCTGACCAAGTTTCATTAAGATTGGGTCAAAATTGTGGCCTCTAGAGTGTTAACAAGCTTTTCCTTTGATTTGACCTGGTGACCTAGTTTTTGACCCCAGATGACCCAATATCAAACTCAGCCAATACTTTATTGAGGGTAACATTCTGACCAAGTTTCATTAAGATTGGACCAAAATTGTGACCTCTAGAGTGTTAAGAAGCTTTTCCTTTGATCTGATCTGGTGACCTAGTTTTTGATCCCAGATGACCTAATATCGAACTCGTCCAAGATTTTATTGAGGGTAACATTCTGACCAAATTTCATTAAGATTGGGCCAAAATTGTGGCCTCTAGAGTGTTAATAAGCTTTTCCTTTGATTTGATCTGGTGACCTAGTTTTTGACCCCAGATGACCTGATATCGAACTCATCCAAGACTTTATTGAGGGTAACATTCTGACCAAGTTTCATTAAGATTTGGCTAAAATTGTGACCTCTAGAGTTAACAAGCTTTTCCTTTGATTTGACCTGGTGACCTAGTTTTTGACCCCCGATGACCCAATATCGAACTTGTCCAGCATTTTATTGAGGGTAACATTCTGACCAAGTTTCATTAAGATAAGGTTATAATTGTAACCTCTAGAGTGTTAACAGTCAAATTGTTGACAACAGACCGATGGATGGACGGATGACGACGGACACAGGGCGATTACAAAAGCTCACCTTGAGCACTTCGTGCTCAGGTGAGCTAAAAAGAGAAAAAAGATACAAGTGGGTAAAACACCCCCTAAAGCAGTGCCTAAGCTTCTCTGCAAGACAACATGAAGCTGACAATATCTAGGCACTTTTCCCGCCTAATTATCATGGAAGAAGCACAGATGTAAAGTCATTGGTCATAACACTTAGCAACTGAACATAACAAGTGTTCGGCAATGTCCGTAAAAGAAATGATCATTGAGTAATTTTGTAACAACAAGAGCTGTCTCCATAGGATGACATATGCCCCCGATGGCACTTTGAATGAGTAGTTATGGCCGATGTTAGAGTTTAGGACCTTTGACCTATGGAGCTGGGTCTTGCGCGCGACACGTCGTCTTACTGTGCCACACATTCATGCGTAGTTATTTTAAAATCCATGCATGAATGACAAAGATATGGACCGGACACGCCCATCAATGCACTATCATAAAAAATGACCTTTAACGTCTAAGTGTGACCTTGACCTTTGAGCTACAGACCTGGGTCTTGCGCGCGACACGTCGTCTTACTGTGGTACACATTCATGCCAAGTTATTTGAAAATCCATCCATCGATGACAAAGATATGGACCGGACACGCCCATCAATGCACTATCCTTTAATGTCTAAGTGTGACCTTGACCTTTGAGCTACGAACCTGGGTCTTGCGCGCGACACGTCTTCTTACTGTGGTACACATTCATGCCAAGTTATTTGAAAATCCATCCATCGATGACAAAGATATGGACCGGACACGCCCATCAATGCACTATCCTTTAATGTCTAAGTGTGACCTTGACCTTTGAACTACGGACCTGGGTCTTGCGCGCGACACGTCGTCTTACTGTGGTACACATTCATGCCAAGTTATTTGAAAATCCATCCATCGATGACAAAGATATGGACCGGACACGAAAATTGCGGACAGACTGACAGACTGACAGACCGACAGACCGACAGACAGACGGTTCAAAAACTATATGCCTCCCTTCGGGGGCATAAAAAAGGGATATCATTGGATGTTGCAAGTCAATGAAATTAAATGTACTAAGAATAATTGAATGTGCAGGAGACTTGATTTACAAGTCTCAAGATATAAATAGATTAACTATGCAGCAGTGATCTATTAATGATGGCTACAAATGTAGGCAAGGGTAGGTAGAAGGGTAGGTTTGATGGCCTTTTACACTAGACAATAATAAGAGATTAATAAACGGCTTGGTTGTGCCTTCTTGCCATTATAGCTAGAAGGAACACACCAGTCGTTTATTGACCTTTTTCATTTTATATACCTTCGCTTCATATTTATTTTGGTGTTTTCATTTTACATATTTTCCACAAATTAATAAGCATCAAATGTACAGTAATGCTTTTTTCTTCAACAATGCCATCATTATTTGATAATCGACCTGAAAATGATTCAATACTCTTTCACCTACCATAATGACGTTACTTCTTGTCAACGTCAGATTTTGTTGACATTCCAGTTACCTGGGGCCATTATGTTTATGTGCATGAGGCACACTGCGCCATTACGGGTCTGTCAATGGCGGCTGTAATTAGAGGTTATTATACAGGGCTGGTTTGCCTTAAGGCGATATTGACATACTAGGCGAGGTATTGGCTCAAGGGCTTTAGCCTAAGGGCCAATTCTGGTCTAGTATGCCAATATTGCCTTAAGGCACACCAGCCGTGTTTTATAACCTTTTTATTGCATATGTTCCACTGTACTGTTAAAGCAAAAATAGATTAAAATAATTTAATGTTGCAAAGCATCATTGAATGTTCATATAATGCGCCGGAATGTCAACGTTGTCTGATGACGATGACATCGTTTCCTTTCAAACATTTGTTATAAATTCATGCATTCTAAGGCAGTAGTTTCTTGTGTCAACCTTATTCAACCATGCTAGAAGAGGATGCTAGTGAAATATTATGTTAATATAACATGCATTCTTTTGTAAAATAAATATATGGTTGTATATACTTGACAGCCTGTCAGTGGAAGTATAAAATCTGGATGTTTTGTGCAGCAGGAGGTGTGTCTGATCAGGGGTTCCATTTGACCCAGGACCCTGGGTCCGGACCCGGGAGATTTTCAAAAGACGCTCAAAGGATCTGGCATGATACTTGCCTATGTGTCACTCAGGACCCGGGGCATTTTTCTTTGATAATCCTTTCTCTTATCATTCATTTTACTACAATAAACTGTCTCGTGTATTCTAAATAAACACTCACGGTTGCTGAAAGGACACTAAATTAATGATATGTGTGACGTAAGTAGTAGGGTATGGAAGGCAGAGTTAAACCACCATTAATCTGTGTAATAAACTACATCCATTATTGAAAGGAGGGGAACCAATTTGCAACAATTTTATTTGATTAGGCAGTCAATTGGCGATAATTAGATTACTGAATAAAAAATTGGATAATTATAATCATTATATTGTGTGCTTGATATGATTTTATGAGCAGTCGGCTGTTGCGATATAGCACTTTTTTGTTGTTACCGAGTCTTAGTTTGGGGGGAAAATGCTTTAAATAAGTAGAAATTGTAAGTTTTGAATTGCTATGATGAAAGAAATATATTAAAAACAAGTATTTTATCAAGAATTAAAGTATTAACTTTAGTTTTCCATATTTGTCACCTGTTTTCGCGACCGTGATTTTCGGGCATATCTGTCCTTTCTAACAAGATTTTCTAGTGCAATCTTAATAATTAGTCAATAAAAAGTCTGCATTTAAGAAAAATATGACAACTGTTGCAAAAGCAGTTGTATAACCAGCTGCGTATTACTTTATATATGAAAATTTAGTCCATAATAATGACATGTTGGGACAGGACTCCTGTATTTTGGAAAAGGACTCTTCAAAATTTGGACCCAAGGGTCCTGGGACTCTTGGCTTTTCAGGTCTAGTGGAACCCCTGCTGATATCGATATCAGACACACAAGCTCACATGAACACTAATATCAGCCTCACGCTGCTTATATATGTTTAAGTTCAGTGCAAATTTGTTCCTATATATATTTACTTAGTATATTTTAATAATATTTAGCGCCCGTTATAAAGTGTTTGTACAGTGCTCGTTATAAAATTATTAAAAAGGTCCCAGAAAAGTAACAAATTAGCTATATAGCTAAATGTAGTCTAAATAATGAGACCTCGGGTAGACCGATTTTACATTTTGATATTTTACGTTGTCTACCTAGAGGTCTCAACCAGAAACAATCAAAACTGTGGTGGAAACTGTGGTCGATTGAAATTACGATTCATCAGTAGTCACGATTTGTCTTTAGCCCTAACTGCTTACCTGTTGTTTTAAATCATAAATAGAAAATAAAAAAAGTAGAAGTAGCTATAAAACTGATAGCTAAAAATATTCAGCTCAGAGATGTTTATATGCCGTTATGGATCTCTGCGCTGAAACGAATCCCGTACTGAAACCTAACCAGGAATCGTGCCAGAAGTCTGTCACGCTATAATTTCATCAAATGAAATGCAATGAACTCACCTTTTATTTTAAAATGTTTCTAATTAATTTTTCTTTTGATCTGGTATAAAATAATCCATGCAACTTAGTTTGAACACAAGTTATACATACAAGTTTCAAATTGGTACCCCTGTCTGCAATATTGTGTCCGCCATTGCAGTTGTCACCTGATCAGGGTACTCTTCGTTTGAAAACCAATAATCGGTATAGAATTATTATTTTTTGACCTTTTCTGAGAACTTAAACTTTCTAGGATATGTTTTTTATGAATTTTTATCGAAATTGATTATGTTTATGATTTAAATAAATGCATTAATAAGTGAAATTTTGATCTTGATTTTCAAAAATAACTACGTGCTCTGAACTGTTGCATGACGTCATCCGTTTCTCACAAGAGAAGTGTGTGAGATGTTGCGGTTTGATACTGGTTAGTTAACCAAATGGGGTTTCGCCATAACTTAATGGACGCGACCATCAGAAAATAAAAATAGCGTCAGTTAAGTTATGGTGGCCAGAACTATAAAACTGAAAGCAATAATGCAAAATATGTCAAAATCAAATAGAAAATGGTCATAATCATGTTCAAATGGTTTATAAGATAAAAGACAATAACAAAGAACCATGATCTTTGCGGTCACATTTTCATTAAATGCAGCAGTATTTTGCAATAAATTATTTGTGAATGTTTCACTTGTGAGAATCATCATAGCATAAGACAAATTGTATGTATGTATGTATGTATACTGCTTGACGCCCCTTTCGGGTATAACTAGCAGGTGCGCGTCTGTGCCAGAATAAAGTTAAAAGAATGACAGTAAGATGTCAAAAGGAAGATAGTGCAAGATAAAACTGTATTAACAAGAGTAAAATCAGGATAAAACAGGGTGTAGTCACTTAATAGTAGTGGGATGCGTTAACAGCATGTCTGAAATGTTCGGGATCAGGCTGATTAACGATCAGGGGTGGCAGCTGATTCCATAGGGTAACGGTGTATGGAAAGAAAGAGAACTTAAAAACATTAATGTTTGTATGGATCTGCCTAAGGGAGTGTTTGTGCATATGACGTGTTCGTCTCAATGGCTGTACTAGATACGGAGGGACTGGAATAGCTACGTAACCATGAACGATTTTGTAAAACATGAAAAGTCTAGCAATTGTCCGTCTGTCCTCGAGTGTCTACCAACTGAGATCATTTAACATGTTTGTTACACTATCATAATATGAATATTGACCCTTTACCCACCTGGCAGCTCTTCTTTGCACCATTTCTATTTTATGTATGTTTCTTTGTGTGTGTGGTGACCATACCGTAGAGGCATACTCTAGTTGTGGCCTAACTAGAGTCTTGTAGGAGGTTTCTTTTATATTTTGGTTTTTGACCGGGAGGTTTCTGCGTAGAAAACCCAGTGATTTGTTTGCATTGTTTGTGATTCTATCTACATGTGTGTTCCAGGAGAGATCATTTGCTATATCTACCCCTAGATACTTTGCACTGGAGACCACTTCCAGGATTTGACCGTGTAAAATGTAGTTATGTGTAAATTTCTTTCTGTTTTTTGTTATGTTCATGACCTGACATTTGCTGGGATTGAACTCCATCTCCCAGACGTGCTCCCAAGTTTCTAGTTTCTGGAGGTCCTGCTGTAGTGTGACGCAGTCTTGTTCTTTAGAGATTGTGAGGTAAACTGCCGTGTCATCTGCAAATAACCTAACTTGTGATTGTAAGGACTGAGGTAGATCATTTATGTAAAATAGGAATAAGAGCGGGCCAAGGACTGAGCCTTGAGGGACACCTGATGTGACAGGTACTTCATCGGATTTCATTCCGTCCACGAGTACTGACTGCGTTCTGCCAATCAGGAAGGACCTTATCCATGTGATAACCTTGTAGTTTATAAAGTAACTTTAGGTGACTGACCTTGTCAAATGCTTTACTGAAATCAAGTAAAATGAGATCTGTTTGTTTACCTCGACTTAAATTTTGTGCTAGGTCATCAATTAGTTGTATTAATTGTGTTTCACATGACCTTTTTTCTCTGAATCCATGTTGCAGATCATACAAGATGTCATTCTTGTTAAAGTGGATTTAGTACAGTAATGACTTTTCACAAAATTCGCAACATGTATCTGATCATTTCAAATCAAACAAAATGAAAAATAATATGATATATAAATGTATGAAGACAATAAACAAATGAACTGGTCTTACAAAATGCGTGTGTACAAATGGCGTTCTTGAATAAAGGGCGTTAAGTCTGCAATGGTAACTAATGGCGTAAATCATAAAAGGGCGATAATTATGTACAATCATTGAAGCGAGGGAAAAAAAGCACGTGTACGAATACAAGCAAGAAGGGACATGGATGATAAGGGAAATATTGGTAAAAGAATGTGTATACTAAGCCTAAAGTTTAAGCAAGTAATATCTATTTTCTTCTTAGGTGATTGCTTTCTGTAACCTGAAGTTAGTAACTAGATTAGTGGAATTATGATATTCGGACGATTGTATTTCGGATGGAATATTCACCAAGTTATCAAAAGCTTATTTTAAAACTGAATTATTATTTTATTCTAAAGCTATGTAATACAGGTTATGTTCAGCGGCACTTTAGCCGCCTTGTTACATTGATTTCATTATTATCTTGCAGCTTTGTTCAGTGTGTCTGACAAGTCTGGTTTGGTTGAATTTGCGAGTGAGTTATCTGCTCTTGGATTCAAACTTGTGGCATCTGGTGGCACAGCAAAAGCAATAAGAGATGCTGGACTAGAAGTGAGGTAGCCATTTTGATGATTTTCTAAAGATCTGACTTTTTTTATCAATTCGAAGGTAAATTGGCTAGCCCTGATGCCTGACTTAATTATCAATAAAATATAGATCTATGAAAAGATCCTTTAGAAGCATGGAACCTACCAAGCAAAATAATAGCAGACTCGGTTTCATGAGAGGTAATGGAAAGTGTAACACTTCTCATGTGCCTTAGCACGGGCTTAAGCGGAATTCTATTGGATAATATATAGAAAGGACTTTATGATTCCAAAGGAACAGAAAATATAACAAGAACTATTTGTAACACATACCGTAGGCATAGTTACATATAAATGCACATGCAGTCTTTATATCCCAAGGAGCATCCCTGAATAATTGCATGTGCATATTATACACAGGTATAGACGAAACAGTTTTGGTAAAGTGAAACTACTCGACCCACTAATTTCTAAGCATAAAAACTAAGCTTGCTATTTCGTTCCATAATAGATTAGAGTAATCTAATTTTTTTAAACAAAACTGATTCAACATGTTCAACAGAGCATAACAAAAGACGATCAAATCAATTTTGTTAACTGTTTGGTTATAGAAGCTCAAGTCATTTTGAAAGAACATGCCATTCTGAGATATTGAAAACAATGGCTTTCTGTTTGTTCATAAAAATGAATTGTAAAACGAAATAACTTTTTAGCTCACCTGAGCCAAAGGTTCAAGTTGAGCTTTTGTGACCACTTGATGTCCGTCTGTCAACAATTTCTTGTCTGCACATTGAATTTATTATAGTGGTTTCATTTATGATTTGATTTTAACCAAACTTGCACACAGTTTGTAACCATAAGATCTTGTAGGGAAACTTTGTAGGGATGTTGATGTCTGTTGATCATGACCAGCAGATGATCCCTATTGATTTTTAAGTTGAGGTCACAGTGGCCTGGAACAGTTTAACCATTTCCAGATGATAACTTGAGAATGATCGGGTCTAAGATCATGAAACTTGAAATAGGGAGGTTGATCATGACCAGCAGATGACCCCTATTGATTTTGAGGTCAAAGGTCAAGATCAAATTGACCCGGAACAGTAAAACTTTTTTTGCCAAATAACTAGAGAATGCTTTGGTCTAAGATCACATTTGATACAGAGTTTACTTATGACTGGTAAATGACCAGTAATTATTGATTTGAGGTCAGTATGTCAAACATCCAGTGCACAGTGACCAAATAATTTCTGTTCCTTGTGCAATTACAGAATGCATCAAGAGGGGCATTTCGTGTTCTATGAGCTCTTGTTATGTCTTTCCCTGCTGGGGGAGACATATTGTTTTTGCCCTGTCCGTCCGTCCGTCCGTTCGTCTGTCCGTCACACTTCATTTCGCTGATCAGTAACTGGAGATTCATTTGACCTAGAAACCTTCAGACTTTATAAGATGGCAGGGCTTATGGAGTAGATGACCCCTATTGTTTTTGGCGTCATTCCACCAAAGGTCAAGGTCACAGGGGCCTGAGCATGGAAAACCATTCCTGATCAATAACTTAAAAACCACTTGACCTAGAATGTTGAAACTTCATAGGATGATTGGTTAGCAGAGTAGATGGCCCTTATTGATTTTGGGGTCACTTTGGTAAAGGTCAAGGTCACAGGGGCCTTTTACATAGAAAACCATTTCCGAACCACTTGACCCAGAATGTTGAAACTTCATAGGATGATTGGACATGCAGAGTAGATGACCCCTATTGATTTTGGGGTCACTCTATTAAATGTCAAGGTCACAGTGGAAAGAACTTGGAAATTCATTTCCTGTCAATAAATTGAGAACCATTTGACCTAGAAACTTCAAACTTCATAGGGTGATAGGACTTACAGAGAAGATGATCCCTATTGTTTTGGGGGTCACTCCATTAAAGGTCAAGGTCACAGGGGGCTGAACATAGAAAACTCTTTCCAATGGATTACTTGAGAACCACTTGACCCAGGATGTTGAAACTTAATAGGATGATTGTACATGCAAAGTAGATGACCTCTACTGATTTTTGGGCCACTCTGTTAAAGGTCAAGGTCACAGTAGCCTGAACATGGAAAACCATTTCCAATCAATAACTCGACACCCACTTGACCCAGAATGTTGAAACTCCATAGGATGATTGGACATGCAGAGTATAACAGAACATGGACATCATTTTCCGGTCAATAACTTGAGAACCATTTGAATTAAAACCTTCAAATTTCGTAGGGTGATAGGACTTACACAGTACATTACCTCTATTGTTTTTGGTGTCACTCCATCAAAGGTCAAGGTCACAGGGGGCTGAACATAGAAAACTCTTTCCAATCAATAACTTGAGAACCACTTAACCCAGAATGTTGAAACTTATCAGGATGATTGGACATGCCAAATAGATGATCCCTATTGCAGTCAACCTTCAGTGTCTCTTTAACTTTAGCTGCTGTCCCCTTTTGACTTCTTGCCTATACAACTATGCATTGGGGGAGACATGCGCTTTTCTACAAAAGCATCTTCTAGTTAAAGATTGGGTTCTTTATCATTAGAGATTTTTTTCTGAATGTTTGCAGTGATGTTGCTGATTTGACAGGTGCTCCAGAAATGTTAGGAGGGAGAGTTAAGACACTTCATCCTGCTGTACATGGAGGTATGCTATTTTAAATTTTATGCAATAATTGTATTACAATATAATTTTAGTTCAGTAAAGGACTTGCAGGAGTGAAAGCTTTTGCTATATGTAGGTACTTTCATGGAATTTTATACCCCCACAAAACAAAATTTGAGGGGGTATATAGGAGTGAGCTTATCTGTCGGTCCGTTGGTTTTCATGGTTTCTGGACAATAACTCTTGAAAGGCTTGACAGATTTAAATATTTATTGGTACACATATGTAACATCAGAAAATACAGGTCAAGTTCGACTTTGAGGTCAGTAGGTCAAAGGTCAAGGTCACAGTGACTTGGAACAGTTGAATGGTTTCCGGATGATAACTTAAGAACACTTCGGCCTAGGATCATAAATTTTGGTACACTGATGTAACATCATGAAATGCAGGTCAAGTTCGACTTCGAGGTCTGTAGGTCAAAGGTCAAGGTCACAGTGACTCGGAACAGTTAAATGGTTTCCGGATGATAACTTGAGAACGCTTGGGCCTAGGATCATAAATATTGGTACACAGGTGTAACATCATGAAATACAGGTCAAGTTCGACTTTGAGATTAGTAGGTCAAAGGTCAAGGTCACAGTGACTCGGAACAGTTAAATGGTTTCCGGATGATAACTTTAGAACGCTTGGGCCTAGGATCATGAAAATTGATAGGGAGGTTGGTTATGACCAGCAGATGACCCCTAATGATTTTGAGGTCAGTAGGTCACAGGTCAAGGTCACAGTGACCTGCAACATTTAAACAGTTTTCGGACAATAACTTCAGATTGTTTGGGACTAGGATCAGGAAACTTAATTGGGAGGTTGGTCATGTCAAGCAGATGACCCGTATTTATTTTGAGATCCAAAGGTCATTTAAACCTTTTACGGACAATGACTTGATAACGCTTGGGCCGAGAATCATGAAACTTCATAGGGAGGTTGATCATGACTAGCAGATAACCTCTATTGATTTTGAGGTCAGTAGGTCAAAGGTCAAGCAAGTTTTGCTTTGACATTGGCTTAATTCTGTGACAAGGCCATATTGTGGGGGTATAATTCGTCACTCCTGTGACAACTCTAGTTTCAAATTAAAATGGGTATATCTCCATAACTAATGAAGATACTGATCTGAAATTTAATTTATTTCAACAGATGGACTTGGACAATCAGTGAAGATACATATTGACTGAATTTATGACAAATTACCTCCCTTGATTTTTAGCTCATCTGATTTTTTGAAAAAAAAATGATGAGTTATTGTCATCACTTGAGCGGTTGTCGGCGTCGGCGTCGGCGTCTGCGTCGGCGTTGCCTGGTTAAGTTTTATGTTTAGGTCAGCTTTTCTCCTAAACTATCAAAGCTATTGCTTTGAAACTTGGAAGACTTGTTCACCATCATAAGCTGACCCTGTATAGCAAGAAACATAACTCCATCTTGCTTTTTGCAAGATTTATGGCCCCTTTTGTACTTAGAAAATATCAGATTTCTTGGTTAAGTTTTATGTTTAGGTCAACTTTTCTCCTAAACTATCAAAGCTATTGCTTTGAAACTTGGAATACTTGTTCACCATCATAAGCAGACCCTGTACATCAAGAAACATAACTCCATCTTGCTTTTTGCAAGAATTATTGCCCCTTTTGGACTTAGAAAATCAGTTTTCTTGGTTAAGTTTTATGTTTAGGTCAGCTTTTATCCTAAACTATCAAAGCTATTGCTTTAAAACATGCAACACTTGTTCACCATCATAAGCTGACCCTGTACAGCAAGAAACATAACTCCATCCTGCTTTTTGCAAGATTTATGGCCCCTTTTGGACTTAAAAAATATCAGATTTCTTGGTTAAGTTTTATGTTTAGGTCAACTTTTCTCTTAAACTATCAAAGCTATTGCTTTGAAACTTGCAACACTTGTTCACCATCATAAGCTGACCCTGTACAGCAAGCAACATAACTCCATCCTGCTTTTTGCAATAATTATTGCCCCTTTTGGACTTAGAAAATCATTTTCTTGGTTGAGTATTATGTTTAAGGCAACTTTTCTCATAAACTATCAAAGCTATTGCTTTAAACTTGCAACAGTTTTTCACAATCATAAGTGGACACTGTACATCAAGAAACATAACTCTATCCTGCTTTTTGCAAGAATGATGGCCCTTTTTAGACTTAGAAAATCATGGGTAGGACAATATTTCTATTATACAAAAAAAATCAGATGAGCGTCAGCACCCGCAAGGCGGTGCTCTTGTTAGCTCACCTGTCACAAAGTGACAAGGTGAGCTTTTGTGATCGCGCGGTGTCCGTCGTCCGTCGTCTGTCCGTCCGTCCGTCTGTGCTTGTAAACTTTTGCTAGTGACCACTCTAGAGGTCACATTTTTCATGGGATCTTTATGAAAGTTGGTCAGAATGTTCATCTTGATGATATCTAGGTCAAGTTCGAAACTGGGTCACGTGCCATCAAAAACTAGGTCAGTAGGTCTAAAAATAGAAAAACCTTGTGACCTCTCTAGAGGCCATAATTTTCAATGGATCTTCATGAAAATTGGTCAGAATGTTCATCTTGATGATATCTAGGTCAAGTTCGAAACTGGGTCACGTGCGGTCAAAAACTAGGTCAGTAGGTCTAAAAATAGAAAAACCTTGTGACCTCTCTAGATGCCATATATTTCACAAGATCTTCATGAAAGTTGGTCAGAACGTTCACCTTGATGATATCTAGGTCAAGTTCGAAACTGGGTCACGTGCCTTCAAAAACTAGGTCAGTAGGTCAAATAATAGAAAAACCTTGTGACCTCTTTAAAGGCCATATTTTTCATGGGATCTGTATGAAAGTTGGTCTGAATGTTCATCTTGATGATTTCTAGGTCAAGTTCGAAACTGGGTCACGTGCCATCAAAAACTAGGTCAGTAGGTCTAAAAATAGAAAATCCTTGTGACCTTTCTAGAGGCCATATATTTCACAAGATCTTCATGAAAATTGGTCAGAACGTTCACCTTGATGATATCTAGGTCAAGTTCGAAACTGGGTCATGTGCCATCAAAAACTAGGTCAGTAGGTCAAATAATAGAAAAACCTTGTGACCTCTCTAAAGGCCATATTTTTCATGGGATCTGTGTGAAAGTTGGTCTGAATGGTCATCTTGATGATATCTAGGTCAAGTTCGAAACTGGGTCACGTGCGGTCAAAAACTAGGTCAGTAGGTCTAAAAATAGAAAAACCTTGTGACCTCTCTAGAGGCCATATATTTCATGAAATCTTCATGAAAATTTGTCAGAATGTTCACCTTGATGATATCTAAGTCAAGTTCGAAAGTGGGTCACGTGCCGTCAAAAACTAGGTCAGTAGGTCAAATAATAGAGAAACCTTGTGACCTAACTAGAGGCCATATTTTCCATGGGATCTGTATGAAAGTTGGTCTGAATGTTCATCTTGATGATATCTAGGTCAGATTTGAAAGTGGGTCACGTGCCGTCAAAAACTAGGTCAGTAGGTCAAATAATAGAAAAACCTTGTGACCTTTCTAAAGGCCATATTTTTCAATGGATCTTCATGAAAGTTGGTCTGAATGTTCATCTTGATGATATCTAGGTCAAATTCGAAACAGGGTCATGTGCGGTCAAAAACTAGGTCAGTAGGTCTAAAAATAGAAAAACCTTGTGACCTCTCTAGAGGCCATACTTGTGAATGGATATTCATAAAAATTGGTCAGAATGTTCACCTTGATGATATCTAAGTCAAGTTCGAAAGTGGGTCACGTGCCTTCAAAAAGTAGGTCAGTAGGTCAAATAATGAAAAAACGTTGTGACCTCTCTAAAGGCCATATTTTTCATGGGATCTGTATGAAAGTTGGTCTGAATGTTTATCTTGATGATATCTAGGTCAAGTTTGAAACTGGGTCAACTGCGATCAAAAACTAGGTCAGTAGGTCTTGAAATAGAAAAACCTTGTGACCTCTCTTGAGGCCATACCCTTGAATGGATCTTCATGAAAATTGGTCAGAATGTTCACCTTGATGATATCTAGGTCAAGTTTGAAACCGGGTCATGTGCCTTAAAAAAACTAGGTCAATAGGTCAAATAATAGAAAAACCTTGTGACCTCTCTAGAGACCATATTTTTCAATGGATCTTCATGAAAATTGGTCAGAATTTTTATCTTTATAATATCTAGGTCAAGTTCAAAACTGGGTCACATGAGCTCAAAAACTAGGTCACTATGTCAAATAATAGAAAAAACGACGTCATACTCAAAACTGGATCATGTGGGAAGAGGTGAGCGATTCAGGACCATCATGGTCCTCTTGTTTATCTAAATGAATACACCTTAGCATCTTCTAATGAGATTGGTTTGAAATGTTATTTATGTCTTCCATGATAAAAAATAGTCATATTAAATAACTATTGATTAAACATTTATCAGTTAGAATACTTTACTAATATATTGTTGTATAGGTTTGTACTTTGTATCTTCTACATGCATTGGTATTGAACATTAATCAATTAGAATACTTTACTAATATATTGTTGTATAGGCTTGTACTCTGTATCTTCTACATGCATATACCAATGCATGATTACCTCCCCTGATTTTAATAAAAATGGATTTATATCAGTAAATATTTATAGACCTCATTTGAAATTCATTATTGTCTTTAGTTTGACTGAGGCAATCAGGAATCCAGTCTGACAATTTCTAACTTTTTTAATACCTGCAAATTGACAGCCTGGGGAAACCTGTTTTCCGACCGCAGCGCCACCTACATTACACCCGAAACATGCAGGTGTCTGATAAAGAACGATAACTTCGAAAGCAATATACCATGGCTAAAAATAGAAACGGAATTCTCACGGAAAAGACAGATCGGAATCGTGTACTTCCGAAGGTTTCCGAACATTTCCGGGCCATAGACAAATACCAGTTTGTACCTCCCATAGCTTTTCCAGCAAGTTGTAACAACTTTAAAATATATCAGTATAAACTTAAATTTGCGTCATAGCTATCAAGAAGTTATATTAATGCAGACCTAGTGATCTACGGGAATTGCCGAATTTTCGGCATCATTGCCTTGTTTCCGTTTCAAACAAGCGCAAATCTGATCTTATGTTAATTAGGCTAATTATAGAAAATCGATAATCAGTAGTTACATGGAAACTCCTTCAGATTTCCTCAGGCGTTGATAATATCAGAAACTCGATGAATGTCAATTAACACTAATTAGCGCAAATTAAGTGATCTTTAATGCATAGGTATTAGGTATGATTTCTTCTGACAAAGCACAAATATTATCAACGGCTTCCCAGGCTAGACTGAGGCAATCAGGGTAGATAGCTATGGACTGATTTTATGTCAAATTACCACCCTTTGTTTCAAATTAATATGGGTGTATTTCGGTAGCCAATGAAGATACTGATTTGAAATGTCATTTGTGCCATCAGATGGACACGGACATTCAGGGTAGATAACTTTTGACTGAATTTATGACAAATTACCTCCCTTTATATTATGTGAACGAATATATCTCAGCAGCATCTAATGAGATTAGTTTTAAATGTTATTTAAGTCTTCCGGGGTAAGGAATAGTCATGTTAGTACAAAAATGTAGCATTTGAGCCTAGGACCCTCAAACTTGGTATGGAAGTTGGCCCTGACTTGGTCAAAAGGGACTGTTACAAGAAAATGTTTATCCTGATGATATTTAACGTGTATGCCTTTGTGCTCTGTCAAAACATGATCATATCATTTTGAGCAATGGTACTCAGGTGAGCGATACAGGGCCATCATGGTCCTCTTGTTTAACGCCAATTTTCAATAGTATTTCAGTTATGTAATGGCGGGCAGTTAACATAACCAGTGTCGCAGGATTCTGTACCAGTACAAACCTGTTCTCCGCAAATAATGCCAACTTCCCCACATGAATCAGTGGTGGAGGATGAATGATTTAAGACACAATGTCTTTTATCAAATCGTCACGGAGAACATAGTTCGGCCCACCCGAGCTATCCCTACTGAGCTAAGCGGGGGCTGTTCACTTGGTTTACATAGACTTATAATGGAAAAACCTTAAAAATCTTCTTGTTTGAAACATCAAGCCCTTAGCTTTAATAGATACATGGCATGTAGCTTTGTGTAGTGGTCCTTTACCAGGCTTGTTCAAATCGTGCCTCTTTGGGCAAAATGGTCCCACCCAGGAACACTTGCTTGTATAAGAAAAACTTCAAAAATATTCTTATAAAAAACCTCAAGACTTGGAGCCTAGATATTTGGCATGTAGCGTTGTGTTGTGATTCTCAAGCAAATTATTGAAATTATGCCTCTGGGATAAAAATTGTCCCCACCCAGGGGCCACTTGTTTGACATAGACTTGTATAAAAAAATAAAATTCTTGTCTAAAGCTGCAAGACCTAAATCTGGACATTTAGTATGTAGCATTGTCTAGTGGTCCTCTACCAGTTTCATTTATATCATGCCCTTGAGGTCAAAATTGGCCCTGCCTCTGGGTCACATATTTTACATAGACTTATGTAGGAAAAACTTTTAAGATCTTTTCATCTAAACCTGAAAGCCTAGAGCTTAGATGTTTGGCATAAAAGATTATGTAGGGTCCTCTGTCAAGAAGTCCCGTTGTTAATATGACTGAAAAATTGTTGAAAAAGACGTTAAACCCGAACACACACTCACTGTCAAGAAATCATGTACCAATCTGAGTCAAAAGAGCAGTATAGAGAGGGCTACTATCATAGTCCATACTATCAACGGACCTTTTGTTTGAATCACTTGAATCTGCTTCCTGTAAAAAACTGGTGACATATGAGGAAGTGCATTAACAAACCCAAGTTGAGCTTAAACCCATAACTTCTGGGTTGAGTAGCAGGTATCTTGACCATTAGACCACTGTTTATCTTGGTTGTATTGAAAGTTTCATTGTGTTTGTAGGGATTCTTGCAAGGCCAACAGACTCTGACAAGAAAGATCTGGCTGACCAGGGCTTTCAAATGATCAGGTAACCTTATTATAGACCTTGATTAAAAAAAAACTACAAATATGATTTGGATATGAATGTGGTTTATATGTAAAGTTGAAACCTGATACACTGTCGTCATGTGTAGCAAATCTTGATTTTAGTAAAATACTTTAAAATTGTAGGTGTATTTCTTGAATGTTTTGAATATTTATTTTACTGGGTATTCTTTTCTTATGTAAGTTAATGTTGGCTGGAAATCTGAAATGATTTTTCTGAAGTGCTGATTACCATTCCAGTTTAACCAATACTGAAACCATCGTACTTACAGGATTGTTGTGAACAATTTATATCCTTTCGCAAAGACGATTGCCAAGCCGGATGTGTTTGTACCTGAAGCTATAGAACAGATAGATATTGGTATGTTCATTGTAATCTATCATTGTATCAGTTTGTATTAAAACCCTGTAGTTGTGTCAAAACAACTGTTTTCAATGATTTGAGATAGATGTGACATGATTCCAAAATATTCCTTCCAGTAGCTTTTGTTGTTACAGTTGTCCAAAATTTGACCATGCCAGAATATTTTGAAGTATAGTAAACCATGTATGATGATTAAATTTTCAGGTGGTGTTACACTTCTACGGGCTGCAGCAAAGAACCATGCAAGAGTCACTGTTGTCTGTGATCCTTCAGACTATAAAAGGTATGTTTTGTGTGCAGTGAAAGTGTTGTAGATATTGCAGGCGCTAAATTTTACTGTTCCGAGAGGCCTTCATGGTCAGATGGAAGGCCTTCATGGTCAGGTGGAAGGCCTCCATGGTCAGGTGGAAGGCCTCCATGGTCAGGTGGAAGGCCTTCATGGTCAGGTGGAAGGCCTTCATTGTCAGGTGGAAGGCCTCTGTGGTCAGTTGAAGGCCTTCATGGTCAGTTGGAAGGCCTCCATGGTCAGGTGGAAGGCCTTCATTGTCAGGCGGAAGGCCTTCATGGTCAGTTTGAAGGCCTCTGTGGTCAGTGGAAGGCCTCCATGGTCAGGTGGAAGGCCTTCATTGTCAGGTGGAAGGCCTTCATGGTCAGTGGAAGGCTTTCATGGTCAGTTGGAAGGCCTCCATGGTCAGGTGGAAGGCCTCCATGGTCAGTTTGAAGGCCTCCATGTCAGGTGGAAGGCTTCCATGGTCAGGTGGAAGGCCTCTATGGTTAAGTGGAAGGCCTCCATGGTTAAGTGGAAGGCTTCCATGGTCAGGTGGAAGGCCTTCATGGTTAAGTGGAAGGCCTTCATGGTCAAGTGGAAGGCCTCCATGGTTAAGTGGAAGGCCTTCATGATCAGGTGGAAGGCCTCCATGGTTAAGTGGAAGGCTTCCATGGTCAGGTGGAAGGCCTTCATGGTCAGGTGGAAGGCCTCCATGGTTAAGTGGAAGGCCTTCATGGTCAGGTGGAAGGCCTTCATGGTCAGGTGGAAGGCCTCCATGGTTAAGTGGAAGACCTTCATGGTCAGGTGGAAGGCCTTCATGGTCAGGAGGAAGGCCTCCATGGTCAGGTGGAAGGGCTTCATGGTCAGGTGGAAGGCCTACATGGTCAGGTGGAAGGCCTTCATGGTCAGGTGGAATCACTGATCCCTCACTGCTGTGATTTTGAAACTGCACTTGGGGTTTGGAATTCTTCCATGTGAGAAAGTTGTCCAGCTCTGTGGTTCTGTCAATGTGCCTGCTTGTCATAAAATAATGCCAGGATGGTGCCTGGGGTCTTCCTCCACCATCAGAAGCTGGAAAGTCACAATAATTTGATCAATAATTGAGGCAATGCTATGTTAAAACCCAACAAAAACAAAACATTACTTAGTTGAAATGGTTACAAAAATCTGAACTTAGATCAGGGTAAGCTATTATTTTCTGAGTTGAAAAGTTCAGCATCTGTATGTGATAGTCGCCAAGACAGGAATGTTGGTAAATATAGAGATAAAGGTAAACTTTGTTTATTATCGCACATGATAAATGGATAACATCAGCTACATAGCTCTTGTGCGATCTGCAATGTATCCAGTAACAAATGTTAGCTTATTGTACCGCATGGTGCTACCCTTTAAATACCAGTTGCTAAGCAAAGGAACTACCTATAATCACGTCTTTGGTGTGGCCTGGCCAGGTATTGAACCTCGGACCTCCTGCACTCAAAGCTGACACACTATGACTGAGTTAATGATGTGGTGTTAGACAACTAGACCTGGTATGAAATCAAACATTTCTTAAAGGTAATTCTCTAGGACTTATACCATCTCAGAATTCTTGTATTTACTTGGAAATACAGATTTTTGTAGTGACATTTTTCCAAGGAAATTTTTCTGTATATTAAACTGATATTGATTTGATGTTGACATAGAGTTTAAAAGATAAAATACTGCTTGCCTCAGTTTTCCTTAAATACAGATAACATGTTTGCTGTTTGATTATTTGACCAATTGTTAAATGGATACCTCTGATATGGTTTGTTACATTCAGAGTGTTAGAAGAAATTCAGACATCGGAAGATAAGGACACAAAGCTGGAAACCAGACAGAAACTTGCTGTAAAGGTATTGTATAGTTAGCAACTTTGTTTAGAAGACAGTTTAGAGACTAGTCCCAGAATGCTGCATTGCCATTGTAGGTCAATTTCAAAATTGTGTGCGAAAATAGCCAATCAGATAATGCAGATTTTAGAGTACCAACCTATAGGAATGGATTGAAACTTCACACGCTTGTTCACTGTCATGGTCTGACATGCATTGCTCAGGTTCCATAACTCTGCTTTGCATTTTTACAAAATTATGCCCCTTTTTCGACTTAACAGATTTTGGCTAAGATTTTGTATGTAAGCTGGTATCTCAGTTGACCTCGCATGGCAAGTTTCTAAACTTTGGCTTATGTTTTAGCAAAATTGTGCCATTTTTTCCAACTTCGAATAGAAAATTTTGATAAAGCTTTTATTTGTAAGGTAGTATTAGGTGGAAGAGCTTCAAATAGTCAGGGCTCCAGATAAGATGCGTATTAGCGTAAATTAAGCTTTGAAATAATGCATATACGCATGTGCGGTCATTTTTAAGCGTATAAAAAAGTATAAGAAATTACAGAAACTCCTGCAATGACTTTACTAGCGTTAACAAAATCCGAATCGTCTAAAGGCTTTATGTAACAAAGCACGGTCAGCATTTATTCTCCCACACAGAACGTACACACGCATTGAATGGTAATTAAACTATATTATATACCCAATGCATTTGTAAATCAAATAGTTGGGAATCAATATTGATGGTACGGTAGTGTTTTTTAAAGCAGTGTCAATTTAGAATATCAACCTCCGGTGTGGAGTAAACAACAAATGTCTTTTTCTAAGATTATAAAAAGTGAACAAACACTCTACACATCTTTAAACCAACAAGAACGATCATTGAAACATATTTAAAGCTATATTGAGTATTCTATTGGATTCAGTAGCGGTGTTTTAAGCCAAAGTAAGCCAAGGGAGAACAAAATGCAAAAACTTGAATGCTGAATTGAAACTGAACTGCAAACAAATTCATGGGTGTTACACCAAATTAATAGATGATATAAAACCGTTTTCTTTTCTTTTTCACATTTACAAATTTTCAGGAGTAAAATTACTAGTAAATTTCAGATTTTACCATTTTACTCATTCACAAAAATTATGATGAGTTGATACTCATAGGCCAAAAAAATTATCTGGAGCCCTGTATAGTTGAACTTACTGTCATTAGACAGCTCTTATAGTACAAGTAAACTAGTATAAATACTTTATTAAAAGTCTGACAGCCTGAATACATTTGTAATTGTTCTACTCAAAGGGAACTTACTTTCACTGTTGTAGAAGGGCAGGTTTTGAGATTGGATTAGGTAGTTGTTATGAGGCCTGTCAATTCCATATTAAAATAACCCAGCCTACCGAGGAAAGTGTAGTACCAAAGACTAAAAAACTAGTGTTGTGTCTGTGTCAGCATTTTCCTATTGAACGAGTTATTATCCCATAAGGTCAAGGGTCAAAGTAAAGATAACAACGTGCTTAATATCTTGTCTCATTTTAGGGGCATTTATATGGAGCATATATGTTTGACAAGCAGCTCATGTTTAATATTTGTTGATTAGTTCTGGTTACATACAATTTCTTACACTTTTGGCAGAAAAGATGTTTTAGAAATGTTCCAACTACATGTGCATGATCCCTTTGAATATGATTGGCACATTTGTTAAGATTTCTGTCTCTGAAATTCATAGATATTACATTTGAATACTCTAGGCTTTCAACCACACTGCTGAATATGATGGGATGATTTCTGATTACTTCCGACGTCAGTTTAGCAAAGGAGTTTCCCAGCTGCCATTGCGGTATGGCATGAATCCACACCAGAAACCTGCTCAGCTTTCTACTGTCTTGCCGGAATTACCACTGAAAGGTACAAAGATATTTTTTCTGTTGGATTAACAAAGATCTTTTGATTCCTGACACCTGATATCTAAGTCCAAATCCAAGATAATTTATTTGGTTGCTCTGTAATTGTTTTATTTTGTTATCCTGAAATACTGGGGTATTTTTGTCAGGAAAAAACTGCAATTTCAAGGAGACAACAATTCATGGGTTTTAAATTTTGTGTATGGAATTACTATCTGTTTATGTAGATTCAATTTCATGGATTGACAGCCTCAAAACTACAAAAATTAGTACAATAAACTTACTGTAAATTTTCATAATAGGACAAAATGATAAAATATTTGTAGTAACTGTTTCAACATTTTTCTCCTCCATTTCTTGTAGATGTAATGATAAACTTATACAGATGTGCCAGAAATATTTTCAAATTTTAAGAAATGACCTTCTAAGATGTCCACTTCTGTTGGTATGGGTACCCAAAGTGATTGGGGATAATGGCCGTTGTAGGAATATAAAAACCTGGATTCTCTTTCAGTTGTGAATGGTTCTCCAGGATTTATCAACCTTTGTGATGCACTGAATGGATGGCAGTTAGTGAAAGAACTGAAGTCGGCATGTGGTACAGCTGCAGCGACCTCGTTTAAACATGTCAGCCCAGCAGGTAAGCAATTACTGTAATTTCCTGCAGACAAACCGGATCTTTGTAAAAGTTACAATTATAGACAACGAAGGTGTAATGTGAGCATAACACATGACAAAAACCCACATTAAGACCAATTCTCTGTAAGAACCAAAAAATTAAAGAAGGGGTCGGAAACTCATAGTCTCAGAATTACTTCATATTTGCACCCTTTTTAGTATTCAAGCCATATATGAAGAATCAAGGGGGAAAAGATATGAATCAGCTCTGGTTACCATGGAAACGGGAACATTATACTTTTGGCGAAAAATGGCAATTTCTGAGAGTCAAATTTTACTAAAATGTTACAATTTTCTTTACACATAGTGGTCTCTATGTCTGCAATAGAGCACTAATTTTCATAATTGCCTGAAATACATACCTGAAGTAATTATTGAAAACAAATATTGTCTTCCAACATATTCACAGTTTTAGAAGCAACAATTTTATAAATACCCCCTTTAAAGATTTTACATTATCTTTAAAAATTGGTCTGCATGTATATTTTTCAACTTCTAATAGAAAAAAAAGTGCACGCATCTGAATATAATACTTGTATGGATTCAGCAGAGCTATGATACCCATTTCAATTTAAGGAGGAATTTTAGTGGGTCATTCATATTTGAGCTTTTTACAGAAATTTGAAAATTGACAAAAAATGAGTTTTCAGCAAACTCATTTATGCCTAAATTACAGAATAACCTGAAATAATATTACATTGCCAGATACAGAATTGTTGCAAAACATAAGTATTTCATGTAAAATAATTTTACAAAGTTATACTGTCCAACACTTTGTCTAGAAATTAAGGAGAATGTTCCGTTACCATGGCAACGTACAAGAAAATTATAATTCAGACCTTTTTAAAGCAGTTTCTGTATCAATTTTGTATTCTATGAAACAAGAAAAGTTCATCTGCAAACTGTCAATGCATCTAACGCACCTGAAGCACATTCTGGGCAGAATTAAGAAGAATACAACCATAATCATGATCTATGAAACTTAAAGCATTGTCACAAGGTCAGTTCTCAACAACCTTGTATGCACTTTTCTTTCTTTTGGGTAAACTAATTTTGAGTTTCAAAGCAGTTGGAAATACTCATAACCAACTGACACTGGCTTTAAGGTATTGTATGGTTACTAATCATGACTGTCCAATTTTTGTTTCAAGTTGCCATGGTTACAACATTCATTTTGCATTAAAAAACAGGGATCATCCTAGGTCAAAATTTGAGGGAGAAGTCCTCCACAGAATTTAGGGAGAAATTGAGGAATTTAAGGAGAAGAATCGGCATAAAAATATCTATGTGTGTTTGTGTAAAGACAGTGTCCTTTCACCTTTGGAAATCATTTTGTTGCCATGGAAACAAATAGTAGTAAAAGCAAAATCATGACTACTTCACCTTTAGATTTAATATTTACATTTTAAATACAATTCAAAAGTATGAACAAATAACAGTGTAATCCAAGACTGAAAAATATCATGATATTTAAAAATAATACAGTATGTTTATGTAATAACAATCATGATGCACATTCTTCCTTTAACAATCAAATTAAATCAAATGATCTACAGAACAGTTTAGTCAATATTTTGCTAGATACAACTTTAAATGAGCCGCGCCATGAGAAAACCAACATAGTGCGTTTGCGACCAGAATGGATCCATACCAGCCTGTGCATCAGTGCAGTCTGGTCAGGATCCATGCTGTTCACTAACAGTTTCTCTAATTGCAATATGCTTTGAAAGCGAACAGGATGGATCCTGACCAGACTGCGCGGGCCGCTCTGGATCTATGCTGGTCGCAAAGCCAATATGTTGGTTTTCTCATGGTGCGGCTCAAATGTATTTAATTCTTTCAAACTATCAAGACAATGGCTAGACTTTTTACGGATAGCTATAGATAATGTAGATTTAAGACTTTACTAAGTTTATTCAGAAAAACCCTGATCATGCACATTCCTGTGCCAGTAAATACTCAGTTAATACAAACTGCAGTTGCAGAAATATCTCCTAATGCTTTCTCCAAAATTTATCAAAATACACAACTAAATCTACTTTATTTATTAAAGTAAATACATGCTGGTAAAATAGGATGTTATATGCCTTGTATATCTTAGAATGAAACCTGTTTTACAGATGACAATTTTACTGGATTTCTGAAGATTAATAGATGTTGTTACATGGATGAGGTCTTAAATTAGTCAGAAAGTCAGCTAGAAACTCAGATGTTCTCTTTAATCATTGGCCAGTTAGTATATATGGGCTTAAGTTATTACCTAACACAATATAGGTAACTTTACAAATGTATGAATTTTCATTAAAATCTGCATTGCAACATTCTTAAAAAATAAATTTCATCAGAAAATATGATTTTATGATACAGGCTTAAGAGGGAAAAAGAATTGTAATATTTCAACAGTCTCACAAAATCAAGTATACTAATTCAACCATTCTTTTGCTATATTTTCTCAGTATTTTTTAAAGATTTAAAAAATCTATATGAAATAAAATTATCTATGGTAGAAAATATACAATTAGATCTGCATATGTTTGAGTAATAAGCCTTCATGTATAATTATGCTGTAAATTGGTAACCAAATCTGATGAGAACTGCAAAATATGTGCTTTTTTACAGATATTCAAAGACTGTCATGTGTTTATTTCATTTAGATATGTTCAAGTGCATCTTTTTCAAAATACATTAAATTTTATCAAATTTAAATATAACAAATTTAATGTTATACATGCAGAAGTAATCAAACAGTATCAGATTTTTTTAATTTTAATATAAACATGATAAAGTCAAGAATAAAGATATTTTTCAATTACAGGGCCTTTGGTTAAACAACTATCAACATTTTTAAGAAATGACATTCTAATTGTTTTTCCATAAATCTGAAAAAAAACATTAATGCAAACAACATACATTCTTGTAATTCCATCTTCAAGGTGTCCAGTGTGAGTTCTTCTATTTATGTCAAAGGCACCAATCATTATTTTGGTCTGTGGCTATCCAAAAAAGGGACAGATCTTTACTATTCAGATGTTCATAACTTATTCCAAAAACACTAATTGATGATTCCCCACTTTCAGCCTCTCTATTTGGGAAACACACACACACTATTTTCATAAACATTTTGCCTTCACAATGACATACTGCATTTCAAACTTGTGTCCCCTACTATAGAGATGAAATGTCATCTTGTCAACACTAAACTACCTGGATCAGACAGTTATGTCAAAGGCTGCACATTTGCAAGTTATAAAAAGTCTTTTTAGCAGTCCTTGTTATTTTTATTTGATACAGAATCTTGAGAAGGCTGGCTCTTCAGGTGATATCAGAGGTCTTCTGACTGCATTTACTTTTACCCTTACTGTAGCTGTCACTGAAAAATAGAGATGTGAGAGAATAACAATCTGAATGTCTTTCATGTGACTATGGGTGGTGGTGGGATGGGGATGGGCTCTCCAGTTAAAATATTTGTGACATCATGTTACTGGGTAGAACTACTGATCTTCTACAAGCCAGCTGGAGGGTTTCCTTTCACAAATTTGTAAATGAATAAAAATTACATACACTATTTCAATCATTTAATAAATTTTGTATAAGTAAATGTATAATATATACATCTTTCTTTTATTCTTTTAATGAAAATAATTTATCAAATAGACCTCCCCCTCCTTGAAATGATTTTAAAAGGAACAATTGTATGAAATACATTAAATACTTTTGACTTTGCTACACTTTGATTAAATTTAAGATACATGAAGTTCTAAACAAAGTTCATAAATATTCTGTCAAAAAATAACATTCAATAAAGCATTTATAAAGATCTGAAATCAGACCTGATCAGAGACTAAGACAAACTATAAATAAAATGTAGATACCTTCCTTCCTTTTATTCTAATATAAGCATGATGATGATCATTCATTCTTTGAAGAATTAGTCTGGAATATACACAAATCAAACTAAAATGGTTGTTACTGTTGTTACATTTTGACAGATACAGGATTTCATCCTTTTCAACATTATATGGGCCACTTTAAAAGTAAAATCTGTTTCTCATACATGTGCAGAGGGTCCTTTTCTGAAAAAGGGTATTTTAAAATTTCAAAAACTTATCAATATTTATAGTCACAATACAAATGTATGTCAATTTAAGTTATATGAAGTCCTACTAGCTATTCTTGTATCATAGATTGAGAGGTCAAGATTTCATACTTGTATGAATATGGGCATGTGGGGGACTTTATTCTTTATTTAAATACATGTAGGCCTCTGATGTGTAAATATATATAAAAACATATTAACTTTGACACAAACCATTTACATTCAATATGTACTTGTAAAACAGGCATGTGCAGATTAAAACATGCTGACTTATGTGTAGCAATGGATGCAAATGTTTTCATTTTTCAGCATTCAGTGAGTTTTTACTTCAGTAAGTCTATATTTCTACAGGTACTTTGGCAAACACATACACTGTTGCAAATGACTAAATTATGATTACCTCTCTAGAACATCCACTCACTTCATAGTTGTTTGAAACTTTATCATCAAGCAGTCATTTTCAAAAGAAATAACTCACAGCTGAAAAACAAAACAAATAAATTTACAAAAATATATACATTTTGAAATGAAAATGTCTTTATCTGCTTTTTACAAATAACATAAAAAGCATGCTAATGGTCATTTACAACTAAAATCAGGGCTTTTTCCATTATAAATCTACCTCCAATAAAAGGAGGTAATCCCAAAGAAAACAGTATGTTTCTTCCCAAGTCTGAATATGAAATTCCCAAATGTGTTACCTTATATGGTTGTTTGATGTTTTAAAATGGTTTTGAAATTTGTATATATCTATATTTAGGTTATTACAACAACATTTATAGTGTTGCTTAATTTACACAAAAAATATCTTTACATAGATTTTGGTAATTTGGAAATTTCCACATTAGACAATTTCTGAGAGCATTTTCCCAATTCCACTGGTGTTGGTGCATGGTATTCCCAAAATGATGGAAAAATGCCTGTAAGTTTTATCTTGGTAAAATAATAAGAAATGTCTGTCCAATATTTAAGAAAATAACCTTTGTATGGTCTTTGAATCTGTTGAAGGAAGTGAGCACTTATCTTGCATAGCTTGGAATTTTTACATGTCATATTAAAACATAAAATATTATGAGACTCGCCTGTTTTCATTGCAGTGTTATCCTTTAACACTGATCCTTCAGTCAGTTGATACAAACTTCACTTATGGAAATAAACACACAGATGTCAGACTGATGTCTATCCACAGTTTAGACTCTTTTCTGCCAGAGTATTTTTCCCAAACTATGTCGCTATTCAGCAAATTTTAAACGTGGACTTGGTTTGAAGGGACACATCCAAGCATCCCATGCCCATTTAGCATAAAATCTCTGACTGTCATTGTATCTATATACTTAAAATTTGCAAAATCCGAGTAGAAATCTGAATTCAGCATAATCCAGGAAGTAAACTTAGATAAGCTCTTTGTGATTTCCTAAATGAAGAGCATCAAGGGGAGGTAATAAAAATAGGAAAAATGCCCCAAATCATAAACTTTGGCCCAAATCTACAAGAATGTGTCTGAATGACCCACTACGATTTATGTTTCTTTTTGAAATATCATCTTCCCTTTAAACAAACAAATATACTTTTCTGCTGAGACCTGTGCACTTTTCAAGATGTAGAGCACTATGCTGTCAGACCGTTGAAACAAAGAATAACAAGTCATACAGCTAGTTTAACCATTTACTCGTAGGCCGTGATGGTGTATCAAGTAGACAAGTAGGCGGTAAAAGCCTGAAAATAGACATATGTTGTTTTATAATAAATGACCATACATTTATATCTGTGTTACATTTGACCTTAAATCTTACATTTAACCATTTATAATTTATATATAGCCTTAACAATGTTTAACTGCAGATGTCAGCATTCAATTATTATATCAAACCTGCTAGTAATAATTTAACCAATACAAAATGCACCCATGGTTCGAATATATTTAAGAACGAATCCATTTCAAAAACACCAAAAATGCATACTGAGCAATGCAGAGCGATATAATGTACATATACTCAATACAAATCATGTATATAAACTGATATACCCGATAACTTACAGCATGTGGGGGCATAAAGGGTTTAAAAGGATTGAAATGTAGCGAGAAAATATTTCTGCCGCCATGAAATCATACCACGAGGAAAAACACGGAAACAGCAGAAAAGTAAAAACCAAATTGTACTTTTGTAGCGAAAAGTACCGAAAAGAGATGCGGCGGTGAGTGATACCACACAGAGGTATCACAGTAGATGAGACAGCACACTCCCCGCCTGATATCTCACACAAGATATCACTATATCAGTTCATATTCACGACATACAAAGTACAACTTAAATGCCAAGAATAAATATGTTAATTATATTTGTACTTGAATTGATTTTGCAAAAATTACAAAATATGAATTCTATTCAGAGTTCTGCACATAAAAATTATCTGGGGCCCTTCAGACAAAATCCAAATGCAGCTCTGGAATTAGAAAACATGTGCTTTAGGATTGATATAAATATACCTTTTAATTACTAGTTAACAAAAATAATGTTAACTTGACCGAAAAACTTTTTCAAAAAGTCCCTATAATATACAGCAATCAAGAGAAAAGCTGAGTAATCATATGAAAAGAGCCAAAGGCAATGCTACCTGCACTAGAGCGCAGGAGTGATGGCACAATAAAAGTTCTTAAAACAACTCCATTGCTAAAGGTGCGTCTTATCAATGAGAATATGTGGTACAGTAAACACACATAAATTAAGTTTTAACAACAGTTATAACAATATCAAAGTTCAAGCATACTAAATGTTATGAATTACTTTTCTGATTTCACAAGAAGGACAAGTTCATGAACAGGTCTTATATAAGTACTTAATTTTCCATCTTTGAACACAATAATTTCAACTGTTCGAAGTTTCTTGTCATTACTGAGAAACACTCTTGTTACCCTGGCCAAAGGCCAAAAATTCCTACACACTTCTTTGTCTTTAAGTAGAACAACATCACCCACGCTTAATGGTTCTTGTTCATAGTTCCATTTTCTACGAGTTTGCAGAGTATTTAAAAACTCTCTTTTCCATTTACTCCAGAATTGCTCTGCAAGGTATTGTACCCGTTTCCATTGTGCACCATATAAAGACTTAACATCTAAATTGCTCACATTTGTGTTGTCACATACAGACTTAGATGTAAGTAACATGGATGGACTTAAAACTTCAGGATTATCCGGGTCATTTGAAACTGGGACAGTGGGTCGGGAATTTATTATGGCAGTGACCTCAGCCATCAGTGTGACTAATACATCATGTGTAAGTGTTGTAACAGGCTTTAGCATAGATTCCAAAATTCTCCGAGCTATGCCAATCATTCTCTCCCAAGAACCACCCATGTGTGAGGAATGTGGAGGATTGAAAACCCACTGACAACCATGTGACTGTAAGAAATTCTTAACTGGACGATCCTCTACAAATATAGTATCAATACCAAGAAGGTCTGTGGCACCTACAAAATTAGTGCCACGGTCAGATTGAAACTGTTTCACTGTTCCTCTCAGAGAAACAAACCTACGCAGAGCGTTAATGAAAGCTGACGAAGACATTTCATCAATGACCTCAATATGCACGGCCCTGATAGTGAGGCACGTGAACAATACTGCCCATCTTTTAGAACTTGCTTGGCCGCCACGAGTGCGTCTGGATACAACTGACCAAGGGCCAAATACGTCAACACCTACGTAAGTAAAAGGTGCAGATTGTTGAACCCTATCCACGGGAAGTTCCGACATTTTTTGACTTAAGAATTTGCCTCCGAGCTTTTTACATGTTACACAATGATATATCAGGGAGTTGACTAACCGTTTTCCACCTGTAATCCAATATCCTGCATCTCGGACCGCCCCTTCTGTAAGCTGCCGTCCTTGATGCTTAACAAGAGTGTGAAAGTGACCAACCAAAAGTCTGGCAACATAATGTTTCCCAGGAACTATAACCGGATGTTTCTGATCAAGGTCAAGGTTACTCTTACTTAATCGACCACCAACACGCATGACACCATTTTCATCTAAATACGGATCAAGGGTCAGAATGGGCGAGTTTTTAGGAATATTATGTTGACCTTTCAAACAACTGACCTCTTCCTTGTAGAATTCAGTTTGAACAACCCTCAAGATGAGAGATTCAGACAACTTCTGAAAATCAGGACTCCTAGCTTGTGAAAAAGTATGGTAGCCAGCGCATGGTTTATGCTTACCATAAGAAATTGCCAAATGTCTGAGGATGGAAATAGCCGTTACAAGTTTTGACCAAGAAGAAAACTTGTCAAATCTGTGACTACCCAGCTGATCAAAATCTTGAACACTTGTCGCGCTAACATTAACTTGGGGACAGATCTCTTTGTCCTGATCAGGATCAATAATGGGAAAAAACTCTGGTATTGGGGCTGACCTGTTTGATAAGTAGTCCGGACCAGACAACCAAGTACTACTTTGTAACTCTGAAGGACTAACACCTCTACTTCCTACATCAGCAGGGTTCAAGGCAGAAGGAATATAATTCCACTGTTTAGGTAGACTAAAACGCCTAACCTTCTCAACACGATTGGCCACATATGTGTAGAAACGCCTAGTATGGTTATTAATGTAACCCAAAACGATCTTACTATCTGTGTAAAATCTGATCTCATGTAACTTCACCTGCAACTGATCAACAGCAGTTTGAGCAATTTCAACTGCCAGCACTGCACCACAGAGTTCAAGGCGAGGGATTGTGTGCCCTTTTTTGGGTGCTACCTTGGACTTCCCTAAAACAAAACCTACACGAACCTCGTGATTACTTGTTTGACACACAAGATATGCCACTGCTGAGACAGCAATTTCTGATGCGTCACAGAAAACATGTAACTCTACACTAGATGTATCACTCAGAGACACATCAAGGTAGCTCCTGGGAACCTTAAATGAACTAAGCTCACGGAGTAGGGTTTCCCACTTATGCCATTTGACCTCAATGCTAAGGGGTATAGGATCATCCCAGTTGCACTGCTCTGAAATTATGTCCCTGAGTATGAGCTTGCCTACTATAGTAAAAGAGGCAAGAAAACCTAGAGGATCAAACACAGAGTTGACCGTGGATAAAATTTTTCTCCGAGAGGTGACTTGGGCAGGTAGTATGACATTAAAAACAAAACAATCTGCATTCAGATCCCATCCAAGGCCAAGACTACGCTGTGTTGGTAACCTTTCTCCAAAGTCTAGACTTTTCAAGTCTTTGGCAAGGTCCTCTGTGGGAAATGACCTCATAACGTTCTTATCATTGGACGCGATCTTGTGAAGACGCAAATAACTTTGACCTAGAGCTACTTGAGTGCGCTTCAATAAATCCACGGCTTCTTGAGCACATGGAAAAGAAGTCAAACCATCATCTACATAGAAATTATTGTGTACAAAAACCTTAATGTCTTCATCACATTCTTCAACAGATCTACGAAGCCCGTATGTCGCAATGGCAGGGGACGGGCTGTTGCCAAATACATGTCTTGCCATGCGATACTCGATCAAAGGTTTTTCTACATTATTATCTTCATACCAGAAGAACCTTAAAAAGTTCCTATGTACTTCATCAACCTCAAAGCAGTAAAACATTTGTTCTATGTCTGCAGAGATTGCTACAGATTCTCTGCGAAATCTCATGAGAACACCCAGAAGACTATTTGTAAGATCGGGACCAGTTAATAATACCGAATTCAAAGACACTCCCTTAAATGTTGACGATGAGTCAAACACAGCTCTAACTTGACCGGGTTTCTTCGGGTTATATACCCCAAAGATAGGCAGGAACCAACACTCTTCATCTTCACCTAAAACTGGGGCAACTTCAGCATGACCATTAACCAATATTTTACTCATAAACCCGACCATGTGACTTTTCTTTTCAGGGTTTCTCTGTAAACTAACATGGAGAGACTTTGCACGCCGCAGGGCCTCTGACCTATTGTTAGGCAAGCGTTGCCTAGGCGATTTAAATGGAAGGGGAACAGTCCATTTACCTTCATTGTTCTTTCTGAAACCGTGATCCATGATATCAAGGAACTCTCTATCTTCAATTGAAAGAGAAGGTTTATCATCATCAATATGTCTCACAAATAAGGGGTCATACATACCATTGACCTTGTCTTCCACATAAAACTGACTGGTGCAGGGTTCGAACAATGTGGGGCGACCATTGTTTAACACATGAATCTTGCTAACATTGACCACATCTGGAGTGTGTGTCTTACCTAGACACATCTCTCCTATGACGACCCACCCAAGACCTACATGTTGCGCGAAGGGAGCACCTGGGGGTCCTAAGATTTGGTCTCTAATGTGATGAGCCTCAACAAGATCTCTACCAATAAGAAGCAAGATCTCTGCCTGATCATTGATCTCAGGTATAAGACCAGCAATGTGTGAAAGATGGGGATGACAACTTACGTCTCGAGGGGAGCAAATCTCATTCCTGTTATTAGGAATGTCAGGACATTCTATGAGGGTTGGTAATGAATAACTCACGCTACCATTGACAGACGAAACAATGCAATCACTAGCACGGCGCCCATGTGCAACATGAGTGCCGACACATGAATTTATAGTGTACTCAAAATCTGGACTATCAATTTGTAACAAATCAAACAATCTGGATCTCGCCAATGACTTATTACTTTGTTCATCTAACATGGCATAACATTGTACAATATTTTCAGGATATTTTGAATTAACAACATTTACTAAAACAAGTTTAGCACATGATTTTGAAATTTGTGAAGCACCACATATCTGAGTACAACTGTTTGACACAGAATCTCTCGGGTAATCAGCTCTCTGGTTCGCTCCACCTCTGTTGCCGTCCTCCCCGCCATAAGGTTTTACAGAAGGTTGAGGTGATGGATCTACATGCAATGCACCTGGATGGTTGACATTGCCACAAACACAACACTTTATTGACACTTTACATTCATTTGCTTTGTGATTATTGAATTCACAGCATTTGAAACAAATATTATTATCTTTCAGAAACTGCTTTCTTTCACTTAAACTTTTCAATCTAAATGCCCTACACTTATTTAAACTGTGGGATAACTGGTGAAGCGGGCAGAATCTAGTAGATTTCCTATTCTGGATCTGGTTAGAAACTTCAGTTTTTCTGCTGGTCACAACAGGAACTTGCTTTGAGGAAGCAGTGTTAAATTTCAGACGTTCAGCAACAGTAGTTACACTCGGGTCATTCCTTATCTTTGCCTGTTCATGAATAAAGTTAACAAATTCTTTCAGTGGCGGGAAATACACATTCTTCTCCCGCTTATAACGATTTGCTCTTGTAGCCCATTTTTCCTGGACTGATCCCGGCAGCTTGCAAGTAATTGAAGAAAGCCCAACCGACGAGTCATAATAAGCGAGAGGGATAGCGTATGCACTATCTTCTTTAAGTGCTAAAATTTCTGACAAAAGATCATCAAGCTCATACCACTTTGTCGTGTCCGAGAGAGTCAATCGCGAGAATTGTTCAACGCGTTTCTGTATTAACTTGTGTACTATTTCTGGTGCACCATATCGTTCGTCGAGACGTTCCCAAATCTTTGAAAGACCCAAACACTGATCCTTACTATACACTGTTTTCAGATTTATTGCATGCTTTCGAGAATCTGGTCCAAGATACTTGATGAGCAGATCAACCTCTTCTGAAGCATTGATATTCATATCTGAGGTCACTTGTTGGAAACTGGTTTTCCACACTTGATAGTTTGCTGGGTTATCATTGAAATTCGTAATTCTCGAGAATATAAGTTCTTTCTTCAGAATATAGTTTGTAAAATCTTCGACTGTGGAACTTTGCACTGGGCAGGTATTACTATCAAAGAATTTCTTGATTTTCTCATCTTTGTCCATTTCCGGAAGTTTAAGTTTTACCGAATCTTTCTTTTCACTAATATCATCAGCACTTCCTTCGTTTTCTAAAATCTCAACTTCAGTTTTCAACTCTTCCGCAGCCTTTTCTTTCTGGAGAATTAATAAATCAGCTTCAATTTCCTTGTTTTTCTGTTCCAACCTGGCCTTTTCTTTTATGAGTTCTGCCTCCTTTTGTGCATTTTCTACACTTCTTTGAGCAGCTTTCATTTTACTGAGTTTCTTTTTCATTTCAGATGAACCACATTTAGATGAATGCTTTGATTTAGAAAATACACCTCCTATAACGTCTTCCAAAATCCCTTGACGTCGTTTTTCTATTCTGTCGCGAAACTGAGCAACATCACTCTGAATCTTTGAAAAGTGCGATTGAAACAACCCTTTTAAATGATCACTTTCTTCTGTTTTGGTTGCAGTAAGAAAATTAATGTAAGTTACACCTGTAGCTTCATAAGATGATAAATCAGAGTTCAAATTATCGACCAACTTTTGCAATTGTGCAACACTCTCTGATGAGAAATCCTGACACAAGGCAGAAGAAATCTTTTCTTCCTGTACCGACAGTCTCTTCTCAAAATCAGTAACCCTATTCTTGAACGACTCCATGGCCTTAAAAGTGAGTGTTCGTAATTTGCGTGTCGTCATGCAGATTTACAAAATGTGAAAAATCGTATCAGCTCTTGATGCTCAAATGCTGCTTTTACTATGCTGTCAGACCGTTGAAACAAAGAATAACAAGTCATACAGCTAGTTTAACCATTTACTCGTAGGCTGTGATGGTATATCAAGTAGACAAGTAGGCGGTAAAAGCCTGAAAATAGACATATGTTGTTTTATAATAAATGACCATACATGTATATCTGTGTTACATTTGACCTTAAATCTTACATTTAACCATTTATAATTTATATATAGCCTTAACAATGTTTAACTGCAGATGTCAGCATTCAATTATTATATCAAACCTGCTAGTAATAATTTAACCAATACAAAATGCACCCATGGTTCGAATATATTTAAGAACGAATCCATTTCAAAAACACCAAAAATGCATACTGAGCAATGCAGAGCGATATAATGTACATATACTCAATACAAATCATGTATATAAACTGATATACCCGATAACTTACAGCATGTGGGGGCATAAAGGGTTTAAAAGGATTGAAATGTAGTGAGAAAATATTTCTGCCGCCATGAAATCATACCACGAGGAAAAACACGGAAACAGCAGAAAAGTAAAAACCAAATTGTACTTTTGTAGCGAAAAGTACCGAAAAGAGATGCGGCGGTGAGTGATACCACACAGAGGCATCACAGTAGATGAGACAGCACAAGCACAATATAAACATATGTTTTGCTCCATAAATATATTTTTTCTTGCAGATAAAAGTCTAGATCATACAAGAATCAAATAAATATTTGGAAATATTAGTTTGGTATGAAACCTTGTTCATTTGCCTTTAAAATTGGCAAGTACGAAAATAAAGGACACTTTCTAGTACTTTCTAGATAACAAAATAGGCATGCACCCCTACTTTTTTGAAAATTCAGCAAGTTGGGGATTTGCATCCTCGTTTCCATGGTAACTGGGACATATATTGAAAAAATAAAAAACAGGATTTTCTTAATTTTGCACCCTCTTCAAGAAAAAATCGGTTTAAAGGAAATCTGTGGCTATGAGTTTCCAACTTTTTTTGGTTTTTACAGAGAATTGGTCTTAATATCATACTTTAGTCATATTGGTAATTCATGCTTGTTTACCAATGACTGCCATTATCATACAGATAATTATTGGTTGAATCAATTTATTTCCATATTTGTTGTTAAAACCAGCTCACTCACTCACTCATATTTTGAAATCAAAGAAGAATTTTAAAACAATAAAAAATTGTGAGTTACAACCCTTGTGTCATATATTGGTGTCTGTCTCTGTTGAGCTAAAATTTTGGATAATCTGCTGGAAGTGACTGCAAGAATACAATACATAGGATAACTAGAATAAGTTTTTTTGATGTATGTTTGTGTCACATCAAGTGATGGCAACCAGAAATATGTTGTTAAAATCTGTGGAAGATGTGTAATTTTTTTGGGGGGGGGGAAGGGGCACTTAGTATTACCCTTGTCTGTATATCCGTCTGTGCATCCATCCGTATTTGTGTAAAATATTTGACCTAGAGTCAGTTATTGTTATGTGATGTTATGCACCTGGGGTTTTGTTTTTGTTACTTTCCTTGTAACATTAGTTATTCTACCGGAATGTCACATAGATCTATATATGTGCTGATATTTCAGGTGCTGCTATTGGTGGACAGGGTATGTCAGAGGAGGATAGTAAAGTGTGTATGGTAGATGACATGGAGGATTTGTCTCCCCTTGCTGAAGCATATGCTAGAGCTCGAGGTAAGTTGCTTACTCTGTTTGACCTTAGAGGAAAGGATTCCTTTCTTTGTACTAGAGAAAGTGTGCCCTTATTTTGAATATCCAGGTAAATGTTCTGTCAGTTTGAATATCAAGGTAAGGGCTCCCTCTGAACTTCAAGTAAGTGTCCCCTTTGTTCCAACTTTGAGATTTGTACTCCATTCGAACGCCAAAGTAATTGCCCCCTTTGTTTGAACTTTGAGGTATGTACTCCATTTGATGTGCCCCCTTTGTTTTAACTTCGTAGTATGTATTCCATTTGATGTTAGTAAGTGCCACCTTTGTTTGTTTTAACTTGGAGGTATGTACTCCATTTGAACATCAAAGTAAGAACTTCCTTTGTTTGAACTTTAAGGTAAGTAATCCTTTTCGAAAATAAAGGGAACAGCCTTCTTTGAAATTTAGGTCAAATATTCCCTCTGTTTGAACTTCACGGTATGTCCTCCTAACGCTTGAACTTCTGAGGTATGTCCTGTGTAGTATAGTTTGGGTTTTTATGCCCCCGAAGGGAGGCATATTACTTTTCAACTGTCTGTCTGTTCGTTAGTTAGTCACAACGTTAACTTTTTGCATGAAGGCACTTTACTCGCGAACCACTGCATCCAGGACCTTCAAACTTCACGTGCTGATAGTACTTATTGAGTATACCACCCCTACTGACTTTGGGGTCAGAGGTCAAGGTCACAGGGACCAACATTAACTTTTTGCATGAAGGCACTTTACTTGCGAACCATTGCACCCAGGACCTTCAAACTTCACATGCTGGTAGTACTTGTTGAGTACACCACCCCTAATGACTTTGGGGTCAGAGGTCAAGGTCACAGGGGCCAACGTTAACTTTTTGCATGAAGGCACTTTACTCGCGAACCACTGCACCCAGTACCTTCAAACTTCACATGCTGGTAGTACTTGTTGAGTACACCACCCCTAATGACTTTGGGTCAAAGGTCAAGGTCACAGGGGCCAACGTTAACTTTTTGCATGAAGGCACTTTACTCGCGAACCACTGCACCCAGTACCTTCAAACTTCACATGCTGGTAGTACTTACTGAGTACACCATCCCTACTGACTTTGGGGTCACCAGGTCAAAGGTCAAGGTCACAGGGGCCAACGTTAACTTTTTGCATGAAGGCACTTTACTCATGAACCACTGCACCCAGGACCTTCAAACTTCACGTGCTGATTATTGAGTACACCATTACTACTGACTTTGGGGTCAAAGGTCAAGGTCTCAGGGGCCAATGTTAACTTTTTGCATGAAGGCACTTTACTCGCGAACCACTTCACCCAGGACCTTCAAACTTCACATGCTGATAGTACTTTATGAGTACACCACCCCCTACTGACTTTGGGGTCACCAGGTCAAAGGTCAAGGTCACTGGGGCCAACGTTAACTTTTTGCATGAAGGCACTTTACATGCAAACCACTTCACCCAGGACCTTCAAACTTCACATGCTGATAGTACTTGTTGAGTACACCACTCCTACTGACTGGGGTCCCCAGGTCAAAGGTCAAGTTGCTGCGGGGACATTTGTCACCATTAGTGACAACTCTTGTTATTTCTTGAAATTAATATTTTTAATACAGCATTGCATATGATGAATGTTTTTGCAGGTGCAGATAGAATGTCATCATTTGGAGATTTTATCGCACTGTCAGATGAATGTGATGTTTCTACTGCAAAGATAATCTCCAGAGAGGTCAGTCAAAATCTTTTACATTGATGCTATTTGTATTCAGGCACACTAATTTCTCCTGTCTAGTTGAACTTAACAGCATGCCAACTTGTTAAGTTGAGCTCAATGCTAGTGCTGTGAAAGACATTGTATATTTTGCTATAGGGTGTACTAAATAGAGATTGTAAAGTGGTTGTGAGTTTGTAACCTGGGGATGGTAACATTCTCCTTGTAGATTTGACAGAAGGCAGTATGGCTGAAGTAAATAGTCCACCTGTTAGTCTTGTAGGGAAGTTGTCAGTTATTTGTTGAAAAATGTGTCATTTCTCATACAGAATTCAGGTACTTGGTTAGGTTAATTGACTGCAAATATGTAATTGAAATACTTTATTGCATAAAACTAAAACAAGCTGTGCACTTCCTCCCAACATAAGACCAAATCAGGAGGTGTCTTTCCGTGGCCCCACCTTGGTTAAAGTTTTTTTTACACTTTCTCTTTTTTCTCCTTATCTCTGTAATTACTTGATGGATTTGTTTCGAACTTCAAATAGTTATTCCTCATCATCACTCACATCATATAGCACATGGGCTATAACTCTTGCATCAATATTTCTTGAATTATCCCCCCTTTTTATCCTTTTATCCATTCATGGACCAATCTTGTTTATATTTGGCATGAATGTTTATCTCAGTGAGGAGTGTCATGCACAAACCCTGTGTTCCTATCTCAAAGGTCAGGGTCACAGTTTGAGATCAAAGGTCAAATTGAAGTTTGTCTGGAGCATTTCTTCTTCATGGATGGTGGGATTTTGATGTAACTTGGCATGAATGTTCACCATTATGAGACAGTGTCTTGCGCAAGAACCAGGTCCCTAGGTCTTAAGGTCAAGGTCACCCTTGACAGCTGGTGGGCTCGACATTCTGCCCGTGGGCATACTTGTTTATGTAAGCTGGTATCTCGGTAACTGCTCGTGAGAATGGATTGAAAACTTCATACATTTGATCTGTATGATGTTATACCATGCAATGCACACGTACCATACATCTGTTTCGCCCCTTTCTCAACAATGCAGCTTTTCTGATGATCTGTTTGTCTCATTATACAGGGTAAGATGGGAAAGTTCTACGAAGTATTGCTCTGTGTCTTATCTTTTAATTATTCTAACTTTCTTTAGGTACAAGCGTTTGAATTGTCCTTCAACATCACATGTTTTCTGTCCATTAGCATTCAGCTTTTTTAGAATTTTGTTGTTGGATGGTTATTTTGATGGTTATATGATATTTTCATGACGTAAGTCTAACAAGAAAAGTGTTGCTTATTTAAGTTGAACTAAGTAACGTTACCCACCTTAGAACTGCAACACTTGGCATTAACTATCACAGGTATCAGATGGAGTTATTGCCCCTGGATATACACCTGAAGCTTTGGAAATTCTCAAGAAGAAAAAGAATGGAAACTATTGCGTTCTTGAGGTAAGCAAATTTTTTTAAAATTTGAGTTTGAAGGTAGACCTGTAGCATCAACAGCTGCTTGCACAAACATCCACAGAGTAAGTTTTGTTGTACATGCACAGATATTTATTTTATTCAGAGAAGACAGCTTCTCGGTGCTATGGGTTCAAAACCTCGTTCAGGATGTAGAATTCTTTCTTACGAGGAATCCATCCAGCTGGCTTCTGGAAGGCCAGTGGTTCTACCCTGGTACCTGCCCTTGGTATAAGTCCTGGATGGGCACATGGGGTCTTTTCTCCACTCTGAAAAGCTTAAAAGTCACCAAATGGCTTGTCATTGGGTTGGTGTGATATACCTAACATCAAAAATATCAGAGGAGACAGTGGCTGTGATGCCTCGTGCAGCTTTAGACAGCCTATAGATTTGTTGCAATTACAACAAATTATTAAGTTTTTAGGCCAAACATACGTGCACATTTATAGACAGTGAAATCATTCATTTTCATGGGGGAAATTTTTGTGCACTTCGTCGTTGAAGTAAGATCCCAACAAGTAAACAAAGTTCCTGTTCATTTTATCTTCAAAAGTTGGTATCCATGAATTCAAGTCCCAATGAAAACCATGAAATAAAATGAATTTACAGTAATTAAAACTAAAAGATGCGATATCAACGACCTAAAAATGAATTATGTTCCAGATTGACCCAGAGTATGAACCACCAGAGACAGAGACCAGAACTCTGTTTGGACTTCAGATGACCCAGAAGAGGAATGATGCCAACATCAATAAACTTCTCTTTAAAAATGTTGTGTCTTCAAACACTGAGGTAAGTCCTTAGGAGATCTCCAAAGTCAAGTGGTTAAGGCCATGACGTCATTAATCAAGTCACTTGCCCCTAACAGATGTGAGTTTGAAACCTCACTTGGGGCGTAGAATTCTTTATTTGAGAAAGCCATCCAGCTGGCTTACAGAATGTCAGTGGTTCCACCCAAGTGCCTGCCCATTCCTGTAACAATGGAGGATTACCTGGGATTTCCTCCTCCAACAAAAGCTGGAACAATCTCCATATGACCTGAATTGTGTCAGCGTGACACTGAACCCACCAAAACAAATAAATGTGGTAACTTCTTAAACCATCTATTGATATAGAATTTTAAACATCGAGCTTTTTTGAGAATTTCCTGCAGTCATTGAATTGTGCAGATTTGGTAATTTTTACATCGTTTACTTGAAAGGCAAGGACTTATTCATGTTGATAAGAACTTGCACTTTGTAGTTTGCTATTAAAACATTTATACAGTCGAGACTGTTTTAAGAGACCGACTTTGGGAAGCAGCGAAAAAGGTCACATATGACAGGGAGTCTCTTAAAACAGTCTCACTTAACAGGATGACGCTGGTATCATATATTTTTCCAATTAAAGTACATGAATATCAGATACTTATATATTGGCCTCTTTTACGGTAGGAGTGGAAAATGATTAAATACTATTTCTTTAATTGCATATTGATAAAATATAAATTTCAAATAATTTGCATCATTCGTATGATGTTGATAAAACAAATTTAAGCTCATGATCTGGCAAGAAAATAAAGGGGAGCAGTAAAATATAAATGTTCCAGTTGAACTATTTTACACACTGAGGTTTATGATATTTATATTTTTGTGTACTAATTGTTTATTGACATTTATTCGTTTATTGACTGCATCTTTAATCTGTGTTTACTTCATCGTTTCCTGTTAAATACCGCCATATTTTTGTTTCACCTGGAATAAAGTTAAATTATGCACCGACTGCGAATTCTTCAGCGACTTTATACGCTGGTTTTCCCTAATCGAGCAATTCAAGTGCCTTAACACGCTGTTCTAATGTCAAAACAGTTCTTTTTTATGTTTTTCATCGGCCATTTTTTGTAAACAGATAAGTTCTCGTCTCAAACAACTTCACGCGAGATAAAGAATGGTAACTCTATCGTGTAAAATCTTGCGAGGGAGCGTCTCAAAGTCGCTGAAAACGATCTAAATATCGATTCGGGAGCCTGATTTCACAGTCGCTTGTCGCGTAAGGCAGGGGGTTGCTTAATTCAGACTGTTTTAATAGTAAATTGCGTCCGGAGCATAAAATAGGGTCGCATATGACAGGGAGTCGCTAAATTCAGGGGGTCGTTAAGGCAGTCTCGACTGTATATGTAGGGGACTTTTTTCTTGGATTTCTCGGGTCAGTCTATCCACAAAATTAAGCCCAGTGAACAAGTAAACTTCCCGTTTATTTTATGTTCAATAGTTGAAATCCACTAATTCATATCCCCAGGAAATAGCCATTTTGGCAAGAACCACAACATTTCATGCCCACAAAATTAAATGACTGATTTCCAATATACTACTTTTTGTTATTCTTGAAAAGAAAAGTCTTGTTCCTAAGAAGAAAAGCTAATTGATGTTGAGCAAGTCGGCAGCATATCAAGTAACATAGCACTATTTTGTTGATGTACTGAAAGTCATAAATATTTTGATTGCGGTCCTTTTTTCTGGGTGAGATATGTTAAGAGAAACATGTATAGTAACTAGATACTCGCTGTTTTTCAGGTTTCAGAAAAGAATGTAAGAGATCTCATTGTTGCCAGTATAACGTTGAAGTACACACAGTCAAACTCGGTTTGCTATGCTAAAAATGGACAGGTAAGACGACTGTTTTATTCACATGTATTAAGTTTCATCTACCCCACCCCCATCAAGAATTTTCAAAAAATGACACAAATGTTTGAAATATTAAAAGGTGCAGAATGAAAACTTCAGCTATTGGTTAATGCTTAAGTTTATACAATGAGACTGAATGTCATATTGATGTAATCTAGTTTCCACAAGGTCAAACAGTAAAATAAAAGTTCATTTAGGTAGGTCATGTAAGCTCAACATTTTTTAACCCAGTGCAAATTTATTATATCACATGAGACATATTCACAACAGGGGGGATAATAAACAAATTGCAGATATTCAAAGGTCAAAGATCAGATAGACAGTTTATATGTGTTGTTGCAGATTGCTATTTCTGACAAGCTTTAGAAATACAATAGTTCGGAGGAAGAGGAGAGGGGAATTTAATGTGTTGGAAAAGAAAAACAACACTCGAGATATCACCAGGTTTTGCTTCTTTTATTGTTTCTCTTTGTAAAATACAATTTCGTCTAGGGGGCGTGAGAGGTGTTGCATATTTCATTACCTTACATGAACAGACTCAATCAAACCGAGTCTGCTGTTGTTCTTCTTGGTTGCGTTCTTTGCTTCCAAAGGATCTTTTTACAGATTTTATTTTGTATATTCGATGTTTCAGGTTATAGGAATAGGGGCTGGGCAACAGTCTAGGATCCACTGTACAAGATTGGCTGGGGACAAAGCTAATAACTGGTATGTAGTACATTAAGTATATACTGTCTGGGGCCTCCATGGCTGAATGGTAAAGGTCACAGACTTTGAATCACTTTGCCCCTCCCTCGGTAATGAGGTTTGGAAACTTTGCTTGGGGTGTAGAATTCTTAATGTGTGGAAACTGTCCATCTGTTTTAGAGAAGGTTGCCCTCTACCCAGTTGCCTGTTAAGCTTGAAATAATATCTGGAGGGGCACCTAGCATCTTGCTTTGACATCAGAGGCTAGAAAAGTTGCTATATAACCTGAATTTTGAAGTTGCAAGTCTAATTTATTACCACTTATTATGTGATGGCGCATCCGTCCGTCCATCAGTCATATTTCGTGTCCAGAGCATAACTTAATAAACTCTCGAGGTATTGACTATCAACTTGGGATGTTGGTAGATGACCATGAGAAGATTTTGACCTTCGTATTTCATGTCCGGAGTATAACTTAATAACTGTTCAAGCTACTGATTTTAAACTTGGCATATAGGTAGATGACCATGAGACTGTGCAGAGCACATGAACCAGGTCAGTAGGTCAAAGGTCAAGGTCATAAATGGACCTCAAAGGTCAAATTTGTCCTTAATTTGTGTTTGAAGCATAACTTAATAACCATTTAAGGTATTGACTTTAATCTTGGCATATAGGTAGGTGGTAATGTGACAATGTGCAGCGTGCATGAACTAGGTCTGTAGATCAGTAGTCAGGGTCACAGCAAGATCAAATCGTTCTGTCATACGTTGTGTCAAGAGCATAACTTGATAACAAATTAAGGTATTGACTTCAAACTTGGCATTTAGGTAGCTGGCGATAAGTTGGTGTTCATAGCGCATAAACCACATCTGTAGTCACAAATTGTGTTCAAATTTGTCCATTGAATTTTGTGTCCAGAGCACAACTGCAGCAGTCCACACCCCGCACCCCTATCACCAAAAACAAAAATTCATTTACACCTTATATTTTTGTGCCATAGAATTCAAGCAAATGAACTTGGTCAAAGTCACAATTTGATTTCAAATTTGTGCTTTTTATTTTGTGTCTGGAGCACAACTTCAAAACTATTCTGGTTGTTTACTTTAAACTTTTAATAAAGGTGGGTGGTGATGAAGTGACTTGAGTGCAATACATTCCCCCTCCTCCAAACACACCTTCCTCCTCTGATGTTGAATTGCAGGCGTACATTTCCCTGCTTTGCTGATGAAACTTTGTCATCTTTGAAATATATCAATGAAAATGATTATAGAGGTCTTCATGCTCAAAAGTGTGTAAATACAATGTTTTAACTCAGATTTTATGTTAAGGTGGTTGAGACAACATCCCAAGGTGATGAATATGAAGTTCAAGAAGGGAACAAAGCGGGCAGAGATGGCAAATGCTATAGACCAGTTTGTTCTTGGAGCTGTTGGTGTGGTTAGTTTACATTATATAATAATTTCAGATTTATATTCTGTATCAGTGAAATTTTAGCTGCAGACATTTTCTGTATCTAACAGTGATACTAGAAATGGCAGGTTTTACTTACGTTTATAACAAAAGATGCTAGTAGTTTACAGACGAGATAACTATTTTTCTTTCAGCACCTACTTAATATCATATTCAGTAAGTGGTTTTGACCAAAGCAGCTTTTTTATGAGAATTATGAATTGTGAATTTGAAGGTTTAACACTAACTGAAAAAGAGTTTTGTTTGTTGTCATCATAACTTTATGCAATTATGAAATTCAGTAAAAAAGAAAAAATCCTCACCAATAATGAATTTATTTGTTTGTTTTGGGTTTAACGCCATTTTCAACAGTATTTCAGTTGTGTAACGGTGGGCAGTTAACCTAACCAGGGTTCCTGGATTCTGTACCAATACAAACCTATTCTCCGCAAGTAACTGCCAACTGACAGGGTCATTTATGAAATCGTCGCGGAAAACATACGCCCTGTCCGGGGATTGAACTCTCAACCCTAAGACCTGTGCTCTCCCTGTTGAGCTAAGCAGTGGTACGCATGTTCTCTGTAATGATTTGATAAAGGAAATTGTGTCTGAAGGCATTTTGTTCTCCACCTCTGATTGATATGGAGAAGTTTGAGGTATGTACAGAGAACAGGATAGTACAGGTTCAGACTCCAGGAACAGTAGTAAAAACTGCCCTCCATAATGTAACTGAAATACTATCAAAACATGGCACAAAACCTGAAACAAACAAAGGACAAAGTTCACTTAAACCTGATATGGCCTATGCAATTTTGAAAATTTTCAAATTGGCTAAAATTCAAAAAGCTATATATTGATTGCTACCAGAATGATTATCTATTTAAAGGAATTAAGTTTTTCATAAACAGATTTATTATTTTGTTCAACTTATCAATGAATACTGCTGAAATCGCAGATTTTTAAGAAAATGGGCTTTTTTTGCCATATTTAGGTCACATAGTAATATTTTTAGTATTGACCACACACAAGGACCACAAAAATATTTTGACCAAAGGTCCAGGTTCTTTCACAGAATTTATGGTCATTTTTTCATTTTGGTCGACAGCTGTGCTGGTAGTGAAAATTTTAGATTTGTTTAAAATTTCTGTTAAAAACTGAAAGATTCCCATACCCATAATGTTAAACATACTTTCAGTTAAGTCAAATACTTTCTTCTATAATGAATATATTGTAAATTATTTCTTGCAATTTGATAAAAGAATTCTTCTTGATGAAAGAAAACGCGTTCTTTACTCCATTTAGAAACTTTTATTTTTTAAGCCATTTTGAGGCAAAAGTGAACCTTCTCCTTTATATTCAAGCAGTTGTATTTGTTCAAGCTGCATAACAACATCAGCCTGTTAAACATTTAAGCTAAAACTATCTGTTTGATGTGAAAATATGTTTTGCCAGTTTTAAAGATGAAAATAATCTCCTTATAGTATGTATTCATTTCTTTTATTATACCCCCACCAAACATGTTTGAGGGGGGTATATAGGAGTCAGTTTTGTCGCGTTTGTCCCGTCCCGTCCCGTCCCGAAATCTATTATCTCAGTTATTACTAAATGGATTTGATTCAAACTTAAAATACATGTTAAACCTTATCACCCACATCATGTGACACAAGGTGCATAACTCTTGACACCAAGTTTTCATGAATTATGTCCCCTTTTACTTAGAATTTAAGGTTAATTTGTTGTATTTTCACTATATCTCAATTATTACTAAATGGATTTGATTTAAACTTAAAATAGATGTTCCACCTCATCACCCACATCATGTGACATAAGGTGCATAACTCTGACACCATTTTTTTATGAATTATGCCCCTTTTTACTTAGAATTTAAGGTTGATTTTGATGTATTTTCACTTTATCTCAGTTACTACTGAATGGATTTGATTCAGACTTAAAATAGATGTTCCACCTCATCACCCACATCATGTGCCCACATCATGTGACACAAGGTGCATAACTCTTACACCAAGTTTTCATGAATTATGTCCCCTTTTACTTAGAATTTAAGGTTAATTTTGTTGTATTTTCACTATATCTCAGTTATTACAAAATGGATTTGATTCAAACTTAAAATAGTTGTTCCACCTCATCACCCAGATGATGTGACATAAGGTGCTTAACTCTGACATAAATTTTTTATGAATTATGTCCCCTTTTACTTTAAATTTAAGGTTGATTTTGATGTATTTTCACTATATCTCAATTATTACAAAATGGATTTGATTCAAACTTAAAATAGATGTTCCACCTCATCACCCACATCATGTGACACAAGGTGCATAACTCTGACACCAATTTTTCATGAATTATGCCCCTTTTTACTTAGAATTTAAGGTTAATTTTGATGTATTTTCACTATATCTCAATTACTACTGAATGGATTTGATTCAGACTTAAAATAGATGTTCCACCTCATTATCCACATCATGTGACACAAGGTGCATAACTCTGACACTATTTTTCTTGAATTGTGTCCCCTTTTACCTAGAATTTAAGGTTAATTTTGATGTATTTTCACTATATCTCATTCTGATTGGCTTAGAGCCAAAGGGAAGTAACCTTTTTAGCTCATCTGATTTTTTGAAAAAAAATGATGAGTTATTGTCATCACTTGAGCGGTTGTCGGCGTCGGCGTCTGCGTCGGCGTTGCCTGGTTAAGTTTTATGTTTAGGTCAGCTTTTCTCCTAAACTATCAAAGCTATTGCTTTGAAACTTGGAATACTTGTTCACCATCATAAGCTGACCCTGTATAGCAAGAAACATAACTCCATCTTGCTTTTTGCAAGATTTATGGCCCCTTTTGTACTTAGAAAATATCAGATTTCTTGGTTAAGTTTTATGTTTAGGTCAACTTTTCTCCTAAACTATCAAAGCTTTTGCTTTGAAACTTTAAATACTTGTTCACCATCATAAGCAGACCCTGTACATCAAGAAACATAACTCCATCTTGCTTTTTGCAAGAATTATTGCCCCTTTTGGACTTAGAAAATCAGTTTTCTTGGTTAAGTTTTATGTTTAGGTCAGCTTTTATCCTAAACTATCAAAGCTATTCCTTTAAAACTTGCAACACTTGTTCACCATCATAAGCTGACCCTGTACAGCAAGAAACATAACTCCATCCTGCTTTTTGCAATAATTATTGCCCCTTTTGGACTTAGAAAAATCATTTTCTTGGTTGAATATTATGTTTAAGTCAACTTTTCTCATAAACTATCAAAGCTATTGCTTTAAAACTTGCAACTCTTGTTCACCATCATAAGCTGACCCTGTACAGCAAGCAACATAACTCCATCTTGCTTTTTGCAATAATTATTGCCCCTTTTGGACTTAGAAAAATCATTTTCTTGGTTGAATATTATGTTTAAGTCAACTTTTCTCATAAACTATCAAAGCTATTGCTTTAAAACTTGCAACAGTTTTTCACCATCATAAGTGGACACTGTACATCAAGAAACATAACTCTATCCTGCTTTTTGCAAGAGTGATGGCCCTTTTTAGACTTAGAAAATCATGGGTAGGACAATATTTCTATTATACAAAAAAAATCAGATGAGCGTCAGCACCCGCAAGGCGGTGCTCTTGTTTAACCTTTGTACTGAGTTTCTTCCCCTTAAATTCCAGGAATTAGTCTATTTTTAGAAATCCTATTTTTAGATTTTCAGTATTTTAGGTATATTTCTAACTTCTTTATTTTAAGTCCTATGTAAAAAATAAAAACATTTTTCTGTGGTAACATGGGTCGGTAAGACATTTTTTTTTTATTCACTTTTAGTGTATCTCTAATATTAGAGATTTAATATATTTACTAGTATTACTATACTAGTATTATACTAGTATTACTTATATGTGGAAGCCCAGGATGAAGTACTCCAAAGTATTTTTAAGATTCCTTATGATTGCCATTCTTCTGTGACAAGACCGTATGGTGGGGGTATGAGTCACTCCTGTGACAGTTCTAGTTTATAATCCATTTATTTAACAAAAAAAATCCAAATAAGATGGCTGTATTATGTATTTAACACTTCTTAGTGACAGGAGCTGTATCGGTATCACCATGTTCCGACCATTTGTTCATCCTGATAATTTATGAGTTGTCCTAAGTGATAGCGCTAGCTTGTTTTTGCTAATGTTTGTTGGAATTGTGGTAAATACCTGTCATTGATTAATAAGAATATATATACTTTAAGGATTCAGACCAAGCCAGTTGGGAGAATGTCTTTGAGGAAGTACCAGAAATGCTGTCTGAGGTTGGTGATTATTTTATTTTTATGAGATGTAAAAAGGGACCGTCTAGATAATTTTTAAAAACTATCTTTCTGGAAAAATATGTTTTTGCTGATGTCCGTCTTTAACGGAAAATAAATTAAAGCCATAACATACATGTATAAGCATGTATGTTTGAAATTGATGTGATAAACTTAAAACAGTATTTTGCTTCTTGGTATGACAAGCAGCATTTATCTATTAAGATAGATCTACAAGTTTTATAATCCGGAAGTCATTGTGCAAAGTAATTCATCCAGATAACATAGAATAAATTCTAAACGTGGCATATACGGAATAGAAAACCATCCTGCATGTAAATGTCATCTGTGTGTACCTTCATAAAAATGGCAACATTCATTATAAAAAATTACTGCTTATGTTACTAAAATATAGTAACAAAATTGCACTGAATTTAAACATTTCTGAGCAACGTGAGGGCGATACTAGTGTTCATGTGAGCTGGTGTGCCTGATATTTATATTATAATTATCAGATCATGTAGAACTATCTTGGAGTTAAAATGTATAGTCAAAATGTTTCCTTGGTTGGAACTATATATATAGCAATTGCACTTAAAATTCAAGAACTTTATTGACCCTGAAGTTTAAATATCTCCGAGGTCACGAAGCTTGATTGTGACCAGGTTTGTTTACATATGTCATATTATCATTATGAGATCTGTACTTGTTACTGGGCATTGCCCTTGATATTGTACATTGTGATGCAACATTAGGCCAAACAACAAAAAAAAATTGTTTCCGGTAACATGATTAAAAAAAATTAGTGTAGGTAGGTCGGAATTTTTTTTTTTTGGATTTTTTTTAATTAAGGGAGACTTTCCGGAAATTATTTTTGTGTCAAAAAGTGATTACAAATAAGGGTGTTATGCCTTTAGAGCATCAGTAAGTTGATTTCTCAGGGGTGTAAAATTCCACTCGCCCGCTCGCATTGGCGAGTTAAAGTCTGGATAGGACGAGTGGACCTCGCTGTATACTCGACCGATCGGGTGAGTGATTTTCACGTCGGTAGCTTTAATGAAATTCAAAAATTACATCTCGAAAAACGTCAACAAACTTTGAGATGGTTCAGTTGCTACTTTGATTGACTGGAATTTACCTGCGAATCGTAAAGATATCAAAACGTCATGCCGGTAATTTTCCATTCCGAGAGCACGTGCGACCTATCGTAATATCTAATTTACATCGCCGTTACTTTTCTTTATCGACATGAACACAAAAAACGCGCGTAGTGCATTCATTTTTTAACATTATCGCCTCAGTTTTTCAACACCGCTTGAGAAGTAATACAATTTGAATTCTATTAAGATTTCAATAAAATATCGACGGAAATGTAAGCATATTTGTATAAAAACGGTCAAATTTTCATATAATCATTTGTTAAATTTCAAACAGCGCGATCTTAATTACTTATTTCTTTCTAAGAGAAAATAAGTGATACATACTATGGGCATAAAATTCAGACTTTTGACCAGAAATAACAAAAAACAGAATAAAAAAATCTTAAATAATAAAAAAGCGGCAGTAATTTAAATACATAGAGTAAAACGATTTTTTTGGTAAAAAGGTTTCTGTTAGTGCGGCGGAATAGGTTACGTGACCTCGTGGACGTAAATAGAAATTTGATTTTAAAATAAAACAAAATGATGTTGCGGTTTTTAATTCTTTGTACATGTACTTTTTGATGAAATATTCTTCGCAAACGATAATGTAAATTCCTTGAAGGCAAATATGTCACAGAGGTAGGATTTCCACTATTATCGTTTGAGACATGTACTTGTCAGTTTATACGCTATATTGCACATTCGCTTTTAATAACAAATTAAGGAAGAATCTTTTTTATTGATTTCTCATCAGTTTAAAGAATCGAGGCGGTTCGATCAGACAGTGATGTGTCACATGGCGCGAAAACTGTAACTGACGTAATGCCATAACAATTTCGTGCAACAATACCGCTTTGATCTCCACTTCAGATGTCATGATACCGACACACTTCTTTTAGCTCTTTGAGAGGATGTTAATTGATGATGAAAACAAGGACAATTACTTAGTTAATCAACAGGATAATTACCGATGATTGTGAACTTTTTATTTTTCGCTTTCAAGATGGGTAGGCGGATGATGACTATTGCGTCCATATTTTTTTAGGACACTTTTCAAAATAATTATTTTTCGGGAAATAAGTCTTGAGAAAATGAAAATAACTGATATTTAATACTTTCCTGGCACTTTGGGAAACTACGGTAGGGGTTAGACTTTGATTATTATTACTATCAATGCAGTTATTATTGAGAGCAACTTGAATCAGGGTGGCCACCGACTCTGGAAAACAGGGAAAACAGGGAAAAAGACTAAAAAAAATTCCCTGCATGGAAAATTCAGGGAATTTGAAAATTTTGAAAAAAACAGGGAGTTATCAGGGATTTTTTCAAAAATTGAAAGAAAAAATTTAAAAGACTGTATAATTATGTCTTGGCTATGGTGGTTTCTCTTCTTCATAATAGTTACATTTATTTTATATAATACAGAATACTATACTTAGCAAATGCACTCACTGTTTGACGATTCTAAAACTGTTATTCATCAACTATAAGAGATAAGTTTTTGTTTCTAAAATGGAGAGAAGCTAAAATGGAATTGAGTAACCATTGCCCCAGAGCTCAAATACTAATACATTGTACTTTGAAAGCAAGCAGAAGTTGTTACACAACTAAAAAATAAAATGAATTGAGTGTCAATACATAACTTGACATTAACAAAATGTATACCAACATTTGAATCATGCATTAGAAGTACCTGTGTATTGGTAGTAGTTGCTTGTTAGACTTTTGCTAGTTATTAACAAACATTTACATTAGTCTTGAATAGCATAATTATGAAATGTATTTTTAAAACCATAAAATTAGCAGCTTCATGAGAAAACTCTTAGGCTTTGAAACCAGTAATAGAATCAAGACTAGCCTGTACATTCTGTGTAGTCTGATCAGGATCCATGTTGTTTGTTTGTGCACATTAACTGTAACAGCCATGTCTATAAAGTTGAAATGAACAGGGTGGTTCCTGATCAGAGTACAGGCTCTTTAGCTCGACTATTTGAAGAATAGGGGAGCTATCTTACTCGCCCCGGCATCGGCGTGAGCCTAACACAAATGTTAAAGTTTGCGTACCACCCCAAATATTTTCAAAGTCCATTGAGATATTGCTTTCATATTTGCTTACTTGTTTACCATCATAATCCCAGTCTGTAAAAAGGAGGAGGCAACTCTGTCAAGCATTTTGACTGAATTATGGCCCCTTTTTGACTAAGAGTAAATGTTAAAGTTTGCTTACCACTCCAAATATTTTCAAAGTCCATTGATGATTGAGATATTGCTTTCATATTTTGCATACTTATTAACCATCATGACCCCAGTCTGTAAAAAGGAGGAAGCAACTCTATCAAGCATTTTGACTGAATTATGGCCCCTTTTCGACTTAAAGTTTGCGTACAACCCCAAATAGTTTCAAAGTCCATTGAATTATTGCTTTCATATTTTGCATGCTCGCTTACCATCATGACCCCAGTCTGTAAAAAGGAGGAGGCAACTCTGTCAAGCATTTTGACTAATTATGGCCCCTTTTCGACTTAGAATATGCTTATTGTGATGTTAAAGTTTTTACTCATTGCTTATATTATACTATCAAGCACTGAGAATAGTCGAGCGCGCTGTCCACTGACAGCTCTTGTTTAATCCATACTGGCCACAAAGTCATTATGTTGGTGTCCCATGTCCGACAGTCATGACTTGAGTTTTAAACTCGGTTTACCAGAAAGATGAAATTGTTATGAATGCAAGGAGGTGTTGACAGTTGTATGCTAATTTAATGGACTAATTCATTTTCGAAGAAACTTTTATGTCAAATCTTGAAGACGGTTTGTCTAGATTTAATATTTTTCTTTTTAAGTTAAAAGTTAAAACTGCAAGAAAAGTTATTTCCCACTGCCTCATATTAGAAACTAAAGTGCTGGATTGTTTATGTGTATACGTAACATCCTGTTTTGATTTACATAATTATACTAACATTAATAGTGTTTTAAAATCAAAATGAAAACTGCAGTTACTGGTAGTTTTGTGAGTATAGCTTGTTAGAAACCTGAATGGCTAGAATGTTTGTGATGTAGAACATTGATAATGTTTAGAAAGTTATATATTTGTAATGCTTAAAGGCTTAATTTTATTTGTAACCTTCTGCTTTAATATGCAGTATGATTATGAAGATTGTAGTGTCTTTGTGGCATTGTAAAAGAGAATGTTAAAAATCAGGCTCAGTTCATTTACATTAAAACATGATAACTGATTAAAGCTGTAATCACATTGTTAATTTGAATAATCAATGTTATAGGCAATAAACGACACTGGAATTAGTATCACAACAAGTTACAAAATAAATAATGGTATGTACATGTATGTGAAATGTAAGTCATTGCTGCTGAAGTATTGAAGATGGAGGCCATAATATTACTACATTTATATTCACAATTGTTGCTACGCCGAACAAAGTATCAGGGAAACTGACTATCCTGTCAGGGAAAATTCAGGGAATTATCAGGGAAATTTACTTCAGATTTTTGGTGGCCACCCTGTTGATGCAGGAGATGACAAAATTAGTGAAAGAAAAAGAAAAATGTGTGGGTTGAAAAGGAAATTTAGGAGTAACAAAAATGAAATCAAAACTGAAACGTAGTGTACGAGCTATGTGTTATATTTGAAATTTGCTTGTTGTACATAATACTCCTTCCATAAACCGTGACAGTATTAAAAATGTCAATTATTAGGGCGAGTGACTGTTCACTAAGGGCGAGTAGATTTTACTAGCTACTAGTCCTGCAGGGCGAGTGGTGTGAAAAAGAATTTTACACCCCTGAAATTTCTAACATCACTGGCCATGTTTAAAGCATAAAAAGTGCAGTTTTGCAACTTTTTGTTAAAAAGTTGGGGAAAAAAATTCTCCAAGGCCATAAAAACATTTAGGGTTGGGCCAAAAAATTATGGTAGGTCGGGATACCGGAAACAAACAAATTTTTTTTACGTCTTAGAATATTTAATTCCAGAGATTTATATTTCCAGTAGTATGCAACACTGGAAACAATGTAATAAAAGAAAAAAGAAAAATATAAATATAAGGTAGGATTTATTGTTGAATAAAATCCAACCCTGTAACTACTGTCTCTGCCCTCCAACCCTGTAACTATTGTCTCTGCCCTCCAACCCTGTAACTACTGTCTCTGCTTTCCAATCCTGTAACTCCTGTAACTACTGTCTCTGCCCTCCAACCCTGTAACTATTGTCTCTGCCCTCCAACCCTGTAACTACTGTCTCTGCCCTCCAACCCTGTAACTCCTGTAACTATTGACTCTGCCCTCCAACCCTGTAACTATTGTCTCTGCCCTCCAACCCTGTAACTACTGTCTCTGCCCTCCAACCATGTAACTCCTGTGTAACTATTGTCTCTGCCCTCCAACCCTGTAACTATTGTCTCTGCCCTGTAACTACTGTCTCTGCCCTCCAACCCTGTAACTCCTGTAACTATTGTCTCTGCCCTCCAACCCTGTAACTATTGTCTCTGCCCTCCAACCCTGTAACTATTGTCTCTGCCCTCCAACCCTGTAACTACTGTCTCTGCCCTCCAACCCTGTAACTCCTGTAATTATTGTCTCTGCCCTCCAACCCTGTAACTATTGTCTCTGCCCTCCAACCCTGTAACTATTGTCGCTGCCCTCCAACCCTGTAACTATTGTCTCTGCCCTTTGATAGAAATTCTATTTTGTTAAAGGGAGATCATGTTCAGTGTTGGAAGGCTAAACATTTACTAAAGTTAATTCCCTTCATGTTGTAGGCAGAAAGAAAAGAATGGATATCACAGTTGAAGGGTGTTGCACTTAGTTCCGATGCTTTCTTCCCATTCCGTGACAATATTGACAGAGCAGTACAGGTAGGTTCTTGTCTAGTAGTTACATTCAGACAGCTTTTATAATTCATTTTGATGCAATTTTTTCTTGGGTTTTTCAGACTATCTCCTTGATTTGTGTACATTTACAGACATACCATTTTACTTACCATATGAAAACTCGGGTACAGCTTTTAGAATAATTCAACTCGCAGTAATTTCAAGTCCAAATTCAAATGAACAAATTACCCCCTAAAGGTAGTGGGCCCATCATGAAGACTATTGGTAATATCCATTTGAGAACATAAGTAACTTTGACTTTTCTTAGCTGGGACACAAAGCCAGGTCCTCATTTAAGTTTAAATAGCCAAGGAATGCTGAACCAGCAGATTGAAGTACATGTATATGTTGGCATGGAAATCATTTGTTTTGGGTCTTACCATGTGTGCTAATTTTCCTCAAGTTTAGAAATATAGCTAGAAGTTTCTGTCATGGACCTACAATGTTTTTCAGAGTGGTGTTGAGTATATTGCAGCTCCTGGTGGATCGACCAATGACGAGGGAGTGATCAAAGCTTGTGATGATCATGGTATAGCAATGATTCATACCAACCTTAGACTGTTCCATCACTGAACATGTATGTCTTCTCATATAAAGGACACTGTGAAGAATTATTTCTATCAAAGGATAATGTCATTGTATTTTGTGAAAAGCACAATAACTTCCATCAAACTGTGACATTTATGCATGTTTTCAAGTTTGTTTAATTTGCTTATTAGTTAAAACTTGAGAATTTTTATAGGCTCAGCACTTTAAAAATGATTTTGATAAAGTAACTGCTGTACAACATTGAGGGTTTAAACTAAAGGGGTGAATATTGATGTATTTTGGCAGAAGGGGTGAAAATAATTTCCACTTTTGTCTAATGTCTAAGATTTTACCAATAAAAAATAATCAATTTTTTTCAGGCAAATAAATAAGGTGCAAGAAATCCTGAATGTAGCAGAACGTCTTTCATTGTATTTAGGTTATCATTTATGAAGTGCCATATTTTTAATCATGTGTAGTCAATTCATAAACATTAGCAAATTCCTACAGTATGTCAATATTCCATGTTAAATCTTTGTTTCCAATGTTCATTCATTACTTTTTTTGTAAAAAAGATCATGGATCTTTTTAAATTTTCAAGTTATCGTATATGTTTAGTCAGAAATTAGGGGTCATGAGTCTAACTCGTGCCTATATTTTTACTTGAAGGATTCTTTCAGATAGTAGGTCTAATGTAGACCTTAAATGTGTGTGATTTATACCATATTGTGTTCATTTAAGACTGCATATGTCAGTTTGATAATACTCAGTAGTTTGTAGTTCTGTGCTGTTGGGTAGTTCCCCACCAAGGGTTCAGGTTATAATACTCAGTAGTTTGTAGTTCTGTGCTGTTGGGTAGTTCCCCACCAAGGGTTCAGGTTATAATACTCAGTAGTTTGTAGTTCTGTGCTGTTGGGTAGTTCCCTACCTGGAGTTCAGGTTATAATACTTAGTAGTTTGTAGTTCTGTGTTGTTGGGTTTTAAACTTCGCTTTAGTTTTGCATTCAGGTTGTTGGCTGAAGGTTGATGGTCCTACCAGGAAGCCTGCCTGTGTCTGAAAATAGCCAAGAAGGGCACTTTGGTACTTCTTCCACTGTAAAAGCTAAAAAGATGGAAGATCTACCCTTGTAAATATGTTACATTAGATAAAGTTTGTCTCTAAGATAGATTTCTAGTTTGCAGTAGAATATGTTACCAAATTTTCAGGCACTGCTGTTTTAGTTGTTACACAATGATTTGTTTCTGTCAGAAATTCAGAGTTATTTTTGATGTTGTTAGTTGTTTATAGTTCATATTTGTTAGCTTTGTCATAATCGTGTTAGTAACTTTGCTGTTAAATGTGTGTGATATTAATAGTGCTATTTTGCACTTTACTGAAATAAAAAATTCTCAGAAAAATGTTGAAAGGGTGAAAAAATAGTGTATTAATTCGTTTACTGTCTCTGAATTTTGAAGGAAAATAAAATTCTCTTTGTATTTAGTGAATTAACGCAACTGAGATTTTATCTCTTGTGAACCCAAAATGAAGTGGTTTTACAGATCGAAAGTTTTCAATTTTTAGCTTGACTATATGGACAGCTCTCTTAATTAACCAGGTGTCCACATTGGCAACTTGGTAAATGTCGCTTTATCTCTTTTATACTTGATTGATTTTCTTGAAACTTATATATAGTTGTTCCACACCATCACCCGAATCAAATAACACAAGGGTCACAACTTGCACATCAATATTTCATGATTTATCTCCTGTTTTGCATAGAATTTCAGGTAACTTTCACTCTATCACTGTTTTTATTAATCCCCCACCACAAGTTTGGTCTCCGTCCATCCTTTTGTCCTTCCGAGCTCACATTTGCATACTTAGGTGGCTGTAGGAACAATAGGTAACTGTACTTTTTCTTTGAAGTCATTCATTCCGTAAGGCTTTTATGTGGCTATTTTTCTCTTACGTGGCTAAAAGAACAATAGAGAGAACAAAAGAGTAGCCACATAAGTATGAACGTCCGTCCGTCTGTCCATAACACTTTTGTGTCCGCTCCATATCTCCTAAACCCCTTGAAGGATTTTCATGAAACTTGGGTCAAATGATCACCTCATCAAGACAATGTGCAGAACTTATGAGTCAGCCATGCCGGCTCAAGGTCAAAGGTTTGAGCCTTCCATTTTGTGTCCGCTCTATATCTCCTTAACCTCTTGAAGGAATTTTATAAAACTTGGCTCAATTGATCACCTCATCAAGACGATGTGCAGAACCCATGAGTCAGCCATGCCGGTTCAAGGTCAAGGTCACAACTGAAGGTCAAAGGTTTGAGCCTTCCTTTTTGTGTCCACTCTATATCTCCTAAACCCCTTCAAGGAATTTTATAAAACTTTGGTCAAATGATCACCTTATCATAACGATGTGCAGAACTTACAAGTCAGCTATGCTGGCTCAAGGTCAAGGTCACAGTTCAGGGTCAAAAGTTTGAGCCTTCCATTTTGTGTCCACTCTGTATCTCCTAAACCGCTTGAAGGGTTTTCATGAAGCTTGGGTCAAATGATCACCTCATCAAGAGCTCATGTGTCAGCCATGTCAACTCAAGGTCAAAGGTTAGAGCTCTGTATCTCCAAAACCCCTTGAAGGATTTTCATGAAACTTTGGTCAATAATCACCTCATCAAGACGTTGTGCAGAATTCATGAGTCAGCCATATCAGTTCAAGGTCAAGGTCACAGCTAAAGGTCAAAGGTTTACCCTTTCACTATCCATAACAGTGGCGGGGGATTTAGCTGTCTTTCAGACTGCCTTGTTTCAATGTTGAAACAATTGTTCCGCACCACCAATATCATGTGACACATGTCATGGTCTGTAAATCTGGCACCAGCATTTAATGAATTATGCCCCTTTTTACGTAGAATTAAGGTTAAAGTTTTGATGCACTTTCACTTTACATCAGTTATTGCTAGACTGATTTGCTTCAGACTTGAAGTGCTCTGCATGATCACCTGTATCATATGATACAAGGTCAGTAATTCTGGTGCCAATGGATTATGCATCCCATTTACTTAAATTGCAGTTTAAAGTTGTAATGCACTCTTGCTCACATCTTGCTTATTACTAAATTTAATTAATTCAGACTTGCAATAATTGTTCCACATCATCACCAACATACAACATAAGGTGCTTACTCCAGAAATATTACATGAATTATGTCCCTTTAATATTTAGAAATTCTAGTTAATGTTTTGATGCACTTTCTGTACTCTACCTGTTTCACTGTCAAGCAATCAAATAGTTTAACCCACTATCTGTTCTGTCAGCTTCTCTTATTTTGCAATTTTTTTTCTTTACAGAGAAAAGATCCTTTTCCATACTTTCAGTATAAGCAGTTAGCTCTTGCCAGCTTGATATAATTGGTAGTAAAGAAGTATTATAGAATTTTATGCTGTTTTCTAGGAGTAAATAATGTTATATCATATTAACTTGCAGCAGGTAAAAGTATGATGGCATGAAGAAGTTATATAAGTGTTAAAATATACAAATAGAAAACTGTTACATAGTTAACCAGATGTAACACATTTTTGCATAAGAAAATTATGTGCCATTATTTAAAACATAATCCTTTAGAACTGGTGTTGCCAAAAAAAATATGTGATTTAGAGAACTATAAACTAAAAAATTATTTCATCCTTGTGGGTATGGAGGAGGTTGGGTGGCCTGATGTTAAATGCTAGTTTAACCTTTAGCCTGCTAAATTTCTAAAATGGACTGGTCCATCATTCAATTTGGGCAATACCATTTATTATTTGAAGGGGTTTTCACTGAAAATTTACTGACTGAATAGCGAACAGTGCAGACCATGATCAGCCTGCACGGATGTGCAGGCTGATCTTGGTCTGCACTGGTCGCAAAGGCAGAATCACTTGCCGGCAGCAGGCTAAGTTAAGAAGATTACAAGTAATAGTTACTGTAACTTTTCTTTTCCATTGTTGTCTGACAAAGATTTTGGGGTTGATGACCTACTTCTGTTTTGTTAAATAATTAATTGATAAGTCTTTTATGCTCCCCTGATGAAAATCAGGGTGGGATTTAGAGGAAATTGTTGCAAAACATATTAAGAAGGATGTGAACCTGACACTAGTTTTGTTTAAGAAGAAATGCTGTTAAACTGTTGTTAACCTTGAAATTGCAAAAAAAATAAGTCAAGAACGTTTACCAAAAATAAAGCAGAGTAGGAGAAAAAGGTTAATTATATTTACTGTATCATCTAACAGCGACATATTTTCTGTGAACTATTTTTCTGTACTTATATTGGTGCTCTAACAGTGTGCTTGCATAGTTTTCATAGATCTCTTGATTGTTTATGTGTTATTATGTCTCCCACCACACAGTGGTGTGGGAGACATATTGATTTACTCCAGTCTGTCTGTCTGTCTGTCTGTGTGTGTGTGTGTGTGTGTGTGTGTGTCTGTCACAAAGCTTGTCCGCACTCTAAGTCGAACATTTCTCATCCGATCTTCACCAAACTTGAACAAAATGTGTTTGACCATGAGACCTCGGCCAAGTTCGATAACTAGCCAAATCAGTCCAGGCATTTTGGAGTTACGGCCCTTGAATTATCGAAAAATCGGCCTTTTTACTCTTGTCCGCACTCTAAGTCGAGTATTTCTCATCCGATCTTCACCAAACTTGAACAAAATGTGTTTGACCATGAAACCTCGGCCAAGTTCGATAACTAGTTAAATCGGTCCAGGCATTTTAGAGTTAGGGCCCTTGAATTACTGAAAAAATCCGTCTGTTTACTCTCGTCCGCTCTCTAAGTCGAACATTTCTCATCCGATCTTCACCAAACTTGAACAAAATGTGTTTGGCCATAAGACCTTACCCAAGTTCGATAACTAGCCAAATCCGCCAAGGCACTTTTCATTTATGGCCCTTGAATTACTGATTGGATCCACTCATCCAGACCATCTAATTGGATCCACTCGTCTAAAACATCTAGAGAAACTAACATTTTTCATCATCTAAGGGTCAGTTGTGGGAGACATGCGCTTTTCTCAAAAGCATCTCTAGTATTTTAGAGAAATTTCCAGATGTTGCATTTTTTTTTGCACAAAAATAAAGCTAGTTCCATTATTGTTGTTTATGTTTTTGTTGAAACCATGTTTATTGTTTTGTCATTAGCTCACCCAGTCACAAAGCACTGGGATTAACTATTGTGGTTGCTCTATGTCCGTTGTCCTCTGTTGTCAATGGTTTTACTGTTAACACTGGAGCATTTTTGCTCAATTGCAATGAAACTTTGCTAGGTCATGTGAACAATTCAGGGCATTAATGGCTCTATTGTCTTGTACTTTTTGTCACAGTATGAATCACATTCGGCCCCATGTGGTTCTGGGACATCTGTGTATGAAAAAAATTGGAACCACTGCCTTACCCTTGCATGATCGTAAGAGGCGACTGATAGGGTCTTAACACTTGGATTTGCAGTAACTCTGTGATTCCAGCAGCTATGCAAATTTTGATTCCATACCTCATGTTTTTATTTGGATGTAAATGAGATGTGAAACCAAAATCTGTAGTCCTGTTTGGCGCCACATAGCCTGTACTGTGTTGGTGCGCCGTAAAACCCAAATAAATAAATGAATCACATTGGCTGGGTTAATAGTGAATTTCACCTTGACAGTACACCATCAGATCAAATGAAATCATTCAATTTCATTTGCATAAAATTAATTCTTGACCATAATGACAAAGTCTGTATTCATGAAAATATGTATGTCAGGTTAAGCTCATCAGCATTTAAGTTAATAAGGGTGATCCCCAATTTAAAAACAACTAAAACTGCTGCTAAAATAGAATGCATGTCTGCAAGCCATACCAAAAATTGAACAACCTGGAAAAAGAACAGGTGAGCAATGTAGGCTGGTTATCACCCTCTTGCATTTAAGTACAAATTCTGCAGTTCATTTTTTGAAGGTTATTCTTGGTTGATTACACAAGAAAAATATTTGTGTAAAAATTTGGTTAATGGACTCCACAGATCATCAAGGTAAGTCACAGATTTCAGACACACAGAGCCTAGGGCTTTGATATTAGGGTTTGAAGCATTATCTAGTGGTCCTCTACCAAGGATTCAAATTATTTCTCTAGGGTCAAATAATGCGACCCGCCCTGGGGGTCACATGGTTTATTATAGACTAATAGGAAAACCTTTGAATAACCTCTGTCCAAACCACAGGGCCTAAGGGCTTTGATATTTTGTATGTGACATATCTAGTGTCTTCAACTAAGAGTGTTCAAATTATACCCCTAGGGTTCAAATATGGTCCGCCCTGGGGGTCATATGGTTTACATAGACTTATATAAGGAAATAACTTTGAAAATCTTCTTGTCCAAACCACAAAGCCTAGGGCTTGATACTTGTAATGTAGCATCATCTATGGTTGTCTACCAAGTTTGTTCAAATTATCCCCTAAGGGTCAAAAATGGCCCACCCCGGTGGTCACATGGTTCATTATAGACTTATATAGGGAAAAGCTTTTAAAATGTTCTTGTCAATAACTACAACATTCAAATTTGGACCACATGTATATTTTTGAGTGGCAAGATGAACCTTGACATGAGTTGACCTTGATTTTGACCTAGTGACCTACTTTCACATTTCTGTAGCTACAGCCTTCAAATTTGGACCACATGCGTAGTTTTGTGCACTGGAAAAAACTTTGACCTTGATTTTGACCTAGTGACCTACTTTCACATTTTTGAAGGTACAGACGTCAAATTTGGACCATATGCATAGTTCCGTGTTTCAAAATGAAATTTGACATTGATTTTGACCTAGTGACCTACTTTCACATTTCTCAAGCTATAGCCTTCAAATTTGGACCACATGCGTAGTTTTGTGTACCGAAAAAAAACTTTGACCTTCACATTGACCTGGTGACCTACTTTCACATTTTTGAAGGTACAGGCTTCAAATTTGGACCACATGCATAGTTTTGTATTCCAAAATAGAATTTGACCTTGATTTTGACCTAGTGACCTACTTTTACATTTCTCAAGCTACAGCCTTCAAATTTGGACCACATGCATAGTTTTGTGTACCGAAATGAACTTTGACCTTTACATTGACCTAGTGACCTACTTTCACATTTTTAAGGTACAGGCTTCAAATTTGGACCACATGCATAGTTTTGTATTCTGAAATAAAATTTGACCTTGATTTGACCTAGTGACCTACTTTTACATTTCTCAAGCTATAGCCTTCAAATTTGGACCACATGCATAGTTTTGTGTACCGAAATGAACTTTGACCTTTACATTGACCTAGTGACCTATTTTCACATTTTTGAAGGTACAGGCTTCAAATTTGGACCACATGCTTAGTTTTGTATTCCGAAATAGAATTTGCCATTGATTTTGACCTAGTGACCTACTTTTACATTTCTCAAACTACAGCCTTCAAATTTGGACCACTTGCATAGTTTTGTGTACCGAAATTAACCTTGACCTTAAGATTGACCTAGTGTCCTACTTTCACATTTCTCAAGCTACAGCTTTCGAATTTGGACCACATGCACAGTGTTGTGTATGGAAATGAAATTTGACCTTGAGCTAGTCAGTAAGTCTTGAAATTTGGAACACTCAAAAATGGCACATTGGTGGGCGCCAAGATCACTCTGTGATCTCTTGTTACATACGCATCTACACGTATGAATATTATGTAAAAATCATAAATATGTACAATAGCCTGATTGACAATACTGAACTAAACAGAAAAAATAGTGCAACTACACACGCTGAATTACGTCACGCACCCGATATGAAATTCAGGCGTCAGTGTTCCGGTATCAGTGTAACTTAACGGAGAATAGAAACGAGTATGTAATAAGATGTTTTCAGATTTTTCATGTCATAATTTTGGGCCAAAATGTATTTTACCTCTGTAAAAATTTGACACTTGTCGAAAAATGTGTTTTAGAAATTTTACACGAGAAAGTTTTGCACGGAAATGTTGCTTTTATGATCTACCGAAAATATCCTGAAAGTTTTATAACAATCCTGATCAAAATTTTTCAAAAAAAAAAAATTATGTGAAAAATGGCCAGAATTTGCAACGGGAAATACCCCAATAGAATCGTGTTACGATGATCAATTCATAATTTAATCAAGGTGTTTTGAATATTTAAAAAGTTCCCGTTACCATCATCAGGAGTTAAAACATCGATGGTATTTTTAAATCCGAGGAAAAACTTTGTTACGAGAAAAGCAGATTAGACAGTGATCTCCTACCTGTAGAACATGTCCAGTCTCTAGATGTTCTCCGTGCAGCAGTTAGTACAGATAAACTTACGATGAGATTAACGAAGCAGCCGCATTTATGGAGCAGTCGATTTTAAAATAGTCTTAAATATGTACATGTAGATCATTTAGAAAAAAATATGTTTTAAGTCAGAAATGATAAATTTTGTTTCTCACACTTGATACGTTTTACAGTGGTCATGCATTGATTATTATGGCACTTTATTCTTTGACAATCTGTTAGATTCGGTAGTGACTTCATGGCCTTAAACTAGCAAACTTGGAGCCTTATGAAATCACCTTTCAAAGAAATGATGCACGCTCCTGATGTCAAATATTCATTTGATTATAATGAAACCGTGCGGAGGGGCCTCTTTCATCTTGCACTTTGACTTTTCTTGAATAGAAAGCATTTTGTTTACATCAATAATCTGGATTAAAGAGTTTCTTTTCGGTTTAACAAACTTTAATATTTCGTGCTCGCGCGTGGGTGGGTGCGTGGGGCGGCTTTATATTACTTGTGTTTATAGGAGTTTGATTTATATAAAAATATTTCTACTGGTCTTAAGTGCATATAAATGTGTAACATTGTACCACACACTAATTGTGCGGAGACCGAATTTCTATATATATCTCTTACTTTACAAATTATTATAAACAGGTTTTAATTTCGCTCCCGCCTAGTATGAAGTGGCCATGAACCATAGTTTGAAAAAACCCAGCTGATCACTAAAATCCGTCATAAATATCAGCCAAACATATCTATACCAAGGTCGAGTAACTTATTTTTCTCTTTGTCAATCAGTCTACGATCAGCTGTTGAACAGCTGACTGAGAGGCTTAGGTTTCATTTCGGTTAAAAGCTTGCCAATTTTGCAGGCTCTACTGATCAAATAGGTGAACGAAGAAAAGAGTCATACACCTATTAAAGATCACGACTGTAATAAATTCAAGTATTCAGTAAACAATGTTAATAGAGACAAGTTCCTGTTTTCAGCAAAAAGTACATTTAGTGTTCCGTAACATTTAGGCCACAAAACAATTGTTTTACAGTTTTATTTTCTTTTTTTCGGGTACCACCACCCCCCCCCCCCCCCCCCCCCCAATAAACATTGGTTAACATAACTTCTGATGTCAACTTCCCCGCACCGTAAAGCACTATTAATGGGCGGAGAGGTTACTGATTTTCTGGGAAGCAAAGGTAATTTCTCGCAGTTAACGCAGCCGTTAACTGCGTCGGCAGATGATCAAGCAACCGCACCCTGCTTCGGTTGTAATGCCAAAAAAAGGGTACTTTACGACAATTTTACTGGTAATAAGATAATATTAGATTATGAGGAACTCGTATTTTACCGTACTGTTTCTTTCATCCCGCTTAACTCAATAGGGAGAGCGCAGATCTACGGATAGCGGGGTCGTGAGTTCGATCCCCAGGCGAGGCGTCTGTTCTCCGTGACGACTTGATAAAAGACACTGAGTCTGAAATCATTCGTCCTCCACGTCAGATTCATGCGGAGAACAGGTTGGTACTGGTACATACTATCTTAAATTCGGACATTCTAAAGTATTTGCTAGTTCGGCTGTAGTCTGGTATTTTGTTTGGAGCAGTTACATGCGTCCACAACGTTGCGACGATAAGCGCAATCTAAGATGTTGACAGACACACGACCATGGAGAAGTTTGTGAAGAAGGAACAGATTCAGGACTATATTACCAACACTAAACGCATAAAACTTAACATATTTGAGCGTGCAAAGTTATGTTAGTGTAAATACTATCTTATTCGCAAGAACTTCTCGTTCAGTTAACGAACAACGTATGTATTTAAGACGTCCATGAACAAGAAGTCGTTCACAAAATATCCGTGTACGGGTTTGTCTTCGCGATTATTTAAAGTGTCACCTACACTTCCTTATCCCACCAATCTATGTATCAGCTAGCATCAAGAAATGATTACATAGAGAGGCAAGAACTAGTTCGTACAGAATAGTGAGTAATGCAAGCAAAGTCGACGCGGAAACGGCAGCAAATATTGACATGGGCCAAGAATCACGTGCATCTGAAATACTGGCGATACTGGCACGACATAAAACATATGTCTATGGCCATATTACTAATAAGTTATTGCTTTTAACATTAATGTAGAATTGTGTTAATTAAGAAGACTGTAAATGTACGGCGAGCTCGTGCAGAAAAGGGCCTTTCATGAATAAAGAACAAGGAGCTCCATTTTTAAAACGCGAAATCATGCCCCGGGTGTTAGACCAAAGATATTATTATTATTTTTTTTTTTAGTTTCAGGTGAAGATCATATGAAGGTCAAGGTCATCTTTATTTAGGTCAGTTTGTAGGTCTTGCCTCAAGGTTTGTTGAGTGTCGGTATGAACTAAATCAGGTCATAAATGTTGCCTGTTGGCAATCTGGTTCGTACGGACGGATGAAGGTCAATGTCATCTTGGTAGTTTAATTTCAGTCTTGATTAGTAGCTAGTTATGATCACAATGTCATTTACATATAGGTCTGTTTGTAGGTCTTGCCACGTGGATTGTTGAGTGTGAGGATAAACTCAATGGGCCAAAAATGTTGTTTATTACGGTTTGAAGGTGAAGGTCATATGAGGGTCAAGGTCATTTATATATAGGTTAGTTAGTAGGTATTGCCACACGTATTGTTGAGTGTGAGTATGAACAAAATCGGGTCATAAATGTTTACTGTAGGTCAAGGTCATCTTGGTAGTTTAATTACAGTCTTGACTTGTAGCCAGTTATGATCACTACGTCATTTATATATAGGTCTGTTTGTAGGTCTTGCCACGTGGATTGTTGAGTGTGAGTATGAACTCAATCGGTTCATTTATGTGGGTTGTAGGCAATCCGGTTCGTACGGATGCATGAAGATCAAGGTCATCTATTGGTCATTTTGTAGGTCTTGCCATTAGGTTTGTTGAGTGTGAGTATGACCTAATCGAGTAAATAATGTGGGCCAAATGCAATCTAGTTCGTACGGATGAACGGACGGACAAATAGACGGACGGTCCAATCGCTATATGCCAGTGGGGCGGGGGGGGGCATAAAAACATAAAGTAATGCTATTTTAGACAGCATTTATAATAATCTGTATTATTACATGAGTACCTATAAATTGTAACAATTTTGTGCTGAAAATGCTCCTGTTTTCGTATTGCGTCATGCATTATCACATTATCATAATTTACCCCGGGGCCATTATCGATAATGACACTGACGCTAGCGCGGGAAATTAACGTACGTAAACAGAAATGACGTCATGGACGTTTCATGAGGTAAAATAGCGATATTCAGTTTAGTTTTATTGTCTGACATACGTCGTGTATTTTTTGTGAAATAACATATTTTCATCCCTAAATTATGCTATAAGCAGCAAGTACAACTATCAAGGCATTTGATTTTATACAGTGTATAGCCTATACCTCTTACACAAATAATTAGAATTTGAAAAGCTGAAATTTATTATGCCAGAAGATGCTAGTACCCATAAAAATGACACACTTAAATTTACAACACAATTTTATAGGTAAACGGTAATACAGGTTTATTACATGCGTTTTTATTCCCGTAAGTTTACACTGGTACCGGAACGTCAAATTTCCATACACTACCTAATTTCATACAGGGTTGCGTACGTAATTCAGTGTGTTTATTGCACTATCTTTTTGCTATTTATTTAGTATTTGCCAATCCATCGCTATTGAAAAATTTAGATATTAAACTATATTTTACTGAGATGCTAGTAATAAAAGTTTATCTTTGCATCGGAAATATCATCTTCTTCACGAAAATTATTGCGTCTCCATAGTCGCGCAATATTTCCGTGAAATCTATATATATTAACTTTTATAAAAATGGTTTGTTCAGGAAAATATTGCCACAGGAAGATTGTGCTAAATATCGTAAAATTCAAGATGCGTTACCATGCTTTCTCCTGAGTGTTACCTTAGATTTGTCACGTGTTGTGGGGTCGGGACATGTTGTTACAATTAGTGCGGGGCACGTTGGTACATACTACCAGTTGACCCCAAAGAGAAGATTCACAAGAGAATCTTTATTTGAGACTGGAACAACCGTATTAGACCTTCCTGTTTGAGACAAGGGAAACCAGAACACTACTTTTGTTATAGTAAATGCCCGATTGAACCAGGAAGCTGCATATGGGGATGGACATTGTTGGCTCATGCTGTAGTTACATTGAATAGCAGAGATGACAACTACCCCATGCGTGTACTACTGAAAATGAAGTGAAATGACCATGCCAGTTACTATATAGATTTTTCAGTCAAATGGCCAAAATGTAACTGACGATATTAAGCGCTGTATACCTTATATTGTCGACTTTGTGTAGCTGCCTTGGCACCTCTGCCATCTTAAACCATAAGAGTTCCTTTGGCGATACAAACATTATTGCAATTTGTCTATGAAGATGTCGTATTCAGTGGAGATATATATATATATATATCTTATCCTGATTGGTGTGAATAGAAATGAACATTACAGTGGCGTCAACAAAATCTAATAGTGCACTAAGAGCAGCGAACAACTACAACAGGCCTGCGTTTTTTCCAGATAAGAAATGCCAACTTAGAATGACTGCTGGATGGCGAAAGAATGTAAAAGAGCTCTTCTGACAGATACGCACGAAAAGAGTGCTAACATAGTAAAATAAGAATTCACCATGAAACTGTGGAAAATTTGCTAAAAATGAGCAAAACAAGTGCTCAAAACTAAAGAACAGAAAGCAAAAAAAAAAACAAAAGAAAAATGTAAACAGACGTAAACGTCCTATTTGTCATCATTGTGGATATGATGGAGAAATGGAAGAGATGTTTTGATTTAACCATATTGTATTGCCTATATACATGCAAATAGATACGAAAAAGTACAAGAAGCAGTTTCAGTAAAAAGTAGGGGCCTATAGCATTATTCAGGCTTGCGTTAATGCTGAAAAAAATAGAGTATGGACCTGTACGGTTTGAAATTCGCAAGGTTTTGTTTAACTTGCAAGGCTCTATGAAATGATTCATTAATGAAATGAAAAAGCTATGTTATACATGTTATAAACAGATTTGAAAGCATTGTATGTTTACTGTTGTGTTGTAAAAATGTAAATTCTTTGTAAAATTGTAAAATTGTTTATTGTAACAATTTGCCCCATACGCTGTAACAATTTACCCCAACGGTGGGGTAAGTTGTTACATTTCACCAACATGATACAACTATCTTTATCGGATAGAAATATTCTTCGTTTTAGAATTAATAGTACAAATTTGAAAATTGCAATGAATGAGCTTTACAAGGATAATAAGCTGGACAAAATCGGTTAAATAATTCATCCGATACAATATAAAATATGAAAAATGTAACAACTATCCCCGGTCTCCCCTATATTATAGGTAAACATGTAATAAACAGGTTAATACATGGGAGAGCGGTGTCTTTGAGTGATAATGGCCCTGGAAGAAGATAATAGCCCGAAGATAATAGCCCGAGGGCTATTATCACCTTGCCAGGGCCATTATCACTCAAAGGCACCGCTCTCCCATCTATTCACCTATACATCATAATTTACCCCGGGGCCATTATCGATAATGACACTGACGCTAGCGCGGGAAATTAACGTACGTAAACAGAAATGACGTCATGACGTTTCATGGAGGTAAAATAGCGAATATTTCAGTTTTAGTTTTATTGTCTGAGCATAACGTCGTGTATTTTTTTGTGAAATAACTTATTTTCAACCCTAAATTATGCTATAAGCAGCATAGTACAACTATCAAGGCATTTGATTTTATACAGTGTATGCCTATAGCCTCTTACACAAATAATTTAGAATTTGAAAAGCTGAAAGTTATTATGCCAGTAGATGCTAGTACCCATAAAAATGACACACTTAACTTTTCTCACTATATTATAGGTAAACATGTAATAAACAGGTTTATTACATACGCGTTTCTATTCCCCGTTAAGTTACACTGGTACCGGAAACGTCAATATTTTTCCATACACTGACGCCTGAATTTCATATCGGGTGCGTGACGTAATTCAGTGTGTGTTATTGCACTATTTTTTTCTATTAAGTTTAGTATTGCCAATCCTATTCAGGCTATTGAACAAATTTATGATATTTACATTATATTTATACGTGTAGATGCGTATGTAATAAAAAGGTTATTATCTTTGCATCGGGAAATATGCACTCTTCTTCAGCGGAAAAATATTGCGCCCCTAAAGTCGCGCAATATTTCCGCTGAAGAACTCGTGCATATGTATAGGTTATTAGCTTTGTATCAGGAAATATGCACGAGTTCTTCAGCGAAAATATTGCGCGACTTTATGAGCGCAGTATTCTTCCGCTGAAGAACGAGTGCATATTTTCCGATGCAAAGATAATAACCTTTTTATTACATACACATCTACACGTATAAATATAATATAAATATTATCCCTACATTGAATTTATTAAACTGATAAAATGCTCGGCAGAGCCTCGCATTTTATTATTTTAATCAACTCGTTTAATAAATTCAATACGAAAAGACACTCGTGTAATATCCTCTATCTCATAGCTCATTAATATAAATATTGTTTCATGACTTTTACGTTGCTACCTATGTGTTCATCTTAATTGCGGTGACGAAAAATAGCAAAACTCGGTTAAAAGCGTTCAATCATTATATGCACTCCTGTCTAAATTATGATACTAAAGTTTGAAATGTAATTTAGGTAGTTTGATTGGTGGAAAGTAATATATCGGTGACCGATATCGGTTTATTAAGTACAGGAAGCGAATTTGCTGAATTTTCAAAATGTATAAACCGACTGACCGTATTTAAAAACTATTTAGGTAGGCCTATGACCAACAAAAGATTTTACCGAATTTTTAACCTTTTAAGTTATTATTCATCAAGGTCATTTTCAGGTGGATAAAACGCTAAACTAAATTTAAGACACAATTAAGCATACAGAACTTATCTTACAGTCTTATAGAACTTACAGTCACGGTTAAGTTAAATTTTAAACATCTGGGCCCAGTTGTTCGAAACTTTAACCGGCTGTTAAACTAACGGCCTGTTAAATTTTGATTCAAAATATAAAGCATGATGGGAACCACTAGTAAGATGTTTTAATTCTACTGTAAAGACATTTTAGTGTTCATAATTCTTAAATTATAATAGGTTTCACTAAGTCTTCTAAAATGTCGAAATGTAACTCTAAAAGTTAACCGACCGTTAGGTTAACCGCCTGTTAAAGTTTCGAACAACTGGGCCCTGGTCAGTTTCTTTTTCTTTTTTCTTCTTCTTTTTTTTACAGTGTGACGTAATAGGAACTGGTTCTTGCGTGCATTATGCCATATCATTGAGGCAAACATTTCTTCCCGAGCATTATTGGGAGCCCGGACCAAACTAGACGGATGCACGCAATGTTGCATTTAGATTACTGTGTCAAACTATATATCCGCAACCGAGCTCAACAAAAAGTAGTACGCAATGTTTTCAGGGAGGGGAGGGGGAAGTCTACTCCCGTGGTGGGAAGAGGGATCGAAGATTTTTTTCTGACTCTTAAAATAGTTATATAGAGTGCGAACTGAGAAGTAATAAAAAGAAAAAAAAGTTTCATCCATCTATCGTTTGTTGGTCATAGATCTTGGAAAAAATTGTGTCGTACAATGTTTGAGTAATACATAGCGTCGACTGTGCTAAAAGGTGATCACTATTATGAGTTCTGCTGTATATGAGAAGGCAGTACAAATATATCCTTCACCTTTAAGACTGATTGCATTCAATGGAATTTCGTGCACATTATCTAAAGAAGCGAACCAAAGTCGTGATGAATGTTCTATTATTCGTATGCATTAAAAATATCAGCTTGAAAAATATGTACATAGTAATATATATATTCAGGACGTAAAACGTGTTTTTTTTGTCTTTTTGGCATTTCTATATAGCCTAAAATAGAATGTATTCCGGTCATGTAATATTTATTTAAGATAAATGAAAATTAGCTGTCTGAAAAAAAGATGAGATGAGATCTGACTATTTCTATTTGAACTCATCGTACCAGGGTCGGGAGTCTGATAACACTGAAATGCATGCGTTTCCTTGACACTTCGACCCAAGGTTACGGGTTATTTAAGTTTGTGGAGAATTAATTGTCGTATTAAGCGATATTGCACAAACAAATTCTTAGACGAAAATGAAAATTGTTAAAGAACTCATTGTGCATTTATCTCACATTTGCATCCAGTCTTCCCGACGATACACTTTTCAGAATTGCTGAATACGCATGTATCAAGTTATATTTGAATAGGTTTGACTCACGTGTCAATATTCAGAACATATTCGTAGGCTAATAGTTCAGCGAACTGTTATTAAACACTGCCTTACTTTTTTTCTTAATCATTTAGTCCACGTTTTCAACAGGTGCTCAAAATGGTCTAATAATATACCAATACTTACGTCATGTACCGATACGTTTTTCAAACATGCCACATTGTACGATATGTACAAACGGTCCGATAACTACGAGTAATATAGTTTAGCTGGTAAATGGTTAGCGGTAAATAATAGATAAATACATGCAATTAACCATGTGACCTACGCAACAACACCAAGCATAGCACAAAAGAGAAATTTGATTTTCTGTTACTTCCATAGTGGTATCACATAATTTCACAATTTTACGGTTTTAACTCACTGTATGTGACTCCGCATTTAAATGAATTAAATCGTTTACAATCCTAAAATGCAATGAATTAAACATCTATTTTCAACTATTTCAAGCTAAATGGAGTGCATACTTTCTAGTAATTTTTAATCTGATCAGTGTTCCCTTTTCTCACGATATTTTATTTCGACATTAAACCGCTTCCATTTGTCGTTACTCCACCAAATCCCAATCTCGGTAACTTACGGCACACAGGCATAATACCGTGTGTCGTACGAGTTTATGTTTATCGAGATTAGCAGCGTTTTTATCAATCAGTCAGTATTACTAACACGTTACCCATAAATGAGACTCTTCATTTCACAGACAACATTAATATAAAAGCAAGTTATACACTTCGGTAAAATCGCTGTCGGACATATTGGCGAGACTGGACGCAGTGCAACATTCAAGGGTATATATACTTCACGCATGTCTTGCACTTTTTTCAAAGTAACCGACAGAGCGGTTGTCTTTTAAATTAAACTTTTGTTAGGATTATTTAGCTTTTATTGTGAAATACATCTACGAATTTATTAAATATTGATCAAGCACGAAAAGTAACTGATTTAATGATAAAAAAGACAGCTTAGATTTATAATGACTAGATCTATGTCGCGGTGTTCACGTCAATTAACGGAGACGGAATCATTTTATTTTTTTTTATGTTGAGCGGTGTGCTTTTACAGCACTTATAAGAATGGCAGAAAAGGAAACAACTCGAGATCTTTCCTGTAACTGTTTTGTAACAACTTTAGCATTTATAAAATCAGTTTTGATTTTTTGCATGATGATGATAATGTCTACCGTGGTCCACTGTCTTCGTTTATGTCATCGATGTTGTGGTGTGAAGACGAAAAAAATAGATCCGGTATTTTATGAAGACTGGTTCTCGGTAAATCTTGGACTCCAAGCTTTTCGGACAATGTTGAGAGATAATCGTAGGGATATCGCGTGTTCAAACAAAGTTGGGAGCGAGGCTCCTAATATCACAGTGTTCACTTTAGTCAATACGAAGAAACTCTTGTTGGATTTTCAGACACCATGTCGTCCGTTGATTGTTAACTTCGGCAGCTGCTCCTGACTGCCGTTTATGGCCAAACTGGAGGAATATAATAAACTTGTCAAAGATTTCGGAAGTATCGCGGATTTTGTGACAGTTTACATTTCTGAGGCGCATCCACTGGACGAATGGGCTTTATTAAATCATGAAAAATTTAGTCGTCTGCAACATAGAACTATTGATGAAAGATTAATGTCTGCGAGTGTTTTGAAAAGCGAGGGGCTCGTGGGTGAACTAGTGGTAGAATCGATGGAAAATGCTTCCCAAGAATTGTATGCGGCACTACCAGAAAGGCTGTATATTATTATGGATGGAAAAATCGTGTTCAAAGGTGGACTTGGACCGATGAATTATCAACCGGAAGATGTGCGAAAATGGTTAACTGTTAATAAAACATGTACTGTTTAGATGATTTACATTTTGAAGGTCTCACATTTTGTTTATTGGCTCAAAATATGCTCAGAGATATATAAAAGATCCTTAAAACAATTTAGTATGACGATTTCTATTACTTTTACAATATCTTTTTAATCTGTTTTAATATCATAGGGGACTGTCACATGCTGAGTTTGTTAAAATTTAAATCCGAAATCTAAAAAAATCCGCTCATACTTAGTCTTTAATATAAGTAAATTTAAGGCTTACATGGGTACACTTGTTTTTAATGTTGACAGACGCGGCACGCGACGGACCTATTTAGTCTACTATGATAACTATAGAAACGGACGACTCATCAAATTCGAACTAGGTTTTTTTTTTTGAATATACTATAAAACCATTTCAATCTAGGAAGTAACCGCGTATCTATTACACGTCAGCGCACTCTGCCAAAAAGACATCCATGGCCTTTTTATTATATTTTAAACAGGCTTATAACAATTTAATGGGGCATAAACGTAACATGTATAAGTCATTGTGTTAGTACAACATGACACGAAGACATGTTCATGCAGTGGGCGTGATATGGGCATAATAATAGTGCAATTTTTTACATTTATTCACGAAAATTACGCATGATTCAAAAACGCACCGATTTGTGGACTGACTAGTAAATGTGGTTTCCGTAGTGGGACCAATAGGCTATAGAGGTGGCAGAAAAAAGATTCTTTATCTATACTATATATACTAAAAATAACAAATACGGGACAAAATCCACACCCCCACCCCCTCCCACTGTTCAGTTTGAACAAGTGGAACCCCGTCCCAATCAAACACACACACGTTTCTTTTTTCGTTAAAATTGTAAAGCTATCCATATCAATTTGAAAATAAAATAGCATTTTTTAACATTTAAACTTCATTACATGAAAATTAGGTTCAGTTTTAAAAAAATGGGGTAAATTGTCCGCTTTGGTAAAATTAAACAGAGTGGATTTTGTCCGTGTACGTTCAAAATATGTCTTATCTATAAAAATCGATGTCTGAACATTGTTCCCATCCATTTTTGTAATTAATGCCATTTCACATGTACACCGAACAAATATGCGTGTTTTTTTTTCGTTTCGTAATCGGCAACATACTGAAGAATTGGGCAAAAATCGATTCTATTATCTTTCCTTGTTTATTGAGATCAACGCTATACCTTGTTGTCTCCCTTCGACCGTCTAGCTAAATATCGATCACTATCGGATATTTTTTTAGATCGTTATGGTTCGGCTATCTCCGCTTATCGTATCACGGGAGGTGCCGATCATAAAAAAAACAAGGATTATAGATTAGAGATCTCTTGTAAAAATGTAGTGGGAAGGGTGATTTATTTTACACCAATTTTAAGTACCGGTAAAACAACAACAGCAAATATAGTCATCAACTTGGTTTAATTCTGTTTTTCAATAATGAAACATACGGAACGGAAAAAAGAAGAAACTACGTTATTTATTCTTTTATTTTGCATAGTCAAAGAGCTATAAAAAAAGTGTTTTATACTTCTTTGGCATAGTATATGAAAATATGATCAACACTATATTATCTTCTTTATATTTTACATTAAAGAAACTGAGACATAAAAACAAATATAAATACACAAAATCATGTATATTAGGCGAGCATAACATACATGTACATGAAACTACTATTATCTTAAAAAATAGAAAGCAGGAAAAAAAAAAATTTTTTTAAAGTGCTTACAAACTTGACAATTTCATTTTCAGTTATTATAAATGGATGTGAAATGCTTTTTTTTATTATTATTATTAATCATATTTAACTTGTTGAAATTAATTTTGCTATGTAATGAACATTTGAAAAACATATTGTCAACAACAACAACAACAACAATTACTTTTATTTAAGTCAGGTCACATACAGACATCCCAACTTTTTCTGAATGCCAAGTGGGAGTTTTTGCTTTCCAAAGTGGGAGATTGAGGTGTTCAAGTGGGAGATTTTATACCGCGGTAATTATGTTAATGATAACGAAGCTTTTAACAAATCTAATGATAATATAAACTTATTTGCCGTTATAAAATCGCTAGTCTTAAAAAAAATTCACTTTTCTATATCTTATTATTCATGCATTTTTAATGTTTTGGAACAATAATACATGAAGCCTTCTTTGCAAAATTAAATAGTTATGGCACTTTAAGCACTATGTCTAAATTCAAAACTCCACTGAGAATTAAACCTGCACTTTTATTTCTTTTGTTGGAAAGAAGACTCCCCAGGTGAATTTTACATGACAAACAGTGCAGCTGTTAGAACTGTAAAAACAAAATGTATATAGCCAAAAGAATAAAAGTTCAAGCAACAGAAAATTTACTGTTTGATTCTCATCCCTGTGTACCAGTATTTAAAACCCCTCGCTCAAATACTTTTATTGATCAAAATCCTGTTATCCAAAATTGAACGTCCGGGTATTGTTACACTTTCATAGACATTTGCCTAAATCTCCAGTTAAAAGGATGTGTTTGACAAATTGTCATGATGCAAAGACAGTTTAACAGCATTTGATAGTAAGTGATATCAAAATTTACCATGACATTTCCTCTTATCAAAATGATTTTAAGAGAAATGTTTTTTAAAACCCAGCAGGTTGACTCGGCGACCATCTACTTTCGATTTCAAAAAGTTACAGAAAAAGGTAAAGCCGGTATAATTTCTAATTTAAATTTGATTGAATTTAATTAGATATCTAATGTCTGGATTTTAATTACAATTGTGACACATTAATCAACACCTGGCTTTGTTAAATTGTGAAATAAACAATAATCAGCAAGGGTAGAATAAGGTGCGAAAATATCCGAAAGCTGTTGTTTATAGACTCGTCAGTAGTGATACAGTATCAGATAGGTGCAAAGAAGTGGATTATTTCATTATTTTTTTTGTTTTGTTGTTGTTTTTTAATCGGGAGATTGAGACTTCTGATCGGGGTGATTGGGTTTTACAACCAGAATCGGGAGAATCCCGATCGGATCGGGAGAGTTGGGATGTCTGCACATAGTGTAACAGTATGACTGAATAAAGTAAATAAAGTGTGGGTTTTTGTTAGCAATAATACAATAAGATAATTGTCTGTGATGAACATGGGGACAGTTATTTTGTCATCAACAAAGCATATTGTTAATGTTTACAGATAGATGGAATTATCTTGCAAATAAATACATCCTAATCGCCTTAAAATTACAGATAATTACAGATGTCAAAAAAGTTAAGTTAAGAGAAAGGTAAAAGAAAAAATAAGTGTAAGTCTCACTAAAATACAGGTATACACAGCAATATTGAATACACATGCGCAGACAGGATTTAATGGACCATGCCAAAATACGGTCAGTTATCGTGGGAAAAAATCTACAACCGTACTACGATAGTAATTTTGCACGAAAATCTCGCTTACTGCGGGTTTTATGAATGACATTCTCGATAGTGATTAAAATAGAACAAAAAGTGTGTCAAGTGTTTCTGTGAACATAATTTCAAAACAATATAGTAAAATTATAGCAAACAAAAAAAAGGGACTTTATTTCATTTATCGGGCCTTTCACGCATACGCCGAACCTGGAGAATATCGCAACGGCTTGTTTAGGAATAAGTGCACGAGGATCCTGGACGATTTTTGACCGATTTCTTTAAAAATGTGACCTTTTTCACTTTCTCGGACCGAATTCGATAACCTGACTAGGATTTCAGTTCGTGCTAACTTCACTTTTTGGTTCGGTTTTCGGCGTATATGTGAAAAAACGCACTTTATGCACCGAGTGTTATACCACCGCTACTAAGGGTTAACAATTATGTAACTTGAGCTTCTTCAAAAATGTCTATATACACGTAAAATATCGATCAGTGTTACAATCTTCAACTTTGTACCGTCGCATGTCCTACATATTTGCCCTATTGAATGAACATACTTTAAAACGTATACTTTAAAATATGTGTCGTGAAACTTCTGAAGAATGTGTTCATCATGATCTTCATAAAGAACACAAACAACATCATCGTCATCATCATCATCATCATTACGGTCAATACCATCTGCTGTTGTTTGGACATTTCTAGTTACTTCAGTATTGTATGAAAACATTTTAGAGACTTGTTTAGCGATTTCGACAGAATGAATGGTTGACTGAAAACGGACATATCCGTTGGTCAAACATGATGCACGTCCGATCTTTGTTCTAAACAAATCTCTAAGCTGATTGAACATCTGTTTGTAACTTTTGTATCTTTCTGTCTTTCACAGTCGTATTAAATTTATGTGCAATCTTATTGATTTGTCGATAATACACTGAAAATAAATTTGATAAAAGCGGATGTTCTGACTTTAAAATGTATTTTCTATCACTTCTATCACATGTATATGTCAAACGCGAATTAAAATACCGGATATATTGCGAGCACAACTGATTAACTTAAATTTATGATAAAATGGCCGGTTATAAACATTATGTATTCATATCTATGGCCTTACATAATTAATTGTTAGATTATCATCCCCCTCCCTCCCATTTTTTTCACGCCTCTCCGAACTTTTCATTTTCTCAAACATACAGTACACACACAAAAAAAGAATTGGAATATTTTTAAAAGCAAAGACGAGTTTTTTCTTATCTATCTATCTATCTATTTATACTGCAGCGCTCCTCTCTGCGAGTATTATTATCATTTCTGTTTCATTACTGTTAATCTGTCTAACTTTATTGCATATCTTACTTATTCTTTTTTTATCCCACGCCGGGCGGAAGGAAATAGTTTTGGCGTTGTCCGTCCGTCCGGCTGTCTGTGCGTCCGAAATCATATCTATATGATATGGAGTATTTATTTAAAACATGGTAGAAATGCTAAGGAAATGCCACCCTGCAAGTTTGAGTAAGTCAAGATTTATGTATATATATATATATATAAAGAAAAAACATCCAATGGGTTTCCTCTATATATATTTTTGTCTACCTACCGGTTTCATATCATAACCATCAGGGCAGACATTTTTATATGTATATAGAGGAAACCCATTGGACGTTTTTCTTTATTATATACTTCTCCAGGAGTAACTTTTAATATATATATATATATATATATATATATATATATATATATATATATATAAGAAAAACATCCAATGGGTTTCCTCTATCTGTATTTCTGTCCACCTACCGGTTTCATATCATAATCATCAGGGCAGACATATAAAAAATGTGTAGGTGGACAGAAATACAGATAGAGGAAACCCATTGGATGTTTTTCTTTTTTATTTATTATATACTTGTCCAGGAGTAACTTTTAATATTAAATATTAAATAATTTAATATTAAAAGTAAAATTAAAAATATATATATAATTCCATTTTTCTTCTGTTCGAAGTCGTACCTCAGACATGGTTGGAATCAATAAAACAAGGAAGATATGGTAACTGCAATAGGACAATGCGGCCTTACAAGTTTTATTTAGATTTGTTGAAGGAGACTTATAGTACATTTATATAGTGTTTTTATTCGATTTTTTGTCCGTCTGGACACTGTCTTTGAAAGAAGTAACTCTTTGGTCTGGAGTCATATTTCAGAACTGACTGGTAGGATTTCAATAAATCATGATTGAAATGGTAACTGTTATAAAGTAATGCGACCCTGCAAGTTTTAACTGGATTGTTTGAGGAAGACAAGATATATGGCCCTTTGTACTTGTATTTATATAGTCCAGTTCCTGTCGTTCGGAGTCATATCTCAGACATGGTTGAAAGAATTTCAATAAAACATGGTAGAAATGTTAGATGCTACATAGCAATGCAGCCCTGCAAATTTCATTTAGATTGGTTGAGGAAGACAAGATTTATGACCCTTTGCAATTTTATATAACTATAGATAATTGATGCCAGTTTTATGAAAATCTTCCTAGTGGTTATGATATGGAGTGGCCATAACTTATGGATGCACTAACCAAAGGACCAACACACACTTTGTATCTGGAGGAATAATAAAGTTCATTTACTGGTAATAGGCAATCATTCTGCAAGGTTTGACACTTAAATCACTTAATTATTGATCCGAAAACAGTACAAGCATCACTAAGAACGCCCTTTCTCCAAAACAATAGAGGTCTTATAACGCTATGGAGTTTGGGAAAGCATTACTCAGCTTTTGATGGGAAACAGCATACCATTTTGAAGTTTGATATTCTTTGAAAACCAGTCTTTCATACTGCCCTCAACATGTTAAAGTACCAATATGTTTGGAATATTATTTGTTTATACCTATAAACTTACTGAATGGCTTGCCAGTCAATAGTTCTGTTTATACCTATTAACTTACCGAACGGCTTGCCAGTCAATAGTTGTGTTTATACCTATAAACTTACCGAACGGCTTGCTAGTCAATAGTTCTGTTTCTACCTATAAACTTACCGAACGGCTTGCCAGTCAATAGTTCTGTTTGTACCTATTAACTTACCGAACGGCTTGCCAGTCAATTGTTCTGTTTGTACCTATTAACTTACCGAACGGCTTGCCAGTCAATAGTTCTGTTTGTACCTATTAACTTACCGAACGGCTTGCCAGTCAATAGTTCTGTTTGTACCTATTAACTTACCGAACGGCTTGCCAGTCAATTGTTCTGTTTGTACCTCTTAACTTACCGAACGGCTTGCCAGTCACTAGTTCTGTTTGTACCTATTAACTTACCGAACGGCTTGCCAGTCAATAGTTGTGTTTATACCTATTAACTTACGGAACGGCTTGCCAGTCAGTAGTTCTGTTTATACCTATAAACTTACCAAATGGCTTGCCAGTCAATAGTTCTGTTTATACCTATAAACTTACCGAACGGCTTGCCAGTCAATAGTTCTGTTTATAAAATTGTTACATGAAATTTGAAATATTTTTTTTCATTGAAGTTTTGACTTCAGTCTATCTAAATTTAGTGTTGAACTTCAGATTGGTCAATAGTAAAAACTATTCACAAGTGATTTTTTATACGGAATTGTGTAATAAAACTAGGTATTACACTTTAATAAACAGGATTAGAAAAGACTTGTATGTCAATCTTTGTCCCTTCAGCCTATCATAAACACAATCTTTTGAAATAATCAAATTGACATCTTCAAACAAGTGAGATAAACATAACTGTAAGACTAGTGCAATACTCTCTGCAGGAGACATTTCATTAATTGAAAAACGGGACGTATTATGGGAACGCCCCTGGCGGGCGGGCGGGCGGCGTCCACAGATTTTGTCCGGAGCATATCTTTTTCATGCATGGAGGGATTTTGATGAAACTTGGCATAATTGTTCACCATGCGCAAGAACCAGGTCCCTAGGTCTAAGGTCAAGGTCACAGAGGTCAAAGGTCAAATTCATGAATGACTTTGTCCGGAGCATATCTTCTTCATGCATGGAGGGATTTGATGTAACTTGGCACAATTGTTCACCATCATGAGACGGAGTGTCACATGCAAGAACCAGGTCCCTAGGACTAAGGTCAAGGTCACACTTAGAAGTCAAAGGATACAAGAATGAAAACTTTGTCCGGAGCATTTCTTCTTCATGCATGGAGGGATTTTGATGTAACTTGGCACAATTGTACACCCGAGTGTCATGCACAAGAAGCAGGTCCCTAGGTCTAAGGTCAAGGTCACACTTAGAGGTCAAAGGATACAAGAATGAAAACTGTCCGGAGCATTTCTTCTTCATGCATGGAGGGATTTAAATGTTCACCACCACAAGACGGAGTGTCGTGCGCAAGGAACAGGTCCCTATGACTAAGGTCAAGGTCACACTTAGAGGCCAAAGGTCAGATACAAGACTAACTTTGTCCGGAGCATTTCTTCTTCATGCATGGAGGGATTTTGATGTAACTTGGCACAATTGTACACCATCATGAGACGGAGTGTCATGCGCAGGTCCTTTCTTTAGAATTACTTCCCTTTGTTGTTACTATAAATAGCTTATATTGTAACTTTTCATTACTAGTCGTAGGGAAAAATCAAGACCACTTCTCTGTAGTACAACATGCATGTTACATCCAATTTTGAGGTGCATTTTGACCTATCTCTATCTAGTAAGGATTTTTGTGTGGACTTACAATTTTTTTTTGGATTTTTTTTTCTTTTTAGATTAACTTCCCCTAGTTGTTAGATTAACTTCCACTAGTTGTTACTATAAATAACTTATATTGTAACTTTTTTTATAATTGACCGTAGGTAAAAAAACCAAGACCGCGTACTTTTCTGTGGTACAACATAAATGTTACTTTCAAATTTTAGGTGTATTTTAAGGTATCTCTACCTGGTAAGGAGTTTTTTTTGTGGACTTAGAAAAACAAAAGAATTACAATAATTAATTACTAAACAACCACAAAATTAAAATTCCATTTGCAAATACAGGTGCTAGTGTAAAGAAATTTGCTATGACGGGCGTTATTGTGACATGCTGGCACTCTTGTTTATAATACAATCACATACAGTCATTAAACAAACAAACTATTTTCTAATCTAATAAATATGAACACTTTCTTTCATAATTGTACCTTGTACAAATTATTTCAGTCTGATCCAATGATACTGAACACGTACGTGGGCGGTTTAAACATTTTCGGCGAGACTGGATCTGTAACATTATCATTTTAACCTTGTGAAATGTTTCATATGTACCAATTAATATCATTTGTATACAAACACTTGGGATAAAGCTTGACTTAAATTAAATAGCTTGAAATTAAAACATGTATGAATCAATTACCTGACTTAAAGAAAGCTTGATAATAATACATACATCAATCAATTAGATGACTTGAAAAAAGTTACAAGCTTGTACACGTATAAATTAATTAGCAGACTTGAAGAAACCTTGAAACAAGTAAATGTATGAATTAATTAGTTGACATGAAAAAAGCTTGAAAATAATACATGTATGAGCAATATAGATTCCCATTCTTTTGAAAAAATCAGAGATCTGGTTCGGAGACCAGTCTCAGAAAGTTTCCCTGCCATTGGTCAATTTCTAAACTGAGTTTCAAATCACATGCTGGAGTTTTCAGACTGCATGGTGTCAAAGCTTAGTTTTATTATCTTTGAGCCTAATGTCATATAAAGTGAGATTATTACTAATGTTGGATTTAAAAACCTGTCTGAGCAGTTTGAACCTTGGCACCATGTCTCCACTTTCATCAAATAATTTTAAACATAAAGGCAAAACCACTTGCCGCCAGCGGGCTAAAGGTGAATGATCTAAAAATATAGAGAAAATCTACCAAACCCTCTAGCTGCCATCATTTTTGACAAATTGAATAATATGAATTATCTTCAAAGATGGTCATCTGAGGAAAATGTCTGTGTGAAATCATTTTTTAATTAGATCAATGCACATGGAGTCTTCAAGCTGTTTGAAACTTTTTCTATTTTGAGCTCCGGTAGCCCGGCCTTAAGCACATGTGATCAAGACATCTGAAAACTTTAGATGACTTTCCAAGAAACATTCATGCCGAGTTTAGTCAACTTCCTTCAAAAGGTTTCAGAAATGTTGTTTAAAAGTATATAATATTATGAATATCAAGGCAGCTAGCAACAAACTGAGCTAAAATCAGCATTTTCAACACATTCAAGGGCCATAACTCTGGTGATATTGTATAAATCTAGCTAATAATAAAATCTGTCTACTCTGATCTCTATATATTCTGTGTAAACTGCATAAAGATTACACTATAATAAGGTTTTACCATGTGTAAAATGAAAACATTATCAAAATTGACCATATTGTTTATGACCAGTATCTGGACAGGACCATGCAGTTTCCGGACACTTATATTAACCGCTTTATTTCGGCGTTATTCACGCAGTTGTTTCATCTGGATCGTTTAGATGTTTGTTCTTCATGTCTACAACAAACCACTGTTTTACAAGGCTTTTTAATGTTAGGTTTTATGATGATACATCAGCTGTACGTGTTTACAAAACAACTTTCGGTCTTAACGGGGCATGAAGAGCATTGCGCATGCGCAGTAGTTAACACTTGTCAGGTATCAAGTCAACCTCGTGCAGGAATATTATCAATCATTGGATAGGGGAAGTAACACTGTGTTGGAGTTTGGTATCAAGTAGGGAAGAAATAATTAAACTACATATTGATTGTCTGCTGATAACATCATACTGGCTATAGCTTTATCAGATCAAGTGGTTCCAACGTTGTTTGAGTAGTGAATTTACGCAGAACAGATGGAGAAATATGGCCGATTGTATACATTTCCAGTCTTTTAAGATAGATAGATAGATTTTATTTAGTAAAAGTGTACACATATCAATTATAAAACATGGCAATAAAACAGATGCATGATATATAACAACAATATGGTGGCAAGCAGACTAATACAATCATACATATATTCTAAACCATGAAATGCACACCAATACCAGGCATAACACAAAAAGAGAAACAAAAGTTATTTCCATTGTGGTCCCTGTTATTGGCAGCATGACACAGAAAGTCATGTATTTGTTTTAACAATAAGTTGCATATTAAACTTTTAAATCAAATGCCTATCGGGAACAAGTAATTATTAAAACACTTCTTATCTAAAGGGCTACCTCTTTAAACAAAGCATGTGTATTTTCAGAGAATTATTCGGGTTTGTTTAAAAAAAAAATCAACTGAAAACCTAATGCAACGCAGTTTCAAGTGGGTCGCTATGCAACGCAATCAAGTGGATACTGCTCTGTGTCTTACTTGCCGGGCCTTATCTCTCATATATAATGTTGTTCATGATCTACGTTAACATCACATTTACCATTAATGTACACTTAATTTCATGTGATTGTACTTATAGTTGTTTTTCCATCTAAAATAAAGTTTTCCATTCAACTAGCATTGAGTATGGCATTATCTGGAACATTTTCATGTGCCCACAAGTTTGTTAATTTGAGATAGTAAAGAAAAACCTGTGCTATAAATGACCGAACAGGTTTTCAATTTTCTTGGTATGACTAACTAGGTGCAGATGGAAAAATCCGGGCCGGGGGTAACTGTTTAGATGATAACGATGCTCCGTAGAGTTAACGCAAAACAATTACCTGAGTGTCGAATAGTTCAATCAATATCTACAACCAGTGATTAATTCCTTTTTGTATGCCGTACTCTTCAGATAACCTTAAGGAAAAAAAATAATAAAACGAATGTGTTTCTTTAAGGTACTACTTTACTAAAGTAGCATATTTTCATTCCTAAGTCATCTTACCCGTCGGGTGTAAGACAAGTTTTTCCAGCATCGACGAAAACATTGGAACATTCTCTACAGATTTTATTTTTAAGCCATTCAGTCAATTATCTATTACATCAGATAAAACAGGTAAAAAGTGAGTTTTGACCTACTAGTAAATCATCAAAACTAAGAAAAGATGATACTAGTGAACGAATTTGGTATACTGTTACCAATGCGCAAATCCGCCTTTTCAATGAACACACCATATATTCTAGTGGCTCACTGGTTTTCCCATTTAATTATTAGCGACCGTTACAAGAGCTAAAATTAAACTTTATTTGTACCTAGATTTGGTGCTATTTGGTTTGCATAATAGGGATATGCTGGAGTTTTATAGAAGAATCATGCACAGTCATGGTTCTTCTGTGTTTATTTAAACAAAGTGCGTTTTTGATATGCAATGAAAGCATGTAAGCTCAAAATTGTGCGTGGAAAATAACTGTTTGTATCACAGCCACAAGTTAACACAGGCTTACTCCAGAGGGCAGTTTACTTGCGGCATCACACATATCATACAACACTATAATTACACTATTATGTGATACATGTAATACGAATGCACATTATTGTAAACACAGACTAATGACGTAGTAACTTTGCAAACAAACTGCAAGAGCCTTATTTTGAAATCGATTGCAGTGAATCAGTAAAATTTAGCTTGTTCCACAGGCGTAGGAGCCGGGGTGGGCAAAGTATAGAAGTTGCTACCCCCTCCCCCCCAATATTTCAAAATATAGATATAACATGCATGCTAATAAAACAGAAATTAAGCTATTATATAATTCTATCTCGACTTCATCTTTCAGTCTGATGTCACATCTGCACATGGTTGTTCCTTTTTTCTGAGGTTAATTCAATGTCTTTTCCAAAAGTGATTATTTTTACCGCCCCGGACATATCGAAGATCGTTCGATTATTCCGAGTTGACCTATTAACGAAAAGTCAAAGTATACCATATGGACGTCTGCAAAAACGATGTACTTGGCATTTTGCACTTTTATGTATGTAACTTTTATATTTGCATTTTTGTTGTCTATCTGAGGGAAATATAATTTTAAACAATTGCATAATATTATCATTTTAAGACGAATTGCAATGATTGTTGGATTATATGTATGGTAAATGCTTTACTGAAGACAATAAAATAAAATGGCATGTTTGATTAATAGAATAGAGCAAGTCTTTACCGGCTAAATAATTGTCGGCATTAAATATCCAGCATTCAGTGTATGCACGCAGTGAGTGTTCAGGATTAAACCTATGTTAAGCCTACCACCCTAACCTTTAGACAGTATATTGTACACTCAATACGTGCTAGTCCATTTGTTTTCATTTTTGAAAGGCGAACATACAAGCTTATTTTGACGTTTTTGTTTCATGGACGACAAATAAAATCTTTTTTTTTTTTTGTCATTTCAACGTTCTTGTTTCTGTGTGATTTATCTCTCTGAAAATAGATGAACGCTACATCAGGCATATGAATCAAAACATATACAGACAAATGATCAATACTTTTTAACATGGATCAGATTTGATTTACTTTGTAAGAACAGCTTAAATGCACAATATATCAGTAATGTAATAGCAATGAGTAAAAATGAATGAAATGTTACTATACTGATTTTAAAGAGTTAACCTGATAGTGATTGTTTTGGTACGCTGTTCAGTACCATACGTGGTGGAGTTACATTCATTAACTGGTTCTTGTTTTTACTAACTAATATTTAGTTGATGATATTGTTCAATATTCATTTTTGCTTTAAGTTGTTTTTTTGAACAATGTCCGCAAAAATATATGTCTAATATTAAGTGAACATAAAAATGCAAAAGTGCCATATATTAGAAATGGCGGGATCAGTACAATGATATATATAATTGCGTGGCGACTCACTCGAAACTTCGTTGCATTAGGTTTTTGGCTGATTTTTCTTAAACTAGCCTGAATAATTCTACGAAAATATACATGCTTTGTTTCAAGAGGTTACCCTTTAGATAAGAAGTGTTTTGATAATTACTTGTTCCCGATAAGCACTATAAATTATATGATGTGGTATTGTCAAAAACTGACAAAAATTTCCTTCCCCCGCCAGACTGTACAGAAGTGTTTGAATAAACTGCACAAATCTCAACTAAATGGACACACGTGCTAAGAAATGGAGACATTTGTGCTCCAGGTGCACCAATCATTTTTATTCAGGTTGTTATATAACAGGTAGAAATTCCTTTAAAATCATGCTTTATAAGACCGGAAATTTATACAATCGGCCATATTTCTCCGTTCTGCGTAAAATTCACCGCTCAAACAACGTTGGAATCACTTGATCTGATAAAGCTATGGCCAGTGAGACACATGCTACTTTTAATTTCACAGTAATAGTTACATAAATTGCAGGTCTGTCAATTTTTGCACTAATTTTATTCTTGTCTCAAGAATTTGTGTTAAACGAACTTCGAGTTTTTATAGTTAGCTTTCAATACCATCCTGTTGCTTTCCAGGCAAAACACTGCTAGAATTAAGAACAGGTCACACTTTAACAGGTTTGACGCTTGTAGTTTCAGACCTGAAATATATCAAAAAGAAAGGAACAAACTGTTAAAATGTAGCCTCAAGATTAATGATATAAGAAAACAAGAAGACCATGATGACACTATATCGCTCCCCTGAGTTTAGTTGCTTGCTTGAAAAGTTTCTACTAAATAAATACAGGCAGGTAATGTGTAAACCATTTGAATATAGCTTGATAAAGATCAATGACATTGGTCACTCTAGAGGTCACATTTTTTGTGGGATCTTTATGAAAGTAGGTCGGAATGTTCATCTTGATGATATCTAGGTCAAGTTCGAACTGGGCCACGTCCCATCAAAAACTAGGTCAGTAGGTCTAAAAATAGAAAAACCTTGTGACCTCTCTAGAGGCCATATTTTTCACGGGATCTATATGAAAGTTGGTCTGAATGTTCATCTTGATGATATCTAGATCATGTTCGGAACTGGGTCACATTTGATCAAAAACTAGGTCAGTAGGTCTGAAAATAGAAAAACCTTGTGACCTCTCTAGAGGCCATACTTGTGAATGGATCTTCATGAAAATTGGTCAGAATGTTCATCTTGATGATATCTAGGTCAAGTTCAAAACTGGGTCACATGCCGTCAAAAACTAGGTCAGTAGGTCTAAAAATAGAAAAACCTTGTGACCTCTCTAGAGGCCATATATTTCACAAGATCTTATGAAAATTGATCAGAACGTTCACCTTGATGATATCTAGGTCAAGTTCAAAACCTGGTCATGTGCTGTCAAAAACTAGGTCAGTAGGTCAAATAATAGAAAAACCTTGTGACCTCTCTAAAGGCCATATTTTTCATGGGATCTGTATGAAAGTTGGTCTGAATGTTCACCTTGATAATATCTAGGTCAAGTTGGAAACTGGGTCATGTGCGGTCAAAAACTAGGTCAGTAGGTCTTAAAATATAAAAACCTTGTGACCTCTTTAAAGGCCATACTTGTGAATGGATCTCCATAAAGATTGGTCAGAATGTTCATCTTGATGATATCTAGGTCAAGTTCGAAAGTGGGTAACGTGTCATCAAAAAGTAGGTCGGTAGGTCAAATAATGAAAAAACTTTGTGACCTCTCTAGAGGTCATATTTTTTCATGGGATCTGTATGAAGGTTGGTCTGAATGTTTATCTTGATGATATATAGGTTATGTTTGAAACTGGGTCAACTGTGATCAAAAACTAGGTCAGTAGGTCTTAAAATAAAAAAAAAACCTTGTGACGCCTCTCTAGAGGCCAAGACCCTTTGAATGGGAACTTCATAAAAATGGTCGCAGAATGTTCATCTTGATGATATCTAGGTCAAGTTGAAACTGGTCAACAGCGGTCCAAAAACTAAGTCAGTAGTTTAAAATTAGGAAAAATCATTTGACCTCGCTAGAGGCCATATTTTCGAATGGAACTTAAGAAATTTTATCTTGAAATCTAGTCCAAGTCAGCTGGTCACATGAGCTCAAAAACTAGGTTACTACAATGTCAAGATAATAGAAAAAACGAGCATCAAACTCAAAACGGGTCATGTGGAACAGTGACGATTCAGGACCCTCAGAAGTCCTCTTGTTTCAAGAATATGGTCCTTTTTAGACTTAGAAAATCATGTTAGGACAAATATTTCAAATTACACAAAAAAAAACAATCAGATAGCGTCAGCACTCCCACGGCGGTGCGCTGTATCAATTTTGCCAGTTGTGGGGACAAGCGCCTTTCTCAAAAGCATCTCTAGTTTTGTATGAAGTTATATTAACCTTTACCCTGCTAATTTCTATACTGGACTGGTGCCATCATACAATTCGGGCAATACCATTCAATTTTCGAAGGGGTGTTCACAGATCAATTTACTGACTGAAAAGCGAAAAGTGCAGACCACGATCAGCTGCACAGAAATGTCACATAGGAGCTTGGATCTTGGTCGGCCACTGTTTGCAAAGGCATAATCACGTTGCTGCAGCAAAGATTAAATGAGTTGCGTACATTTTATATCATTTTTATTCCATTTAATAAATTCAGTGTGAAAGAACACAAATGTAAGATTCTATTTAATCAGCATGCTATACTACTTTTTATGCTGAAATATTTCAATTTTTTCTTATATAGCTATTTCAGACTAAATTCAATTCAAATAATGTCTTTACTTGAAGCGACCTCGACATAACAAGAGCTCGTCGAACACGAAATGCCCCCCTTGATGCATTCATTAATTGCACACAGAACAGAAAATATATGTTCACTGTAAACAAAAGTTATACCATTCTGGTTTAATCTTACTGGTCACTAGGTCAAAATCAAGGTCAAATTTTATTTCGGAACAAAAAACTATGCATGTGGTCCAAATTTGAAGCCTGTAGCTTGAGAAATGTGAAAGTAGGTCACTAGTCAAAATCAAGGTCAAATTTTATTTCGGAACAAAAAACTATGCATGTGGTTGGGGGTCCAAATTTGAAGCCTGTAGCTTGAGAAATTGAAAGTAGTCACTAGGTCAAAATCAAGGTCATATTTTTATTTCGGAACAAACAACTATGCATGTGGTCCAAATTTGAAGCCTGTAAGCTTGAAAGAAGATGTGAAGTAGGTCACTATGTCAAAATCAAGTCATATTAATATTTCAGGGGGGGAGAACAAAAAAACTAATGCATGTGGGTCCAAATTTGAAGCCTGTACCTTCAAAAATATGAAAAGTAGGGGGGGGGTAGGAGTCACTAGGTCAAGAAAAAGGACCAAAGTTTTTTTCGGTACACAAACCTATGCATGTGGTCCAAAGTTGAAGACCGTAGCTACAGCAATGTTAAAGTAGCACTAGGTCCAGTTCAAGGTGCACTTCATGTAAAGGTTCATCTTGCCACTCAAAAACCATACAATGTGGTCCAAATTAAATAGCCTATTGAGGTTGTGGACAAGAGGGATTCAAAGTTTTTTTCCCCCCTATATTAATGTCTATGTACACCATGTGACCCCCAGGGCGGAGCCATAATAATATGGGGAAAAAAAAGGACCTAGGGGAATAATTTGAACAACTTAGTATGAGGACGCACAGAAGATGTCATATACAAAATATCAAGAGCCCTAAGGCCCAGTGGTTTTGGGAGTGAGGTTTTAAATTTTTTTCCTATTTAAAATAAGTCTATTTAAACCTTGTATCCCCCGGGTGGGCCCTATTTGACCCTAGGAAATTATCTGAACAAGCTTGTAGAGGATCCTTATAGTTTGCTACATACCAATATCAACGCCCTAGGCCCGTATTGGTTTCTGGACAAAGACGATCAGAAACCGTTTTAACTGATCCTGGCCAATGTGATCCTTGACTTTTGACCTAATTACCTCAAAATCAGTAGGGGTCAACTGCTGGTCATGGCCAACCTATCAATTTTCCTGAAACTATGAGCCCAAGCATTCTTAGCGTTATTGTCCAGGGGGGGGGGGGGGCCTGGAAACCATTTTACTGTTTCCTGGGTCACTGTGACCTTGTGACCTTTGACATACTGACCTCAAATCTGCTGGTCCATGACCAACCTCCCTATCAACTTCCTTCCCTATGCATAAGCTTCTTGAGTTATCATCCGAAACCGTTTTTAAAACTGTACAGGGTCACCTGTAGACCTTGAACTTTAACAAACAGACCTCAAAATCATAAGGGGTCATCTGCTGGTCATTACCAACCTCCCTTATCAAGTTTTCTGATCCTAATGCCAAAGTGTTTTCTTGAGTTATTTTCCGGAAATCGTTTTTCATACATACTGACCTCAAAATCTGCTGGTCCTGACCAAACCTCCCTAGCAAGCTTCCGTGACCCTATGCATAAGCGTTCTGAGTTATCATCCGGCAAACCGTTTTGAACAGTTCAGTGTCACTCTGTTGACCTTGACCTTTGACATACAGACCTCAAAATCAATAGGGTCATCCTACTGGTTGATGACCACCTCACTATCTACTTTCATTATCCCTGAGGCCCAAGCGTTCTTGAGTTATCCTCTGGAAAACGGAACGGTCTACATTTATTCCACCGACCGACATACTGACTGACCGACCGACATCTGCAAAACAAAATATCCCACTCCTTCTTGAAGGGGGCATAAAAAAGTTTTTACACTAGTTAAACAACCAAATTACAAAATAGTTTTACTTTCTTTTACTCCTACAAACTTCAAGGTGAATAAAATTAATTATTATAACATACTGAACACATTAACACAGCATGTATTTAACCAATAAATACAAAAATGACAAAAATCAAATTCTGTATAGCACTATGTGGAAATCCAGCATCAAAAAGACTAGATGGAGGTCTATAATAGTTATAACAGCATACATGTATTAAAAAAAGACTACATCATTTCACACAGGAGGTATAAACTGAGAAGTCAGTATCTTTTGGGAAGCTATATAAAATAAAACCCATCTACTTTAAGAAATTTGTAAGAGCGTTGTTACAGAGAACTTGACAGAATTAGTAGTTACGTAATTTCTCTTTGACGTACTGTGTGCATATGGCTGTCACTTGTGGTCTCCGTGAAATCCACACTGTATGGAATTCGAACCTGTAACAAATGAAAAAAGGTGTACATGTAACGTTTACTTAACAAAACTTCTAACACACCTGCTCCCTCGATATAGTTTGAAAAATATCTGTCATAATAATAACAGTACATTTACGGAACACTTTCTCAGCGCATTTAGACATATTTGTTGTTTGATAAAATATTAAAGATTTCAATAAAACAAATAATGCTATCATATAATTTTAAATTATTCTTTTTAAGACATAGCCAAAATTTTGAAGTCACTAAAGTACACACCAAATGCCAAGACTGTACAAACAGTTGTTTTTTATACATGGCAAGAAAATCATGACAGAAACAAACTGACTTTTCCGCTTCAATATACCGTAAGAAAATAACAGTTGTGAAGGATTTTTTATTTTTTATATACCTTCAAGAAAGATTTCTCATGTCACAGTAGTTAGTACTGTAGTCAAAGTACAGCATACAGGACTAGTGAGGTAAGAGAAATCCCTGAAATCAATGTCACAGTTAATTTAGTTAACAGAACTTGCTAGCAGTGCAGTGTAAGCCTTTGTTTAACATACTCTGGCTGGAAACAAATACCTAATCACGGACCTGATATTACCTTCTCACAGGACAAAATTCATTAGTAAATCAACCTCTTCAAAGCATCAACCTCTACTACAAACATTTCAATCTTCCAGTGGCGTTCACCTATAGAGCAGTTTACATCAAATTTCGTAGCAGTATTATTTTACTGAAATGTGAAGTTTATTACTATGACATAATTTATCTTATATCATTTCCTTGAACAATCGCACATGCCACCATTCATCGCACAGGCCACAATTCATCTGATGTCATTTCCTGAATCAATCGCACATGCCACAATTCATCTGTATGACCATTTCCTTGAACACTCTCACATGCCACAAATCATCTGAGTCGATTTCCTTTCCTTGGAACAATCACACATGCCAACAATTTCATCTGTTGTCATTTCATTGAACAATCTCACATGCCAAATTCATCCCTGATGTCATTTCATATCCATCGAACAATCTCACATGCCACAATCCCTGAGTCATTTCCTTGAACAAACCACATGCCACCACCATTCATCTGATGTCATTTCCTTGAACAGTCACACATCCACCAGTTCATTGATGTCATTTCCTTGAACAAGGCTTACAGCAACAAGACATCTAATAATATTTCCCTGAACAAACCTTACATAACCACAATAATTATCTCTCCATACCTCAAATAAATCAGATTCTTTACTTGGAAACCGCCCTAAATACCAAACTTTATCTAGTATCATTGCCCGAACCTGGTTTTTTTCCAGTGAAACTTTTGTTAAGCCCAGATAATATAGGACATTTTTAGCAAATGTTTTTGTGTAAAGCACCTCTGAATGTGTTTTTTCTTTCAATGAAAAGGGCACTACAGTATAACCTGTCTTAAAGCAGTCAAGAGAGTGCGGAAGTAATGGCTGTCTTAAATGCGGTAATTAAAGAATTGAATATCATTTTGGAAATGATACACTGGCTGCTTAAGACAGGTTGGCTGCTGGTGCACTATAGCAGCAAATCTGGTATAATAAAGTTAACAGAAACATACATCGAGCTTAAAAACAATTGTAGTTGCAGATTTCACTGAAAAAAAGTCTTTCTGTTTTTAATCCACGCCATAAGTGGTCGGGGGTTAAGGAATGGTCTCCCGTCCGCTGTTCCGAAACACTTTCGTGTCTGGCTCCATATCTCCTAACACCTTGAAGGATTTTCATGAAAGCTCAAGGTTAAATGATCACTTATCAAGACACGAGCCCTGCCAGGTCAATGGTCACATCTCAAGGACAAAGGTTTGGGTCTATACCATTTTTGTGTAGGGCACTATATATCCTAAATCCCCTTGAAGGAATTTTATATAACTTGGGTCAATTGATCACCTCATCACAGACAATGTGAAGAACCATGAGTCAGCCATGCCAGCTCAGAGTCAAGGGTCACAACTGCATGTCCCAAAGGTTTGAACCTTCCATTTTGTGTCCGCTTTCCGTATCTCCTAAACCCCATGAAGATTTTCGCATGAAGACTTGGGTCAAATGATGCACCTCATCAAGGCAAGTGTGCGAACTCATGAGTCAGCCATGCCAGCTCAAGGCCAAGGTCCCATCTCGAATGTCAGAGTTTTGAGCTCTGTATCTCCTACAAACCCCTTGAAGGATGTTCAATGAAATCAACTCATCAAGACGATGTGCAGAACCAAGAGTCAGCCATGCCAGGTCAAGGTCAAGGTTCACATCTCAAGGTCAAAGGTTTGAGTGCAGTACAACCGAGTGTGTCCGCGCTATATCTCCTAAACACCCCTTGAAGGAATTTTATAAACTTTGGGTCAATTGATCACCTCATCAAGAACAATGTGACATCCCATGAGACAGCCATGCCATCTCCAAGGTCAGGTCACATCTCGAGGTCAAAGGTTTGGAGAGCCTTCCATTTTGAGTCCGCTCTAATATTACCCTAAACCCTTGAAGGAATTTAATAAAACCTTAATAGTCCAACTGATCACCTCATCAAGATAAATGTGCAGAACCCATGATACAGCCAAGCCAGCTGCAAGGTCAAGGTCAGCAACTGAAGGTCAAAGGTTTGAGCCTTCGTTTTTGTGTTCCACGCTATATCTCCTAAACCCCTTGAAGGAATTTATAAAACTTGGGTCAATTGATCCCCTCTTCAAGACATTGTGTAGAAACCCAAGAGTCAGCCTGCCAGTTCACGGTCACAACTGAAAGGACAAAGGTTTGAAGGAAATTTATAAAAACATGGGTCAAATAATCACCTTAATCAACACGAAGTGCAGAACTTACAAGTCAGCGCATGCTGACCTCAAGGTCAAGGTCACAGTTAGGGTAAAAGGTTTTGAGGCCATCCATTTTGTGTCCGCTCTGTATCCGCTCTGTATCTGCTAAACCCCTTGAAGGATTTTAACCAACCTTGGGTCAAATAATCACCCAACAAGCGCTCATGTGTCAGCCATGTCAACTCCAAGGTCAAGGTCACAAAGTCAAGGTCAGAGGTTTGAGCTCTGTATCTCCTAAACTCCTATGAAGGATATTCATGAAACTGGGACAAATGATCACCTCTCAAGACGTTGTGTCAGAATAAAATGATCAGCCATATCAGTTCAAGGTCACAGCTAAAGTCAAAGGTTTACCCTTCACTATCCATAACAGTGGCGGGGGAATTAGCTGACTTTCAGACTACCTGTATCTTTAGCAGCACATGTCAAATTGTCATTATTTAAACCTAGTTATAACAGATGATAAAATTGAAAACTTTGTCTTACAGTTAAGATCAACTTACTTTTCATTGTAAACATCTGAACCTTTTGGTTTTCCATTTGTGACTACACTACCCTTTGAAAATATAGCAACCTGGAGATTAAATTACCCTTTAAAATATAGCACCTTGGTATTACACTAACCCTTGAAAATATTGCACCGTGGAGATTTCACTACCCTTGAAAACATAGGCACCTGGTGAATACAATTACCCTTGAAAATATAGACACCGGTGATTACACTACCCTTGAAAATATAGCACCTGGTGATACATACCCTTGAAAATAATAGCACCTGGTTGATTACAAATACCCTTGAAAACATACACCTGGTGGCTTACAATACCCTTGAAAATATACATACTGTATATTACTAACCCTTGAAAATAAAGCACCGTGTGATTGCAATACCCTGAAAATAAAGCACCTGGTGATTACACTAACCCATGAAAATATAGGCACCTGGTGATTTACAATACCCTTGAAAACATAGCACCTGGAGATTACACTACCTGGAAAATATCGCACCTGGTGCTTACAAAACCCTTGTAAAAAAATACACTGGTGTTTTACTCTACCTTGAAAATCTAGGCCCCTGGTGAATTTCACTACCCCTTGGAAATATAGCACCTGTTGGTTTACACAGTGAATTATTATCTTATACTGAAGTCCAGACAATCTATATCATTGGCAGAAACGGGTACATAATGTGAACCATTTTACAGTACATTTATACATAATCAACTGAAAGAACAGCTAAAGACCATATTAATATTACAAGTTTCCTCCTCACCATGCAGATAAAAAAATCATTAGACTTGGAACATTGTTAGTTATGTCAGGCTGGATGACAAAATAACATAATTAAAACCTACTCCACATTCAAAACAAGCTTTTGTTAACATGTCAACAGTTTGTGCATAGATAAATAGATAGACTTGGCAGTTTTTTCCTTTTTAAACAAGAGGGCCCGTAATGAGTTCGCTCACCGGAGTACTATTGCTCAAAATGATAAATCGTTTCAAACCAATCTCATTAGAAGCTGCTAAGGTATATTCATTTAGATAAATATAAAGGAGGTGATCGTCAAAAATTCCGTCAATATGTGCTTCAACTGATTGTCCAGAGTCCATCTGTTGACATAAATGAAAATTTCAGATCATTATCTTCATTAGTTACCGGAATATAACCCATTTTAATTTGAAATAAAGGGTTGTAATTGTGATATAAACATCAGTCCATAGTTATTCTAACCCGATTGTCTCATCCAGCTAAAACGACAAATCAATGAAATTTCAAATAAATCCTATAAGTACTTACTTATATAAATCCATGTTATTGTATTAAGAATCAGGGGATGTAATAAGAATAGAAAATAACCCTGGAACCTACGATTGGATCTGACAGTTAATCATGAAATCTAAGATTTATTGTTGTTGAAGATATTTTAGGAAGTTTTATCAAATCAAACCATAAATGAAGTCTCTATCTGGCTGAAAAGTCAAAATGAGCCAATTTTGGACATTTAAGGGGCTATATCTCTGGAACCCATAAAGGAAATCTGGCCAGTTCAACAAAGGAACAAAGATCTGTGGTGATACAATTGTGTGCAAGTTTGGTAAAAATCAAATTATAAATAGAAGCAGCTATTAGGCAGACAAGTCAAAAAGCTAATTTTGGGCCCTTTCATGGCCATAAGCATGAAAAGGGCCATAACTCTGGAACCCATAATGGGATCTGGCCAGTTCAATAAAAGACGGACGGACGGACGGACACACAGACGACGGGTGATCACAAAAGCTCACCCTGTCACTTTGTGACAGGTGAGCTAAAATAGTTGTGTAAATGTTTTTGAAATGTACTTACATGTACAATAGTATCCATCAGGAGCTGCCTTGAGGCAAAGTGAAGCTCACTGTATCTTGTAGTGATGAACAGGCGTCCTCATGCACAAGTTTCAAGCTTGGGCCAGTCTGAGATGAAATCTGAAAAATTGTGATTACACTGGCATCAAGAAAAAGGTAGTGCACCATTTGGCCTAGTGTTGTTCTACTACTCTTTCCTACCAATTAAATACCAGACTTTTTCAAAATTGTGTCTTGTATTTATTATCATATACTGAGTACCAAGTAGTTTAAAAAACTTGTACGTATCAGCTTCATTTCAAACCGTAATTGTGTTTGTAAAAAGGAGGCTTAACCTATAAACAGGCAGCGTAGAGAAATAAAGAAACACAAAGATCAAACTGGTAAAAGTTTCGATCAAATCCGAGAAATGACTATAATCCTATTTAACCCTTTCCCGTTGGGCTTTGCGACCATTGCAACCAAAATCACCTGCACATCCGTGCAGTCTGATCATGGTCTGCAACTGTTCGTCAATCGTCATTGTTATTTTGGTAGAAGCCCATCCTTCGACAGTTGATGGTATAATCCAAATTGAAAGATGGAACAGTTCATTATAGAATTTAGCAGGTATATCATAGAGGACTAATTACACGTGGGAGGGCATTTTTTCACCTGCGCCGTTGGGACAATTATCAGCTGGTACACCATTGCAATGGATCTAATCAACAAGTCTTTTCTCCACATCACTACAGTTCATCTGGAATGACCTGTTTTAAATGACCTAATAAACCAGCATATGTCAAAAGGAAAGTAAGAAAGAGATACATTTTATTAAAATAGAAAACCAAATGGCAAATGGGCTCTCTCTAAATAGTTCACATTTTTCTATAAAATTCCATAATGGGTTACTGGCGTGACAATAAACAAGCTTACAAACAAACAAACATACTAACCGGAGACTAGTTTAATGAGGCACGAGAGCTTTATAAAAAGCTACTAACCAGTCGAGTTTACACGAGACATGTAGAGATTTTATAAAGCTACTAACCAGTCGAGTTTACATGAGGCATGTAGAGATTTATAAAAAAAACTACATACCAGTCTAGTTTACATGTAGAGATTTATAAAATGCTACTAATCAGTCGAGTTTAACATGAGCATTATAAGACTACGACCCAGTTAAGTATTTACATGATGCATGTAGAAATTTATCACAAACCCTACTTACCAGTCTAGTTTTACATGCTTCATGTAGAGGGAAGGCGCAACTGTAGCCCACACCCTTACAAGCAATCCCCTGTGGCATACATGCTGCGTATTTTCTGTGTATATGCCGTGAACACAGTGTACCCAGAGGAGTACATTTTACGATACACGCAGCATGATGCCGCGTACATGCCGCATATATTTCGACGATAACACAGCAAGTACGCAGGAAGTCCCCAAGCTACACATCAATGTACGCAGCACAGACTCTGAAAATTTAAGGAGTACACTGCATGTACGTAGGATGGACTTGTACAAAAATTGTGACACTGCATAACACCGCAGATACTTCGAAAATTATAACACTTATAATTAGTTTCATTAAAGTGTTTCGCCCTTGAATGCAGTTACGCGCTTTCTTCAGAATGTTTTCCCAAATTAAACAATCTACAAAAATTGATTTATTTCATTGAAAAGGGATGAAGAAAAGCAAACTAAATTATTTGATAACATCAATCTACATTATTTTGGTAAGGGTAAATACTTATTGAAGCATGACACTTATCTTTATTCTGTTCATATGATTCAGTATTGCATAAGAAAGTTGGTGGGGTAAGGAATTTACATTATCACCAGATCACAGCAGTTTTCCGCCACAAGAGTACACAGCAAGTATGCAGCAGGTAGTACAACAGCATGGTACTCCGCAGGAGTCGGGGCCGGAGTACCAGAAATGTACGCCGCAGAGTACACAGCATGTAACGCCGCAGGGGTAGTACACCGCATGCTCATTTTGCATGGTGAAAAGAGTAGTGCCGCGTACATGCAGCGTACTATTTCCCGCAAACTAAATTCCTCCATCGTACATCCTGTTACTATGTATCCACAGCATTTACGCAGCAAGTAGTATGCGGCAGAGCTCATTTGCATGTTCAAGAATTGTACTACAAACTACTATCCGGGAGTAGTGGCGGTGTATATCCTGCTACCTATTAAAAGCCCTGGATATCAGTACACATGTACGCAATCAAATACGCTGTCTGTACGCAGCAAGAGTACGCCAGCAGGGCGCTTTTTCACCATTCAGTAAAGTTATCAATCCATTTACCAAGTTTCTTCCTTGCGGGCATTTTTCAGTTAACCAGTTTTTATGTCTTAATTGTCACTAGTATATAATTCCATTTTTCTGCATCTCACTCTGAATTTCCACAATTTTAAATTTTTCTACCCTTTTGATTCTCACACCATTATATAACCGGGTCCATTTTTTCTCGGGATAATTATCTACTATTTTAAACGAAGGGTGTAAGGAGATATAATATATACTTTTATTCCATTCAAATAATAATGTTAATAAATCACGTTTTTCAATAATTCCCATTTATCAATTCATAGTACATAATAATTTATTATTCTCTAAAGTTTTCCAAAGTATTTCCTGCCGTAAAATATTAACATATCAATTTTGGACTAATTTTTGACTTTCCGGTGCCTAAACAAAAACCTAAAATCTAACTCAAAACTCCACAACTGACTACTTTCAACTTTCCTCCAAACACTGCAACCTAGTCATTCACGCCCACTTGAGACTTCAAAACCAATCACATCATACATGCCATCATACTTCAAAAACCCATCATACAACACAATGCATACATTAAAACCTACCAGTACTTGTCTACTCCATCTTATTACTTTCTGATACAAAAATTTGTTTAAACACTTACTAATAAATTATACATACAAATTCTGTCTGGAATTATCTTTTGAAAGTAGCAGACCAAATCAAATGCACATAGTTTGAGCTATAATTATTTCTAGATAAGTAATAAACTGTAGAAAGAAAGGCCAACTCTGATAGCAATAAAGACTTAATGTAATTTAAATGATTTTCATAGGAAAAATATATCTAAAAAAAACCTGGTCCACATAACCCATAGAACAGGTTAGCAGCAATACTTGATGATGTATAGAGTATTTGCCTGTGTGACATTATGTATGTTTAATTTTGTGCCCTGTATTTTTTGTTTGCTTGGCATGTAGTTGTATATTTTTTATTATTTCCTGCATTTGAGCTTTCTTTCTCTTGTTTTCATCATGCAGTAGTAATTATTTTCTTAATCTGCCTTGTCCTTTTTAGTTAAGTCTTGCATGCAGTAGGTATTTGCTGGCTTTTCCTGCAGTTATGCTATCTTAAATTTTCTTTCTATGCATGTAGTAGATGCTGTTCAGTTCACCTCATGTCTATCCCGAGATGTTAACTTCCTTTAGGCTTTCTTTTAAATTAATGCATTTTTGGTGCTTGTTTTTGATGGCTTCACTTGTTTACATTATTTTCCCTTATGGCAGTTTTTTTAGGTCACTGACCTAGAACAGCACTGTTGTTAAATCAATAAAATGGTCTAAAATGTACTGCTTTACATGGCTTTTAAATATAAAATCTATCGAGTATCACATTCCAAAATGCTGCCGTGTCATTTTTATGTTTTCCTTCTCATGAGCTAATATGTAGACAAGGTTTTGTTTTATCTACCAGAATCTCCCCGATTGTGCAATGCTATGTATAATGTTCTGTCTTTGTGTTAGATGTAATTTTTAGGTTAATTTCAACACTAATAATTTTTTTTTAATGTTCGTGGATTTTTTTACGCTGTCCCTTTCTTTTTGCAGCTTGTTTTACTTTTTGTTCCTTATTAATTTGTTAACATCTAAGTCTGCTTTCAAATCACCTAGAGTGCTTATTGAATTGTTACTTTGTCTTGCCGACTCAAACTAAAATTTATCTTATCTTATCTTATCTTAACTGTTGTCTCAGAATGAATATTACCCTTAATTAGAGTATCTATAGAGTTTCAATCCAGTATCCGCATTAGATTGGAACAGTAAATTGCATTGCAAAAACTTCAACCAGAAGTTTTAAAGTTCAAAGGGGACATAATTTTGCAAAACTGCATGCACGTTATGGGACTTGATGTATAACCTAGTTTTATAATCCTGAAGATTCAGTAGAAGTTTCAGTTCAATATCTGCATTTGATTTGGAGGCAGTAACTTAATTTGCGTGTAAAACTTTAACCAGGATTTTCCAAGTCCAGAAGGAGGCATAATTTGACCAAAATACATGTCAGAGTTATGGGACTTGACCCAGTGAGGTTGGTAATTGGCCTAAAAAAAGAAAAAATAAGTTTCAAAGCCATATATGCCTTTAACTGATTATTAAGTCCTTGCACAAAACTTTAACAGAATTTTCTAAGTCCACAAAGGGCATAATTTGGCCAAAATGCATGTCCGAGCTATGGGGCTCTTGATGCTATCACCTAGACACTATGTGCAGTTTCAATTAAATCTTGCATTAGTTTTGGACAAAGTAACTTGCATGTAAAACTTAACCAGGATTTTCTAAGTCCCAAAAGGGGCAAATTTGGCCAGAATACATGTCCAGATTATATAGACTTGGACCGGTGATAAGGTCTGAAAACGATTAACCGAGTACTCGGATCATCTACGAATTCTACCAAAGTTCGCGTACAGAAATTCAACACTGTCCAGATCGTTGGATCGGACAATGATTCTTCATACATGCAATAACAGTGCTTTAGGGTATAGCGGATGCTAAACAAAAATTTCCTGCCTTACCAATCCAAAGAAATGACAATAATAAGTTTTTTTTTTAGGTATTCAGACAGAAACACATCAATTCTTCTTAAAACAGTCAGCTAATCAAGAAATTCAATGTGTTTTTTCTCTCCACGCCATTGTTTTACATATGAGTCCTGATTTAGGGTGACAGGATACTTTGGTCATTTTTACATTATTACTTTAAAAAACCAAATCTTAACAAACTTTTCCAAGACTTCCGTACTACTAAATCAGAATTAATAATGTAATTCACTTTTCAAAAACATTCAGCTTTTTAGCATTCTATCAAATACTTTTCATTCAACTGACGTTTTTACATAAGCACTGATTTAGTCCAAATAGGGTATAGCTTTATTTTACATTTGATGACATGAAAATAACTACAACGAGCAAATATTTTAAAATGATGTCAGAATGTCATTTGCATGCCAGTAAAAGAATGATATGAAAATTTATACAATAATTCAAGACTAAATATAAAATTTATCAACCTATCCTCTATACCCTGAAGCACTGTATGTAAAATTCTATCAATAAAACTAAATGAAAAAAATAACACTCAACAGTATGATAATTAATAAAAAGAAGAGTTAATTAGGCCTATGGGCCGAGTGGATTTTGTGGCGAGATTATCTGATTATCATTAGGCCTTAAGGTCAACGTACTTAATGAGTGAAGATGCCGTCAGGCTGCGTCGTTAGATTCTTGTTGTTCCGTTTCCAGTTTCAGTTTAGCAAACAGAAACCGGAAGCGGAAGACGGTCAAGAAGGCGGAAGTGACCTACATCACATGATCGATCATCAGACAGATCAATCAAGATGGTAAATACAATTTTCTTAATTCCCTATTGATATTACCATGTTTTTAATCGTCGAGAATGGTCCAGATATCATGCGCTTACTTAGGAAAGATTTCCTGCATTTGGTTGTCGTTATTTACAAGCTTAATAAGTTAAAACATACACCGATCCCAGCGAAGAAGCAGAATTTTAATGGGTGGGGTATCGTATCGCTGATGTTCAAATGACAGCTTTAATAAATAATCAACAGTTCTTTTTTATAGAGATACAATTGCTTATGAAGATATAAATATAGTAACATGCATTAAATATCATTATTTGCTATTGTCACATCACAGTTTTAGCTTTTCATTGAAAGTTTCAATGTTTGTTGGATTTTTGAACAGTGTCAGTGAATGGACAGTTCTGACTTATGTTACCTGAATATCTCTTAGTCAGACTGTAAATATGGAAACATGGATGGTACAGACTGTATTCAATAATTTGATATTTTCATGGAACTTTGTTTAATCTAATCAGATTTCATTTGTACTGTATAAATGACAGAGCCCACTGTTCTAATTTCTAAATCGTTTGTCCAGAGGTCAAGTTAAAAGTTGTAATCTACATCTAACATCTACATAATACTTCCAACAATCATTACCGGATGATGACAGGAGAGGCGCTTGTCCGGGGCATTGTTAAAAATGATACAAATCATTAGGTGCAAAGAATAAAAAATTACTACAGGAGCTAAGTTAAAAACATAGTGAAGGAAGTTACTGCAGATGTACAGTGTCCAGCCGCTCAGGCAAATATTTGAGGCTGGGGCTGGACTGTACATAGTGGGGAAGGCCATTCCATAGTCTGATAGTATGTGGGAATAAGGAATTCATGTGTATTGAGTAAACGGGACTGGGTGGAATTAGTTGTTAAGGTTTCTGGACGAGTTAGATGTTATGGTCGACGCTATGACATTGATTTGTTCGGATTTTGTAAAATTAGAAGAAGAGAAATTGTATGCGCCCTTGTTCTAAGGTTTTGCCAGTTTAGGGAGTTAATCAACGGGGTTACAACTGCCGTTGTATAGTTATAGTCGTTAAAGGGTAAACCGAGCAGCTGATCTTTGCACTTTTTCTCGACTTTGTATGAGAGGACTTTTGCCAGGGGTGCCAGATGGAATGAGCAATACGTCGAGTTGTGGACGAACATAGGTGTTATAGCTTTCTCTTTGACCTTTTTGTATGTGTCTGAACAATTGCTTTTGATGAATTAAGAGAGTTTGGTTTGCATTCAGAGGAAATATATTATATGTTTCAGACCAGTTTAAGTCTTTAGTTAGTTAACACCTAAGTATTTAGCTGTTAGCTGTAGATTCAGAATCCTTGTCATCAGGTGAAAGGAAACATGACAGGGTTTCGTTGGCGAGTAATTCTCAGAGCACCTCACACTTGTCAGGATTGAATTCATGACCATTCCCGTTCCCACTTTTCACAGGCATACAAATCTTTTGTAGTGTTTGGGCGTCCGAGATGAGGACATGACTGTAAGGTATACTATGGATTCATCTGCAAACAGTCTTGCCATACTTCAATAGAATCCTGATCTGGTAGGTCATCTAGAAATGTAAGCCAGAAAGAGACAGGGCCCTAGGACGGATCCCTGTAATTTTAGTGTTGCTTGCTGTATTTGGTTCTGTAGTCTTTTTTATTCCCCCCGAAGACGGGCATATTAAGATCGCACTGTCCGTCCATGTGTCTGTGTAAATTCTCTTCCGTGATATACTTCTGCCATCCATAAAGGGATTTTGAAATAACTTGGCAAAAATGTTCACCATAATGAGATGATGTGTCATGCGCAAGACTCAGAGCCAGACCCCTAGCTCCAAGGTCAAGGTAACATCTAGAGGTCAAAGATTAACGGTCTGTTTCGTGTCCAGTCCATAACTCTTCCATTCATCAAGGGATTTTGAATTTTGAAATAACTTGGCATAAATGTTCCCATAATAAGACATTGTGGCATGCACAAGACCCAGACCCCTAGCTCCAAGGTAAAGGTCACACTTAGAAGTCAAAAATTAACATGACCTGTTTCTTGTCTGGTCCATAACTCTGCAATTTATCAAGGGATTTGAAAATAATTTGACATAACTGTTAACCATATTAAGACTCTCATGTCTTGTGAGAGATTCATATCTGTTTTATTTTGATAGATCTTTGGTACTAAGCAGTAGGAGCTATCTTTATACATTTGATCAAAGAGCTATAAAAATAAATAGATCGGCAACTTGAAAGGCATATAGAGCAAATCTCGCAAACATCCCGTGATAACGGAATGAGATCTCGTTTACCGAAATGGCGCTTTCTCCAACGCGCCAATTTGCATAGCGAAAGCATTATTCCTATTCTCGTTAAAATAATTATCACCAATATACCACGGCTTTTTTTTTTTGAATGGCACGAAACGTGTATACTTTGTGTCTTTAAGACTATTTTACATAAACTAAAGTGGGTTTTAGAAGCTAACATGTAATTTTAAAAAAAAATGTAGTTTTAAAGGTACAAATTGTAACTCCATTTCGCGGATTTTTGGTTTTTACTACGATCACGCCGACTCAAGCCGCAGAAACGAGATCACACGAAAGACAGACAGCCAGTTGCCATTCTGTGTATTTTATACTTCTTTGATTTGATATTGCAGCTATTCAGTGTGCTTGATATTTTAGGCTGGAGGTATGGAAAGAACACGTGCACTCCCTAAGATTAGGGATGCCGAGAAGGAATCAATGTTTGGTTATGTGTATGCTGTATCTGGACCTGGTAAGAACCCAAGCTTTAATTATTTTTTCATGTTATGAATTGAACTAAAGCAGTATTTTGTGTCAAAGAAAATGGAAGACAGAAGTGTCTGTCTTTATGCAAAATTAAAAGTGGATATGTGATTATTGACAGTGGAATGCTTGCACTTATGGCTGTCAAACTTTATAGGATTATGGCCTGTTGTTTTTGGGGTCAGGTGACATCAAATGTCAAGGTCACAGGGACTGCATAATTTTCTTGTCAATATATTAAGTAGAGAACACCTGAGTCTACATTTGTTTTAAAAACTTCATTTCCTGTGGAAGGCAGATGACTCCTATTTTCAGGTTCATTAGAAGAAAGATTTATCACTGTGACACACTGCAGTAACTGAAAATAGTTTCAGATCAATATTTACGGAATGCTTGTACCTACAACAGTCAAATTTGATAGGGTGATTGCCCATGGTAAGATGGTGACATACCTCTCTTGTTTCTTGATTAGAAAGGATGGGTTACACTGCCATATTCTACTCGAGTCTAACTGGGGAATGCTATGGCATAAGACTGTCAGACTTGTTAGAATTATTGCCTGTGGTCTGACAGTCAATGACCCTACGTAAAAGTCAATGGCATAATGACTTTTAGACCAAAAAAGGTTCATTTCCATATCAATTATACATTTTATTTGACAGTGGTAACTGCACAGAATATGTCTGGTTCAGCTATGTACGAGCTGGTGCGTGTCGGACATACAGAACTGGTAGGAGAGATTATTCGACTGGAGGGAGACATGGCGACCATCCAGGTGTATGAAGATACTTGTATCCTTTCATCAAACAGCTACCATATATTTCTTGTTGCAAAAACTATACTTTATAATTATATACTTTTTTAGCTCACCAGAGCCAAAGGCTCGAGGGTGAGCTATTGTGATCGTTCACCGTCCGGTCGACCGTATGTCCCGTCGTAAACTTTTACTTAAACAACATCTCCTCATAAACAGCTAGACCAATTTCATCCAAACTTCACAGGAATGTTCGCTTGGTGAAGCTCTACAAAAATTGTTCAAAGAATTGAATTCCCCATGCCAACTGGTTGCCATGGCAACCAAAAAAAAACATTAAAAATCTTCTTTTTCACAAAAAACTCAGAAGCTCGTCGATCTTAGATATTTGGTGGTGAAGGCATCCCTAGTGGACCCTAAACCAAATTGTGTTCAAAACATGACCGGGGTAAAAATTGGACCCGGCCCCAGGGGTCATATGATTTTAACATAGGAAATCTATACAAATCGTCTTATCAAAACCAGGAAGCCCTAGAGGCTTAGATATTTGACATGTAGCATTGCCTATCGGACTTCTACTAAAGTTGTTCAAATCATGACCCCGGGGGACAAAATTGACCCCGCCCCAGGGGTCACTTGATTTTAACATAGAATCTATAGAAAATCATCAAAAAAATTTAAAAACAAAACAGAATTGACCCGCCCCAGTGGTCATTTGATTTTAACATAGAAAAATCTTCAAATGTTCTAAAAATAAACCAGAAGGCCAAGAGCTTAGATATTTAACATTGCATTGCCTAGTGGACCTCTACAAAATTTGTTCAAATCATGACCCCCCGGGGTCAAAATTGACCCCGCCCCAGGTTACTTGAATTGTACAAAGGGAAATCTTCATAAATTTGCTAACAAAAAACCAAGGCCTAGATCTGAGATATTTGAATATGTAACAATTGCCTAGTAGACTTCTACAAACTTTGTTCAAATCATGACCCCCGGGTAAAATTGGCCCGCCCCAGGGGTTACTTGATTGTACAGTACCTCGGAATCTCCAAAAAATTTCTAAAAATCAACATTTCAACATTTGAAAGATTTAGCTCATTATTACTCAGGTGAGCGATCCAGGGTCATCAGACCCTCTTTGTTTAGTATATACTATAATTCATAAAATTTGTGCACAGTGATATTTTCTAAAGAGTGCAATAATATGGGTGCAAATATTAGAGGCATTTGGAAGGGTTCTAGATAGTGAACCAAAAGATATCTTGACTAAGTCTTAAAGATTGTTACAATGATTTATGAATGATGATACATTGTATTTCTTCAGTTTTTAGCTCACCTGTCACAAAGTGACAAGGTGAGCTTTTGTGATTGCGCGAAGAGTCTGTCTGGTCCGTGAAACTTATGCTTTGTGACCACTCTAGAGGTCACATGTATTCCATGGATCTTTATGAAAGTTGGTCAGAATGTTTCATCTTGATGATATCTAGGTCAAGTTCGTAACTGGGTCAACTGCGATCAAAAACTAGGTCCGTAAGATCTAAAAATAGAAAAACCTTGTGACTCTCTAGAGGCCATACAATTTCAAGGGATCTTGATGATATCTAGATCAAGTTCGAAACTGGGTCAACTGCGGTCAAAAACTAGGGGTCAGTCGGTATTAAAAATAGAAAACCTTGTGACCTCTCTAGAGGCCATAAATTTTCAATTGGATCTTCATGAAAATTGGTCAAATGTTCACCTTGATGATTATCTAGGTCAGGTTCGAAACCGGTCCATGCCATCAAAAACTAGGTCCAGTAGGTCAAATTATAAAAAAAATAAAAAACCTTGTGAGACGCGTCTCTAGAGGCCCATAATTATCATGGAACGTATGAAGTTGGTCAGAATGTTCATTTTGATGATATCTAGGTCAAGTTCGAAACTGGGTCACATGAGCTCAAAAAATAGGTCACTATGTCAAATAATAGAATAAACGACGTCATACTCAGTTCAAAACTTGATCATGTGGGGACAGGTGAGCGATTCAAGACCATCATGGTCCTCTTGTATATTTGAATTAACAAACTATAAATTCTCATTAGTTCTTGTATGAAACCGTTATGGTCGAAAACATAATGTCGTTAACATATCTTTCTTTAGTAAATGGTACCAGTTTGGCTTGTCAGTATCAAAGAAATACATGTATGTTGATATATTAAAGTTAAACATTAATCGAAAATATAACAAATTGGGAATTATGTGTACCTACACTGACTTGGGAAAGCCCAGTTCCGGATTAAGACTATTCTTTTGATATAGCACTTATACATTTACATTGTAAAAATACTCGTGAAACATGTGTCTGCCATTAAGATAATCCAGAATCTGTACAACTCCTTGACTCACAGATCAGCTGGTGTCACTGTTGGGGATCCTGTATTGAGGACTGGAAAACCTCTCTCTGTTGAATTAGGACCTGGTATTATGGGCAGTATCTTTGATGGTAAGTGTTTTGTAACAAAAAGTAAAAGTCTGCAAAATCACATGTACATTGATACAGAGTCAAAATAAATCTTTTTATTTGAAACTAAAATCATTTTAAAGCTAATTTTTCAAAGATAAAGTAACAGTTTTCTTTGTTTTCATACACTTGCTGTTTAAAATTAAAACAGTTATTTTAAAAAGGGAAAATGCTGTTTTACATGAAAATGATAATCTTATATATAAGAATTATTGTTTTACATAAAAATAATTATCTTGTAGAGAGAAAACATTGTTTACAACTTTACATAAAAGTAACTTATTGTGTATAGAAGAAATGGTGCTTTATATGAGAATAATGATCATGCGTAGAGGAAAGACTTTTTTGCATGAAAGTTGATATAAAGAAAAGTACTGAGAGTAACATTTATATCGAGAGGAAATATATACTCACTGCTTTACATGATAATTGTTGTGTAATATACTGTGAAATCATTAATATTCGTGGGGGACTACTTTTCGTGAGACAATCCACAAAAATAAATCCCAGTGAGGAAGTAAACTACCCATTCATGTTATCTATCAGTACCCGTTATTAAAATTCATGAATTCATATCCCAGAAACAGCTGTTTTTTGGCAAAAACTTTGTAATTTCTTGCCCACAAAATTAGATGGTTTCACAACAGAAGAAAAACATAAAATTGATTTGATGTGAGTTATAAAGGGAAGTACAGTTTTACATAAAAAGAGTTATTGTGTATATAGAGGAAAATATCAATGGCTAAATCTGTTTTGAAGGTATTCAGAGACCACTAGAGGATATTTGCTCACTGACACAGAGCATTTACATTCCTCGAGGAATAAACACACCCGCTTTAGATAGGTCTAAACAATGGGAGTTTGAATCTTTTGGAAGTATAAGGGTATAATAACATGTAGCTAAATGGTGTATCTTTAATGTGAGATAATTCTGTTTTGTTGAAAGTTGAAACTTCATTAGGTTGGAATGCATTTCTTGCTTCTGATTTCTTTGATACTGTATGTATCTTATCATATAGCTCTAGAAACAGCTTGATATCAAAAAAATAGTATGTGCAAGTTGTTAACCTGTTTGTGTTTGGGGTGTTGTAATAATGTTTACAGTTCTTTGAAGGTGCAGACCTTAAACATAAGATAACCTCTGATAACTTGGGGGGGGGGGGGGGGGGGGGGGGGGGGGTTCTGTATGATAGTGAAATGTGAGTGGTGTGTTGTGTGGGGGTGGGTATTTAGTGATTAAATAGTGGAAGGGTCTTTTTGTTCAGGCTTAAGAATATTCCACAATTCTGTTGAAAGCAGGGTTTAGAAGTAACTGATCTTCTGAAAGTTTTGGCACTTTCTACATGTAAATGTTACAACATCACACTGCGGAAAATGGTTCCGTATACAGGAGTGTACGCATACTAAATACTCCTAAAATACGGGCATAAACGGAAACATTTTCCCGTATATGGAACATTTCATATACGGAATCCGCTTATTATTTAATAGGGACATTCATGTTTTTCTCACTATGGATCCGTTTCATTCATTACTTAGCATAAATACTTTTCAACAGTTTAGTCAAATTTTCAAAGTTAGGATTGTCAAGTCCAAAAAGTATGTTTAAGAAGGCGTAGGTTTTGATCAATACTTTCGGAAAGATTACTTTTTATATGATATTCGTAATTAGACAAATACGGGACAGTAGACTCCCATATATGCACATATATTTCGCAGTGTCATGTAACCCATCTTTTGTTGATAAAACAGGAATAACAAGATTACCTTGGGGCTGGGGAAGTAAGATAAGGGCATAGACCCAATTTTGACATCCATGCTTGTAAAGCTTAGTTTGTTAGACCATTTTTTTATGCCACCCCTTCGAAGAAGGAGGGGTATATTGTTCCTGTCGTCGGTTGTATGTAGACCAATCCGTTACTGGATGATAACTCAAGAAAACGCTTTGGCTTAGGAATCAAGGGTTGATAGGGTGGTTGGTGCATAACCAGCAGATGACCCATTGATTTTGAGATCAGTAGGTCAAAGGTCACGTCAAGTGACCCAGAAAACAGTTAAAAAACGGTTTTCCGGATGATAACTCAAGAATGCTTTTGGCCTAGGATCATGAAAGTTGCTAGGCTGGTATGGTCCCTGACCAGCTAGATGACCCCTAATGATTTGATGTCAGTAGCCAAAGGTCAAGGAAACGGGACCTGGAACAGTAAAAAAACCTTTCTAGACTATAAATTAGACCGCGAGGCCTAGGAACACGGAACTTTATAGGTTATTGATCATGACCATAGATGACCCTTAGTGATTTTGAGGTCAAGAGGACAAAGGTCAAGTCACAGTAACCTGAACAGTTAAAAAGTGTCCGACGATAACTTGGAGAACCCCGTGGGCCTAGGAAACACGAAACTTAAAAGGGAGTTTCACTGACCAGCATATGATCCCCTTTTGAGATTTTGAGGTCAGTAGTCAAAGAACAGTAAGAATGTTTGTGCACAGTGACCAATAATTGTTCTGTTCCTTGTGCAATAACTGAATGCATCAAGGGGGGCATTTCGTGTTCTACGAGTTCTTGTTAGAATACAACATTGCTATTGGTCAGTTTCAAGATTGAGCTTAACCAAATCAAATGCTTGTGGATGGAATATTGTTTCCGAAGAGGTTACTGTGATGAACAAGAGGAAGGATCCAGATTATGAAATCTGGGGCCCTTATATCAAAGTTAAAGTCCTGAAAAAGTTTTGAAGTCTGAAAGCTTGGCTTTAAAGCACCCCTGAATTTTCTTTTTGCTCTGGCACAAAGAATGTGAATATTCATGTGGTAGCTAACAACAGCTCTCCTGAATTGGCAAGTATAGATGTGCTATAAATAAAGTTGTGACAAGTTGAATGTTTGAGACTTTAAAACATTGATGAATATGGGCCTTAGGGCTACAGTTCCAGTCTAGCTCTTTAAACCTAGAACACTTCCAAGGGGCTACTGTAAATGAATAAGATTTAGTAAAACATTATTCAAACAGGAAATGAAGTTCATTTTTAGCTATAATTGTAGTGAACACGTTTTTTAAAAAAACAAATACAGTTATATGTGCTTAGGTATCCAGCGTCCCCTAGAAGATATCTGCAATTTGACGGAAAGTATTTACATCCCAAAAGGCATAAACACGCCCGCTCTTGATAGATCAAAAAAGTGGGAGTTTGAGCCTTTTGGAAATATACGGGTAAGAATTGGTTCAGTGTATAACTAAGATACAGAAACAGATTTCCTTTTTCATCCACATCCTATATTATATAGGGCTACTCTACTTATCTTATGTGTACTTTGTGTGAATAAATGTAAGCTATGTGTTTTGTTATGTTATTGTTACTTTACTCTTTAATTATGCATGCTATTCCTGTTATTCATAGATGTTGTATTAGTTCTCAGATATATTTATAAAATATCACAGAAAGACCTTGATATTAATAAATTCTTTCAATGTGTGTTGAATGAAATTGTTATGAACAAATTTAAACAATAGTTGGAAGTATCTTTGATTAGAATGTTGTGTCATAATTATATTAATATATAATGTTAACTTAAACAGAATGTTAATTGAATGACATATAAGACTTAGTAACATAGTATTTTGAATCGTTGAAAAGTAGCATCTATTTAAAGATAATTCAACTGTTTATTTAAAATGAAACTTTGTCTCTCAAATACTGAAGCAAACTTACAGATGCTAACATTTGATTTGCAGGTAGGAAGTCATGTGACAGGCGGGGATATTTATGGAGTCGTGTATGAGAACATTCTGGTCAAACATAAGTTGATGGTGCCACCAAAAGCTCGTGGTACAGTGACCTATATAGCAGATCCTGGCACTTACGATATTAATGTAAGTCACACATACTATACACGATATTAATGTAAGTCACACATACTATACGTGTTTTTGTTTCATAATTGGGTATTGATATATTCTGGTTTCAAGTGATCATTTTCAAAGATCTTTTGACATTATGCATAACTTATAAATGGAACTGAGTCCTTTTGTGAATCTTTCGTACTTTGATGAGAAAATATGTACATTGCACTTAAAAATTAAAACTTGTGATTGCAGGATGTGATACTGGAGACAGAATTTTATGGTCAGAAATCGAAGTTTACTATGTTACAAGTATGGCCTGTACGTGAGATGAGACCAACAGCTGATAAATTAGCAGGAAACCATCCACTGCTCACTGGACAGAGAGTGCTTGATGCCCTCTTCCCGTATGTATTTTAACCGGCAAAAGTGTTGATAAATGTCCTGTTTTCCTGTTAATTTATACATCCTTTCCTTTGAAAATTTCTATACAGCTTTTCAGCAGCATGCATAAAATCCTGATAAGAGTCAGGAGCACTTAGTTTTATCCAGTTGTGGCATACCATAATCATTTGCATTTCCTGACACTTATTTCAATTTCATATTAAGAAATTGTTGTTCTTACAGAGTTCTAAAAGCTTACTTTTGTCTGTTGGCTGTGTTTTAAGTACTAAGGAACATACCAGTGAATATAACACAAGCACAAAAGACATGTACTGCAGCGATAGAATTGAACTTTCTATTTTCAGGTGTGTACAAGGAGGTACCACTGCTATTCCAGGAGCTTTTGGTTGTGGTAAAACTGTGATCTCCCAGTCCCTGTCCAAATATTCTAACAGTGACGTTATTATCTATGTCGGTTGCGGAGAAAGAGGAAATGAAATGTCTGAAGTATTGAGAGATTTTCCAGAGGTAACTGATTATATAGCAACTGCTACTCATTCAGAAAGTCTCTGTGATAAGAGGAACATTAGGAGGTAGCTGGAGTGGCTGATTGATCAGCTAAAACTACCTCAAAAATGTATCTCCTTATAAGGCATTATTACTGGTTTTTGCCAGAAAATTAACTCAGTAACACCACGATTTGACTTTAAAATGAAAATTTATACCCTAAAATATTGTATTTTCCTATAAATGGACATAATCATTTTACAAAGAAATTCAAGATAAAACAAAAGATTTTATGTGCCACCTTTAAATGAATAGAGAATAGAATAGAATTTTTATGAATCTTATATTGATAAAATTTATTTAACAGCTAACTATGGAAGTAGAAGGTAAACCAGAGAGTATTATGAAGAGAACAGCCCTTGTAGCAAACACATCTAACATGCCTGTAGCTGCCAGAGAAGCCTCTATCTACACGGGTACAGTATTTCAACTGTGATAAATCTAAACTTGAGTTTCTGTTATGGTTATTTATGTAGAGAAAACGCTAAATTTCCAGTCTAGAGGTTGATATGTCTTTAATGACAGGTTTATTGGTCATCACAACAATTTAACTTGAGACAAAGGGTGTAATGTCATTCCATCTCGTACTTTATTTCTTGAAAAGTTGTCACCTGAACTCTTTGTACAGGTTAGAAATTCGGATACAATTTATTCCGGTATATTACTGAGATACTGTTCAACAAACTGCATTGAAACAAAGGAAATGATAAAAATAGAGGATGTTAATCTAAAACATGCTTTATGTATGTAAATTGCTTTAAGCTGAAATGTCCTAAATATCCATAATGTGACATTTACTTACTGAAGAGCATTGTAAACTCCACAGTTAATGACACATGATATTCATATGTGCAATGAAATCTCTGATAAGATATCTACTAAAGTAAAGTGACTCATCTTGACAAGAGAAGTCAAAATGTTTTATATGTTTTCTTTTATTCTTTGTTTTAGGTATTACACTGTCCGAGTATTTCCGTGACATGGGTTACAATGTTTCCATGATGGCTGATTCTACATCAAGATGGGCTGAAGCCTTGAGAGAAATCTCCGGACGTCTTGCTGAAATGCCTGCTGATTCTGGTTACCCAGCTTACCTTGGTGCTAGATTAGCCTCCTTCTACGAGAGAGCTGGAAGAGTGAAATGTCTCGGCAACCCAGCTCGTGAAGGCTCTGTCAGTATTGTAGGAGCGTAAGTGTCACATTACTGAATGCATTGATGGACATGAGAATTTTCAAAAATGGCAAAAAATCAGTAGTTGTTTTGAAGAAATTAAATGTATTTTAGACATTACTTCAGTTTTGTTGGCATAAAATACTGTCATCTTGGCTAAAATGGCTGTTTCATTTGGTCTTGTATACATAGATTTTAAATGTTTTAAATTTAGAAAATTAGGAATTATCTTTGTTCATTGGGATTTAATTTTGTGGGTCAACACAACAACAAAATCAACTAAAATTAGTTGATTTCACAGTATCTATAGAGTCCTTCAGGTTAGAAAAACAATGACTATTTAAAAATTGTGGGTTGGATTCTTAAATAAGTCGTCAATGCCATAACAATTTTACAGAGAAAAATTGTCCTCCACTGATGATTCAGTCCTATACCATGACATGTGGATAGGTTATCGCTTGCATAAAGAGAACAAGTGAGAATTGGTACTCAATCCATGAATGTTTGTTTGTTTGGTTTTGGTTAGCATTGTATTTCAACAGTATTTAAGTTATGTAACACTGATCAGTTTACCCGACTGGTATTCCTTAATTCTCTACCAGCTAGTACTGACTTGTTAGCCATAAGTTACTAATTGTGTGCATAAGCTAGAGATGGAGTACATAGACTTAAGAACACCTGTTGTCGAATCATCAAAGAGAAAATACGCCACACCTCGAGATCAAAGTTGCTTCTTCTTATTCAAATTCTAGTGTTAGCCTGCTAAGCAAATTGACCAGACTGAATCCAAGAATGCTGGTTGTTAATTGACTTCCATCAATCAACATGCCTTTGAAAATAGGAATTAAACAACCCTCCCTCTTTCCCCACCCCCCCCCCCCCCCAAAAAAAAAGAGAGACTGTTATTGGTTGTTACAGTTACAGTATTTATTGTTATATTTCAGTGTATCACCACCAGGTGGAGATTTCTCAGATCCTGTGACAGCTGCCACTTTGGGTATCGTACAGGTGTTTTGGGGTCTCGACAAAAAATTGGCTCAGAGAAAACATTTCCCATCCATCAACTGGCTGATCAGTTACAGTAATTATATGAGAGCACTTGATGAATTCTATGACAAAAACTTCAGCGAATTTGTGCCACTTAGAACAAAGGTAATTTGCTTTGGGTTGTAACTTTCATTGTGATATTACCAACTGAGGCAGTGTTCTATTTACTTGAGCTGATTATGCAGGCAAAAAAGGTTGAAACTTGAAAATTTAAACTGCTTGTATGCAAACAAAGCCTTTGCTAGCCAGGGGTGTCCATGGCTGGATGGTTAAGATCTCCATTTTTGAAACATTTGTCCCTCACCTCAGTTGGTTCTAGCTGTACTTAAGCATGTAAAAACGTCATTCAGCTGTTTTGCGGCTGGTTTATGGTTCTACCCAAGCGCATGCCAATGCCTGAAATAGTTCTTATAGGGACATCTTCATACCCCATTAACAGCTGGATAGTCACCATAATTATGACCTGCATTATATCAATGTGTCTTAAAACCTAGTATCAAAACATTTGATAGGAAATTTATGCTTAATCCATTATCTTAAGTTTTCAGTTTATTTCAGTGTCACAAGAATCACATTACAAGTTTTTTCCAAAATAGATATGACAATAAAATAGAGGAAACGTACTTGCAAGTATGATCAGAATGTCAACATTTTTTTTTTCAGACTCGTGAAATCTTACAGGAAGAGGAGGATCTGTCAGAAATTGTACAGCTTGTCGGCAAGGTAAATACCACTTTTGTATTACCCGCTAGGGTTAGTTCACTTTGAAAAGACCATTAGAACACCTGTCTTGAGGTTGGGAGAACAGGAGTCTGAACGCTATCAATAAGACTCCAGAAGTCATATCTTTCAAAAAATTATACGCCCTATATATAAAATTTTATTTATAATGGGTATCAGGAATTTTTAGCTCACCAGAGCACGAAGTGCTCAAGGTGAGCTATTGTGACTAGTCATTGTCCAGCGTGCATCATGTGTTGTCCGACGTGCGTTTTCCGTCAACATTTGCCTTGTGAACACTCTAGAGGCTACATTTGTGACCCAATCTTTATGAAACTTGGTCAGAATGTTAGTCTTGATGATTTCTAGGTCAAGTTTGAGTCTGGGTCATGTGGGTTCAAAATCTAGGTCACCCGGTCAAATAAAAGGAAAAGCTTGTGAACACTTAAGAGGCCACAGTTGTGACTCAATCTTTATGAAACTGGGTCAGAATGTTTGTCTTGATGAAACTGGGTCATGTGGGGTCAAAAACTAGGTCACTAGGTTAGATCAAAGGAAAATCTTGTCAACAGTCTAGAGACCTCAATTTAAGTTTGAAACTCATTAGAATTAGTCAGAATGTTTGTCTTGATTATCTATAGGTCATTTTCTAATCTAGGTCATGTGGGGTCAAAAACTAGGTCACCTGCCATATCAAAGGAAAAGCTTGTGAACACTCTAGAGGCCACAGTTGTGACCCAATCTTTATGAAATTTGGTCAGAATGTTTGTCTTGATGATCTCTAGGCCAAGTTCGAAGCTGGGTCATGTAGGGCCAAAAACTAGGTCATTAGGCCAGATCAAAGGAAAAGCTTCTGAACACTCTAGAGGTCACAGTTGTGACCCAGTAGTTATGAAACTTTGCCAGAATGTTTGCCTTGATCTCTAGGTGAGTTTTGAAGCTGGGTCATGCGGGGTCAAAAAGTAGGTCAGTAGGCCAGATCAACTCTAGAGGCCACAGTTGAAACTCAATATTTATGAAACTTGGTCAGAATGATTGTCTTGATGATCTCTAGGTCAAGTTTTAATCTGGGTCATTTAGGGTCAAAAACTAGGTCACATGGTCAAATCAAGGGAAAAGTTTGTGAACACTCTAAAGGCAACAGTTGTGACTCAATCTTTATGAAACTTGGTCAGAATGTTTGTCTTGATGATCTCTAGGTTAAATTTGAAACTGGGTCATGTGGGGTCAAAAACTAGATCAGTAATCTAGATCAACTATGGTGAGCGATATAGGGCCATCATGGCCCTCTTTGTTTTAAAGATAGACTTCTGGAGTCTTATTGATAGAATTTCAGACTCCTGTGTTGGGAGTTACAATTCAAATGTTCTGCGAAACAGTTCAAGAGACAACAATTCTGATTTAAGTCTCATTCAGGAAAATTAAATTAACAAGACTGTAGTTCATGTAGTTGGATAACTAAATTACTGTTGTTAAATGACTTAGAATTCTTACTATGAATACTCCTATATAATGTGCGGTTGGGTTGGTTTTTTTACCCCTGGGACCACCCCAATATGGGATGTGTATTATTCACAGGTATAGACAATTTTCCAGCTTAATAACAAGTTTAATTACGATTTTCGCCATTTTGGTAAAGGGACACTACTCTCCACTCTAATTTTCTAGGCTAAAAGCTTCAATTGCCATTATGTTCTGTAATTAACTAAGATTAATTTTATATAAATTTTATAGTAATTTAAAGAAAGGTATGAACAAGCATTTCCAAGTATTATCTGAAAAAAATTGTATGCATCTTAAGGTTCATTTTCCCCCAGTTTATATACCGCCTCGATAGCCTAGTGGTAGAGCGTCCGCTTCGAGTGCGGGAGGTCGTGGGTTCGATCCCCGGCCGCGTCATACCAAAGATGTAAAAAATGGTACTAGCAGCTTCTTCGCTTGGTGCTCAGCATTAAGGGGATAGTGCTAGGACTGGTCAGCCCGGTGTCAGTATAATGTGACTGGGTGGGGTATCATGCCACGTGTCTACGGCGTGATATTCCAGTGAGGCAGCACTATAAAGTTGGGCATTGTGCTCACTGCTACAAGTAGACACCGTCGTTTATATGACTGAAAAATTGTTGAAAAAGATGTTAAACCCGAACACACACACACACCCCCAGTTTATAAGAGACAATTTCCCCCATTCAAACAGTACTGGTGGCATTCCAACGTGATAAGTTCTATTTTTAATGGCTAGTGTAAGCCCTGTTAAGTTAATAAATGCTTGTTATATAAATTATCTTGGAAAAAATATATTTTCTGCTTTATTCTTGGATAAAATTGCAAAATTAGATCGTATAACATTTAAATAAACATAGAAAAATGTTACCTACCAACTTAAGATGGCACCCTGCTCTTTTTTGGTGTAACACTTGTACATTTGATTTCCAGGGTTCTCTTGCAGAATCAGACAAGATTATTTTAGAAGTTGCCAAGCTGATCAAAGACGATTTCTTACAACAGAACGGGTACACACCATATGACAGGTACAGAAACCCAATGTTGAATAGACCTATATTTAATATCAACAGCATGCCTTCAGATTTACAGAAAATGTGGTCAAACCAAAATCGCAAAGCTGTGTTATTTATTATTGCTAGTATTAAAAAAATCTGAAACAAAGAAAACTTTACAGCCAATTTAAAATGTTTTAAAATATCTTAATGTATATTTGAAGTCAAAATAAGTTATTCTACTGATCTGTTGTGCAGTGTTTATCTTTATTAAGATTAATTATGTATTTTACAGCATTCTAATCACAAATGCATATGTATTTCAGATTTTGTCCGTTTTATAAGACCGTTGGAATGTTGAAAAATATGATATCATTTTATGATATGGCACGTCATGCAGTAGAAAGCACAGCGCAGAGCGAGAACAAAATTACATGGGCAATTATACGAGACCAAATGGGAGAGGTCCTGTACAAGCTTAGCAGTATGAAGTTCAAGGTAGAATAATTCTGTTATCTTACAAAGTTTAGATAAATCATGTAAAAAAATCAATAGGGAGAACCTTATACTATGAGTTAAAGGTCCAAGGTTTAGTTTTGGAGACCAGTCTTAAAATAATAAAATTGCCTTTTTAGTAATTTAGTAATCTGTTACAGATAAAAGCTTTATTTAATAAATATTTATATTTCACCAGGATCCAGTGAAGGATGGAGAAAAGAAAATACGGCAAGATTTTGATGAACTGTATGAAGAGATGCAGACAGGATTTAGAAATCTAGAAGATTAATCCTGATACAACAACAGAAATTAGTGTTCAATCATTCAATTAGGATCATTGTTCCAATTACCAGTGATCTGTGCTGTTAATCTGGATCTAATCATGGACAACTTTGTCTCAGAGTCAGATGTATATGGTGCAAAAAGAATATTGAAAAGCAAAAGATAAAAGATAATGTTAATTTTTAACCAGACATATTTTTAACATGAGGTAGTTTGAGAATTTTTTTTATCAAATCAGATATACAATTTCAGTTGGTGTTATTATATGGACAGGGTACTGTCTGTTAAGTATTTGAAAAGTACTTTATTTGTAATTGAGGCCAAAATATTGTATAATCTTATTGCATTGAAGATAGTTTAAACTGTATTGTATAGACAGGCCAATGTTTTTACATGGAATATGCTGAAGAATCCTGTCAGAAGCATTTAATAGAAATAAAAATGATATTGGTGTTTGTTTTAAGAAAAGAACCAGAAAATATTAGGAGTGATACGCTGTGATAGAACTGACTTGAGTATGTTTGTACACCTCGTATTTTGTCCATTTTAACAGTACCTTTATTCATTTCATGTGAGCCATAGAACATTGGAATATTGTTAAGTAATTTTCCATAGATTTGAAATCCCTGTATTTTTGTCATTTAATTAGGTGTCATACATTTGTTCATTTTTGAGAAGTAATATTTTGAAAGGAAACTCATTCCTTTGATTTTTTCCAGCTGTTGACAGATTTTTACGTCATTTTTTTATTCCATCAATTATAAGATGGTACCATGTTACTGTGGCTCGGCTCATATCATCACATTATGCACAAGAAGTCATGAACATTCCTGTGCTGCAGTATAGATGTTTTTACCTGGTAGTGCTAGCTCTTGTTGTTGTTGTTAGAATCTATTATGCCAGTTTATTTAATATTTGTTACTACTTTAGGACTTCTGTATATCATGATAAAAATGAAGTGTCGATTTAATTGCTACATTTCGTAGTATCCACCAAGTCAAAAACTACTGCATACTGACTTCATCTACTTTGAGAAGTCAGGGGAGCTACAAAGGGTCATCATAGGACTCTTGTTTTAAATCTTTCCATTCTAGTCAAAATGCAGCTTTATTCAGGTTTAAGGAATTGTATATCTAAAAGTTGTGTGGACCATTCATTGTTTTATCAAAAGGAAAAAGCTGTTTCATATTCTGTGCTAACCATTTTAGATGTCTTTTGAAAACAAATGTTGTATTAAGGTCATATGTTGAATGTTTTCTGTGATATATAAGCATTGCTGATCTATATTTACTGCCGTGTCAGTACAGGTGAGGTGTATGTTCCTGTATGAATGGCTTGACAGATACCTAGATGTGCTACATTGTTATAGAAATTTTGTCTTTAAGACTTATTTTTCATCAGAATTCTTCTTCTTTATGATATAGTCTCCAAACCTAGATAGTCGACAAGCACAGATCTCTCAAGGCATTTAGTTTAGTTTTGTTCAAGATCAAATTTAATCAAGAGAATTTACACATATACAATTGTATAACTTGTATGATTGATCACCCCAAATACACATACATGTACAGCGGTGAACTGATTGAAGAACCACAGTTATTAAGAGTTCTGATTCTTTGTAAATTGATATGTGAAACTGTTTTTTGTGGGTTTTTGGGCATTGTTTCAGTCCCATTGGACACAAGAATCAGGTCTTGCTTCAAATAACTGTCTTTTTGCACATTATAGGAATAAATGCAAAATTATGTAACTGCATTTTTTAATAATGAAATATAAGATCCAACTGAAAAAAAAAAGTAAATGTGTATAAAATTGTATAAAAGTATATTTATTGTGTTTAATAACATTGTAGAAGTTGTATAACTTGGTATTCACCATGACAACTGTGCATCTTGAAATTTTCTTTATGTTTTTTTAAAGCAGTTTGCCTCCAGGTACATGTTGTTTTTATTTGTGAAATGAGTGTGATTCATTGAGTTTTTGCATTTATTAATTTTTTAAAGAAAATCTTTTATATTGTTTGTATAAATTCTACAAAAAAGCTTTCTGTCACTTCAGTGTGTGGTCACAAATTGTCAAACAATTTAATGGTACTCTTCATCAAAAACATCTACTAAATAGATATCCATAGGTGAATTTTAATAGTTTATAGTGGTCTGTATTTTCTAACAACCTGGAAGCATATTGATTTAAAAATACATATTTTTATATATTAAAATGTGTTGTGTATACTAGTATATGCTGTGTTAATGAGTGGACAAGTTGATTAGGGTGTAATAAGGGAATTTTATCACAGGAAAAAACTACATGCAATAAAAATTTATGTGAAAGGGTACTTGTAAATGTATGAGTTATTGTTGATGTATTTATTCTTGATTTTAGTGTTTAAAAACAATCTTAGGATAATTACAGAGGACATTTTATTTAGTTATATGTATTCAGGTGAAGTATCTTTTGAATAGATTGTCGAGTTTCAAGTAAATTGAGTTTGTACATGTTTATGGCTTGTTTACTATGAAGGATTGAAAGCTGTTACTGTTTTATACCACTGTAAAAATTTTGTGCATTATTAGTCAGTTTATGCAAAGTGTAAAAGACGTGATGTCAGTTTGTTCACAAATTCTGTGTAGTGAAATCCAGACATGTGGAGAATATCATTGGACAACATTAACTTTTTAGATACATCCCAGGGCATTGAAAATATATATAATGTTTGTATGTCATATATTTACAGTTCAATAGCATTTTTTTTTCAATAAAGTAAATACAGTTTTGATTTTATGATGAATCAACCTGCAAAGATGAAGCATTTAACAGGTCATAACACTTATTTTAATGTGTCACATAATCCTATCGGACACAGTCTTTCACGAGATGTTGTCGAACACCAAGGGTGTTCAAAACCTTGCTGTGGTTGTAGAATTCTTCATGTGAGGAAGCCATCCAGGCAGCTTACAGAAGATGAGTGGTTCTACCCTATGCCTGAAAAATGCGATTACTTTACTACTTTAGAATATCATTCGATGTAAGCTTGCTTTTTTTTCAAAATACACATCTTTGAGTATTGAAATAAGTGTTACTTAAGACTTGGTATAATTATGTATCTTGTGGAGTAGTGTTCATTTCGCTGCTCTTGGGTGTATTTAGTTTACATGTTTATAGAGATCAGGCTGTTGTCACATTCCAGTTTTGTACTTAAAATCTGTACATGTGTATATAGATATGAAATGTGTATGTGTACAGAATAATATATACAAGATTAAAAAAAGTGTCAAACTATAAAGATTACTTTTGGTTTTGACCAATTATTATGCCCCACTAACTCCTGCCCCTCCCTTTAGAAGAAGTGTTTATTGATTTGCATTATTATCCCTACCCCACATACATAATGTTTGTCTTTGAATTGTCATAACGTCTTTCTAGTTTATGGATGTTGATTTCCCACATTGTATTTAAAGATGCTGCTGTAAGAAAATTTTGCTATAGGGAAAAATATTTGTTCGATTATAAAGCAATTAAGGCCTTCGAGTGGTTTAACGTCTGTTTTACCACGGTTCAGATGTGCAGGAATTGAATCATGAAAGTGTTTGCCCGAGTGGTTAAATATCTAGGCATCTGAACAAAGAGCCATAGTTAAGTAGACATTCTAAAATGTTTTGATCTGATTGCCAGTTAAACAAAGAAGAAAGTCGAGCTCTGTATATTCTGCGCTAAACTACGGTTAATGCACTGACTGGTATATTTATAAGAGAGCATTATGATGTCAAATTGCTGCATGACGTCCTGTTCATTACAGTTACTACTCAAATAAATGAAGCCCAGCATGATTTTTATCAAAATATTTCATTGAACATGTAAGAATGAAAACAATCTATGCCTCCTTGAGGTTTGTCATCTAATTTACCACAGTTCATTGTTCAGATGATTGGATATTAAACCAATTCCTGTGCATATAAACTCTGAACCTTGATAAATTAGATGACAAAACTCTCGAAGGCCTTGATTATTTGTTAAATAAACCATGAGAAGGCCTCAGTTGTTTTCATTCGTACTTGCCTTGAAATGTTTTTATAAAAATCATGCTAAACTTCTTTGATACAAGTAGTAATGGACCAGACATCATGCGGCAATCTTATGACATAATTGACGTCATAATGGTCTTTTACCTGTTTGTGTGTCAACCGTTGTTTATTGCAGAGTATACAGAGCCTTAGTTTCTTTTTTGTTAAACTGGCAGCCAAATCACACCATGTTAAAATATTTGTTTTCTATTATTATGTCTTCCACACCACTGTGTGGTGGGAGACATTGATTTTCTCCTGTCTGTCCATCTGTCTGTCACAAATCTTGTCTGTAATCCAAGTCGAACATTTCTCTTCCGATCTTCACCAGACTTGAACAAAATGTGTTTGCTAATAAGTCCTTGGCAAAGTTCAATAACTAGCCAAATTGGCCTTGGCACTTAGGAATTATGGCCATTGAATTACCGTAAATCGCTAGGGTCATGTCAGATGATTAGGCTGCATGGTCGACTCGTATACTACTATTCAGATGATTAGGCAGTTGTGGGAGACATGTGCTTTTCTCTAAAGCAGCTATAGTTATTTGTTGATTATAGCATTCAAGAAAAAGATTCTTATCATTGGCTATAAGTGGAAATGGAAATATTTGGCACTCTTGTAAATGTTTACAGGGTAACACAGCAGAGTCTCGTACCGCCTAGGCAGTTACTAGAGATATTCCCACCTGCACCCACAACCAATGGAAGAAACTTCTGTTCCAACCATACATGTCAAACTAAAGTCTTCTTTCATCAAGGGACAATACCCTGTATTTACCGTTGATAAGACAAATAAGATATGCGAGTTTCTCCCCTTATCTACCCGTAAGGTAACATAACGTATCTTATCACCAACCATTCGCATTCATCAGATGTTTGACATGGTACCCGAGACAACGGGGAACCATGGTACAGCTCTGGTTTGCGAGAATGATCACCAATAAATAGTGTTAGTGTTGTCATTATCATCTATAAAAGAATAGGAAGGACGAAATGGGAGTCCGTATATTTAATGCAAGAATTTTATTGGATAAAATATTTCATAATCACCTGAAATATGAACAGAATCAATAACCAACCTCTTGAAAACATAGCTATGATGTAAATATAGTCATATAAATTAAAATCATAAAATCATTTTCAGTAGTGATATGTGATTGAATATTTGTGAATTAATGATATCCAGATAAGATAAATTTGATTCATCAACAGCTTTTAAAACTCGATTTGCAACATTTAATGTTAAAATAACATTTTGCTTCTAAGCTTTCTTTCGGTGCGGAGATACCTGGTTATTAAATGAAAGTTCATTTTTGAGTACAAGCTATGAAATGGACTAAGGCAGTTTGACATTGTGGAAACTTTTACTTGCAGCAATTAAAAACACATGTATTTACAATATGTAACAGTACAGAAAGAAATAACAATTTAAGGCACCAATCAAATAATTAAGTACTAAAATTTTAGGTTTAACTGACCGCTATCTCATTTGCATTTGCTTAGTTAATTAAGTATACTATGTTACGCAACAGAACATCTGGTTGTATAGCAGTAAGGATAGCGCAACATCTGGTTGTATAGCAGTAAGGATAGCAGAACATCTGGTTGTATAGCAGTAAGGATAGCAGAACATCTGGTTGTATAGCAGTAAGGATAGCAGAACATCTGGTTGTATAGCAGTAAGGATAGCGCAACATCTGGTTGTATAGCAGTAAGGATAGCGCACACTGCATGCAGTTATGTAAATTCGCATTTCTGTTTTCAAAAGAATTCACAATAATTTCCGAAAAAGTCAACGTTATAGGATAGATTTTTAGGATAGAAATATGATGGTTTATTTAAAAATCTAGTTCATTTTCTTTCATTTCTTTTCGTCATAAAGTGTTTCTTTCTATAACTGACCCTTATACAGGCGCGGATACCTGCTGTGTTTACAGAATTTTATGGTATGATCATGCTGACAGCTACTATACTTAATACTTTGCTATTAATCAGAAACACATTACATGCTTATACATGTATTTACTAAGCAAAAGAGCCAACATGCTATATGCTATTTTATTTTAATCAGTATAACTGTAATATTAAAATCCATTTTAAATAACAAGATATCAAGTTAAAAAATATATCATGTCAGTCCATTGTTCACATTTAGAATTAGAATAGTTTTGACAACTATTTGTTCGACTGTAAGCTTCGTAAAGATGATAATTAAAATTAAGTACTCGAATCTATGTCTCAGTAGTATATACTTTCAGTAATGCTTAATTTATCTATCAGTCAATTATATCATATAGCAATCTTGTAATACATATAATAACAGTAAAAATAATACAGTTGTATGTTCATATAGCTGTGATTTATTCTGTTATGCATTGATCCGATTGTGATAAATAACTATGGAAGCAAAAACCCTGCAAAAGCCGATAAAAATTCTGATTTTGTTTAGAATTTCTATACTGAATCTCAAACGTTATACTATTTTTATTTCGCACACACTAATATCTCATTTATTTCACTTGTACAAAAATGCAACCGATATATTCTGTCAGTCACAGTGTAGCACGTATGTTTAATTTACAAAACTAAACTGTGATTTTTGACATTTCACATGTAACAATCTGTTACATTCTAAGACCGAATATTTCAATGACACGTGGTTGCGACAATTTACATTTTTGACCGTAACAATGACATGTGGCTGTGACATTGACCGCAATACACAGTAATATTTGACACCAGTTTTTTTTTTACATAAAATAAACGATATGTAACACAAAATGCGATAAAGGCAAAATTTTATCTTTTATTTTTAACCAATTAGTCAAAAAACTTAAGCTATACAATTGTATTCCAGCTATAATAATTCTAACATCTTTGCCTCTACTACGGAATACTTCAAGCAAGACAGAGAATCTTATCAGCTAACAGAACATAACTCGGACATTTTGGACAGGGTGGCTAAAATGCAGTTTTAGCCGTTTTTAAATGCAAATGGAAGCAAGATGCTATTGAATTACTTTAAATATTTTTGTATCATCATTCTCTTTGTTATACTTTCACGTCATAACAGTGATAAAATCTGTTTCAGATGAGAAACAGTATTAAATGTCCTTTAAAGTTAGCAAAAGACGTGGTTTGCTTGCATTTTATTATGCCCCCCTTCGAAGAAGGAGGGGTATATTGTTTTGCAGATGTCGGTCGGTCGGTGGGTCAGTCTGTCGGTCGAAATGTAGACCAATCCTTTTCCGGATGATAACTCAAGAACACTTGGGCCTAGGATCATGAAAGTTGATAGGGAGGTTTGTCATCACCAGCAGATGACCCCTATTGATTTTGATGTCTGTAATGTCAAAGGTCAAGGTCACAGTGACCCTGAATAGTAAAACGGTTTCCGGATGATAACTCAACAATGCTTCAGCCTAGGGTCACTAAAGTTGATAGGCAGGTTGGTCATGACCGGCAGATGACCCCTATTGATTTTGAGGTCAGTATGCCAAAGGTCAAGGTCACAGTGAACAGGAACAGTTAAATTGTTTTCAGAGCAATAACTCAAGAACGCTTGGGCCTAGTATCAGGAAAATTGTTAGTTAGGTTGGCCATGACCAGCAGATGACCCCTATTGATTTTGAGGTTATTAGGTCAAAGGTCGCATTGGCCAGGAACAGTTAAACAGTTTCTGATCTTTTTGTCCAAAACCATAGGGCCTAGGGCTTTGATATTGGGTATGTAGCAAAATCTAGTGATCCTCTACCAAGATTGTACAGATTATTTCCCTGGGGTCAAATATGGCCCCATCCTGTGGGTCACATGGTTTATATAGACTTATATAGGAAAAAAATTTGAAAAACCTCTTGTCCAAAACCACAGGGCCTAGGGCTTTGATATTTTGTATATGACATCATCTAGTGGTCCTCTACTAAGATACATAGTTTTTTGTTCCAAAATAAAATTTGACCTTGATTTTGACCTAGTGACCTACTTTCACATTTCTCAAGCTACAGCCTTCAAATTTGAACCACAAGCATAGTTTTGTGTACTGAAATTAACTTTGATCTTGAGATTGACCTAGTGACCTACTTTCACATTTCTTAAGGTACAGGCTTCAAATCTGGATCACTTGCTTAGTTTTGTGTTCCGAAATAAAATTTGACCTTGATTTTGACCTAGTGACCTACTTTCACATTTTTCAAGCTGCAGCCTTCAAATTTGAACCACATGCATAAGTGAGCATATAATTTGTTCCTTGTGCAATTACTAAATGCATCAAGGGGGGCATTTCGTGTTCGACGAGCTCTTGTATAGCTTACATAGGGAAATGCTATGGCTGATTTCAAATGAAATTGGAAGCAAGAAGAAATAGTGTTACATTAGTAAAAATACACCAGTGGAAAGATAAGAAAATGAACTTTATGGTAGGAACAGAGATAAATTTAAATATCAAAGCAGCAAATAAGAATGGTCAAAACAAAATTTAATCCTTCTATATTTCGATGTAAATGACAGGTCTGTCTGATATCTTAAAGTCTCTGCGGTGGCCTGATAAGATGCCTAAGAAGAAAAAAGTTGGGTATGGGTTCAGATCTCGAACTGGGCATTGTGTAACATTTACATTCTTCCTATCAGTCCCATTGAAAGCTATGATGTTCATTTTACATGAACATGAACCACAGAAGGATAGACAACAAAGTTACCATAAAGTTGCTCAATGATACCATGGCGCTGTTTTGACGGTGCCAGCATGTAAGCAGGGAGAATGTTCCTTAGGTTTTGTCTGGTGAACTGTATGATCTTGAAGCAGATTCTAATGTCAAATACAACAAAATATTCCCAGTTTATAGAATTACAACTGGAAATACAAGAAATGAATTTTTTATGCCCCCAGCATCTACTGATGCGGGAGGTATATAGTGATTGTCCTGTCCGTCTGTTCCTTCATTCGTCCGTCCGTACGAGGTTAACCAAATGGGATCGTTCCGTCTAGCATCAATACCCCTTACTAGAATGACTCGATACTAATGCAGATGTAACCTGTAACCATTCCTCATCTTCAGACATCACCTGACCTCAGTTTGACCTTGACCTCATTTTGGACTTAGGTTGCATTATATGAGCCATCTCTTGGTTAACCAAATGGGATTGTTTCGTCTAGCATCAATACCCCTTTCTAGAATGACTTGATACTAATGCAGATGTAACCTGTCACCATTCCTGATCTTCAAACATCACCTGACCTCAGTTTGACCTTGACCTTTACCTCATTCTGGTCTTAAGTTCAAAATCTATTGATACTCACAGAATATAACCCTGCCTCTTTGGTAGTTTTGTTTGTCATTATGTCTCCCCCATACATATTGTTTTTGCCTTCGCTGTCCGTCCGTCTGCATTAAGCTTGTCTGGCTTTCACAGGTCAAACTGCTAGATGGATTTCGACAAAACTTCAAAGGAGTGATCAGTACCAAGCCCAGTTGTGTATATTGCCGGCATGTTCCACTTCGCTGCACAGAATGGCAGCCCGAGCTAGAAATATAACAATCCTTTCTTGCCTACTTAGCGGGGAAAGTGTACATTTATCCGAGCACGCGCTGAGGATAGATATTCCTGTCTTTCCCTAGGGAAAAACCTTGTCTAAAATAGCGTGCACTAAGGTGAAGTCACATAGTACTGGCACTATTGTGACGTCATAAACTATATAAATAATGTCCGGAAATACCCAACTTTATTTGTCTCCATGATCTATTTTGAATGTGATAGGCAAGAAAAATGATCTAACATGTCTGCCTATGTAAGATGGCTGTTTTCCTAACCCTCGGGACAGCTAGCTTGGATAAAAAACCTCGCTAACGCTTGGTTTTCCATTCCACACTGTCCCTCGGGTAGGGAAAAACCCGTCTTGCACAGACAGGCATGTAAGATCCTTATAGTCTGGCTTTCACAGGTCAAACTGCTGGCTGGATTTCGATGAAACATCACAGGAGTGATCAATATCAAAGCCTAGTTGTGCATATTGCCGGCACATTCAGCTTTGCTGCACAAAATGGCCACCAGAGCTAAAAATAGAAAAATCTTGTCCGGCTTTCACAGGTCAAACTGCTGGCTGGATTTTGACGAAACATCACAGGAGCCTAATTGTGCATATTGCCGGCACGTTCTGCTTTGCTGCACAAAATGGCCACCAGAGCTAAAAATAGAAAAATCTTGTCCGGCTTTCATAGGTCAAACTGCTGGCTGAATTTTGACGAAACTTCACAAGAGTGATCAGTACCAACCCTTATTGTGCATATCACTGGCACGTTCAGCTTCGCTGCACAAAATGGCCACCAGAGCTAAAAATAGAAAAATTTTGTCAGGCTTTCACAAGTCAAACTGCTGGACAGATTTCGATGAAACTTCACAGGAGTGATCAGTGCCAAGCCTAGTTGTGCATAGCGCCGACACATTCTGCTTCCCTGCACAAAATGGCCACCAGAGCTAAAGGTATACATAGGGGGAGACATACGTTTTTGTGACATTTTTGTTGTTATTCTCTGCAGTGTAAAACATACTTTGGAATATGATAAAATGTTTAAGCCAAGAAAACTTGTATGGACAAACTCAGGTAGTGCAACTTAAAACGTGTAAAGTACAATGCATCTTGCACATTTGATTAGATGAAAGACAATGCCTGTATTTTGTCCCGACATTGCAAGTCATTTAAGAAGTGAAATAATTTTTTCATGCAAAATGAATGACAAAATAGGATGGGCAAATCCATGAATCATGCTAGCGCTTCGTGTTTAATTTGCCAATCCTATTCTGTCATTCATTTTGTATGAACTCCAAAACAAATTAATTCATTTCTTATATTTACATTATATTTATTTTCCATTTGAAAAAAGGTTATAAATTGCACACATTTTGTTACATTGTAGGGATAACGCATGTTTTTTTGTGTTATAACATCTGCAGAATCCCGAGGGATTGGTTGGTACCCGAGCCCATTAGAGCGATTCTGAAGATGTTATAACACGAAAAGAACATGCGCTAACGCTATTCTAGCAGAAAACTTGTAAAAAACCAGGTGAATTAATATATTGTCCTTCAACCTCATTGAATTTCCAGGAAATGCGCGGTAAAGTCTATGTTGTTTTGTCACGTCGACTTCATTTCATTTTGAATTATCTGTTTTGGGGCCGTAATGCGTTTACACTTTGCCACAGAACATGCATATATAAAAAGGTGTTACAACAGCATGTGAGCGCGAGAATCTCTCTGTTAACACACGTTTTCTCTCCTGTTAAAACACCCCCGAAAAGTGACAATTACAGCAGTTTTATGCTAGAATTAACATTAAAATCAGCTTCCCTGCTATTCCATTCACCAGACGGAACAGCTGCGACGTCATCTAAGGAACGACTATATGCGCATGTTGTCAAAAAAGCGGCCCGTTATCACTAAGCAGCATTGTCACAACTTTAGCACCTTTCCTTTTGTTGTTCTACCAAATGAACGTCATAATTTTCAATGAAAAACAATTGGGCGAATGTAAATATAATTACCATTTAACAATTATAAAAATTATTTACTAGCATTTAGGAGTGACCTGTCGCTTTTATTAATAGATTTGAAAGGTTACTGGAATAAACCACTTCAGTAAAGGGGTACCCTACCTTTTTATAACTTATTTTTATAATGAATATTTAAATGGCTGTCTCTTCGACAACTAAACGCCGTGGTGCAGTGGTAAGTGTGAAGGCTTTAGAATCTAACTTTTGTGAGTTCGAATTCCAACCGAGATCAATATTTTTTTTTTTCATTTTATATTTTGGTAACATACATTTAAAATGATAATACTGTTAAAGATGTATTTGAATTGCATTACTTGTATCATTTTGCTATTTTCGCATATAACACAGGTTTTTCAAATATCTTTTTGATTGTGAATTATTCAACATGGTTGACATAGCTCTTGACAATTTGGTCATTCAACTAGCTGATGACACTGATTCGGAGGAAACCGACGCCACCAGCGAGTGTGAGGATGCTCCATTGGGCATGTGTGTTTGAAATGTATTGAATGTATTGAAATTGTATGAATGAAATTAAAAATGAAATTGAAATCAAAGGCCTGAATGGCCTGAGTCGGCTAATGATTGATGTACTGACAGTATAGTCTACCAGTTTCAGTTTGTTTTTAGTTTTTTTCTTAAAATTTCATAACACAGCTCGATATTTACCCAAAATATTATATCCGGATACGATTATACTTTTCTCCATTTTGAACAATATATTTTACAAATTGTGATGATACGAAGACATTTAGCAGCAATTGGCAGTATCTGACATTGAAGTTTACGGTTAAATTACCTCTTATTTAAATCTTTTCATAAAAAAGTTGTTTCGTTTCGCCAAACATAGACGATCTACTTTCGATTTCAAAAACTACAAGAAAATACAATTTAATGTTTCGCCGATTTGTTTATTTCTCGAAAAATAAGAATTAAAATCATTTTTAATATCAGTAGTAACTAAACAAACCAGTAAGAGCTTCTTCTTCCGATAATTTATCCGTTTACTGACTGCAAAATTCAACCCACGCAAAGTTTATAGAAATCATACGATGCGTGTTTACGTTCAATGTGGGAGAATTAAGGCTGATCGGCTATGTTACCTAACGCATCCAGACGATTCAGATTTTGTTTTTAAAAAAGCGTTGTGTGCGTTTCTGTAATTTTATATACATTTTTATACGCTTAGAAATTATTAGACATGCGTATTTGCATTATTTCTATACGTAATTTACGCTAATACGCATCTTATCTGGAGCCCTGCTGGAACTATTTCTTGTCTTTCGCTGGATGTTACCCAAGCTTTGTAAGCCTGCGCAATTCTTAAAATGCACATTTATGCTTAATGAGTTACATTCGAGAATTGCACAATTACAAGTCATAAATATGACAGATTACATCGTATATTGGTCATAGCAAAGGGAATTGACACAACTTAACTTCATTCATGCAGTGAACTGTTTGAAGTTTGAGAAATCTAATGGAACTACATCCCTTCACTGTGTTATTTGGTCCATTTAGAGAATCGTTGGATAGCAAGGACTCGTCAAAAGGCTTTCAGCCTTTAGCCGACTCAATGATGAAATAAAAAAACACATGAAAAATATAGATAAAATTCAATCATAAAACAAATCGCCGTGTGGGATTCGAACCTACAGCCTCCTAATCGCAAAAGTTAAATGTCTAGCAAGATTCCTTAATTCTACCTACTGAGCTATCAATGCAATTTCAATCTGTTCTGTATTTGAAATGTGTTTATAGTTTTAAATAAGTCAAATATCTTTCAAACCCTTATTTAATATATGGAACAGTCTGGAAAATCCAAATCTAAAAATAAAAGCGACAGGTCACTCCTAATTGCTAATACTAAAAGTATGTGTGCAATTCATTTTCGGGGTGCCGTAATATAAGCTGCAGGGTACATTTTGATCTTTTCAGCCATGCATTTTCCCTCTAAAATTTGTATGTAAGAAAAAAATAGGATTTTAGTAAGATGATGCACGTAATGATGATATGTTTTGCTGTATCTTCTCTTGAATGAGGAAAGCAAGAAAAACCATTTACGTGTAGCATTCAGATATTGTTGAACAATATATTGATCAGCAGGCTGTGTACCTCACTTATTCTTTCCCTAACCAAACCCATTTTTTTCCAGGACAAGTCTTTGTTAAAATACAGGCTGAACTACGAAGCCCAATGTCCTATATTAGAAACAGAACAAAGAAAAGGTAACAACTGAATATACATTTAAATTTTTCTGACTGCAATGCAGTTAAAGCGGAGCACCAGTGGTGCTCAAATTGTCAAATTAGCTGCTATTTTTACGTTTAAAGGGAGGGAACTCTGTGAGTTACCAGGTATAAAATATGCCGGGATGTTTCATTTTCATGATTTAGCTAGTTTTATAAGGAAAATGACAGGCACAATATTTGTTACAGTTTATTTTTCATAGGCATTTAAGACATGATAAAATTGTGAAAGGTTCTAACTTCACTATTCATTCATAAACTTGTTCGAAAAATAAGAACAATGAAAAAAATATCACAAACATACGAGACACTATACATATTTTAAAAATTCCATTTTAGAGCCATAAAAAAAAAAAGCAATCATATCTTCTTAATTTCATGTAAGCTGAAACATTTTCAAACTCGACCGTCATAATGTGATGTTCCTTCATACACCTGGAGGCAGCCAGCAAAATGTTTAACTAACACTCCATCTAAATAGTTATTTGCTTATAAAGCAAATACTAACCTGAAAGTTTACATAAACAGACTGTAAAGAATACTCTTGGCTTTCGAGTTTGGAAACCAATCCAGAAACAACCATCATAGTTTATTATAGACTGGTCTCCAACCTAAAACCCTGCACTTTGTAGAATAATAGTTTCTAACATTTTCCTTGTTATGGAAGAAAGTTGTGTTTAAAATTGTATCAATAATACTTTTTAGATATATATCAATTTAGATAATACTTCAAACAGTTAACCAGTTTTAACACTAATATAATTGTTGTGCTTAATAGCAAAGGCATACATCAAAAGAATATTTTTCTGTATTAATGTGCAGAATACCATATATGTTGGCAAATTTGTGAAATACTTGTATCACTGTTTTAATACTTAAGAAATATTCAAACTGGACAAAACAAAAGCTGTGATCTATCTAATGCCAAAAAAATGTGATCTTTAAAGTAATACTATATATATGCTAAAATTCATAAAAACTCTTAATACATTAGTAAATCCTCATTTCGTTTTTATACAATATGGGCCAAGTTGAAATTAAATATATATGAATACTGTCTCACTCATAACAAACAATATAATTAAATAACTGTAAAAAACAATATGTTAATTTGTGGTTTACTGCAGAACAAATGTATATTTCTGCATGCTGGCTAAAATTACAGTAGTTATGCTCTATCACATGAAAAAAAAAACAACTTTAAATATGTGTATGTACATCAACAATGTGTAATTTAAAAGAACACATAAAATGCATTCATAAATGACTGAAAAATGAACAATGGCACAGCATTAAAACATTGTAAGCCCAAGTGTAATGCTGCTTTAAATTAATCATAGTTACCTCCCTTCCTTCAATGTTGCATGAAAAGGGAGGTTAATCTTACAATTTCTTAACACTAAACCACCATTATGCAGACATCCCAACTCTCCCGATCCGATCGGGTTTCTCCCGATTCTGGTTGTAAAACCCGATTACCCCGATCAGAAGTCTCAATCTCCCGATTAAAAAAAACAACAACAAAACAACATAAACCACAAAAATTATGAAATAATCCACTTCTTTGCGCCTATCTGATACTGTATCACTACTGACGAGTCTGTAAACAACAGCTTTCAGATATTTTCGCACCTTATTCTACCCGTGCTGATTATTGTTTATTACACGATTTAACAAAGCCAGGTGTTGATTAATGTGTCACAATTGAAATTAAAATCCAGACATTAGATATCTAATTAAATTCAATCAAATTTAGATTAGAAATTATACTGGCTTTACCTTTTTCTGTACCTTTTTGAAATCGAAAGTAGATGGTCGCCAAGTCAACCTGCTAGGTTTTAAAAAACATTTCTCTAAAATTATTTTGATAAGAGGAAATGTCATGGTAAATTTTAATATAACTTACTATCAAATGCTGTTAAACTGTCTTTGCATCATAACAATTTGTCAAACACATCCTTTTAACTGGAGATTAAGGCAATCTACGAAAGTTTAACAATACCCGGACATTCAATTTTGGATAACAGAATTTTGATCAATAAAAGTATTTGAGCCAGGTGTTTTAAATACTGGTTGACAGGGATGAGAATCAAACAGTAAATTTTCTGTTGCTTGAACTTTTATTCTTTTAGCTATATACATTTTGTTTTTACAGTTCTAACAGCTGTACTGTTTGTCATGTAAAATTCACCTGGGGAGTCTTCTTTCCAACAAAAGAAATAAAAGTGCAGGTTTAATTCTCAGTGGTGTTTTGAATTTAGACATAGTGCTTAAAGTGCCATAACTATTTAATTTTGCACAGAAGGCTTCGTGTATTATTGTTCCAAAACATTAAAAATGCATGAATAATAAGATATAGACAAGTGAATTTTTTTAAGACTAGTGATTTTATAAGGGCAAATAAGTTTATATTATCATTAGATTTGTTAAAAGTTTCGTTATCATGAACATAATTACCGCGGTATAAAATCTCCCACTTGAACACCTCAATCTCCCACTTTGGAAAGCAAAAACTCCCACTTGGCATTCAGAAAAAGTTGGGATGTCTGCCATTATGATAAAACTACAATGCAATGAGAACTATCTGTGCCTATTATACTGTTCCTTTAAGATTAAAAGAAAATAATACTAGCATAAATACAGCAATAAAAATGTATTGCATTAAATTTTTGCACAACATACACAAAATTATAATCATAAACGCCCTTAATGCAGCATTTCCATGTTAACTATTTTATACTCTGTAGATATATAGCGAAATAAGAGACTGCTCTGTTGAAAATGTACGGAAAAAAAAATCAGCAACTTTCAGACAATGAAATTAGAGGAAGTAAAGTTCAGGAATATGACTACTGAATCATATATTTGATAAATACCATGAAATATGGACACTAAGATTCAGCTGCATTTTCTAAATAAAAGCATATTTCCTGCAAAGTATCACAAATATGGAAAGGCATGTGATAATATCTATATTTTCACATTGTATTTAACTTGTTAATGTTTAGATGTGATTACCAGTATATCTCCCTATACAATGTATTAATGAATAAATAGCTTCTTACGTTTATATGAAAAATCATTGTGCTCAGTTAACATCAACTAAGTACAAATTTAAATGACAGCTCTCTCGCAGAGAATATTCCAGACTGGATCAGTTGCCTTTGTATATTAACTATATAAATGCCTTTAAATTTCTGCTATTTGTGACGAATTTGAGCTCAAATTGCTTTATCTTCATGGCTAAAAATTTGAGCTCAGATTTGAAAAGTCTTCATGTTATTTTTCATTCATCCTATGAGAATTATAACAGTGATTTAAATCAAAAACAAAGGCATTAAATCCTTTCTCATAAAACTGTAATCCGTTAACAAGTAAACAATATATGATTATCACAGACAGAAATGAAACGAATAAAATGTTCCTGAAATGTTTACAATGATCCTCATCATGCACTAATATGTTGAGGGGCAGCAATTTTTCTCTCAACCTGACTTAGGTACTTCTCTGGAATACCAGCAGTTCTGAAAATAGAAGAGAAAATAATTGTGTGAGTGTATATTGTAATACATGTAACACAAAGGAAGTTAACTGAAATTCAGTCATAAAGTCCAACCAAAAACTGTCATCAGTTGTTCATAAATTCTGTGATTCTGTACAGTAACAAGTGTACATAATTCTGCACCTTTTCTTGTTAACAACAATCAATATAAAACAAGAGCACCGCCTTGCGGGTGCTGACGCTCATCTGATTTTTTTTGTGTAATAGAAATATTGTCCTACCCATGATTTTCTAAGTCTAAAAAGGGCTATCATTCTTGCAAAAAGCAGGATAGAGTTATGTTTCTTGATGTACAGTGTCCACTTATGATGGTGAAAAACTGTTGCAAGTTTTAAAGCAATAGCTTTGATAGTTTATGAGAAAAGTTGACTTAAACATAATACTCAACCAAGAAAATGATTTTCTAAGTCCAAAAGGGGCAATAATTATTGCAAAAATCAGGATGGAGTTACGCTGCTTGCTGTACAGGGTCAGCTTATGATGGTGAACAAGTGTTGCAAGTTTCAAAGCAATAGCTTTAATAGTTTAAGAGAAAAAGTTGACCTAAACATAAAACTTAACCAAGAAATCTGATATTTTCTAAGTCCAAAAAGGGCCATAAATCTTGCAAAAAGCAGGATGGAGTTATGTTTCTTGCTGTACAGGGTCAACTTATGATGGTGAACAAGTGTTGCAAGTTTTAAAGCAATAGCTTTGATAGTTTAGGATAAAAGCTGACCTAAACATAAAACTTAACCAAGAAAACTGATTTTCTAAGTCCAAAAGGGGCAATAAATCTTGCAAAAAGCAAGATGGAGTTATGTTTCTTGCTGTACAGGGTCAGCTTATGATGGTGAACAAGTATTCCAAGTTTCAAAGCAATAGCTTTGACAGTTTGGGAGAAAAGTTGACCTAAACATAAAACTTAACCAAGAAATCTGACATTTTCTAAGTACAAAAGGGGCCATAAATCTTGCAAAAAGCAAGATGGAGTTATGTTTCTTGCTATACAGGGTCAGCTTATGATGGTGAACAAGTATTCCAAGTTTCAAAGCAATAGCTTTGATAGTTTAGGAGAAAAGCTGACCTAAACATAAAACTTAACCAGGCAACGCCGACGCAGACGCCGACGCCGACAACCGCTCAAGTGATGACAATAACTCATCATTTTTTTTCAAAAAATCAGATGAGCTAAAAATTACAACAAAAATCATTTTCATGCCTAATTTCAAATATAATCACATTATAGTTACTACAGTGTTTCCCAGGACTAATTTACAGTGTGCCATACATTTGTGACTGTCAACCTTGTGGAAAATACATGGCTTGGAAGAGATTTATCTATTAACTGAAGTTTTATGGCTTGTTTTTTTTTTTCCATTTAAAATGACTATAATAATAATATATTTTAACTAAAAGAAGCAAATTATTCAAGAAATATACCTGTGCAAAAGAACATTAATTTTTGTGTGTTCAGAATGTCACTGTAAATTATTATTAAGTTTGTTACAGTCAACTGTTTATAGTGACTTTTTACTAAAGAACAGTACATGTACTATTTGTAAAATTAACACATTTTATCAAAGGCCTTTTTAATACTGTACTGTGTCCATATAGTGATTATTTCTTATTTCTATTATAATCACTCCTATAAGTATATAAATTAAATTTTGACAACCTCGATTAATTGTTTGGTTTCCTTAGTTTTCTGAAACAACACTGCAAGCATAATTAACACAGCAATTTCAGGAGCAACACACATTCACATACTGTCTTTATTCTGATAAATGCAGCTTTCTACAAAGCAGTCATTTCAGCAAATATATTTGAATCTGTTTTGAGATACCAGAAATAATAAGTATACTATGGTATACATGAACATTTTGTAAATTCCTCCATTCTCTTCTTGTAGAAAATGTTACAGCCAATATGCATTTATTGGAATAAATACAGTATGTGCACTGTAAAACAACCCATCACAGAATATAACTTTTCTTTCATAATATATAATTCATGACCTGTATACAAAAAAAAAAAAAAAAAACCTGAATGTACGTGTTCTCTGAGGTCATTCAAATTTCAAGAATTACAAATGATGACATTAATAAAGAAGTATAAAATCTAGTTCCAAAATCTCATTTAAGTCCAAAATGATGCCTTTTCAATAACCTAAATGGAATATTTTGGTAACATTATCAACTCAAATTAATCTGGTACTTACAACTATTCAAATAATAAGCAGTCTTTTGACCTGATCTGTCTCAGAGTGTTTAATTTCTCTTCAATTAATCCATTAAAGCATCAGAAATTTTGTTGTTTTTTTTTGCAAATTTTTTAAAATACAGATTTAACATTTATCAAACCAAAGTTTTATATAAAAAAAAACAAGTCTGATGTTCTCATAAGAAATCTACCTAACGTTCATGTCAGACAAACCAAATGAGATCTCATTTATCAATGAAGATGCTTTATTAGCTCTTTACTTAGTCAGCATCTGTCTGATGTATTGATAACAGTGATATGTGATTTTATGGAAAAATAACAGTTTCATTCCTGTGGTTTATTATTTCTAACATCAAACTTAAGTGGAAGAAAATTTTAAAATGTTTGTAGTCTGGCATTAAACCTGCAATATAGGGAATTAACAAAAGCGTAAACTGGTATTAAAACATGTGAAACCCATGCAGAATGTTGATTCTATTCATATTTCCAAAGCTTTGCAATAATTCTGAACCTTGGAAATACAAAGTATGCTAAAAAAGTCTATGTTGAATAAGTTTACACCAAAGAGCATTTATACAAATTGAAATTTTTAAAACAAGTTTGAGATAGTATCATTCTACAAAAAATCTGTGACCAAGCATACATAAAAACAAGAGCTGTCGGAGGACAGCAACGCTTGACTATTCAACAGCCTTGTCGACTGAATGAATACAAAAGTCGAAAAAGGGACATAATTTAGTAAAAAAGCAAAATAGGGTTATGGAACCTGCATAGTGCTTATCAGCTCATGACAGTGGACAAGTGTGTGAAGTTTCAATCCATTCCCATAAGTGGGTACTAAGATACCAGCTTACATAATAGGAATTTAACCAAAAACTCCTAAGTCGAAAAAGGGGCATAATTTTGTAAAATGCGAAGTTGAGTTATTGACCCTTTGCACTGCATGTCATATTATGACAGTGAACAAGTGTGTCCAATTTCAATCCTTTCCTATTAGTGGATATTGAGATACCAGCTTACATACAAAAACTTAACCAAAAATTTCTATGTTGAAAAAGGGGCATAATTTTGTAAAAAAGCAAAACAGAGTTATGGAACCTGTGCAATGTAAGTCAGTTTATCACAGTGAATAAGTGTGTGAAGTTTCAATCCATTCCCACAAGTTGTTGCTGAGATACCAGCTTACATATAAAACCTCAACCAAAAACTTCAAAGTCGAAAAAAGGGCATAATTTTGTAAAAAAGCAAAATAGAGTTATGGAACCTGTGCAATGTAGGTCAGTTTATCACAGTGAATAAGTGTGTGAAGTTTCAATCCATTCCCACAAGTGGTTGCTGAGATACCAGCTTACATACAAAAACTTTACCAAATCGGGACGCAGATGCGGACGCCGATGCGGACGCCGACGCATGGGCGAGTCCAATAGCTCTACTATTCTATGAATAGTCGAGCTAAAAAATTAGCTGACTTTATTCACATGCTAAACACGAAATGAAACAAGAAAACATTTCATATGCATGCTTTGTGAACATTTGATTGTGATCTAGCTTCACTCCACAATAAAGCATTTTTAATATGTTCACACCATGGTCATTATATAACAAACACAAGCACCCAGGGTCACACCATTTTTACACACAAATATGCACCTTATTATGCTTTTGATGTTTCACGCATGCACATTGACTTTATGTGCAACATGTGTAACATATTTGTCAGGTATACCAGCCGCTCTGTAAAGGAATAAGCCATTTATGGTTCAATATAGGGGTCATAATTTTAAATTAATGTAAAAAATCATTACAAAGATAGACAACACTAATTGTATAAGAAATTAAAGTTTCAAATTCTATCATAATTCAACATTAAACAGTTAACTGTCTTTTCTGGCATAAGATGTTTGCTGTGCAGACACTCTTAAATAAAAGGCATAAAATCAAACTAATCTTAAAAAAATGCATATAAAAAAGACAGAGATGGACCTCTGATTATTTATTTATTTTATTTTGTTGGGTTTAACGTCGCACCGACACAATTTTGGGTCATATGGCGACTTTCCAGCTTTAATGGTGGAGGAAGACCCCAGGTGCCCCTCCGTGCATAATTTCATCACGAGCGGGCACCTGGGTAGAACCACCGACCTTCCGTAAGCCAGCTGGATGGCTTCCTCACGTGAAGAATTCTACGCCCCAAATGAGGTTTCGAACCCACATCGATGAGGGGCAAATGGTTTGAAGTCAACGACTCTAACCACTCGGCCACGGAGGCCCCGGACCTCTGATTATTTAGACAGTTATGACAACCTATAAATTTTTATATAATCTTTCTTAATAATAACACATAACAGTGCAGATACACCTATAACTCATCTCAAGAGAACTAATGTCTAAGGTGCCACACAGTCTTCAAACAATAGCTGATGCCATTTATGCATTCTTTAGAAGTAACCTTAAAACTTGATATTTTAAATCTAAAATGAACTTTGACATTATGGCATACAGAAAGACTGAAGCTGACCATCACCATGTTAAATAATACTAACCTGAGCATTTCTAATTTCTTTTTCTTGACGTCCTCAAGTTTTGCTCGCCTTTGTCTGGCCTCCTCATCCAATTTAACTCCCTCCTCAAAGAAGGCATTTCTATCTGCTATACGCACTTGTTCCTTTTCTCGGATCTGGGTGCGTACATCATCGGCATGTACCAAGCGTTTCTTTCTTGCCTCAAGTTCTTCCCGCCTTTCTTTCTCAACCAATTCTTTTTGAGCCCTGAATATACAACAGCCAACAAATGATTTCCTTGTAGAAGTTATCATCTGAGATTTTTTAACCACAATTTTTCTGTATCTTGACTGTATGAAACATATATCATGAAAAATGGCCCATTAGTGAGCCATTTTGAATTCAGAATTCTTTTATGACTAGCAATGCTTAAATCATCAGCATGATATTATACTGACGTCAAGTCGACGTGATATTTAGCACCATGTACGCATCGAGAAATAACGCTTTCAAATTTGATCAAATATTTTACTTAAAAACATGTTTAAAACAAAATGTCTCATAGCACAACTGTCTTGATTAATTTACACACACACAAGAGTTGGTTATTAGCTGTGCAGACTAATTTGCCATCAATTGCGCCCTAATGGAACTACTCTGTAAGACGTACTACCATTTCCGGTCCTGGCATGTACAAACAAAGGGGCCTGACGACCTACCACTTGGCGCTAAACATGCCCCAAGAAACATTTCTATTATACTTGATCTAAATTTTACAATAAAAGACATATTAGAATCGTAATAATTTATAGCAAAACCGTGTTTGAACACTATTTATACGCCCTCGTGAAATTATTACGCCCAACATATAACTGCCCATCCTGTATAAATAGTGTTAAAACACGTTTTGCTCTAAATTATTTCTTAAGTAAGCAAGGTAAACTTGATCTTTGATTTCATTAAAGCTTCATTAGAATTTCATAAATATTCAAATTCATTTCTCTTTCTCCAAGCCTGGAAATCAAGATAATATTCTAAGAAAAGAGAACTTTTATTTAAATCGCTTCAAGCAAATTTTTTCATTTTATTCCAAATTTTTGTAAAGATCATTACCGGAGTACTCTCTCAAATTCGTTTCTCTCCCTCTGAGCCTGGACAGCAAGATAATGTTCTTTCTGCTGCATCTGGTTTTTACGTGCATCTATCAACATAACCTCTGTCTCTGCCTTCTTCCTTGCCATCTCAGCTTCCTTTTTCCTCCATTCGCGTTCAGCCTGTTCCTGTGCTCTCTTAGCACGTAGGGCATCTCTGTCTGCCTGCTCATCACGGGCACGTTCTTGTAGAGCACGTAACCTGGCTGTTTCCTTCTCTTTCTGTATTCTAATTCTCTCCTGTTCCTTTTCAAATGCAGCTTCTCTTTCCTGTTCACATAACATGTAATTTATAAGTGTCAAGTATAAACTACTTTGTAAATTTATGATTTTTGTAATCATCTGTGCTCAGTAGAGATATGGTAAGATTTGTTGTTTTTTTGTCACTTTATTGCGCAATTTGACAAAACAACAGACACAATCTTTGTTCTTGGATAATGCTTGGAGACAATGCTGTCAAAGGTTTCAGATAAAAGCATTACAAATACTAACCAATCTTTTGTATCTTGAGAGACTGTGTCATGAAATAATGTATATTTCTAAATTGATCTTTTTCATTTTAGTTTCATAATAGCTGGCAAAAGAAAGACATTGATTTTGTTCTGCCTCTCCACACCACCACCAACATAAAAATATTTCAAATGCTTTAGATATAGAACTGAAAAATAAAATCTTCACAAATAACAAAACACTTACAGCTTTCTGCTTCATGTATTCTATAACCTTCATCTCCTCTGCTTTTTCTTGTTGTTTCTTGATTTCGCGGCGAGCTAAAATCTCTTCATTTGCCTTGTTTAGATCATGCTGTAAAATAATAAAATTATAATGAAATTTGTGTAGACTTACAATCAATGTGCACAGAAAACTAGGATACTGAAGAGGGTTTATAGAAAGTTTTCATATAACTCTCAACATGAAGAAAATGGATGTCTTTTTCATATAACTCTCAACATGAAGAAAACGGATGTCTTTTTCATATAACTCTTAACATGAAGAAAATGGATGTCTTTTTCATATAACTCTCAACATGAAGAAAACGGATGTCTTTTTCATATAACTCAACATGATGAAAAAGAATGTCTTTATTTTTAAAATACAAAAAATAACGTAAACAACAATCTGCCCAAAAGAAAAACAATTTTCCCATTTGATTTCATTTAACTCGTATTATCTATAGTGACATTTTTTTTGTAAAAAAAAAAAAAAAAAAAATCCTCAATTTTAGGACCAATATCAATAAGTAATCAAACAGGCAGAAACTGATTTAAGAATTTTCTTTGACTGTGAAAATGACAGAAATTGATAGTACCAACCATTTTAGCACATGTACAGGATCAGCCATATTTAATTCTATCTACAAATACAGTGTAACTTCTGAAAACCGCACACCTTTTGTTCACACTAGTACATTATTTTAGTTTTACGATGTTTCTACGTTGTCTAAGTCATTTCAATTATATATGAAAGTGACGAAAATTGCTAACAATGCTGTGATTTTAAAAGGTTTACTGAAACTTTACTCATTTTTTTACATACCTACATCCAGCTTTGAAGTTGCGACAGTTTAAGAAACAGTTTGACCAACTGCGAAATCAAACCATGTCCGAAGTTAAATCTTCACTCTGGCTAATTAATTTCTTAACTAAATGCTCGCTTTTAATGATACCGTTATTAGAATTAAAAGTCCATAAAGGTATTTGATGTAAACATCAAAATTTAAACCGCTAATCATTTCTTTAATGAAAGATCATTATCTAATTATCACTATCTTTGGTGGTGTTTGATCCTTTGAATGACAGGTTATGATTCTAATAGGTGTCAGAATAATCGGTCACCGCTAATTGGTAAACAATGAAAGCACAGTTGAAATTTTACTAGAGGCACAGATCTGCATTCGAACAAATATCTACTTGTTCGTGTCATGCAGTTTTCGGAAGTAAAATTGTATTTGAAAATATTCGTCCGATGTTCAGAATTTGGAAGTTTAGGTATCTTGAAGTATGGTCTTAATAGAATATTAAAATAGAATAATCGTGACTGAGTAAATCATCCAATTTTCAGAAGTTTCCTGTTTTTAGACGGTCAGGTAGTCAGAAGTTCCACTGTACCACAATGTTTTACCATGAATCCTGATATATGAGAAACTCAGAAGGAAGAATTGAAGCAATAATTTAAGAGTGTCGAAAAAGTATGAAACCAAGGTGATTACATACCCTTAATACTTCTTGTTCCTCTTTCCTTTTCTCAAGGGAATTCCTGTCTTCCTCCATCATCTTCTCAACCTGTCTTTGCATCTGTATGTTCTCCTGATCTTTACGTTCAAGTTCAAACAATCGCTCCTGCTCATTCTCTGTGATTTGATCCAGAAGTTTTGCAGCACCTGAAATAAACATGATATGGAAAAAAGTGTGAAAAAAGAGATTAAAGTATTCAGGTAGGGTAAAAATTCATAAACATGTAGTTGGATTCAAAATTACTTTCCAGCAAATATATTTATTGCAGATCAAGTAGACACTCTTCAGTTTTGTTAATAAAATCCATCTTACATAAAGGTTTGTACATGTATCTTTGTCCAGAAAGGAAACCACATTTGGAACAGAATTATAGCTTTGTTTTTATTAGGCATTTTAATTACATTAAGGATAGGGCAGGTAAAATACACCAGGAAATGCTCTTATATTTTTACACAGTAAAGATAGGCCTGGTTGTATTTTAAACAGAAATGTTTATAATTATTCTTGCATAAAAACAGCTTTTTTCACCGGATCCAGGCATGTATTAATGGGAGAAAAATCATCCGGTAACAACAAGGCAATTTGCATGCTGTTAATACATGATTTTCATTTTCATAAAAACGTGAATTATCCCTATATCAAATTTAATAGCATTTAAAGAGAAGCAACTTAAAATTTATTCTGGGTATAAACGAAAAATCACAATTGTAGTCTATGTAATACAGTGCAACCTGGAAAAGCAAAAATCTTAAACTGGCATGTTCCTAACGTATCCTTGACAACGGTTACAATGTACAGCTAAAAATGGTTTCAATGTAGTATTGTAATGTACAAACCAATCAGTCTTTCTTCCTTCCGTTTCCTCTCAATTTCTTCTTGTATTTTGATGGCATTCTGTCTATCAACCTCCATCATTACATCTAGACGTTTCTCTTCCTCATCCATCTCTGAACGAACATGACCTTTCTCAAGAATTTGGGCATCTCGGATTGCATGACATTTAGCATTGAGAATCAGCTGAAATGGGTAGAAAAAATCATCTTATTCCCCCAATTTTTTTTCACTCTATCTTAAGAATACATTCAGTTTCTTATTATTCATTTTACTCTATGCTATGCTAAAATCACTTTGGTTTCTTGCAAGACAAAAGTTAAACTTACTTAAACTTTGTAAACTTAACAGAAATCATTCTGCTTTAAAATCAAGTTGAGACATAAATGGATTGAAAAAGTGACCTTTGTGAGACAAGCAATTTTCCTTTAAACTGATCATATAAATGAGTTTGCAAATATGCCTCAAAATCTCAGCATCTAGATCCAAACCTATCGAACCAACAGACCAGTCTCAGAACACAACTTTGTCATTTGTCAGTTTCAAGACTGAACTCAGAGTCATTCCATCAGATGACGGAGATCTGACAGTAGCCTCCAAACCAAGTTTTAAAATCTTTGATCTTGACTGGTTATTTCTGATCTCAATATGGAAAATAACCAATGGCCAGGTTGCATTCTTGGACTGTTAATCTATCAACCTTACCTCATTTAAATGTTTAATCTCATCTTCCTGTTCCTGTCTCATTTCGTTAGCCTTGGTCAACAGGTGCTCAGCATTCTCCTTCGCTTCCTCCTCCAGATCATTCAGTTTCTCATTGTGACGACGATCCAGGTCAAGTGCCTTCATCTGGTTCTTACGCTGTGCGCTTTCCTCCTGAAATCAAAAGTATAGTCCATTCTGAATGCGTTTCATATCTATCAGGATATCATTTAATAAAATATTAAAGTTAAGGCCTAAGCATCCATTTCATTGGGATAAGAATTTGTGGATTTGAACTTCTGACAATAAAATGAATGGAAACTTTATCTGTTTGAATTTAATTTTACAAACTTCTTTAATATGTACCTATGCAATTCAAGTTAACAGCTTAATTCTAGTGTGTTTTCTTTCTTCAAAGGGCACTGTGCAATTTATTGTAAATGTTTCAGTTGTAATTGGTAATTTCACTATAAATATATGTATTCAATAAAACAATATTTTTGCAATACAGTTTACTGAGATACAGGCACATCTGCCACTGTCTAAAAATAGTTAAAAGCACAAACCATAGCCCTCTCTTTCTCTTCCTTCATCATCTGTTCTCTTCTTTCTCTCTCTTCTTTTGTGATAACTTTTGAATTTTGAACAATTCTGAAGAACTCATGACGTGGCATAATGATAGATTTCCCTGATGGATCCTCAGTGGGAACACTGGAAAAAAAATATACATTCATTTCAAGATTAATTTTGTCTGCTTATAAAGAACAGAAGCTTTTATCTATTCTCTTTTAAAGTGACAATGTTTTCACAAGTTGTGTATTCTGACCATTTGTTCGTAAAATCAGGGCTCCAGATAAGATGCGTATTAGCGTAAATTAAGCTTTGAAATAATGCATATATGCATGTCTGATAATTTTTACAAGTATAAAAACATATATGAAATTACAGAAATGCATGCAATGACTTTTTACTAGCGTAAAGAAAATCTGAATCGTCTGGATGCTTTACGTAACAGAGCATGGTCTGCATTAATTCTCCCACATTGAACGTACACATGCATTGAATGGTACTCTATACACCTAGGTTAAACTATATTATACACTCAATGTGTGCATAAATCAAATAGTTGGGATGGTACAGTAGTGTATTTTAAAGTGGTGTTGATTTAAAATATCAACTTTCAGAGCGGAGTAAACAACAAAAATGTCTCTTCTATGAATGTAAAAAGTGAACAAACACTCTATGCATTCTTTAATCCAACTAAAATGATCCCAAAAACATAGTTAAATGTATATTGAATATTCTCTTGGATTCGGTAGCGAGGGTGAAGCCAAAGCAAGCCAATGGAGAACAAGGAGCTGCGTTCAATAAACGCTTGATGCCCCCGGTGGCATCCTTGTTGATAGATTTTCCAAAACGAGGTCAATGTCAAACTGAGGTCAGGTGATGTTTGAAGATGAGGAATGGTCACAGGTTACATCTGTATTAGTATCAATTCATTCTTGTAAGCGGTATTGATGCTAGACGAAATGGTCCCATTTGGTTAACCAAGAGATGACCCATACAAAACAACCTAAGTCCAAAATGAGGTCAAGGTCAAACAGAGGTCAGGTGATGTTTGAAGATGAGGAATGGTCACAGGTTACATCTGTATTAGTATCAATTCATTCTTGTAAGTGGTATTGATGCTAGAAGAAACGGTCCCATTTGGTTGTCCTTGTACGGGCGGACGAATGAATGAACGAACGGACAAGACAATCACTATATGCCTCCCGCATCAGTAGATGCCGGGGGCATAAAAAAGAAGCAAAAACTTGAATGCTGAATATTGAAACCGTAGTGAACAGCAAACAAATTCATGGGGGTTACAACCAATAAGTATGTTATAAAACTAATTTCTCGTTTTTCACATTTACAAATTCTCAGAAGTAAAATTACTCCTAGTCAATTTCAGATTTTACCATTTTACTCTTTCACAAAAAATATGATGAGTAAATATTCATAAGCCAAAAAATTATCTGAATCCCTGTAAAATTTTTGGTATAGATTCATTAATCCCACATGCAATAAGCTACATTTAGAACTGTTGTCTGTATTTATGTGATAAATTTAAATCTCTGATAAACAGTAACTTGTTATTCTAGAGATCAAGTTCTTACATCAAATTTCTTATAAGATCCTTTGTGATGACTTGAACTGTTTCTTTATTTTTCTTGTTGTTCTTTTTGTTCCTCTTAAAACTTCTTTCTCTTGCAAGGTCTTCAATTTTGTTGTCATCATTCCATTTGTTGTCCAACATTTCTTGTCTTTTTGTGACATGGTTTGGCTGGCCAAACAGTGACTCATCCACTTGTGATGTGTTACTGACCACTCTGTAATTTTTGGTTTTACCTCGTCTTGAGGATGCAGAAGATGAACTTCCAGCAGCAGAAATTGCACTGCCGGGCTAAAAAATATATTTGAGAATTGAAATCATTAATGCAGATCCTGTCATGCAGATGGATTTTAAAACCATTAAAATCAACATTTATGCAAAACCTAAAACTAGACTAAGGCAAGATATCATCCAATGGACCATGTAAGCATTATGAGTTCATGCATTAGTAAAACCACTGCCATTATTATCCATGTCCTAAAGGTTGCTTTCTGCAACCTCTAACTATTACAAATACTTGTTTTTGCCAGAACTATATATATAGTCCTATGGTATATAGTCTCCCACCAGACATTCCCATGTTAACCGATAAACATTCACTAGAATTAAAAAAATCCTATGATGAAGACATTGCCCATAATATTCGCGAGAGGCATGAGGCTGTATAAAGAGATAGATATATAGGAAATAAAAACAGGGCTTCAGGAAACAGCTAGTCTTCAGTTTAACATGCATATCTGCTTGTGCATAGTGCCTATTTTCTGGAAGTGATGTGTCAGGGACAGCAGCTAACCTCATAATTATGTTACCGCAATGTTATCATCATAACTTGATATTTTATAATATGTCATCTGCTAATATTTCTAACCCTGTAAACAAGACGTCAAGAGTGTACTGACACTAGTTTACAAAGCAGACCAACTATTTCTTATGCGTTCGTTTTGTCAAAGCCTTCTAATGGCCGTGTTGTCTCTCCGGTATATACCGTATACGTTATACATATTTCTTCTGTAGTATGTACCCTTAAAAGCTCTTATAAGATAAGTGGAAAGAGTTTGTCATTATTGCAAAAGAGACAAAGCCATGGATTGACTTTACCTATGATGTCACATTTACTGTAAATACTGTAAAGGACCAATTTATGCTAAAAGTTCCGAGTGTAATGCAGATTTGTGTTCTCTGCCATCAATGTAAAAACCAGAATTCTCGGACCGAGACTCAGACACGAAATGGAGAGCATTTTAACACATTTACAGTGTTGATAACATGAAAAACAAAGATCATCTATTAAGAGCTATCACTCACCATAATTAATGCTAGTCCTACTGGTTAAAAAAGCTGGTCTTGGCAAAAGGTTTTACTATTTTTTCATAAACAGACTCAACTGCCCCAGTTGTTATTTTGCACCGTTGTTAAGGCAATCACGCATGCGCTTGCATGCTCGCACTTTAATTTCCGTTTCCGGTAGCGCAACAACAACAACAAGAACAACAACAACTTAGCGAAATGCTTGCTACACGATTTTGCACTTTGTGCAGAAGACACGCGCATATTAGCTTTAAAAAGCAGGCTAGAAGTAAGTTTTGAGTGTAGGCATTATACTGTCTTAACTGGTCTTATTCACTTTTCCACTGCATAATGCTTTTAGGGTTAAGGTACTTCCGCAAATTGAAATTAGAAATTCATGTGAAAAATCAGAATCCTCGAAACAGCTTTCGAAATGCAAGGACATAAAATATATATGATAAAAGTTGAAAAGATATATCTGTAGGTAAACTTGCGAGCATGAAGGCTACGCTGAACCCTATCTCCACAGTGCTTTGGAAGAAAATGAGTGAACATTTTTGGTGCAAAATTTTGGTATCGTATGCAACCTAAATTGCTATAAAATATTTATTTTCAAATCAAAGAAATGCCAAAATAGTGCACACGAGCGTTACTTTTTCAAGAAAATGTCGTTAAACATTCTAATGCGCAAAACACGTGCACAGTTTTTCTAAAATATTTCGCCGCCATGTTTATTTCAAGGAATAAAATATATGATTGTTCTTTTACCTCAGATTTACTTACTGAAATATGTATGTCTACTTATTCATGGTTAGAGATATCCATTTAGTATAGTTTTTCACTGTCCGATCTCCTTAATCTGTTACCGATCCTTCACATTTAAAGAATAAACGCAATGTGTAATGATAGTTTTTCGCTTTACACACCTGTCTTGGACAAGAAAGCCGTTTCACTTAAAATTTGTAAGCATCCGCTGGCAAAATATTAATGAAAGATCGGAACTTTTTCTAAAATAAAGTTGAATTTCAATCATTTTCAAAAACTGGAAATATTGCACATTGTGTTGAATTTATAAATAAAAAAAAAATCCCCAAAATAAACCATTTTAGAACTTTTCCGGGAACTATACGATTTAGCCGAACAACGCATTTCAAGATGACACAAAACTGATTTCTCTTCGTAAACAATGTCAAAGTTCACATGAGGAACATTGCTGAAAAAGTAAAAGTGCTTACTTGTTTCAGTTTTACGTCCTGTAGAAAACAATCAACTTTCAACTTCAAATGCATATATGTTCTATAATTATTCCAATATAAAAAAGTCCGATCTTTTCCGTTAGAAATAAAACGAAGCATATTTAGCTATTTGTTTACACTTCAACCATGTGAAATTAAAGGCATGTACTATCACGAGACTCCCGTGCATTTTGAACCTCGTGGTGAATAAACTGAATTTACTCTAAAGTATGGTGTCTCAGTTGAGCCAGTTATTTGTTATAATTCACAGAACATACATTAAAGAAGTGTTGATGAGATATGCATATGTCCGAATATTTACTAGTCTACTTTATATTAACGACGATAGAAACAAGTGTGCACTCGGCAAATAGCAAGTCTATTATTTTTAGGTGTATACTGAACACTGATCCCAATGTTCGTAATTTTTCAGATAAAGAACTCGTTATCCTTGGTTTCGTAGACAGTCTTAGTACTGGACCGCTGCTTCCGCTGTCAACACCGCAGTAATCACTAATGTAAAGTTAGTGTCCATTTCTATGCCGGAATTTCAATGCACATTTATTATCAGTTTCAGTGTATGAAAATGTGAAAAAAATATCATTATTTGACGAAGAACCAAGATACAGAAAAGTTACTTTTGAGATATTGCTGATATTTATCATCAGGTTTTCGCGTGAGAAGTTCAACTGATTGCATTTTGTAAAATGTTTCGTAGTTATCTACAATTGTATACAAATTGTATTACCTCCTAACATATTTGGCTGTACATTTTTTCTGCGATTTATTCTCACTGTGTTTTTAAAAACATGCTGCATAAATTCTCATATTGTATAAAAAGTCGATAGATCAAAATTGGTTAGTTTACGACGCATGAAACATCTAATAAGGAATTACTATACACATCGAACTTGTCCCGGACCAGTATGCGGAAATACTGTGGCCAAATGTTTCAAGATTGTCTAAAAATATTTGCATATATCGTGATAAAGCAAATATTTCGATTGTTTTTATAATTTAAGAATATACAATCATGTATGGGTTAGAAACTTACGTTAAGTAATTTGGGTAGTTACCGCAGGAAGCGCCGAAAATTCCATTTCCACCAAATTTTCCGTGAGATAAGCAGCGCGTAAGTACATAAATTCCACTATAATAAATTAAACCTTTCTTATACTTGCACAATCCCTGAAAAGAATTTTGGATCGTTGCCAAATCTTGTTCACATTAAGTCTTGGACTTGTCTTACAACTTTAGGCAGTTTGGTACACCATACGTAGAAAAAATCATTGTCCGCACATTGCACTACTTTTATGTATGCTGAAAATAGCAATATGTACAGATTTATTTTCGTTTTAATACATGAGGTGGTCAGATTTGAAAACAGATTTTGTACTAAGTTTAGTTCTTTTCAGTAAGACAATTCTCCTATGCACTAATTGAAACTTTGAACTTTCGTTTGCCATTCATGAATTTTTAATAAAGTATTTTGAAAGGATTTATAAATCTAACCAAAAATTTGGAATAAAACAGGTAAAATATCTTCTTTGTTTATTTCCAAATTTTAGTTTTACTTTTTATACAGCTACTTTTAGTTCAGGTCTTGCAAACTGAGCTGATTTTATACTTTGAAACAGCTGCATTTGAAAGCTTTTGTTCAATTTATTTTCACACCTCAAATGAAGGTCACCCTAAATTCAAGATGGCGGAAGTACCTTAAGACGTTTCGACCCTTAGACATTTCGACCCCAAATCCTTTGGCATTTCGATCCTAATCTGTAATATGAATGTAAAATTCATTTAACATGACACAAAGACCCATTGCTATAATAGGATTAGAAAAGTACTAATAAACTAAAATTATCATTGCTAAAGAAGTCTATTTATTTTAAATTAAAGTGGTGATAATAATTTCCGGGGCTTGACAAAACCAGCACTGGTCTAGGGGTGTAACCATATGCACACGATTTGTCAAACATCAAAAATCTGTCATATATATGATAAATATTCGTCTACTGCATTATTCTCGCCGCGGACTGAATAGTTTCTTTTTTTTTTGTAAACTGCAGAGTTGTTTAATGATTCAAATCGGGAGCAACCCAACAACGTCGGGGTAGTTTTGATGTCTGATTTTACCAAAATTCAGGGTTCGACACTAACGGTGTCCCGGGGGCCCGAGGATCCCAAATTTTGAGGAGGAACACCAACTTCTAAAAGCTGGGATTCCGGCTGGATACCTATTTTTTTGGTCAATGATATCCAAAAAGTAAAAGATAAATACCTGTTTGAAAAATATTTTAACCCTTTCCCACATCGATACGTTTATCACGGTATCTATCAATTACCAAACAGAAACGTATTGACCTGTGCCTATCGGTTACCCGATAGAAACGTATAATACCGATTAACGGCCATTTGAACAGAATCGTTTTATCCCGTGTCTCATAATCAAACGCTTTATTTTCGTTCTTTTCCTAAAGAAACAAATTCCGGATGTTTACTAACTCAAATATGGATTTCGTCATCATTATTCGTACAAGATCATGTGGTTACTATTTAAATATATCGGGTACTTTTCAAAGAAAGACACCGGGGTTTTTTCCTACATGTGCACGACGCTACGTCATGGAAAATTACTGAGAAAACTGCTTGCAACTGGCCGTTTCGCGGGACTTTCCTCGTTCTAAAAATAACAACCATTTAACATCTAAGTATTTTTAAATGTGTTAGGTCATGAAGGTCACGCGTGATACATGCAGATTTCCCCTGAACAACAATTTGTGTTTACGATGGCTTGGAATTTATGGCCTTACACAAAGAAGTATAAAATATATTTATTTTTATAGCTCTTTGTCTTACATAACGGGAAGTGTTAATCAAAACAGAAGAACCGCGGCTTCCAAATATTTTATGAAACCCCAAGAGTTAATTGCAGCGGAAGTCACCCGTGATGTACCGACGTTTGATCATCAAAATATTACTTGATATTATCTAAAAATATTTTAATTTTTAGTACAAGAATACTGTAGTCGGTTACGAGTCTCGATCTCAGCGATCTTTATGCACTTTCAGAAATTTTACGATTCGTTATTTTTGTAGTGTTATTCAGTTTGATGGTTGTTTTTTTTATATAAATACTTACCGATTCCGATTCGGAAGATAAGCCTATTAACTATAAATCAAACTTTCAAATATCAAAATGAAATTGTATATGAATTTCAATGTGAAAGTAATCCAAAACAGAATTTTATGCCTAAAAATATAATTCCCTTACTTTAACACTTTATATCTTCAAACCTCAAAGAGAAACTACAATAAATTCTGTATCATCGGAAATATAAATGCCAGGTAATATTAAGATTTTATGTTTTAAAATATATGAAGAGAAGTCAAGAATTTCAAGAATTTTTTTTTTTTGATATTATGATTTTTAGTGGTTGTCACAATAGACTTGACAATGATTATATCTATAAGATACAAGTGTCTCCAAAGTCGAGACCTTGTCTTGACATTGGCAAACATGTAAATTGATATCAGTTAGGATACATTCTTCTGTAGGAGTTAAGGTGTCAGCCACTCAATACAGAGGTTGCGGGTTCGAATCCCACTGGGATTAGACCGTAACTTCTCATAAGGCACCTGTTGTGATTGTTTTTATATATCATATTATGAGGGATCCCAAAGCCTGAGGAGGACCCCCAGATTTAAAAAGCAGAGATTCCTTTGGGAACCTTGCTCAAATAAGTTAGTGTCTAACCCTGAAATTTAAAATAGATGCTTCAGGGTTCTCACCAGGCTATTATGGCATGTTGGGTGCAACGTGCCTTCAGTCTTGAAGCTGTATATTCGACATCCCTTACAATTGCCATCCATTAATTGCTAAACAGCTTAAGCGACATGTCCTAAAAGCAACCTCATAGACATGATGCTGTATTCAAGCGCTGCCACATGCCTCTTGATCATTGATCAGATGTCAGTTCAGGCCTTTTTTCATCAATTTTGGAATGCCACCGACACCGGTGGAATTGGGAAAATGCTCTCTGATATTATCTTAATTGGGACAATTTGCAAATTACCAAAATCTACATAAATGTGTTTTTGTGTGAAATATTAATGAATTGCATTTCAGTAATTGTTCAACAGTATCATAATTTACCTAAGAATACATACAAATTAGCAAAACTATCTTAAAACAGCAAAAACCCTAAAAGGTATAATCATTTGAGAATTTTAAATTCAACTTTGGGAAAAAAACATACTTTTTGGCATTGGGATTACCTCCTTTTACCGGAGGTAGATTTATAGGGAAAAAAAGCCTTGCAGTTTAAACAAGCCAGGAATCACTTTTGGCAGATACTATTATGAGATTAATTCCCATTTGCCTTGAATCAGTGAGATTTTTGACAAAATGAATGGGATTTTTTCTTTTGATAATGGGATTTTACATTGGCAGACAGCTTTTATTACACTGAAAAACAAACATCTGTTTATCTGTAAGAACAATTATCTTGTAAATAAACAAAACATATCCCTTCAGAGACACCTTTTATAACTGTAAAATTCAGTGCCAGTAATTGCTGAATAGGTTGATGAAAGTTGTAACCAAGTCTTGGGTCCACATGCATTATTCCCCTAATGATTTTACTTCAGAGCTGCTTTGTAAAAGCTGAAGTTCAGTTATGTTTTAATCTTTCTGGACTTGATACACTTCCATTGGGTCAAAACAATGTTAAAGTCAAACTTATTTATGACCCTACCCTCAACCATTTCGTTTGGAAATTCGGGCGTTCAGCGTTTTTTATGAAGGGACTTCAGCGGAGGTTTCTCCACCATCTTGTTATTCTCATCGCTATTCGTCCGCGCGAATGGAGGCAGACAGTTTGTCCTTTCAAATGCTTAAATTTCTGTTTCAATGGTATTTTGAAACATCGCAAAAACAGATTATTTTTGTCTGGTAGTCATAATCATCGGACGCTGTATGGAGATAAAAGCGAAATTCAAGCGCCTAAATGAACGTCATACGAAAATTAAGTAACGGCAAGACCACATTTCAGCGAAAAGTTGCAATTTCGGCAAAAGATCTACGGCCACGCGGATGCGATTTTTAAGCGCATTTGAGCAAAATTTATGCGATTTTCGCCAAAATAATGTGAGAATTTCGCAAAATCACGGCCAAAAGTGATCCCTGCAAGCGATAAACCAATGGCAGCTTTGTAGAGTGAATTTGTACAATTATTTAGCTCCACCTGATGATATATGTCATTGTTGAATGAAGTTATTATGTACATGAGAATTAAAAACAAAAACACGCAATTTGAAGATAAGTGTCAACTGTTTTTGTCAAAGAAATAAAAACCATGTTTTCACGGGCTGAATTGAAAGGCAGTGCCAAATATTAAATAAAAAATACACATTAGTTATCAATTTCGCGGAAATATTTTTCGCATGTATCAATCTGATTTACACAAGTTTTTATGAGTGGAATCATGAAAGCAGTGTCAAATTCACCACTTTAATGTTAAATTTTGTAGCAAAAACTTCAAAAGGAAAGATTAACGTGACACCCGCCATAATTTTGAAGAATTTTGAAATCCTGGTCATAGATTGATTTAGGCAAATTTCAGTGAAAAACTCCCATCAACTAGTAGATATAATTGGTAAAAATTAACTATGGTCACAAAAAATAAGTTAGAAATTGTCATTTTATAAAAAATGCTAGGTTAATTGCCTTTTTAGCTCGACTCTACCAAGTATGGAGAGCTGCCCTACTCGACCCGGCATAGGTGTTGGCATTGGCGTCCTTCTGTGTTCGCACTTTTGCTAAAGTTTTGATGCACTTTCTCTTTATCTCTGTTATTACTTGATGGATTCGTTTCAAACTTAAAATAGTTATTCCTCATCAGCAGTTAGAATTTCAGGTTCAAGTTTTGATGCACTTTCACTCTATCTCAGTTATTACCAAATGGATTTGATTCAAACTGAAAGTAGTTTTTCAGCATCATCTTCCACATCATATGACATATAATAATGATAATAATAATGTCTTTATTTCAAGAGGCAACACAGTCTTCCCTTTGAACCTCCATAATATTTACATATATACAGTTACAAGATTGAAAATGTTAAAGAATATATACAATGAAAAATTACATATAAAGGTAAACAATAATACAGCAAAGACATGTCGCAACATGATCAATAATTTTGAAGTGAACTGAATGAATATTAAAGACTCATGGGACTGTAGCAGTTTTTTTGCCCACTAGAGAACCACCATTTTAGGTAGTTATTCTTTAAAACAAGTTTAAGTTTTCAGAAATGCTGAAAATAAAAGGTAGTGAGTTCCAAAGTTTAGATCACAAGTAAGCCAAAGATTTTCTGCAAAATTCAAGTCCACGTTTTGATACTGTAAGTAGTTTTTGCTCATATGATCTCAATGATCTATTTTCAGTATAATAAGTAAAAAGTTTTCCCATATAATCAGTGATAAGGTTGTTAAGGGATTTATAGACTAAAATAGCTTTTTTATAATTGACTGTGTCTGAAAATTTCATCCAGTGTAATTGTAAAAATAAATCATCAGTTGGAGTATCAAAATCTTTATCTAGAATAATTCAAGCTGCTTGTTTTTGAAATTTGTACATGTTAAGAAGTTGCAGTTTCCCCAAATAGTACAACAGTAGTCCAAATGAGGAAGAATGTATGCATTGAAAAACATTTTTCTTGAATGAAGATTTAAAAACTGTTTAATTCTCGTAAGTAAGTAAAGCAAGGAGTTGCATTTATTAAGAGTCATTTGTACTTTGGTTTTCAATGTAGTGTATGGTCAACATGAATGTGTTTTTGGTGGCTGCTAGCTGCCACCAGTGTCAAAAAGAATACTCTGTTTGAGAAATCTTGTCAGTTCTTAATACCATCCTAACAACACAACCAAAAATAGTTCCAAGCTTTCCAGGTAAACAATTATCTACACAACGTGCAGAATATTCAAAGCTATAATACATGCCTTAATACCATTTTAATGTAAATTCGGCGACTAAAATCAATACAAATTGAAGTCAACGTTTAATTAAAACAACCATGTGTATGAATAAAAATATGCAAATTTATGGTCACATGAATAAACGATGACCTCATGTCACCTGAAGGCATACAGACACTAAATAGAAAATGGCGCAAAAAAAAATGGTAGTCGCATAATGGGGGGTACAAATAGTCCTCAGCTTTTTTGCTCAGTAGAGCTATTTTCCTTATTTTCTTTGCAATTTTTTGGCTAAAATCACATGACAGATCTATGCTTGACATGTAGGTAGCATTTTCATAATGAAATAACAACATGACAAAATTTTTCATGGAAACTTAGATCATACACCACCAGTATAATTTTTTAGCTGATTTTGCAGTTTGTGTGTTTGACTGAAATTATTTTTCTTGCATCAAACATGACCCCCACTTTTCTTTTGATTTTTAGTTAGCACTGACAATATTCTTCAAGAAAATGTAAGTTACAGACATGTAAAATGGGTCCTGATGTGTGCTGCGGTCATTGGAAAAAGGTCAATTTTATATAGAATAAAGAACAACAACTTTTTAGTGTGTTATAACCTGAACTGGAGCGATGAAATTGATTAATTAGCTATTGCATAGTACTGCCCAGAGGTCACGTAGCTTATAACGTAGAAAAGTTAGCTTATATATATATAGAAACCTAGCCTGGGAATCCAGACTTACAATTCAAAAATGTTTCCTGACCGCAGTGTCACATGTACAACTCCCAAAATTTAAGGCTTTATTTGATAAAGAACAATGACTTCTGCTAGCAATATTTTGCGGCTAAAAATAGAAACGGAATTTCAACGGAAAAGTTTCCAAACATTTCAGGTCCGTAGATAATACCAGTTTGTACCTCTGATAGCTTTTCCAGCAAGTTGTAACACTTTTCAAATATGTCAGAACAAACTTAAATGTTTGTCATAGCTATCAAATTGTAAGATATTATATTAATGCAACCCTAGAGATCTAAGAATGTTACTGAATTTTCGACTGCATTTCAAGCATGCAAAAATATGACCACATGTTAATTAGGCTGTTTATAGAAAATCGATAATCAGCAGTGATATGGATTTTCTCAGGTGTTGATACTGCCGATTAACACTAATTAGCGCAAATTTAGTGAGATGATTTATGAACAGGACAGTACTTTATTGATATAACTTGAACATGTACAGTTCGTCGTTATATCACTATCAAGAACAAAATATACTAAAACATGCTTAGCAATACGAGAGTGAACAAAAATAAAAGAACATTCAGTTAAAATTCATTCGATATTGTTTGCATTGTGACCTGCCTTGAGAATCAAAGACATGCATGTTTTCTAAATAATATTCCCTCACGGATAGTCTTCCTTCAGCAAATGTACAATATATGATACTATAAGTATGCATAGATACACATGTATTTGGTATAATTTCGTCTGACAAAACATGAGTTATCAACGTGGAAACCCACAGGTCGCCAAAGCTGAGAAGTGTTGCATGCTCGCTTTGGCTAAGTGGTGCTAATGGGTGGTTTTCAAAATAATGAAGCTTTTTCTTCTCTCTCACCTTACTTCAATTCAGTTCAGTTTTAGAATGTGTTTTGGAGCAAAATATATCCAAATCAATGTACTCAATAAATGTGTGCAATTTTATCTTGATGGCTCAAGCAGTTTTAAAGTTATATTAAATTATATAGCTAATTTTGTCCCCTGTGCACCCAAAAAAGTGTGACATTTTACATGAAGTATAGTTTTCAACTGAGGTTTACTTTTTAAAACCATGATTTATTGTTACAGCTTTGGCTTTTTAATGTAACTTAAACTCTGCACATTTAAATAAAATACTTCTTCTCATACCTACATCTTATTGTTACTAATATTTCACATCTTGTGATGGAACCCTTTTCACGAAAAATAGTGAAAAAAATACTAAATTTAAATGTTGAACACTACAATTTCATAACCCTATTACTTTTCAAAAGTCTTAATGTTTTTCTAAGATCTTTATCCTTTCAGCTGTGAAGACACAGTATGATTTTTTTCTTTAATAAATCGACTTTCTCAGAAACTTGATGAATGTCTATACACCTAAAAATGTCCCCTGTGCACCTTTTCAGTTGTTAAGTGTCAGATTTCTTTTATTCTTTAAATAAAATGGGATTTTACTTTATTTTCCTTGAAAGGGAGTTACAACAGATACAAAAGCAGCCTTCAACTTCACATATACTGACTGTTAAACATTCACAAAGCCAAAAGTGATGTCCCCTGTGCACCCTTTTTTTGACATATATCAATTATCATAGCATTACTGTAATTTGTGGTGGCATTTCTATATTCTTAGCAGTGTGTATGCAAAATTTAGGCATTACTTGATAATTTAGCATTATATAAGAAACCCTGGACAATTAAAAATTCATTGTTTGCATTTTTTTCCGAAGTTGCCAATTTTCAAGTTTAAAAGTGGAAACATCAATTTTATTGCTTCTTAAGCTCTTAAGTTTACCTAAATATGTAAAATGTTCACTAGTAAATATTATGTAGTTAAAAGAATTTTACTTACCATGAACATATTCTATGAATAAATATTTTGATACAATTTGTCCCCTGTGCACCCTTTTTAGTAACATTATAAAGTATGTATGAATTTTACTATTCCTTTTTATCATGCATGGTATTTTGTCATTTTCTAATATGAATAAGCAGTTCATGTAAATTAAATGATTTCAGTGTGTTAGTTATGTATAAAGTCACTTATTTTTCATTTAAAAGCATTACATTTTGTTGAATTTTCATGTTTTTGTAGTGAAAATTTTCAATTTTGTAGTTATTTTGTGGAATAAACTATTTTTTGATAGTATTTGTCTAAAGTTTATTACCAGTAGTCTTTTTATGAATAGAAAACTAATAATGGATGAATATTACACTGATCTTCAGTATGTGTCCCCTGTGCATCTTTAAAATAACTCAATTTTGAGTAGACAATTCTAGAAATTAGAATTATTGGACATTCTTGAAATTTGGCATGTGGTTTATAAACATGCAACATGTCAGAAAAAAGTTGGTTTTATAATTATATGATAGTTATTTTTGCATTCAGCAACAACTTTTCTAGGTAAAGTTTTATTTTCATGTCAAATTTGTGCAGAAAGGGTGATTTTAAAAACCAATGTCCACAAACATATGATTAAATAAGTTTCAAACCATACACATACACCCATTACTTATCATTTATGTTGAAAAAATTACTGTTATACATATTTCCTTGTCATAAAACCATGCAACATTTATCACCCACCTTACTGGAAATTCACTGAACTTTTGAATTAAAGGCTGAAATATTTTCTGATTGGCATTTCTCAACACTTCCCCAAAGTTATTTCCTTCAAATATGAAGTATTTGCTATAATAAAAAATAGGTGACCACCATAAGAAATAAGTTTGAATTTTCAACCCCTATGTCACACTTTTGCTTCATTATTTTGAAAACCACCCTAATGTATCACGATTTCATCAACTTGTAAGCCCATGAAAGTGGGCGCAGCGATGATACTAATACTCGCCTTTTTGAAACTGCAATCTATCAGACTGTAGCAAGTCGTCGGATAACAGATTTGACCAACTTAAAAAATTAAATTGTTTCAAGACAGATTCTGCTCCCTTCAGCTAAATTCATTCGAGTCGCACCATGAGAAAAACAACATAGTGCATTTGTGACCAGCATGGACTCAGATCAAAACAGCCTGATGGCCGCAAACCATCAGGTCAGGAATCCTTGCTGTTCGCTAACGGTTTCAACTCCCTAGTTGCAGTAGGCTTTGAAAGCTAACACATGGATTCTGACCATAACTGCCAATGCACAGGCTGGTCCTGGATCCATGCTGGTTGCAAAACGCACTATGCTGTTTTCTCATGGTTGCGTCTCAATATGAGCTGCGCCATGAGAAAACCCACATAGTGGGTTTGCGATCAACTCCCTGCAATGGATCCAGACCAACCAGCGCATCTGCGCAGATCTGGTCAAATCCATGCTGTTAGCTTTTCAAAGCCTACTGGAATTATAGAAACTGTTAGCGAACAGCATGGATCCTGACCAGACAGTGCTGAATGCGCAGGCTGGTCTGGATCATACAGGTCGCAAATCCACTTATGAATTTAATTTATTTCTGTATTTTCGTCACAAATAATCAAAACTATTGTTAAAGACTGAATCAGAGTGTATGTAAACAATGACGGGGCAGTGAAAAAGGATTAATTTTGTAACAAAAGCTGAAATATTTAAAAAAAAAATGCAAAAAAAATGTCTTATGGTTGTATATTTAACATTCCTCAGTTTGTCGCTTTCTTTTTATATTTTTAAACATTGAATAGGCAAAGCTACCATCAACACTTTTGAGCGTTTCTTTGAATTGGGCATTTGTCATCATTGAGTTTCAGTCACACCATTTTGTATTGATTCAAGATCAATGTGATTGTCACAGATGCGATCCACTGTTCTACCAGTAGAGGTACAGTGTTTTTTTTTCTAGCTAATTTGGGGCCGAAATAGGGCCCCAATCCCAATTAAAAATCGTAGTTTATATGCTCCTCAATTTTCAAGCTAAAAGTCCCAAAGTAAATAAAATTTTCTTTTTTTTTCAACTTTTTCAAAAAAAGACTAAAACTGTAAACATTTGAAACACAGACAGTTTGCTAAATCAATGCATACTGATAAATTATGGTCATTTTTCTCTCTTAAATATGACATTTTAACAGAGTTTTAACAAATCCCAAATTAAGCATTTTCCGACGCATTTTTCCCAATTGTAAAGGCCCTGGCCCCATTCCCAAATTGGTGAGAAAAAACACTGAGGTAATAGTGGTGTCATCAGCAAACATGTCGGATGTAGAATTTCATAAGCGTAAAGGCATATCATTAATTTAGATGATAAAAAGAAGAGGTCCTAACACTGAGCCCTGAGGCACACCAGATGTAATATGTTGAAAACTGGAATAATTTCCAGAAACACAAACTTGCTGTGAGCGATTTTTTAGGTAGGATTTGAACCATATAATAGAATTGTCATCAATATAATTATTACATCTCTAATTTTTTAGTTAGTAAATTGTGGTTAATTAGATCAAAGGCCTTGGTAAGATTCAGAAAGATTGTTCCAACAAGATTACCTTCATTTATTGTCTTTTAGTTGTCAGTGATTGCAGTGAGAGCAGTTTCACATGAATAATTAGGGCGGAAACCTGACTGATTAGGGTGGAGAAGAGAACTACTCTTTAAAAATGGTTTTAAATCTTCTTCTCTTCTTCTCATTCGCGTCTACACTGTCAGACCAGTAACCTCGATAAACTTGAGGTTGCTGCAGATCCACCATGCCTCCATACAGTATCTGGCGGATTGGAGGTAATCTATCGGCCAAGTGGCAGCTCGCTCCTGGTCATTGCCTTTACATCTCTGAAGTATATGCTCCCCATCTGTTCTTAATACCACCACAAGGACAACGTTTGGCGATGATGCCAGACTGTATTTCTAGAACATGTGAGCATTGAGCTTGTTGTGCCCTGAGCGAAGCCTGACCAGCACACATGATCAGACCGATCAAGGAGAAGAAATGCATCTTACTCCATCCTTGGTCTCGTTAGTTGTCTTGATGATAGTGACATTCTTGTAACTCACAGTTTTGTTGGGTGTTCTGACGGGGCTCCTAAGCTTAGCAAGTTTGCTGTCTCTCATTGCCTGCCAATCCACATGGGATGGAATCCACTTGAAGTGCTACTTTTCAGGTTATACTCAGGCACTGCATTCTCCTGGCTAGCAGCGGAGCTTTATTGTTAATCAAGAGCTTCCGTGACGACAGTGCTCGTGAGAAAGACAGACTGAGGAGCATTCTTCTGCCCGATCTTCAACCATTGAGCCCGACGTTACATGACTGAAATTACTGTTGAAAAACGGCGTTAAAACCCAAAACAAACAAACATCACCATTTGAGGTACGAACTTCATGAGTGCTATCATCTCCTGCCTGTAATGCAGCAGAGTTTTCCATTCCTGTGGCTGCATCTAGTGTTTTCCTCTTACGATGCCCATGGATATTTGAATGAAACTCCTGCTCCTTCACATCTTTGACAGCGCATGTGGCTGATCAATGCTGTATAGACAAGAGTCCATGATTCTGTGAGGAAAGTCTACATTGATCATAGCAAGTGTGAGTCTCTTCCGAAACCTTGTATCCTCCTGCTTCCCACGGTCAAGACGAGAACAGCACAGTCCTTACGTCACTGAGGACAGATTCATTCGCTAGTGGGTTTTATTATGTCTTCACTACCTAGGGGAGTTGTTGGTTATGTTCAGCTCAGTTTTGAACTCTCGGTTGAGTTTCTTTTGCCTTTGAACGAAGCTGCTACGTTCTTAAGTAAGCCGATTTTGGTGAAGCCATCTAGCTAGGCTTTCATGGGAGGTCTTGAAAAGACCTGACTTCTCTCTTGATGCAGACCTTTGCATGTCTCCTGTCTTGTAACGCTGTGTGCCTGTTAGCTTCTCCATGAGGGAGATTTGGTGAGACTTTTGTAGGCACCTGTCATGATCCGCAAAGCTTGGTTCTGAACCATGTCAAAAAGCCTGTTGGTTATTTTTGCAGTAGATGACCAGGCAGTTTGAGCTATACTCTAAATGGGGTCTCACTGTTCTCCTTGATGTACTGTCTTGAGAATTTGCCTCATTGGTGCACCACAATGTTGTTCCAGCAATTTTCCGCATCATGGAAAAGCTTTCTAACGAGCCATCCCTTCTGCTTGTCTAATGTTGGGCTTCCATACTAGCCGTTTGGTCAAAGGGTTCACTCCAAGTATTTTGCCTTGTCTGCTTCAGTCACGAAGTATTTCCCAACTTGATTTACCCGCCCTCCGTGCTTTGACAACAGGGATAAATAGTGTAGTGGACGATATTCTCTGGTAATGATCGATACAACACCAATCTCAGCCCAATCTGAAAGCTTGTTGATGGCTTCTTTTCTTGCATCCTGTACGTGGGCTCGTATTGGCATGTTCATCCTTACACCATAACACCAGGTCCATCAGCGTAGAGTGCAACTTATCTCCTTTTCGGTAGTTCAGACACCTAGATCATTGATGAAAAGCAGAAAGTTGATAGGGGATATGACTCTGTGCCTTGTGGACACCATATGCAACAGGAACTTTCTACGCTGGCATGTTCTAAACTGACTTGTCCTCCTGTTTGTAGAGTAAACTTAATCCACCTCACATGTGACCTCCCTACTCCACTCCTCATCAGGTTTGACGAGGAGTCCGTCATCCATACTTTGTCAAAAACTCTCTCTGCAGATCAATCCATGCAGTAAGTATCAACAACTTTCTGCTCTTGGGAAGGCGTTCCTCTAACCTCTTGCGATAGATAAGTGTCTGGTCCTGAGTGGAGCGAATTGTCCTGAACCAACTAGTTGCATTGCAAAATAGGTTTTATCTCACAATAGTACCACTTCAGGCCGTGCATACACAATCCACTCCATGGTCTTTTCCAACACAGCTGGTTAGGCTGATTGGGGCGATTAGCTTGCAGCCTTTTTTTGGATCTTCCATTTCTTGTGGAAGGGGATCATGACTGCCTCCTTTCCATAGCCGTGAAGCAGTCCGGGTGCTTTGTGCTGAGTTGTAAATTTCAGGAGTTTTGCAAATTGCATGCAGTGTCCTAGATGGGTCAGCATTTCATTTGTGACTCATCAGGTCCAGAGACTTCTTTGTCTTCAACTGCCTAAGAGCTGTCTGTAACTCAAGCAGTTTTAGGACTTCTGCTTCATGCATTCTGTGTCACTTGGCTTGTCTGCCTTTCCCTTTTTAGCTCACCCCCTTCACAACAGTGACAAGTGAGCTTTTGGTGATCGCGCAGTGTCAGTCGTTTGTGGGTCCCGTCCGTTAGTCTGCTGTAAAACTTTTGCTTGTGACCTCTCTAGAGGTCACATTTTTTATGGATCTTTTAAAAAATGGAAAATGGTCAGAATGTTTACCTTGAATGATAACTAGGTCAAGTTCGAAACTGGGTGACGTGCAGTCAAAAACTAGGTCCGTAGGTCCGAAAAAATAGAAAAACCTTGTGACCTCTCTAGAGGCCAAATTTTACACAAGATCTGCATAAAAATTGGTCAGAATGTTCACAGCTTGATGATACCTAGTCAAGTTTGAAACTGGTCCGTGCCCTCAAAACCTAGTCATAGGTCAAATAATCGAAAAAACCTTGTGACCTCTCTAGAGCCATACTTTTCATGGGATCTGTATGAAAGTTTGGTCTAATGTTAATCTTGCGATGAATAATCTAGGACCAAGTTCAAAAGTGGTCACGTATTTCCTTCAAAAACTAGGTCAGTAGATCAAATATAAAAAAACCCTTGTGACCTCTCTAGAGTCCATATTTTTCCAAATGAGATCTGTATGAAAATTTGTCCTGAATGTTTATCTTGATGATATCTAGGTCAAGTTCGAAACTATGTCACCTGTGGTCAAAAACTAGGTCAGTAGTCTAAAAATAGAAAAACCTTGTACCTCTTACTAGAGTCCATACTAAGAATGGATCTCATGAAAATTGGTCCGAATGTTCACCTTAAGATATCTAGTCAAGTTTGAAACTGGGTCATGTGCCATCAGTAACTAGGTCCAGTAGGTCAAATACTAAAAAACCTTGTGACCTCTCTAGAGGCCCGATTTTTCATGGGATCTGTATGAAAGTTTTGGTCGTGAATGTTCATACTTGAAGATATCTATGTCAAGTTTCGAACTTGGGTCAACTGGGTCAAAAACTAGGTCAGTATGTCTAAAAAAAGAAAAACCTTGTGACCACTATAGAGGCCATACTTTTTAATGGATACTTCATGAAAATTGGTCAGAATGTTCACCATGATGATACTAGGTCCAAGTGAAACAGGGTCCACGTGTCTTCAATAACTAGGTCCAATAGGTCAAATAAATTAAAAAACCGTGTGACCTCTCAAGAGGCGCAATTTTTCATGGATCTTATGAAAGTGGTCTGAAGAGATCATCTTGATGAATCAAGTCAAGTCGAAACTGGGTCAAAACTGCGATTAAAAACTAGGTCAGTTAGTTCTAAAAATAGAAAAACATTGTGACCTCACCTCTAGAGGCTATACTTTTGAATGGAATCTTATGAAATAGGTCAGAATGTTCCCACCTTGATGATATCTGTGTCAGATTTGAAACTGGTCACGTGCCGTCAATAACTAGGTCAGTAGGTTAAATATATAATACAAAACCTTATGGAACTCTCTTAGGCCATATTTTTTCAATGTGGCTTTTACTGAAAAATGGTCAGAATTTTAAATCTTGAAGATATCTGTTCAGGGTCAAAACAAGGGTCACATGAGCGCAAAAACTAGGACAACTATGTCAAATAATATAAAAAACATGCATACTCATTCAAAACTGGGTCATGTGGGGACATGTGAGCGATTCAATTGACCCTCATGGTCCCCTAATGTTTTTCCTTCGGGCTTCCCTTAAGCCCGTTCCCTGATGATGGGATGTGGAAACATCCTTTGTAGTTAGAGGCAAAAGTGTTTGCCGCTTGTTTACCCCGTCAACAGTTCTACCCATTCCTCTACCAGAGTACTGAGCCTCTCATCCTGTTTCTTATCATCAATTCAACGCCGCTCCGTTAGCTCAGTAGGTAAGAGCGTATGTCTATGGACCGCGGTTTCGCGAGTCGATCCTCGGGACGAGTCGTATGTACACACGTGACATTTTGATAAACGACATTGTTCTGAAAATCTTAGTCCCTCCACCTCTGATAATTCAGTGGGGGAAGTTGGCAGTTACTTGCGGAAACAGGTTTGTACTGTACAGAAACCAGGAAACACGTTAGGTTAACTGCACTGCCCGCCGTTACATGAACTTAAAAACTGTTTAAAAACGGCGTTAAACCAAAACAAACAAACAAAAAATCATCATTCAACTGTCTTGTCAGTCTCCACAGCTTTTGGCCATCTCGCTCTATAGTTAAGCGAGGCTGTTTATGTTTCTCCAGCTCTCCTCTTTGCTTTCCTGTTCGCACGCCTGAAGGAATTTGGCCATGGCACGCTGTAGAGAGAGGTTACATTCTTGTGAGGGCTTGTTTTCTGCTTCTTTCCTGCTTCTATGATAACTTGGCCTGTAGATTCTCCAACTCATCACTCCAGTAGGGCTTATAGTCCTTTTTTTGCTCCCCTTGAATGAGCAGTAAGCAGCCTTTAGTATACTGCATTGAAGTTTTTGACAACCCTGTTGATGTCTCTACCTTCCAACACTCTATGTCTTTACATAGCCATCACCTCGGACTTCGGTTGAGGCTACAGACCCGGCACTGAACCCCCTTGGAGGGAACCTCAGAGATTCAGCAACCACTGATTTAAATACCGGATGCTGGTATTCATATAGCGATATTGCATGTGCTGTGGTTCGTTAAGAGAGTGCCAATGAGCCCCAGCACCTCTGTCTTCACAACTCTCTAGGTTTTCTACGGGGTTGCCTCACCCTTAGTTCCAAGTTCATACCCTGCCTGGGAACACGGCTGTTTGTTCCAATAGCTGGGGGTCAATTCTTAGGCATCAGGCGTGGTCCACACACCGTGGTCTGGCAAGCCACAGTCTGGGGGCAGACCCCACCGCGTCCCCTGCAGTTCATGTCTGATGGCCGCAAGATGGCTCAGTTTTACCATTGGTGGCCCGGCCAACTTGGAGGCACTGTCAGAAAGGCTTGTCTGCTCAGAGAGCAATGTACTGGCAGGGAAGACTTACGCATTCGGCTCCTAGTTCACCAAAGGCTAGCCAGCAGTGGAAGCTGAAAGCGTAAGGTGACAAAGCACACAAAACACACACACACCCACAACTTAGACGCATGCAACAGACCCAATGACACACATGAATTTAAATGATTGCTGACAAGTTTTTTCCTAGCACTTTTGACAGAATTGGTAATATTGAGATGGGTCTATAGTAACTTTTTTCAGATTTTGACTCTTTTTTGTGAATGGGTATAACCTTTGCTTTTTTTAAGCTTGAAGGAAAAATGCCATTTGATATACTTAAAGTACTAAGATTAAATTTTTTTTCCAGAGGTTTAGATATTATTTTGGCACTTAATTTTAGAAATTTTGGTCCAATACCAGAATAGAACAGAACAGAAGTTTTATTTTGACTTAAGCATACATGTCAACAGACGATTTGTTTGTGTGCAATGGTAGGTCATTGATATATATTATAAACAGTATCGGACCTAGAACAGAGCCTTGAGGAACACCTGCAGAAATTTGCTTGGCAGAAGAAAGCTGCCCAGATACACATACTTGTTGGGAGCGGTTTTGTAGGTATGAAATAGCCATTTTACAGCAGATTCACTAAACTTGTACAGTTTAATTTTCTATCAATAGTGCATGATTCACTAGATCAATGCATTGGCAGATCTAGAAAGATAGTTCCAACATAGATTTATTATTTATAGCTTGAATCCACTCAACAATATATTTGTAAAGAGCAGTTTCACATGAATGGTTTGAACAAGAATCCTGATTGTGTGAATGTTAAAGTTTAATTGCCTAAGAAGTTTTTTATAATGATTAGGGGACTGGGACATGTCCTTTCTATGATTTTTAGAAAATATTGGTAGGATTGATATTGGTCTTATTGCATTTGTCTGTTTTTGAAAAAAATTTTAAAGATTGGAGTTACTTTTGCTGTCTTAAATGTTTCTGGAATGTTTCTATGATTTTAGATAGATAAGGTAGGATAGATTATAGGTCTGTTGTTGCATTTGTCTATTTTTGAATTTTTTAAGAATGGAGTTACATTTTGCCTGTCTTATGTTTTCAGGGAATTTTTCTATGATTTTAGATAATAATTGGTAGGATTGATAAAGGACTGTTGTTGCTTTTGTCTGCTTTTGGAAATTTTTTTAAAGATTGGAGGATTACTTTTGCTGTCTAAATGTACTGGAAATTTACACACATCTTTATCACTGAGATTTATTAACCTTTGTGATTGGACTGCAGATTGTTATATAACATACTTTCAAACTACTTTGAGCTTAATGTCAACAAGACCTGTTGCCTTGATTCATCTAATATCTTAGTTTCTTTTAAATAAATTCTCAGATACTGGCGTAACTTTAAAATGAAACATTTTCAATTCACTGTCAACAAAATGTTTGAATGCGTTTTGCACACTTGTTCTTACGACATCTTTTGCTATAATCTCACTACTTGTACTACTGACATGAACTTTTACAGTAACAGCCATAAAGGGAGGTAATCAAAAATAATAGGTTCAATAAAATTTCCTTCTGTATTCATCAGTATTCAAACCTTTGACAAATAGAGAAAAGAATTATCATAAATAGGATTTAACAAGAACTCAATATATTTTATGTCCATTACTGAAAATGTGGCAGCCACATTTTAAACAAAGGCATTATGGGCCTTTAAATAGAATATACGAAAAGTGAAAAATGTCACAAATATTGCTTAAATTGGAGTGACTACCTTAAATTTTGTTGAGATTACATTCCATGGATGAACAGAACCGCATATCTATTAAAAATTTGTCCCCATGAATATTACTGATTTCACAGTAACTGAATTCTGTTGAAATGTCTTCAAATCCTCATCAAACAAAAGCAAATAAAACAATGTTTTATTAATACAGATTTGTCCCAGACTGGTTCCGGAAAGCTTACAAATGCTGAGGTAAGAAAGAAAAGAAATGGCATGTTTGAAGAAGAGAAGTCTCGACAGATGAAATTCATATAACAGTATTGAAAAAGTGACGTAACGAACAATGGTCCTCCTGAACTGAAGAAGAAAACATAACTTGTTGATGAATAAAGCCATAAAATCAACTCCCATACAACTGTGGCAAATGCGTAAGATCATGTACCAAACTAATTAGTCATTGTGCAGATATGTTCAACTAGGTTTCATTTATGTTAATCATTACAATATTGGTTGGACTTTGACATGATTTTTGTTTTAGATGAGTGCTATTTCATTTTGGTAATATTTATGAATTTGGAACCATTAATCTTTTGGGCTAATATTTGTCAAATTAGACATATATCTTATTTTATTAATAGAGGCTTTTAACAATCGGCTATGTATGTAAAGTTCAATGAAAAGAGTGATACAGATCTGGATATTAAACAATTCTTATGATATTACAATATACTAACCTCAAGTACACTTTTTCTGTTGTAGAAATAAACGAGTTTCTGATGAAACGTTCCATAGTTGCTTTAGTGGATGGTGAACCATGGGACATGCACCGCCCGTTAGTTAACGATTGTGAGTTGGAGTTGAAACACATGCTTGACGAGGATCCTTCTCTCCCAAATCAGGTGTGTAGTTGAAAAAAAAAAATGAAATTAGGTGCTGCCTCTAAGACTTAAGAACTCTGTTATATAGAGCCATTTTAGTTTATGTGTTTACCGAAGTACTCCTTGCATTTCTCTTCATAGAAAAGGGATATTTTCAAACCTTCCATTGAAAGGGGTTATTGAATAGGGGAAATATGGGTAAAGTCACAAACTGGTGCACATCGTTGTAGAAAAGATTCACTGGAACTGAGGATGTATTTGATTTCTTCTTGACATATACACATACCTTAAGTTGAAAAAAAGATATCAGAAAAGATCAGGTTTTTCCTGTATAGTTGTTTTTGTACACTTTTGTTTTGAATGGACTTAAAATGATAATTGTAATCTTTTTTGCCCCCGAAGGGAGGCAAGATTAGTTTTTTCAACTGTCCCGTTCCCTGTTAGTTCGTACGATCACCAATGTTAACTTTTTAGCATGAAGGCACTTAACTCTCCTAACCGCTGCACAACCCAGGACCTCACACTTCACATGCTGCTAGTAAGCTTATTGAGAACACGACCCCCAACCTGACTTGGGGTCCACCAGTCATAGGGTCAAGTTACAAGGTCAAAGGTCAAGGCTCCGCAGGGGAATTTGTCACCATTAGTGACAGCTCTTGTTCTTGTTTCTAATGCTTTATAAATGTTTTGCAATGCAGGCGATATATGAAGAGATTGTGGGGAAAATTGTATATGTGTGTGCATGTGGATATTTATCTGTTCATTTATATATAGTGACTAGGGTGTAAATCCCTTTTTAGGATCTCTGACAAAAAATTACAACAAATGACGGAATAATTTAACATTTAAACTACACATTTAACCCTTATCCCTGCTTAATTTTCTATAATGAACTTGTCCATCTTTAAATTTTGACAGTGCCATTAACTGTTAAAAGGGGCGTTTACCAAAAAAAGACACTGACTGAATGGCGAACAGTGCAGATCTTGATCAACCAGCATTGATGGTGCAGGCCAGATTGCATGTATCTACATGGTCGCAAAAGGCTGAATCAATCGTGTCTAGCATGATAAGGATTAATGATGATGTACAATGTGTATAACATTGTACTGCCACTTTAACAAGTAAGTGTCTGTGGAAATACCAGAAATATAAATTAGTTTGGAATTTTGGCAGTTGTGGTTTACATGTCGTCTCAGCTAATCTCTCTAAACTCTTTTCACAGGTATTTTGGAGAACGGGATCATTTGTATTAGGATACATTATAGACACGGCATTCAAAGATGACATTTATGTAGAGCTTTGTGATTACCCAAGAACAAAAGGTACTTTGATATTATTGATACTCCCGGGGAACTAATTTTTGTGGATGTTGTGTTAGAGTGGATCCATGAAATTTAATCCAAACAAACATGTACATTTCCATTTGTTTATGTTCAAAAATTAAAATCCACAATTCCTTGTGTCTTCAAACACAGGTAAATAAATATTAGCTGGGTGTAATTGTACCCCCGACACCAGAGGGTGTAAGGGGGTAATAGCTGGTTTCAGGTGTCTGTCGTCATCCGTCGTGTCTGTCCGTCTGTCCGAGTCCGTAGACACAATCTTGTGTGCACCATCACCTCCTCATCCCCTAAACAGAATTACATGAAACTTCAACACAATATCATAACAAACAGTAAGTTTGTGCATGGGCAAGTTAGGTTCTTTCAGAAAAAAAACTATCAGATTATGGGACTTATGTTTTTGTTACTATAACTATATACATAGACACAATCTTTGTGCTGCACCATCTCTCCTCATCCACTAGACAACAATTTTAATGAAACTTCACACAAATTGATCAGTAACAACAGTAAGTTGTGCATGTGCATGTTAGGTTCTTCAGTAAAAAAATTTGCAGAGATAACGGGACTATTTGTTTTTATTTTACCTAAACTATAAAAACAACAATCTTTGCGCACCATCTCACCTCATCCCCTTGACACAATTAACTGAAACATCACACAAGTGAATCAGAAACAACAGTAGTTGTGCATGGGGCATGTTCGTGGTTTCTATCAACGACAAAAATTGCAGAGTTCTGGGACTTAGTTCTTGTTAACATACTAAGTTCATACAGTCAGCATATGCAGTCTTGTGGTGCGCCTAATCTTCCGAACCCTGCACACAATTTAATGAAACCCTGCACGACCACACGTAATCAGTGCAACCCTAGTTGTGCATGGTGCAAGTAGATGTATTTTAGATAAATAATTCTGCATAGTTATTGACTTTGTTTTTTGTTACAAACTGATACTTACAGACAATATAGCTTACAGTCAACATTATTAAAGCAATCTTGTGTGCGTCAAATTGCATTACTGTGTCAGTGCATGTGGTGGGGTACATTCCATCACCTTTAGTGATAGCACAAGTTTTAATGGGGGAGGGGACCTTTAGGGTTTGTCATAGCCTCACATGGACAGGCTGGATCAAACCATGATGCGGTTGTGTTTGGTTGCATTATATATGCTTCTGTTTGATAGGATACTTTCCTTGAAGATTGTGTTCAGCATCTTTCAATTTGATTTAAGGAAAATTTTTGTGAACTTTACACATTTGAACAAGTTGTCATTTTTCAGTTGAACATGGCTGTTTCATGTATGATGTAGATTTGAAGATACCAGATTGGAACCCATCAAAGGTAAAATCTGAAATGTTTGACAGTCAGTTTTTGTTGGTTGCTTCATAGATTAATTATTGAAGATATGGAGCAGTGCTCTACTTGATCAGTTGGCAGCTGAACCCAGAGAAAGTAGGACTCATTACTAGAACAACACTCTATGTTTTCCTTAAAGGTTCATACCCCACTGAGTCTAGCAGTGAAGAAAGTTCCAACTCGAGCACCAGGGCCCCATATTCAACAATGTTTGACTCTGCAGCAGAGACATTATACTCCAAAAGTTTCAGCAAAATAAGTAACATATAAAGAAAATTTAAGGTCTAGAAAATTTGCAGTGGTAGGGAAAGAGGTAAGTTTCTGACCAAAATGGCTGAAGAAGAACAGTTCAAAGAAATGTGATATCTCTTTAATTGACCCTAGCATTTTGAAACTTAGTTTTGATCAATTAAATATTGAAACTACAGTTAGGCTAAAAGAAATGTGGAGCTTTGACATATTAAGACATTTTTTTGTGACTATACAAGCTTTAGTCTTTTACCCTGCAGTTGGTCAGCAGATACTGTATCGCTAGTATATTTCCACAAGTTGTAAAATTTAATAGACAGAATATTCAGTAATTATGTGTTATCTACGGTATGTATTATTGTGTAAAAAAGAGGATATATTGTCCAGTTAGAAATATTTTACAGTTTTAGCATGCATAATAATTCTGAAATCAAAATTTTATGAAATATCTAGGTAATCATGTTACATTTGCATCAAAAAGGGTACTTCATACAATTTTAAAGTCAACACACTTCTATATGTGAAGGAAACATAGCAGTGCAATAGTAAGGCTTCAGAAGCAAATCCAGATGTCACTGGTTAGAATACCAGGGGTGACACCTTGAATGCAGTCTCTACATTTCCCTACCAAGGCCAGAGTACTTAACAGAAATCCAGAAAATAAGTTATCATACTTAGCATTAGGTGAAAATAATTCTGCAGTTCATTTATCATAAATATGTTTAAATTAATACCAGAACATTTCTTTTTCTAGATGGAGCTAAACTGCTTAAGTAGGGTAGGAGGAAGTTTATGGACAAAAGGTCTGGACTTTGAACCTTTAGATGTTAATGGTGATTTAGCGTTAAAAATGTTTGAGGACAATAGACACAAGACGAAATTATTGAAACAGCTGTTACAGTATTCTGCCAAGGATTCCATAAGCTTGTATCGTATTGGTGATTACGTGGATTTCAGCAAGGGACCGCTGATAAATAATACTGCACAGATACATAGATTCTGCGTTACAGCTGTAAGTTTCTACTTCTTTTGGTAAAACAGTTACTATTTGATCCACCTTATCCGTAATAAGGTTTCTCATGAATTGCTGCTTTACTTCGCTAGATCGAGATATACACTATACATCATTGGTAGTCGAGATTTGTTTTGTCATCTGAACTTATATAGATGATCTTGGCTCCTGTGTCAATATTTATACTAAAGCATCTTTTCCTCTTAAACTAGTGTTCAAAATTACACTGAACTTGGTCAGTTCCATCCTGGCATAGACCTTGAATGCTTCATCTTGGTCCCTTTAAGAGGCAATTAGGCTAAAAAATAGTAATAAAAAAAAACATTAAACAACTTCTCATGAAAATTGATGGAACTGCACCAGACTGTGTCAGTAGCATACTTTTAAGGTCTTTATTTCGAGGTACTATCGGCCCATTTGGGGGAAAGCAGAGCTTAAAGTAGAAGCCATGGATCTTTACCAAACTTGGTCTATAGCATATGTGCATGAACTTCTTTGAACTTCAAACAGACAGTTCAGTTTGGCCCCATTTAGGGGATGCCAGAGGTAAAAATGTAAAAATCTTTAAAGAACCATTTCATTGATTTTCACCAAACTAAGTCTGTAGCACAGATGGTCCTAGGCTACTTGGTCACTTTATAGGAATGCCAGGTCTGAAAATAAGAAAAGCTTTAAATGCCCACTTCTCATTGACCACTTGACAGATCTTCACCAAGCTTGGTCTGTAGCTTCCATCTGTAGACCTTACTTATGTTTTTCAAATGGCTTCTTTAAAGGGCCACCAGATACAGAAATAGATTTTTTTTTAGCTCACCTGTCACAAAGCGACAAGGTGAGCCTTTATGTGACCCGCGCGGTGTCACCGTCGTCCGTCATTCCGTCCGGTGCGTGCGTCCGTAAACATTTGCTTGTGACCACTCTAGAGGTCACATTTTTTATCATGAGATCTTTTTTTATGAAATTTTGTCATAATGTTCATCTTGATGATAGCTAGGTCAAGTTTAGAAACTGGGGGTCACGAGCCGGCAAAAACTAGGTCATTAGGTCTAATAAATAGAAAAACCTTGTGACCTATCTAGAGGCCATAGCTTTTACAAGAACATCAAAGAAAAAGTGGTCAGAATGTTTCACCTTGATGTTATCTAGGTCCGAGTCCGAAACTGGTCACGTGCCTTCAAAAACTAGGTCAGTAGGACTAAAAAATAAAAACTCGTACCTCTCTATAAGGCCATAATATTTCATAAGATCGTCATGAAAATGTGCAGAACGTTCACCTTGAAGATATCCAAGGTCAGGTCAAAACGGGTCCACGTTCCATCAAAAACTAGGTCAGTAGGTCAACTAAAAGTAAAACCTTTTGACCTCTCTTAAGGCCATATTTTTCATGGAATCTGTATGAAAAGTTTTAGGTCCTGAATGTACATCTTGAGATATCTAGGTCCAAGTTTTCGCGGAAACTGGTCACGTGCGTCAAAAACTAAGGTCTGTAAGTCCTAAAAATATAAAAACCTTGTGACCTCTCTAGAGGCCATATATTTCATGAGATCTACATGAAAATTGGTCAGAAAAGTACACCTTGAGATATGCTATGGCAAGTTTGAAAGTGTTCATGTGCCATCACCACAACTAGGTCAGCTATGGCAAATATAGAAAAAACCTTGTGGACCACTCTTGAGGCCAAATATTTTCAAGGGATCAGTATGTAAATTTGTTCTGAATGTTCATCTATGATGATATCTGCGGTCAAGTATCGAAACAAGGACAAGTGCGGTCAAAAACTAGGTCAGTAGGTCTAAAAAAAAAAAAACCTTGTGACCACTCTGAGAGGCCCATATTTTTAAGGGAACTTTAAGAAAGTTGGTCTGAATGTTTCATATCTTGATGATATCTAGGTCAAATTTGAAACTTGGTCACATGCCTATAACAAACTAGGTCAGTAGGTCCCCAATAATAAAAAATCCCTTGTGACATCTCTAAAGAGGCCATACTTTTCATGGAACTGATGAAATTTGGTCTGAATGTTTCATCTTGAAGATATCTAGGCAAGTTTTGAAACTGGGTCAAACTGCGGCAAAAACTAGTCAGTAGGTCTAAAATTATTAAATTCTTTTGACTTCTCGTAGAGGGCCATAATTTTGTCCAACAAATGTATCTTCATGAAAATTGATCTGATGTTCACCTTAAGATATCTAGGTGAGTATCGAAACTGTGTCCCGTGGCGGTCAAAAACTAGGCCAGTAGGTAATAAAAAATAGAAAAACCTTGTGACCTCTTCTCTGGGCCATATTTATTTCATGATAGCTTCAATGAAAATTAGTGCGAATATTCACCTTGATGATAATCTAGGTAAAGTTCAAAACAGGATTCACGTACCTTCGAAACTAGGGATAATAGGTCAAATAATAGAAAAACCTTGTGAACCACTCTAGAGACCATATTATTTCAATGGATATTCATGAAAAATTGGTCAGAATTTTTATCTTGATAATATTTAGGTTCAAGTTCAAAACTGGGTCCACAAGAGCTCAAAAAACTAGGTCACTATGTCAAATAATAAAAAAAACTACGTCCAAATCACAAAACTGGTCATTTGGGAAGAGGTGAGCGATTCAGGACCAACATGGTCCTCTTGTTTAAATAACTTCTTTTAAGGAACATCTAAATTGATCTTCAACAAACTCTGTATTTTGTTCAGATTATTATGCTGCCAGAACTAAACATAAAAAACCCTTTAACAACTTTATATGTTCCACTTGACCCTCTCAAGTTTCCTGTAATGTTTATGCATTTTGGCCACATCACAGCAAAATAGAAAAAAAAAATGAATTAAATACAATAAACTGCTTATTGAATTTTCAACAAAATTAGGTTAAAAGAAAGTCCAAAAGACAAGATCTCCGCCCAATTAGACTAGTACCAATTCGTTTTAATACACGCCAGTTCGAATGAATTGGTAACGCCCGCGGAAAGGTTTGTGGGGCGAGGAATGGCAAAAAAATACACTGGCAACAAGTAAAAGAGTTACTCAGTAGGCAAAACTTTCATTAGACAAAATCAATTTAACGAAAATGAATGCGTTTTGGGGGGAGGTGGGAGGTGGGGGGTGAACCAGGTTAGGGAACAAAACCTTGACATGTTGATTATAAATATAGATGGAAAGTTACCAATAAAAAAAAAAAAATGGGTGGGGGAATGCAATACAGGGTGAGGAGTGAGGTGGGGAACTGTACAACTTTGCATTTGAAGGTTTTGAAAAAAAAAGGAAAGAAAAAAAAAAAAACATTATGTGTGGGGTTAGGAGGGGGAGTGACCAAGGCAAGACAGGGTGCGGTACACAACTCAAAATGTTTAATAAATGTTTCCTGTAAAAAGAATGAAAGAAGTATAAAGGGAAAGGCAATGTATACTTTGATGTTAATTCCAACATGCTGGGATTTTCTTATAATCATATTACAGGCAGTGAAAGAAATCAAAAAATCCCGCTTAAAAAATGAGAAAGTCTGAGCATATTAAATATTGATTTAAAATGGCGGCCATTTTGTTTTCCATGGCAACAAAAACAAAATGCGGATTTATTAAATTTCTAACACAACATTGAACTGTATTTACTTATTTCTGTAAAAAAATTTCTCTATTTTTATTATGCTCCTGAAGGGAAGCATATTAGTTTTCAACGGTCCGTTCGTTAGTTCGTTCGTTTGTCACAACGTTAACTTTTTACATGAAGGCACTTTACTCACGAACCACTGCACCCAGCATGACCTTCAGTCTTTACATGCTGATAGAACTTATTGAGTACATGACCCCTACTGACTTTGGGGTCACCAGGTCAAAGGTCAAGGTGCTGCAGGGGCATTTGTCACCATTAGTGACAGCTCTTGTTTCCCAGCTATAAAGAAAGCAGTTATCATGTTTTACATTTGACACTCAAGAAACATATAAATTAATCTATTTAAAAGGTTATTTGCTAAAAAAAAAGAATTCAGCAGTGTGTAAATGACGTCATATATACACAAAATGGCTGCCTCCATGATCTGCAATGTTCTTAAATTTCAAACTGTCATATCTTTTTCAATAGTAGTCCGATTTTAAAAAACCTTTCAGCATTATGAACGGCTTAAGGATGGCTTAATATGAATTTAACTTATTGTGAGGCTTTCCTTGTCCTTTAATGAAATTCTACCAATTGGTTGGTTTGTTATGTACAAATCTGTGGATTTTTAAACAATTAAAGGGCAATAACTCTAAGGAAAATTGACCAATTAAAAAATAAAAAATGACGGGCATCATCGAAGGATGTTGGTTCATATTTATTTCAAGTTTCATGAAATTCTACCAGCTTGTTACTGAGAAATGGCTGCAGACGTGGATTTTTCATTAAATCAAGGGCATTAGCTCTAAGGGAAATTGACCAATCAGAAAAAAAAATTTGACGAGCATCATCGCAGTATGTTGATTCATGTTTATTTCAAGTTTTATGAAATTCTACCTGCTAGTTACTGAGAAATGGCTGCGGATTCATGCACAGACGGACAACGCCATTTCAATACCCGACTCCCGATTTCATCGGCAGGGGATAATAACTTACTACTTTCTGTAAGCGTCTGAAGTGTCAAAATTTAGAACACACTAAGCCATTCACATAATGTATCTTTGCACATTTATCTGTACTTGTAAATCCTTAATTACAAGTTTTAAATTTGTAGATTTACCTCTAACAAGCAACTTTATTAAATTTAGCAGATTCTAACTATTATTATAATGGATTCACTGCACATACGTTAGATATATGCAGTTATAAAATCTAAACCTTTCTGATGTCAGATAGGTTGTACTTAGGAGCCCTTCAAACAAACTTTAATTTTTAAAATGTTAGAAAATTTTACTCTTAGAAATTCTGTGAATAAAGTTTTTTCCCCTGATAAGTTCATTTGAGAATTTATTTTTAACAAAAAGGCCATGAATGCCCTGTATCACTCATCTAACCAAGTTATGACACCAGATGACCAAATTTCCAAACATAAAGTCGAATATTCTGACAAGATTTTGTGAAGATCAGGTTCGGGAGTGTTAATGTGGCATTTCTGTGATTTTTGCCAAGTGACCTAATTTTTGACAGGAGATGACCCAGCTTCATAATGTTCCTAGATTTTATAAGTCAAATCTTCTGAAAAATGTGGCCGCTTAAGAGTTAATAGATTTTATAAGATTTAACCGTGTGACCCAGTTTTATATTCAAGATGACTCCATTTTACACTTGACCTACCTTTCATAAAAATACCGTAAATGTTGCATGTAGAGTGTTAACAAGGTTGTTCTGATGACAACTAACTTTCTGTTTAATGATCACCTAAACACCCAGCATGCATTGTGATGTGATTATATTTGTTTTTTTCAAGGTTCACCAAGTAGAGAGTGACATGTACGGCAAGGTTTACAGATTCCAGGCTCTAGCATTACCTATAGATCTAAAGGTAAACCAAGTGAAAAGTTTTTGTACGAACTTATTTCTGAAAATTTTATTTCAAGGGATGAAAGTGAACTTGGTGGAAAAGCTTCTTCATTATTTATGCACACCAAGTCTTGTGACATTTTTTGTTTTTTGATTTAAATTTGATCTATTATTTAACAGGTCATTGCCAGTTTATATGTATCAGTACATATCTCTTTCAGGGCCTCCATAGCCAAGTGGTTAAAGTTTTTAACTTTGAATTTTTTGCCCCTCTGACTGCTGTGGCTTCAAAATCTCAATTGAGTTGCAGAATTCTTTATTGTGAGGAAGCCATCCAGCTGGCTTACAGAAGGTTGGTGGTTCTATCCAGGTGCCCGCTCATCCCTGACAATGCTGGGAGGGGCAGCTGGGGTCTTCCTCCATCATCGGAAACTGGAAAGTGACAGAAATTAACATAATTTGTTAAAGATGCTTTTAAGCTGGACTCTTCATTTCCTGTTTCAGATGCATTGGTGGGCTTGGGAGTTTCTGTGTCGCAGAGCAGCAAAACTTGTAAGTTTGCAATTTTGCAGCAGTATTTTCTGTTACAAATTGAATTTTACACACAGGATCCTTGTTATGTCTCCCACCACACAGTGGTGTGGGAGACATACTGATTTACTCCAGTCTGTCTGTGTGTCAGTGTGTGTCTGTCACAAAGCTTGTCCGCACTCTAAGTCGAACATTTCTCATCCAATCTTCACCAAACTTCAACAACATGTGTCTGCCAATAAGTGCTCGGCCAAGTACGATAACTAGAAAAATCGGCCTAGGCACTTTGGAATTATGGCCCTTGAATTACCATAAAATGCTCTGATTTTAGGCACATTCCTGGAGCCAAAAGGACCCCTATACTACTCATGAGTAGTATAGGGGTCCTTTTGGCATGAGTAGTATAGGGGTCCTTTCGGCTCCAGGAATGCGCATGCAGTCTGAGTAGTATAGGAGTCCTTTTGACTTGATGAATGTGCATGCGCTCTAATAGGGCAAGTTCGATAATGAGCCAAATCGGTCCAGGCACTTCGGAATTATGGCCCTTGAATTACCGAAAATCGGCCTTTTTACTCTTGTCCGTGCTCTTAGTCGAATATTTCTCATCCAATCATCACAAAACTTTAACAAAATGTGTTTGACCATAGATCCTCGGCCAGGTTCGATAACTAGCCAAATCGGCCCAGGCACTCTGGAATTATGGCCCTTGAATTACTGAAAATCGGCCTTTTTACTCTTCAAAGGTATATTTGTAGTGAGTAAACAGTATATAAAGACTGACTTGCTATTTAGATGATTAGGCAGTTGTGGGAGACATGCGCTTTTCTCAAAAGCAACTCTAGTTTTGAGTTCTTTTAAATGTCTCTGGAATTTTTTTTGTGCCAAACATGCTATTTATAGGTGTAGAGATATTGATCAGTATTTTACAGAGTTTGTTGAAACCTTACAAAAGTGTTTAGTCATCTTGGTTAACTCAGTAAGAAGAGCACAGTCTAAAGATGGCCAGTCTGACCTGGGTCCGAGGTTATAAAACCCAAGTTTGGAGACAAGTCTAGAAACTCAGGCCACTGATTGTTTCTGAATTCAGAGACAGATAATTAAACCCCAGTTTTATAAACTTTGAACTAGGGCACTGCAAATGTTCTTCGAAGGCATGAATTAATCAAAAGTCATTTGTTCTTTACCTGATTGATGTAAGATACTCCTGGGGAACAAGCGTATACTGGTATGAAATTAAGGAACTAGCAGTTTTAACTGACTGCCATCACAGAACTGAAATACTGTTGGAAAATGTAATTAAACTCTTAAGAAACTAAGAAACAAACAGAGGTATGATTGAATGCTTACAAAAATATTGTTGAATCATAATTCTTGTACGACAACTGCTGATTTTGAATAATAAACAGTAGCCTAGACATTGAATTTTTAGCTCACCTGTCACATAGTGACAAGGTGAGCTTTTGTGATCGCCCGTCATCCGTCTGTCCGTCGTCTTGTGAACACGATAGAGACCACATTTTGCAATCAACTTTAATCAAACTTGCACGCGACTTGTATTGGCAAAATATCTCGGTTCCTTCCGAAAACTGGCTAGATCTCCTCATGGGTTCTAGAGTTATGGCCCCTTAAAGGGCCAAAATTTGCTATTTTTGGCTTGTGAACACGATAGAGACCTGTCGTCTGTTCACAATTTCTTGTGAACACGATAGAGACCACATTTTGCAATCAACTTTAATCAGACTTGCACAAGACTTGTATTGGCATAATATCCCGGTTCCTTTTGAAAACTGGCCAGATCCCATCATGGGTTCCATAGCTATGGTCCCTTAAGGGGCCAAAATTTGCTATTTTTGGCTTGTGAACACAATAGAGATTACATTTTGCAATCAACTTTAATCAGACTTGCACACAACTTCTATTGGCATAATATCTCGATTCTTTTCGAAAACTGGCCAGATCCAGTCATTGGTTCCAGAGTTATGGCCCCTTAAAGGTCCAAAATTTGCTATTTTGGCTTTTGCAGCCATGTAGAGACTTCATTTATGGTTTGATTTGATACAAACTTGCAGAATATCTTCAACAACAATAAATCTTGGATTCCATGATGATGAATCTATCAGATCTAATAATAGATTCGGGAGTTATGGCCCCTAATTGACCCCTAAAAGAGCCAAAATTTGGTGATTTTTACCTTGTGAACACGATAGAAGTGACATTTTATATTTGAATTTAACTACACTTGCACACAACTTAAGTCACAAAAAAAGACCTCGGTTCCTGTCGAAAACCGGCTAGATTCCATCATGGGTTCTAAAGTTACTGCCCCTGAAAGGGGCAAAATTTTCTATTTTGGCCTTTTCAGCCATATAGAGGTTTCATTTATGCTTTGATTTGACACAAACTTGTACAGAATGATTATCTTGATGAACTGTTGGCCTGGATCGAAACTTAGTCATGTCGGGTCAAAAACTAGGTCATCAGGTAAAGTCAAAGGAAAAGCTTGTAAACAGCCTAGAGGCCCAATTTATGACCCTATCTTCATGAAACTTGTTCAGAATGTTTATCTTGATGGTTTCTAGCCCAAGTTTGAAACTGGGTCATATGGGGTCAGAAACTAGGTCACCCAGTCAAGTCAAAGGAAAAGCGCGTTAACACTCTTTGTTCATTTGATGTGCATGAAACTTGGTCTGAATGTTTGTCTGTATGAAATATCTTATGAATTTTTATCTGGGTCATGTGGGGTCAAAAACTAGGTCATCTGGTCAAATCAAAGAATAAGCTTGTTTACACCCTAGGGGGCACATCTTTGATTCTATCTTCATAAATTTTGGTCAGAGGGTTTGTTATCATGAAGTCTTGGACAAGTTCGTATCTGGGTCATGTGGGGTAAAAATTAATTAAGAAAGTTAGCTGCTGTATGTTATTTCTTGAGTGAAAATGTATGATTGAATATTTCAGAACAAGACTCCAATCCAATACATCCATAAAGGTACCACAGAAGAGGACATGAAAGGTGTATCCGAACTTGTAGACAATTTACAGAAGTCAGAAAAAGCTTATTCATGATAAGTGTTTGAGTTGTGAATTTATGGATATCTTGCAGTAGCACCATGTCTGGAATGGAGATATTATGCTCATTTGTAACATCAAGTATACAATATTTGCTGACAAGGAGGAAAGTTTGAATATATTAATAAATAGACTTCAGTGGTGCAGTGAAAGACTAGTTTCACACAATTGACTAATTGATGACGATAGAGGTACTGACATTACCATAAAATAGTGTTTCCCTTGTTATTGCTAAAACTGATGGCTGAATTTAAAGTCTGGAATAATTGCTAGTCTAAGAATATTTATGTTAATGCTTAGAATTTGTATTTTTACAACAAGGAAATATGACAAATGTTCATTTGTATAAAGCAACTAAATACCAATATTTGATAAAAGAAAATTATAGGATATGAAGTTGTGTCTTCTGTACAAAGATCCCACCCTAAAAACTTGGTAGTGCATTCATTCTCAAAAGCTTTTTTTCAGAAACATTTGAAAATTGCCTCCTTTCAAATTTGGAAAGATGAAACAATATTTTAAATACAGTTTTCAAATATGCTAAATGGAAAGAATAAGATTAACTAGAAATACATTCTGCATGCCAAGGGGCAGAATGTCGAGCCCGCCAGCACCTTTGGCCTCTAAGGGTGACCTTGACCTTAGACCTAGAGACCTGGTTCTTGCGCGCGACACTCCGTCTCATAATGGCGAACATTCATGCCAAGTTACATCAAAATACCACAATGCATGAAGAAATGCTCCGGACAAACCAGTTTGACCTTTGACCTCCAACTGTGATAGGAACATGGGGTTTGCGCGTGACACTCCTTCTCATTGAGGTAAACATTCATGCCAAATATACACAAGATTGGACCATGCATGTCAAAGTTATGGTCCAGACAAACTTAAATTTGACCTTTGACCTCCAACTGTGACCTTGACCTTTGAGATAGGAACATGGGGTTTGCACATGACACTCCTTCTCATTGAGGTAAACATTCATGCCAAATATAAACAAGATTGGTCCATGCATGTCAAAGTTATGGTCTGGACAAAATCAGACGGATGTACGCACATACACCGACCCGCCAAAAGTGACGACTATATCGAGCTCAAGCGGGCTCGACAATAAAAATAGCACATTAAAGTTGTTTAAACAGCAGTCTCTGGCAGAAATAGTTGTGAAAATTATTTTTTGAAATACAAGTCTGCACATACAGTATTAAACAGTATTAAACTTTTTACAGCAATCTGAATATCCTACTGGACTTGGTCAGTAGGGAAAGGGTCAAGAATAATCAGCTTTAAAGTAGTTCTGCACATCTGAGAAACAAAGAGTAATGGTGTTACTTAATTTATCTGGTAGCGTAGAATAAAGCCCGGACACGGTATATTGAAATGAAAATTAATTTTATGAATTAATGGCAACCTGTGAGTAAATTTGTTAAAACTGCAACTTAACTATAGAACTATCTTTCTAAAGATAAATTATATTACAGCATTTGACACGTTAAATAATTCCAAATAATGTCTTAAAATTGGCGTGTGGTTGCGGACCTCTATAATCATGGGCAGATACCTGAAAAATATTCTCACAGACCGTACATTTTATTTCCATATGTGACCAATCCTTTATTTATGACTGTGAGAAGATTCATTAATGCTTAGACTAATATTTTGATGAAAAAAACTTCAAAAAACTCCAAATCATAGAAAGAATTGTTATTCATGTCTTTGTTATGATGCATTTGCAATAATGTCCCAGTGCTGAAATTTCATATAGCTATAGGTATCACACAGTAATAAGACACTTTGAAATGTAAACAAACAAAACAATAGCATAAATTTAAGTTAATACATGTAATGTTTATGCTGCATAAAGTAATTCCTCGTTGGCCAAGCGGTATTGGTATCCGTCTTGTACTTTTTCGTTGGGAATTCGATTCCTGGACCCGTAAGAAAGAATTTTGAAAACTGTATTTTTTTTTTTTCCAATACGATTCAACGAAAACAACACAAGTTTGTTAATCTAGTACTTACTTGTTCACTAACATGTATGTAACTGTTAACACGTAATCATGTTTAAATACGCTTCATCTTTAATATGATCTAATTTTTTTGAGGCTTTCGTGAATAAATTAGAACATACATGCCATATCTCCCGCTGGGAGCCTTTTTCTCCTCCCGTAAAAAAAAAATAAATTCAGAAAAAAAGTTCTCTGTCGAAAAATCGTATCTCGAACCCAATGTAGACCTTTAGAAAATACTTGAAAATCAATATAGAGTAGCCCGGAAATACTCTTCAAACATAATTTTGATAGTTGTATATAATCCCTAGCTTGTTTATCGAGAGATACACGTCTGAGGCATTATCTTTCCACCTACTGTCACTATCTGCAAACAATTGACCATTTAATCTCACCCGTAGGCAATTGTAAACAGGTCAACGGAAAGGTCAACTGCTTGTCTGTCATGACAGACTAGAAACATTCTGGAGAAATAATGAAATTTTAAAGTTTAGAACATAAAAGATCTTTTTGGTAAACTTTTGTGAAAGTGGGTAATAAACATTTCGGTGCCCTTAATTTGTTGCATCTTCACCCTGAAATGCAAAGACAATAATTCACTAGTTTCTCAGACATGTTTTAGGCACAAACCCAAAAACAAGAAATGGCATAAATCGACCACCATCGAAGGGATGATAAATGTTTGGTCGTGGCAGTTGATAATTATTAATCAATTACGCCATCACAAAACAATTGTACGTATTTATTTTTATTAGATAATAATAAAAATCTGTATACAAGTACATCTTTCAACAGACAAAACAAGTACTTGATAACAATAGCCATAATAGCAGTGTACCATAAACATAACCATGTTTGACAAATATAGCTTCAAAGTTACTCCAACAAAAAGCATGAATCCCTAGTCTGAGACTACTGTTTGATCCACCAAATCTATAAATTATTTTTTTATAGATTGTATCGCTTTTGCTGTCGCATTGACCACTTTTTGTATTTTGTATTATTGTCATCACAATTTTGCTTAATTCAATTTACCTGCGTATTTTCACATAATTATCATTAACATAAAAAAGGTCACTTTGCTTGGAAAGAACTTCCCAATGTCATTTTAAAAAAGTCTGCCTGATGCTTCTATAATTCTTCAATAAATTTGCTTGAGCAGATACTTCTTGTACAATGTCTAGAACTCTCATAATTTCTCCTGCTTGTAATGTACACATACATATTTTGCAAGATCCGGATATAAACTACACACAATTCTAAAGGTCTCCAAGGTTGTAGAAGGAACTGATATCTACAATAACATTGACTTTAATGCCTTAAACAAATATTCTGGCCAATTTTCATTAAGATTGGACCAAAAATGTGGTCTCTTGAATTTAAATAAGTATTTTCTTAAATATATCCTGGTGACCTAGTTTTTGACCCAAGATCACCCATATTCAAATTTTACCTAGATTTTATCAAGGCAATCATTCTGACCAAATTTCATAAAGATCAATTGAAAAATAACGTCTCTATCTCATACACAAGGTTTTTATTTTATTTGATGTAGTGACCTATTTTTTGACCCTAGATGACCCATATTCAAGCTCGACTTAGATTTCATCAAGGCAATCATTCTGACAAAATTTCATGAAAATCAATTGAAAAATAAAGTCTCTATCGCATACACAAGATTTTTCTATAATTTGACCTAGTGACCTAGTTTTTGACCCTAGATGACCTATATTCAAATTCGACCTTGATTTTGTCAAGGCAATCATTCTGACAAAATTTCATGAAAATCAATTGAAAAATAAAGTCTATCGCATACACAAGATTTTTCTATAATTTGACCTAGTGACCTAGTTTTTGACCCTAGATGACCTATATTCAAATTCGACCTTGATTTTGTCAAGGCAATCATTCTGACCAAATTTCATGAAGATCAATTGAAAAATACAGTCTCTATCGCATACGCAAGATTTTTCTATAATTTGACCTAGTGACCTAGTTTTTGACCTCAGATGACCCATATTCAAACTCGACCTAGATTTTATCAAGGCAATCATTCTGACAAAATTTCATGAAGATCAATTGAAAAATACAGCCTCTATTGCATACACAAGGTTTTTCTTTGATTTGACCTAGTGACTTTGTTTTTGACCCATTTTCGAACTTGGCCTAGATTTCATCAAGGTTATCATCCTGACCAAAATTCATGAAGAACAATTGAAAAATACAGCCTCTATCACATACACAAGCTAAATGTTGACAGACAGACAGACGCCGGACATCGAGCGATCACAAAAACTCACCTGAGCATTGCTCAGGTGAGCTAAAAATTGTGTTAAAGGAGAAATGAAGGAAAAGCAGTGAATCAAATAGAAGTTAATTTTTCTCTATCTAGAAGTTAATTTTTCTTTATCTGTGGAATACTGAAGAGGAAAAAAAGCCACCAATTCCCTGGTGTCTGGCTTGTAAAAGGTTCCCATATTTATATATATACATGTATATATATAAATAGAGAGAGAGAAGCAGAGAATTTACAGGAACCAATCGTCGCCATAATTCATGATTTTAACATGTCCGAAACATTGCAGAATGATATTAATTTCACTTGGGTAATGATTACATTTTACTCAGACTTTATGATAGGCTCCATGTGTAAAATTTCAAACTTTAAACTAAAATCAAAGTATTAAATTCATATATTTTATTTCAATAAAATAAAGATTTGTAATTTGTAGCATCGTATATTCATGTTTCTCAAGTCTGAACACTTATGACAGAAAATAGATATAACAAACTTCTCTTGTAACTTGTCTTAATATATAATAACACAACACTTCAGTCTAAATACGGCACACCAAAATATCCCTGTGTAATATGATGAACCTTATATATCCTCAAAGTACTGAAGTCTGAACACAGCTCCAAGCAACAATATCCCCTTGTCATATATTAAACTTTATATATTCTCATAGTGCTGAAGTCTGAACACCCACTGAACAGTATCAAGCTACATTTCCCCTGGTATTTGTGGAACTTGGTATATATTGTACAGCAGCCTGAACACCTCTGTCACACCATGACTGAGCACTAAGTGTAACTATATTTTCCCCTGGTATTTATGGAACTTGGTATATTCTTTGTACAGCAGTCTGAACACCTCCGTAACACCATGACTGAGCACTACATGTAGCTGTGATATCGCGTGTTTATCACACAAGTCCAACATCTTGTATACAGCAGGTACCAGAGCCCTCTGCAAGACAAGAAAAAAAAAACTGGATTGCATTTCAGCATTAAACTTTGTACATACAGAACACTGCATTTCAGCATTAACATTACTGCTGTCTATGTACAAAGTTAAGTACATTACTGCAACAAAATCTATTTCAAAGAAGTCCAACTGTTCATTTGCTGGTTTGGAAATCAAAACCCTACATCTTAGAATAAAGGAGCTTGAGATAAGCAGCTACCCTATTGCCTACTTCTACAGTGAAATAATTCAATTTTCATGGGCACTAAATTTCATTGTTGAACCAAAAGAGCAATTTCTTTGGAATATAAATTCATGGATTTCAAATTTTGACCATAGATGAGAATTTTACTTGTTTGTTAGGATTAAATTTCATGGATTGATTTTACAGTATATGTATATCCTTTCATTTTTTGAACCAATAAAATAGCAATTACAGCATCAAATTATAACTGTTTTACTCAGGTTTCAACTGTTACTCAAAGAAAGTGATTTTAAACTTTATTTTCAAATGTTTTAAATTAAAGTAATACCGACGTGTCCTCCACTAGTTAGTTTACGATGATGATTATTTACTACAGACACCTTACCTTATGTCACATTGTCATCAGAAATGAAAATCTTCAATTATAGTCGAACTTTGTTAACTTGAACTGGACGGGGCCAGCAGAATTTGTTCGAGTGATCGGTTGTTTGAGTTATCAAATAAAATTCATTATACAGGGATTTTTCCGGGACCTGACAACGAGTTTGAGAGAAGGGTGGTGTAGGAATTATCCGAGTTCGAGTTAACAAAGTTTGACAGTAACAAGTTTCTTATTAAACCTGGATAGTTGATGAAAGACCCCACCTGGAATGAATCAAACAACTTATTTCCAACTAAGCCCAGGGCAGGTGTCCTATTAACTATCCAGCATTTAGTCTGGAGATAGCAGCAGTGTAAGAAAAAACCAGCACTGAACACTACTGTGGACATAGTTGCCATGAGGAATTGAATCAGGGTACTAACACCATGATGAAATCAGCTTACTACTGACTCCATAACTTACTTTGATGGCAGGAAGGAGTGTAACTTTCTGTACAGCTGTAACATAGTCCGATACAACATACATGGCCACCTTGCCAAACTCCACCTTGTGACTGGATATACAAGAAAACAGCCTGGAAAAGATATGTTAGACATGTAACACCTATTTGGTTTGTGTGAGCTGTCTCTATAAGAAATTGCATCACCATATAACTGAGCTTCCTTGAGAACTTCTTTTATTCACTGGAAGTGCAGAATTATTTGCGGGAACATTTTGTTGCATTTTTACGCTCCCTTCATTGGAGGTGACTGGGGCATACTCCTGCATATAGTGTGTTTCCCATGCTTGTTTGTTTGTCAGTGCATGTGCATATTTGTGTTTGCACAAAACTGTGTCCGGCTGATAACTTTTTTGTGCACTGTTGTATTTTGAATAACCACTATAACAAGATGACCTGTTGTGTGTAAAATCCAGTGTCAAGGTCACTTACAGATCAAAGGTTTTGCATTGTTTTTTGTTTATAATGTCTATAATGTTTGTAAGAATGGATGGATATAAAGTACCTTAGAAGTAGCACAAATATTCATAATAACTAGCCTAGCTAAAAGGTCAAAGTAAGTCCTAGAGGCAACAGTTTTTATGCCTATAACTTGTATTTCAAAGAAAGAATAATTATATAACTTGGAACAACCATTCACCATTACTTCATGTGTTGCTTGTAAGACCTAGACCACTAATCTTGTCAAGGTCACACTTGAAGTACATTTTTTCGTGTCTGTATTACATAGATAGATATTCAAATAACTTTGCACAAACATTCAGCATAATAAGATGATGTGTGTTGAATAAGACTTCGACCCCTAGCTCAAAGGTCAACACAAATTGAGGTCAAAAATTTTATGTCTGTTTTCTTGTTTGGTCTGTAACTTAATGTGCATAGAAGGAATTTAAATAACATTTGCCATACATAACAAGAGGATGTAACAGTTAATCATTTTAAAGGTGGTCAATCAAATCTGAGCAACTTTTTATGACATTTTTAGTATATTCTGTTAGAGTTTTAACAATTTCTAAGTTTCTATGTTGATGTTGTTCTCATCTATTTTGGATTTTGCTGTAACCAAAATTTGCCTAGTCGAAAAAAAGGACATAATTTTGTAAAAGTAAAATAGATTTATGGAACCTGTGAAATACAAGTCAGTTTATCACAGTGAATAATTGGGTGAATTTTCAATCCATTCCCACAAGTGGTTACTGAGATAACAGCTTACATACAAAAGGGAAGCCAACACAAGATGAGTCCAATAACTCTACCTATTCTTTGAATAGTCAGCATGAAAATATACATTGTCTGCTACCTATCATGAATTTAGCTTTTTTGAAACATATTCATAATTTTGTTCAAAACATGTCACTGACTATTGCTGATATCACAGAATTTTTAGAAAATGGGCAACTTTTTACAATATTTATGTCACCTAGGAATGTTAAATACTACTGAGTAGCCAATGACCACAAAAATAATTTTCTTTCACAGAATGTATGGTCATTTTGGCTATGGTTGACAGCTATCCCCATATTGTAAATTCAGATTTGTTTAAAAATTCAGTTTAAAACTAAAGGTTTCCCATACCTGTAAATGTTAAAAGTATTTTCAATCTGATATTTTCTTGGATAATGAATAAATTGTAAAATATTGCATGCAGTTTGATAAAAAGTTTTCCCGATGAAAGAAAACTTTGAATTTACTCCATTTAGAGACTTTCAGTTTTTAAGTCATTTTTGGACAAAAGTGTACCTTCTCCTTTGGCAATAACTTTTTATGTAATATTAAACTGACATCTGTAAAGTGCAGAACAGGGTTATATATGCAATAAAAAATTCAGCAACTTTAATTCCAAAATTTTTAGTTAACTTAAAAATTAAACCAACCATACCTTTCCATCTGATAGGCACATGCCATAAGTTGTTTGATGACCTCAGGTAGCTGAGAGATCTTGTCCTGGTTAGACTGCTCTACCACAGACAGTAGTAATCCTAATTAAATTGTTAAGGTGTACTCAAGTAAAGATTTTACATTAATTTACTCTAATAAAAGGTTTCTGCAATTTAATGTGAAATTCATTTTTGTTTTCACCTAAATTTGTAGACTCTCATCAGAGAGGTGTGACACAAGCTGATTACCTGTATCATTTAGGTATGTCAGTTTTTACTATTGAAAAAAGCTTAAAATTACTGGGTAAGCTGGGAAATGTACGAGATCATATTCAACAACGTTTTAAGTTTAGTTAGACTTTAAATCACTAAACATTCAAATTGAAGTCACATCTAATATGCTGAAACTTTGCACAGGTTTTTGTTGTAGTATATACTAAGTTCATGACAAGTTTCATGGAAATCCATGTATGTGTGTGTGTGTGTGTGTGTGTGTTCGGGTTTAACGGTTTTTTTTCAACAATTTTTCAGTCATATAAACGACGGTGTCTACTTGTAGCAGTGAGCACAATGCCCAACTTTATAGTGCTGCCTCACTGGAATATCACGCCGTAGACACATGGCATGATACCCCACCCAGTCACATTATACTGGCACCGGACTGACCGGTCCTAGTACTATCCTCTGAATGCTGAGTGCCAAGCGAGGAAGCTACTAGTACCATTTTTTACGTCTTTGGTATGACGCGGACAGGGATCAAACCCACGACCTCCTGCACTCGAAGCGGATGCTCTACCACTAGGCGACCGAAATCCATGTAAGATTTACAAATTTTGGGAAGGCAGTAATTTCAGCATTTCTATGTTTCATACTTAAAACATTGAATAAAGGCCTAGTACAGGGTGTAATGTTATAACAAGAGCACCGCCATGCGGGTGCAGACACTCATCTAATTTTTTTGTCTCTGTATAATAGAAATATTGACCTACCAATAATTTTCTAAGTCCAAAAGGGGCCATAATTCTTGCAAAAAGTAATGCAGAGTTACAGCACTTGCTGTGCAGTGTCAGCTTTTCATGGTGAATAACTGCTCCAAGTTTTAAAGCAATAGCTTTGACCGTTAAGGAGAAAAGTTGACCTAAACGCAAAACTTAAGCAAGAAATCTGATATTTTCTAAGTCCAAAAGGGACCATAATTTTTGCAAAAAGCTGGATTGACTTAAGTTTCTTGCTGTACAGAGTCAGCTTTTGATGATGAACAAGTGTTGCAAGTTTTAAATCAATAGCTTTGATAGTTTAGGAGAAAAGCTGACCTAAACACAAAACTTAACCAAGAAATCTGATTTTCTAAGTCCAAAAGGGGACATAATTCTTGCAAAAAGCAGGATGGAGTTATGTCTCTTGCTGTACAGAGTCAGCTAATGATGGTGAACAAGTGTTGCAAGTTTTAAAGCAATAGCATCTTTAGTTTAGGAGAAAAGCTGACCTAAACATAAAACTTAACCAGGCAACGCCGACGCCGATCAAGTTATGACAATAACTCATCTTTTTTTCCTTCAAAATATCAGATGAGCTAAAAATGAATTTTGAGACTAGTCTTGAACCTCCAGCTCCTGATTGGTTGATTCCAAGCTAAAACTCTGAAATTGACCAATGGAATGGTTGCATTCTGAGACCGGTTGTCAACACCTCTTCGACTTGTCATTAAATCTAAATGTCAAATTCAAAATTTTTTAAGGATACGCTTAGCACAGCTCAGGAATGCTGGTATATTCTGGAACACTGTTTCAGCATGATGCACAAGAAGTGTGTCTAGCACACTATACACTGCACTGAAAGCTGGGAAATATGTGCTGCCCCCTAGTGGTGTGTACAAACAACTGTATAAACATAGTATGCTGCTCCGTGATGGTAGAAATTTCTGAAAACAGAAAAAAGTGATATTTGAAGTGAAAACTGTTATTATCATACTATATTAAACAAGTGAATGAAGTATTGCCATGCAATACAAAGTCCCCTACTGGAAGGCACCTAATTTTCTCTACTGCAGTATAACATAATGGACTGATATCTGTCAATGATGTATAAACAATATTGTACTACATATACAATATGTTATAACAACACACTTGGATTAAAATGTGCATATATAAAAACCCACAGTTGTTTTCATATTGAATTTTTGTGCCTGATTATAAAAATGTTATCATGTAAGTTATTTATAGTAACAACAAAGGGAAATTAATCTTTAAAAAAAAAAAAAAAAAAAAAAAATATATATATATATATATATACATAATATAAGTCCACAAGAAACTCTTTACCAGGTAGAGATAGGTCAAAATACACCTAAAAATTGGATGTAACATGCATGCTGTACCACAGAAAAGTGGTCTCGATTTTTCTCTACTGCCAGTAATAAAAAAGTTACAATAAAATCTATTTATAGTAATAACAAAGGGACGTGATTCTAAAAACAAGGATGCCTCATGGTGGTGAACATTTGGTCCAAGTTACATCAAAATCCCTCCATGCATGAAGAAGAAATGTTCCTTACAAAGTCATTCTTGAATTTGACCTTTGACCTCTAAATATGACCTTGACCCTAGACCTAGGGACCTGGTTCTTGCGCATGACATGTTGCCTCATCCAGGGGAGTATTTGTGCCAACTGATATCTAAATCCTACTTTGCATGACAAAGTTATAGACTGGACAGGAAAAAAATCCTCTTGACCTTTGATCTCAAAGTGTGACCTTGACCTTTAAGCTAGGGTACTGGGTGCTGCGCATGACACGTCGTCTCACCATGGGAAACATTTATGCCAAGTAATATTGTAATCCCTAGATGGATGACAGAGTTCTGGATCGGACAGGGACAACACCTTATTGACCTTTGACCTCCAATTGTGACCTTGACCTTTGAGCTAAGGGTCTGGGCTTTGCGCATGACATGTTGTCTCATCATGAGGAACATTTGTGCCAAGTAATATTAAAATCCCTTCATGGATGGCAGAGTTATGGATGGGACAGGAAAAAAACTCTGTTGACCTTTGACCTCCAATTGTGACCTTGACCTTTGAGCTAGGGGTCCTGGATTTGCGCATGACATGTCGTCTCATCATGGGGAACACTTGTGCTAAGTGATATTAAAATCCCTTAATGAATGTCAGAGTTATGGACCGGACACGAAACAGACCCTGTTCATGCTATGTTAACATTTGACTGCTAAGTGTGACCTTGACCTTTGAGCTAGGGGTCTGAAAGTTGTGCATGACACATCATCTTATTATGAGGTACATTTGTGCCAAGTAATATTAAAATCCCTTCATAGATGGGAGAGTTATGGACCAGACAGGAAAAAAGCCTTGTTGACCTTTGACCTCCAATTGTGACCTTGACCTTTAAGCTAGGGGTTCAGGTTTTGCGCATGACATGTCGTCTCCTCATGGGGAACATTTGTGCCAAGTAATATTAAAATCTCTTCATGGATGGGAGAGTTATGGACTGGACAGGAAAAAAGCCCTGTTGACCTTTGACCTCCAACTGTGACCTTGACCTTTGAGCTAGGGGTCTGGGATTTGCGCATGACACATCATATCATCATGGGGAACATTTGTGCCAAGTAATACTAAAATCCCTTCAAGGATGGGAGAGTTGTAGACCGGACAGGAAAAAAGCCCTGTTGACCTTTGACCTCCAATTGTGACCTTGACCTTTGAGCTTGATGCCCCCAGTGGCATTCTTGTCGATAGATTTTGCACCTAAGTCCAAAACGAGGTCAAGGTCAAACTGAGGTCAGGTGATGTCTGAAGATGAGGAATGGTCACAGTTTACATTTGTATTAGTATCAATTCATTCTTGTAAGGGGTATTGATGCTAGACGAAACCGTCCCATTTGGTTAACCAAGAGATGGCCCATACAAAGCAACCTAAGTCCAAAATGAGGTCAAGGTCAAGGTCAAACTGAGGTCAGGTGATGTCTGAAGATGAGGAATGGTCACAGGTTACATCTGCATTAGTATCAAGTCATTGTAGTAAGGGGTATTGATGCTAGATGAAACGGTCCCATTTGGTTTAACCTAGTACAGACGGACGGACGAACGAATGAACAAACGGACGAACAGGACAATCACTATATGCCTCCCGCATCAGTAGATGCTGGGGGCATAATAAAAGACCCAGAATCACTCATCTATTTTTTTTCAATTAATCTTAATTGGTATCAAATTTATGTAACATGCCACCTACATTTTGTTTATATAGTGGTTTCTAGAGAAAACGTTGTACACAGCAAAGTCCTTGTCACACATGAAGTGCCCAAACCCTAGCCCCAAGACACATCAGGGCCATTATTTGTATCATTTTGAATCCCTACCTAATCATGATGCTTGCAGCCAAAAATATTCCAGGGGGTCAGGGTCATGATTTTAACAAGTTTCTACTATAAGAGGGTGCTTCCATCAAGTAATTCAAGAGAAGAAATGGCCTGAAGGAAGATCCTTGGTGCTCCAAGCCAAATTTGGTCGATTCTATATTATACTTGTGAAACTGTTTGTACTTCAGGGGCCAATCTGAACTTTCTTTCAGGAAACCTTTGTTGTAACAGAAACTTCTTTCAGGCATGCTGCTTATGTATACTGGTTTTTAACTATGGACTAACCTAGAAAGATTGAGTAATCTGAGTTTACTTTATCACAATTATCAGTGTTTATAATCCCCAATTTACAATGAATTTTTGGGAAGACTTTCTCTATTTCAGACTATGGCAAAACCCAAGCAGAATTTTCACTGTGACCATAGTTTTCAAAACAAAGGACTGGTGACTTTTTGTACAAACTGATGTTTATATGAAGAAACTTTGAATATTGCTTGATGATATCAGTATTGATAAATATGTACATTGTATAATTAAAATATCTAGTTAATAGCAAAGTAATCACGCAGTTTTCTTGTTTTGGGATTTCTTTCTACAGTCAAACAATAATGAACATTTACACCTTAGTGGTCCTGGCACCCAAACAAACTGAAGGCCATCAATTGTACAATCTGAAATCCATACTATTTTTTTTTGTAACATTTGTGTAAATCCACTTCCATCTTGTGGTGGTGAACATTTGTGCCAAGTTATATCAAAATCCCTCTATGCATGAAGAAGAAATGCTCCAGACAAAGTTTTCATTCTTGTATCCTTTGACCTCTAAGTGTGACCTTGACCTTAGACCTAGGGACCTGGTTCTTGGGCATGACACTCCATCTCGTGGTGGTGAACATTTGTGCCAAGTTATATGAAAATCCCTCCATGCATGAAGAAGATATGCTTCGGACAAAGTCATTCTTGTATCTGACCTTTGGCCTCTAAGTGTGACCTTGACCTTAAACCTAGGGACCTGGTGCTTGCGCAGGACATTCCGTCTTGTGGTGGTGAACATTTGTGCCAAGTTCTATCAAAATCCCTCTATGCATGAAGAAGAAATGCTCAACAAAGTTTTCATTCTTGTATCCTTTGACCTCTAAGTGTGACCTTGACCTTAGACCTGGTTCTTGCACATGACACTCCGTCTCATGATGATGAACAATTGTGCCAACATTCATCAAAATCCCTCCATGCATGAAGAAGATATGCTCCGGACAGTCATTCCTGAATTTGACCTTTGACCTCTAAGTGTGACCTTGACCTTAGACCTAGGGACCTGGTTCTTGCGCATGACACTCCGTCTCATGATGGTGAACAACTGTGCCAAGTTTCATCAAAATCCCTCCATGCATGTAGAAGATATGCTCCGGACAAAGTCTGTGGACGCCACCAGCCCGCCCATCCGCCCGCCAAGGGTGTTCCCATAATACGTCCCGTTTTTCAAACGGGCGTATAATAAGAACCAGTATTGTCCATCTTAATGAATGTGTAGAATATTTAGCCATTTCACTTACATTTAATGAATATGTAGCTTGACACAAGATTTTCAGAAGAAATCAACATGGACAGAACAATATATCCCATGTACCATGTACATACCTGTCCAGATGTTAACATCTGTTGTTGTGTATGTAGTATTGGTATAGTAATATCAACAACCACATCCTCTAATAGAACATGCTGCAGTTGCTGAGAAATGCACTGGAAATTCAACATCATCTGAAAGTACGATAAAACACAGCATGAAATACCTATCATCTAGCAATAGAAACTGACATACCAGTACAGGGTTGTTTTCCTGATCTGTGATATAAGAGAAGTTTTCAGTGTTTTTAGTTATGTGTTTAGATAATCCATCCATCCATCCATCAGTTCTGCAGTCTGTACCACTATTAATTTATTCCCTGTATGTTAAGTGGTGAATCCCCGAAATGAATTAGAGGTGAAAGACAAATTATTCACTGAATCTGTGTTCTGTGAAATCATGACACAGAATAACTGCCTTGATCTGGATCAAACTTACAGCCTCTTTTATCAAATCACTTGCCTCTCATCAATGTGGGTTTGAGCCTCACTCGAGTTAAATTCTTCATGTGAGGAAGCCACTCAGCTGGCTTATGGAAGGTCAGTGGTTCTACCCAGGTGCCCACTTGTGATGAAATAATGCACAGAGGAGCACCAGGGGTCTTCCTCCATGATCAAAGCTAGAAGGTCGCCATATGACATATAATTGTGTAGGTGTAATGTTAAACCCAACAAAATAAAATAAATTTATCCCACATGTCTGTGGAAAAGATCATGCCAAAACTCTTATGCCTGACAAAGCTATATGGCTAGATTCAAAGCAAGCCTTCGGAACAACAGTTTCTACCTAATTTTACAATCAAGTTCTTGCTGTAATAGATAAAAGCTATCAAAGCAGTGACTAAATTTCAGCTACTCTCTAGTTGTTGTAAATTATAAATAAGTAAAAACAAAACTTTCCCATTCTGTAGGAAATGTATATCCAACTTGAGTGATTTTGCTTCTTTTTCAATGCAGCTTTAACCCTTATCATGCTAGACACAATAGATTCTGCCTTTGCGACCAGTGTAGATCTTGATCAGCCTGCACATCTGTGCAGTCTGATCAAGATCTGCACAATTCGCCATTCAGTGTATCTTTTTAGTAAGCACCCCTCTTAACAGTTAATGGTACTGTCCAAATTGAAAGATGGACAAGTTCATTATAGAAATTTAGCAGGATAAGGGTTAAACAGATAAGCCTCTTAATTACTCTTCACAGATATTGTATAATCTGGAGGAGTTGAGTATACAATGTTCTGATGTAGTTGTAATATTTCAAGGTCAAAAGAAGTGCCGTAACTCAAGATAAAATAATCATATATGAAAGTCCAAAAGCCTATGAGCATTGTCCATATCCTGTTGATGATTTATACCAGGTTTCATTTCAATAGGATGGAAACTGTAGGAGTGGAGTACACAAGGGTGTGATGGACCGACAGTGCAAACAGTATATGTCTCCTTGGTGTTCAGCCCCGGGGGCATAAACAGAAGGAAAAGCACTAAATATCTGTAAAGGCCATTATTATATGTTCTGAATAATTGTAAAAACACCACAAACTGCTGTCAACTTTTTCCCGAAATTACCAAAATATATTAGATTCTTACATCTTTTGCGGAGTACTTGATGACCTTGTTCTGCTCGTCTGAGAATTCTAGTTTCAGAAGATGTCGCCAAATATACAATGAAGACTGTATGCTACCTCTGTCTGTGTACAGTGCACTCGTATGCTGCATAATGAGAAATTACGAGAGGTTTATTTTTTTCTTCATGTCATTACATATGCATGAACATCAGAAAATAAGTAATGTAATTCTTATAATTCTATATAAACCAATTTCTGCACCAATTTTTCATCTTCATCAATCTGAAAACAACTTTTTATCAAATTGGAAAGAAAACCATGACCCAAGATAATGGTTGATTACACTTAGTGTTTAATTCAGAAATGAGAAAGATATCGCCATTTACTGCTATCTGGTAAGGCATTGATGCAATACTGAAATGAGCTCATTAATACAAGAGCACTGCCTGCGGGTACCATTGCCTGTCTGCAAGTGCTGGACAAAATGTAAGAAAAGAGTTATAGTTCAGAAATTCTAAGTACAAAAAGCGCCATAATTCTCACAAAATGCAGCTTAAGAGTTATGGTTCTTGTATAAAATTCATTTTACATACATCAACATTTGAGCCGTGCCATGAGAAAACCAACATAGTGGCTTTGCGACCAGCATGGATCTAGACCAGCCTGCGCATCTGCGCAGTCTGGTCAGGATCCATGCTGTTTGTTGTCAAAGGCTACTGGAATTACAGAAACTGTTAGCGAACAGCATGGATCCTGACCAGACTGCGCAGATGCGCAGGCTGGTCTGGATCCATGCTGGTCGCAAAGCCACTATGTTTTCTCATGGCACGGCTCATTTTATAAATGTATCTGATGCTTTTTTCAAAGCAAAATACCTACCACATTGTCCACCAGTTCCTGTAGGACCTCTTTCAATTGCTCAAGGTCAAAGGTCACCAATAATGCTGCCATCACACTCTGTACTTGCATCCTTATGACCTTTGACCTCTGAAACTCTAGCTGACCTTCAAACATCAAAGATCTACAAAGGGAGCTCATCATTGCTGGATTCAGTACTGTATCATCTATTTCCAAGGTCAAATTTTCTACATTCAAGACTCTGCCACTAACAGTGCCAAATACATTTTCAGTAGTTGTTTCAAAAGAACCTTGAAGTAATTCATTGATTTTCATAATCTGCCTAGTAATATCATCATTTGAGTCAGTGTTGCCTGTAATTGAATCACAGACGTGTATTGCAGTTTTTCTTTCAGACTTCCTTTTCTTTTTACGAGATTTTGTGTCCAACTTATCTTGTTCTGACTGGGAATCTGGGCTTTCTTCAACAGACTGGGACAGTTTTCTTGAATCAGACTGCTTCTCAATAACTGTAGGCTGGCATACTGATTCTGAATGTGGCTTGTTCATTGATGCAGCAGACTGTGCACTCAGTAACTTTCTAAGCACAGCTGTAAGTAACTTCCATATTCTAAGCTTATCCTCTATGCCTAACTGCAGCTTCAACAGAATATGGTGTTTGGATACAGTATAGAGAAATATTAGAGCAGACAGCACTGTGTAAACATCTGTGGTTTCCTATAAATAGAAAAGAAGCTATTAAGTATAAAACAGATGTGTCCTAGTTTGGAGCCCAGTCCAGAAACTGCAACATCTCACTGGTTGTTACTAAACACAAGTTCATAATAGACATTATTACATACTCGTTTCTATTCCCCATTAAGTTACACTGGTACCGGAAACGTAAATATTTTTCCATATACTGACGCCTGAATTTCATACTGGGTGCGTGACGTAATTCAGTGTGTGTTGTTGCACTATTTTTTTTCTATTTAGTTCAGTATGGTCAATCCTATTCATGCTATTTAATATATTTATGATATTTACGTAATATTTATACGTGGAGATGCGTATGTAATAAAAAGGTTATTATCTTTGCATCGGGGAATATGCACTCGTTCTTCAGCGGAAGAATATTGTGCTCCTAAAGTCACGCAATATTTCCGCTGAAAAACTTGTGCATATTTCCCGATACAAAGCTAATAACCTATAATTATAAGTGAGTGACCCTAACATTAATGCTAATCCATCAGGTAACTAGAGCTGTTTGTAAAACACTTATTACCTTCCCCCAACCCACCCCAAAATCATAGCCTGTCCTTTACTTTTGACCTCTAAAACAATAGATGTTTGTTTTGTTGGGTTTAACGTTGCACCTACACAATCAAAGGTCATATGGCGACTTTCCATTTATGATGGTGGAGGAAGACCCCAGGTGCCCCTCCATGCATTATTTCATCATAGGTAGGCACCTCGGTAGAACCACCGACCTGTAAGCCAGCTGGATGGCTTGTTAACATGAAGAATTCAATGCCCTGAATGAAGTTCGAACCGACATTGGTGAGGGCCAAGTGATTCAAAGTCAGCGACCTTAACCAGCCAGCCACAGAGGCCCCTAAAACAACAGGGGCCATATACTGACAATATGCAATCATCCTACAAAGTCTGAACATTGTGAATCAAAGTAAAACATCAAAGACCTTAAGGTTTGATGTTTGATGTACTGACAGTATAGTCTACCAGTTTCAGTGTGTTTTTAGTTTTTTTCTTAAAATTTCATAGCACAGCTTGATATTTACCCAAAATATTATATCCGGATACGATTACACTTTTCTCCAGTTTCAACAATATATTTTACAAATTGTGATGATACGAAGACATTTAGCAGCAATTGGCAGTATCTGACATTGAAGTTTATGGTTAAATTACCTCTTATTTAAATCTTTTCATAAAAAAGTTGTTTCGTTTCGTGAAAGCAGCCAAACATAGACGATCTACTTTCGATTTCAAAAACTACAAGAAAATACAATTTAATGTTTCGCCGATTTGTTTATTTCTCGAAAAATAAGAATTAAAATCATTTTTAATATCAGTAGTAACTAAACAAACCAGTAAGAGCTTCTTCTTCCGATAATTTATCCGTTTACTGACTGCAAAATTCAACCCACGCAAAGTTTATAGAAATCATACGATGCGTGTTTACGTTCAATGTGGGAGAATTAAGGCTGATCGGCTATGTTACCTAACGCATCCAGACGATTCAGATTTTGTTTTTAAAAAAGCACTGTGTGCGTTTCTGTAATTTTATATACGTTTTTATACGCTTAGAAATTATGAGACATGCGTATTTGCATTATTTCTATACGTAATTTACACTAATACGCATCTTATCTGGAGCCCTGTGGAACTATTTTTTGTCTTTCGTTGGATGTTACCCAAGCTTTGTAAGCCTGCGCAATTCTTAAAATGCACATTTATGCTTAATGAGTTACATTCGAGTATTGCACAATTACAAGTCATAAATATGACAGATTACATCGTATATTGGTCATAGCAAAGGGAATTGACACAACTTAACTTCATTCATGCAGTGAACTGTTTGAAGTTTGAGAAATCTAATGGAACTACATCCCTTCACGTGTTATTCGGTCCATTTAGAGAATCGTTGAACAGCAAGGACTCGTCATAAGGCTTTCAGCCTTTAGCCGACTCAAAAATGGTTTACCATCTGATGGACAAAAGGACAAGACAATGAGCAAAACAATATATCCCCTCTTCTTTAAAAGGGTGCATGATAGCAGAGATGAACTGAAAGTGCATCAACACCTTAACCAAGCTGTGAATGCCAATGGTAGGGCAACTAGAATAGCCCTCCATATCCTTTGTATAGTCAAGCTATAATAGAGTATTACATATATGTTTCAGAAATGAAATGACATCTTGTACTTTGATCATTATGTCCAATTAAATTTCAGTATTACCTTTATACCTCATTAAGCCTATAATTTTTTGTAAGTATAACACCAAACAGTATTTCGTTTAAACCTGACCTAAGGACTCTAAAAAAAATTTACATTTAAGTATTTATCTATTACTTATATAAATCTGGTAAAATATAATAATAGATTACTGGAAAAGTGAATGTTTTGCATATGTAATTAATATACATTTCAAATCACCCAGTACAAACCTTTTCCAAACAATGGCATGAAAGATGAAGTGGGAACTTACCATATTTTTCAAAACTGTCTCACACCAGAAAAACATATCTGAAAAGTTCTCTAGAAACACCTTCTCTACATTCTCATTTTTATGTGCTGCCGTTAGCACTACAGCATATGTCCGCATCAAAACAGCCTCCTTGTGGCTTCTGTTTGAAGATTCAAGCAAGGGAGACAATTTGAGAACTGACTTTGACACAGAGTTATACATCTTGTTACATGTTTCCTTGACATCATCCTTCAAGAAGGGTTTGCTCAAAAGCTGAAATTAGATAGAAAACTAGATGTGTGATTATAAGACACAGGTGCCCCACCCCTGTCACTGTACATGGTTTCATGACTCTAGGTGAAATATTTCTTAAGATGTTTGCAACACAAAATTTTCATAACATTATGTGTATTTTTCACTGAAGGACCATAGCTCTGGCTTAACTGAGTGAAATCCCATTTAAATATCCTTACAGACCTGAAACCTTAAACACACGCAAATAAAGTTCCTAAACATGAAACAATGATAAATGCTGATCAGTGCAACTCACCTTACAGATTTCCTGCAGCAGAAATAAGGTCAAGGTCAAACCATTTGTTTCTTGATCCTTCTTCATCTCTCTACACAGCTGTAACATTAAATACAAATAATAGATGATTACAATTTATATAAAATAGTTTACTTTTAACATACACTGTTAGTTGGAGCCCTGCTCATGCTATTATGTGAGTTGGTAATCCAGCCGGCTTATGGAAGGTTGGTGGTTTTACTTATGTACTCTTCTGTGCCAGATATATTTTCTAGAGGGGCACATGAGGTCTTCCAATGAATGTCGCCATATGGCCTTAAATGTTTTTGTTTTGTTTTAGTTGGGTTTAACATCACACCAATCAACATAATTATAAGTCATATGGTAACTTTCCAGCTTTTGACGGTGGAGGAAGAGCCACGGTGCCTCTCTTGTTGACGGTGGAGGAAGAGCCTCTCTTGGAATTTTTTCATCCTGGGCGGTCACTCCCAGCCTTCCACAAGCCAGATGGATGGCTTTCCCACATGAAAGAATTTTACAACCTAAGCAAGTTTTCTGACCAACAGCAGTGAGGTTCAAGTGACTTTAAGTCAGCGACCAACCACCTGGCAACTGAGACCCTGATATAAATGTTTTTACGTGTCTTAAAACCTAACAAAACTAGAAAATGCTTTTGTAAAAAAGCGCATGTCTCCCCCAATGCAAAGTCCTATAGGCAAGAAGTCAATAGGGGTCAGGAGCGAAAGTCAAAGAGACACTGATGGTTGGCTGCAATAGGGATCATCTACTTGGCATGTCCAGTCATCCCGCTAAATTTCAACACTCTTGGCGTAGTGGTTCTCAAGTCACTGTTCAGGCTCCTGTGACCTTGACCTTTGATCAAGTGACCTCAAAATAAATAGGGGTCATCTAGTCTGCATGTCCAATCATCCTATTAAGTTTCAACATTGTAGGTCAAGTGGTTCTCAAGTTATTTCCAAAAAATGATTTTACATGAACAGGCCACTGTGACCTTGGCCTTTAATAGACTGACCCCAAAATCAATAGGGGTCATCTACTCTGCATGTTCAATCATCCTATGAAGCTTCAACATTCTGGGTGAAGTGGTTCTCAAGTTATTGATCAGAACTGGTTATCAATGTTCAGGCCTCTGTGACCTTGACCTTTAACGGAGTGACCCCAAAAACAATAGGGGTCATTTACTCTGCATGAACAATCATCCTATGAAGTTTCAACATTCTGGGTCGAGAGGTTCTCAAGTTATTGACTGGAAATGGTTTTCCATGTTCAAGCCCCTGTTGCCTTGACCTTTAACAGAGTGACCCTAAAATCGTTAGGGGTCATCTACTCTGCATGACCAATCATCCTATGAAGTTTCATCATTCTGGGTCGAGAGGTTCTCAAGTTACTGACCGGAGATGGTTTTCAATGTTCAGGCCCCTGTGACCTTAACCTTTCACAGAATGAACCCCAAAATCTTTAGGGGTCATCTACTCTGCATGACCAATCATCCTATTAAGTTTCAACATTCTGGGTCAAGTGGTTCTCAAGTTACTGACCGGAAATGGTTTTCAATGTTCAGGCTCCTGTGACCTTGACCTTTAATGGAGTGACCCCAAAATCGATAGGGGTCATCTACTTTGCATGTACAATCATCCTATGAAGTTTCAACATTCTGGGCCAAGTGGTTCTCTAGTTATTGATTGGAAATGGTTTTCAATGTTCAGGCCCTGTGACCTTGACCTTTGACGGAGTGACCCCAAAATCAATAGGGGTCATCTACTCTTCATGACCAATCATCCTATGAAGTTTCAACATTCTGGGTCAAGTGGTTCTCTAGTTATAGATCGGAAATGGTTTTCAATGTTCAGGCCCCTGTGACCTTGACCTTTGACGGAGTGACCCCAAAATCAATAGGGGTCATCTACTCTTCATGGCCAATCATCCTATGAAGTTTCAACATTCTGGGTCAAGTGGTTCTCTAGTTATTGATCGGAAATGGTTTTCAATGTTCAGGCCCCTGTGACCTTGACCTTTGACGGAGTGACCTCAAAAACAATAGGGGTCGTCTACTCCAGCAGCCCTACAACCCTATGAAGTTTGAAGGTTCTAGGTCAAATGGTTCTCCAGTTATTGCTCGGAAATGAAGTGTGACGTACGGACGGACGGACGGATGGAAGGATGGACGGACGGACAGGGCAAAAACAATATGTCTCCTGGGGGAGACATAATAAACAAAGTGACCACATTATCTACTGACAAGTACTGAAAAATAGTCTTCAGTCTAAGCTGTATATAAAGGTTAAAGCTTGTATTTTCAACTTGAAATTTTTTTTCCACAACATCTTTGATAACCACTTTAAATATTTTAATCTAACTAATGGCATGCCTTGTAGAGTTCATTTAGAACAACATCAGGTCTGTTTTACAAAAATGGAGGCGGTGACATTCACAGCTGGATTGAATAATTTAGGAACAAGGAACAATGCTGTGGAATTATTTCAAAATTGGACGAAAGAATTTTCGAAGTTTTCCAAATAACCATATCGGAAAAACTTGTCCTGCCCCTTGTTGGCCATGTTTATTAACGGAACAGGATGATGTGATTTCACAACCAAACCAGAAAATCCTGCATGAGCAAAATTTGAAGAAATCCGAAAAAGGACCACCAAAGGAACTCTTATGAAGTGCAGTTAAAATTAGCTAAGCAGTTTTGGAGATGTTATTTTAAGAAATTTTGGATATCTGATGTATGGAAGACAGATGGACAACTAACATTTAACTATCATTAAAGTTCACCATGAGCAATTACCTTATCAGTGAATGAGGCTACTTTCTCTTCTGTACCAACTTCTCTAACTACAGCTTGGCTTGTAACCTCGGTTAGTACTAAACATTTGTAGTACTCTGTTATACCCTGAAAAATCAATTAGAAATATGTCCATAGCACATAAATACCCTCTCTTTGTGATGTTATGAAACTAAAGTGTGAGTCCTGTCTTTATGAACTTGACATATTGTCTTATCATGGTGGTCATTTGTACCATGTTATTTTGAAATCATACTTAGCGCAACAAAGATACAGGCCAAACACAGTTTTGTGCATTGACAGACAAAAAGCACATGGACTGGGGTAATACTATATGCACCCCCCCCCCCCATTTTTAATGATGGAGGCAAGAAAACAACACTGACTTGTATATCATTATACTTACTAATGATGAAGACCCAAGCAGTGTGTGTAACCAGTCCAGGAATGACTCTGCATCAATCACTTGAAATACTGGTACCGTTCCACATGATTCCAGGATATATGTGCACAGTTCCATACAGTCGCATGACAGTTCTTTAATACTCTCACACTGAAAAGTACATCTTTGTAAAGTTTCTATGAAATCCTAAAAGAAATAGTACTACATTTAATAATTGAAATTATTCAACCTTTAGAATTCAAAATGAATTTTCACAGGGATATGGGCTTATAAAAGAAAAAAATGTTTAGCAGAAAGTTATCATTCAGTTAAGTAGAGAATGTGTATCTATTTAAGTTTATTAGGCCATACCAAATTGATATGTCGTTCGTCAGAACTACCGCATCAATAATTTCATTCCCGAGAAAAAAAAATAAAAATCACCCGCCCGCACGTACATAAAAATCTCCGAAAAAAAAATTTTTTTCCCGATTACGCGGTCCGGAATAATAACGGCAAAGCAGGTTTTATCGCTGTTTTAATGCGTCAAAGTGATATTGATCGGATTCCATGCATCCGTAATACATGTTACTGATGACCAAAACTCAAAAAGTCAGGAATTATGGTGTTGTTCATCATTTGTTTTAAATCTGGAGTGTCTGTGCTAGTGCCACACATGACCTTCGATGTGTCGGTAGGTAATGAAGTAGGCACGTTCTACTTTTGTTCAATACAGTGAAAGGAACGAAGCACGACTTGTAAGACGTGCACGGGGATGCGGTTAAAAATATTTGGAAATATTGTTCAGATATAGTTTTCAAACCATTTGTTATCAGTTGTTTAGTTCAGTATGTTATATCTAGAGCCCAAAGCTGAGGCCGACTACTATCTTAAAAAAATGTTTGTTCACAGATCCTGACCGACCTATCACATTATCTAGGCTAAATCTTTTTGAACGTAACTTCTTTAGTACAGCAGTCAGATATTCTATTGAAACGCATTTAGTCAATTTAGAAATTGTTTAGCTTTTCAAATAAGTAGTGTAGATATAAAATCTGTCCTTTTGTAACCCCAATTTTGCCTGTTTGTCTATTACTTGGCTGTGAATTGATAGAACGAAAAAAAACTGGAAAAAACAGACCTCCCCAACTCTAAATTTCTAGTTCAGTCAAAGCAAAACAAACAACACTTTAAGGGTGGCCATATAACACTTTAAGGGTGGCCATATTTGGATCATTCTTTCTCAGTCTTGTTATCATTTTTGCCTGAAATGAATCTCCACCACAAAAAACATAAGCTAGCCTGATCTGTTAAGAAATTATTCCAAAGGGATTCGAGCAATGTCGAAGCATCTGTATGATCAACTCTGTTTGGTCTCACTGGTCAAGTGGTTTGTTACTTCCCTTCACCTCTATGGGTTGGAGTTCCACTAGGGGCACAAAGTTGTTCATGTGCCGAAGCCATCTAACTGTGCTTCAGAAGAAATGTTATTCCACACATGTGCCTGTTTTGTCTTAAATATTCCTCATGCTGTGCCGTTAAATAGGCAGGCCTTCAGATTAATGTAGAAAAATCAACATTAAAAATAAGACACTCATCCCTTAGAAATTATAACTAAAAAAAAAACAAAGTGATTCAGTGAGGTTTGGCAAGAATTTATTTGCAAAATCATTCATGTAGTCTTTAAAACATAATAGAAAAGCTATATACTGTGTTACCCACACTGTAAATGTTTGATTTCTGTGTTATTTCTAAAGAAATGTTAACTTCATGTATAATCATAACCGCCTCCTCAAGGGTCCAAGCTGGGAAAAAAAATAAAAAAAGCCCGCTCGCTCCATGTAAAATCTACCCGCCTCTGAAAAAATCAAAATTGAGAAAAAAAAAATAAAATAAAAATTTCGCTCGCCCGCTCCAATTTTTTTTGAAAATTTTCCGAAGAACTATTAATCAATTTGGTATGGCCTTAGGTGTAATTATCAATTACCAAAGGGACCAGATGAATGGTTTTGTTTGTTTGTGTTTGGGTTTAACGTCTTTTTCAACAATTTTTCAGTCATATAAACGACGGTGTCTACTTGTAGCAGTGAGCACAATGCCCAACTTTATAGTGCTGCCTCACTGGAAAATCACGCCGTAGACACGTGGCATGATACCCCACCCAGTCACATTATACTGACACCGGGCTGACCAGTCCTAGCACTATCCCCTTAATGCTGAGCGCCAAGCGAGGAAGCTGCTAGTACCATTTTTTTACGTCTCTGGTACCCACGACCTCCCGCAGTCGAAGCGGACGCTCTACCACTAGGCTACCGAGGCGGTCCAGATAAATGTTAGTTAGGAGAGTGCAAGAAACAAAAGATGCTTCAGTTACCACAGCTTCACTAACACCTGTAATGTATCAGCATCTATACAACTACTTAGTTTAATGTCTCATCAGAAAGACTGTTTATAGTTTCAAATGGAGTAGGAGAGGCAGATGTGGGACTCAAAAATATGACCTCTAGTGTCTATTACCTTAAACTGGTCCTCAAATCTACCTGTCAAACATTCCACAGCCAGCAAACCAATCAAGCACCTGATTTGATCACAAGACCACAAATGTTCCAGTGGGAGACACCGAATGATCTAAAATAAAAAGACAAGAACCCTTACCTTTACTGTATGTTAACATTTTAACAGTAGAATTAAACAAGTTATGAATTAATGTACAGTTCAACCTGTCTTAGCGGTCACCTATATTAAGCAGCCACTTGCCATAAGCAGCCAGTAAGCTTACTTCTCAAATTGTCTTTCTGTTCTAACTTTAACTTGTCTTTAGCTGCCAGATTGTGCTGCTCCCTCTGCTGCATGCCTTATACAAGTTTGACTGGGACTAGATTCCAGTAATTAACATCAAAATCTATATGACTGTGTACAAGTATGCATGATCTTAAAAAAGTGTTTGAACAAGCAAATTCGATTAATTGGAATCCCCCGCCGAAAGGGTCAGAGTTGAGGAACGGCAAAAAAATATATCAAGCAAAAAGTTAAGAATGTTACCAAGAAGCAAATAATTTCAATAGTCAAAATCAAATTAAAAGAAAATGAATGGCTTGTTTGGGTGGGGGGGGGTGGGGTGAGGATACCACAGTTTACATGTTGATTATAAATATTGATAGAAAACGAAAAATGAAAAAAAAAAAAATGGGGGGGGGGGGGGAGAGGGGTGACCAAGGTAAGGTGGTGACCAGGTGTAGGTACACAACATCACATGTTTATAATAAATGTTCATGGAACAGAATGAAAGAAGTTTAATGAAATTCTTCCAATTGGCTGGTTTGTTATGTACAGATCTGTGGATTTTTAAACAATTAAAGGGCAATAACTATATGGAAAATTGACCAATCGATAAAAAACTTGAAGGGCATCGTCGAAGTATCTTGGTTCATGTCTATTTCAAGTTTGATGAAATTCTACCTGCTAGTTACTGAGAAATGGCTGCAGACAGACATTTTTCATTAAATCAAGGGCAATAACTCTGAGGGAAATTGACCTATCAAAAAAAAAAAACTTGACGGGCATCAGCGCAGTATCTTGGTTCATGTCTATTTCAAATTTGATGAAATTCTACCTGTTAGTTACTGAGAAATGGCTGCAGACGGACATTTTTTATTAAATCAAGGGCAATAACTCTGAGGGAAATTGACCAATCAAAAAAAAAACTTGAAGGGCATCATCGCAGTATGTTGGTTCATGTTTATTTCAAGTTTCATGAAATTCTACCAAGTAGTTACTGAGAAATGGCTGTGGACGGACGGACTGACTGACGGACTGATGAACGAACAACGCCATTTCAATACCCCACTCCCGATTTCATCGGCGGGGGATAATAAAAATCATTCAATTTCCTGGGCAATAAATTTCTTCATTCTGGCAAAAAAAATCATAGGAACATTAAGTCATGGATTTCAAATTATATTTCTTTCTTGGATTTTGAATTCACAGACTGAGGCAATCATGAAGTGAGATCATCACATGTGATTTGCAATTATCATAAGTCATTTTCATAACTGAATCACTTACAAGCAGAAGATCGCATTTGTTAGGAATATAGCTTTCAGCATTTGGATCATAAAATATTTCGATCTGAGGAGTACCATTAATGAATTAAAATCTGAATCAAGCAGTACTAAGGCTTGTTGTTACAATACAGGCTTTACATTTGTTTAGTCAGACTGGTATCAAAATTACAGCTGAACGTCTGGTAACATTTGGCAGCAAATTTAATTATGTTTAATACAAAAGAACAAAACACAAGGTTAGTCTTAATTTTTTCTTGTTTGAAAGTTATCACAACAAAGCGGCTAAACACTTACAACTGGTGGAATAGAAAACAGATCAAGACGGACGTTCCATTCTATCAAAAGTTCGGCAGTGAAATATGTAATTCATTAATTTTGAATTATATATACCTGGTATTTCATATAACAGCATGTAATAAATCGATTTTTTCCACAGACAAACTGTACTAAAATTTAGTAAGAAAGACTGATGTTGCCTTGTGATGTTTGCTGACATTCTGATGTCAACTGAAAGCTGTAGGTTTCAGTATGCAAATTAGAATTCTCATTTAAGTGGTATCAGGTAAACTTCTTTACCTTGACACATTCCTGCAGCTGTCTCAGATCCCCTATATGTACTGTATTTGTATTACTCCAGATCATTGTCAGAGCTTCAGATGCTTCCTTCAGTCTGCCCATACCCTCACTGTGGATAAATAAAGTAAAGTGAGTAGATTCAAGTCATAAATAACAAATGAGTTAACAGATAGAACAAGAAAATATCTTTTACCTTCCAGTTATTTTACAACTTTCATCATCCGTGATGCTGTGATAGATAGGTAGGACATGAAGTTCTCTTTAAGGGATACTGGTTGGTGAGGCAACATTACTGCATAGATAACCTGGACGTATTGTAATTAAATCGATTAAACACTTCAACCCTTAGAATCAAACTCACCATTGTCAATTGTTCAGAAATATTCAAACTCTACAAGTACTGAAAATCTAGTCAAATCTCATATTTTATGTATTTACGATGACTCTGAATATTTTTTATAAAAACCGCATTCAAAATGACTGGGGAATTCCGCTTCTGGTGCCTACAGCTGACATGTAAGAATACCAGTTGATTTCTAGAATATATAAACTCCCAAATTGGCAAACAGTCATCCAACAAAATACTGGTAAGAAAAGGCACAGATATGTTTTAAGTGGTTTAACTGGTGGCCTACTGTTAGTTTAAACACTATTTTATTTTTGAAGCAACATACACATAACATGTACAACAAATTTTTACATGTCACATACATGGATTGGAAAACAAGCTGACAGCATATGTAAATTCCTTTCCTTGGCTTACTGTTGTTTTCCCATCTAACACAGTTACCTTACAAAGTGTAAGTATGTCAATAGCCACACTAACCTTACAGGTAAATACACTGAATTTAAGGATTCAAATATATATGAAACCACTGTCAACAACTTTTAAATTATTACTAGTAGTAATTTTTAATGTTCATTTAAAAAACTTAGATGTGTGTCCATAGAACACAGGTCCCTCCCCACACCCACCACCCCTCTTGTCACTGTACATGGTTTCATGATTTTACATGAAAGATATATGCAACACAAACTTTTAAGCACTTTATGTGTATTTTTCACTAAGTGAAGGACCAAAACTCTGGCCTAGCTGCATGAAATCCAAAAGAGAACACAAGGTGCACAACATCACACGCTATATAACAATCCTCTAACGTTTATGACTCGGAGATACATGTGGTATAATTTTTTATTTTTTGACTAAGTCATGGGCCATTACTCTGGTCTTGCAAAGTGAAATAAAACAAGAGGGCCAAGATGGCCCTAGGTCGCTCACCTGATAAACACACCATAACAGTGTAAACATGTTTGACATAGTGATTTCATGGAAACAAATATTCTGACCAATTTTCATTAAGATTGGATCAAAAATGTGGTCTCTTAAGTGTAAACAAGCATTTTCTTCAATTTGACCTAGTGACCTAGTTTTTGAGCTAAGATGACCTACATTCGAATCTGACCTAGATTTGATCAAGGCAATCATTCTGACTAAATTTCATCAACCTCGATTAAAAAATACAGCCTCTATCGCATACAAAACATTTTTCTTTGATATATCCTAGCGACCTAGTTTTTGACCCCAGGTGACCCATATTCAAACTTGACCTTTATTTCATCAAGGCTAGCATTCTGACCAAATTTCATGAAGATCAATTGAAAAATACAGTCTCTATTGCATATACAAAGGTTTTTCTTTGATTTGACTAGTTTTTGACCACAGATGACCCATATTCTAAAATGACCTAGATTTCGTCAAGGCAATCATTTTGACTAAATTTTATGAGAATCAAGTGTAAAATGCAGCCCCTATTGCATACACAAGGTTTTTCTTTAACTTGACCGGGTGACCTAGTTTTATATCCCAGATGACCCATATTCAAATTCCACCTAGATTTCATATAGACAAACATTCTAATAAAATTTCATGAAGATCCGGTGTAAAATGCAGCCCCTATTGCATACACAAGGTTTTTATTTGATTTGACCTAGTGACCTAGTTTTTGATCCCCGATGACCCATATTCAAACTTGACCTAGATTTTATCAAGGCAATCATTCTGACCAAAATTCATGAAGATCAATTGAAAAATACAGCCTCTATCGCATACACAAGGTTTTTCTTTGATTTGACCTAGTGACCTAGTTTTTGACCCCAGATGACCCATTTTCGAAAATGGTCTAGATTTCAGCAAGGTTATCATTCTGACAAAATTTCATGAAGATTAGTTGAAAAATACAGCCTCTATCGCATACACAAGGTTTTTCTTTGATTTGACCTAGTGACCTACTTTTTAACCCAGATAACCCATTTTCGAACTCGGCCTAGATTTCATCAAGGTAATCATTCTGACCAAAATTCATGAAGATAAAATGAAAAATACAGCCTCTATCGCATACACAAGGTTTTTCCTTGATTTGACCTAGTGACCTAGTTTTAGACCCCGGGTGACCCATTTTCCAACTTGGCCTAGATTTCATCAAGGTTATCATTCTGACCAATATTCATGAAGATTAAATGAAAAATACCGCCTCTATCACATACACAAGGTTTTTCCTTGATTTGACCTAGTGACCTAGTTTTTGACCCCAGATGACCCATTTTCAAACTCGGCCTAGATTTTATCAAGGTAATCATTCTGACCATAATTCATGAAGATACAATGAAAAATAAAGCCTCTATCGCATACACAAGGTTTTTCTTTGATTTGACCTAGTGACCTAGTTTTTGAAACCGGGTGACCCATTTTCGAACTTGGCCTAGATTTCATCAAGGTAATCATTCTGACAAAATTTCATGAAGATCAATTGAACAAGAGATCACAGAGTGATCTTGGCGCCCACCAATGTGCCATTTTTGAGTGTTCCAAATTTCAAGACTTACTGACTAGCTCAAGGTCAAATTTCATTTCCGTACACAACACTGTGCATGTGGTCCAAATTCGAAAGCTGTAGCTTGAGAAATGTGAAAGTAGGTCACTAGATCAATCTTAAGGTCAAAGTTTAATTCGGTACACAAAACTATGCAAGTGGTCCAAATTTGAAGGCTGTAGCTTGAGAAATGTGAAAGTAGGTCACTAAGTCAAAATCAAGGTCAAATTTCACTTCAGAAACAAATCTATGCATGTAGTCCAAAATTGAAGCCTGTACCTTCAAAAATGTGAAAGTAGGTCACTAGGTCAATGTAAAGGTCAAAGTTTGTTTTGGTACACAATCCTATTCATGTGGTCTAAATTTAAAGCCTGTAGCTACAGAAATGTGAAAGTAGGTCACTAGGTCAATCTTAAGGTCAAAGTTCATTTCGGTACACAAAACTACGCAAGTGGTCCAAATTTGAAGGCTGTAGCTTGAGAAATGTGAAAGTAGGTCACTAGGTCAATGTAAAGGTCAAAGTTTGTTTCGGTACACAAAACCATGCATGTGGTCTAAATTTGAAGCCTGTAGCTACAGAAATGTGAAAGTAGGTCACTAGGTCAATCTTAAGGTCAAAGTTCATTTCGGTACACAAAACTATGCAAGTGGTCCAAATTTGAAGGCTGTAGCTTGAGAAATGTGAAAGTAGGTCACTAGGTCAAAATCAAGGTCAAATTTTATTTTGGAATACAGAACTATGCATGTGGTCGAAATTTGAAGCCTGTACCTTCAAAAATGTGAAAGTAGGTCACTAGGTCAATGTAAGGTTAAAGTTTGTTTCGGTACATAAAACCATGCATGTGGTCCAAATTTGAAGGCTGTAGCTTGAGAAATGTGAAAGTAGGTCACTGGGTCAAAATCAATGTCAAATTTCATTTCGGAACACGAAATTATGCATGTGGTCCAAATTTGAAGCCTGTACCTTCAAAAATGTGAAAGTAGGTCACTAGGTCAATGTCAAGGTCAAGGTTTATATCACTGCACAAAACTATGCATGTGGTCCAAATTTGAAGGTTGTAGCTACAGAAATGTGAAAGTAGGTCACAAGGTCAAAATCAAGGTCAACTCATGTCAAGGTTCATCTTGCCACTCAAAACCATACATGTGGTCCAAATCTGAATGTTGTAGGTTATTGACAAGAAGTTTTTAAAAGCTTTTCCCTATATAAGTCTATATGAACCATGTGACCCCAGGGCGGGGCCATATTTGACCCTAGGGGGATAATTTTAACAAACTTGGTAGAGAACCACCAGGCGATGCTACATTACAATATCAAAGCCCTAGGCTTTGTGGTTTGGACAAGAAGATTTTCAAAGTTTTTCCCTATATAAGTCTATGTAAACCATGTGACCCCGGGGCGGGGCCATATTTGACCCTAGGGGGATAATTTGAACAATCTTAGTAGAAGACCACTAGATGATGTCACATACAAAATATCAAAGCCCTAGGCCCTGTGGTTTTGGACAAGAGGTTTTTCAAAGTTTTTCCCTATATAAGTCTATATAAACCATGTGACCCCGGGCGGGGCCATATTAGACCCCAGGGAAATAATTTCAATCATCTTGGTAGAGGACCACTAGATGATGCTTCATACCAAATATCAAAGCCCTAGGCTCTGTGGTTTTGGCCAAGAAGGTTTTCAAAGTTTTTCCCTATATAAATCTATGTAAATTATAGAAATAAACAAAGGGCCATAACTTACTAAAAATTTGTTGAACCATTCTGATTTTCAGGGGGACACAACTAGGGTACCAATACATCATTCTGACAAAGTTTGGTCAAAATCCCCCTGGTAGTTTCTGAGGAGATGCGATAACGAGAAATTGTTAACGGAAGGACGGACGGACGGACGGAAGGACGCCGGACCACGGACGCAGAGTGATTTGAATAGCCCACCATCTGATGATGGTGGGCTAAAAATACAGCCTCTATCGCATACACAAGGTTTTTCCTTGATTTGGCCTAGTGACCTAGTTTTTGACCCCAGATGACCCATTTTCGAACTCGGCCTAGATTTCATCAAGGTAATCATTCTGACCAAAATTCATGAAGATCAGTTGAAAAATACAGCCTCTATCGCATACACAAGCTAAATGTTGACGGACGACAGAAGACGGACGCCGGACATCGAGCGATCAGAAAAACTAACCTGAGCATTGCTCAGGTGAGCTAAAAACTCAGGTACACAATTTCACATGCTGAATAATATCACTATATGGTTTCAGGACTCTAGGTGAAATATTTTTTAAGATATGTGCAACACAAACTTTCAAGCACTTCATGTATGCTTTTCACTAACTCTGGTATAGCTGTGTGAAATTATAAACAGAACACCAGCTGTACAACTTCACATACAATACAGCAATCCTGTAATGTTTTCTAACTAAGTTAAATACTTTTTGAGATACATGCAAAAACAAGAGGGCCAAGATGGCCCTAGGTCGCTCACCTAAGAAACACTCCATAACAGTGTAAAACATGTTTGACCTAGTGATTTCATGGAAACAAATATTCTGACCAATTTTCATTAAGATTGGACCAAAAATTGGTCTCTTGCGATAAAACAAGCATTTTCTTAGATATGACCTAGTTTTTGACCCTAGATGACCCATGTTCAAACTCGACCTAGATTTTATCCAGGCAATCATTCTGACCAAAATTCATGAAGATCAACTGAAAAATACAGCCTCTATCACATACAGAAGTTTTTTCTTTAATTTGACCAAGTGACCTAGTTTTTGACCTCAGATGACCCATATTCAAATTCGACCTAGATTTCATTAAGGCAATCAACCTGATCAAATTTCATAAAAATCAATTGAAAAAAACAGTCTCTATCGCATACACAAGATTTTTCTTTTATTTGACCTAGTGATCTAGTTTTTGACCTCAGATAACCTATATTCAAAATCGACCTAGATTTCATCAAGGCAATCACTCTGACCAAATTTCATGAAGATCAATTGAAAAATACATCCTTTATTGCATACACAAGGTTTTTCTTCGATTTGACCTAGTGACCTAGTTTTTGACCCCAGATGACCCATTTTCGAACTCGGCCTAGATTTTATCAAGGTTATCATTCTGGCTAAATTTCATGAAGATCAGTTGAAAAATACAGCCTCTATTGCATACACAAGGTTTTTCTTTGATTTGACCTAGTGACCTAGTTTTTGACCCCAGATGACCCATTTTCGAACTTGGTCTCAATTTCATCAAGGTAATCATTCTGACCAAAATTCATGAAGATCAATTGAAAAATACAGCCTCTATCGCATACACAAGGTTTTTCTTTGATTTGACCTAGTGACCTAGTTTTTGACCCGAGATGACCCATTTTCGAACTCGGCCTTTATTTCATCAAGGCAATCATTCTGACCAAAATTCATGAAGATCAATTGAAAAATACAGCCTCTATCGAATACACAAGGTTTTTCTTTGATTTGACCTAGTGACCTAGTTTTTGACCCGAGATGACCCATTTTCGAACTCGGCCTAGATTTCATCAAGGTTATCATTCTGACCAATATTCATGAAGAAGAATTGAAAAATACAGCCTCTATCGCATACACAAGGTTTTTCTTTGATTTGACCTAGTGACCTAGTTTTTGACCCGAGATGACCCATTTTTGAACTCGGCTTAGATTTCATCAAGGTTATCATTCTGACCAATATTCATGAAGATTAATTGAAAAATACCGCCTCTATCGCATACACAAGGTTTTTCTTTGATTTGACCTAGTGACCTAGTTTTTGACCCGAGATGACCCATTTTCGAACTCGGCCTAGATTTCATCAAAGTTATCATTCTGACCAATATTCATGAAGATTAAATGAAAAATACCGCCTCTATTGCATACACAAGGTTTTTCTTTGATTTGACCTAGTGACCTAGTTTTTGACCCGAGATAACCCATTTACGAACTCGGCCTAGATTTCATCAAGGTATCATTCTGACCAAAATTCATAAAGATAAAATGAAAAATACAGCCTCTATCGCATACACAAGGTTTTTCTTCGATTTGACCTAGTGACCTAGTTTTTGACCCAAGATGACCCATTTTCGAACTCGGCCTAGATTTCATCAAGGTTATCATTCTGACCAATATTCATGAAGATTAATTGAAAAATACAGCCTCTATCGCATACACAAGCTAAATGTTGACAGACGACAGACGACGGACGCCGGACGCCGGACATTGAGCGATCAGAAAAACTCACCTGAGCATTGCTCAGGTGAGCTAAAAACTTGTATGCCATTTATGCATATTTTTTACTTAATCAAGGGCCGTAACTCTCGTCTAATGGACAGATATCCAAAAGAAAACCCCTGGTGCACAACTTCACATGCTGAATTATATTCCTATGTTTTCATGACCCTAGGTCAAATACGTTTTAAGATTCATGCGACACAAACTTTTATATCCTTTTATGCATACTTTTGACTAAGTCAAGGACCATAACTCTGGTTTGGCTGAATAAAATCCCTAACAAAACCCAGGTGCACAACTTCACATGCTGAATAATATTCCTGTTATGTTTCATAATCCTTGGTCAAACACTTTTTGAAATACATGGGACACAAACTTAGACCCTATAAATGCATAATTTTTACTAAGTCAAGGGCCATAAGTCTGGCTGTGTGATATCTCAATTAAAACACAAACACAAGTAGCACAACTTCCATTGCTGAATAAAAATCCTATGAGGTATGATGACTCTTGGTCAAATACTTTTTAAGATATGCATGACACAAAGTCGGACAGAGGATAGATGGAAGGACAAGGGCAACTTTAAGTGTCTCCCCAAAATTTTGGAGGGACACAAAAATCTGATGGCGATTTTATCTATGCCCACAATGCAAAAAAGCGGAATTTAGGTACCCCTTTCTGGGCCTCTTCATAGATCATGTGCTCTTTCTAAATGTTACTTTAGTGGTGTCACCAGAAAAAACAACTAACTGAAGTTTGTTTTGATGTGTAGAACTGTGAAATACACACACAAATACTGTCAAAAAACTGAAATTGAGTGTTGATGTTATCTTACCAAGTAGTATACATGGAATTATCAACAAAAATTCAAAATCTTTCTAATTATTATATTAACAGTGTTTCTAAAATTTTATTGACATAATATAAATTATTTAATACCGATAGATTATTTCTTACTTTGTAGATTTCCACTTTTTCTATTTTATACGAGCACAATTTTCATGATTTTAAATTATTTATGCAAGGTTTGGAAATCATCTGAAAATTGTTATAGAATACCATATTTCACTTTTCTGTTTCAGTTTTATTTACTTTCATCACTGATAAAATAAGATAATTGAGAGTTTGACAGTCAGATTCTTGACTTGACGATTTTTCATATGATTTCACGACTTCACATAATAGTATAGTCATATAGCGATAATTATAGCAAGATATAATTAAATAAACATTTCCTTTCTGTTTCCATTTACTGTGTAAAATAGTAAAACAAGAGCACCGCCTTGCGGGTGCTGACGCTCATCTGATTTTTTTTGTGTAATAGAAATATTGTCCTACCCATGATTTTCTAAGTCTAAAAAGGGCCATCATTCTTGCAAAAAGCAGGACAGAGTTATGTTTCTTGATGTTCAGTGTCCACTTATGATGGTGAAAAACTGTTGCAAGTTCTAAAGCAATAGCTTTGATAGTTTATGAGAAAAGTTGACTTAAACATAATACTCAACCAAGAAAATGATTTTCTAAGTCTAAAAGGGGCAATAATTATTGCAAAAAGCAGGATGGAGTTATGCTGCTTGCTGTACAGGCTCAGCTTATGATGGTCAACAAGTGTTGCAAGTTTCAAAGCAATAGCTTTGATAGTTTAAGAGAAAAAGTTGACCTAAACATAAAACTTAACCAAGAAATCTGATATTTTCTAAGTCCAAAAGGGGCCATAAATCTTGCAAAAAGCAGGATGGAGTTATGTTTCTTGCTGTACAGGGTCAACTTATGATGGTGAACAAGTGTTGCAAGTTTTAAAGCAATAGCTTTGATAGTTTAGGATAAAAGCTGACCTAAACATAAAACTTAACCAAGAAAACTGATTTTCTAAGTCCAAAAGGGGCAATAAATCTTGCAAAAAGCAAGATGGAGTTATGTTTTTTGATGTACAGGGTCTGCTTATGATGGTGAACAAGTATTCCAAGTTTCAAAGCAATAGCTTTGATAGTTTAGGAGAAAAGTTGACCTAAACATAAAACTTAACCAAGAAATCTGATATTTTCTAAGTACAAAAGGGGCCATAAATCTTGCAAAAAGCAAGATGGAGTTATGTTTCTTGCTATACAGGGTCAGCTTATGATGGTGAACAAGTATTCCAAGTTTCAAAGCAATAGCTTTGATAGTTTAGGAGAAAAGCTGACCTAAACATAAAACTTAACCAGGCAACGCCGACGCAGACGCCGACGCCGACAACCGCTCAAGTGATGACAATAACTCATCATTTTTTTTTCAAAAAATCAGATGAGCTAAAAATCATGAATCTATTTCCGGAAACAAGGCAGTCTGAAAGACAGCTAAATCCCCCGCCACTGCTATGGATAGTGAAAGGGTAAAACCTTTGATTTTAGCTGTGACCTTGACCTTGAACTGACACGGCTGACTCATGAATTCTGCACAACGTCTTGATGAGGTGATCATTTGACCAAAGTTTCATGAAAATCCTTCAAGGGGTTTAGGAGATACAGAGCTGAAACCTTTTACCTTCAGTTGTGACCTTGACCTTGAGTTGACATGGCTGACTCATGAGTTCTTGATGAGGTGATCATTTGACCAAAGTTTGATGAAAATCCTTCAAGGGGTTAAGGAGATACAGAGTGGACACCAAATGGAAGGCTCAAACCTTCGACCCTTAGTTGTGACCTTGACCTTGAGCTGGCATGGTTGACTCATAATTTCTGCACATCGTCTTGATGAGGTAATCATTTGACCCAGGTTTTATAAAATTCCTTCAAGGGGTTTAGGAGATATAGAGTGGACACGAAATGGAAGGGTCAAACCTTTGACCTTCAGTTGTGACCTTGACCTTGAGCTGACATGGCTGACTCATAAGTTCCGCACATCGCCTTGATGAGGTGATCGTTTGACCCAAGTTTGATGAAAATCCTTCAAGGGGTTAAGGAGATAAAGAGCGGACACAAAATGGAAGGTTCAAACCTTTGACCCTAAGTTGTGACCTTGACCTTGAGTGGACATGACTGACTCATGGGTTCTGCACATCTTCTTGATGAGGTGATCATTTGACCCAAGTTTTATAAAATTCCTTCAAGGGGTTTAAGAGATATAGAGCGGACACAAAATGGAAGGCTCAAACCTTTGACCTTGAGTTGTGACCTTGACCTTGAGCCAGCATGGCTGACTCATGGGTTCTGCACATCGTCTTGATGAGGTGATCATTTGACCCAAGTTTTATAAAATTCCTTCAAGGGGTTTAGGAGATATAGAGCGGACACAAAATGGCAGGCTCAAACATTTGACCTTGAGTTGTGACCTTGACCTTGAACCAACAAGGCTGACTCATGGGTTTTGCACATCGTCTTGATGAGGTGATCATTTGACCCAAGTTTCATGAAAATCCTTCAAGGGTTTTAGGAGATATGGACCAGACACGAATTTGTTACGAACGGAAGGACGGAAGGACGGACGCAGACCATTCCTATAATCCCTCCGCCACGGCGGGGGTTTAATGAGTGGGCGCTGAAGGATCTATATTGCTCATCTGACCTAGTTCGTAGCCCAAGGAGAATGAGGGAAAAATTCTGACAAAATTGCAGCAAAAATTGTGACATCGAGAGGGTTAACAGTAAAATTGTACAAGATGGACAACAGACAAAGCAAGACGGACACAGGGGTATCAAGTGAGCTAAAATTAACTGAATATCCCTTTATAGTTATATTTCTGTAATAACAGACAAAATTGCTCATACAACTGATATAAATTCCTTAAAATAGATTTTTCATATTTCATTTGTTTTAAATGACCTTTGTCTAATACAAACAGAAGCATAGTCAAATTATTTTAAAGGGAAATAACACATGACTTACAAAAACAGTATAAAATGGTTGAGTTATTCTTCTGTTGAAACAGAAAAAGGAAGTAAGAAGTTAAAACTTTATGGGAATTCCTGATTCCAAAATAGACAGGTTTGTTATTTATCAAGAATATGTGAAATCATCATAAACATTTCAGGTTATCTCCAAAATATCTTTTTCATAGTGTATGAATTTTTATGGAAACAAATTTCAAGGTTATGTTTTCATTTTGGCAATGAATCAACAAAAATGAACATTAAAAGTAGTCAATCAGATTTTGATAATATAATGGATATCATTTGTTTAAACTTTTACAAATGATCATTTTATGTTTATTTATACTCACTGAGAACTCACAATATGTTAGACTTTTACAGAAGGTCATTTTAAAATTTGGTTAGCATAACTTATGGCAATACTGAATGATAGAAGTATAACATCAAATTTATCATTCTAATCAACTATTTGTTTTGACAATCATATAGTGTAAGTTTGTACAATTATTATAACCTCCATTTTGTCGATCTTGGTTGCTAAAGATTAAAAATATTTATTCTCAAGCTTCTAACAGTGTTCAAACTCTTCCCTTTTAACTGAGATATTGTTGAGAATATCTATCACAAGGAAAAGTAAAACTGGAAATTGTTTAAGTCAAAAGAAATACACAATGAACTATTTAAATATTTTCACCTTCAAGGGGGTTAATAACAGAATCTTGTAACCAATAATAAACATTAATTACTGGCATACAGGAAAGCTAAGACAAAGCAAGCACAGACATAAAGAACAATTTTTGATTCCAATTTTTTGCCTTCTTTTTTTATATATAAAAATCTTCCAATACAGCAAACAGTTATAGTGAAAACTCGGCTATAAGGAACATGTTTTTTGTTCTGAAAGCTACAATTCATGCAAAAAAGTAAAAAGTTATAACATAATGCCTGTAGGCCAAAGTGTTCTTCAGTTATCAATCGTAAACCGTTCTCATTCTCAAAGTCACAGTGACCTTGACTGTATGAACTTAACAATAGAGGTCATCTACTGAACACAGGCAATCATCTTATGAAGTTTGACCCTTTTTGGCCAAAGTGTTCGTCAGTAATTGATTGGAAACCTTTTTCATTCTCAAGGTCACTACGATTTTGATTTTTGATCTATTGACAAAAAAAAATGAAAGGGTTCTTCTACTGACCACATGCAATCATCCTATTAAGTTTAACACCTGTAGGCGAAAGCATTCTTCAGTTATCGATTGGAACAGTTTTCAGTTTCAAGTTCACTATCACCTTGAACTTTGACCTACTGACCTTAAAAGCAACAGGTGTCATCTCCTGACCACAGGCAATCATCCTATGGAGTTTGACACCTGTAGGTCTAAGCGCGTTCTTCAGTTGTTAATCGGAAATGGACAGACATATTGGTCCAACTACTATATGCCTCACAAGAAATTTTATTAATTAATACATATCAAAGATGAACCAAATTGATAAGGAACTATAAATGATTCAACCATAAATCTTAACGAACTACTGGTAGTACGTAACAACTTTCATACATAATGTTTTGTTATGTGGATACAACGAACCTCAGTTATAAGGAACAAAGCCCGAATGTCCCGATCAGTTTGCTTTATCCAAATTTTACTGTATACTAAAACCTGGAGTGGAGTGCTAGAGTGGAGTTTTGGACTGGAGTGGAGTATTGGAGTGGAGTCATGGAGTTGACTTTTGGGAGTGAAAACAAATATTTTTTCAAATTTTGAAACCCTGGTCTGTTTACGAATACATATTAATGACATAAAGCTTCTTCCCAACTTCAAGTTAGAGCCAGTTAGGGCAAAGATCTTTTCCCTTATAGGTTAAAGGTCAGTAATTCAAATCCTTCTTTGTTCCATATAAAAAAAAAAACTTCATGTAACTTTATAGAAAATAACTTTTTCCTAAACCTATTTTTCATGAAAGTTCTATCATAAGTTAAAGAAACAAGAGGATCATTGACCCTAAAGCGATCACCTGTGTACAAGGCTTCAAGTGTGTTTGTATAACATAATGGTACAAGTAGAGTTAGGTTTCTTCTATGTTAGCCTATATCAAAGCTCTAGAGAAAAAAAATTTAAAGTCTGATAGCTGAACACCTATTTTCAACCAAAAAGACCCATATGTTCAATGAACCAGAACCACTTGAACAACTTTGAAAGAGGGCTTAGCCCAGAGATCATTTGTGTTAAGTTTCATCAAAATCCATTCAGTGGTTTTGGAGGAGAAGCGACCACGCTCTCTGGCAGCCATGTTTTTTGATGAATCAGAAAAATTTCAACATTATTTGTAGGTCACACATGGATAATTTGTGTGAAATTATTTTAAAGTCGGGCTAACAGTTTATACAAGAAAATTTTCTAAGTTTCTACTATATACATATAGGGAAAAGTGACCACACCCCCCGGGTAGCCATGTTTTTTGATTAATCGGAATAATTTGAACAATCTTGGTAGAGCATCAAACAAGAACCATTTGTGTAAAATTATTTTAAAATCGGGCTAACAGTTTCACACACAAAGATTTTTAAAGTTTCCACTATATTTGTATATACATATAGGGAAAAGTAACCATGCCCTCTGGCGGCCATGTTTTTTTGACGAATCAGAATGATTTGAACAATCTTGGTAGAGGGTCACACAAGGACCATTTGTGTAAAATTATTTTAAAATCAGGCTAGCAGTTTCACACAAGATTTTTTAAATTTCCACTATATACATATAGAGAAAAGTGACCACGCCCTCTGGCGTCCACGTGCTTTGACGAATTGGTATAATTTGAACAATCTTGGTAGAGGGTGACATAAGGACCATTTGTGTGAAATTATTTCAAAATTGGACCATCACTTTAGGAGATGTCGTTTGAAGATTTTTCTATTTTTAGCTGTTGCGGCCCCTACATGCAACTATGGAACCAGTTTAACAACTTTGGTAGCGGGCCATCCAAGGAACATCCACACCAAGTTTCATCAAATTCCATTTGGTGGTTTTGGAGGAGATGTCGTTTAAACACAATTGTTGACAATGGACGGATGGACGATCGGACGGACGACGGACACAGTGTGATCACAGTAGGTGAAAAATGAAAAGAAAATGGAGGGTTGAACAGTTCCTGGTGGTGGTCTGCTAACCTAACTAGATGCCCACGGGCAACATGTCCAGCCCGCCAGCTGTCAAAAGGACTAGGAGTTGCACATGACACCCTGTCTCATTGAGGCAAACATTTATGCCAAACAAGCAAATTCGATGAATTGGAATCCCCCGCCGAAAGGGTCAGAGTTGAGGAACGGCAAAAAAATATATCCTGCAAAAAGTTAAGAATGTTACCAAGAAGCAAATAATTTCATTAGTCAAATCAAATTAAAAGAAAATGAATGGTTTGTTTGGGTGTGTGTGTGTGGGGGGGGGGGGGGGGGAGGATACAATAGTTTACATGTTGATTATAAATATGGGTAGAAAACGAAAAATGAAAAAAAAAAAAAAAAAAAAAAGGGGGGGGGGGGGGTGGGAGGGGGAGGGTGGTGACCAGGTGTAGGTACACAACATCACATGTTTATAATAAATGTGCATGGAAAAGAATGGAAGAAGTTTAATGAAATTCTTCCAATTGGTTGGTTTGTTATGTACAGATCTGTGGATTTTTAAACAATTAAAGGGCAATAACTAAATGGAAAATTGACCAATCGAAAAAAAACTTGAAGGGCATCGTCGCAGTATCTTGGTTCATGTCTATTTCAAAGCTGATGAAATTCTGCCTGCTAGTTACTGAGAAATGGCTGCAGACGGACATTTTTCATTAAATCAAGGGCAATAACTCTGAGGGAAATTGACCTATCAAAAAAAAAACTTGACGGGCATCAGCGCAGTATCTTGGTTCATGTCTATTTCAAATTTGATGAAATTCTACCTGTTAGTTACTGAGAAATGGCTGCAGACAGACATTTTTTATTAAATCAAGGGCAATAACTCTGAAGGAAATTGACCAATCAAAAAAAAAAAACTTGACGGGCATCATCGCAGTATGTTGGTTCATGTTTATTTCAAGTTTCATGAAATTCTACCAAGTAGTTACTGAGAAATGGCTGCGGACGGACGGACAGACGGACTGACGGACGGACAACGCCATTTCAATACCCCCCTCCCGATTTCATCGGCGGGGGGATAATAAAAAATGACTGCAAAAAGTTACAATATAAGTTATTTATAACAACAAAGGGAAGTAAATCTTTCAAAAAAAAAGTCCACACAAAAATCCTTACCAGTAGAGATAGGTCAAAATACACCTCAAAATTGGATGTGACATGCATATTGTACTGCAGAAAAGTGGTCTTGATTTTTCCCTACGACCAGTAATAACAAGAGGACCATGATGGTCCTGAATCGCTCACCTGTCCCCAAACTGAGTATGACGTCGTTTTTTCTATTATTGACATAGTGACCTAGTTTTTGAGCTCATGTGACCCAGTTTTGAACCTGTCCTTGATATCATCAAGATGAACATTCTGAACAACTTTCATACAGATCCCATGAAGAGAGGTCACAAGGTTTTTCTATTATTTGACCTTCTGACCTAGTTATTGATGGCATGTGACCCAGTTTCCAACTTGACCTAGATATCAACAAGATGAACATTCAGACCAACTTTCATAAAGATCCCATGAAAAATATCGCCTCTAGAGAGGTCATAAGGTTTTTTATTATTTGACCTACTGACCTAGTTTTTGATGGCACTTGACCCACTTTCGAACTTGACCTAGATATCATCAAGGTGAACATTCTGACCAATTTTTATGAAGATCCATTCACAAGTATGGCCTCTACAGAGGTCACAAGGTTTTTCTACTTTTAGACCTACTGACCTAGTTTTTGACCGCACATGACCCAGTTTCGAACTTGACCTAGATATTATCGAGATAAACATTCAGACCAACTTTCATACAGATCCCATGAAATATATAGCCTCTAGAGAGGTCACAAGGTTTTTCTATTATTTGACCTACTGACCTAGTTTTTGAAGGCACGTGACCCAGTTTCGAACTAGACCTAGATATCATCAAGATGAACATTCTGACCAATTTTCATGAAGATCTTTGAAAAATATGGCCTCTAGAGAGGTCACAAGGTTTTTCTATTTTTAGACCTACTGACTTAGTTTTTGAGCGCATGTGACCCAGTTTCGAACTTGACCTAGATATCATCAAGATGAACATTCAGACCAACTTTCATACAGATCCCATGAAAAATATGGCCTCTAGGGAGGTCACAAGGTTTTTCTATTATTTGACCTACTGACCTAGTTTTTGAGGGCATGTGACCCAGTTTCAAACCTGACCTAGATATCTTCAAGGTGAACATTCTGACCAATTTTCATGAAGATCTTGTGAAAAATATGGCCTCTAGAGAGGTCACAAGGTTTTTCTATTTTTAGACCTACTGACCTAGTTTTTGATGGCACGTGACCCAGTTTTGAATTGACCTAGGTATCAAGGTGAACATTCTGACCAATTTTCATGAAGATCTTGTGAAAAATATGGCCTCTAGAGAGGTCACAAGGTTTTTCTATTTTTAGACCTACTGACCTAGTTTTTGATGGCACGTGACCCAGTTTCGAACTTGACCTAGATATCATCAAGGTGAACATTCTGACCAATTTTCTTAAAGACCCCATGAAAAATGTGACCTCTAGAGTGGTCACAAGCAAAAGTTTACGCACGGACGGACGACGGACGCTGCACGATCACAAAAGCTCACCTTGTCACTTTGTGACAGGTGAGCTAAAAATGTTACAATAAAAGCTTTTATAGTAACAACAAAGGGAAGTAATTCTAGGTTCTTGCACATGACACTCCGTCTCATGATGGTGAACATTTGTGCCAAGTTACATCAAAATCCCTCCATGCATGAAAAAGAAATGCTCCAGACAAAGTCATTCTTGTATCTGACCTTTGACCTCTAAGTGTGACCTTGACCTTAAACCTAGGGTCCTGGTTCTTGCGCATGACACTCCGTCACATAGTTGTGAACATTTGTGCCAAGTTACATCAAAATCCATCCATGCATGAAGAAGAAATGCTCCGGACAAAGTCATTATTGAATTTAACCTTTGACCTCCAAGTGTGACCTTGACCTTTGAGATAGGAACCTGCAGCTTGTGCATGACACTCTGTCTCACTGAGGTTAACATTCATGCCACATATAAACGAGATTGCTCCTTGCATGTCAAAGTTATGGTTCGGACAAAGTCATTATTGAATGGATGGATCCGGGCTGTCAATCAAACTAATTGTTATCTATGATATTGACCAATAAGATAACGTGGATTATTCAGTGCACTTACCTTGTTGCTAACCAGCCATTGCTTCCCACAAGCTTTCACTTAGAAACCGTTACTGACTTATTGTTCTAAGTTTGATACATTTTTTTTCGAAGGAAGTGGTGTTGAGGTGTGCGTTAGGAATATGTAATGCCGACGAGCGGTACCCTGAAAGGCTAGAAGGGGGGAGATTTATTTTTTCCGTAAACCAAAGGCCGATTTAGTAAAATGTAAGCGTTGAACGTTAAACGGATCAATAAGCAATCTGCTCAAATGTAATTCATTAAACTTTATATTAAAACTGCCGTGTGTGTCACTAATACGATGGTATAATATATTAACATACATAATACATCATGAATCGTCTCTCTCTCTCTCTTTACTCATTTGTCTGTGATCGGAATTTTAATATGAATTTGCTCACTTTATTTTAATTTAGGCCAATGGCAGAATTATTCAGTTCAAGACATTAGATATATAAGTCATTTATATCTTATTTCATATAAAAGTAATAGCTAAACTTCTTCAGCAATATATTCTCGCAATTAAAAGTATGATCTATATTTTGCATTTGACTGTATGTTAACTATACTACATAAAAATGTTGAATTAAGCGACCAATCTTCTTACACAGAAAAATATTAAACATAGAGCGCACATTGAACGAGTCATTAGGCCCTAATAAAGTCAAAACATATACATGCAAAATAATTTTACATAGAATACCAACATCATTATTCAAAAATATAAATAAGATCTGGACAGTGCACGGCACATTAACTTTATTTCAAGGATAAAACGTAAGCTTTTATTAATCAGACATTAAATCAAGAGCATAAAGTTAAACATTCGGGAGTGAATTTTACTATTTCTCATTATTTATTATGTTATGTTATGTTAGGTCTTTCATATTTGTAGACAGCAAGTATGACAACAGTATCCCCTGTTTCGACACCATTCTGTTTTATTCAAGGAAGTCTGACAATTGACAAGTTTAAACTGAGTTTCCTGTCAAGGGCTTGCTTTTAAATGCAATTTGAAAAAAAAATAAATCTACGCACATGTCGATGCGGTTTAGAATGTCGCTGATTTTTTTTCCCATATGTTTATTTTACCTTACGGCTGTCATAAACTATTTATAACTACCATTAATACTATGATACAATAAATGCAAATGGATTCATTTATCTGTTTGTTTTCTCTTTTCTCTTTTTTCATTTTTATTTTTTGTTTTGCTTGCAAAATGAAGACATATTTAATTATATGAACTGTCAAGTAAACATATCACAGGTTTTCGTTTCCTTGTTTCCACCGGTCTAACAAAAACATGGTTAATAGGTTTCGGCAAGATCTTTGTCCCTTTTGGTTTGTGCTGGAACAATTGATACGTTATTAGACCTTCCTGGTTTGTGCCATTGCTGTGATAGACTTGTTTAACTTTGCTGGTCTGGAATTTGTTTAATTTAATTGTGGAGGAGATTTAATCAGCCCTATGATATGCGAGCAATGTCCGACCGCACTGAAAATAAAATTAATATGACTACCAAATGTTCAAAATTTTGTAAGTTTTCACGCAAAAATTAGTTTCTGAAATATACACCAAGCATGGACATATGTTTATTTTTAAGACAACTGCATGGTATTTTACAAATGTGTATTATAACGTAATGGGAATAATTAACTTAATTAATATCACAGCGGTGATCGACCGGTCCACAATCAGTTGCAACAGCAGCGCGATTGCAAAACAAACTTGTAAAATAAGAACAGTAGTGTATTACGCAACGTTAATATAAAGCTATTGAACCAATTAATAAATTTCTTTATCTGTTGAAAATGTTATCTTGATGTAAGAAATCACTTGCACCATATGTGACTGCACATGATGTTTGATATTTTCACGTATAAGCCTAGCGTGGAAATACAGTCTCTATACGACAGAAGTGGACATACTATTTTGTTCAAATAATTTACTAGTATATAGTAATCTAAGACGTAATTTATTTTCACATGTTGCTTAAAAGATAAAATAAAATTATAACTAGAAAATGCTTTTGTAATCAAAGGCCTGAATGGCCTGAGTCGGCTAATGATTGATGTACTGACAGTATAGTCTACCAGTTTCAGTTTGTTTTTAGTTTTTTTTCTTAAAATTATATAACACAGCTCGATATTTACCCAAAATATTATATCCGGATACGATTACACTTTTCTCCAGTTTGAACAATATATTTTACAAATTGTGATGATACGAAGACATTTAGCAGCAATTGGCAGTATCTGACATTGAAGTTTACGGTTAAATTACCTCTTATTTAAATCTTTTCATAAAAAAGTTGTTTCATTTCGCCAAACATAGACGATCTACTTTTGATTTCAAAAACTACAAGAAAATACAATTTAATGTTTCGCCGATTTGTTTATTTCTCGAAAAATAAGAATTAAAATCATTTTTAATATCTGTAGTAACTAAACAAACCAGTAAGAGCTTCTTCTTCCGATAATTTATCCGTTTACTGACTGCAAAATTCATGTGTGTGTGTGTAGAAACCCACGCAAAGTTTATAGAAATCATACGATGCGTGTATACGTTCAATGTGGGAGAATTAAGGCTGATCGGGATCGGCTATGATACCTAACGCATCCAGATGATTCAGATTTTGTTTTTAAAAAAGCATTGTGTGCATTTCTGTAATTTTATATACGTTTAGAAATTATTAGACATGCGTATTTGCATTATTTCTATACGTAATTTACGCTAATACGCATCTTATCTGGAGCCCTGTGGAACTATTTTTTGTCTTTCGCTGGATGTTACGCAAGCTTTGTAAGCCTGCGCAATTCATAAAATGCACATTTATGCTTAATGAGTTACATTCGAGTATTGCACAATTACAAGTCATAAATATGACAGATTACATCGTATATTGGTCATAGCTAAGGGAATTCACGCAACTTAATTTCATTCTTGCAGTGAACTGTTTGAAGTTTGAGAAATCTAATGGAACTACATCGCTTCACTGTGTTATTTGGTCCATTTAGACTTAGAGAATCGCTGGATAGCAAGGACTCGTCAAAACGATTACATCGTTTAGCCGACTCAAAAAAGCGCATGTCTCCCCCAATGCAAAGTCCTATAGGCAAGAAGTCAATAGGGGTCAGGAGCGAAAGTCAAAGAGACACTGATGGTTAGCTGCAATAGGGATCATCTAATTGGCATGTCCAGTCATCCCGCTAAATTTCAACACTCTTGGCCTAGTGGTCCTCAAGTCACTGTTCAGGCTCCTGTGACCTTGACCTTTGATCAAGTGACCTCAAAATAAATAGGGGTCATCTACTCTGCATGTCCAATCATCCTATTAAGTTTCAACATTCTTGGTCAAGTGGTTCTCAAGTTATTTCCAAAAAATGATTTTACATGAACAGGCCACTATGACCTTGACCTTTAATAGACTGACCCCAAAATCAATAGGGGGTCATCTACTCTGCATTTTCCATTATCCTATGAAGTTTCAACATTCTGGGTCAAGTGGTTCTCAAGTTATTACTTGGAACTGGTTATCAATGTTCAGGCCCCTGTGACCTTGACCTTTAACGGAGTGACCCCAAAAACAATAGGGGTCATTTACTCTGCATGAACAATCATCCTATGAAGTTTCAACATTCTGGGTCGAGAGGTTCTCAAGTTATTGATTGGAAATGGTTTTCCATGTTCAGGCCCCTGCGGCCTTGGCCTTTAACAGAGTGACCCTAAAATCATTAGGGGTCATCTACTCTGCATGACCAATCATCCTATTAAGTTTCATCATTCTGGGTCAAGTGGTTCTCAAGTTACTGACCGGAAATGGTTTTCAATGTTCAGGCCCCTGTGACCTTGACCTTTAATGGAGTGACCTCAAAATCAATAGGGGTCATCTACTTTGCATGTACAACCATCCTATGAAGTTTCAACATTTTGGGTCAAGTGGTTCTCTAGTTATTGATCGGAAATGGTTTTCCATGTTCAGGCCCCTGTGACCTTGACCTTTAACGGAGTGACCCCAAAATCAATAGGGGTCATCTACTCTTCATGACCAATCATCCTATGAAGTTTCAACATTCTAGGTCAAATGGTTCTCTAGTTATTGATCGGAAGTGGTTTTCCATGTTCAGGCCCCTGTGACCTTGACCTTTGACGGAGAGACCCCAAAATCAATAGGGTCGTCTACTCTTCATGACCAATCATCCTATGAAGTTTCAACATTCTGGGTCAAGTGGTTCTCTAGTTATTGATCGGAAATGGTTTTTAATGTTCAGGCCCGTGACCTTGACCTTTGACCAAGTGACCCCAAAATCAATAGGGGTCGTCTATTCTTCATGACCAATCATCCTATGAAGTTTCAACATTCTGGGTCAAGTGGTTCTGTAGTTATTGATCGGAAATGGTTTTCAATGTTCAGGCCCCTGTGACCTTGACCTTTGACCCAGTGACCCCAAAATCAATAGGGGTCGTCTATTCTTCATGACCAATCATCCTATGAAGTTTCAACATTCTGGGTCAAGTGGTTCTCTAGTTATTGATCGGAAACGGTTTTCAATGTTCAGGCACCTGTGACCTTGACCTTTGACGGAGTGACCCAAAATCAATAGGGGTCGTCTACTCTTCATGTCCAATCATCCTATGAAGTTTCAACATTCTGGGTCAAATGGTTCTCTAGTTATTGATCGGAAATGGTTTTCAATGTTCAGGCCCCTGTGACCTTGACCTTTGACGGAGTGACCCCAAAAACAATAGGGGTCGTCTACTCCAGCAGCCCTACAAACCTATGAAGTTTGAAGGTTCTAGGTCAAATGGTTCTCCAGTTATTGCTCGGAAATGAAGTGTGACGTACGGACGGACGGAAGGACGGACGGACGGACAGGGCAAAAACAATATGTCTCCTGGGGGAGACATAATTATACCATGTATTTGCATAAGGACTCAATATTTTTCCTGTCAGGAATATCTAGCAAAGACGGAAAGTGTTTTTTCTTTGATCACGCCAGCATTTGGCGCTAACTTTTACCATGGTTTCTTCTGAGTCAACCTTAATATCATGTACATTATCTTTAGTAAAACAACTAAGCCTCTTTGACAGCTATCTTTGTGCATTTTGGTTCACATTTTGGTAAGTATTTCACACAGATATCATCTGAAATACTTTCTAGCGAGTCAGTCGCTAATGTACATTAATCCGCCATTTTGAAAGAAGCTTGTGGGAAGCAGCAACAGTAACTAAGGGGCGGAGTTTATTGATCGGTTTACAGATCCATCCATTTAACCCTTGACCTCCAAGTGTGGCCTTGACCTTTGAGATAGAAACCTGTGGTTTGCGCATGACACTCCGTCTCACTGAGGTTAACATTCATGCCAAATATAAACGAGATTGCTCCATGCTTGTCAAAGTTATGGTCCGGACAAACAAATCCGAACGGACAGACGCACGCACGCACATACACCGAACAGCCATTTGGACAACTATGTCTTCGCTTCCGCAAGCAGGCTCGACAAAAATGGCGCATATTTGCTGTTGTCCACACAAACCCTACTTTGGTTTCAATCTGCAAAACTCATAGTTGGAGTATAAACATAACAAGTGCTGTCCGTAAGACAGCACGTCGACTTTTCTCAGTGCTTGACTCTTAATTAGAGCTTTGCCAGTAAGAACTTTATTAAACTTTAACCAAACAATTCTAAGTTAACTAGAAATGTGTCCATGGGACACAGATGCCCCCACTCCTTTTCTCTTGTGTGTATTTATGCTGATGCTGTCAAAAAAACTCATTTCTCTTCGTAATGACTGTAGGTAAAATATTTTCGGAGCTATGCACGACAAAACATTAAAATGACAATTTTTTCCTAGGTCAGGGGCCATAACTCCTACAATACTGAATGAATCCGGACACGAAACCCCAGGTGCACAACTGCACATGCTGACCAACATTCCTGTAAACGTTGGTGACTCTAGGTCAAATACTTTTGGAGCTACGTGCGACACAACATTAAAATGACAAATTTTTTACTAAGTTAGGGGCCGTAACTCCTACAAGACTGAATGAATCCGGACGCTAAACCCCAGGTGCACAACTACACATGCTGACCAACATTCCTGTAAAATTTTGTGACTCTACGTCAAATACTTTTGGAGCTAGGCGCGACACAACACTAAAATGACCAATTTTTACAAAGTCAGGGGCCATAACTCCTTCACGACTGAATGAATCCGGACGCGAAACCCCAGTTGCACAACTACACATGCTAACCAACATTCCTGTAAAGTTTTGTGACTCTACGTCAAATACTTTTGGAGCTAGGCACGACACAACATTCTCGGAAGGACGGATGGACGGACAAAGGCAAATCTATATGCCCCCCCACAAAGAAGTGGGGGCATAAAAAGGGGCATAACTCTGTTAAAATTCAATTCAGAGTTATGGGGATTGTAGACTTTGATAGTTAATAACTATTTTATATTTCAAGTCAATAGCTTTGATAGCAACAGTGATATTTGACTTTATCAAAAAAATTAACCAACGGCGACGGCGATGCCGGGGTGAGTGCAATAGATCTACCTTTTCTTTGAAAAATCAAGCTAAAAACCGTTTCATGTCATGCAGAATGTATTCTAGCAGTGAAAAAGTGTGAATAAAGCACTCGATCTACACAAATCTGCGCAAAAATGGGAAAATTATGATCTATTTACTATGGACTTCTTTCGAATACACCACGGAATCACATTTTGGACTGAATTACCGACCTTATTCCCTAAGGAGTGTTTGGACATCAGATTCTGCCACATGATATTATCTCTGAAATAAATCATGGCAGCCAAAAAGAAAACATGACAACACAATATCATGGTATGATTGATTAGGCATGTGTAACTCTTATTACTTAGGGACTTTTTTTTAAATTGTTCAAAGGGATTAGTCAGATATGTGTATAAATGAAAGTATAGCATATTCATAGAAGTATACTTGTTGAGACCAGCATTTTTCAGAAATAACCAAAACATAATTAAGTGTCAGTCAGTCTCTCACTCTCTTACTCACCAGTTTCGGAGAGGGTTATAACTGATGACATGTCCATGTATATCAAGAAAGCCAGACAATACTGTCTTTGCAACTATTTTAAGAATTAAACTGGATACATTTTAGAGCAGGTGTATTTATCATGTTGCATTAATGGCCTTTAAATCTAAAGGATTGACTCATTCTTCTGTAACAGATCTCCTATCTTCCAAAAAAATGCATCTTATCAAAAAGAAACATAAACTAGAAGATGCTTTTGTAGAAAAGCGCATGTCTCCCCCAAAGCATAGTAGTAATAGGAAAGAAGTCGATACGGGACAGGGGCAAAATCAAAGAGACACTGATGGTTGGCTTAGTGACTTAAATGCAACCTATTGAGATCATCTACTTGGCATGTCCAATCATCCTATCATGAAGTTTCAACATTCTGGGTCAAGTAGTTCTCAAGTTATTGACTGCAAACGGTTTTCCATGTTCTGGACCCTGTGACCTTGACCTTTGATCAAGTAACCCTAAAATCATTAGGGGTCATCTACCCTGTATGTCCACTCATCCTATAAAGTTTCAAATTTCTGGGTCAAGTGGTTGCCAAGTTGAAGTTATTGATCGGAAACAGATTTCCATGTTCATGCCCCTGTGAACTTGACGTCTGATGGTGTGACCCCAAAATCAATAGGGGTCATCTACTCAGCATGTTCAATAATCCTGGGTCAAGTGGTTCTCAAGCTATTGATCAGAAATAGTTTTCCATGTTCTCTTGTGATCTACTTTTTCTTCTTATAATCTAAGTATTTCGAAATATGTAACGATTCATTACTAATGAACCTTTTATTTCTAAAATAAATCTCTTACAGTTCTACTGTTCTTGGTCAAAATGACCTTGACATTTGACCAACTGACCTCAAAATCAATAGGGGTCATCTGCTGGTCATGATCAACCTCCCTATTAAGTCCCAAGCGTTCTCAAGTTATCATCCAGAAACGGTTTAACTGTTCCGGATCACTGTGACCTTGACCTTTGACATACTGACCTCAAAATCAATAGGGGTCATCTGCAGGTCATGATTAACCTCCCTAATAAGTGCCCCGAACCTTGGCCCTGCCTTCTCAAGCTATCGTCCGGAAACGGTTTAACTGTTCCGGGTCACTGTGACCTTGACCTTTGACATCAAAATCAAAATAAGGGTCATCTGCTAGTCATGATCAACCTCCCTATCAAGCGTTCTCAAGTTATAGTCCGCAAACGGTTTAACTGTTCCAGATCATTGTGACCTTGACCTTTGACATACTGATCTCAAAATCAATAGAGGTCATGATCAACGTCCCTGAACCTAGGCCCAAGCATTCTCAAGTTATCGTCCGGAAACAGTTTAACTATTCCGGGTCACTGTGACCTTGACCTTTGACCTCAAAATCAATAGGGGTCATCTGCTGGTCATGATCAACCTCCCTATCAAGCTTCTTAATCCTAGGCCCAAGTGTTTTCAAGCTATGGTCCAGAAACCATTTAACTGTTCAGGGTCACTGTGACCTTGACCTTTGGCCTACTGACCCTCAAATCAATTGGGTTCTTCTGCTGGTCATGATCAACCTATGTATTAAGTTTTGTGATCAGAGGCACAAGCGTTTTCAAGTTATCAACCGGAAACGGTTTACCTGGTCTGGGTCACTGTGACAACCTTTGATCTACTGACATCAAAATCAATAGGAGTCATTTGCTGGTCATGACCAACCTCCCTATCAACTTTCATGATAATAGACACAAACGTTCTTTAGTTATCATCCAAAAACCCTTTAACTGTTCCAGGTCACTGTGACCTTGACCTTTGACCTACTGAGCTCAAAATCAATTGGGGTCATCTGCTGGTCATGACCAACCTCCCTATTATGTGTCCTGAACCTAGGCCTAAGTGTTCTTAAGTTATCATCCGGAAACAGCTAAACTGTTCCGGGTCACCGTGACCTTGACCTACTGACCTCAAATTTAACAAGGCAGTCTAAAAGACAGCTAAATCCCCCGCCACTGCTATGGATAGTGAAAGGGTAAACCTTTGATTTTAGCTGTGACCTTGACCTTAAACTGACATGGCTGACTCATGAATTCTGCACAACGTCTTGATGAGGTGATCATTTGACCCAAGTTTCATGAAAATCCTTCAAGGGGTTTAGGAGATACAGAGCTGAAACCTTTGACCTTCAGTTGTGACCTTGATCTTGAGTTGACATGGCTGACTCATGAGTTCTTGATAAGGTGATCATTTGACCCAAGTTTGATGAAAATCCTTCAAGGGGTTTAGGAGATACAGAGTGGACACCAAATGGAAGGCTCAAACCTTTGACCTTGAGTTGTGACCTTGACCTTGAGCTGGCATGGCTGACTTACGGGTTCTGCACATCGTCTTGATGAGGTGATCATTTGACCCAAGTTTTATAAAATTCCTTCAAGGGGTTTAGGAGATATAGAGCGGACACAAAATAGCAGGCTCAAACCTTTGACCTTGAGTTGTGACCTTGACCTTGAACCGACAAGGCTGATTTATGGGTTCTGCACATCATCTTGATGAGGTGATCATTTGACCCAAGTTTCATGAAAATCCTTCAAGGGGTTTATTAGATATGGACCGGACACGATTTTGTTACGGACGGAAGGACGGATGCAGACCATTCCTATAATCCCTCCGCCACGGCGGGGGATTAATAAAGGTCATCTGCTGGTTATGACCAACCTCCCTATCAACTTTCATGATCCTAGGCCAAAGCGGAGGATTAATAAAGGTCATCTGCTGGTTATGACCAACCTCCCTATCAACTTTCATGATCCTAGGCCAAAGCGTTTCTGAATTATCATCCAGAAATGGATTGGTCTACGGACCGACCAACATCTGCAAAACAATATACCCCTCCTTCTTTGAAGGGGGGGCATAAAAATGTCACACAAATATTCTGTAAAGGAGACTGACTACTCCTAATGACTTATCTGAAAGATACATTCTTTAGTTAAAGGTAAATAAAAATTTTGTTTAGCCACCAGGACAAATAGTCACTTTTATATAAATGTTATCAATCAATATGTCCTTTTATAAAACTAATTACTGGAGTAACAACTTATATATAAAGTCAAAAAATTTAATTTTGTGTGCATGAACTGACAAAATTTTGTGATACTGGCTGAAACTGCAATTCAAACTGGGGATATAAATTTGTGTATTTTAACTTACAAAGATAAATTGCACGGGAATTTCATTTTTTCTTTTTGAAGCTAATTTTGAAGTTAAGTTCATGGCATGACAAAACCATACATTTGTCAATTAAAAAATAGAGTCCCCCTTGAATATTAAAGAATCTGCAGTATTCTTTTTTGAAATACTGCAGGGCAAAATACGAACAATGAGCAAGTATTGATCAATATATAGTAAACACTTTCATTCATTTATTTTCAGAATGTTTCATTAACCTGGCTATAGTGAGAATATGTATATTTAACACTTTCATTCATTTATTTTCAGAATGTTTCATCAACCTGGCTATAGTGAGAATATGTATATTTAACACTTTCATTCATTTATTTTCAGAATGTTTCATCAACCTGGCTATAGTGAGAATATGTATATTTAACACTTTCATTCATTTATTTTCAGAATGTTTCATCAACCTGGCTATAGTGAGAATATGTATATTTAACACTTTCATTCATTTATTTTCAGAATGTTTCATCAACCTGGCTATAGTGAGAATATGTATATTTAACACTTTCATTCATTTATTTTCAGAATGTTTCAACAACCTGGCTATAGTGAGAATATGTATATTTAACACTTTCATTCATTTATTTTCAGAATGTTTCATCAACCTGGCTATAGTGAGAATATGTATATTTAACACTTTCATTCATTTATTTTCAGAATGTTTCATCAACCTGGCTATACTGAGAATGTGTCAGAGAAACTGTCAGAAGTGCTTGCTGATATAGGGGTAGATGAGAGAATTGTTAAAAAGAGAAGAAGAGCATTCCTGCTGAAAGAATCTATGCATTCAATATCCCTACAATTACAGGATCTCAACGGTTCAGTATACTATTTAGGTAGCAGGTCTGAAGGCACAACTACACCAGGACTTTCTTCAGACATTGATCAACTTCTCTGTAATAGCAGCTTCAATGTGATACAAGACTGGTGTGACTGGGAACCTGGTGTATCCAATTACTTGCTGATCCAGGATGAGACTGTATCACCTGGTTATTGTCTTCTACAATGTCTGAGAGATGATGCCCCTCTTCCATACAATGATGTACTTAATGAAGATTATTGCAAAGACAGAACAGGAAGAATACTTTTAAGAAATACATTTATATCTGCAGCAGTAGCTCACATTTATGGGGAATCAGTAAGAAATGGACCAGCATTTACACATCAAGGACAACCTGGGATTCTTGATGCTGACTATGTTGTTGCTTTCTTCTGTAAATCATGGCCCCTCAAGCTAGACAAGGTTAGTCCACAGTGGCCTTCAGATGATATGAGGAGATATTGTAACAATACTGGATGTTTTGTTGTTCCAGTTGGAAGCAAGGGCAGTGAAAATGAGGAGCTTGAATGGAGAGTATCAACTTGTCTGGCAGAAAGGTTTTTAATGTTCAATCTTAATATTACACAGATTCGATGTTATGTCTTGATGAAGATGATGTTGAAAACCTTCTTCAAGCAGCCACTATTTGAAGATACCATTTCAAGTTTCATGTGTAAAACAGTGCTATTTCACTGTATTGCAAACACACATTCTAATATATGGAGAGAAAATAACTTACTGGCATGTCTATCGTTATACTTATTTGTGCTGTACCATAGTATTTTAAATGAAAATTGTCCACATTTCATCATACCTGGAAATAATTTAATGAGAGGGAAGATTTCACCTCAAGTCAAACCATACATCCTTGATATACTGCAGTATATCATAAACAGTGAAGGAAGAGCATTACTAGGGTTTAAGTGTGATGCTCTAGGTTCAAAGCTTCTGCTGAAACTGAATAATTTATTTACATTCAAAACAAGCGTATTTGTTTCAGGTAACTTAGTTTATGAACATGCAGAGTCAACTGATGAATGTATACAGTACTGTCTACTTCCTGTTAGAAACAGTAGTTATGAAGAAGCTATACAAACCTCGCTTAAATACATTTTCAATTTAGTCATGAGATCAAATCAATGCCAAGGAGTGGAAAGAACAGCCTGCCATCTTCTTGCACCATGGTTTTGTACAACCCTGGGAACTGTCCTGGCATCCTTCAATATTCAACAGTACAATGCTATATCAGCAGAAGCTCTCAGTTGGGTCTCACTGGGTCTGAACACAGATGTTTCCTCTAGTAAACTGAAACTTGCATCCATGTTTTACTGTTTAGGGGATACCCACAGAACAAACATTGTTCTCAGAGATATTGAAGGAAACTATGACCTAAGCATTGTTGAACCTATCTGCTGTTGCCATGTCTACGTCCGTCACGCTCGAAAAAGAGGATTCAATGCAATCTCTGACAATCATAATGAAGAAGCTATACAGTATATCAAAGCATTCTGTGTCAGATTTTTACCATGTGAAATTAACTGCATTCCAACTGAACTACAGTATGAAATATTTAGATCTACACAAGAGGACCTCGCTTACAGAGGTCTAGATGATAACTGGATGGACTGTGCTGTGGTGGATTCTCTGCCCTACCTCTACTTCCTACAATACAAGACCTACAGCCATCTTGAGAGACAAGATGACAAAGAAAAAGCACTGTCTAACCTTGTCAGGACCATTGACCAGGAACCAAACCTGGGACACAGGGAAACAGCCCTGAATCTACTTGGACAATGTATGGAGCAAGAGCACAGAGCTAGGGATGCCTTACATTGTTATTCAATATCCCTAAATCTGAGGGAGAGAAACAATTCTGCGAGAATCCATATCTGTAGACTTTTATCAAATGTGATAAATAACCAGTGATGGTTTAACAACAAGAGGGTCATGATGACCCTGGATCGCTCACCAGAGTAATATGAGCTACATGTTTCAAATGTCAAACTGATGATTTTTAGAATTTTTTTGGAAGATTTTCTGATGTACAATCAAGTAACCCCAGGGGTGGGGCCAAGTTTACCCTGGGGGTCATGAATGGAACAAAGTTTGTAGAAGTCTACTAGGCAATGTAACATATCAAATATCTAAGATCTAGGCCTTCTGGTTTATTTTTAGCAAATTTATGAAGATTTCCCTATATACAATCAAGTAACCCCTGGGGCTGGGTAAATTTGACCCTGGGGGGTCCAGATTTGAAATTTTTTTATAGAAGTCTACTAGGCAATGCTACACGTCAAATATCTAAGATCTAGGCCTTCTGGTTTATTTTTAGAAAATTTTTGAAGATTTTCCTATGTAAAATCAAGTGACCCCATGGAGCGGGGTCAATTTGACCCCGGGGGTCATGATTTGAATTTTTTTTGTAGAAGTCTACTAGGCAATGCTACACGTCAAATATCTAAGATCTAGGCCTTTTGGTTTATTTTTAGAAAATTTTTGAAGATTTTCCTATGTAAAATCATGTGACCCCTGGGACGGGGTCAATTTGACCCCGGGGTCATGATATGAACAGATTTTGTAGAAGTCTACTAGGCAATGCTACATGTCAAATATCTAAGATCTAGGCCTTCTGGTTTATTTTTAGAAAAAGTTTTGAAGATTTTCCTATGTAAAATCAAGTGACCCCTGGGCCTGGGTCATTTTGACCCCAGGGTCATGATTTGAACAAATTTTGTAGAGGTCCATTAGGCAATGCTACATGTCAAATATCTAAGCTGTAGGCCTTCTGGTTTATTTTTAGAAAAATTTGAAGATTTTTCTATGTACAATCAAGTAACCCCATTGGGCAGGGTCAATTTGATCCCGGAGGTCATGATTTGAGATAATTTTGTAGAAGTCTACTAGGCAATGCTACACATTAAATATCTAAGATCTAGGCCTTCTGGTTTATTTTTAGAAATTTTTTGAAGATTTTCCTATGTAAAATCAAGTGACCCCTGGGGTGGGGTCAATTTTGACCTTGGGTCATGATTTGAACAAATTTTGTAGAGGTCCACTAGGCAATGCTACACGTGAAATATCTAAGCTCTAGGCCTTCTGTTTATTTTTAGAAATTTTTTAAAGATTTTCCTATGTAAAATCAAGTGACCCCTGGGGCGGTGGTCAATTTTGACCCCGGGGTCATGATTTGAACAACTTTAGTAGAGGTCTTCTAGGCAATGCTACATGTCAAATATCTAAGCTCTAGGGCTTCTGGTTTTTTGAGAAGAAGATTTTTTAAGATTTTCCTATGTAAAATCAAGTGACCCCTAGGGCGGGGTCAATTTTGACCCCGGGGTCATGATTTGAACAAACTTGGTAGAGGTCCACAAGGCAATGCTTCACACCAAATATCTAAGCTCTAGGGCTTCTGGTTTTTGAGAAGAAGATTTTTAAAGTTTTTCCTTTCTGTTGCCATGGCAACCAGAGTTCTGCATGGAATTCAATTCTTTGAACAATTTTTAAAGAAGACCATCCAAGGGACATCCCTGTGAAGTTTCATCAAAATTGGCCTGTTGGTTTAGGAGGAGATGTTGATTAAAGGAAAGTGTGGACAGACAGAAGGACAGACGGTGAGCGATCACAATAGCTCACCCTGAGCACTTTGTGCTCTGGTGAGCTAAAAACAGATATTATGCTTTAAGAAAATCAAATGTTACATTTTAAGAAAAACAATTCTTATGGTATCTATTTAAGAATATCAAAACTTTTCAGTATTTAGGTGTAAATGAAACAGGACTTGAGTCAGTATTTGCATTTTCCTGTTTGTTGCAATGATGCATATGACGTACGACACCGATACGCTTTACATGTACAAAAACCGTCTGCAAAAAAATGTTGTACATCCGAAAAAAGGCATGATTAGTAAACTCTGTTGCAGAACTAGTAACAGTTGTAAGTCACTAGTCCTGCAGTTGTCTCTGAAAAAAAATCCCCCTTGCTGACATAACTAGAATGTCCACTTACAACAATCAAATCTCCACTCTATTTAAAGTTCATTGATTTGAAGTTGACAAATAAGTGTTTTTGACTCCAATTAAGTTATTTATACTAAACAAGGATTCACTGGCAGCTCAGGGGTCAAATAACTCCCACTTCTCTGTAGAATGGACAGATACAAACTTATTCTGTCAACAAGTTCATGCAATCACTATGTGTTAAATGATTTTATATAGAAGCATCCCATTATTAGAATCTGTCTTAATATTCTGACATAACCTGCTATATTAAAGACTGTGTTAACGCTAATGATGAAATAAGAGAGACTGTGAGGATCAACTGGTTATCAAACTTGGTCAAGATATTATTCAAATTAACATTGTGTCCAAATTCTGTAAACACTCAATAAGAAATGCTCAAATTACATTGTTTTCGAGTGATGCAAGGGCCATAACTCTATAAAAACTTGGAAGATTCAACTGGATATCAAACAGGGCTGAATATTATGTCCATAAACATCGTGACCAAGTTTGGTAAATAATGGATAAGAAATGCTGAAGTAAGCTTCCTCCCCCCACCCCCACAGAGGATCCCATAATACACCCCATTTACTCTGACAAGATACAGCACAATTAACTATTTTGATGCTGAATAGTGAAGTAGAGAATACAGAGAGGAAACTAGAGCTATCAATAGAGCGATTAATACCCCCAATGTGGATGATAAGACAAACAACAGACACAGTGGTATCACAATAGCTCACCTTGAGCTGAGAAGTATCTGAATATCCCTTTACACAGTTGTATCTCTGTTGTTATAAACACAATTGCACATTCAAGTAATGCAATTCAGAGGCCTTTGTCTCATTCAACTTGTTTCAATTCCTCAGCATAGTTTTTTTATAGTGTTTTCATGCTGTTTTTTTTTTATATTTCATTTGATTAAAATGAATTTCAGTAACCACCAATTTGTTGTCAAAGTTGACTGACATTTTTTCTTAAGCAACTGTCAATACTGTGAAATAATTCAATTTTGTGGGCTCAACTTTTTGTGGTTTGGGCCTACTGGTTATTTCATGGGGTTATAAATTTGTGAATTTCAAGTTTTGAATATAAAATGACTAAGAATTTTACTTCTTCATTTGAATTTAATTTTGTGGGTTCATTCAAACATGAAATCCACGAAAAGTAGTCCCTCACAAATATAAATGTTTTCATAGTATTGCTTTTGACACTTATCAATGTGTACCGGTAGTCTGTTATAAAGACTTCAGATCTTTTATAATTTGTTTTAAGTCTTGCTGATTAAAAAAAATCTTGTGTTGTATTTCTTATATTGACCACTGTAGTTGTCCCAATTAGTGCCTACTCAACAGTGTTGAAAACATGCAGATTACTGGTGAACAGTGGGGTCACAATAGTAAGGTACTGTAACAACAACCTGTTTTGCTCAATATTGAATTATGTACTGCACTTACATGTAGTAACAAGGGTGAAATAGCAAACGATTTCTTTTTTTGAGGTTTGGTAGCTTGCATTTCCACTACCATCCATGAACAGGCTCAATCAAACTGAGCCTGCAACATTTTCGGTTATGTCGTTTTGGGCGACCCGATGTTTTCCACTTTTTTATTCTTTTGTATTTTTTTTTGACATATTTACTTTTTTCTTTCTACTGATTTTATTCAGTTAGAGATCAAGTGAACTAAATGCTACCCTGAAAATTCAGCCAGAAAAATATCCTACCTATTCATGTGCCGAGGCCATGATAAGTCAGAATCTCCAATCACAGATATCAGGGATGTGATGTTTGTTGTGACAGCATCATGTTTCTTTTTCTTTGGACTGCTGGAAAAAACAACACTTTCATATAAAATATCATTGGATAAAATGAAAAAAATTTCCATAGAGGTACTATTCAATAATACAGTTGTGAAATTTATATTTGATTCTTAAAACAAGCTTTTTTTTTTAGTACTTAAGTGATAAGTTAAACAAGACTTTGCAAATATCCTTTCTTTATACTAATCAGTTTTTTTGGGTTTTTTTACTAAAGATACACTGTATAGCTGTTTTTGTGACTTGTTCTTTGGGTTTTAATTTCATGGATTGGCCCAACAATATTACCAAGAAAATTAGTTCTCCACTATAATAATGATTTCACAGTATAGTGAAAATCTGATACATTTCGCCCAACCCCTGAAAATAGTGGCATTTCCTTGAAACATTATATATGGGCCGTTTCATGACAAAACCTGTATTAGTGAAAACAAAAATCAAAATTGAGATAACAAAATATTCATGAAAAACATTCTTTTACATTTCAAATCTGAAAATTTGAAGAAATCATCACTATTTCAAGACTTACAATGGTTTTAGGTAAGTCACCGAAGGCATTTTAAGGGATGACGTTAAGAACATCATGAAAGCAGTATGACATTGTTGTGCATGGCGTGAATTTTTCATGTTGCCAATGTGAAAAATTATGTGTATCACTTACTAAATATCATACATTTGGATATTTAGAAACAGATTAAAATGATTTTACTGAAAACCATATTTTCATGGTGCATTGGTGCTTTGGAATTACAGTTGCAATGGCAACATAAATACCATACATATGTAAAATATGGTAGAACTTGATTTGCCTCAGATGATTGATTTAGAATATATTAATTTCTAGTTTCTCTGCATGAACAAAAGAAACACAATGATTTTCCAGAATTTTAAACTACTTATTATGCAGGGTTTCAGAAATCTGCAACATTGCTGGGCTACTTTCCGTCTGGTAGCCAAAACATTTTGGTTTATTTGGCAATATTTGGTAAGTACTTGTATACTACATTTTGATGGAATGTGTAAATTAATATAGGATTTCATAAATTTATGCATACGCATACCTTGTCATAGATTCTGTTCTCTAAAACAGCAATTATCATTTACACATTTTTTCTCCTAGATGTTTTCATTTGAGGTTAGAAGATAAAACTAGTTAAAGTGGGAATTTGTCTCATTTTTAATTAATGCAAAATGACAATATCATAAAAAAAAACTGCCAGTCAGTTTTTATAATTTCGGTAAATAATTCTGTCTGATTATTCTCGTCTTTAAATAAGTAGTTTTTTTAAACACACTAAAACCAAGTAAATAACATATCTCACTTTCTTTGCAATGTGTATTTGCTTATCCGAATTTATGTATCCGAAATACTGTATAGTTTCTAATATAAACTTGCTGATTTTTGCTAAATAATGGTCTATTTTTGCATGCTGTGCAAGTGTTTAAATTTAAAAGCATAAACTCGATGTAAGCACAAAACTTCCTCATAATAAAATGTCTCTGATCCACTCTATTTCTCCTCAAAATCTGGTAAGATTTGATGTCAACGAAAACAAAGTAAACTTTGACAGGTGGCAGTAAAATGACGTAATTTTAAGACTTGTTTGCACTCAGCAACTTTGATGCTATTGGATCAGTCTAAAAAGTTGTGTGCACATGTTTTTGTAAACAATTGCCTCCGGGTACGATGTGTGCTGATTTTGCCAATAGGTGATAAGATAATTAATGCCTCCCGCATGTATCACTTGATCAACAAGGGAATTATTGACAGCTGTCAAAATTATGCTTCTTATTGCCATCTTGAAGACTGGAGATTTTCGGACTACTCTATACAGAGTTTTAAGGTAGCCCAACAGGCTCGCTCTAAAAAATTTAATAGCCCGACAGAAATTTCTGGTAGCCCCCGAGTTCCGGACAAAGGATTTCTGAAACCCTGTATTATGCAATACTTATGTCATGTCACTAGAGCAGGTTTTCTCACAGAACAGCCAATATGCTTGCATGATGCAATACTAACCAGTGTGTTAATGCAATAATCCTCTTATATGCATGCTTTTAATTGGACTATAACATGAAATATAATGAATTCTTTTTTTAATGTTTATCTATTGCCTAATGGCAAAATATTTAAAGACTTGTTCACAGCTGTCACTACATACCTTTTCTGGTTTCTGCTGCTGAAGATTATTCCACAATTCTTCCAAACAGAAGTGACAACAAACGACAGTAGATGACCAGACTCTCTCATAACAGCGGACTTCAAAAACTCCTTGCTAATGCTTCCAAGGCTAAAGCTCTTACTGGAATAAACATACCTTTATTAGTAAAAAGCAGCACAAGTATATAAAACTGTAAAGTTTCATCTCCACTTATAAATGACTGTTATCTGAAAATTGCTGGCACTTAAAATTCTGATTATTTCCCTTCTTGGTTATTATATGTATATTGTTTCTGTTTAGCTACTCTGACTTTCAGCTTTATCACTGGAGGAAGAAACAAGGTGCTCCTTCAGGATTTAATTCAGGTAGAAATGGGGCATCTTTCCAGCTGAATTGATATCTTGCATTAATTATTTTAAGAAATCTGTGAAGAAGCATTAGCCTTCCAAGACAGCTTTACCAAAAAGCTTCCTTCTTTATCTTTTGAAGATAGTGTTGATGTGAACATTTGGTTCTGATGGTAGCTTGGGTCTATTTTCTTAGGGTAGCATTATGAATTGATTCATTAATTTTTAAATGTAGTTAATTATAACATTATTTACAGTTAAGAGTCATGCTACATCCCAGAGTCTAAGACTAACTTTACCAGCACTAGTGAAAACAGAGGGAACTCCCATATGAGATGCAAAAAAAAACAAGGAGCTGCGTTCAATAAACGCTTGATGCCCCCGGTGGCATCCTTGTTGATACAAAGCAACCGAAGTCCAAAACGAGGTCAAGGTCAAACTGAGGTCAGGTGATGTTTGAAGATGAGGAATGGTCACAGGTTACATCTGTATTAGTATCAATTCATTCTTGTAAGCGGTATTAATGCTAGACGAAATGGTCCCATTTGGTTAACCAAGAGATGGCCGATATAAAGCAACTTAAGTCCAAAATGAGGTCAAGGTCAGACTGAGGTCAGGTGATGTTTGAAGATGAGGAATGGTCACAGGTTACATCTGTATTAGTATCAATTCATTCTTGTAAGCGGTATTGATTCTAGACGAAACGGTCCCATTTGGTTAACCAAGAGATGGCCCATATAAAGCAACCTAAGTCCAAAATTAGGTCAAGGTCAAGGTCAAACTGAGGTCAGATTACATCTCAGGTTACAGGTTACATCTGCATTAGTATCAAGTCATTCTAGTAAGGGGTATTGATGCTAGACGAAACGGTCCCATTTGGTTAACCTCGTACGGACGACCGGACAGGACGATCACTATATGCCTCCCGCATCAGTAGATGCCAGGGGCATAAAAAGAATTCAATGCAAATTAAGGTTCAACATGACACAAGGAGATGGGGCTGTGGGGTGGGGTGCAAATGATTCAAAGTCACCTTAATAACTCATCTAAAGCAGACCCCACCAGGAAAACAAGCTTGAAATTTTATATGAAATCTTACACAGAACATGTGGTTTTACATGTCACAGCACATCTGACAATAAAGTCTGCAAGATTCTTCAACTGCTCCTCCGACAGAACTGTATAAATGGCGGCCATATTTGATGACAGCAGATGCCATCTTGCTGTTTGCAGGTTGTTTGCTGTAATGTCCTCCAACTAAATATAGAATTAAAGAGTTAATAACAAGTGAATAGACTTTATAGTCAATGACGATGGGAACAAATAGAAGCATATTTATTATGTTATTTACTAAACGGCTAAAACAAGATCAGATAGGGAAAGTAGAATGAGCTAATGTTATACTCTTGCATCTCTTTAGAATAACAAGAGGGCCATGATGGCCCTGTATCGCTCACCTGAGTACCATTGCTCAAAATGATATGATCAAGTTTTGACATAGAGCACATAGGCATACACATTAAATATCATCAGGATAAACATTTTCTTGTAACAGTCCCTTTTGACCTAGTCAGGGCCAGTTTCCATACCAAGTTTGAGGGTCCTAGGCTCAAATGCTGCATTTTTGTACTAACATGACTATTCCTTACCCTGGAAGACTTAAATAACATTTAAAACCATTAGATGCTGCTGACATATATTCGTTTACATAAAATAAAGGGAGGTAATTTGTCATAAATTCAGTCAAAAGTTATCTACCCTGATTGTCCGAGTCCATCTGATGGCACAAATGACATTTCAAATCAGTATCTTCATTGGTTACCGAGATACACCCATTTAAATTTGAAACAAAGGGAGGTAATTTGACATAAAATCAGTCCATAGCTATCTACCCTGATTGCCTCAGTCCAACTAAAGACAATAACGAAATTTCAAATGAGTTCTATTTACCGAGCTAAATCCATTTTTATGAAAATCAGGGGAGGTAATCATGCATTGGTATATGCATGGAGAAGATACAGAGTACGAGCCTATACAGGAAGATATTAGTAAAGTATTCATATTGATAAATGTTCAATCAAGAGTTATCTAAAATGACTATTTCTTACCATGGAAGACATAAATAACGTTTCAAACCAATCTCATTAGAAGCTGCTAAGGTGTATTCATTTAGATAAACAAGGAGCTGCATTCAATAAACGCTTTATGGCCCTGGTGGCATCCTTGTTCATACAAAGCAACCTAAGTCCAAAACGAGGTCAATATCAAGGTCAAACTGAGGTCAGGTGATGTTTGAAGATGATGAATGGTCACAGGTTACATCTGCATTAGTATCAAGTCATTCTAGTAAGGGGTATTGATGCTAGACCAAACGGTCCCATTTGGTTAACCTCGTACGGACGGACGAACGAACGGACGAACAAACGGACAGGACAATCACTATATGCCTCCCGCATCAGTAGATGCTTGGGGAATAAAAATAAAGGGAGGTAATTTGTCATAAATTCAGTCAATATGTATCTTCACTGATTGTCCAAGTACATCTGTTGACATACGGTAAATTAAATTTCAGATCAGCATCTTCATTAGTTACGGAGATATACCCATTTTCATTTGAAATAAAGGGAGGTAATTTGACATAAAATCAGTCCATAGTTATCTAACCTGATTGTCTCAGTCCAACTAATGACAATAATGAAATTTCTAGTAAGTGCTACTGATATAAATCCATTTTGATTACAATCAGGGGAGGTAGTCAGATATAGAATAAATCTGGAACCTACGATTGGATCTGACAGATTGGTCATGGTCACCTTTAGGCATCATCTAGACAACACAAACCAACAAGAGGGTCATAATGACCCTGGATCACTCACCTGAGTAATATGAGCTACATGTTTCAAATGTCAAACTGATGATTTTTAGAAATTTTTTGGAAGATTTTCCGATGTACAATCAAGTAACCCCTGGGGCGGGGCCAATTTTACCCCGGGGGTCATGAATGGAACAAAGTTTGTAGAAGTCTACTAGGCAATGTCACATATCAAATATCTAAGATCTAAGCCTTCTGGTTTATTTTTAGCAAATTTATGAAGATTTCTCTATGTACAATCAAGTTACCCCTGGGGCTGGGTCAATTTGACCCTGGGGGGTCAAGATTTGAACAAATTTGTAGAGGTCCACTAGGCAATGCTACATGTCAAATATCTAAGCTCTAGGCCTTCTAGTTTATTTTTAGAAAATTTTGAAGATTTTTCTATGTACAGTCGAATATCGTTACCTTGGTATCGGTTAGCTCGATACTCCGGTTAGCACGATGTATTTTAGTCGGTCCCGTCTTTTCGTTATATATTCTAATGTAATTATTTATCATTACCTCGATATGATTAGCTCGATATTTTGTTTAGCTCGATGAGATTTTTCAGTCCCGTCAACTTACCTGTAATGTTTTTACACCTAGTTTCGTCGATATCACAACGTGTCAAAAAATATCCATGTTATTTGTAAGGTGTGAAAAGCAACCTATTGTTGTCCAGCGATGTATTTATCATAATAAAGTTAGTGTGTTTGTAATTTAATCTTTAATCCAAATCAAATGTTAGGAAGTTTGCATTTAATTCCCAGTAATTAGTCTTATAAAACAGCGTGCAAGCGGGCAACTTGTTTTCCAATATAACAACTAATTTGGATGAAATGTTTTTCTGTATCTGCCATTTAGGATTGAGTAATAATATGCGTATTACACAGGCAAATTTTCCTTATCGAAGCACAGTCAAAATGACTACTCAACTCGGAACATTACAGCTGCATTCAGACTTGTTTATGGAAGGAATAAAATGCTAATGTTTACACGTATATTTTGAAAAATTTAAAACTTAAATGTAAGTATGTAATATTTAATTAAGATGTTTATTTGTCAATAAAATTAAAATCGTATTTACGTTATATTATTTCTTTCTCCTTTCAAACCCTCTGAAAAACAACAGCATTGGATATAGTGACAATAAAGAGGTCCAACACAAGTATAAAGCTGTCCCAGACAGTCAATATCGTTACGTCGAATTTCGGATACATCGATGCATTTTTTACAGTCCCTTGAATATCGAGGTAACGGTATTCGACTGTACAATCAAGTAACCCCATGGGGCAGGGTCAATTTGATCCCGGGAGTCATGATTTGAACAAATTTTTTAGAACTCTACTAGGCAATGCTACATGTCAAATATCTAAGATCTATGCCTTCCGGTTTATTTTTAGAATTTTTTTTAAGATTTTCCTATGTAAAATCAAGTGACACTGGGGCGGGGTCAATTTTGACCCCGGGGGACATGATTTGAATAAATTTTGTAGAGGTCCACTAGGCAATGCTACAAGTGAAATATCTAAGCTCTAGGCCTTCTGGTTTATTTTTAGAAATTTTTTGAAGATTTTCCTATGTAAAATCAAGTGACCCCTGGGGCGGGGTCAATTTTGACCCAGGGGGTCATGATTTGAACAAATGTAGTAGAGGTCCGCTAGGCAATGCTACATGTGAAATATCTAAGCTCTAGGCCTTCTGGTTTATTTTTAGAATTTTTTTAAAGATTTTCCTATGTAAAATCAAGTAACCCCGGGGTCATGATTTAAATAATTTTAGTAGAGGTCCACTAAGTAATGCTACAAGTCAAATATCTAAACTCTAGGGCTTCTGGTTTTTGAGAAGAAGATTTTCTAAGATTTTCCTATGTAAAATCAAGTGGCCCCTGGGGCTGGGTCAATTCTGACCCCGGGGTCATGATTTGAAAAAACTTGGTAGAGGTCCACTAGGCAATGCTTCACACCAAATATCTAAGCTCTAGGGTACTGGTTTTTAAGAAGAAGATTTTTAAAGTTTAACCTTTCGGTTGCCATGGCAACCAGAATTCTGCATGGAATTCAATTCTTTGAATAATTTTGAAAGGGGGCCACCCAAGGATCATTCCTGTGAAGTTTGGTGTAATTCTGCCCAGTGGTTTTCAAGAAGAATATTTTTTTACAAATTGTTGACGGAAAACGCACGACGGACATCTAGCGGTCACAATAGCTCACCTTGTCACTTTGTGACAGGTGAGCTAAAAAGCCCTCTTACCCTGCCTGACCAAGGAGCATCTGTGTCCTTGACTTCTGCATCTTTCAAGTAGGTAATGAATGTTGCCATGGTATCAGATATCACTGACCAATCACTGACATCCCTAAACAATAACATAGTCCTCACCTTTTGTACCATCAACATATCCTGAAAAATAAAATGTTTTTCAATAACGACTGATAATACAAATTCATGAAATGTCCTAAATTACCACCAGCATTCTAGTTATAAAACCTATATTGGAGACCAGTCACAAAACTCCAACGGCATCTGATTGGTTACTTCTGAGCATAATGTTAAAACTGACCAATGACAAACCTGCAATCTAGAGACTGGTCTCCAATCTCAGTTTAACAATTTTATATTCAGCTTTACTTACACTATCAATGGCATGAAAATATATCAATCAAGTCATCAAAGAATAAAATGTATATTTATTTCGTAAGTATTACACAGATGTATTGTGAAAATATTAACTTTTGTATAGGACCAATATTTTGGATTTTGTAGTGAAGTCAATCAACTAAATTAAATCCAAACGAGAAGCTGCGTTCAATAAACGCTTGATGCCCCCGGTGGCATCCTTGTCGATACAAAGCAACCTAAGTCCAAAACGAGGTCAAGTTCAAGGTCAAACTGAGGTCAGGTGATGTCTGAAGATGAGGAATGGTCACAGGTTTCATCTGCATTAGTATCAAGTCATTCTAGTAAGGGGTATTGATGCTAGATGAAACGGTCCCATTTGGTTAACCAAGAGATGGCCCATATAAAGCAACCTAAGTCCAAAATGAGGTCAAGGTCAAAATGAGGTCAGGTGATGTCTGAAGATGATGAATGGTCACAGGTTACATCTGCATTAGTATCAAGTCATTCTAGTAAGGGGTATTGATGCTAGACGAAACGGTCCCATTTGGTCAACCTCGTAAGGACGGACAAACGGACAGACGGACAGGACGATCACTATATGCCTCCCGCATCAGTAGATGCCAGGAGCATAACAAACAAGTAAAATTCCCATCACTTTATGTTCAAATTTTGAAATTTATGAATTCATATCCCTACAAACACTATCTATTATATACTTTCTAATGAATTATTAAGAAATATTTATGAAATACAATGCATATTTTCATTACATATTAATTTTTCACTGCAGTGAAACGTATATTTTCTACATTTTCACTGATTTTCCAGAACTATTTTAATATTCTTGGGCAGTGACTTTGGTACCATTTGAAGTGAAAAATGTATATAGATAGAGAAGTAAACTATTTCAAGTCAAAATATAAAATTTACAATGATCACAACCCATCTATGGTGCATTCTAACTGTATTTGTACAAGTACATGGCATAACCTGCAAAGGGACGTCAATTGAAAACAAGAGGACCATGATGGTCCTGAATCGCTCACCTCTTCCCACATGACCCAGTTTTGAGTATGACGTCGTTTTTTTCTATTATTTGACATAGTGACCTAGTTTTTGAGCTCATGTGACCCAGTTTTGAACTTGATCTAGATATTATCAAGATAAAAATTCTGACCAATTTTCATGAAGATCCATTGAAAAATATGGTCTCTAGAGAGGTCACAAGGTTTTTTTATTATTTGACCTATTGACCTAGTTTTTGAAGGTATGTGACCCTGTTTTGAAATTTATCTAGATATCATCAAGGTAAACATTCTCACTAATTTTCATGAAGATCTCATGAAAAATATGGCCTCTAGAGAGGTCACAAGAGTTTTCTATTTTTATACCTACTGGCCTAGTTTTTGACCGCACGTGACCAAGTTTAAAATTGACCTAGATATCATCAAGGTGAACATTCAGATCAATTT